>NC_141698.1:203325187-204553591 GCF_964263255.1 Lissotriton vulgaris | reverse complement strand
GTTTCGTGCGTATTGGTGTTGGCAAGGTTTTGACGGATTTTGGCGGTTTTTGGTCGAGATTTGGCCGTTTTATGGCTTTTTTTTGTGTTTGCGGGGGGCGCGCATTCGGGTTGAAATTCGTCCCCGTTCCAGTGGATGGATTGGGCTGATTTTTGGTGAGATGTTAGGGAATCGCTGGAACTAGTGTCCAGCCAAGTTTGAAGCGGATCGGAGCAGTGGAAGTGCTTTAAAGAGCAGTTTTTGTGCGGAGTAGCGAATTGCCATGTTATTCAATGGGAGTTTTTGGTGCGCATGGAGAAGGTGAATTTGGGGTGTTCCAGTTGCGCTAGAGGGACGGGGCTTGGGTGAGCTGTAGGGAGAGTGGATCGGCAGGTGTGCCGAATTTTTGGGATTTGTTGGCCGAAGGGAAGGGTGTGCTTGGGCAAAGTCGATTTGGTGAAAACGGTGCGTTATTTACATGAAAGTTGAAAAAACACTAATAAAAGCAAAGCTAAAAAGCCACCTCATTACAAACAGAATGGCTTTAACTTAAACGAGGGCGAGATCTATTGCATTTTCAATGCTTGTTTACTTTGGTTCCATCAAGAAGGCATTCAGATGTGTCACACATTTGCCATAAATTCTGAATGTTAGCACTCTAGTTGCACATTAGATCACTGTAGTAAAGCTACTGCTCACCAGGGACGTCTGCTGCTGGTATTCAAAGTGCATGTTTCAGTCTGCATGTCAGAATTTTTTTAATGAAATAGAAGAGGATTTGAGAAGTCACTCAAAATGATCCCTAATTTTTCTTTCTGAAGCACTAATCATACTTTCGATGGCAAAATTAACCCCCTCATGTTGTTCCTTTTTAAATTGAGTGTTTTCAGACTTACCACTTCATTCCAATCAAGATGGCTTCTGGTGTGCCATACTTTTGTCATAAGTAAGACTGTTAGCGCTCTAGTTGTTCTTTAGAACACTCTGGGACATTCTGTCATTGGGCTATACTTGGGGTACATCTGGGTGATATTTGGGCTACATTTATGCTCTTTTGTCTCTGGTGGCCATCTTGGGAGACTATGTCAGAATTTTTTAATGAAATTGAAGAGGGTTTGAGAAGTCACTCAAAATGTGCCCTAATTTTTCTTTCTGCAGCACTAATCATAATTCATATGGCAAAATATACCCCCTCATTTTGTTCCTTTTTAAATTAAATGTTTTAAGAGTTACCACTTTATTCCAATCAAGATGGCTTCAGGTGTGCCATACCTTTGTAATAAGTAGGACTGTTAGCGCTCTAGTTGTTCTTTAGAACACTCTGGGACATTCTGTCATTGGGCTATACTTGGGCTACATCTGGGTGATATTTGGGCTACATTTGGGCTCTTTTGTCTCTGGTGGCCATTTTGGGAGACTGCATGTCAGAATTTTTTAATGAAATAGAAGAGGATTTGAAAAGTCACTCAAAATGTGCCCTAATTTTTCTTTCTGCAGCACTAATAATACCTTCTATTGCATAATATACCCCCTCATTTTGTTCCTTTTTAAATTAAATGTCTTAAGAGTTACCACTTTATTCCCATCACGATGGCTCCAGGTGTGCTATACCTTTGTAATAAGTAGGACTGTTAGCGCTCTAGTTGTTCTTTAGAACACTCTGGGACATTCTGTCATTGGGCTATACTTGGGCTACATCTGGGTGATATTTGGGCTACATTTGGGCTCTTTTGTCTCTGGTGGCCATTTTGGGAGACTGCATGTCAGAATGTTTTAATGAAATAGAAAAGGATTTGAGAAGTCACTCAAAATGTGCCCTAATTTTTCATTCTGCAGCACTAATCATACTTTCTATGGCAAAATATACCCCCTCATGTTGTTTCTTTTTAAATTAAATGTTTTAAGAGTTACCACTTTATTCCAATCAAGATGGCTTCAGGTGTGCCATACCTTTGTAATAAGTAGGACTGTTAGCGCTCTAGTGGTTCTTTAGAACACTCTGGGACATTCTGTCATTGGGCTATACTTGGGCTACATCTGGGTGATATTTGGGCTACATTTGGGCTCTTTTGTCTCTGGTGGCCATTTTGGGAGACTGCATGTCAGAATGTTTTAATGAAATAGAAAAGGATTTGAGAAGTCACTCAAAATGTGCCCTAATTTTTCATTCTGCAGCACTAATCATACTTTCTATGGCAAAATATACCCCCTCATGTTGTTTCTTTTTAAATTAAATGTTTTAAGAGTTACCACTTTATTCCAATCAAGATGGCTTCAGGTGTGCCATACCTTTGTAATAAGTAGGACTGTTAGCGCTCTAGTTGTTCTTTAGAACACTCTAGGAGGCTGCAGTAGAACACAAAGGAATCAACTGACAGTCTCTGTCCTTGTTGGATGTACATGTTTTACTGAGAATGTCAGACTTCATTTTCACATGACTGAGAAAGATAATGTGAATTTACAGAAAATATGCTTTCAGTTTAGCTTATAGATCCCCTTCCAAACCACTGTGGGAAAATCATGAGATATTAGTTTTCTTTCAAACAATATTCATGATATCACAGCAGAAGGTTTTTTCACATGGTAAAATCACCTTAGAACCCACCACAATTCCTAAAACGAGTATGGTACCATCAACAAATGATTTATAATGTAACTAAAGTCCTAAAACCCTCTATTAACTACAATGCTTTTTAATGAGGTGCTATCATGTATATTGGTCCCAAGATGGCTGCCAACATTTCTTGGATGAAGTGCTGACAGCCAATCAGATCAGATGTGTGGTTAGGCTCCGCCCAGATATATATCTTTTTTTGAACCTAAATTACTCAAAATCCACTGGAGCACATATATTGAGACCTAGCAAAGGCACATCGGGCTAACAGTCCCTACAATTTTGCCAAGTTTCGTGCAAATCCATTCAGCCGTTCGAGCTAAAAGTGAGGCCAACCGCCCTATGGAAATTAACATGGGAAAAACGCGTTTTGGGACCCCCCTTTTTTCTCGGCCCCCCCTTGATGAAACCCACCCAAATTGTCAGGGGCTGCTCAGAAACAAAATGTTCCATTTTCCTGAAAATTTCAGCCAATTCCGTCCACAAACGCCAAAGTTATTAGACATAGAATTTTCAAAAATCCCATAGAGAAAAAATCCTAACTATATATACCTACTGGCGACCGCCAGTAGGTAATATACATATATATATATATATATATATATATATATATATATATATATATATATATATATATATATATATATATATATATATATATATATATATATATATATTCACTGAAAAAACCATAGGCTATAGACCATATATAGTTAGGGATTAGCATTTACAAAACCTTATTTTACTCGCACAAAACCATTGAAATTCGCATATATAGTTACAATAACTATATATCGCGCACCCGCAATCCACTGCTGATGATGTCACATATTACATCATTCATGACATGGTCAGTGACATCACTGATGACTTCACTGATGACATCTCAAATGACATCACTGATGACAACAACCAGTGACTATATGTTTCTGTAAAGTTAAAATATGTCTTACATATTGAAGAATGAGTGGATGTATAAGTGTCTGGATGAAGGATTTAGTAGGTGCATGACTGACTGTATGAGTGACTGATTAAATGTGTCTCACTGAGTGCATGGGTTAGTGACTAAACTGTCTTAATTTGTGCATCACTATGTCTGTTGTTCTGTAAACTGCTGCATGTGTTGATCAGTAGCTATATGAGTAACTATATGGGTTATTGATTGGTTGCCCAAGTATTTGTATGGGAGACTGAGTGTATGTGTGGGTGGCTGGGAGGTGTATGACTCTGTGCATAGATGTGTGAGCAGTTGATTCACTAGATGTATGGGTTCAAAAGTGCATGTGGAAACAGCTGTATGGGCGGTTGACTGTGTGCATGAATGTATTGGTGAGTGAATGGATATCTTAGTGCTACATGTCAAAGTAAGTACATATGTAAAACACAGTACATGTGAGAGTTGACATATATAAATAACTGTGCATAAGAGCCAGTGAATGTGTAAGTGACTGTATGGATCATTGTGAACTTGTATCAGGGATTGTATAAGAGAGTAAATACGTGTTAGTATATGTTTGAATAAGTAAGGTGTGTATAACTGTATAGTTGAGGAGATGGAGGTGTGATTGATTCTTTGCATGACTGACTAGGTGTGTGAGTAACTCCATGGATGAGTGACAGTCTGTGAGTGTCTGTTTACACTGAGTGTATCTAAGGTTATATCAGAGTCTGAAGAGGTTCATCGTATAATCACATGAATGATGTCATCAGTGATGTGATCAGTAATGTCAAATGAGATGTCATCAGTGATGTCATCAGTGATGTCATTTGAGATGTCATCAGTGATGTCATCAGTGATGTCATTTGAGATGTCATCAGTGATGTCATTTGAGTTGTCATCAGTGATGTCATTTGAAATGACATCAGTGATGTCATCAGTGATGTCAACAGTGATGTCATCAGTGATGTCATCAGTGATGTCATTTGAGTTGTCATCAGTGATGTCATCAGTGATGTCATTTGAGATGTCATCAGTGAAGTCATCAGTGATGTCACTGACCATGTCATGAATGATGTAATATGTGACATCATCAGCAGTGGATTGCGGGTGCGGGATATATAGTTATTGCAACTATATATGCGCATTTCAATGGTTTTGTGCGAGTAAATTAAGGTTTTGTAAATGCTAATCCCTAACTATATATGGTCTATAACCTATGGTTTTTTCAGTGAATTTCAATGTTTTTTTAATAGCAAATATCAAAAGCTGTAAAATGTATTCCTATTCTAATTCAAAAATATATTTTATATTCTATTTTTTAAGCAAAGGACCCAGATGCATTTACAGTTTATCACTAACAATGTTCCAGGCTAATGTATTTTCACGGGAAATTAACAACTGTCCTGCAAATAAAATATTCCTATTTCGAGAAAAAAGGCGTTTCTTCGTCCCATGAGGGAGCCGTTGAGCAAAAGAGACTCGGCCTGCTGTCTTAGTCGCTGATAGGCCTGATTATCGGATTCTTATCGATCACTTTATGTTGCAACAGTGGAAAACAAAACAGCCCTTGCCCATTTATTTTTACAGCATTCCTGCGTATTATACCCTACCCCCAAACAGTATTTTGCCTGTTACCATAGTAGTAGTTTATGGAACACTTACGTCAGCACATAGGTTAAAAGTTCACCACAATATGTTGCTAATGAGTGAGCTTCAGCATTATACTTCGAATTATAAAGATCATTTCTATTGATGACTGCTACCCCCACAAAAAAACAGACGTATGTACTTTTTTAATTAACTTTTATTAAAACAATAACTGGAACTATAACTAAAAGATAACACTAAAATAAATAACTAGAACTATAAGTAACAAAACAATATAATAAACAACATATAATATGGAGTCCAAAATAAGGATTGTAGTTAATCTGCAAAACAAAAAGAAAATTAGTGTTTAAAATTAGATTGAAGTGACTAAATGAGATCAAACATCACAAGTCAAAGTAAAACTTGACAATATTTATATTTTTTTAAATCTTCGCAGTGTGCCTGAAACGCTTCCACTGGCATTGTACATGCAGACTTTGGTCCACCCTTTTTATCAATTTTTGCAGTTTGAGATATAACGTCCTACATGTGTTATTCATCTCCTACTTTCTCCTTTCAAATTCTCTTGCAAAGACCTTAACAACAAATAAAGGGAACATTTTCTGCATATTTTTAATAAAGCATTTGACACAATGCATAGTAACACCGTATTTATTGAATGTTTTGAAATTTATTTTCACAAGTCTTAAAAAAGGTGAATGCATGTCTTGCCTCTGCCTCCGACCCCCCCCTCTTATCGCCTGGTCCGGACATCACGGATATCAACGCCAGGTGTCGACGTGGAGTGCGCTGGGAGGGAGAGGCGGCGCAAACGAGCCTCTCTCACCCCCATAGGTGGGGGCCCATCAGCTGCACCCCCAACGCTCCACTCACCCAACAAAAGGGTCGTCGCGTAAGGTGCACCAGGAGAGGAGCCGAGGCCGACGGGATCTTCTTCCCTCTTCAATAATGGCTGCGACAACACTGGGGGGGATGTCTTGCACATGCCACCCCACCGACCCCCGCCCCTCCCCTCGCATCTCCTGGTCTGGCCCCGGCTTGGTATGAGCTCCCCGTTCGGTCCTGAAGCGGCGCCCTGCAGGCCACGGGGGGGATGTCTTGCCTCTGCCATTGACCCCCCCCCTCTTATCGCCTGGTCCGGACATCACGGATATCAACGCCAGGTGTCGGCGTGGGGTGCGCTGGGAGGGAGAGGCGGCACGAACGAGCCTCTCCCACCCCCCCAGGTGGGGGCCTCTCAGCTGCACCCCTAACGCTCCACTCACCCAACAAAAGGTCCCGTCCACTATTGCGAGGCAATGATGCTCCGCTCACCCAGCGGGGGTCTCGTCCACTGTTGCGGTGCAACGACGCTTCTAGTTTCCTGCGTCCAGAAACGTTCTCCTCAACTTTGAAGATTTTATAAGAGCCACGGGGGCCCCCGACCCCCGATGGGGAATGACTGCCATGATCACCCACGGAACGACCACGACGTAGCCGAGGGACGTCGGCGCGCTCATGCCGGCGCCGGCCTCAGTCTTGAAATGACCAAAATCCTGCAAGACTACCAACTTGATCAGTTCCGGTGGGACACCAGTATGACCCGGTAGGAGAGATTGTTGCCTCCCACCCCACTTTGACTGATGGTTCATGTCGGCAGTCCCCTCTGCTACCCTTCAACGAAAACTTTTGGACTGCCAAAAGAGGTCCCGGTCCAACCACGAGTTGGTGGAGACATTTTGACTATACTTGGACCTTCCTGACCTCACCCAAAATGACGCCGGTACAAATGAAACTCTCAACTCCTTGTTGTGCCCCGATTGCTCAGCCTTGATATCATGAGATATGTATGCAGTTTTTAGCACATGAATTGATATGGGATAAGACTGATATGTTCGGACAATGAATTGATCCGGGATGGGTATTGATTATACGTTCGAACAATGAATTGACATGGGACGGGTACTGATTAAACGTTCGAACAATGAATTGATATTAAGTTCTAATGCATCATTGATTACTGTATTTATTATTGAAGGTTCGAATTGTCGACACTTTTGGCACTTGCTCACAATGATTTATCGATATGATTTTGTTGCACTTGTCGCACTTTTTACTATGAAATCAACGACCACTGACTCTGTTATGTTTTCCACAAATAAATACCCCCCCCCCCCCCCCATTTACAGTTCCAGCCTGCTCCGTGGCCGGCCCACGGGGTTGTAGGCCCGTATTTGGGCACCAACATTTTTATTAAAGGTTTTTGAAAAAGCAAACGTAGTTGTAACGCGTAGATTGGTAAGTTTTGAATAAATGGCCACTGTTTACGATTTTTTTTTTTTTTTTTTCAAAAGCAGGTGAAATGAAGCAGCTCAATTAGTTAAGGGTTAAAAAGTATAGTACGCAGAAACATTGAAAATATGAATGGTCCAGGTTTGTTTTATGTGTTTTTCATTTTTGTACAGCATAAAGCAATCGATAAAGATCCTGGTATTTAGCCTCTACTTTATATGCTACCTGTATCAGGGAAGTTGTTTTAAATGCCCCTAAGCCACCCCGAAGGAATGTTACCTGGCCCCCCTAGTACGAACGAAAACGACCCCGTACCACTGTAGGTTATCTCTCTTCCTCAAAAATGACAAAAATTACTTTCTGGGACGTTTTGGACATTGATGATTTTCATATGATCTATTTATTAAAGTAATACTCATCTCTCCGCATGAAATTAATTTTCCACATGCTACACAAGTCAATCTCATCTGCCCAAAGTTCTTTTGCAGATTTGGGACCGTTTCCCTTGCCTCTGACTCACTTATTGCTAAGTCATTGGTGGATGTTTTTGGCGGTCGGGGGTTATCCACCAAATCTCGAAGTTGTGCTTTAGAATAATTAAGAGGGTGCCACCTCTCCATGTGCCGATGCATGGTATGATTACCATAGCTATATTTTTTTCGGTCCCTCTCGAGAGTTTTTTTTTTGCAGATGAGGCAGGTAACGAACCTGGCATTAACTTTCTTTTTATGAGAAGAAAAAGAAAAAAATTGCCAGATAAAATTCACTTTCACATGGGACGTTCTTAGCATTTCTTTCAGAAATTTTTACATCACTGTGTCATTTCTTTGTCTATCCTGGTTAAAGCAATGTCATGTTTAATATAAGCACTTCCACATAGGATTGAGTGCATTGTTATAAGGCATGCTTTAAAAGTGATTTAATGAAATGAGCGACATTTCACTGAGTGAGTTCAGCAACACTGATATATGAAAACTTTGGTGGAAAATGATATTAAATGTTACATGGTGTTCTTTGCAGGAGTTTAAGTCCTTTGTTGCAGTGGCAATTCTGCCTCAGGATTAGGGGGCCGGGGGGCTGAGTAGTACTTGTATGATATGTAGAGTGAAATGACAGGCTCTCCTCATGAGAAATAAAACTCTGTTCTTGTGTTCCTGCTTCCAGCGCCCGTGTCTTTATTTGGTAACCGTTCAAGATGGGAACTAAGTGGCATCTTGTGCCAGCAGTCTGGGCATCGGTTGTAATCTGGGCTGAATTTTCCTCAGCACGGGGTGTGATTCTCAGGGAAGAGCAGCGCATATGGGAGGAGGTTTATGGCCCATACATGAGAGAGAGAGCGTGGGTGACCAGTGCATGGGGGAGATGCTTGCGAGGGTGGGGAGCCATGCTGAGGATCGGCGGCGTGCAGAGAGTGGGTCTGGTCAAGGCATCTAAAATGGCTGCCGTGCACGACAAAAGTGTGGCATTGGAAAAAAAGCAAGATGGCGCAGACAATGTTTATCAATACGGATTAATTTATAACAATTATTTTTAGTTTCAAATGTATTTTTATTGAATACGTCAACAAGCATATATCAAGACATCTCTGCCATTAGTTCAGGTAAGTGGCATAAATAGCAAGCGGAACAGACAAGCGTGTCTTCCCTATAATGAAGAAGCAAGCAATATGAACATGCCAGAAGAGCAATGTGACATAGGAAGTGCGACAGAGCTGTGGAGCAATTAAAGGACATAAGAAGAACGACAACAACCAAAACTTCCCCACCCCCTCCCCCCTCCCCCCAAGTGCCTTGAAATGTCAATGGAGTCAGCAATGCGCCAGGAAGGATTAATGTGGCCATCCGGCAAGTCACCGGGGGTCTTCAGTGGCTTTGGTAAGACGTAGGACCCGAAGATACCTAGGGCATGTAATTTCATTGAACTCCTTGGATAGTAGAGTCAGTAGAGGAAGCCACGTCTTCCGAAAGGCTTCGGTAGAGTTAGTAAGCGTGGCGTGGATGCGTTCCATTCCCAGAGTGAACCAAAGCTTATGAAGCCACCCCGTGTGTGTAGGTTTATTTGTGGACCCCCATAATAACAATTATTTTTTACAATATATTTACTCGCAGTGTCAAAATGGCGGTCAACACTTCCTGATTTCCTTCGAATCGAAAGTTAACAGAAGTCACGCAGCAAAAAAAAAAAAACCACTCACGCGCAACCGCTGGAAGACAAGTATCAACATATATGAGCCTCCTTAACCACCCTCAGAAAACCTAGGGGGTCAGGAAACGTCTCCCATACCCCCTTATACCCAATACTCACATTGCTTTTCCTCCATCTTGTAATTTAATTAAATCGAAACACAAAATGGCGAATTCCCATTTCGCTATCAGTTTGCGACCCGGTTCGCAAACCGAGAAGCGCTTCTACCGCGAAAAATCTATTTTTTTTTATTTGCCCCACGGGACCCTTTAATAACCCCAACATCATTCCTAGGGGGTCAAGAGGGGTCTACCTTGCCCCCTTTCATTAAATTCCCCCTTCGTTTTTCTCCTCCTCTTGTCTCTCGATCCTACCGAGAGACAAGATGGCGGCCGCACCGGACTGTTTAGAATGTTGACAGACACCGGAGAGCCAATCAGCTTTGCTTCGCAACGCTCCGTTACGCGAAAAGTACGCGATCTGGAGCGCTATCCGGGACGCTGTCACAGATATACCTTTTTTTTAAAACGTTAATTTCTCAAAATCCACTGGAGCACATATATTGAGACCCAGCAAAGGCACATCGGGCTAACAGTCCCTACAATTTTGCCAAGTTTCGTGCAAATCCATTCAGCCGTTCGAGCTAAAAGTGAGGCCAAACACCCTATGGAAATTAACATGGGAAAAACGCGTTTTGGGACCCCCCTTTTTTCTCGGCCCCCCCTTGACGAAACCCCCCAAATTTTAAGGGGCTGCTCAGAAACAAAATGTGCCATTTTCCTGAACATTTCAGCCGATTCCGTCCACAAACGCCAAAGTTATTAGACATAGAATTTTCAAAAGTTCCATAGAGAAAAAATCCTAACTATATTACCTACTGGCGACCGCCAGTAGGTAATATATATATATATATATATATATATATATATATATATATATATATATATATATATATATTACCAGTAGGTAATTACCTACTGGCTATCGCCAGTAGGTATATATAGTTAGAATTTTTTCCCTATGGGACTTTTGAAAATTCTATGTCTAATAACTTTGGCGTTTGTGGACGGAATCGGCTGAAATTTTCAGGAAAATGGCACATTTTGTTTCTGAGCAGCCCCTGAAAATTTGGTGGGGTTTCGTCAAGGGGGGGCTGAGAAAAAAGGGGGGTCCCAAAACGCGTTTTTCCCATTCATTTTTCCATAGGGCGGTTGGACTCACTTTTAGCTCGAACGGCTGAATGGATTTGCACGAAACTTGGCAAAATTGTAGGGACTGTTAGCCCGATGTGCCTTTGCTAGGTCTCAATATATGTGCTCCTGTAGTTTTTGAGAAATTAACGTTCAAACCAAGATATATATCTGTAACAGCGCTCTGGGCAGCGATCCGGTCCGCTTACTTTTCGCTTATCGGAACTTTGCGCGCAGAAAGCTGATTGGCTCTCCGGTGTCTGTCAACATTCTAAACAGTCCGGAGCGGACGCCATCTTGTCTCTCGGTAGGATCGAGAGAGAAGAAGAGGTGGAAAACGAAGGGGGAATTTAATGAAAGGGGGCAAGGTATCCCCCTCTTGACCCCCTAGGAATGTTGTTGGGGTTATTAAAGGGTCCCGTGGGGAAAATAAAAAAAAAAAAATTTTTCACGGTAGAAGCGCGGCCGCGAACTGGTAGCGAAACGGGAATTCGCCATTTTGTGCTTCGTAAATTAAATTACTAGTTATAAGTGGGTGCGGGAGACGTATCCTAATCCCCTATGTTTCCTGAGGGTGGGTGAGGAGGCTGATATATGTTGATACATCTCTTCCAGCGGCTGTGCGTGAGCTTTTTTTTTTTTTTTGCTGCGTGACAGTCCGGAGCGGCCGCCATCTTGTCTCTCGGTAGGATCGAGAGAGAAGAAAAGGTGAAAAACTAAGGGGGAATTTAATGAAAGGGGGCAAGGTATCCCCCTCTTGACCCCCTAGGAATGTTGTTGGGGTTATTAAAGGGTCCCGTGGGGAAAATAAAAAAAAAATGATTTTTCACGGCTATGGGACTTTTGAAAATTCTATGTCTAATAACTTTGGCGTTTGTGGACGGAATCGGCTGAAATTTTCAGGAAAATGGCACATTTTGTTTCTGAGCAGCCCCTGAAAATTTGGTGGGGTTTCGTCAAGGGGGGGCTGAGAAAAAAGGGGGGTCCCAAAACGCGTTTTTCCCATTCATTTTTCCATAGGGCGGTTGGACTCACTTTTAGCTCGAACGGCTGAATGGATTTGCACGAAACTTGGCAAAATTGTAGGGACTGTTAGCCCGATGTGCCTTTGCTAGGTCTCAATATATGTGCTCCAGTAGTTTTTGAGAAATTAACGTTCAAACCAAGATATATATCTGTAACAGCGCTCTGGGCAGCGATCCGGTCCGCTTACTTTTCGCTTATCGGAACTTTGCGCGCAGAAAGCTGATTGGCTCTCCGGTGTCTGTCAACATTCTAAACAGTCCGGAGCGGACGCCATCTTGTCTCTCGGTAGGATCGAGAGAGAAGAAGAGGTGGAAAACGAAGGGGGAATTTAATGAAAGGGGGCAAGGTATCCCCCTCTTGACCCCCTAGGAATGTTGTTGGGGTTATTAAAGGGTCCCGTGGGGAAAATAAAAAAAAAATGATTTTTCACGGTAGAAGCGCGGCCGCGAACTGGTAGCGAAACGGGAATTCGCCATTTTGTGCTTCGTAAATTAAATTACTAGTTATAAGTGGGTGCGGGAGACGTATCCTAATCCCCTATGTTTCCTGAGGGTGGGTGAGGAGGCTGATATATGTTGATACATCTCTTCCAGCGGCTGTGCGTGAGCTTTTTTTTTTTTTTTGCTGCGTGACAGTCCGGAGCGGCCGCCATCTTGTCTCTCGGTAGGATCGAGAGAGAAGAAAAGGTGAAAAACTAAGGGGGAATTTAATGAAAGGGGGCAAGGTATCCCCCTCTTGACCCCCTAGGAATGTTGTTGGGGTTATTAAAGGGTCCCGTGGGGAAAATAAAAAAAAAATGATTTTTCACGGTAGAAGCGCTTCACGGGCCGCGAACTGGGCCGCAAACTGGTAGCGAAACGGGAATTCGCCATTTTGTGCTTCGTTAATTAAAGTACTAGGTATAAGGGGGTGCGGGAGACATATCCTAATCCCCTATGTTTCCTGAGGGTGGCTGAGGAGGCTGATATATGTTGATATATCTCTTCCAGCGGCTGCGCCATCTTGCCTTTTTTCGAATGCCACAATTTTGTCGTGCACGGCAGCCATTTTAGATGCCAGGCTGGTCCCAGGCTATCACCTACCCCTGCGGATGTAGTTTATGGCCCCAGCTGTAGAGAATTCAGACATGCCAATCCTCCTGATTCAGGCGTGTGAGTACTGATTTCAGTGCTAGTCTCCCGCCTCCCGATTTCTGCAAGCAAAAACCCGGGGGCATATTACGAACTAGCGATAATTTTTGTCTATAACTTGTTTAGAGACAAAAATTATCGCCGCACATCGGCGATTTTTATCGCAGATAAACCTTGCTATTATCGCAGAAAAGTCAGCGATATTCATGTATTATCGACCTAATGCTCTTAGCCATGTTATCCACCTCCCATTGGATAACATGGCTAAGAACTGCTCAGGGCAGGTGTTAGATTTTGGAGATATTCGCGCTTAGCGCGAATATCTCCAAAAGTTGGTAATAGAAGGTAGCGATGTTAGGGACTGTTTCCAGTCGCTAACATCTTGGCACGCCACTTTGCATGTCATTAGTGATAAGTATCACTGACATGCAAAGCCGGGCCCAAGATGGTCGCTATCTCCTTTTAGGTGTCACTAACTGGTGTTAGCGACAGCTTGATAATAGGGAAATAATTTTATCTCCGCTTTCATGGTTTTTAAAGCCAAAAAAGCGGAGATAAACCCCCTTGATAATATGCCCCACGATTCCTTGGGGGTTTCAGCTGACAGGGCTTGGTATTGTGTTACATGGTAATTTTTCCATGAAACGTCAGAGGGTCGATGTAGGGGTTCTAGAAGAGGTGATAAACCATTTAAGCCTCATGAACAAGCGCATGGTCTTTTAAAGATTTGTGAAGTACTCGGGGCGGCGGTGTGTGTGTGCCCTCTTTCAGGAGCGGGCGGGGGGGCACTGCCAGCAACTTGCCAGGTCAGGTAGTGTTCAACACGTGCATCACCCTTTCTCTGCCTGCTATTGCGCTCCATGCTTCGGAAAGGTAAGAAAAAGAACGTGCATTTGAGTTTGAAATGTCCGATCCTGCAGCAGCACACTTCCAAAGCCCACACATGACAATAACCCGATTCAAGGCCCCATTCACCCGTTTTTCAAAAAATAGATAACACTCCAACAAATTAAGGTTATAAAACTTTATTAACTTTTAACGATAATGAACAGAACAAAAACTAAAAACATTTAAACATTTATTAACACAAAAAGCAACAATGGTTAGAAGCTGTCTTTTGTGCGAATAGTCCCAAGGCAGCACAACGTGCAGAGTTCTGGACGGCACCCAGGTGATGTCGCCTGGGTGCCGCACTGGTTTAGGGATCCTACAATGCTGCTCCGAAAATTGGCGTGGGGCGTCCCGGGTGGGGCGGGGGGAGGCCTCGTCAGTAGCGGTCTGTTGTGCGAATAGTCCCAAGGCAGCACAACGTGCAGAGTTCTGGACGGCACCCAGGTGATGTCGCCTGGGTGCCGCACTGGTTTAGGGATCCTACAATGCAGCACAGAAAAACAGCGTGGGGCGTCCCGGGTGGTGCGGGGGGAGGCCTCGTCAGTAGCGGTCTGTGTCCAGTGTCACATGGCTGACACAACATGTACGACAGGCACCCAGGTGATGTCCAGTAAACTGCCGCACTGGTTTTGGTATCCTACAATGCTGCTCCGAAAATTGGCGTGCGGCGGCCCGGGGGGGGGGGGGGGAGGCGGCGTGAACGGGCCTCCCCAGGTGGCGGCCATCTAGCTGAGTTGCGCTCGCTCTTGCGGCCACAGCGTCTCGCTCACCATGTTGTGGAGTTGCTCCCACTCTTGCAGTGCAGCGATAGGCGGCTGCCACATGGCTGTCAAAATGGCGGACGGCTCTTCGGTTTTGGGCCTGGTCCACTGAAATGGCCCTGGGACACCTTGGAAGTCGGACGCTTGCCTGCTAGGGCTTGGGCTCCATTCTCGAAAAGCGTCCCCTCAGCCGTGAAGATTGTATAAAAGTCTTGGGGGCCCCCGACTCCCGCAGGCTTCCGGTGGGGAGCGGCTGACATGATTGCTCGCGGAATGACCACGACGGAGCCAAGAGATGGTGGTGCTCTCATGCTGACGCCAGCTTCAGTCTGAATGATCCAGAAACAAGGTGGGGCTTTCATCGTTTGGGAAAAAAAAATGTTCTAAACCAATGAAAAGTGTTATTTTTAGGTCATATGACCAAGCCTTCCATCTTTAGGAAACCAAAAGTAAAATGAACCAATGAAAAGTTTTATAAACAAGTCACATGACCTGTTATGCGACATAGGGCTACAAAAAGCGTAGAAAATCCGTTGGCACGTGAGGCGGCGTCAGTAGCGGACCGATGTGCGAATAGGCCGAAGGCAGCACAACGCGCCGAGATCCGGATGGCACCGAGGTGGTGTCCAGCAAATTGCCGCACTGGTGTGGCCATCCTACAATGCTGCGCCGAAAGACGGCGTGTCCAGCTGAATTGCGGTCACTGTTGCGGTACAGTGACTCGAACGCGCCGAGATCCGGATGGCGCCGAGGTGGTGTCCAGCAAATTGCCGTACTGGTGTGGCCATCCTACAATGCTGCGCCGAAAGACGGCGTGTTCAGCTGAGTTCCGGTCACTCTTCCGGCACAGTGACTCGAACGCGCTGAGATCCGGATGGCACCGAGGTGGTGTCCAGCAAGTGGCTGCACTGGTGTGGCCATCCTACAATGCTGCGCCGGAAGTCGGCGTGGGGTGCCCCGTTGGCTTATGAGGTGATGTCAGTAGTGGACTGATGTGTGAATAGGTCGGAACCAGCACAAGGCGCCAAGATCCGAATGGCAAGTCCTGGATGTTGAGTGCCTCAGTTGAGATTTCTGAGCAGTGCTTGTAGAACTGTCTGAAGCTTATTTGCACCTGCTGCAGCTTCACTAGGTCCGGCGGAACTTGTTGCCTTTTCCTTTCTGCTTCTTTTCCTACAATGCGTTTCTTCTGAAGACACGACCAGGTCCCTGAATGTGTGCAGGGGGACGCTATTGAATGAATGAACGCGCCGAGATCTGGATGGCACCGAGGTGGTGTCCAGCAAATTGCCGCACTGGTGTGGCCATCCTACAATGCTGCGCCGAAAGTCGGCGTGGGGTGCCCCGTTGGTTTATGAGGTGATGTCAGTAGCGGACCGATGTGTGAATAGGTCGGAACCAGCACAAGGCGCCCTGCACTGTTGAGCCTTTTTCAATGTCTGTTTTTTGTTCTTTCCCCTCCATCAAAAACAAAACAAAAATACAAGGCGCCAAGATCCGAATGGCAAGTCCTGGATGTTGAGTGCCTCAGTTGAGAGTTCTGAGCAGTGCTTGTAAGACTGTCTGAAGCTTATTTGCACCTGCTGCAGCTTCACTAGGTCCGGCGGAACTTTTTTCCTTTTCCTTTCTGCTTCTTTTCCTACAATGCGTTTCATCTGAAGACACGACCAGGTCCCTGAATGTGTGCAGGGGGACGCTATTGATTGAATGAAAATGGCGGCTTGACACAAAGCTGACTCAAGCGTTACTGTTGGTGCTATACAGACAAAAATTGGTTTTCAGTTTGTACATTCTTCAGGTTTTTTTTTCCATCCAAGTCTGATTGAGAGTTTGTAGAAAAATGGCTTCAGATTTTCCACATACTACTCTTCAACATTCTTCCTAAATGTAACAATGTGAAACTCACTAGGAGAACGGCTGTTTCTGTTTCCTTTCAAAATGCTGCCACCAATATTTTCTGAATGGAAGACACCATCTTGTAACATAAAGGGCCGAAAGGGGTTCTGGTCTGGCCGATGGTTGGTGGAGACATTTTGACTATATCTTGGACCTGCCCGGCCTCGCCCAAAATGGCGCCGGTATAAATGGGACTCGTAACTCTTTGCCCGCAAATGTATATCTAGAAAATGTTATTGTAAGTGGCCCTGTCGTATTTTAATTACAAAATGTACGTCCACCGATTCCGCAACTGTTAGACACCTTTGTTCTTGTCACCTAATGGCCCGCTCGTTACGTTCTTCTACAGTGTAAATGTCTCCTCATCATATACGATTTGAGTTTGCTCCGTGGCCGGCCCACGTGGTTATAGGCCCGTATTTGTATACTGACATTTTCACAATAAAGGTTTTTAAAACAAAACACGGTAGTAGTATTTTCATTTGTAAAGTTTTTACTTTTAGTGACTGTTTTCGAATCAGTAAAAGGCAAGTGAAATAAAGCAGTCCAATTACATGACGGATAAAAGGTATAATATGTAGGAACGCAGTAAAGATAAATGGTCAAGGGCAGTTGTGTTTTTCATGTCTGCAACATAAAGTGATCGATAAGAATCTGATAATCAGGCGTATCGGCGACTAAGACAGCAGGCCGAATCTCTTTTACTCAACGGCTCCGTCATGGAAGGAAGAAACGCCCTTTTTCTCGAAAAAGGAATATATTTTACTTGCAAGACAGTTGTAAATTTTCCGGGAAAGTACATTAGCCTGGAATATTATAACATATGTTTGAAAAAAAAATATTGTTCGAAAATAATAAAAAGCGTAATTTTTAGGTCATATGACCAAGCTTTTCATCATTAAATTAACAAAAGTAAAATGAACCAATGAAAAGTTTTATTAACAAGTCACATGACCTGTTATGCTTACGTTACGCGCTGCGCGCCGCGCCTCGGATCACTTCCGGGTGCGCTAACGCGGCGTGTCATAAAACGCATTACGCGACAACGTAGGTCAAGAATATAGTCTAAATGTCTCCACCAACCAGCGTTCAGAACACAACCCCTTTCAGCAGTCCAAAAAGTTCTGTTAAATGACAACAGAGGGGACAGGCAACAAGAACCATCAGTCAAAGAGGGGAGGGCAAGTTCTTCTCTTCCGGGTCATGTTGGGGCGCTACCGGAACTGATCGAATTGGTAGTCTACAGTGTTTCTGGATGTTTCAGACTAAAGCTGGCGTCAGCATGAGACCACTACCATCTCGTAGCTCCGTCGTGGCCATTCCACGAGCAATCATGGCAGCCGCTCCCCACCAGAAACCTGCGGGAGTCGGAGGCCCCCAAGACTTTTGTAGAATCTTCACGGCTGAGGGGACGCTTTTCGAGAATGGGACCCAAGCCCTAGCAGACAAGCGTCCGAGTTCCAAGGTGTCCCAGGGCCATTTTAGTGGACCAGGCCCAAAACCGAAGAGCCGGCCGCCATTTTGAGAGTCCTGTGGCAGCCGCCTATCGCTGCACCGCAAGAGCGGGCGCATCTCAACTACATGGTGAGCGAGACGCTGTAGTCGCAAGAGCGGGCGGAAAACAGCTGAATGGCGGAAGAGGCACAGTGTAGCAAAAGCGGGCGGAATGGCAACTAAAACGATAAAGGGGCGCCTCACTACAGCTTGTCTTCAGGTCAAACGGATTGTGGGACAAGGTCCAGAATTGAAGAGTCATCAAAAGGCAAAAAGTACCGCCGGACCCCGGGAGCCGGCCGCCTATGTCGGGGGCGATCTCAGGCTACACCAGTGCTATAAGACTTGGGGAGGGTGTCGGAGCAAAGCGTCTTCTCCGAGTCCATGGCCATCACAGCGCCCCTCAGGGGCCTCCGTCAAGCTGTTTAGGAAGGTAACATATCACATTGTTTTCTAATGCAGTCAGGTCCACAAACGACACTCACTTACTTTGAGAATAGTGAAGCTGCAGTAGGTGGAAATAAGCTTCAGACAGTGTTACAAGCGCTGCTCAGAACTCTTAACTATGGCACCCAACATCTAGAACTTATGCTATTTGAGAATGGTAGTGACATCGAAGCATCTCAGGGACCAAAACCATTAACGTACTTTCACGTATGAAAATCTTACTTGGGGAGGGGGCAGGAGCGAAGCGCCCCCTCCCAGTCAGCGCCACCACACCGTATGTTGAAAATCTGAAGCCATCGTTCTACAAAGTCAACCAAACTTGGATTGAAAAATCTAGAAAAATGTACAAACTGAAAACCAGTTTTGGTCTGCATAGCATCAGTAACAACGCTTGAGTCAGCTTTGTGTCAAGCCGCCATTTTGATTCAACAAAGCACAGGCATTGAAAAAGGCTGAAATTCAGAACTCTAAACTATGGCACCCAACATCCAGGAGCTTGCTATCCGGATCTTGGAGCCTTGTGCTGTTTTCGATCTATTCACACATCGGTCCACTACTGACATCATCTTATAAACCAACGTTATGTAAATAGTTTTTTAATAAAATGTATTACCCTGTTTCTTTGCTGGTGTGTTGTCTATATTTTTAATATTTGCATAGGGTTTGTCATTATTTTGTGCGGGATGGGTGATGGAGCCGAGCTGTCTTGCAGCCCTCATGGTGTGGAGCTCAGTTCATCTCACTATTTTCGTATTTCTCAAGAAGGGTTGTTCCTAATATTTCTATTTTAGCGAGGTCAAAAAGAGATCCAATTAGTGGCCTACTGATTTTGCTCGATTACTTTTATTTTTTTACACGATTTTTCACTATCTGCAAAGACTAAACAGAGTATTGCGACTTTGTGCTTGTTTGTAAATAGAGAATGATCCAAAGAGAACCAATTCTAAAACAGTAAATGCTTGGACAACAATCAATCAAATGGAGAGACAAGGAGGTACGACGGATTACAACGGGGGTAAAGGCCTGCGTTAACTACCCTTCTGTATCTGCAAAGAGAGAGTACTACTAAGGCAAAAGAGGGGAGGGGGGGGGGGCAGCGTTCAAAGCACATCAGCGTGCATAAATACGAAAATGTTTTTATCTATCACGTACTTGACATTTTAAAGCTTTTCATATTTGCTATTAAAAAACCAATGAAATTCACAGAAAAAACCATAGGTTATAGTGGATATATAGTTAGGAATTTGCATTTACAAAACCTTGAAAATTCAATGAAAAAACCATAGGTTATAGGCCATATATAGTTAGGAATTAGCATTTACAAAACCTTATTTTACTCGCATAAAACCATTGAAATTCCATATATAGTTAGCTAACTATAAGCGCTAACTATATATCGCGCACCCGCAATCCACTGCTGATGATGTCACATATTACATCATTCATGACATGGTCAGTGACATCACTGATGACATCACTGATGACATCTCAAATGACATCACTGATGACAACTCAAATGATATCAATGATGACATCTCAAATGACATCACTGATGACATCACTGATGACAACTCAAATGACATCACTGATGACATCTCATTTGTCATCACTGATCACATCACTCATGTGATAATACAATGAACCTCTTCAGACTCTAATATAACCTTACATACACTCAGTATAAACAGACACTCACAGACTGTCACTCATCCATGGAGTTACTCACACACCTAGTCAGTCATGCAAAGAATCAATCACAGCTCCATTTCCTCAACTATACAGTTATACACATCTTACTTATTCAAACATATAATAACACATATTTACTCTCTTATATAATCCCTGATACAAGCTCACAGTGATCGATACAGCCACTCACACATTCACTGGGTCTTATGTTCAGTTATTTATATATCTCAACTCTCACATGTATTGTGTTTTACATACGTACTTACTTGCACATGTAGCAATGAGAAATCCATTCACTCACCAACACACCCATGCACAGTCAACCGCCCATATAGCTGTTTCCACATGCACTCTTGAACTCATACTCCTAGTGAATCAACTGCTTACACATCTATGCACAGAGTCACGCACCTCCCAGCCACCCACACACACACTCAGCCTCCCATTCAAATATTTGGGCAACCAATCAATAACCCATATGGCCACTCTTATAGCTACTGATCAACACATGCAGCAGCTTACACAACAACAAACATACTGATGCACGAATTAAGACAGTTTAGTCACTAACCCATGTACTCAGTGAGACACATTTAATCACTCACTCATACAGTCAGTCATGCACCTACTAAATTCTTCATCCAGACACTTATACATCCACTCATTCTTCAATATGTGAAACATATTTAAACTTTACAGACACATACAATCACTGGTTGTTTTGATCAGTGATGTCATCAGTGATGTCACTGACCATGTCATGAATGATGTAATATGTGACATCATCAGCAGTGGATTGCGGGTGCGCGATATATAGTTAGCGCTTATAGTTAGCTAACTATATATGGAATTTCAATGGTTTTATGCGAGTAAAATAAGGTTTTGTAAATGCTAATTCCTAACTATATATGGCCTATAACCTATGGTTTTTTCATTGAATATATATATATATATATATATATATATATATATATATATATATATATATATATATAAATATATATATTACCTACTGGCGGTCGCCAGTAGGTATATATAGTTAGGATTTTTTTCCTATGGGATTTCTGAAAATTCTATGTCGAATAACTTTGGCGTTTGTGGACGGAATTGGCTGAAATTTTCAGGAAAATGGCACATTTTGTTTCTGAGCAGCCCCTGAAAATTTGGGTGGGTTTCGTCAAGGCTGGCCGAGAAAAAAGGGGGGTCCTAAAACGGGTTTTTCCCATTCATTTTTCCATAGGGCGGTTGGAATCACTTTTAGCTCGAACGGCTGAATGGATTTACACGAAACTTGGCAAAATTGTAGATATGGTTTGCCCGACGTGCCTTTGCTATGTCTCAATATATGTGCTCCAGTGGATTTTGAGAAATTAATGTTTTAAAAAACAGATATATCTGTGACAGCGCTCCGGTTAGCGCCCCGGTTCGCGTACCTGACGCGTAACGGAACTTCGCGAAGCAAAGCGGATTGGCTCTCCGGTGTCTGTCAACATTCTAAACTGTCCGGAACGGCCGCCATCTTGTCTCTCGGTAGGATCGAGAGACAAGAGGTGAAGAAAAACGAAGGGGCAAATTAATGAAAGGGGGCAAGGTAGACCCCTCCTGACCCCCTAGGATTGATGAGGAAGGTAATAAAGGGTCCCGTGGGGCAAAAAAAATAAATTGTGATTTTTCGCGGTAGAGGCGCTACCCGGTACGCGAACCGGGTAGCTAACCGGTAGCGTAACGGGAGTCCGCCATCTTGTGTTACGGTCGAATTTAATCACAAGATGGAGGAAAAACAATGTGGGAAATGGGTGTAAGGGGGCACTGGAGACGTATCCTGACCCCCTAGGTTTTCTGAGGGTGGTTGAGGAGGCCCATATATGCGAAAGAAAAAAAAAATGTTTCAATTTTCGCGTAGTTATTGTCCGGTTTGCGTACCGGGAAGCGAACCGAGAAGCTCACCAAAGAGAAAAAAGAAGGACAGAGTTTAAAAAACTTATGGAAATTTTTATAAAAGGGAGGTAGTTCTGAAAAGAACTGTTTTTTTTATTTTTGTAGTTTTATATGTTTTTTTTATTTTCTGAACGTTTTTTGATTTTTTTGTTTTTTGTGTTAAAAAAAGGCAACACACTTAAAACAGAGAGTTATAAATGGCTCAACAGGAGCAAAAAAAAAGAAATTAATTATTGTTTTTTCTTACTGCAGTTATGTTTCTCCATTCTATTGTTGATTGTGGAGATATTTTTTTCACCAAAACAAAGTATTTCCCCACAAAAAATACAAATTAATTTCAAATCTCCAAAATTTTCTTGTATGTTGAGGAGCATGTTGTCTCCTTCAGGTCTGGATTGAGTGGCTTGTCCAGTGGAGGTGCTGGGTAAAGGATTTGAAAGGTTTTGGGCAAGTTCAGTATTTTGAGCCTGTGCCAAGCAGGTCACTTCCTCCTCCTCCTCCTCCTCCTCTTCCTCATTCTCCTCCTCTTGACCACAAAAGTACTGTGGTGGTGGTCCTTGCTGTGGTGGAGGTGGTGGTGGTGGTGGTGCACCAGCTGAAGCAACAACACTAGCCATTGTTCAAGTCCAAAATGGCTCTTCCTCTCTCTTCTCCAAAATAGGTCTTCCTCTCTCAAAGTAGAAAGTAAGAATGAGGAAAAAAGGAGGGGTCTTTCATCATTTGGAAAAAAAAAATGTTCTGAACCAATGAAAAGTGTTATTTTCAGGTCACATGTCTCGTTGCGCTTACTTTACGCTCTCCGGGTCGCGCCTCGGAACGCTTCCTGGTACGCGAACGCAGCGCGTCATAGGATGCATCACGCGACTTTGCGATACGTCACTCTTGCGCGACGCGTCACGATGTTGTGTTCGATCGCGGCAGTTGCGCTAACGGAACGTTTTCCGGTGCGCGGACCGGGTCCCAGTACCAAATTGAGCTAACGGGAAGCTACCCGGTGCGCGGACCAGTAGCGAAACAAAAAAAAATTATTTAAAAAAAAACAGAAATTATATTAAAAACATATAAAATATATTTTTCCCTTAAAATAAGAATACATTTTACAGCTTTTGATATTTGCTATTAAAAAACCATTGAAATTCACTGAAAAAACCATAGGTTATAGACCATATATAGTTAGGAATTAGCATTTACAAAACCTTGAAAATTCACTGAAAAAAACAAAGGTTATAGACCATATATAGTTAGGGATTAGCATTTATAAAACCTTATTTTACTCACACAAAACCAATGAAATTCGCATATATAGTTAGTTGCACTAACTATATATCGCGCACCCGCAATCCACTGCTGATGATGTCACATATTACATCATTCATGACATGGTCAGTGACATCACTGTTGACATCATCCAGTGACTGTATGTTTCTGTAAAGTTAAAATATGTCTTACATATTGAAGAATGAGTGGATGTATAAGTGTCTGGATGAAGGATTTAGTAGGTGCATGACTGACTGTATGAGAGAGTGATTAAATGTGTCTCACTGAGTGCATGGGTTAGTGACTAAACTGTCTTAATTTTTGCATCATTATATCTGTTGTTCTGTAAACTGCTGCATGTGTTGATCAGTAGCTATATGAGTAACTATATGGGTTATTGATTGGTTGCCCAAGTATTTGTATGGGGGACTGAGTGTGTGTGTGTGGGTGTCTGGGAGGTGTGTGACTCTGTGCATAGATGTGTGAACAGTTGATTCACTAGATGTATGGGTTAAAAACTGCATGTGGAAACAGCTCTATGGGTAGTTGACTGTGTGCATGAGTGAATTTGTGAGTGATTGGTTTCTCAGTGCTACATGTCAAAGTAAGTACATATGTAAAACACAGTACATGCGAGAGTTGACATATATAAATTACTGTATATAAGAGCTAGTGAATGTGTGAGTGGCTGCATGGATCATTGAAAAGTTGTATCAGTGATTGTATAAGAGAGTAAATATGTGTTAAAATATGTTTGAATAAGTAAGGTGTGTATAACTGTATAGTTCAGGAAATGGAGGTGTGATTGATTCTTTGCATGACTGACTAGGTGTATGAGCAACTCCATGAATGAGTGACAATCTGTGAGTGTCTGTTTACACTGAGTGTATCTAAGGTTATATTAGAGTCTGAAGAGGTTAATCGTATTATCACATGAATGATGTCATCAGTGATGTCGTCAGTGATGTCATTTGAGTTGTCAACAGTGATGTCATCAATGATGTCACTGACCATGTCATGAATGATGTAATATGTGACATCATCAGCAGTGGATTGCGAGTGCGCGATATATAGTTAGTGCAACTAACTATATATGCGAATTCCATTGTTTTTT
Source organism: Lissotriton vulgaris (assembly GCF_964263255.1). Taxonomy (NCBI): domain Eukaryota; kingdom Metazoa; phylum Chordata; class Amphibia; order Caudata; family Salamandridae; genus Lissotriton; species Lissotriton vulgaris. The sequence continues at coordinate 204,529,159 of NC_141698.1, read as the reverse complement.
TGTGAGTAAAATAAGGTTTTGTAAATGCTAATCCCTAACTATATATGGTCTATAACCTTTGGTTTTTTCAGTGAATATATATATATATATATATATATATATATATATATATATATATATATATATGCAGAAAACTCCTTCCGAAGGAAAGAAGCAGAGGCCAAGTAGGGGATTTCAGGAACCACTTTATTGAAGCTGAACTCTTTCACAGCGGATGCATTTCGGTGTGGTAGCCTTCGTCAGCGCCTGGAGTTCAAGAGCAGGGTGTGGGCGAAAGATGGTTAAGAACAATGTCCTGCCGCACATCGATAGGGTCGCGTCTGACTCCACCTCCAAGATAGTCAATCTCACACACCTGTAGGTTCCAGGCTGCTGCAGAGACTGCAGATCCCAGAATGCAGTTCTTCAGTGAGGTGAGTGATGCGGAGGGGGGGTTTAGAAGCATGTTGCGGAGTACAGGGCTGTTCACCTACTCTTTCACCGGTGTCCCGCATATGGCTTCTGTAAAGCTGCTCCCTCGAGTCCCCTCGACCGCAAAACCCCCGGAGTGCAGGAAAGATCATGACGGGGGCTCGTCCGGAAATCCAGCTCGCCCAAAGTGGAGCATGAATGCTCCAACACCGCTAATTCTAACTTCCAACTCCGTTGGTGAGCCTGGTAAGTTCAGAGTCCTCAAAGCAAATGTGCCAAAGCAGTTGCCAGTGTTTCCCAGGCCAACTTAGGATGCGGAGGCCCCTGTAGCGCGATATTGGCATTTGCGCTGTATATGCAGAAAACTCCTTCCAAAGGAAAGAAGCAGAGGCCAAGTAGGGGATTTCAGGAACCACTTTATTGAAGCTGAACTCTTTCACAGCGGATGCATTTCGGCGTGGTAGCCTTCGTCAGCGCCTGGAGTTCAAGAGCAGGGTGTGGGCGAAAGATGGTTAAGAACAATGTCCTGCCGCACACCGATAGGGTCGCGTCTGACTCCACCTACAAGATAGTCAATCTCACACACCTGTAGGTTCCAGGCTGCTGCAGAGACTGCAGATCCCAGAATGCAGTTCTTCAGTGAGGTGAGCGATGCAGGGGGGTTTTCAGAAGTGTGTTGCGGAGTACAGGGCTGTTCACCTAATCTTTCACCGGTGTCCCGCATATGGCTTCTGTAAAGCTGCTCCCTCGAGTCCCCTGGACCGCAAAACGCCCGGAGTGCAGGAAAGATCATGACGGGGGCACGTCCGGAAATCCAGCTCGCCCAAAGTGGAGCATAAATGCTCCAACACCGCTAATTCTAACTTCCAACTCTGTTGGTGAGCCTGGTAAGTTCTGAGTCCTGAAAGTAAATGTGCCGCCGCAGTTGCCAGTGTTTCCCAGGCCAACTTAGGATGCGGAGGCCCCTGTAGCGCGATACTGGCATTTGCGCTGTATATGCAGAAAACTCCTTCCGAAGGAAAGAAGCAGAGGCCAAGTAGGGGATTTCAGGAACCAATTTATTGAAGCTGAACTCTTTCACAGCGGATGCATTTCGGCGTGGTAGCCTTCGTCAGCGCCTGGAGTTCAAGAGCAGGGTGAGGGCGAAATATGGTTAAGAACAATGTCCTGCCACACACCGATAGGGCCGCGTCTGACTCCACCTCCAAGATAGTCAATCTCACACACCTGTAGATATATATATATATATATATGCATCAACAGCAGTCTCCCATCACACCGCGACCGCGATAGTAGAGACCACGCATATCCAGCGTATTTCTTCGGCAAAAAGATATTTATTAGAGTAGAGTCACTAAATCCGACGCGTTTCGGGCATCCGCCCTTGCTCACAGATATATATATATATATATATATATATATGTTCACTGAAAAAAACATAGGTTTCACACATGTTATAGTTAGGAATTTGCATTTTAAAAACCTTTGAAATACACTGAAAAAACCATAGGTTTCACACAAGTTATAGTTTGCTGGTCATTTTACTCACACAAAACCTTTGAAATGTCCCCGTTATAGTTAGTTCAGCTAACTATAACTCGCGCGCCCTGCTGATGAGGTCACATATTACATCACTCATGACATGTTCAGTGACATCACTCATGACATCACTGATGACATCTCAAATGACATCACTGATGACATCACTGATGACATCATCCGTTGGATGTCTGTCTTTCTGAAAAATAAATATTTTTTATATATGTATATCTAAAGGTCGATGGAAGAATAAATGGGTAAGTAAATGTTTAAATGGATGACTTTTTTGTAAAATTGATTGTATAACTGACTGATTAATTGTATCTTAGTGAATACATGGGTTAGTGAGTAATGTTTAAATATGTAAATATCTGTATCAGTCTCACACATTTTTTGAATAAGTGGCTGCATGGGTTGGTGAGTAGCTAAATGAGTGTCTATATAGGTTATTAGTTGTTTTTTTGAGTATCAGTATGAGTGTCTGAGTGTTTAAATGGTTTGGTGGGGATATTACTTAGCACATAGATGCATTAATGAGTGACTCACTCTTTATATGTGTTTGGCAGACAGCATCTTTGCAGGACTGTATGGGTGGATGAGTGTGTGTATAGGTGTGTTACTGAGTGAATGACTGTCTCAGTACTGTCTTTATGACTAAGTACATATGTGTTAAACTACTATATGTGAGTATTGGTGTATATAAGTGAGTATATATGAGAGTTAGAGATTTGAAGAGTTCCTGTATAACTAAGTATGTGTTTCTATAAGTGATCGTTTAAGAGAGTCAGTATGTGTATGTTTGTGTGTATAGCTGCATATGCAAGTAAATGGATGTTTGATAGTTTATTTGCATGTGTGAGTATGTGTGGAAGTAACTCTATGGATGAGTATCGGAATGTAACAGGATGTATAGGTGTATGAGTACATATGATGATTAAGTACATGTATGAGTGACTATATAGAACTGTTGGTGAATGAGTGGATGTGGAAGTAGATGTTGGAATAGGTTTGTGTAACTGGCATTGGTATCTCCATTTTCTTGAAAATGTTTGTTTCTATTTTTGAATGTGTGTATCAAAGTTATATTAGAGTGAGAGGAGGTCTGCCACTCTTTCACAAGGATGATGTCATCAGTGATGTAATTTGAGATGTCATCAGTGATGTCATCAGTGATGTCACTGACCATGTCATTTTTTTTTTATTTGTTGTTATTGCAGAATTAGAAACCATTGCATACAATAGCTCAACCAGCACACTCATGGTGTCCCCCCGCAGCAATCGGGGGAGCTTAGGTCATACACAGCCATTCAGCCCGCATCCCGGAGGCCGGGCGGCACAGTGTCCCAGTTGTTAGCAAGACATCATGGTGAGCGTCCCTGAGGGACAATGGTCGAAATCTCTTTATATATCTGCATTTTACCCCCCCAACCCCTAACCCGTCCTCAACACCAGCCATCATAGTCTAGCATCCCGGTGCCATGGCGATACTGCAATCCCATCCCCAAGTCCCTGCGAGGGCCTTATCGTGTGCGTTCCATGCGCCCCTGCCTCTGCTCCGCTATCTACCCACGCCCCACAGACCCATTAGACAGTCCCAGTTCTGGAATTGCCACCATACCCGATCTGGATCCCGGCTCCCAACCCACCCCTCAACAGCCCTAGAACAACCCCTGATCCCTCCCCCCCAGCAACCGCTAATGGTGTGTGCCATGTTCCTGACTCTTGCATGGGTCCCGCTACAGATCCGCTTATACCTCCGTACTCGTAAGCCTCGCAGTGTCCTCATGTCCTATCCATTCAGTCCTCATCGTCCACCAAGGAGTCACGCAGAGCCTGTACTATCAATTCCCATGCACGCGCTGATTCCAGGCTCTTTTCGTTGTCGAGCTTGACAGCCTGCCTCATACGGAGCACACTCTCGCATTCGGACCACCTCAGCAAGTCATTCGTCCACCTCCTCACAGACGGTCCCTCCCTAGACTTCCAGTGCCAGGTAATCTCTCTCTGCGCCAGTATCAGCCCTAGGTCAATAAATTTACTTGTCACCTTAGTGTTTTTTGTGTGTGGGAACCAGAGCAGCAAGCACGCCGCCATATCGAACTCCACCTCCCTGTCGGTCACTGCATTGAGGAGTTCCCCTACCTCCGCCCAGTAAGCCTCTAGTTTCGGGCAGCCCCAGAACAGGTGATCCATATCCGCCTCCAACGCCAAGCACCTCGGACACCGCGCCTCCTGTACCTGGAAGTACTGTTTGATCTTCTCCCGAGTCAAGTAGGCCCTATGTAACACAAAAAAATGTACCTGCTGGAAGCGCGCATTCCTCGTGCCCTTCCACGTGCGCTGAAGGATATGGCCCCACACCGTGTCCGGAATGGGCCTGCCTATGCTCACCTCCCATTTCGCTTTCAGACCCAGGAGCGGTTCCAGCCCCTCATGCAACATCCTATTATGGAGGCGGGTCACCGCTTTAAAGGTGCCGGCGGCCATCACTACATACTGGCAAGCCATAGTCGTGTCCGGTTCGATGAGCCTCCCTCTCCAATGCTTTTGAATGGCCACCACCACGGCCGCATGCAAGAGGAAGCTCCCCTCCGGCAGCCCAAACTGTTCCTGTAGCGCCCTGAAGGGCACCAAGGTCCCATCAATATACAGGTCCCCTACCACTTGCAGTTCCAACTCCTCCCACTCTACTAATGGGGACCAGTCGCCCCCATGCGGCAGCGCCGTCAGCATGCCTATTGGTATCTCCGGTAAGCATGAGCGAATTTTGCGGATCTCGCGTTCGCGAATTTTGCGGATTTGCGGATTCGCAATCCGCAAAATCCGCGAATTCCCGCGAATTTGCGGATTTTTTTTTTTTTGTGTTCGCCCGTGTTTCTGCCAGTTCGCGAGGGTTTTGTACACTTTCGCAAATTGCGAACTTACCTGTCGGGTCGCAAGTTTCGCGAACTTGTTGTTTCTACGTGTCCAGCCTGTTTGGGACACTCTTCTTCATCACTGCCACTCTCTGTCACCACTGCCACTCTCTGACTACTCATGCCACCCTCTGGCCCACCCATGCCACCCTCTGTTTCATCACCACACCCTCTGGTTGTCCAGTGTACATTATTTTCGGCAAAGCAAAGCACACCTTCCCTGCCTCAAGTGACCTGAATTAATTTGGGGCTGATTCATGTGTCACAGAATATTTTTTTAGCTGGCACCTGCTTCCTTAGTGCGCCCTGATTAGTGATCTTTTGCACTTGCTAAGTGCTTTCATTGTTGCAAAATTAGTTACAACACCTGCCCTGCCCCAACTGACAATAATGAATTAGGGGCTGATTAATGGATTTTAACTTCCAGCCTGGCTCCTGCTTGTCTCCCTTAGCTGTAATTCAGGACCTTTGTGGCATATGTGTAACTATTCTGAGGTTCAGAGCAGGGTCACATAATAGTTTCAACTGGCAACTGAACTCTGGAGGGGCCCCTCAGGAAGCACTCCAGGAAATGGCTACTAATGATGAGCCTGAACTTTTGAACCTGGTAAGTAGTTACTTTCAGTTTTGCTAAAATCGTATTTCTGCAATTTTGCACTTATTCGCGGGGCGCGAACTCACGCGAACAGTGCGAGCAGTGCGAGCAAAATCCGCTGCTCGCGGATTTGCGGATTTTGCGGGAAATTCGCAAATCTCGCGGATTGCGGATTTCCCAAAAATCCGCAAAATCCGCGAGCGGAACGGATTTTCCGCCCATGCCTAATCTCCGGGGCATACGGTCGGGTCGCCTTCGCCCTCCTCAGACTCCTCTGCCAGCATAACCTGAGCGTCTGCTCCTCCATAGTGAGGCCTCGCAACTCCAGTTTCTGCTGCATAATGATATAGGCCAGGACATGGCGTTGTATCCCCTGCTCTCAGTCGCACTCCGGCCCTCTGTACACCCTAGCCACATGTTGCGTAAGAACCTGAAGCTGCGCTGCCAAATAATACAACTCAAAGTCAGGGACGGCCATCCCCCCCTCAAGCTTGGGGCGAAGCAACGTGTTCAGTGCCACTCTACGGCGGCCGTGCCCCCAAAGGAAGTCAATGATCATCGTCCGCAAGTCCCTAAAGATCCTCTGTGGAATCCAAATGGGCAGCGTTCGAAAATAGTATAAGAGCCGTGGAAGCGCCACCATCTTCAACAGAGCAATCCTACCTAACACCGTCAGGGGGAGGGATGCCCAGAAAGACATACAACCTCTCAGCGCCCGTACGCACCGTCCAACATTGCCCTCTAATAGGTCCGCGGCCTCATGGTAGATACGGACTCCCAGATAAGTAAAGCAAGATGGCTCCCAGACCACCCCTACATCATGGGCGGGGCCGGGCGCGTCCGCTCTAAGCGCAAAGACACAGGTCTTCGCCCAGGTAACCCTGAGGCCCGACAACCGGCCAAACTCAGACAGCATTTCCATCGCCCCTTCCAGAGCCCGTTCCGTGTCCTCCATATACAGTAGCAGATCGTCCGCATACAATGAAATGTAGTGCAGCTGTCCTCCTCTTGCAATCCCTGCATACATGTCTCCCGACCTGGCACGCACCGCCAAGGGTTCCATCGCTAGTGCGAACAGAAGAGGGGAAAGGGAGCACCCCTGTCTCGTCCCCCTACCAACTGGATAAGCCGCTGACACCAGGTTGCCCAGGCGTACTCGCGCCGTTGCTGAGGAATACAGCACCTTCGTCCATCTGCGGAACCCTTCACCAATACCGAACCTCACTAGTACTTCATCCAGATAGACCCATTCCAAACTATCAAAAGCTTTCTCAATGTCTACAGATAACACCGCCTCGGCATCGTCCGTATCCACTGCACCATCCAGTATCCCAACCAGGCGACGAATGTTTAACGCCGTGCTCCTCGTGGGGATAAACCCCGCTTGGTCCCTGTGCACCAGGCCGGTCATATGTGGGGCCAACCTGGTGGCCAAGATCCGGCTTAATATCTTGTAGTCCACCGTCAGCATGGACAATGGCCTGTAGGACCTCACATCAGTCGCTTCCCTACTGGGTTTTAGTAACGGCACTATCAGTGCTTCCCTCATTGATCCGGGCAGACCCCCCAACCTGTGAGCCTCCGTATACACCACCAGTAGCCTGGGTGCCAAACTATCAACGTACTTCTGGTAGAATTCTATTGGTAGGCCATCCAGCCCGGGCGTCTTATTCCTCGCCATATGCTTAATGGCCGCCCTAATCTCGGCCAGCGTGATAGGACCACCTAAGTCTTTCGCATCGTCATCGTCAAGTACCGGAAGCTGCTTTGACTCCAGATATGCCGCGATTTCGCACGCCTCCACTCCTAACTGACTCTCATACAACTCCGCATAGTAGGCCCGAAAGCACTCCAGCACCGCCGTTTGGGAATAGACCGTCTCCCCTAGTACATTTTTGATGCGCAGCCTCTGAGTTCAGGATTAGCGAGCCTAGCCAGGAGCGTACCCACCTTATCCCTTTCAGCATGCGCTCTAATGGCGTATTGTCTGTAGTCATAGCTCCGTAACCGTTCCGTTTCGGTGGTCACCACCTCCTTGGCCTCCAGCAACCTGGCCTGCAATTCCGGTTGGTCCGGCCTACGCCGCTCCAGTTCCCTCAGTTTCTCCTCCGCACTGGCAAGCGCAGTCAACACCGACAATCGAGCATTCGAAAACCTACCCAAGCATACTCCTCTCACCACCACTTTCATCGCGTCCCATTCAGTGGACCTACACGTAGCTGTACCCTCATTCTCACTAAAATACTGATCAATGCCCCGTTGGACTGCTTCACTGAACACCGAGTCCTCCAGGGTGTCGGGCCGGAGCCGCCATGTTGGAATCGTGAAACGCGCCCGCTGCCATTGGACATGCACCAGCAGAGGATTGTGATCCGAGATGGTTCTGGCCAGATACTCCGTGTGGGAGACCAATGGGGCCAGGGACCCGCTGCACAGTGCCGAGTCAATTCTAACATGTAGAGCATGGAGTGCTGAGAAAAAGGAGTAGTCCCTAACATCCCTGTGTTGTTCCCGCCACACATCCAACAGTCCCCATCTTTCTTGCCAATCCTTCCTATGCATGGCCAGCTTTCGTACCGGGGAATCAACAAGGGGAGGGTGAGATCTGTCTAAGGCCACATCCGTGATGGAATTGAAGTCCTCCCCCAGTATCACATGGCCCGCTAGGAAAGAGGCCAAGGATCCGGATAAACCATCGAAGAAGCGGGCCTGATCAACATTCGGAGCATATACACAGCTGAGAACCACATCCCGACCATACAACCTCCCCTCTACCGCCACGTATCTGCCCTCAGGATCCACCAATTGATTCAGCACCTGAAACGGTATCCCTGCTCTCACCCATATCAATACCCCTCTAGCAAACGCTGAGTAAGTGGTGCCAAAGACCTGACCCCGCCATCTCTTCTGTAGTGCGGTGCATTCCTGTTTCGTTAAATGAGTCTCCTGTAACATGGCAACCTGAACCCCCCGCATCACCAAATAAGCATGCACCTTGTGGCGTTTGACCATAGTTCGCAGTCCTCGGACATTCCACGTTAGGCATTTCAAGTTAGGTAACGTCCCCATACCAGCATAGAGCGATCCAGTTCAAATGCAGCCAGTTAATACCCACACCATAGCAGTTGCCCCCCCCCGAAACAAACTGTAGAAAAAGAAACTCCCCAAACCCCACTCCCCAGGACAGAGCCCACAAACCCGGTGTCAGCCCCGATCCAAACCTTTACAAAAACACACATCCGACTAACCTGTGGTCGCCACCACAGAAGGCCTTAAGGGCCCTGGGGGGGTGAGTTATCGCCGACCCGGGCAAGCGGAGCCCGTGCCCCGCGCCTTCCATCCCGCAATGCCGATGCGGCACCCTACCTGGCAACCCAACTAGTTCCAACAGGATGCCACCCTACCAAGAACAGTGTCCAAGTCCCATTGAAGAGTCAGCCATGAAAAATCTCATCAGACGTCTGGGGGGTGACCACCGGCCCCTTCAAGCTCTCCACTTCCGAAAGTTCCTCTCCGGTCCTGCCACCGTCTTCGCCAGAGCCCGTCGCCGCCAGCTCACTCTCCGGCTGCGATCTCGTGATGGCCGCCGTCGCTGCAAGCGCCTCTCTTTTGTCTGCAGCCATTTGGGCCTCCCGTTTCTCTCGCTGAAGCCTAGTGCGGGAGCGAATCCTTTGAGACTTCCGGACCCGAGGCGGTTTAGGCTTATCTCGCCGACTTTTGTTATTCCTGTCCGTGCCAGCTTGATATGATTCCAACCACATAAATGCTTCATCCGGAGTCTGAAAAAAGTGCGTGGTCCCATCCAGGATTATCCGCAGCTTGGCTGGGAAGAGCAGGGAGTACTGGATGCCCTCCTCCCTCAGCTCCTTTTTTACTGCCAGAAAGGATGCCCTATTCTTCTGGACCGCCTGAGTGTAGTCCGGAAAGATCATGACTCTGCTGTTTTCCACCTCATATGGGCCCGAGGCCCGAGCTTTCTGGATTAGGAGGTCCCGGTCCTTATAGTGAAGGAGCTTCACCACCATCGGTCTGGGGAGGTGGCCAAGCGCTGGTGGGCGAGCCGGCACCCTGTGTGCTCGCTCCAATGTAAAGAAGGAAGTGAGTCCCTCCGGTGCCACCACAGTCCGGAACCATTCCTCCATGTAGGCCACCGCATCCTCCCCTTCAATTCATTCCGGCAGGCCTACGACCCGCACGTTGTTCCGTCTGTTGCGGCTTTCAGCATCCTCCGCTCGACGTTCCAGCATGTCCAGCCGGGTCAGGATGTCCGTTATCTTATGTTCTGCGGTCACCACCGCCGGTTTCAGGTCCAATAAGAGCTGCTCATGGTCCTTAACCTTATCCGCCAACTTGGCATGATCCGCTCTCAGGAGCCCCAGCCCCGTAGCGACCTGCGCAATGTCCTGCTGCAATGCCTCCTTGGTCGAGGTGATGGCATCCAGTATAGCATCCAGGCGCCGATGCAGTCTCTGCTCTTGATGCATCATCGGCGGGGAGGCCTTGCTAACCTGGGATAGTGCGGCCGCGTCCTCCCGGCCCTGCTCCGTGATGGTCGCTCCCCCTGCAGCCACCATCTTAGGTGTCTCCGTCGCCTCTACACGGGCATAGGGCCCCGCCAAGTCCCGATAACCTCCGCCCAGGGGGACATGCGCATCAGCAATGATCGCGACAGAGTGCCTCCGCAATGTCCGCAACTCTAAGGATCAGAAGATCCAGCGCCGTCCACCCCACTGTCGCCAGATCCGGGGGGAGGGGGAGGGGGAGAAGAAGTAGAGACGAGTGCTCGCCCCCAGTACCCCGATCCAATGTTGGTCACCAGACTCCTCGCCTCTCAGGTCCGCCCCTACAGGTCCTACTACTCCGATCTCGCAGAGGCGGGCCACCCAGCCAGCCGATGCCAATTCCACTCAGTTTCGATTTCAGAGGCCATCGACCCGTGCCGTCGCCATTTTCTTCACACTCCGGGCAACACCTCGGCCGTCGTCTTACTAGGTCTCCTCGGGGCCAGCAAACCCCAAAGTGCTCTCCGCCGCTCTCCAGTGGTTCCCCAACACTTCGTAGGCCAGTTACACCGACCAAAGGTCGCTCCGGGTGCAGTTTTCAGGAGAAATAGCGGGACCCTGCGCGGAGCTGCAAGCTCACGCCGCCATCCCGATCGGCGTCCAAGCCACGCCCCCGTCACTGACCATGTCATGAGTGATGTAAAATGTGAGATCATCAGCAGTGCATTGCGGGCGCACGAGTTATAGTTAGCTGAACTAACTATAACGGGGGAATTTCAAAGGTTTTGTATGAGTAAAATGACCAGCTAACTATAACTGGTGTGAAACCTATGTTTTTTTTAGTGAATTTCAAAGGTTTTTAAAATGCTAATTCCTAACTATAACATGGCTGAAACCTACGTTTTTTTCAGTGAATTTCAAAAGTTTTTAAAACGGTAATTCCTAACTATAACGTGGCTGAAACCTATGGTTTTTTCAGTGAATGTCAATGGTTTTGTAAATGATATTTTTTAAATGTATTAATTGTTATATTTTTTATACTGATTTACTACATTATTTTAAATTATTTATGTTTATATATTTTATTTTTTAAATTACATTACATATTTTTAATATAAATTGAAAAAAATGTTTTTGCACCTCTCTGCAATGCAGCCCCCTGGCGCGTTTGCAGAGGGGGAACTAATTCCCCTTGCATACTAGGGGTCTCTGGGGGCCAACTAGCCCACCTGAAACCTCCAGTATGCGCCAGGGGCTGCATTGAAGAGAGGTGTAATGAGGCTACGCCCCTTTTTATACCTTTCTGCAACGCAGCCCCCTGGCGCATTTGCAGAGGGGGAACTAATTCCCCTTGCATACTGGGGGTCCCTGGGGCCCAAATAGCCCACCAGGAGCCTCCAGTATGCGCCAGGGGGCTGCGTTGCTTTGCCCCGCGGGGTGAGGGTCCCTGGGGCAGTGTGGGTGAATTGGGGGCCCCCACACTTCTTTATCACAATGCCCCCGCGATTTGCTCCCCCCGGGGGGTAATTAAAAGAACAGACCGGGTTTAAAAAAAAAAATTTGGGGCCCTTGGGGATCCTTGTGGGACCCCCTGAGCAGGCCTAGGGGGGTCAGGGTCTTTCTACCCTGCCCCCTTTTTGTGTTCTACACGTTTGTTTTTCTTTTCTGCTTTCTTGTGCCTCGGTCTACTGAGCACAAGATGGCTGCCAACACTTCCTGGTTTGGAGTGTTGACAGCCAATGAGCATGCAGCTTTCTCAGAAAGGTATGCGCACCGAACGCGGACCGTACGCGGACCCGTACGAGCAAGGTACGCGCACCCCGCAATTTTTTTGGGGGGACGTGTGGGACACCTGAGATGGCCTAGGTGGTTAGGGCGCTTCTACCCTGACCCCTTTTTGAGTTCTACTCGTTTGTTTTTCTGCTTTCTTGTGCCTCAGTCTACTGAGGCACAAGATGGCTGCCAACAATTTCTGTTTTGGAGTGTTGACAGACAGAGGCAGCCAATCAGCATGCAGCTCGTGCACGTGAAGGTCCGCACACGTATGCGCTCGTACGCGCACATTCGCGTAAGCGGACCCGTGCGCGTACGGTGCGCGCTTATAGATATATATATTTTTTTCTTTTGATTTTCTCAGAAACTACTAGAGGGATTTACACCATTTAGGCAAAAGCGTGATCTGCGGCTCAGACTCTACCATTTTTCAAAATTTCTTGTAATTCCGTTCAGCCGTTCGGGCTGTAGCTGTGTCTAATCGCCCAATGGAAAATAACATGGGGAAAACACGTTTTGGGACCCACCTTTTTTCTCGGCCCCCACTTGATGAATCCCCCCAAAACTTTCAGGGAAGGAACGGAGCAGAGCGGAGAGGGCCATCTTCTTTGAGAAATTCGTGAAGATTTGTCCACCGGCGCCAAAGTTATTCCCAATAGAATGTTGCGGATTTCCGATGGAAACTAGGTCCTAACTATAACTACCTACTGGCAACCGCCAGTAGGTAATATATGTTTTTATATATATATATTAACATTTCCTTTTTTAAAATAGCATAATGTTAATTTTGTAATTTAAAAATGGAATTTGCACATATCTCTCTCTCTCTCTCTCTCTGTCATATATATAAATATTTATCTTCAACTAAGCATCAAATAAAGGGTGTCAAACACATAACTCATACTAATGTTATGATGGTGTGTACTTTAAATGTGTTTAAAAATACACACCACAACCAAAACCTCACTTCACTCACTACACTTCTTCCAGGATCTAAAGGGGCATTCAAGCCTGTGATGAAATAAAAAAAGTTAGTCATAACACTTACATATACCTGTTCCTGTGGTAAGCCACACAGCTTGCTGTGCAGTGACAGAACCTGATTTGCCAGCATCTCCAGCTCATCTGATGAATAGGTCGGGGCACTGTCTCCTGCATTGTCAGGTAGGAAACAGAAGCAACAGTTGAGGAGGAGGTATGTGATTTTTTTTAACAATGCATACATCTACATGACGTGCAAGACAGTCAATGAAAAATTAACACATCCTTTGGCTTTTTGTACCTTGATTTTACACACATTAGACTATGGCTGTGTCCGTTGTGGAGCTGTTGTGTTTCGATTTAGATTCCGTATGAATTTTCCGATTCATGCCCTTATATAGGTGCAGTTCACATTGCCCTATATAGGCATAGAAATCCAGTCCTTATTTAGGCATAGTCTATGCTAACCAAATACAGGCATGGCTACTTACATCCGTTCATCTACGTCACAACGATTTCTTGGAAAATCAGACCCTTAAGCTTTAGGGACTTCCCCTTCCCTGGATATTGATTTTTCCGAGAACTCATTTATTATGCATGAACATCTATTCCTTAGGCGTTCATTCATGACGTTCATATGTCCGACTTTTACGTCAATACTGGCATTCCTAAACACCTTCAAGGTATAAATTTGCTGTCACTTGCTATGGCAAGGGTCGGTGCGGTTCGACTACCTACTTGCACGCGGCTCGCCACAAAAAGTCCAGAAGGAAGTCATCTCCCCAACTGACGCACCGAACACACTCTGTCATCCTCTTCGCCGAGAATCCAGCTCCAGTGTTTCTGACTCCTCTCGTGGGTGTTAGAGAATCAAGTCCTGGGGAAGAGATACCAACTTCTCTCATTCTAAGGTATGGAGCTGATTAGAACCTAGAGAAACGTTTGGCAACACTTGGCATAACTAAACCAGACTAAGGCAGCACCTACTTCTTCCCTCGTACTAGACTTAGGTTAGGTACACTTGGGTAGGATTATTCAGAAGCACCAGATGAGTATTTTAGCCTGTGGTATTATGTATGTATTTTTAACGAATATATGTCATAGCTACACCACATGCTATTACAGTATTATTTTATCTTACTGCTAACGCTGTACGAATTATACTTTGAATTCTGTCTTACGATTGTAGCAGTTCATATCTCTTGCATGAGAAAGAAGACTGTTCAATAAACCCTTTTTATTGCAACGCCTGTCTCTCTATCTCTATGCAACTCTGTAGAAATGAAGCATGCACAATTGACTGAGTGAAACGGTTATCTATTGTTTCCACGACTCTGAAGATATTGTATGGTCGGGGACTACCGACCACCCCCCTCCCCTGTCTTGTGTACCCCCACAATTATATAGAAATTGGACATGTGAGGGGTTTCTTTGGAAGGCGGGTGGTCTCACGACCCCCGGCCGTATTTATTAAAACATGTAAACAAATTAAAAAATTTGACATAAACAATATTTGCACAATCATTTATGCAGAAAAAAATGACTGACATTAGATTACAATCCATGTAGACAGGTATCAAAGGGCTAACCTTAACACATTTCTAATACAAAATGGTTCCTTACCAAATCTAATATTTTGGATCATAATCACACATTAATAATTTTTCTGCATAACCTATTTTTGGGCCTACGGCAAGGTCGCTAACCGTTGTCAGATCAAGAATGGGGCCACTCCCTAAGGACCTTAAATTGACTGCTCACCGATCATGACCTTACCGCCTGACCAAGGAATATCAATAAATACGACTATTGTTCGACCTGTAAACGGGAAAAAGGCCTAAAGAAAAAATTCACGCCAGAACACGGTTACTGTGAAAAAACAAGCATCAAATGATACAACAACATTATCACACAAGCTCGAGAATCTGCTTCAGGGGATGGTGGGTGGGGAAAATTGTTTGCAGCTTTGCGGAGGCTGGGGGCAAAGGGCAAGCCTGGGGAGCGCTGGAACAAGAGGACGCCTCCTGCGCTCCCCTGGCCTTTTAACCCCTTCGGGGCAGACCAGTCGCAACTGGTCCGCCCCTTGGCTCCCCCCTTTTGACCCAGAAGCAATTCTATTGCTTCCGGGTCAACTGGGAAGCCGGCACCAATCGGTGGTGGGGCGCGCCCGCTGCATCATCAAGACGCGGCGGGGGGCAAGCCCCACCACTGATCGAGGTCAAGAGGAAGGGGAGCGTCGGCACCCCGTCATACATGCGCCCTCTTTCCTTACGGTCAGGGACTACCGACCATCCCCCTCCCCTGTCTTGTGCGGCCCCACAATTATATAGAAATTGGACATGAGAGGGTTTCTTTGGAAGGTGGGGTGTCTCACGACCCCCCCGGTCGTATTTATTAAAACATGAAAACAAATTAAAAAAATTTAAACAAACACTATTTACACAGAAAAAACTACTGACATTAGATTACAATCCATGTAGACAGGTATCAAAGGGCTAACCTTAACACTTTTCTAATACAAAATATTTCCTAACTGAATCTAATATTTTGGATCATAATCACACATTATTCATTTTTCTGCATAACCTATTTTTGGGCCTATTGCAAGGCTGCTAACCGGTTTCAGATCCTTATCAGCCAGCTACGCCCTCACGTATGAGTGCGCATGCACAGAGGGCCCGTTTACAGAGAGGGTACTTCCCCCCCTCCTGGTTACCCCCGTACGCTCCATGAACTTCATTAACCAAAGGGGGGCTCTTGCACTCTGCGCCGTTTAAGGGCGTCATTGTGCACGTGCGGGGTGGCTAACCAGCCCAAAGAAACCATGACTCCCCCCTCCCCCGCACCCATCCAACCAATCGGATGTACCGCCCCAGGAGTTCTAGGAGAAACCACTTGTCCCTCCCCCTGGGTGACCCCATTCAAGAATGGCGCTGCCCCCTAAGGACCTTAAATTGACTGCTCACCGATCATGACCTTACCGCCACAGGCCAGCATATTTGCTCGACTATCTGGCCCTCCATCCTCCTACTCTCCTATTCTGGGTCATGCTTACCTAGAAACCCCACTAGCCATGCCAAGATGTTCTCTAGAAATAGTTTGTTGCCCGCCCTAGTCAATTGGACCCCATCTTGTAAGAAGAAATGTTCTCCCCTGACACACCCATGTGGTATGTTCTGCAATTGAGGTGACCAAAATAATTTCTCTATCTTGTTGTTGATCCTCTTTACCGAGTGATTCAACGCTTTGACAGAGTCCCCCTCCTCCATCTGAGTCTAGGAATTATCTGGGTCCAAACTATGGTGCAGCCTTGGCGTGTTTTAGCTAACCAGCTTACCTCTGAGATTATCTCTTCCATCAGGACTCTCCTGCCCAATTTTACCAGGTTGTTTCCGCCCAAATGTAAGATAACAACTGTGGGCGGCGGGGTGTGTCTGTCGAGCAACTCTATAAAGAACCCCCTAAACTGACTGAGGCAGAGCCCCCCTACCATGAAAGGAAACCCTGAAACCTCCCTGTTCCGCCCTCTGTCTATAGTTACCTGCAAGAAAAACAGATTTAACACGTTTCACAAAAGAGTATCCAGCAACCCTTACAACTTGTGTGTCCTTTAGCTGTGCCTGGGTCCGCCGTGATGAAGATACTTGCCGGTGATAGTCCGACTGCAGTTTCCGCCCTGCGTGACAGGCTCGAGAAACTTAAATATACAAGCAAACAAACAAGACAGGCGTCAGTGTACTTATCCTGCCATCCTCACAACATGTGCAGCCGCACATAACGCTTGTAACAGTTGGAAGACCATCTCCCAATTCTTTTCACACTGCTATTGTGTAACCCTCTAGCAGTTGCTTCAGTGGCAGACCCTATTCGGAATGAATGTGTCCCAAAATCTTTCGGATTTAAACCAGCCCTGTCAATTGTCATAGCCAATACCTTTGGAAATTGAAACCTGATAAGTGGGGTACCATCTGCATGCATTAACAATGCTCCCCCACTGTGCCTGTTCTCTGTTTGAGGAAGGCCTCTACGTGCAACACTGGGCAGCTAGGAAAAGTCAGTGCCTGATGGAGAACCACCCCATCCCCACGGGCATCCTGATCAGTTTTTGATTTTCGTATGGTAATTACCAATGTATCACCTATTATCCTTGTGTGTTCAAGCTGGAGTCCACCCAGCAGGTCTTGCTTATTGCTAGCCACCAGTTCCCCTACCACAAATGCCTCATAAAAGGCTAATGTAAAGGCGGCTCTGAACAGCAGTACCTCCCCTGATGAACTGCAGATGCCAGACAAGGCATTCAATAATGATGCCAGCCATTCTAAACCTATCGGTTGTCTTGTGTCCATGGCGGTTGCTTGGAGGTGCTGCCACCCCTTTAGTGCCTTCCTCACGATAAACTATTTGTGGGATCTTTGGTCCCCCTGATTTGAGCAAAGAAAGAAACAGCTGCCACTTGACGGCTACCTGTTGCTGCGGAGCGCCCTTCCTTATGTAATGCATCTAGGTACTGAGTGAAATTCCCTGCCTGATCCCATCTCTCCACCCAATCCTGTCCCAAAAATAGGCAATAAGACAAAAACGCCCCTTCCTAAGCGGTGCTGGTCCTGGGCGCTAGGCTAGCTGCCACGAGGTTCTGTAGCTGGGGGCACCAATTTGCCAGAGTGTTGCTGGGAAGTGTGTAGGCGTCGCCTCTGCGGATGGTAGATGTTCCCTGAACACCTGCATCCTAAAGTGAGAGAGTGCGTCAGCTGCATTATTTAACACCCCTGGAACATGTTTGGCCCTTAACTGTATGTTGAGTTTCATGCACACCAGCACAATTTCCTTCAGTAGGCATAGTATCATTTTACACTGTGCCGCCTGCTGGTTGATTCATTCAACTATGGTCATGTTATCTGACCAGAAGAATACAGATTGATTACACAACTGATCGGGCCAAACTCTTAATGCAACCCAGATAGTAAATAGCTCCAGGAAACTGATGTTAGTTGTCAGGCCGCTCTCCTCCCACCAAACCGGCCACCGTTGTGGCACCCACTTGTTTCCAAGTATGGCTCCAAATCCCACACTGCCCGCAGCGTCAGTCCATAAACCTAACTCTGCAGACGTAGTGGGGGGTCCAGACCACACTACCCTGCCGTTGAAGCCCTCAAGAAATGCGATCCAAATCTGCATGTCCTGGCTGACCTCGGCCAGCAGTCTTGTGCGATGGTGTTTCTCCCGCAGACCCGTCATGGTCTGCAAGATTGAGTGGGAGAATGGGCGTGCCATGGGTATCACTCTCAGTGCAAAATTCAACTCGCCCACAGTCTGCTGTAGCTGATGTAGTGTCACCTTGTCTTTGATTAAACATTGTTGGAGAGCTGCTCTAAATTTCATGATTTTGTCTTTTGGTAACCCAAAACAACCCTCGACTGAGTCCAATTCTATGCATAAGAATTCCAATGGTTGCAGGACCCACAATTTTTTCCAGGCGCCAGCCGGACCCCAAAAGTCCGCATGAGCACGCAAAATTCCTGCAATGCCCATGCACACTCCTGCGAGCCCGCCGACCCGAGAAAGAGAAAGTCATCCAGTTACTGCATGACATGGTGGTGTCCTGTCATTCGCCTAAAAACCCATTCCAAAAAAGAACTGAATTTCTCAAAGTAGGCGCAGGAAACAGAACAAACCATGGGCATACACTTATCCGTATAAAATTTGCTTTTAAAAGAGAAAGCTAGCAGATGCTGATCTAGGGGATGAACCGGCAGTAGCCGAAAAGCAGATTCAATGTCTGACGTTGCTAACAAGGCTCCAGGTCCCAGAGTCCCCAACATATCCACCGCCTGGTCAAAGGACGCATACTTAACGCTACAAATGTCTTCATTGACAGCGTCATTTAATGATGCGCCCCTAGGTGCTGACAGGTTATGAATGAGCCTGAACTAGCCCTCCTCCTTCTTTGGCACCACGCCGAGAGGTGAGCAAACACAATTAGGCACAGGGATGTGATTGAAAGGACCTGCTATCCTGCCTAGGCGCAGCTCCTTAGCAATTTGTGTCGCTGCCACATCGGGGTTGTCCCTAACAAATAGTTGGTTCATACACTCTGCTGTTCCAGTATATCCCACCGCCAGGATCCTAAAGCCCTGCAAAAAACCTTTTTGTAACATCCTCGCAGAGGCATGGTCTGGGTACCTGTTCAGCCAAAGAGTCATAGCCGGAACGTCAATGGGTGAATGCAACACCAGCCTTCCTCCCTCACTAGTCCTGTTTCTTTCTTCCTCTGTTTCCAGAGGCGTTACTTTTATTGGGGAAAGTTGTTTCTGGGTGGGAAGGTTGGTTACAAATGGAACATGCGTGCCTAAACTTGCAAGTGCCTTGTGCCCTGGTGCACGATCGCCTGTTAAAATCCCAGCACACCCCTTTTCGCCCACCCACTGCTCCCTGTGCCAGCAGAAAGGGTTGTTGGGGTTTGGAGGAGTAGCTTCTGTTCCATCTTGACCCGCACTACCAGGTTGCCCTGCTGTAAACTGGCCATACCATTAAATGGAATCAACCTGATCCCAGGAAAGTGAGGAGTTAAACTCTTTCGCTTACCAAAAACTCTTGTCATAGTCCTTCCATCCTTCCCCCCCCATATTTATCACTGAAAGTTGTGATCCTACTCTGGTAACACACCATCTCTGCCTGCAAATTAGGGGAACGCTCTGCTGTAATCGCCATAAACACAGAAAAGGCTCTAATCCAGTTGATCAATGTCTCTCCCACCCTGAATCTTGCTATTTCTCCCCACCATTCACTAGGCGACATCCAATCTTTCTGCTTCCTAGCATACTCCATTTCCCTGTTATCCACGAGCAAAGAAAACATATTGACATATTTGCCCGCCCAAATTAATTCCTTCACTTCTTGTGTTACATGGTGAGCCAAATGTTCCCTCCTGGAGGGTATTGTACCTTCACCTAGCACTGGTAATGCCATATTTTTATCACTTTCGATGGCTCACGTTGGTTCTACAATCTTGTCCTTTCTGGAGTTGCTGCCTGGACATGCTGTTTGTGGAGGAATAACGGTGATGGATCAAGCCCTGATCTTTGGACTGGGTAAGAGTGGTCTGCTTAATTCAGAAACTCTGTTCATCACCACCCCCTTTTCTGAATCGTTTTTGGCCACTATAGGTGTGGCAGGGAATACTCAGACATGAGTCCCTTGCTCACTGCACCATCAGGATTCAAGCAAGCCGGGCCGACGACGGCTGAAATGCCAGAAACCAGTCCCTGGAAGCTTGTCTCCTTTCTGGTGAAGAATTGGCTTGGTAGTTTGGTCTGCCCTGTTCCCATGATGCACTGGGCCAGGGACAGACTAATTTGCATATAGCCAGGTTCTGAGCTGGGATGGTGCAGTGAGCTAAATAATGGTGATGGATCAAGCCCTGATCTTTGGACTGGGTAAGAGTGGTCTGCTTAATTCAGACACTCTGTTCATCACCACCCCCTTTTCTGAATCGCTTGTGGAGGAATAGGTGCACTTGGCCCTCCCGCTACCTGGGGCAGTCATGATCCTTGCCACCATCTTATTGGCCTCCGCCAAAGGATCCTCCCCACCTCCTTTGCACCTACTGAAGATGGTAACATCCCCCCTATCCCTAGCCAAGGGCGTACTGCCGCTATCTGTGCTGCCAGCTACGGAGGGACCTGACCAACCCCTGGAGGTGCTGATACCGGGATGGGGGCTGCCGTGTTTGTGACCAGGCTAGGTGCAGGGTTAGTCATGGGTGCCACCGGGACTACCGCTGGGACCACCAGAGGCACTGTGCTTGTTGTTGGCACCGGCACGGCTGGTGCCGGTGTTACAGGTATAATGGCCCGGATTTTTGGTAGTAGGTATAAAGAACACCAGTGGCACAAGCCCCCCTTCAGGGCCCCCGCGAGAAGGACCCCCCTCCCCTTGTTGCTTCGGGTCGACCATTACCCCTCTTGGCCCTGGCCTGCTTGGGTAGTGGATCCAATTCCCCCCTGGGCTGTGGGGCACTATTGTTCGCTTGGGCCTCCCAGATGGCCCAGCCTGATCATCAAACCTCTACCAGAGCTCTACCACGCTTTTTCCTATCTGTTCCACCTTCCCCCATCTCCTGTCCATCGCTGCCATACTACGCATCATACCCTGCATATGTTCCACACAGGGACGCTTTGCGCCACATCTACTGGCCATACTCGCAACTGGTAAACCACCTACACTTGTGCTAACTCTGCAAGCATGATGTATTCCTGTACCCAACAGGACCTGACCCGGTTTTTTACCTGTACCAAGTTGGGGGTACACAGACTGGCCGTAAGCACCACACAACTGGGACCGCGACACACCAGCTAGCCTGGGTGTTGGGCGAGCGCACTCTAGCCCGGCGGCCCACCAGAAGCAGTGAAGTGCAGGCCTGCCTGTATCCCCTAATTGCGTTGTCCCCCGCTTCGCTCCTCGTCGTCACCGTAAGCAATATCCTCGTCGGCACAGCAAGCAATGTCCCCCTCAATGAAGTCCTATGATGAAAATAAGATTAGCCACACAAAAACCAATAACCTATTTAACCATATCACTGTGCACCCTAGCAGCAGTCACAAAAAAAGAAAAAAGGGAGTATGCAGTTCAAATGTAGGGAATACCTCTAGACTAGGTATCCTAGCCCTTCACCTGCACATCATTTAACTCACACAAGCGTCTAACACAAACAAGAATATGCAAAAGACCTTAACTTTGAATGCCTTTGAATACCCTCACCTTTTAAAAACTGTATATGTTAAAAAGCCTTGCCAGTAAAAGTTCTCAGTTTGCAACATTCACACTCGAACCGGGGGTCACACAGTCAAACACCGATCACTGCAGCCACTAGGCACTGATTTATAATCACCCCTGAGTGTCCCGCTCGGCCCGGGCCCTTCCTATGCAAGCCCCCACCCTCTTACCACTCTGGCTAATACCACTGTTAACCGCTCGAGCTGGATGTAGAGCGGCATCTTCTCGGCGGTCTCTGAGCTCCCTCGGGCTTCTCTGCACGCCCCTGCCGACTCCACTGCCTCACTGCTCCCGTGGTTCATTTTGCTGACCTGCAAGACACAAACAATGCACACCCTCCGACGAGCTGGCTCGTCCGGGGTTCACGGGTCGCATTCTTCCCACGTGGGGCTCACGGGCTGAAAAAGAAGAAAAGAAAATTGTTTGCAGCTCATGGAGGCTGGGGGCAAAGGGCAAGCCTGGGGAGCACGGGAACAAGAGGATGTCTCCCACTCTCCCCCGGCCTTTTAACCCCTTCGGGGCAGACCAGTCACAACTGGTCCGCCCCTTGGCTCCCCCCCTTTTGACCCGGAAGCAATTCTATTACTTCCGGGTCAAATGAGGAGCCTGCACCAATGGGCGGTGGTACGCGCCTGCCGCTTTATCAAGACGTGGCGGGGGGGCATGCCCCACCACTGATCGAGGTCAAGGGGAAGGGGGGTCGGTGCCCCGCCAAACATGCGTGGGGCAGAGCAGCACCCCCATTCCTTTCCGACTCTAAGGGAAACAAAGTTGTCATGTTTATGCAGTTGTCACACACTAATCCCTTCTTGTTCATTCGAGAAAGTTTCTAGTGACCTCTGAGTTAGCTGGCACACACAAGTAATTACGTTGAATGTACTCGATAGAGACATACTGACCTCAGTCCTATGTCAAATCTATAGTGTCTAATATTGCATTGCGCAGAGCCTATTAGGTATATAGGAATTACACTACATGGTGCCCAACGTTTTGGTAAGGCACTAATTTAACGCTAGATATTGAAGTAACTCAGTCGTGCTTTTCTCAGAGACCCCCTACTCATAATACTCCAATAGACATCTGGAGTGGGTAGGGATAAATATCAGCCATAGCTGAGTAGGACAAAAATCCTATGTATTAGCTTTTTGGTTTGTTCAATGTTGAAGGATACTGTGTTCCAAAATATTGTGCACCTTATCTTTGTTCCCATGAATCTTGGTCTGAAAAATTTCATTAAACAATGACTGACAATGCCAATAACACCGAAACCGGGGGAGCTACAGGTGACAAAGCCGTACTAGCTTTTAATCAAACGGGTTTTAATGAAACCGATGAGAATGCTATAATCATTCCTCCAAATTTAAGGAGAGCCATCACTCTAAAACTTATAAAACATGGTCTAACACCAAGAGGTGGTAGAGCAGTTTTTGTGATAGTGGCACATGAATATCACCGGACAGAGATATTCTATTCATGGCTAGTATTCCCAGAATCAAATCCAGTAACTAAAATGTTTCACTTCTACAAAGAAGATGATCCACCAGAGGAATATATTCCTTTTGAGGATATTGAAATTCCACTCACATACCAGGAGCATGAGCTCTAGTTAAAAGTGCCCTAAACCATTTAAATCATGTTACAAGGCTCGGTTAAGCATAACCGCAGGTCCGTGTATCAACAGCGGGGCTCCTCTGCGACCTAGGCATGGCCGCTAAATACAAATCAACAAGAGAGCCCAATTTGGAAGAGCCCACAGCAGGTAGGTATAGCTTCAACTTCTTTAATGGAGGTTGCCAGATACAGAAAATCACTCCTGTAGCTTAAATTGTTCTCTTAGTCCGACACGTTTCATGCAGTAGCCTTTCCTCAGGGACTCGAGATTGCTAAAGACTATCTGACGGCATTCTGTTTTAAACACCTGATCGACGTTCAAGTATGCCTCAGTGTGCGTCGCCACTCCTGTGGCATTGTGGTACTTGTGGTGTTTGTTGCTTTCCCAAGTATATATTCACTGAAAAAACCCTAGGTTATAGACCATATATAGTTAGGGATTAGCATTCACAAAACCTTATTTTACTCGCACAAAACCAATGAAATTCCATATATAGTTAGTTGCACTAACTATATATTTCGCGCACCCGCAATCCACTGCTGATGATGTCACATATTACATCATTCATGACATGGTCAGTGACATCACTGATGACATCACTGATGACATCACTGATTACATCTCAAATGACATCACTGATGACATCATCCAGTGACTGTGTGTTTCTGTAAAGTTTAAATATGTTTTACATATTGAAGAATGAGTGGATGTATAAGTGTCTGGATGAAGGATTTAGTAGGTGCGTGACTGACTGTATGAGTGAGTGAATAAATGTGTTGTACTAAATGCATGGGTTAGTGACTAAACTGTCTGAATGTGTGCATCAGTATGTCTGTTGTGGTGTAAACTGCTGCATGTGTTGATCATTAGCTATACGAGAGGCTATATGTGTTATTGATTGGTTGCTCAAGTATTTGTATGGGAGATTGAGTGTGTGTGGGGGTGGCTGGGAGGTGTGTGACTCTGTGCAGAGATGTTTGAGCAGTTGATTCACTAGGTGTATGAGTTCAAGAGTGCATGTGGAAACAGCTGCATGGGCGGTTGACTGTGTGCATGAGTGTATTGATGAGTGAATGGATATCTGAATGCTACATGTCATAGTTAGTACATATGTAAAACACAGTACATGTGAGAGTTGGCATATATAAATAAATGTGCATGAGAGCCAGTGAATGTGTGAGTGACTGTAAGGATCATTGTGAAATTGTATCAGGGATTGTATATGAGAGTAAACATGTGTTACTATATGTTTGAATAAGTAAGGTGTGTATAACTGTATAGTTGAGGAAATGGAGGTGAGATTGTTTCTTTGCATGTCTGACTAGGTGTGTGAGTAACTCCATGGATGAGTGACCGTGTGTGAGTGGCTGTATACACTGAGTGTATCTAAGGTTATATTAGAGTCTGAAGAGGTTCATCGTATTAGCACAAGAATGATGTCATCAGTGATGTGATCAATGATGTCAAATCAGATGTCATCAGTGATGTCATCAGTGATGTCATTTGAGATGTCATCAGTGATGTCATCAGTGATGTCACTGACCATGTCATGAATGATGTAATATGTGACATCATCAGCAGTGGATTGCGGGTGCGCGAAATATATAGTTAGTGCAACTAACTATATAATGAATTTCATTGGTTTTGTGCGAGTAAAATAAGGTTTTGTGAATGCTAATCCCTAACTATATATGGTCTATAACCTATGTTTTTTTCAGTGAATTTTCAAAGTTTTGTAAATGCTAATTCCTAACTATATATGGTCTATAACCTATGTTTTTTTCAGTGAATTTCAATGGTTTTTTAATAGCAAATATCAAAAGCTTTTTTGTGGAAAATGACTAAAATTAGGTATACATAAGCGGCCTTCATTTATGTTCACCACAGCCACTGTTGAAAGTAAAGTGAATGTCGCGAAACAGTGGCCACGCCATCTAGTCCCTTTTAGGCCCCATCATGCATGTAAGTAACAGCCATTTTGTGTGTCATGGCATCTCTGCCCACTGCCAATAGCCTATGATTGTTCAGAATTTGTTCTCTTTGGGTGATTCTCTATTCACAAATAAGCACAGAGTCGCAATACTCTGTTTAGTTTTTGCAGATAGTGAAGGATAGGTAGTGCAGACTTTTGTCCCCTTTGTAACCCGTCATGCCTATCTCAATGTGAATGTGTTGTGCACCCCACGCAAAGAAAACAACATTTTTTTTTTTTTTTTGCCACGTGGGGCCCTTTTTAAGACATTCTTTAGTTTAATTAGGTTGGCCTCTATTGTATGTATTTTTTTTTTATTTTTTATTTTTGTTTCGCTCCCGGTCGGCGAACCGGGTAGCTTAGCGTTACCTCAATTTGGTGCCGCGACTTGGTCCGCGAACCGGTAAACGTTCTTTTTGCGCAACTGCCGCGTTAGAAAACAACATTGTGACGCATCGCGTAAGCGCGACGTATCGCATTGTCGCGTAATGCATCTTATGACGCGCCGCGTTAGCGCACCCGGAAGTGTTCCGGAGCGCGAACCGAGGCGCGAAGCGCAGCGCCCCGGAAGCGATCCGGGGCGCGGCGCGGAGCGCGTAACGTAAGCATAACAGGTCATGTGACTTGTTTATAAAACTTTTCATTGGTTCATTTTACTTTTGGTTTCCTAATGATGGAAGGCTTAGTCATATGACCTTAAAATAACACTTTTCATTGGTTTAGAACATGTTTTTTTTTCCCAAATGATGAAAGTCCCACCTTTTTTCCTCACTCTGACTTTCATTTTTATGAGAGAAATACCTACATTGACTACTAGTACCAAATTGATTATAATGTAAAGTCAGACTTATAGTATACTGTGCAACTTTTTTCTGTTACACAGTAATTTTGCTCATAGTTACTTCCTTTCTCCAACTATATTATCTCCAATGTGTATTTAACATCTCTTTATCATCTCCAGCCTCCATATTGTTTCTACTTTCCTGACACACTATGGTATGAATTCCATATTCCACAATACCTTCTGAAACAACATGCAAGATATCTACAAAGGAGACGGTGTATATTAATTTTTTGACTCTGCATTGGTACCTACATATTGCTACTTAAATAAAAAAAAACAAAAAAAAACAAGAAAACGAACAATCAATAAACATACAATATTTAAAAAGTCTATCATTCTTGTTTCCTCATAGTACGTTCCCCGGACCGCTTTCCGGTGCGCGTACCGGGCGCACCCCACGCAAAAAAACTATTATTTTTTGCGTCGCGGGGCCCTTTTAAAGCCTCCACATCAAACCTAGGAGGTCAGGGAGGATCTACTATGCCCCCTTATGGTCATTTCCCCCTTCGTTTTGGCCTCCTCTTGTCTCTCGATCCTACCGAGAGACAAGATGGCGGCCGCTCCGGACAGTTTAGAATGTTGACAGACACCGAAGAGCCAATCAGCTTCGCTTCGCGAAGTTCCGTTACGCGTCAAGTACGCGAACCGGAGCGCTACCAGGAGCGCTGTCACAGATATATATCGTTTTTAAAACGTTAATTTCTCAAAATCCACTGGAGCACATCTATTGAGACCTAGCAAAGGCACATCGGGCTAACAGTCCCTACAATTTTACCAAGTTTCATGCAAATCCATTCAGCCGTTCGAGCTAAAAGTGAGGCCAACCGCCCTATGGAAATTAACATGGGAAAAACGCGTTTTGGGACCCCCCTTTTTTCTTGGCCCCCCCTTGACGAACCCCCCCAAATTTTCAGGGGCTGCTCAGAAACAAAATATGCAATTTTCCTGAAAATTTCAGCCAATTCTGTCCACAAACGCCAAAGTTATTAGACATAGAATTTTCAAAAATCCCATAGAGAAAAAATCCTAACTATATATACCTACTGGCGACCGCCAGTAGGTAATATATATATATATATATATATATATATATATATATATATATATATATATATATATTAATACCACACCAAACTTCACCATCCAAGAAGGCGCTGACTCCGTGTATCTTAGTTCAAGAGTTTTATTTCATATCAACTTCTGCTCAGACGCGTTTCGGCGGCAACCTCCGCCTTGCTCACTAACATCTGACTAAACAAAATGACGCTTTTATACATGTTTAGACTCTCACATGTGTCATAATGGTCATTCTCAATTGGCACTCATTAGTTTCCATGGTAATCACATGTTACACCCCATCAATTGTACATGTTCACTCAATTTTCTGGCAATTTACAATACATTTCTTTGTTTCTTATTTTATTTACATAGGCACACATTAGATATATAAACATATTCCTGAATAGTACATTTTCAACATTCTGTCCTTTATATATCACATTAATTGGTAGTTAATCATACTGGCGGGAGAAAGCCTCCGTTTTCGGTGCTTGCTTACATGTTAGCTGTGTCATGGTTACACTGGCCTATCAGTTAAGGAGGTGTGTTCCCCTGAGGCCCCTGATTGGTAACCCAGAACAAGTCAGTTCTCAAATGGGTTCTGCCGTTTCAGACATCGGTTTGTTAGTCTGGTTGGCAGGGGCAGAACAAGTTCGCAGGTGACAGACGGCGCTCCTGAAACGAGTGAGTGATGCACTGTTCGTTCCGTGTCAGTCTGCCCGGGGTTTTTTACCGCTGCTGTGAGAAACCTCTAATTGCGCTATTGAGCCTTTGTTTTACATGTATGGGACAGCTGTTTCCTTCGATTTGAGATCACAGCGTCCCGAGTGCATTTTAAGCCAGCAAATAGTTTTCCCGCTTAAGGCGAATTTGCCGTTTTGCGCTAGTGCGCGTTAATTCTCCCACTCAAAGGTAATTCCGCTACGGAATGGAGTTGCCTGTGTGCCATATGTGCCATTCGGGAGTGAGTTGGTGCCAACTAGTCAAAGATTTAGCTATGACTATGTGATGAGATAAGTGATAATTTTCACATTATCGCGTGTGCTGTTTACCAAAAGTTAAAGGGTACTTAGGAAAGAGGAAGCGGACACTGCTATTATATATGTACACTTAAGGCTTCATCTGCATTGAGCCCTACAGGGATTTTGGAATTAAGTAAGATTATGTAACGTGATTCCAAACGACGCAACGCAAGTTTGCGATTGCCTCCCCTCAGATTTTTTGGGACATTATCCAGTACGCAGTATGTTAAGCCTTTTGCATCACCACCATGTACTTCGTGGATATGTCTCGCTACAGGATATGCTGGGTCCTTATTGGTTATTGCCCTGAGATGTTGCAGCACTCTGACATGTACTGGGTGATGTCATTTGAGATGTCATCAGTGATGTCATCAGTGATGTCACTGACCATGTCATGAATGATGTAATATGTGACATCATTAGCAGTGGATTGCGGGTCCGCGATATATAGTTAGTGCAACTAACTAAAATGGAATTTCAATGGTTTTGTGCAAATAAAATAAGGTTTTTTAAATGCTAATCCCTAACTATATATGGTCTATAACCTATGGTTTTTTCAGTGAATTTTCAAGGTTTTGTAAATGCAAATTCCTAACTATATATGGTCTATAACCTATGGTTTTTTCTGTGAATTTCATTGGTTTTTTAAAAGCTAATATCTATAGCTGTAAAATATATTCTTTATTAAGTGACGTATCACGTAGCCCGTGAGACGCCTCATGATGCATCGCATAACCGTGACGTATCGTCTCTGCAGCGCAAACCAAACCCAAAACGTAAGCGGGCCAGAACACGCTTAAAGATATATATATATTTTTTTAACCTAAATTAGACAAAATCCACACGTGCACATATCACAAACGTTCAAAAAACACAATATATCGTACTCCCGTTACGCTGCCGGTTAGCTGCCCGGTTAACGTACCAGGAAGCACCTTTACCGCGAAAAATCGCAATTTTTTTTTCTTTTGCCCCGCAGGGAACTTTAATAGCCCCCTCATCAATCCTAGGGGTTCAGGAGGAGTCTGCCTTAGCCCTTTCATTCATTTACACCTTTTATTTTTTCCACCTCTTGTCTCTCGATCCTACCGAGAGACAAGATGGCGGCCGCTCCGGACTGTTTACAATGTTGACAGCCAATCAGCTACTCCTCAGACTCCGGTTACACTGCCGGTTAGCTTCCCGGTTAGCTGTCCGGTTAGCTGCCCGGTTCGCGTACCAAGACGCATCTCTACGACGAAAAAATCGGATTTTTTTTGGCCCCCGTGGCTTTATAATATCCCCCTCATCAATCCTATGGGGTCAGAAGGGGTCTACCTTGCCCTCTTTCCTTCATTTCCCCCTTTGTTTTGGTCTCCTCTTGTCTCCCGATCCTACCGAGAGACAAGATGGCGGCCGCTCCGGACTGTTTACAATGTTGACAGCCAATCAGCTACTCCTCAGACTCCCGTTACACTGCCGGTTAGCTTCCCGGTTAGCTGCCCGGTTAGCTGCCCGGTTCGCTTACCAAGACGCGTCTCTACGGCGAAAAAATCGGATTTTTTTTTTTTTTTGGGGGCCCCGCGTGGCTCTATAATATCCCCCTCATCAATCCTAGGGGGTCAGAAGGGGTCTACCTTGCCCCCTTTCCTTCATTTCCCCCTTTGTTTTGGCCTCCTCTTGTCTCTCGATCCTACCGAGAGACAAGATGGCGGCCGCTCCGGACTGTTTAGAATGTTGACAGACACCGGAGGGCCAATCAGCTTCGCATCGCAAAGTTCCGATACGCGAAAAGTTCGCTAACCGGATCGCTGCCCGGAGCGCTGTTACAGATATATATCTTGATTTAAACGTTAATTTCTCAAAATCCACTGAAGCACATATATTGAGACCTAGCAAAGGCACATCGGGCTAACAGTCCCTACAATTTTGCCAAGTTTCGTGGAAATCCATTCAGCCGTTCGGGCTAAAAGTGAGTCCAACCGCCCTATGGAAATTAACATGGGAAAAACGCGTTTTGGGACCCCCCTTTTTTCTCAGCCCCCCCTTGACGAACCCCCCCAAATTTCCAGGAGCTGCTCAGAAACAAAATGTGCCATTTTCCTGAAAATTTCAGCCGATTCCGTCCACAAACGCCAAAGTTATTAGACATAGAATTTTCAGAAATCCCATAGGGAAAAAATCCTAACTATATATACCTACTGGCGACCGCCAGTAGGTAATATATATATATATATATATATATTCACTGAAAAAACCATTGGTTATAGACCATATATAGTTAGGGATTAGCCTTTTCAAAACCTTATTTTACTCACACAAAACCATTGAAATTTCATATATAGTTAGTTGCGCTAACTATATATCGCGCACCCGCAATCCACTGCTGATGATGTCACATATTACATCATTCATGACATGGTTAGTGACATCACTGATGACATCACTGATGACATCTCAAATGACATCACTGATGACATCTCAAATGATATCACTGATGATATCACTGATGACATCTCAAATGACATCACTGATGACATCACTGATGACATCATCCAGTGACTGTATGTTTCTGTAAAGTTAAAATATGTCTTACATATTGAAGAATGAGTGGATGTATAAGTGTCTGGATGAAGGATTTAGTAGGTGCATGACTGACTGTATGAGTGAGTGATTAAATGTGTCTCACTGAGTGCATGGGTTAGTGACTAAACTGTCTTAATTTGTGCATCATTATATCTGTTGTTCTACAAACTGCTGCATGTGTTGATCAGTAGCTATATGAGTAACTGTATGGGTTCTTCATTGGTTGTCCAAGTAATTTTATGGGAAACTGAGTGTGTGTGTATGGGTGGCTGGGAGGTGTGTGACTCTGTACATAGATGTGTGAGTAGTTGATTCACTATATGTATGGGTTCAAAAGTGCATGTGGAAACAGCTGTATGGGCGGTTGACTGTGCATGAGTGTATTAGTGAGTGAATGGATATCTCAGTGCTACATGTCAAAGTAAGTACATATGTAAAACACAGTACATGTGAGAGTTGACATATATAAATAACTGTGCATAAGAGCCAGTGAATGTGTGAGTGGCTGTATAGATCATTGTGAACATGTATCAGGGATTGTATAAGAGAGTAAATATGTGTTAGTATATGTTTGAATAAGTAAGGTGTGTATAACTGTATAGTTAAGGAAATGGAGGTGTGATTGATTCTTTGCATGACTGACTAGGTGTGTGAGTAACTCCATGGATGAGTGACAGTCTGTGAGTGTCTGTTTACACTGATTGTATCTAAGGTTATATTAGAGTCTGAAGAGGTTCATGGTATTATCACATGAATGATATCATCAGTGATGTGATCAGTCATGTCAAATGAGATGTTATCAGTGATTTTATCAGTGATGTCATTTGAGATGTCATCAGTGATGTCATCAGTGATATCATTTGAGATGTCATCAGTGATGTCATTTGAGATGTCATCAGTGATGTAATCAGTGATGTCACTAACCATGTCATGAATGATGTAATATGTGACATCATCAGCAGTGGATTGCGGGTGCGCGATATATAGTTAGCGCAACTAACTATATATGAAATTTCAATGGTTTTGTGTGAGTAAAATAAGGTTTTGAAAAGGCTAATCCCTAACTATATATGGTCTATAACCAATGGTTTTTTCAGTGAATTTTCAAGGTTTTGTAAATGCAAATTCCTAACTATATATGGCCTAAAACCTATGGTTTTTTCTGTGAATTTCAATGGTTTTTTAATAGCAAATATCAAAAGCTGTCAAATGTCAAGTACGTGATAGGTAAAAACTTTTTCGTGTTTATGCACGCTGATGTGCTTTGAACACTGCCCCCCCTCCCCTCTTTTCTCCTAGTAGTACTCTCTCTTTGCAGATAGTGAAGAGTAGTTAACGCAGGCCTTTACCCCCGTTGTAATCCGTCGTGCCTGCTTGTCTCTCCATTTGATTGATTGTTATCCAAGCATTTACTGTTTTACAATTGATTCTCTTTGGTTCATTCTCTATTTACAAACAAGCACAAAGTCGCAATACTCTGTTTAGTCTTTGCAGATAGTGAAAAATCGTGAAAAATCGTGTAAAAAAATAAAAGTAATCGAGCAAAATCAGTAGGCCACTAATTGGATCTCTTTTTGACCTCGCTAAAATAGAAATATTAGGAACAACCCTTCATGAGAAATACGAAAATAGTGAGATGAACTGAGCTCCACACCATGAGGGCTGCAAGACAGCTCGGCTCCGTCACCCACCCCTCCCAAAATAACGACAAACCCTATGCAAATATTAAAAATATAGACAACACACCAGCAAAGTAACAGGGTAAAACATTTTATTAAATACCTATTTACATTACGTTGGTTTATGAGATGATGTCAGTAGTGGACCGATGTGTGAATAGGTCGGAAGCAGCACAAGGCGCCAAGATCCGGATGGCAAGTCCTGGATGTTGGGTGCCATAGTTCAGAGTTCTGAGCAGCGCTTGTAACACTGTCTGAAGCTTATTTCCACCTACTGCAGCTTCACTATTCTCAAAGTAAGTGAGGGTCGTTTGTGGACCTGACTGCATTTGAAAACAATGTTATATGGTACCTCCCTAAACCGCTTGACGGAGGCCCCCGAGGGGCGGTGTGATGGCACGGACTCGGAGAAGACGCTTGGCTCCGACCCCCTCCCCAAGTCTTATAGCACTGGTGTAGCCTGAGATCGCCCCCGACATAGGCGGCTGGCTTCCGGGGTCCGGCGGAACTTTTTGCCTTTTGATGACTCTTCTATTCTGGACTTTGTCCCACAATCCGTTTGACCTGAAGACACGCTGTAGTGGGGCGCCCCTTTACCGTTTTAGTTGCCATTCCGCCCGCTTTTGCTACACTGTGCCTCTTCCGCCATTCAGCTGTTTACCGCCCGCTCTTGCGACTACAGCGTCTCGCTCACCATGTAGTTGAGTTGCTCCCGCTCTTGCGATGCAACGATAAGCGACTGCCACAGGACTCTCAAAATGGCGGCCGGCTCTTCAGATTTGGGCGTGGTCCACTAAAATGGCCCTGGGACACCTTGGAACTCGGACGCTTCCCTGATAGGGCTTGGGTCCCATTCTCGAAAGCGTCCCCTCAGCCGTGAAGATTCTACAAAAGTCTTGGGGGCCCCCGACTCCCGCAGGCTTCTGGTGGGGAGCGGCTGCCATGTTTGCTCGTGGAATGGCCACGACGGAGCTACAAGATGGTAGTGCTCTCATGCTGACGCCAGCTTTAGTCTGAAACATCCAGAAACACTGTAGACTACCAATTCGATCAGTTCCGGTAGCGCCCCAACATGACCCGGTAGAGAAGAACTTGCCCTCCTCTCTTTGACTGATGGTTCTTGTTGCCTGTCCCCTCTGTTGTCATTTAACAGAACTTTTTGGACTGCTGAAAGGGGTTGTGTTCCGAACGCTGGTTGGTGGAGACATTTTGACTATATTCTTGACCTACGTTGTCGCGTAATGCGTTATATGACACGCCGCGTTAGCGCACCCGGAAGTGATCCGGGGCGCGGCGCGCAGCGCGTAACGTAAGCATAACAGGTCATGTGACTTGTTAATAAAACTTTTTATTGGTTCATTTTACTTTTGGTTTCCTAAAGATGGAAGGCTTGGTCATATGACCTAAAAATAACACTTTTCATTGGTTTAGAACATTTTTTTTTCCCAAACGATGAAAGCCCCACCTTGTTTCTGGAAGATTCAGACTGAAGCTGGCGTCAGCATGAGAGCACCACCATCTTGTGGCTTAGTCGTGGTCATTCCGCGAGCAATCATGGCAGCCGCTCCCCACCGGAAGCCTGCAGGAGTCGAGGGCCCCCAAGACTTTTGTAGAATCTTCACGGCTGAGGGGACGCTTTCGAGAATGGAGCCCAAGCCCTAGCAGGCAAGCGTCCGAGTTCCAAGGTTTCCCAGGGCCATTTTAGTGGACCAGGCCCAAAACCGAAGAGTCGTCCGCCATTTTAAGAGTCCTGTGGCAGCCGCCTATCGCTGCACTGCAAGAGTGGGAGCAACTCAACTACATGGTGAGCGAGACGCTGTAGCCGCAAGAGCGGGCGCAACTCAGCTGGATGGCCGCCACCTGGGGAGGCCCGTTCACGCCGCCTCCCCCACGCCCCCCCCGGGCCGCCCCATGCCAATTTTCGGAGCAGCATTGTAGGATACCAAAACCAGTGCGGCAGTTTACTGGACATCACCTGGGTGCCATCCACATCTCAGCGCGTTCTGCTGCCTTGGGACTATTCGCACAACAGACCGCTACTGACGAGGCCTCCCCCCGCACCACCCGGGACGCCCCACGCTGTTTTTCTGAGCTGCATTGTAGGATCCCAAAAACCAGTGCGGCACCCAGGTGACATCACCTGGGTGCCGTCCAGAACTCAGCACGTTGTGCTGCCTTGGGACTATTCGCACAAAAGACAGCTTCTGACCATTGTTGCTTTTTTTTGTAAAAAATGTTTAAATGTATTTACAGTTTTTGTTGCGTTCGTTATATTTAAAAGTTAATAAAGTTTTATAATCCTACTTTGTTGGAGTACTATATATTTTTAAAAAATCGGGTGAATGGGGCCTTGAATCGGGTTATTGTCATGTGTGGGCTTTGCAAGTGTACTGCTACAGGATCGGACATTTCAAACTCAAATGCACATTCTTTTTCTTACCTTTCCGAAGCATGGAGCGCAATAGCAGGCAGAGAAAGGGTGATGCAAGTGTTGAACACTGCCTGGCCTGGCAAGTTGCTGGCAGTGCCCCCCCCCCCGCCTGCTCCTGAAAGAGGACACACACACACCGCCGCCCCGAGTACTTCACAGATCTTTAAAAGACCATGCGCTTGTTCATGAGGCTTAAATGGTTTATCACCCCTTCTAGAACCCCTGCATCGACCCTCTGACGTTTCCTGGAAGAATTACCACGTAACACAATACCAAGCCCTGTCACCTGAAACCCCGAGGAATCGTGGGGCATATTATCAAGGGGGTTTATCTCCGCTTTTTTGGCTTTAAAAGCCAAGAAAGCGGAGATAAAATTATCTCCCTATTACCAAGCTGTCGCTAACACCAGTTAGTGACAGCTAAAAGGAGATAGCGACCATCTTGGGCCCCGCTTTGCATGTCAGTGATATTTATCACTAATGACATGCAAAGTGGGCGTGCCAAGATGTTAGCGACTGGAAACAGTCCCTAACATCGCTATCTCCTATTACCAACTTCTGGAGATATTCGCGCTAAGCGCGAATATCTCCAAAAGCTAACGCCTGCCCTGAGCAGTTCTTAGCCATGTTATCCAATGGGAGGTGGATAACATGGCTAAGAGCATTTGCTCGATAATGCATGAATATCGCTGACTTTTCAGCGATATTCATGCATTGCGGCCGTTTTTTATCGCATTTGCGATAAACCTTGCTAATAGCAAGGTTTATCTGCGATAAAAATCGCCGATGTGCGGCGATAATTTTTGTCTCTAAACAAGTTAGAGACAAAAATTATCGCTAGTTGTTGGTAATATGCCCCCGGGTTTTTGCTTGCAGAAATCGGGAGGCGGGAGACTAGCACTGAAATCAGTAGCCTCATGCCTGAATCGGGAGGGTTGGCATGTCTGGATTCTCTACAGCTGGGGCCATAAACTACATCCACAGGGCTAGGTGATAGCCTGGGACCGGCCTGGCATCTAAAATGGCTGCCGTGCACGACAAAATTGTGGCATTGTAAAAAAGGCAAGATGGCGCAGACAATGTTTATCAATAAGGATTCATTTATAACAAAATATTTCATCGCACTGACAAATTGGCGGCCAACACTTCCTGATTTCCATCGAATCGAACGTTAACAGACGTCACGCAGCAAAAAAAAAAAAAGCTCACGCACAGCCGCTGGAAGACATATATCAACATATATGAGCCTCCTCAGCCACCCTCGGAAAACATAAGGGATTAGGATACGTCTCCCGCACCCCCTTATACCTAGTAATTTAATTAAAACGAAGCACAAAATGGCGAATTCCCGTTTCGCTACCAGTTTGCGGCCCAGTTCGCGGCCCGGGAAGCGCTTCTACCGTGAAAAATAATTTTTTTTTTATTTTCCCCACGGGACCCTTTAATAACCCCAACAACATTCCTAGGGGGTCAAGAGGGGTATACCTTGCCCCCTTTCATTAAATTCCCCCTTTGTTTTTCACCTCTTCTTCTCTCTCGATCCTACCGAGAGATAAGATGGCGGCCGCTCAGGACTGTTTAGAATGTTGACAGACACCGGGGAGCCAATCAGCTTCGCATCGCAAAGTTCCGTTTCGCGAAAAGTAAGCGGACCGGAGCGCAGCCCGGAGCGCTGTTACAGATATATATCTTGTTTTGAACGTTAATTTCTCAAAATCCACTGGAGCACATATATTGAGACCTAGCAAAGGCACATCGGGCTAACAGTCCCTACAATTTTGCCAAGTTTCGTGCAAATCCATTCAGCCGTTCGAGCTAAAAGTGAGGCCAAAGGCCCTATGGAAATTAACATGGGAAAAACGCGTTTTGGGACCCCCATTTTTTCTCGGCCCCCCTTGACGAAACCCCCCCAAATTTTCAGGGGCTGCTCAGAAACAAAATGTGCCATTTTCCTAAAAATTTCAGCCGATTCCGTCCACAAACGCCAAAGTTATTAGACATAGAATTTTCAAAAATCCCATAGGGAAAAAATCCTAACTATATATACCTACTGGCGACACGCCAGTAGGTTATATATATATATATATATATATATATATATATATATATATATATATATATATATATATTCACTGAAAAAACCATAGGTTATAGACCATATATAGTTAGGAATTCGCATTTACAAAACCTTATTTTACTCACACAAAACCATTGAAATTCCATATATAGTTAGTTGCACTAACTATATATCGCGCACCCGCAATCCACTGCTGATGATGTCACATATTACATCATTCATGACATGGTCAGTGACATCACTGATGACATCACTGATGACATCTCAAATGACATCACTGATGACATCTCAAATGACATCACTGATGACATCACTGATGACATCTCATTTGACATTACTGATCACATCACTGATGATATCATTCATGTGATAATACGATGAACCTCTTCAGACTCTAATATAACCTTAGATACAATCAGTGTAAACAGACACTCACAGACTGTCACTCATCCATGGAGTTACTCACACACCTAGTCGGTCATGCAAAGAATCAATCACACCTCCATTTCCTCAACTATACAGTTATACAAACTTTACTTATTCAAACATATACTAACACATATTTACTCTCTTATACAATCCCTAATACAAGTTCACAATGATCCATACAGTCACTCACACATTCACTGGCTCTTATGCACAGTTATTTATATATGTCAACTCTCACATGTACTGTGTTTTACATATGTACTTACTTTGACATGTAGCACTGAGATATCCATTCACTCACCAATACACTCATGCACACAGTCAACCGCCCATACAGCTGTTTCCACATGCACTTTTGAAACCATACATCTAGTGAATCAACTGCTCACACATCTATGCACAGAGTCATACACCTCCCAGCCACCCACACACACACTCAGTCTCCCATACAAATACTTGGGCAACCAATCAATAGCCCATATAGTTACTCATATAGCTACTTATCAACACATGCAACAGTTTACAGAACAACAGACATAATGATGCACAAATTAAGACAGTTTAGTCACTAACCCATGCACTCAGTGAGACACATTTAATCACTCACTCATACAGTCAGTCATGCACCTACTAAATCCTTCATCCAGACACTTATAAATCCACTCATTCTTCAATATGTAAGACATATTTTAACTTTACAGAAACATACAGTCACTGGATGTTGTCATCAGTGATGTCATTTGAGATGTCATCAGTGATGTCATCAGTGATGTCACTGACCATGTCATGAATGATGTAATATGTGACATCATCAGCAGTGGATTGCGGGTGCGCGATATATAGTTAGTGCAACTAACTATATATGGAATTTCAATGGTTTTGTGTGAGTAAAATAAGGTTTTGTAAATGCGAATTCCTAACTATATATGGTCTATAACCTATGGTTTTTTCAGTGAATTTTCAAGGTTTTGTAAATGCTAATTTTTAACTATATATGGTCTATAACCTATGGTTTTTTCAGTGAATTTTCAAGGTTTTGTAAATGCTAATTCCTAACTATATATGGTCTATAACCTATGGTTTTTTCAGTGAATATATATATATACATACATATATAAACATATATCATCTGTATATCTATATAAATACAAACATAAATGCATGCATACATATACTTATATGCATACAGATGCATGTTATTTACATGAAAAATGAAAAAACACCAATAAAAGCAAAGCTAAAAAGCCACCTCATTACAAACAGAATGGCTTTAACTTAAACGAGGGCGAGATCTATTGCATTTTCAATGCTTGTTTACTTTGGTTCCATCAAGAAGGCATTCAGATGTGTCACACATTTGCCATAAATTCTGAATGTTAGCACTCTAGTTGCACATTAGATCACTGTAGTAAAGCTACTGCTCACCAGGGACGTCTGCTGCTGGTATTCAAAGTGCATGTTTCAGTCTGCATGTCAGAATTTTTTTAATGAAATAGAAGAGGATTTGAGAAGTCACTCAAAATGATCCCTAATTTTTCTTTCTGAAGCACTAATCATACTTTCTATGGCAAAATTAACCCCCTCATGTTGTTCCTTTTTAAATTGAGTGTTTTCAGACTTACCACTTCATTCCAATCAAGATGGCTTCTGGTGTGCCATACTTTTGTCATAAGTAAGACTGTTAGCGCTCTAGTTGTTCTTTAGAACACTCTAGGACATTCTGTCATTGGGCTATACTTGGGGTACATCTGGGTTATATTTGGGCTACATTTAGGCTCTTTTGTCTCTGGTGGCCATCTTGGGAGACTGTATGTCAGAATTTTTTAATGAAATTGAAGAGGGTTTGAGAAGTCACTCAAAATGTGCCCTAATTTTTCTTTCTGCAGCACTAATCATAATTCATATGGCAAAATATACCCCCTCATTTTGTTCCTTTTTAAATTAAATGTTTTAAGAGTTACCACTTTATTCCAATCAAGATGGCTTCAGGTGTGCCATACCTTTGTAATAAGTAGGACTGTTAGCGCTCTAGTTGTTCTTTAGAACACTCTGGGACATTCTGTCATTGGGCTATACTTGGGCTACATCTGGGTGATATTTGGGCTACATTTGGGCTCTTTTGTCTCTGGTGGCCATTTTGGGAGACTGCATGTCAGAATTTTTTAATGAAATAGAAGAGGATTTGAAAAGTCACTCAAAATGTGCCCTAATTTTTCTTTCTGCAGCACTAATAATACCTTCTATTGCATAATATACCCCCTCATTTTGTTCCTTTTTAAATTAAATGTTTTAAGAGTTACCACTTTATTCCCATCACGATGGCTCCAGGTGTGCTATACCTTTGTAATAAGTAGGACTGTTAGCGCTCTAGTTGTTCTTTAGAACACTCTGGGACATTCTGTCATTGGGCTATACTTGGGCTACATCTGGGTGATATTTGGGCTACATTTGGGCTCTTTTGTCTCTGGTGGCCATTTTGGGAGACTGCATGTCAGAATGTTTTAATGAAATAGAAAAGGATTTGAGAAGTCACTCAAAATGGGCCCTAATTTTTCATTCTGCAGCACTAATCATACTTTCTATGGCAAAATATACCCCCTCATGTTGTTTCTTTTTAAATTAAATGTTTTAAGAGTTACCACTTTATTCCAATCAAGATGGCTTCAGGTGTGCCATACCTTTGTAATAAGTAGGACTGTTAGCGCTCTAGTTGTTCTTTAGAACACTCTGGGACATTCTGTCATTGGGCTATACTTGGGCTACATCTGGGTGATATTTGGGCTACATTTGGGCTCTTTTGTCTCTGGTGGCCATTTTGGGAGACTGCATGTCAGAATGTTTTAATGAAATAGAAAGGATTTGAGAAGTCACTCAAAATGTGCCCTAATTTTTCATTCTGCAGCACTAATCATACTTTCTATGGCAAAATATACCCCCTCATGTTGTTTCTTTTTAAATTAAATGTTTTAAGAGTTACCACTTTATTCCAATCAAGATGGCTTCAGGTGTGCCATACCTTTGTAATAAGTAGGACTGTTAGCGCTCTAGTTGTTCTTTAGAACACTCTAGGAGGCTGCAGTAGAACACAAAGGAATCAACTGACAGTCTCTGTCCTTGTTGGATGTACATGTTTTACTGAGAATGTCAGACTTCATTTTCACATGACTGAGAAAGATAATGTGAATTTACAGAAAATATGCTTTCAGTTTAGCTTATAGATCCCCTTCCAAACCACTGTGGGAAAATCATGAGATATTAGTTTTCTTTCAAACAATATTCATGATATCACAGCAGAAGGTTTTTTCACATGGTAAAATCACCTTAGAACCCACCACAATTCCTAAAACGAGTATGGTACCATCAACAAATGATTTATAATGTAACTAAAGTCCTAAAACCCTCTATTAACTACAATGCTTTTTAATGAGGTGCTATCATGTATATTGGTCCCAAGATGGCTGCCAACACTTCTTGGATGAAGTGCTGACAGCCAATCAGATCAGATGTGTGGTTAGGCTCCGCCCAGATATATATCTTTTTTTGAACCTAAATTACTCAAAATCCACTGGAGCACATATATTGAGACCTAGCAAAGGCACATCGGGCTAACAGTCCCTACAATTTTGCCAAGTTTCGTGCAAATCCATTCAGCCGTTCGAGCTAAAAGTGAGGCCAACCGCCCTATGGAAATTAACATGGGAAAAACGCGTTTTGGGACCCCCCTTTTTTCTCGGCCCCCCCTTGATGAAACCCCCCCAAATTGTCAGGGGCTGCTCAGAAACAAAATGTTCCATTTTCCTGAAAATGTCAGCCAATTCCGTCCACAAACGCCAAAGTTATTAGACATAGAATTTTCAAAAATCCCATAGAGAAAAAATCCTAACTATATATACCTACTGGCGACCGCCAGTAGGTAATATATATATATATATATATATATATATATATATACATACATACATACATATATATATATATATTCACTGAAAAAACCATTGGTTATAGACCATATATAGTTAGGGATTAGCATTTACAAAACCTTAATTTACTCGCACAAAACCATAGAAATTCCATATATAGTTAGAAGCGCTAACTATATATCGCGCACACGCAATCCACTGCTGATGATGTCACATATTACATCATTCATGACATGGTCAGTGACATCACTGATGACATCACTGATCACATCTCAAATGACATCACTGATGACATCACTGATGACAACATCCAGTGACTGTATGTTTCTGTAAAGTTAAAATATGTCTTACATATTGAAGAATGAGTGGATGTATAAGTGTCTGGATGAAGGATTTAGTAGGTGCATGACAGACTGTATGAGTGAGTGATTAAATGCGTCTCACTGAGTGCATGGGTTAGTGACTAAACTGTCTTAATTTGTGCATCATTATGTCTG
This sequence comes from Lissotriton vulgaris, assembly GCF_964263255.1. Taxonomy (NCBI): domain Eukaryota; kingdom Metazoa; phylum Chordata; class Amphibia; order Caudata; family Salamandridae; genus Lissotriton; species Lissotriton vulgaris. Next base: position 204,487,565 of record NC_141698.1, on the reverse strand, counting down.
TTGTTCTGTAAACTGTTGCATGTGTTGATAAGTAGCTATATGAGTAACTATATGGGTTATTGGTTGGTTGCCCAAGTATTTGTATGGGAGACTGAGTGTGTGTGTGGGTGTCTGGGAGGTGTATGACTCTGTGCATAGATGTGTGAGCAGTTGATTCACTAGATGTATGGTTTCAAAAGTGCATGTGGAAACAGCTGTATGGGCGGTTGACTGTGTGCATGAGTGTATTAGTGAGTGAATGGATATCTCAGTGCTACATGTCAAAGTAAGTACATATGTAAAACACAGTACATGTGAGAGATGACATATATAAATAACTGTGCATAAGAGCCAGTGAATGTGTGAGTGGCTGTATGGATCATTGTGAACTTGTATCAGGGATTGTATAAGAGAGTAAATATGTGTTAGTATATGTTTGAATAAGTAAAGTTTGTATAACTGTATAGTTGAGGAAATGGAGGTGTGATTGATTCTTTGCATGACTGACTAGGTGTGTGAGTAACTCCATGGATGAGTGACAGTCTGTGAGTGTCTGTTTACACTGATTGTATCTAAGGTTATATTAGAGTCTGAAGAGGTTCATCGTATTATCACATGAATGATATCATCAGTGATGTGATCAGTAATGTCAAATGAGATGTCATCAGTGATGTCATTTGAGATGTCATCAGTGATGTCATCAGTGATGTCATTTGAGATGTGATCAGTGATGTCATCAGTGATGTCACTGACCATGTCATGAATGATGTAATATGTGACATCATCAGCAGTGGATTGCGTGTGCGCGATATATAGTTAGCGCTTCTAACTATATATGGAATTTCTATGGTTTTGTGCGAGTAAATTAAGGTTTTGTAAATGCTAATCCCTAACTATATATGGTCTATAACCAATGGTTTTTTCAGTGAATTTTCAAGGTTTTGTAAATGCAAATTCCTAACTATATATGGACTATAACCTATAGTTTTTTCATTGAATTTCAATGGTTTTTTAAAAGCTAATATCTGTAGCTGTAAAATATATTCTTCTTTAAATCTTGAAATCTATTTTTCATGTTCTTTAGACAATTTTTTTAAAAAATTTTTTTTTGTTTCGCTCCCAGTCCGCGAACCGGTCAGCTTCCCGTTTGCTCAATTTAAAGCCGCGGCTTAGTACGCGAACCGGTAAACGTTCCTTTAGCGTAACTGTTACGTTTGCATGACGTTTTGCGTTATCGCGTAATACGTCATTGGACGCGCCAAGTTAGCGGACCCGGAAGTGGACCGGAAAGCGGAGCAAAGCGCGAAACGTAAACACAGCAGGTCATGTGACTCGAAAATAACACTTTTCATTGGTTCATTTCACTTTTGGTTTCCTAATGATGTAATACTTGGTCATGTGATATAAAATTAACACTTTTCATTGGTTTAGAATTTTTCCTTCTCCCAAATGATGAAAACCCCTCCTTCTTTCCTCACTCTGACTTTCATCTTGGTGAGAGAAAGACCTTTTTTGATTCATCAGCAATGGCTTCAATGGTTGCTTCTGCCAGTGTGCCCCCACCACCTCCTCCACCTCCTCATGGGAAGAAAGGACCACCTGCTTCACTAATTATAGAAGAGGAGGAAAATCAAGAAGAGGAGGAAGAGGAAGAAAATCAAGAGTTTTTGCCAGAGGAGCCCAGGAGATATAATAGGAAAGAAAATTATATCTGGCAATTTTTTAAATTTCCTGCTGACCAAAAAAAAGTTAATGCTAGATACGTATTTTGTCGTATCTGCGGCTATCGTCTTTCAAGGGGCACAGACAAAAAGTACAGCTATGGGAATCATACAATGCACAGGCACATGAGTCGGTGGCACCCTAACAACTACAGTAATGCCCAGCTTCGAGACCAACAACAAAATCCCCCAGAAATAGCAAGAAGATCTGTTGTTCAGGAGGTATCGGGACCGGAGGCGAGGGAGGTGATCCCGAACATCCAGATCAACATGGGAGAAGTGAAGCAAGTCTGTGTGTGGTGCAACCAGACACTTTGCTACCGCGAAAGTAGCATTACCCTTATAATGAGAGCCATCACCAATCATGTGTGCCCAAAACGCCCCAAAAAGTAAATTCTTCTTTTTTTTGTTGCTCCTGTTGAGCCGTCTTCGATGAATCATTTTTGTTTCCCCCCTCCCCCCAAAAAATAAAAAAAAATACAAAATGTTCAGAAAAAAACAAAAAAATATAAAAAATGTTCAGAAAACTAATAAAAAAAATTTAAAACAACAAAAACAAAAAAAAACAGTTCTTTTCAGAACTACCTCCCCATTATTAAAAAAAATTGGTAGAATTCTTTGAACTCTGCCAAGCTCTATTTCTATTAGTTCGCTCCCAGTTCGCACTCCGGTACGCGAACTTTGAGCGTACCAAAAAATTTTTTTTTTAAAAAAAGGAATAGTAAGTATAAGGAAAGGAAACAGACAGTTATGTTACAAAAAAGACAGCTATAGGGAGTAAAGAAAAGATACTGTTACCCGCAATTCACTTCTGATCATGTCATATATTACATAATTTTTGACATGGTCAGTGAGATCATCAGCAGTGGATTGCGAGTAACAGTTTTTTCTGTTTACTTCCTATAGTTGTCTTTCTTGTAACATAAATGTCTTTTCTTATCCTTATACTTACTGTTCTTGTTTTAAAAATTTTTGGAGATCATTCAGAAACAGTAACATTAATAGAGACAGAATTAGTGAATAATAATGAAGAAGTATGAGAAGAGAGGGACTGAGAAAAATACTGGAAGGAGTAGAAAAATTAAGTAATAGAGAAAGGAAGGAGAGAAGTAGCAAACACAGGAAAGTAAAGATTAAAGAAATGAAGCAGTAGAACTAATAGATGTTAAATGTGATAGATTAAATGAATGATTGAGGGTGACGATAAGGTGTGTCCTCTCTAAAAGTTTGTTTAAGGTGAACCGTACTCTGGGTTGCATATCAAATTTATGCTTGTTGAAGAATACAGACGAGATAATAGATGTCAAGACCTACCATTGCAGTAAAACATGCCCACTTATTACATCAATCATAACATAGTCAGTGACATCATCAGCAGTGGAATGCAGGTTAAAAAAGTAGAAAACATTTACCTTATAATTCATGTTAACTTTTCAAGCAAATTTTTCATACATTCAATCTGTAAAAGAGAGAACAAACATTTCCAAAAATATTAAAACATGTATTTAAAAATTAGAAAAAAGAAGGGAAAAGGTTCAAGAAGAAACAGTTTTTAAACAACTTTGACACTTACAGAAACCTCTACTTCTCTACGACCCCTACACAATCCTAAAGATATTTATTTTAAAAAAACAGTATCTTCATGCTGATGAAATGAGGCCTATTTTGAAACATGATGCTTCTTTTGCATTGCTTATGTCTCACAATAGTGATGCAATAACAGCGCAAAAAAGATGTAAAGCCATCATAAAATTGTGTCGAACATTTTAAATGATTGTTTTAGGATGCAAATAAGATGTGTGCTTTCAAGAGCTTTCTTTGAGGTGAGGCCTATTTCTTTATTTTTTTTAAAAAACAGTACCTAGAAGTACAGCACTGTAAGCATTAAAATTGACACTTACAGAAGACTCAGCTTCTCCATATCTACCTCACATTTCTAAATATATATCATAATTTCAAAAAGCATAACATTAATTATACATGTTAAATGGTTTATTTTTGCTGTTCTCAGAATGTATCAAATTTCACTTAAATCAGTGACTTGAAGGTATTCATCATGTAACAGCGGGGAAAAAAAACCACAATCAAAATGACTGTGTTTAAAAAACCCATACAAACTAAGAAAACTGATTTCAAAACTCCTTAAAATTAACTTACTTTCAATGACGTCGAAGGATGTCCTATAAACAGCATCCACTCTGTTGTGCTATAAATATTTTCAGCCCGCCACTTTCTGAAAGAAAACCTCCATCGATACGAAAAATATGTTACATAGAAAAAAAGACTTCTCTCATTCTATCACATGTTTCCACTAGGCCAAATCATGTTGCCGCGATTTGCAAGTCTTGTAATTCTTCCAATCAAATCCCGACATTTTCTATTTTCGCAACTTTCAAAAAGAAAACATTTGAGATTATTTTCACAATCCTGGACTACTAATATCTTACTCTTCTTTGTCACTCATGTTCTCCTTTTCCTATGACACTGTTACTGCTTACTATGAAGCAGACTTACTTGCATCAGGTTTATATAGTTGGATTTTTAATCTAGACAGCATTGCAGACTTACATTCCCTCTACTTAAAATTTTGGTTTTAAAAACACCAGATAAGAATTTTTAAGGTCAAACGGCAATTTTTTTTTGAAAGTTACAATGGAATCATTGCAGAATGACCAGCCGTTTCGAGACTTTAAGTAAGCTGTATAATGTCCTGATGTTGTTGATAGACCATCGTGATAGATAATTGCTACAGTTACAAAAGTCCTCCCTGATATTGACAGCTGAGAAGCCACAACATTTTTTATTACAGTTGACAATTTTGAACCATCAGGCCTACATCGTTGGATCATTAAAATGACATACTGGCCATATCTACGTATAAATAATGTTGACATCATATCACATTTACATTGGGTACACTCCATGTTGTGATCCGCTGCATTTATTAGCTTATTAAAGGACACTGATTTACTGTCTGGCAAAGTTAAATATATAAATCTTTCTGAGTCTACACTAGTAGTACTTGATACCATACAGTTCTCGCAGTCATGCTGCCATTGATAAGAAAGCCCAAACAGGTGATCTACATCTACACCCTCATCTTGCAATACATCAAGCATATACATTAAAAACTCCTGACAATCTTGCTGATTATTTTCAGAGAAGTCTGTTTGACCTGAACATTCATCTAACAGATAACGAACTTCAGACACACTTTCTACTTTTGTTCGATCAGTGCTACATTTCTCGAAAACAGAATTCAACAAACAGCATAAAATTTGTTCTGAATTCAACAGAATCTGTTCTTTTAAACTCTCTAGTGAAAAGAGAACATTAACCACTACATTTGCATAGCAGTTGACACCAGAACTGTTTTCAAATTGAAAACCGACAACATCTTCAACAGAATCCACTTTCTTTCTGCTAACAATTTTCGGTTCATTGACTTTTAGTCTTTTTGCAACAACCTCCCTACTATTACTGATATTTCTACGTTTCCGGCCTACCACACGTTTCTCAAACAAAGGATATTGAGGCAAATGTGGCGCATACTCTCTTCTTAACCTATTGTATTCCTTAACACAATCTAGATCCGCACAAATGTTTGTGACATCACAGTCAATCAAGTACAATCCCGATAAAGTTCTAACTCGTGACAATGCCACATATGCCATACCCTCCTTGAACACAGAACTGCCAATATTCACCAATGCACTGTCTACACTTAAACCTTGCGATTTATGGATTGTCACCGCATATGCCAAGCAAACAGGAAACTGTTTACGGCGAACATATAAGTCTTTAACAAGCAAAAACCTAGCAGAACAACGACCAATTAGCTGTACTTCCTCAATGCCATCAAATTTAATTCTTAAAAATTCTATTCCATCTCTATTTCTGTATTTCTCAAAATCAACAACATTACCCATTGATCCATTCACCAGACCTCTTTCTACATGTAAATTCCTTCTCAAAATGATTCGGCAATTTAAACAACACACATTCAAAGTCTTTTCAAAACCCGCTGTTTTAGATATAGTCTTCTCTAATGAATCCAATTTTGATTTCAAATTGTCTGACAAAATAATTGTTGATCCCATGTGCTCTATTTTGTCGATAGCTTCAAGTTTCACAATCTCTTGCTTTTCTAAATTCAACATTTTGTTGTTGAAGATGGCACATTCTGCAAGAGTTGGCATCAAACATATCCCGGATTTCTTCTCAGTAATTTTCTGAAAAATATTCTCAGGCACAATCTCTTGTTTGGGATATAAATTTGACAGTAATCGTGCATTTAAAGCTTCTTTCCCATGTTCGGTCACTTTTCCAATTCTAATATCTTGTAGAATATTCTTGTAATCTTCATCCTTTGCCTGACGCATATTTTCATGCAGTTCAGCATAATTGAAGTTTAACCATATATTGACGTTGCCAATGCTCCCTAGGCACTTCCTGGTATCTTCATGCGTGAGTATTTTGAACACAGGTTGACCTTTTACTGGTGTCAGCTGCAGAAGATCTCCAAAAACAATGATGTGTTTGCCACCAAATAACACATCATATTCAGTTTTAAGTACTTCTTGCATTCTCAAATGCACAAAGGCAAGCATGACATTGGAAACCATGCTTACTTCGTCAATGATAAGTAGTTTCATTTTCCTCAAGACTCTTGAAACTTCACAGCAAGCATCCCCAGATAACTTGTGGTATTGTAATTTGTTGTCATGCTCCACCGGCAGCATCAGTAGACGATGCAAAGTAATACCTTTAATGTTATGTGCTGCCAGTCCAGTAGGAGCGGTGACAACACAAGACAGCGATGACTCAGTCCTTTCCTGCAAATAACAAGAAATTGCTTTAATGAGGAAACTTTTTCCAGTTCCCGCTTCTCCACTCACGTACAGTCGGACAGGCTTCAACGATGTACATGAGCACTCTTTCTTCTCATGACTTAATCCGTGCTCAATTTCCTTGGTAACTTCATCATATATTTTCCTCTGCTCAACGTTGAGTTGTTTTTCCAAGTCTTCTAAGTTAACTGAATCCTCCTGAGCATGTGCCATGGCTCTTTCCACTTCATTCATAGCAGTGGCAGCTTCATTTTCGATAATGGTCCTCCAAGTGGATCTTGACTCAATGAAACAGAACTCTGACTGTCCTGAGAACTGTCTCTGGCAATCTCGGCTGCAATCGTTGCTTCCTGCTCAATTTCCAAAGTTAGCATTTCTTGATATTTAGGAAAAGCAGGACATTCTATGGACTCCTTGGCTGCATTGAAAGAGTCTTCGTAACAAAGGAAATCTCCAAGCAGTTCCTCTTCTGCACGCCAAGGCTTGAAAAGTTGCAAAAGTGCTAAATAGAAAAACTCCTTTTTTTCTGGAGATTCACCACTCAATTTTCGATGGTTTACTAATTGGCATTTTCTTTGCTTGACCAGGCATCCCTCACTTCCAATTACAGCATACACTCCTTTCTCAATATCTTCTTTGATGTTCCTCTTGAATATATAATTTTGGAGAACCTCATATAGACAAACATTCTCAAGGTGACTGCTTCGATTTGGATAATATGTATCCAACATGTTGGTCTTCAAAATGTCGGTACTGTTTGGTTCCTTTTCTGCCAAATACTCAATTTCCCGGACAGGTTTTAGAACTCGATTTCGCGTTGCAGCAAGACCAAGACTCGCCCAAACGATACTCCTGGATTTGGCATAGAGACTTGCTGAAGACAATCGATCAGAACATTCGTAAGCTCCGATTTCTCGATGCGACAACATCTTCAGACTGAAACTGTACAACTTCTTGCTGAGGCTCTTTTCATGGGAAATGTCCTCCCACATATCCTTCAGTTCTGTCTTTTCTTTTTTGGTGATGTAAGATGTCACATACCGAGCCACAGCCATACAGTTGTCAGCCACAAACTGTATATCCATGTTAGCATTCCACATGGACAAAATCACTGGGTTGTAGTCATTGATGTACTTGGACTCTTCGTTCCTTTTCAAATTGTATGTATTCTTGGGTGATTTCCTCGTCACATTATGTCGCAGCGAAGACATCAAACTGTTCACTCTTCCTTTAGAAATCACCGGTCGTGGAAAGTTGAAACGACATTTGGTGTAGAACTTGTCCTTGTTTCTGAATTTACGACGACAATACTTTCCACAACGATGGCTTTGGAAATGTAGAACTTGTTCTCTTAGGCTTTTCTTCTCCATTGCGTTTGGAACAGTACACGTAGAATACTGTTCTATGAAATTCATCACTAAGTCATCCGGATCTGTTCCAAATTTAGGTGCATCCTTGATCCACAACAACATATGTATATGAGGGGCACCTCTTGCTTGGTACTCCTTTCTCCAGAAGAAATCCAACACCTCTCCAAGAGGTGGATTCTTCTTATTTGTGATGAAAGACATCATAGCTTCAAATCTATGATTGAAGTACCTGCATACATTCACTGGATCCAAAGAACACAGTTCTCCAGGTGTCTTGAATTCAATGTTTTCAATATTTCCATTTGCCTCTCGTAGAAATTCAAGTAAGTCTTCCCAGCCATACTCGGCACAGCTCAGAGTGAGGAACCATGTCGGAGTTCCTAAGTTTCTCAGCATACATTTTAAATCACCATGACGATGGTACCAGTACTCATTAGTACCACGCTGACACTCCATGAGATTAATTAAGTGAGAATCCAAAATACTGTCTTGGACATTGATTTTATGCATAAAATCACTTGCCGAGATGTTTCGCATCTGTATACCACTTTTTAAAATGTGGTTCACTGCATATGACAGTCCTGACAGATCGCTTTCAAACAGGAGATGAAACAAATAGGGAATGCATTGACGAAACCTAGGATCTTCTGCATACAATCGTAAAGTCCGGTATTCAGACGCAGGAATTTGATGAGGTCGCTCATCATATCTTCCTCCTTGACCTGTGGGAAATAGCTGTGGGAAACACCGAGCTTCCAAACTTTCCTCCCAAACACTAATGGGACTCCCTTTGGCTTGTTTCATTTGAAACAACTCAATAGCATTCCCCATGACTTCCTTGGAATGCAAAGGATGAACACTATAATGTTCATATATTTCTTCACTATTAGACACCTCTACTTTCTCAATTTGGCCAGCACACAAAACGCTATCCTCTTCATCACTTACTTCCTCTTCTGCAACATATACATTCTTATAGTACTTATTATTTTTCTTCAAATACAAAGTTGCATTTTTCACTTTCCTAACATCCACTAAATCTTGCCATATTTTCTTATTCTTTGTCGGAACCCCATTAACCAAGATAACCAGAGGTTCCTCTTCCACTTTCTCAACTCCAATTGTGTTAATGTTTTTGTTTAAATCTAGAGGCAAATAAACAACTCTTCCCTTTAATCCTCTCTGTAAATCTGTTGGAGGCAACTTCCCTGTCTTTGGCTCCATTCTTACAATAGCCTGAAAGGGATGGATACTTTGAATCAAAATAGATTCATAAGTATTTAAATCCTTCAATTCTGAAGGAATCTCAACCAATTCCAGATTATTATGAACTGCCCTAGCAGGCATCTGGTTTTGATTTAATTTATTACAACAATAAGTACACACACGTTGGTCCACTCCCAAATCAAAACAATTTTCTACCATCAAGTATGTGGCAAAATCCTTCCATTCACTATTATTTTCCCTTTCAGTTTTTGCATATAAATCCACTAACTTAGTCTGATTCTTATAATAAGTGCGTCGACAACATACACACGTAAAATTAGGCCTCTCACTTGATTTCATCTGAAACGTGGCAATTTCCTTCTGAAAATTATCTGAACTAGAAACCTGTATATTATCTTCAACATAACCCTCTACTTCTGGGTCAATTTGAACATTCTCATCTCTACTACCAAAGTAACAAAACTCAATTTCTTCACAAATATTCTTCACATCTATTTCAGAACCATGCAAAAGAGCAGCACATAATTGTTTAAGCATAATTGCTGGACTCTTAGCATAATACAACATTCTCACTAATTTTCTCACTTTATTATGATGCACTGCTAGCATCCTGAAATGATGAAAAACACTCTGGCATACTCTCCTGGAAAGACAAGCCAGTGAATGACCACGCAAACCTGTCATTTGTCTCACTCTGCAAGGATCTAAATCTTGCAACAACTTTATTTTCTGCTTCAAACTTTTCTTATTAAATGTCCGTATAAAATCACAAAGCAAATTGATGGAAACCTGTCGCACACTGCAAATAGAACTACACTTCCAAATGTACACAGGACCCTTAGGACGTCTTCCTAAAACCTCATCACTTAGCGCCTCTTCTGTCTCTGTTGTCACAAGTTGTTCTTTTTCAACTGGACAACCATCCTTCACTTCATAAGCTCGACCACTGGTGTCAACTGCAAACACCAAATCATTATCCTGAAAATAACTCTCCTCATTAAAAAATGCCTCACAACTTGAACAATGCATCCATTCTCCGGAAAAAACTTCACAAAAGTTAGTACGATTTACTACTCTCTTCCATCTACTTTTTGTTTTGAAATCAGAAATTACCTTGCTTAGTTTCCTAATTCTATTGATTACCAAAATAAATAACTTTCGCTTAATTTCAAAAGCATGATCAATAATTTTCTCTACATTTTTCTTCTTCTTATAAAATGCCGCTTTCTGTTGGCCTTTTTTTTAAATATTTTTCAATAAATTAACTATTATTCTGTTACGGAACATTCGATTTCGAATGTCCCTAAACTGTTGTTTCCTTCTACTATCATGCACAGAGTTATCTCTTCCTCTACCAGTAACATTTTTGATGGGTCTCTCCTTTCCATTTAAATTGCTTTTCTTTTTGTGGACTGAAACATTTTTTGGAGAAATACTTTTTTTACTACAAATATTTCTTAAGAATGATTTCGTGCTCTTACCCGGACCTTTCTTGGTGTTTTGACAAGTATTTGGGGAAGAGGACTGCTGCAATAAAACATCATCCTGCTGTCTGTGACGTTTTCTAGCCTTTCTAATTCTATTTTTTGTAGGCATTTTCCAAACTATGAAAGAATCTGCAGTTGAATCTGTGGAAAAATATAAAAAAAAATGTCTAAAACTTAATGCCCTACTAATTATTTAACATAGCAAATCTTTTGCACCAGCACTGCATCACAAAAATGACACTCAATGGTACAAAACAGGCATAGAATAATCATAAATCACTCCCTAATATTTTAAATGATTAATTCAGGATGACGATAAGATGTAGCCTATCTAAAGGTTTGTTTAGGCCCAGATCTTTGGACTGGGGTGAATGTGTGTCATTGATCCACATTCGGTCCATCACCTGTTTTGTTTATTTGAGGTGAGGCCAACACATGGTTGCAGATAAGATTTTCACTGAAAAAAACCAAAGAGAAAATACATGTAAAGACCTACCAATGAAGTAAGTCATTATTTGAAAACCATTACATTTCTGGAAATATGCACTGCTAGTGCTTCATAAGTTGTTTTGGGTCATATTTATAAGGCATTTGAGTGTCTATTATGCTATTTTACGTTCTTCATGGTGCAAATGTCTTGTAAATACGCTCCCACCTGCGGTTGGCAAATTTAGATTTTGATTATGGGAGTTACATAGGCATGTTAATAATTTCCCAAAAATGGTGTATGACCCCAAACAACCTATGAAGCTCTAGTAGTACATATTCAGAAATTTAATTGATTTCAAAATTCGTTTTTAAACACAGCATATAAATCAATTGTATACCTGCATTCAAGAGGAAATGACTGAAAATGTCCTTGAGACACATGAAAGCGTTTTCTGGAATGCCCTAGCACCATTTTTTGGACATTATTAACATGACTATGTAACTCCCATAATCAAAATCTAAATTCGCCAAGCGCAGGTGAGAGCGTATTTACAAGACACTTGCCCCATGAGGAATGCTTGCCATTTAAAAAGGAAAAATAACATCAAAGACACTCAAATGCCTTATAAATATGACCCAAAACAACCTATGAAGCTCTAGCAGTACATATCCAGAAATGTAATTGATTTCAAAAATGGTTTTTAAAAACAACATATCTGTTTCAGCTTACATAAGAGACCATGGAATGGGCTTCATATACAACAATAACTTGTGTTACTGCATGCCAGAATGGTACACCGAATATGCAATTACAATTTCTCAAAGAAACAAAATCTATTTCTATATCACTACAGACAAAGCCACAGTTTAAAAACACAGCTTTCTTCATCATTTTCTCCTTAGCAAGATTTATCGCAAATGCGATAAAAAACGGCCGCAATGCATGAATATCGCTGAAAAGTCAGCGATATTCATGCATTATCCAGCAAATGCTCTTAGCCATGTTATCCACCTCCCATTGGATAACATGGCTAAGAACTGCTCGCAAATGCGAAAAAAAACGGCCGCAATGCATGAATATCGCTGAAAAGTCAGCGATATTCATGCATTTTCCAGCAAATGCTCTTAGCCATGTTATCCACTTCCCATTAAATAACATGGCTAAGAACTGCTCAGGGCCCATGAGGAAGGCTTTCCATTTAAAAAGGTAAACATAACATCAAAGACACTAAAATGCCTTCTAAATATGACCCCAAACAACCTATGAAGCTCTAACAGTACATATCCAGAAATGTAATTGATTTCAAAATTCGTTTTTAAACACCGCATATAAATCAATTGTATACCTGCATTCATGAAGAAATGACTGAAAATGTCCTTGAGACACATGAAAGTGTTTCTGGAATGCCCTAGCACCATTTTTGGGACACTATTAACATGGCTAGGTAACTCCCATAATCAAAATCTAAATTTGCCAAGCGCAAGTGGGAGCGTATTTACAAGACACTTGCCCCATGAGGAACGCTTTCCATTTTAAAAGGAAAACATAACATCAAAGACACTCAAATGCCTTATAAATATGGCCCAAAACAACCTATGAAGCTCTAGCAGTACATATCCAGAAATGTAATTGATTTCTAAAATCGTTTTTAAAAACAACATATCTGTTTCAGCTTACATAACAGACCATGGAATGTGCTCCATGTACCACAATAACTTGTGTTACTGCATGCCAGAATGCTACACCGAATATGCAATTACAATTTCTCAAAGAATCTAATTCTATTTGTATATCAGTAGAGACAAAACCACATTTTAAAAACACAGCTTTCTTCATCATTTTCTCCTTAAATCATACTATTCTCTATCTAAATTAAATAAATCTTTTCTCACCTTAGCAAATATTTTTTGAGTTTTGAAAACAGTCTCAGAAATACACCAAATTGTCTTCAGCAGAAGAAAAAGGATGCACTCCAGAGGCTGCAGCTATTGAAAGCACAGAAATACAGATATTCATTTCACATATCTCTCATATTAGCCAATCATAACTCTTCCCTCACTTTTTTCAAATCAAAACCCTTCCCCCCTCTGCCCTCTCTGCCTTTTTTCCATAGCAACCACCTCCTGGAAGAGCTCTCACGTTTGCAAATTCACACAACAATGTTTCAATTGAACTCTGAACTCTCAGTGCACCTGCGTATCCAGTGCAATCTTTCATGAAATGTTTCTTCCTTGACCATTCAAATTACATCTTTCAAAGAACACATCCATGCACCCTAACTTTCTGTTTTCAGAAATGGAAATGCACCAATCACTGCTAATGATTCATTAGCATTGGAAATCCACAGTTTTTTTTCTTTACAAACTCCTACTGTTTCAACTGCCCTTTCATTACCACACTTCATCTGACTGCAGAACAACCTTCTCCCACCATGTTTAAGGTCTGGATTGTTGGACATAGTTACATCCACTGGGCTCAAAGGTATGCTGAGAACAGAAATTTACCTAACCTCAATTTACAGGATGTGGAAATTAAGTGGTTGGGCCAAAGAGGATTAAAATGTCACCAATTGATACCATTGGTGAAAACCTTTATGCATTTGCCAAAACCTGACCTGTTAATAGTGCACTGTGGAGGTAATGATTTGGGCACTTTGACAGGGGTAGGTCTGGAAATGCTTTTAAAGGACACCTTTGAGCAATTAATGGCACTTTTTCCTCAAACTGCCTTGGTATATTCCAATATATGCCAAAGACAGAAATGGAGGTGGTCCAACCAATTTTGTCCACAAATTGAGAAAGCGAGGAAGCATGTAAACAAATCTGTGTCAGCTTTCATGAGAGACCATGGAATGGGCTCCCTGTACAACAATAACTTGCGTTACTACATGCAAGATATATACAGAGGAGATGGAGTTCACTTCTCAGATGAGGGCAACAGAATTTTCATTCTGAATTTAAGACTTTGCATTGGTACCTACTTATAAGTACCTAAATGTACCATAAACCCAAAAGCTCTTCTCAGAGCTACCCTTCATCTGATCACACACTTTTATTATTTTTTTTCTAACTTTTTTCTGTAATTTTCAACAAACTACGCTCAAAGGGCGCTATCCAGTACGCGAACTGGAAGCTAACCGCGCAAAATTTCAAAAAAAAAGTTTTTTCTTCGCAAATATAGTCCTCCTTAGCCACCCTCAGAAAACGTAGGGGGGCAAAATACTTGTACCATGCCCCCTTCTACCCATTCAGAACATTATTTACCCTCCATTTTATACCTTGATTCGACCGAAACACAAAATGGTGGACTCCCGTTACGCTCCTAGTTCGCGGACCGGACCGCTTTCCGGGAAGCGGTCCAAAAAAAAGGTGGGAAAGTAATTTACAGAAAAACGACTACAGACACTCTCACCAAATATAAATTAGCTCATACTACATAACAATCCCTTTCATTCTCACAAATTTGATTGAAATTTCATTTAGCCATTTAGCCTTTAGACCTCTCCAAGTACCGTGAGGTAAATTACTTCACAAAACACATCTGAACTGTTGGAATTGACAACCAATGAAAATGTTACTTTCATTTTCTACTTTTATTACCTGACATTTGATTGGTTATATACTTGAATATATATAAAGGAAGAGAAGAAAACACAGCCATTTTGACTACTACTTCTTGTTGTACAACACCTTTCAATAGCTTCCAAAAACTTCAACTTCTTTGTGAAGGTAAGATATAATTTTTAAAAACGAAATATATTGTGCACTATAACTTAATATAATAGAATTTTTCTGCTAGATATACACTATCCCTCTGTAGTAGTAATGTATTTAGATAGACTTCTCTGTTATAGTTATGAATGAAGTTAGGCTTGTCTTGGTTAAATCACATACACTTTTTTATAGTCCTATTTCCACTCTGATACTATACACTGCCAAAAGATAAATTCACTGATAAAAACTGCCTATCTAAAATTAATCCCAACAGTGCCCTATCTCTACTAATATATATTTTTTTAATCCAAATTTCAGGCAAAATGGAAGGCGAAAACCAAGTATCTTTTGAAATGGACCTGCAAGAGAGCAGCCAGGAATTGATTGAACAAATTGACGTAGAATTTATGGATGAAAGCTTGGATAATGAACTGCTGCAATGTGTCCAAGCAGTAGATGCCCTCCTTGCAAATGAGGACATTTTACAACCTCACAGATTGCAAACAATATTTCAAGAAAATAATGACATTTCAGACACTGAAATGTTAGAAAGTTTAATAAATTATGAAAAACAATGAAAATAAAAAAAAAACTTTAAAAATAAAGAAAACAAAAAAAAAACAACAAAAACAACAAACAATTAACATACAGTCTTTGAAAAGTGTATCATTCTATTATCCTTATAGTACGCTGCCCAGAACGCTTTCCGGTTCGCGTACTAGGCGCTCATCGCGAAAAAAAAAAATATATATATTTTTTTGGACCCTGCTGGGCCCTTTTAAAACCTCCACATAAAACCTAGGGGGTCAGGGAGGATCTACTATGCCCCCTTATGGAAATTTCCCCCTTTATTTTGGCCTCCTCTTGTCTCTCGATCCTACCGAGAGACAAGATGGCGGCTGCACCAGACTGTTTAGAATGTTGACAGACACCGAAGAGCCAATCAGCTTTCCGTGCGCAAAGTTCCGTTACGCGAAAAGTACGCGAACCGGATCGCTGCCCGGACCGCTGTTACAGATATATATCTTGATTTAAACGTTAATTTCTCAAAATCCACTGAAGCACATATATTGAGACCTAGCAAAGGCACATCGGGCTAACAGTCCCTACAATTTTGCCAAGTTTCGTGAAAATCCATTCAGCCGTTCGGGCTAAAAGTGAGTCCAACCGCCCTATGGAAATTAACATGGGAAAAACGCGTTTTGGGACCCCCCTTTTTTCTCGGCCCCCCCTTCACACCCCCCCCCCAAATTTCCAGGAGCTGCTCAGAAACAAAATGTGCCATTTTCCTGAAAATTTCAGCCAATTCCATCCACAAACGCCAAAGTTATTAGGCATAGAATTTTCAGAAATCCCATAGGGAAAAAATCCTAACTATATATACCTACTGGCGACCGCCAGTAGGTAATATATATATATATATATATATATATATATATATATATATACACATATATTACCTACTGGCAGTCGCCAGTAGGTAGTTATAGTTAGGATTTTTTTCAATGCAAAATCTCAAAATTCTATTGTGAATAACTTTGGCACCGGTTGACGAATCTGCCTAAATAAATTCCTCAAATTTGTCCCGCGGAGCCCCGCTCCTTCCCTGAAAGTTTGGGGGGGATTCGTGAAGAAGGGGCCGAGATAAAAGGGGGGTCCCAAAACGTGTTTTCCCCATGTTAATTTCCATAGGGCGGTCGACCTCACTTTTAGCCCGAACGGCTGAATGGATTTACACCAAACTTGGCAAAATTGTAGGGACTGGTAGCCTGATGTGCCTTTGCTATGTCTCAAGATATGTGCTCCAGTGGTTTTTGAGTAATTTAGGTTAAAAAAAATATATATATCTATGGCTGCGCCTCGGTACGAGCACCGGGGAGCGCACCGGGCTCGCTACACGACTTGCGTGCGGAAAGCGGATTGGCTCTCGGGTGTCTGTAAACATTCCAAACAGTCCGGAGCGGCCTCCATCTTGTGTCTCGGTAGGATCGAGACACAAGAGGTGGCAAAAACAAAGGGGGAATTGACCATAAGGGGGCAGAGTAGACCCCCCCTGACCCCCTATGTTTGATGTTGGGGCGCCAGGTACGCGCACCGGGGAGCGTACTAGGGGAAAACCCAGTGAAATAGTAAAATAATAATTTAAAGTGCTTAGAGGTAGGGTAGCTCTGCATAGAGTTGTTGTATTGTGTGGGTGATATAAGTACCAGCATGTAGGTACCAATGCAGAGTCTTAAATTCAATGTAGACTGTGTTTTCTGTAGATAATTTGCATGTTGTTACAGAAGTTATTGTGGTATATGGAATCTATACTATAGTCTGTCAGGAAATCAGAAACAACATGGAGGCAGGAGATGATAAAGAGATGTTAAATACACATTCAAGATAATATAGTGGGAGAAAGGAAGTAACTATGAGCAAAATTACTATGTAACACAAAAAAGTTGCACAGTATACTAATAGTCTCACTTTATATTATATTCATTTTGGTACTATTTCATAATTTCCATATAAAAAATAATAATGTCTCGAACAATTTTTAATTTTTAAATAAAAATTTATTGCTGTGATTTTTCAAAATCTAAAAGAATTTCCAACATTATATCGTCAGGTATGTCCTCATTTGAATTCGATGATTCCATTTCTTCCACACAATTAAGTAAGTCTTGGTCCAGAGACTGATCCAAAAAGTCTAATTCATCAATCTCTTCCTTAGGATTGTTCTCCAGATCAATTTCGAATGAAATATTAAATTTGTTTTGTTCTCCTTCCATTTTCTTGCTGTAAATTGCATAAAAAATAAATATATCAGTAGAGATAGGGCACTGTTGGGTTTAAGTTCAGACAGGTACTTGTGAGTTTTTAACAGTGAAGTTATCTTTGGGCAGTGTATGGTATGAGGTAGGAAGTAGAAATATAAAAAAGTGTATGTGAAGAAGCCTAAGAAAATTCATAATTATACCAGAGAAGCCTAATTCAATCTGTAACTATAACAGAGAAGCCTATCTCAACCTGTAATTATAACAGATGGACAGTAAATAACTGTCAGAAAACGTTTTTACAAATGAACTTAAAGTGCCCCTTACAAATTTATAACTTCCCTTATAGAAAGGTGATGAAGATAAATGAGAAAATCCTTTAAAGATGTATCTCGGGTAGTTGTAGTCAAAATGGCTGTGTTTCCCTCTCATTTTTGATTTATATTCATGTACATAACCAATCAAATGCCAGGGAAAAAAAGTAGAAAATAAAAGTACCATTTTAATTGGTTGTAAATTGTAACACTTCATATGTGTTTTTGTCATATAATTTACCTCAGGATATTTAGATAGGGCTACAGCCCAAATGGCTCAATGGAATACCATCAAATGTGGGATAATGGTAGGGACTGGTATGTAGTAGGGTCTATTCTATATTTGGTGAAAGTCTGTCCAGTAGTTTTTATGTAATTTCATTTCCCACATTTTTTTGGGGAGCACTTACCGGTGCGCGCCCCGGTACGTGTACCGGGAGCGCTACGGGAGTCCGCCATTTTGTCTTTTGATCGAATTGAGACACAAGATAGAGGACAAACAACGTTGGGAATGGGTAAAAAGGGGCACAGTAGACAACCCCTGATCCTCTAGGTTTTCTGAGGGGAGTTTAGGAGGGGCATATGTGCCCAAAAAAAATAATTTAAAATTTCGGGGGGAGGGGGGGGAGCGTACCGAGGAGCGTACTCTGGTGAAAAATAGTGGAAAAAGTTAGAGTAAGATAATC
Organism: Lissotriton vulgaris; assembly: GCF_964263255.1. Lineage (NCBI taxonomy): Eukaryota > Metazoa > Chordata > Amphibia > Caudata > Salamandridae > Lissotriton > Lissotriton vulgaris. The sequence continues at coordinate 204,469,029 of NC_141698.1, read as the reverse complement.
ATTTTGAGTGATCAGAGGTAGGGTAGCTCTGAAAAGAGCTTTTGGGTTCTGTGGCTGATTTAGGGACCTACAAGTAGGTTCCAATGCACAGTCTTACATTCAGGAGGAATATTCTATTCCCCTCATCTGAGAAGTGCACACCATCTCCTCTGCAGATATCTTGCATGTTGAAACACAAGTTATTGTTGTATATTGAACCCATTCCATAGTCTCTCAAGTAAGCAGAAACAGATTTATTCACATGTTTCCGTGCTTTCTCAAATTGTGGAGAAAATTGGTTGGACCAGTTCCATTTCTGTCTTTGATATATATTGGAATATAACAAGGCAATTTGTGGAAAAAGTGTCATCAATTGATCAAAGGTGTCCTTTAAAAGCAAAATACTAGCCTACCTCTGTATGCCCTAAGGAACATGAGGCCCCCTCAACAATACCAAGAGAAGTCAGAAACCTAGAAGTAATTATGGATTCAGACCTTTGTTTGATTATACATGTTAATAATGTGAAATTGAGTGCCTTCTACACAGCAGAAACACCAGGTTGCACTCCCATTCCGTGAATACCAGCAGAAACTGTAAGCTATAGCCAACCTTGACTATGCCAACAGCCTATACCTTGGTGCACCCACATTCATCATATGCAAAATATAACTTATCCAAAATGCTGCTGCAAGACTTCTTCTTTGCCTTCACCCAAAAGAACACATTACTCAGGTTTTGCAATCACTTCACAGGCTACTTAAAGCTAGAAAAACAATGAACAAGGCACTTTGAACTGTCCACAGACCCTTCAAGGAAAAGGATTGCTGAACCTACGAGTTAAATTCAAGCAACACAAACAAAAAAGGACACTGCCCTCCCCACTTTTTATCATACCACCTTGCCATAAGAAATCTTTAGAATGCACTGCTTTCTCAGTACAAGAGTATCAGGCTCTGGAACTCACTAATAGCCAGCATTCAAATCATCCAGTAGCATACACTTCAAAAGACAGTTTAAAACATGGCTATTTCCAAGACAACTTCACCATCACAAATTCTAGCAACAGAACCCTGAAAGGCAGTCATATCATTAAGCTCAATCTTCAGCTTACAATTCACAGATTGGAAACAATCCCACTAATCAAACTACTAAAATAGACAGGTAAGTTAAGGAGGTGTGACATATGGCTTGACAGGGGTATTATTTAGTTACGTACTGCCATATATAACATTCATGGCCACAGTTATACTAATATCATAACACTCAGTGGTCCGCAACGAACACCCACTACACCTTACACATAAGACACATCTGCTACGAGTGTTGTTTATTACTAGTATTGTGCAGTGAACACTGTCACACACTGAAGATCAATCGTAGGACCTTAAACTAGTCCACGACTACGGGTCCCAAATATATCTACACTATGGCCGCTCATTTACATCTCACAATGATAACCAGATATGGGATGATAATAACCATGCATATCCCAGAAGACCTCCTTGCTCCTCTCTCTCCCTACAACCATGCAAGCTCAGGCCCACAACTACACAACATTTTTGATTGGAGAACCTAGTGCATCAACTATCCAAGCAGACTAATATTATAGGAAATACCTTAAAGGGACCAGCAGAGCTGTTTAACATTTGCCACAGGACTGAAAAACCATGAACTACATGCCTATGTCTCTCATACCTCATTATTCACTGCACTGCTATGTGCTACGACCCATAACCGCACCTCGTGGTCAATAACTGCAACATGAGAACACTTCCAACATTGGATCAAAAAACAAAGACATCACCCCTCCAGCCATACACCATCCTATATGGCACAGCTTGCTGCCAATGTAAGTGCTTCAGTGCTACACATGGGGTAGTAAGTGCTAAACAAATGCTGCAATACAATACAATACTTATCATTTGGGTATCAACAATATTAGTTTTGATCCTATTATATGTTTAGTTTCCAACATGCTTCACAATTTCAAAACAAAATGTGCTTCATTTCTGCTTTCATAACTGCTGATATATTCGTTGAAATATGTGCACAGTTAATTTATAGGTATTTACCTTTTTTGCATTTAGAAACCCATTGACATCTTTCATTCTTTCTTTTCTCACTCCCTTTATGCAGGGCCACTGGAATTATGTAATCATGTGGCTGCCATGCTTTCTGCACAATGATGAGTTTGCTGCATTTGCCACATAATCCATCATCTGCTGCAAAATCTGTAGATTTTTTAAAAAGTGTTTCCAGGTCAAAAGGTACTAAAACTGCTGCCACGTGTGCTGCCGCGCAGTGGAAGGTCCTACGCTAAGGTTGACTGATCACCTTTCAGTTACTTATAGCTGTATTTGGATGTGGAACCTGTGCTAATGAAGTGAGACTTTTGCCCAGACAGTGCTAACGGGGAAAGATGAAAATAATTAAGTAATGCTATCACAAAATGTGGCGAATTAAGAGACATCATTTGCATAATATAATCGACCTTGCCATATAATTTGGACCTCCCCCGCTGATAAACCCAGTGGCCCTGCCTGTACCCCAGAGAGATTGCCACATGGTTCACTTCACAAAATCCTTTCACTTTTCAGTCAACTAAAGAAAATTTAGCAACATGTCCAGGTTTAAAAGAATAAGAAGCAATTTGTTAGAAGACTAAGCTGACATTTAAACTCTGTGTTTGAACATGCAAATGTAACAAAATGAAAAAAGGCATTAGTTTTGCTCTTTCACCTTCTGAACTTCAGCACGTTTTTTTCAATTAGATTGTATGCATTCAGATGTGAATGCAGTTTGTTCAGCTAAATCAGTTTCACAGAGTTTTTGATAATATTTGTGCCAGCTGCCTTGGTCGTTTGGGGGAGGAGGGTGTCCGAAGAATAATATTGGATTTCCAGGAACTCAAATGCCCCTAACATACAACATATTCCCAAAGTGGTGCAGGAGCAAATAGCTTCAGCTCAATAACTATACTGAATATTCTTAAAATGTTGTAAGAACCAATACACTCTATTCATTAACTATCAAAATATTTCTGAAATATTGTACCAGCCAATAAGCCTCCGCTCATTAGCTATAAACATATTCTTATACGATGTAGGAGGCAATAAATATGTTCTATACATCTTTAATAAAAATTAATATTCTTACAATGATGTGAGAGCAATCAGACTCTTCCTGCAAGTGCGACTGAAACAACACCAGCTCTCAAGGTTAGCTACTCGTCGAGCCGTGTGAATCTAAAGAACTGTGTTTTATAAGTGTGCTATAAACTGTACAAAATTAATCCAAGTTCCAATCCCAGATTTAACAAATGAATGTCGATTGACAAATACATGAAAGATTATGCACCGAATTGGATATATATATATATATGCTTAAGATTCCGTTCTTCCTCCACTTCAACAAACGGACGCAGATCCAAATTGCGGTGCATATAGTAGATTTTATTCCATCACGCCCTGCACCACCGCCATGACACGTTTCGTGCAACTCAGTGCCCTTGCTCACATGACGCGCATGAGGAGTGCCTCCCTATTTAAAGTGACAGTGCAAATCACGCATTAGGCATAGACATGAAAAACATACTTAGTGCAGTTTTAAGTTCATAATGTTGTAATAACGTTATCGATCCTTTTGTCGTTACTAATAAATATTGCCATCAATAAATTTAAAAAAATATATATCATTTACATAGTCATTATTTAAATCATCATGAAATATGATAAAAAGCATTTTTAAATAAAAACCTATTATACATGGTTCTTTAAAAATCACTTAAGTATAGCAGCAAACATATACCTTAACTAATTGGTTTAAGGTGTGTTGTAACTGTGCAAAATTGCAATGTAAATAATGGGACCAAACCATAAACAATCAACTCACTGAATCATGCCCAAGTGGGCTTTTTACATATAGTTTTCCATACATCTCAATGGCCTAAAGTGCTATGTGCTAAATTTCATAATGTACAGAGGGCCACAGCCATAGCCTCTCTGTGTGCTAATTGTGCAAAAATAAAGTTAATTTAAATTGAAAAAAGGCAAAGTTTTCATTCACGTATATGTCAGTTGTATAGTAATAACCCTTTTTGTCTCATATTTGATTCCCACTTTCAATTCATGAAGCCATTTATAAACATGTGTGGAAGTGCTCAGTGAAGTTAAGGCCCTGCGGAATCTTGCTATCCAATTCAAGGATGTATCAAGTTTCCAATCTTCGAAGTAGTGCCTCCCGGTGCCTGCCCCGCTTTTGTGGTAAGATAGTGTCAATGACATAATATTTTAGATCTTCCAACCTATTGTCATGACACTCCTTAAAATGGCGTGCCACCAGGTATGCTGCATCACTATTCGTAATGGCTCTCAAGTGTTGCAAAACTCGCTTGTGTGCCTGAAGTTTAGTGCTTCCTACATACTTTAATTTGCATGTACATTCCAGTACATAAACTGCAAATTCTGTTTTGCAATTTAAGTTTTTAGTTATTGGCACTGGATTAGGTTTAAATTGGGTATTGTAACTTATCATATCTATACCATACTTACAGGCCCTGCATGTTTTACACTTCCTGAATCCTGCTTTGGGACTTAACCAATTTGTGGTCAATAATACTTCTGGCTACTTTTCACAAGGGCATTGCTCATGGATGGAGCTTTTCTAAATGATAAAATAGGTGACCAAATAGATTGGATGTTTAAAACCGGATCACTTCTCACCAATGTCCAATTCTTAGTTAGAATTCTACGTATGGCCTTAAGTTGGCGGCTATAAGTGAGAATAAGTCTATTAGGTGAATCCTCATGAGTGACTACAGGCTTGTCACGTTCCTTAAGAGCTTCTGCCTGCTTCATACCTGCAGTTTTCTTGATAGCTACATCCAGCACAGCCTCAGAGTATCCTCTGTCCAGGAATCTCTGCTTGCTGGTGGCCTGTGCCTTTTTACATTCAAGGTCGTTGCTGCAAACCCTACAAATCCGAAGGATCTCCCCATAGGGGATGCTCCGGATCAGATGAAATGGGTGATGGCTGGTAGCGTGCAGGATGGTATTCCCGGCTGTAGCTTTACGGTGTAGCTTGGTGTTTATACTGTTGTCTGAGATGTATACTTCAACATCTAAAACATTGATTTCCTTCCTGCTCATTTGTGCTGTAAAACCTAAATTAAAAGCATTACAGTTAATATTATCCACACATTTTCGGGCACTTTCTTCCGTTCCCTGCCATATTAAAAAAATGTAATCTATAAATCTATACCAACATAAAACCGGATTATTTTAAACCTCTGAGTAATCTGCGTTGAGGACCTGTTTCTCCCAGTAGCCCATATGCAGACACGCATAGCTGGGAGATAAACAGGCCCCCATTGCTACTCCCCTGATCTGATTAAATATCTGGTTGTTAAATAAAAATAAGTTATTTTCGAGGCAGGTTAAAATCATGGCAGACAACATTTTGTAATGAAGGTTCATATCATTAGGCCTGGTGTCCAAATAGTGTTCCACGGCTCTGATACCATCTTGGTGGTTTATACTACTATACAATGTAGTAACATCTAAGGTTACCAATAAGCAATCATCGTTCCACTCTAAACCACCTAATTTCCTCAGAAAGTCACTGGTGTCTCTTATATAAGATGGAAGTTCTTTAACATGGCTCTGTAGAAAGTAATCCACATACCGCAATGTGTTCTCCAATAAACCACCCCAGCCGATATTATTGGCCTACCTGAGGGAGTTAAAATATCCTTATGAACCTTCTGAATGAAGTACAGGGCAGGGAGTTTGGGATAATCATTTTTTTAAAACTTGAATTCTTCATTTGACAACAGTCCCGCTGACTTCCGCGCTAATAGCTTTCCATAATATTCATTACGGGCTGTAGTCACTTGAGGTAAATTGCTTCTCCTGTAGCAGTCTCTGTTGTTAAGTTGGCTTAGGGCTTCTGTTATATACATGTCATGATGCCAGAGGACAATATTGCCCTCTTTGACGGATTATGATTTTTTGCTGAGCTTGTAGTTTTTTCACCAATTTGTGATATTCTGTATTTTGGTGGTTGAATTTCCTAGCTGAGTGCATTGTTTGATGGTACAATTTTTTTAGGTCCTTTGTGACTTTTTCACTGAACTGGTCCAGGTTATCCCTCAGCATTAGGGGACAAAAGGTTGATTTTGCCTTGAAAGGAGTCTCAGCCCTTCCTCTTTCCTCCCCTCCCCTTTGATATAGCTCCTGAGATGGTATCATTCCTTCATCATGCAAATCCTCCAAATCACTCAACAGCGGCAATTCTTGAATAGATATCTCTTCTAGGTTGTTCACTTCCTCAGTATCAACAGGCCTTTGGGTTACTGAATTGCTCCCTGGCATGATGTGATATTTCCGCAGTTTTAACTTGCGAACATATTTATACATGTCTACCCTGGTGTTAGCATAATCAAAGTTCGTTTGTGGATAGAACGATAGACCAAGAGATAATGTTCTTGTTTCGTTTTCACTGAGTTCAATGATAGATAGATTGATTACAGTATTTACATTTGCATCCCGTAATATTATTTGCGCTGCCACCTTATGGTTACCTTTTTCTTGGTCTTTTGCTTTGTGGCACTGCGCCTTGCCCTGCAATTGAAGTTCCTGCTTGCTGAGCTCCTGCACTTTTCACATTGGACCTTAGGGTCTGTTTTCGGTCCTGGAGTAAGCAGTCTACCTCCTGCGCCAGGGAGCGTGTTGGTAACCCCAACTCAAACAAAACCATTATAATTCCCCCGTTATAGTTAGTTGAGCTAACTATAACTCGCGAAACCGCAATGCACTGCTGAGGATTTCACATATTAAAACACTCCTGACATGGTCAGTGACATCACTCATGACATCACTGAGAACATCTCAAATGACATGATGACATCACTGATGACATCATCCAGTGAATATGTGTCTTCCTGAAAAATATTTTTTTATATGTATATCTAAAGATCAATCGAAGAATAAATGGGTAAATAACTGTCTAAATGGATTTTTTTTGTAAAATTGATTGTATAACTCACTTATTAAGTGTATCTTAGTGAATACATGTATTAGCGAGTAATGTTTAAATATGTAAATATCTGTATCAGTGTCTCACTTTATGTATAAGTGGCTGCATCGGTTGGTGAGTAGCTACTTGAGTGTGTATATGGGTTATTAGTTGGTTTTTTGAGTATCAGTATGAGTGTTTGTATGGTTTGGTGGGGGTATTACTTAGCGCATAGATGCATGAATGAGTGACTCACTGTTTATATGTGTTTTGAAGACAGCATGTCTGCAGCACTGTTTGGGTGGATGAGTGTGTGTATGGGTGTGTTAGTGAGTGAATAGCTGTCTCAATAGTATCTTTATGAGTAACTACTTATGTTTTAATCTAGTATATGTGAGTATTGATGTATAAAAGTGATTATATGTGAGAGTGAGAGATTGGAAGAGTTCCTGTATAAATAGGTATGTGTTTCTATAAGTAATTGTTTAAGAGAGTTAGTATGTGTATGTTTCTGTAAAAGTAAGTGTAGTGGTGTGTGTATAGCTGTATATGCAAATAAATGGATGTTTGATAGTTTATTTGCATGTATGAGTATGTGTGTGAGTAACTCTATGGATGAGTGTTGGTGTGTAACAGGATGTATAGGTGTATGAGTACATATGATGAGTGAGTACAAGTGTGAGTGACTATATAGAACTGTTGGTGAATGAGTGGATGTGTATGTAGATGTTGGAATTACTGAATAGGTTGTTGTAATTGGTATTGGTATCTCCATTTTTTTGAAAATGTTAGTTTCTATTTTTGAATGTGTGTATCAAAGGTTATATTATGCTGAGAGGAGGTCTGCCACTCTTACACAAGGATGATGTCATCATTGATGTCATCAGTGATGTCATTTGAGATGTCATCAGTGATGTCATGAGTGATGTCACTGACCATGTCATCAGTAATATAATATGTGACGTCATCAGCAGTGCATTGCGGGCGGGCGAGTTATAGTTAGCTGACCTAACTATAACGGGGTAATTTCAATGGTTTTGAATGAGTGAAATGTCCAGCTAACTATAACATGTGTGAAACCTATGGTTTTTTCAGTGAATTTCTAAGGTTTTTTAAATGCTTATTCCTAACTATAACGTGGCTGAAACCTATGGTTTTTTCAGTGAATTTCTAAGGTTTTTTAAATACTAATTCCTAACTATAACATGGCTGGAACCTATGTTTTTTCAGTGAATTTCAAAGGTTTTGTAAATGATCATTTTTGAATGTATTAATTGTTGGATATTTTATACTGATTTACTACATAGTTTTAAAGTATTTATTTTTAGATATTTTATTTTTTAAATTACATTACATATTTTTAATATGAATTGAAAAAAAATGTTTTTAAAAATATTGAAATTGTAATATATTTTTTTAATTTATATATATTTTATATTGCAGGCAATGATATCCTGTGGAAGGAAATTCAAGTTACTGTAAGTATGGTTAGAATTACTTTTCAGGATCAGTACTGGGCTCAAAGATGCAGCACTGAGGTCTCTCCTGATATCAGGTGAGTAAATCGGAATTCGTAGTTCAGCTGATTTTAGAGGAATTTTTCAAAGTCCCAAAAATCCACACTTAGAAGAATTTCCAAGTGAAACCAGTCAATATTAGCCTATAGAAGGAAATTCAAGTTACTGTAAGTATGGTTAGAATTACTTTTCAGGATCAGTAGTGGGCTGAAAGATGCAGCACTGAGGTCTCTCCTGATAACAGGTGAGTAAATCGGAATTCGTAGTTCGGCTGATTTTAGAGGAAAATGTGTACGTTTCAAAAATAGACACTTAGAAACTTTTCTGGTGAAAACCACACAATTGATTCCTATGGAAGGAAATACAAGTTACTGGTAAGTACGCTTAGATTTACTTTTCAGGATCCGTACTAGGCTCAAAGATGCAGCATTGACGTCTCTCATGATAACAGTTGAGTAAATCGGAATTTGTATTTCCCCTGATTTTAGAGGAATATTGCTCTCAATAGTAAAGGAAGGGGCGGGGCCTGAGGCGACATGTGTGCCAACATGCCCTGTGGCGCGTTTTAGGTTGGGAATTAATTCCTCTAGAATCCTGAGATCCCCTGTGAGCCAACTAGCCCACCAGGTACCTCTAGTATGCGCCAGGGAGCTGCGTTGCAGAGTGTTGTAAAAAGGGACGTGGCCTCATTGTACCTCTCTGCAACGCAGCCCCCTGGCGCATACTCGCCCCCTCCTTGTGGAGTTTTTTAAATGCTAATTCCTAACTATATATGACCTGAAACCTATGGTTCTTTCAGTGAATTTGCCAGGTTTTTAAAATGCTAATTCCTAACTATATAAGGCCTGAAACCTATGGTTGTTTAAGTGAATATATGTGTGTTAACCCAGAATCATTAATGAATATTTAGGGATTTATCCCGGTATTAAGAGAAAGTGGTCAGTATGTAAATGACAGTGTACATTCATTGTAAATACCTGTAAATATTGTAGTACCGCAATATGCGAGTCCATCAACTGTGTTTACCCAATGGTTGAAAAATTCAAATGAACCAATCACTAATGAGCACTGTGCACTTTAAATACGCTAAAAAAATATGGTTACGCTGTCATGTGATCAAGGCTTTGTGCCGAAACGTTATGGCGACAGCTGAATAAACGAAACAACCAGCATCCAATTTGTGGTCCGTGTCTGTTTCCAGCGCGATCAATATCAAGGGTGATTGTAGCAGGAGAACGGAGGTTTGTGCATATATATATATATATATATATATATATATATATATTCAATGAAAAAACCATAGGTTATAGTCCATATATAGTTAGGAATTAGCATTTACAAAACCTTATTTTACTCGCATAAAACCATTGAAATTCCATATATAGTTAGATGCGCTAACTATATATCGCGCACCCGCAATCCACTGCTGATGATGTCACATATTACATCATTCATGACATGGTTAGTGACATCACTGATGACATCACTGATGACATCTCAAATGACATCACTGATGACATCACTGATTACAACATCCAGTGACTGTATGTTTCTGTAAAGTTAAAATATTTTTTACATATTGAAGAATGAGTGGATATATAAGTGTCTGGATGAAGGATTTACTAGGTGCATGACTGACTGATTGAGTGAGTGATTAAATGTGTCTCACTGAGTGCATGGGTTAGTGACTAAACTGTTTTAATTTGTGCATCATTATATCTGTTGTTCTACAAACTGCTGCATATGTTGATCAGTAGCTATATGAGTAACTGTATGGGTTATTGATTGGTTGTCCAAGTATTTGTATGGGAAACTGAGTGTGTGTGTATGGGTGGCTGGGAGGTGTGTGACTCTGTACATAGATGTGTGAGTAGTTGATTCACTATATGTATAGATTCAAAAGTGCATGTGGAAACAGCTGTATGGGCGGTTGACTGTGCATGAGTGTATTAGTGAGTGAATGGATATCTCAGTGCTACATGTCAAATTAAGTACATATGTAAAACACAGTACATGTGAGAGTTGACATCTATAAATAACTGTGCATAAGAGCCAGTGAATGTGTGGGTGGCTGTATGGATCATTGTGAACATGTATCAGAGATTGTATAAGAGAAAAAAGTAAATATGTGTTAGTATATGTTTGAATAAGTAAGGTGTGTATAACTGTATAGTTGAGAAAATGGAGATGTGATTGATTTTTGGCATAACTGACTAGGTGTGTGAGTAACTCCATGGATGAGTGACAGTCTGTGACTGTCTGTTTACACTGATTGTATCTAAGGTTATATTAGAGTCTGAAGAGGTTCATGGTATTATCACATGAATGATATCATCAGTGATGTGATCAGTCATGTCAAATGAGATGTTATCAGTGATGTCATCAGTGATGTCATTTGAGATGTCATCAGTGATGTCATCAGTGATGTCACTAACCATGTCATGAATGATGTAATATGTGACATCATCAGCAGTGGATTGCGGGTGCGCGATATATAGTTAGCGCATCTAACTATATATGGAATTTCAATGGTTTTATGCGAGTAAAATAAGGTTTTGTAAATGCTAATTCCTAACTATATATGGACTATAACCTATGGTTTTTTCATTGAATTTCAATGGTTTTTTGAAAGCTAATATTTCTATCTGTAAAATGTATTCTTCTTTAAATCATAAAATATATTGTACATGTTTTTTATACATTTAAAAAAAAAAAAAAAATTGTTGCGCTCCTAGTCCGCGAACCGGTCAGCTTCCCGTTAGCTGAATTCAAAGCCGCGACTTGGTGCGCGAGCCGGTAATCGTTCCTTAAGCGTAACTGTTACGTTATCATGACGTTTTGCGTTGTCGCGTAATACGTTATCCGACGCGCCAAGTTAGCGGACTCGGAAGCGGATTGGATAGCGGCGCAAAGCGCGAAACGTAAAGACAGCAGGTCATGTGACTCGATAATAACACTTTTCATTAGTTCATTTCACTTTTGGTTTCCTAATGATGTAATACTAGGTCATGTGATCTAAAATTAACACTTTTCATTGGTTTAAAATTTTTCCTTCTCCCAAATGATGAAAACCCCTCCTTCTTTCCTCACTCTGACTTTCATCTTGGTGAGAGAAAGACCCTTTTTGATTCTTCAGCAATGGCTTCAATGGTTGCTTCAGCCAGTGTGCCCCCACCACCTCCTCCACCTCCTCATAGGAAGAAAGGACCACCTGCTTCACTAATTATAGAAGAGGAGGAAAATGAAGAAGAGGAGGAAGAGGAAGAACATCCAGAGTTTTTGCCAGAGGAGCCCAGGAGATATAACAGGAAAGAAAATTACATCTGGCAATTTTTTAAATTTCCAGCTGACCAAAAAAAAGTAAATGCCAGATACGTCTTTTGTCGCATTTGCGGCAATCGTCTTTCAAGGGGCACAGACAAAAAGTACAGCTATGGGAATCATACAATGCACAGGCACATGAGTCGATGGCACCCTAACAATTACAGTAATGCCCAACTTCGCGACCAACAACAAAATCCTCCAGAAATGGCAAGAAGATCTGTTGTTCAGGAGGTATCGGGACCGGAGGCGAGGGAGGTGATCCCGAACATCCAAATCAACATGGGAGAAGTGAAGCAAGTCTGTGTGTGGTGCAACCAGACACTTTGCTACCGCGAAAGTAGCATTACCCTTATAATGAGAGCCATCAACAATCATGTGTGCCCAAAACGCCCAAAAAAGTAAATTCTTCTTTTTTTTGTTGCTCCTGTTGAGCCGTCTTCGATGAATCATTTTTGTTTCCCCCCTCCCCCCAAAAAATAAAAAAAAATACAAAATGTTCAGAAAAAAACAAAAAAATATAAAAAATGTTCAGAAAACTAATAAAAAAAATTTAAAACAACAAAAACAAAAAAAACAGTTCTTTTCAGAACTACCTCCCCATTATTAAAAAAAAGTGGTAGAATTCTTTGAACTCTGCCAAGCACTGCTTCACAAAAATGACACTCAATGGTACAAAACAGGCATAGAACAATCATAAATCTCTCCCTAATATTTTAAATGATTAATTCAGGATGACGATAAGATGTAGCCTATCTAAAGGTTTGTATAGGCCCAGATCTTTGGACTGGGGTGAATGTGTGTCATTGATCCACATTCGGTCCAACACCTGTTTTGTTTATTTGAGGTGAGGCCAACACATGGTTGCAGATAAGATTTTCACTGAAAAAAACCATGGAGAAAATACATGTGAAGGCCTACCAATGAAATAATTCATTATTTGAAAACCATTACATTTCTGGAAATATGCACTGCTAGTGCTTCATAAGTTGTTTTGGGTCATATTTATAAGGCATTTGAGTGTCTATTATGCTATTTTACGTTCTTCATGGTGCAAATTTCTTGTAAATACGCTCCCACCTGCGGTTGGCAAATTTAGATTTTGATTATGGGAGTTACATAGACATGTTAATAATTTCCCAAAAAAGGTGTATGACCCCAAACAACCTATGAAGCTCTAGCAGGACATATTCAGAAATTTAATTGATTTCAAAAATGGTTTTTAAAAACAACATATCTGTTTCAGCTTACATAAGAGACCATGGAATGGACTTCATATACAACAATAACTTGTGTTACTGCATGCCAGAATGGTGCACCGAATATGCAATTACAATTTCTCAAAGAAACAAAATGTATTTCTATATCACTACAGACAAAGCCACAGTTTAAAAACACAGCTTTCTTCATCATTTTCTCCTTAGCAAGATTTATCGCAAATGCGATAAAAAACGGCTGCAATGCATGAATATCGCTGAAAAGTCAGCTTTATTCATGCATTATCCAGCAAATGCTCTTAGCCATGTTATCCACCTTCCATTGGATAACATGGCTAAGAACTGCTCGCAAAAGCAAAAAAAAACGGCCGCAATGCATGAATATCGCTGAAAAGTCAGCGATATTCATGCATTTTCCAGCAAATGCTCTTAACCATGTTATCCACTTCCCATTAAATAACATGGCTAAGAACTGCTCGCAAATGCAAAAAAAAACGGCCGCAATGCATGAATATCGCTGAACAGTCAGCGATATTCATGCATTTTCCAGCAAATGCTCTTAGCCATGTTATCCACTTCCCATTAAATAACATGGCTAAGAACTGCTCAGGGCCCCATGAGGAACACTATCCATTTTAAAAGGAAAACATAACATCAAAGACACTCAAATGCCTTATAAATATGGCCCAAAACAACCTATGAAGCTCTAGCAGTACATATCCAGAAATGTAATTGATTTCAAAATTCGTTTTTAAACACAGCATATAAATCAATTGTATACCTGCATTCATGAGGAAATGACTGAAAATGTCCTTGAGACACATGAAAGTGTTTTCTGGAATGCCCTAGCACCATTTTTGGGACACTATTAACATGGCTAGGTAACTCCCATAATCAAAATCTAAATTTGCCAAGCGCAAGTGGGAGCGTATTTACAAGACACTTGCCCCATGAAGAACGCTTTCCATTTAAAAAGGTAAACATAACATCAAAGACACTAAAATGCATTCTAAATATGACCCCAAACAACCTATGAAGCTCTAACAGTACATATCCAGAAATGTAATTGATTTCAAAATTCGTTTTTAAACACAGCATATAAATCAATTGTATACCTGTTTTCAAGAGGAAAGGACTGAAAATGTCCTAGAGACACAGGAAAGCGTTTTCTTGAATGCCCTACCACCATTGTTTGGACATTATTAACATGGCTATGTAACTCCCATAATCAAAATCTAAATTTGCAAAGCACAAGTGGGAGCGTATTTACAAGAAATTTGCACCATGAAGAACGTAAAATAGCATAATAGACACTCAAATGCCTTATAAATATGGCCCAAAACAACCTATGAAGCTCTAGCAGTACATATCCAGAAATGTAATTGATTTCAAAATTCGTTTTTAAAAACAACATATCTGTTTCAGCTTACATAACAGACCATGGAATGGGCTCCATGTACCACAATAACTTGTGTTACTGCATGCCACAATGCTACACCGAATATGCAAATACAATTTCTCAAAGTAACAAAATCTATTTCTATATCACTACAGACAAAGCCACAGTTTAAAAACACAGCTTTCTTCATCATTTTCTCCTTAATTCATACTATTCTCTATCTAAAATAAATAAATCTTTTCTCACCTTAGCAAATACTTTTTGAGTGTTGAAAACAGTCTCAGAAATACACCAAATTGTCTTCAGCAGAAGAAAAACGATGCACTCCAGAGGCTGCAGCTATTGAAAGCACAGAAATACAGATATTCATTTCACATATCTCTCATATTAGCCAATCATAACTCTTCCCTCACTTTTTTCAAATCAAAACCCTTCCCCCCTCTGCCCTCTCTGCCTTTTTTCCATAGCAACCACCTCCTGGAAGACCTCTCATGTTTGCAAATTCACACAACAATGTTTCAATTGAACTCTGAACTCTCAGTGCACCTGCGTATCCAGTGCAATCTTTCATTAAATGTTTCTTCCTTGACCATTCAAATTACATCTTTCAAAGAACACATCCATGCACCCTAACTTTCTGTTTTCAGAAATGGAAATGCACCAATCACTGTTAATGAATCATTAGCACTGGAAATCCACAGTTTTTTTTCTTTACAAACTCCTACTGTTTCAACTGCCCTTTCATTACCACACTTCATCTGACTGCAGCACAACCTTCTCCCACCATGTTTAAGGTCTGGATTGTTGGACATAGTTACATCCACTGGGCTCAAAGGTATGCTGAGAACAGAAATTTACACAACCTCAATTTACAGGATGTGGAAATTAAGTGGTTGGACCAAAGAGGATTAAAATGTCACCAATTGATACCATTGGTGAAAACCTTTATGCATTTGCCAAAACCTGACCTGTTAATAGTGCACTGTGGAGGTAATGATTTGGGCACTTTGACAGGGGTAGGTCTGGAAATGCTTTTAAAGGACACCTTTGAGCAATTAATGACACTTTTTCCTCAAACTGCTTTGGTATATTCCAATATATGCCAAAGACAGAAATGGAGGTGGTCCAACCAATTTTGTCCACAAATTGAGAAAGCGAGGAAGCATGTAAACAAATCTGTTTCAGCTTTCATGAGAGACCATGGAATGGGCTCTCTGTACAACAATAACTTGCGTTACTACATGCAAGATATCTACAGAGGAGATGGAGTTCACTTCTCAGATGAGGGCAACAGAATTTTCATTCTGAATTTAAGACTGTGCATTGGTACCTACTTATAAGTACCTAAATGTACCATAAACCCAAAAGCTCTTCTCAGAGCTACCCTTCATCTGATCACTCACAATTATTATTTTTTTCTAACTTTTTTCTGTAATTTTCAACAAACTACGCTCAAAGAGCGCTATCCGGTACGCGAACTGGAAGCTAACCGCGCAAACTTTCAAAAATAAAGTTTTTTCTTCGCACATATAGTCCTCCTCAGCCACCCTCAGAAAACGTAGGGGGGCAAACTACTTGTACCATGCCCCCTTCTACCCATTCAGAACATTATTTACCCTCCATTTTATACCTTAATTCGACCAAAACACAAAATGGTGGACTCCCGTTACGCTCCTAGTTCGCGGACCGGACCGCTTTCCAGGAAGCGGTCCAAAAAAAGGTGGGAAAGTAATTTACAGAAAAACGACTAGAGACACTCTCACCAAATATAAATTAGCTCATACTACATAACAATCCCTTTCATTCTCACAAATTTGATTGAAATTTAATTTAGCCATTTAGCCTGTAGACCTCTCCAAGTACCGTGAGGTAAATTACTTCACAAAACACATCTGAAGTGTTGGAATTGACAACCAATGAAAATGTTACTTTCATTTTCTACTTTTATTACCTGACATCTGATTGGTTATATACTTGAATATATAAAGGAAGAGAAGAAAACACAGCCATTTTGACTACTACTTCTTGTTGTACATCACATTTCAATAGCTTCCAAAAACTTCAACTTCTTTGTGAAGGTAAGTTATAATTTTTAAAAATGAAATATATTGTGCACTATAACTTAATATAGTAGACTTTTTCTGCTACATATACACTATCCCTCTGTACTAGTAATGTATTTAGATAGACTTCTCTGTTATAGTTATGAATGGAGTTAGAGTGTCTAGGTTAAATCACATACACTTTTTTATAGTCCTATTTCCACTCTGATACTATACACTGCCAAAAGATAAATTCACTGATAAAAAATGACTATCTAAAATTAATCCCAACAGTGCCCTATCTCTACTAATATATATTTTTTTAATTCAAATTTCAGGCAAAATGGAAGGCGAAAACCAAGTTTCTTTTGAAATGGACCTGCAAGAAAGCAGCCAGGAATTGATTGAACAAATTGACATGGAATTTATGGATCAAAGCTTGGATAATGAACTGCTGCAATGTGTCCAAGCAGTAGATGCCCTCCTTGCAAATGAGGACATTTTACAAGCTCACAGCTTGCAAACAATATTTCAAGAAAATAATGACATTTCAGACACTGAAATGTTAGAAAGTTTAATAAATTATGAAAAACAATCAAAATAAAAAAAAAATTTAAAAATAAAGAAAACAAAAAAAACCAACAAAAACAACAAACAAAACAACAAACAATTAACATTTAGTCTTTGAAAAGTATATCATTCTATTATCCTTATAGTACGCTGCCTAGAACGCTTTCCGGTTCGCGTACTAGGCGCTCAACGCGAAAATAAAACAAGAACATTTTTTTTTTAACCCTGCTGGGCCCTTTTAAAACCTCCACATAAAACCTAGGGGGTCAGGGAGGATCTACTATGCCCCCTTATGGAAATTTCCCCCTTTGTTTTGGCCTCCTCTTATCTCTCGATCCTACCGAGAGACAAGATGGCGGCTGCACCGGACTGTTTAGAATGTTGACAGACACCGAAGAGCCAATCAGCTTTCCGTGCGCAAAGTTCCGTTACGCGAAAAGTACGCGAACCGGATCGCTGCCCGGACCGCTGTTACAGATATATATCTTGATTTAAACATTAATTTCACAAAATCCACTGAAGCACTGTCTAATAACTTTGGCGTTTGTGGACGGAATCGGCTGAAATTTTCAGGAAAATGGCACATTTTGTTTCTGAGCAGCCCTTGAAAATTTGGGGGGGTTTTGTCAAGGGGGGGCCGAGAAAAAAGGGGGGTCCCAAAACGCGTTTTTCCCATGTTAATTTCCATAGGGCGGTTGGCCTCACTTTTAGCTCGAACGGCTGAATGGATTTGCACGAAACTTGGCAAAATTGTAGGGACTGTTAGCCCGATGTGCCTTTGCTAGGTCTCAATATATGTGCTCCAGTAGTTTTTGAGAAATTAACGTTCAAAACAAGATATATATCTGTAACTCCGGTCCGCTTACTTTTCGCGAAACGGAACTTTGCGCGCAGAAAGCTGATTGGCTCTCCGGTGTCTGTCAACATTCTAAACAGTCCGGAGCGGCCGCCATCTTATCTCTCGGTAGGATCGAGAGAGAAGAAGAGGTGAAAAACGAAGGGGGAATTTAATGAAAGGGGGCAAGGTATACCTCTCTTGACCCCCTAGGAATGATGTTGGGGTTATTAAAGGGTCTCGTGGGGAAAATAAAAAAATATATATTTTTCACGGTAGAAGCGCTTCCAGAGCCGCCAACTGGGCCGCAAACTGGTAGCGAAACGGGAATTTGCCATTTTGTGTTTCGTTTTAATTAAATTACTAGGTATAAGGGGGTGCGGGAGACGTATCCTGACCCCTTATGTTTTCTGAGGGTGGCTGAGGAGGCTCATATATGTTGATACATGTCTTCCAGCAGCTGTGCGTGAGCTTTTTTTTTTTTTTTGCTGCGTGACGTCTGTTAACGTTCGATTCGATGGAAATCAGGAAGTGTTGACCACCATTTTGTCACTGCGAGTAAATATTTTGTTATAAATGAATCCTTATTGATAAACATTGTCTGCGCCATCTTGCCTTTTTGTCCAATGCCACAATTTTGTCGTGCACGGCAGCCATTTTAGATGCCTTGACCAGACCCACTCTCTGCACGCCGTCGATTCTCAGCACGGCTCCCCACCCTCGCAAGCATCTCCCCCACGCACTGGTCACCCCGCTCTCTCTCTCATGCATGGGCCATATACTTCCCCCCATCTGCGCTGCTCTTCCCTGAGAATCACACCCTGTGCCCGCCCGACACCTCCCTTTCATACTATTCACTACCGCACCCTCTGACACTCCTCTTCCTCTGTGTCCGATTGTCCAGGCCGGACCCAGGCTATCACCTAGCCCTGCGGATGTAGTTTATGGCCCCAGCTGTAGAGAATCCAGACATACCAATCCTCCCGATTCAGGCGTGAGACTACTGATTTCAGTGCTAGTCTTCCGCCTCCCGATTCCTGCAAGGAAAAACCCGGGGGCATATTACCAACAACTAGCGATAATGTTTGTCTCTAACTTGTTTAGAGACAAAAATTATCGCCGCACATCGGCGAATTTTATCGCAGATAAATCTTGCTATTAGCAAGGTTTATCGCAAATGCGATAAAAAACGGCCGCAATGCATGAATATCGCTGAAAAGTCAGCGATATTCATGCATTATCCAGCAAATGCTCTTAGCCATGTTATCCACCTTCCATTGGATAACATGGCTAAAAACTGCTCTGTGCGTGAGCTTTTTTTTTTTTTTTTGCTGCGTGACGTCTGTTAACGTTCGATTCGATGGAAATCAGGAAGTGTTGACCACCATTTTGTCACTGCGAGTAAATATTTTGTTATAAATGAATCCTTATTGATAAACATTGTCTGCGCCATCTTCCCTTTTTGTCCAATGCCACAATTTTGTCGTGCACGGCAGCCATTTTAGATGCCTTGACCAGACCCACTCTCTGCACGCCGTCGATTCTCAGCACGGCTCCCCACCCTCGCAAGCATCTCCCCCACGCACTGGTCACCCCCGCTCTCTCTCTCATGCATTGGCCATATACTTCCCCCCATCTGCGCTGCTCTTCCCTGAGAATCACACTTGTGCCCGCCTGACACCTCCCTTTCACCCTATTCACTACCGCACCCTCTGACACTCCTCTTCCTCTGTGTCCGATTGTCCAGGCCGGACCCAGGCTATCAACTAGCCCTGCGGATGTAGTTTATGGCCCCAGCTGTAGAGAATCCAGACATGCCAACCCTCCCGATTCAGGCGTGAGACTACTGATTTCAGTGCTAGTCTTCCGCCTCCCGATTCCTGCAAGGAAAAATCCGGGGGCATATTACCAACAACTAGCGATAATTTTTGTCTCTAACTTGTTTAGAGACAAAAATTATCGCCGAACATCGGCGAATTTTATCGCAGATAAACCTTGCTATTAGCAAGGTTTATCGCAAATGGGATAAAAAACGGCCGCAATGCATGAATATTGCTGAAAAGTCAGCGATATTCATGCATTATCCAGCAAATGCTCTTAGCCATGTTATCCACCTTCCATTGGATAACATGGCTAAAAACTGCTCAGGGCAGGTGTTAGCTTTTGGAGATATTCGCGCTTAGCGCGAATATCTCCAAAAGTTGGTAATAGGAGATAGCGATGGTTAGGGACTGTTTCCAGTCGCTAACATCTTGGCACGCCCTCTTTGCATGTCATTAGTGATAAATATCACTGACATGCAAAGCGGGGCCCAAGATGGTCGCTATCTCCTTTTAGCTGTCACTAACTGGTGTTAGCGACAGCTTGGTAATAGGGAGATAATTTTATCTCCTTTTTTTTGGCTTTTAAAGCCAAAAAAGCGGAAATAAACCCCCTTGATAATATGCCCCACGATTCCTCGGGGGTTTCAGCTGACAGGGTTTGGTATTGTGTTACGTGCTAATTCTTCCAGGAAACGTCAGAGGGTCGATGCAGGGGTTCTAGAAGGGGTGATAAACCATTTAAGCCTCATGAACAAGCGCATGGTCTTTTAAAGATTTGTGAAGTACTCGGGGCGGCGGTGTGTGTGTGCCCTCTTTCAGGAGCGGGCGGGGGGGCACTGCCAGCAGCTTGCCAGGCCAGGCAGTGTTCAACACGTGCATCACCCTTTCTCTGCCTGCTATTGCGCTCCATGCTTCGGAAAGGTAAGAAAAAGAACGTGCATTTGAGTTTGAAATGTCCGATCCTGTAGCAGTACACTTGCAAAGCCCACACATGACAATAACCCGATTCAAGGCCCCATTCACCCGATTTTTTAAAAAAATATAGTACTCCAAGAAAGTTGGATTATAAAACTTTATTAACTTTTAAATATAACGAACGCAACAAAAACTGTAAATATATTTAAACATTTTTTGATAAAAAAAAACAACAATGGTCAGAAGCTGTCTTTTGTGCGAATAGTCCCAAGGCAGCACAACGTGCTGAGTTGTGGAAGGCACCCAGGTGAAGAACCATCCCTTCTTTAAACCCCATGGTGACCAACTATAGTTTCAATGAGTGCTATGTCCCAGGTTTTACATAAAGTAGTGTTTACCTAGAGTGGTGCTGTGTAGGACACTCTGAATGGAAATTAACTAGAACTATAACGATAACAACAACAACAACAATAATATAACTTTTATGCCTAAATTACGCAAACATTTAGCTAATCTGCTAAAGGGGGGAGTCGCCATTTCTTTACAATAATCAATAATGAAAAATCAACATCAATAGGGTTGTCCGTATTCCCGATGCAGCACTATAGTGCAACATACACAGCACCTGGGGTGTCAAGAGTGAACAGGTCCTAGCTGCTTAACCAATGACTGACAAATGTTATATTAAACACTTACTATCTATAATACTTGCGTTCACAATAGTTTTACTTTACAAAACAGAACAAAAGATGTCCCCTGTAAGTAAACCCATATTAGCTGTTTCAGTTATTGAACATCCTAAGGTTTTATGACATGGGGAACAGTGGTGATATCCTGGGCGGGTGATGGAACTGGGATTGTTAATGGGAAAACATCTACAAAGAAAACTATTGGTGAATTATACTTCTCCGGAAACTATAACGATAACAACAACAACAACAATAATATAACTTTTATGCCCAAATTACGCAAAGATTTAGCTAATCTGCTAAAGGGGGGAGTAGCCATTTCTTTTGATAATTTATTTATCCATCCGTAGCCTCTCTAATCTCCATTACAATATGTTTCTTGCTGTCGCTAGCTGATGAAAAAACTAAAGTGATAACTTCCTCATCCTTATTTTGTCTTTCTTTGTTCCTTAAGATGTTATCTGTGTCAACCTCTTCCGAGAATGCTGATGCGTTAGGGATTTCCTTGTGTTTCTTAATAGCATTGCTGTCTGCACACTTCTTTGTCAATTCTGTGAACATGATAACTGCTTCATAAACAGACGATATCTTTGTTTAGTCATTAGTGTTAAGTGTGTCTGAAACTACAGTGCCCTTTTGTTTTTCTTTCTTCAGGCTCTATAGAGTTTTGTGTGTTGTTCTTTTGAGCAACAATTATTCCAGAGGTTTCAGGTTCACTTGTTTTGTCCTGCAGTGAGTTAACAGCTTTAGAGACTTCATGTTTATTTGCTATGTCCTGCTGTGCGTCAACTGCTTCAGAGACGTCAGCCTCATTTGTTATGTTTGACTAGATCCTGGACCTGCCCGGCCGCGCCCAAAATGGCGCCGGTGTAAATGGGACTCGTAACTGCTTGTTGTGTACTGATTGCCCAACCTTGATATCACGAGATACGTATGCAGTTTTGAAGCACATGGCGGAGGCTCGTCTGCTGTAGTGGGGCGCCCCTTTATCGTTTCAGTCGCCATTCCGCCCGCTTTTGCTACACTGTGCCTTTTCCGCCATTCAGCTGTTTACCGCCCGCTTTTACGGCTACAGCGTCTCGCTCACCATGTAGTTGAGTTGCTCCCACTCTTGCGGTGCAGCGATAGGCGGCTGCCACAGGACTCTTAAAATGGCGGCCGGCTCTTCGGATTTGGGCCTGGTCCAGTAAAATGGCCCTGGGACACCTTGGAACTCGGACGCTTGTCTGCCAGGGCTTGGGTTCCATTCTCGAAAGCGTCCCCTCAGCCTTGAAGATTGTACAAAAGTCTTGGGGGCCCTCGACTCCCGCAGGCTTCCGGTGGGGAGCGGCGGCCATGATTGCTTGCGGAATGGCCACGACGGAGCTACGAGATGGTGGTGCTCTCATGGTGACGCCAGCTTCAGTCTGAAACATCCAGAAACAAGGTGGGGCTTTCATCGTTTGGGAAAAAAAATGTTTTAATAGAATGAAAAGTGTTATTTTTAGGTCACATGACCTAGTCTTACATCATTAGGAAAACAAAAGTAAAATGAACCAATGAAAAGTTTTATTAACAAGTCACATGACCTGTTATGCTTACGTTACGCGCTGTGCGGCGCGCTCTGGATCGTTTCCGGGAAGCTGTGCCTTGCGCACCGGAGCACTTCCGGGTGCGCTAACGCGGCGCGTCATATGACGCATTACGCGGGAACGCAGGTCCAGAATATAGTCAAAATGTCTCCACCAACCAGCGGTCGGAATACAACCGCTTTCAGCAGTCCAAAAAGTTCGGTTAAATTTTAAGAGCGGGAGCAACTCAACTACATGGTGAGCGAGACGCTGTAGTCGCAAGAGCGGGCGGTAAACAGCTGAATGGCGGAAGAGGCACAGAGTACCAAAAGCGGGCGGAATGGCAACTAAAATGGTAAAGGGGCGCCCCACTACAGCGTGTCTTCAGGTCAAACGGATTGTGGGACAAGGTCCAGAATGGAAGAGCCATCAAAAGGGAAAAAATTCCGCCGGACCCCGGGAGCCGGCCGCCTATGTCGGGGGCGATCTCAGGCCACACCAGGGCAACACGACTTGGGGAGGGGGCAGGAGCCAAGCGCCCCCTCTCAGTCCGCGCCATCTCACCGCCCCTCGGGGGCCTCCGTCAAGCGGTTTAGGGAGGCACCGTATCACATTGTTTTCCAATGCAGTCAGGTCCACAAACGGACCCCACTTACTTTGAATAGTGAAGCTGCAGCAGGTGCAAATAAGGTTTAAACAGTGTTACAAGCGCTGCTTAGAACACTGAAGTGTGGCACTCAACATCCAGGACTTATGCCATTTGTGTAAGGCAGTGACATCGAAGCAACTCAGGGACAAAAAGCATGAACGAACATTCACGTATGAAAATCTTATTTGGGGAAGGGGCAGGATCCAAACGCCCCCTCCCAGTTTGCGCTACTACACCGTATGTGGAAAATCTGAAGCCATCGTTCTACAAACTCTCAACGCTTGCTATCAGTGCATGAGTTTCATGCTCGATAGATTGAGCTAGCCGGATCGGGCAATAAAAAGTATAAAATAGTTATGTAAATAGTTATTTAATAAAATGTTTTACCCTGTTTCTTTGCTGGTGTGTTGTCTATATTTATAATATTTGCATAGGGTTTGTCATTATTTTGGGCGGGGTGGGTGGCGGAGTCGAGCTGTCTTGCAGCCCTCATGGTGTGGAGCTCAGTTCATTTCACTATTTTCGTATTTCTCATGAAGGGTTGTTCCTAATGTTTGTATTTTACCAAGGTCAAAAAGAGATCGAATTAGTGGTCTACTGATTTTGCTCGATTACTTTTATTTTTTTACACGATTTTTCACTATCTGCAAAGACTAAACAGAGTATTGCGACTTTGTGCTTGTTTGTAAATAGAGAATGATCCAAAGAGAACCAATTCTAAAACAGTAAATGCTTGGATAACAATCAATCAAATGGAGAGACAAGCAGGTACGACGGATTACAACGGGGGTAAAGGTCTGCGTTAACTACCGTTCACTATCTGCAAAGAGAGAGTACTACTAAGAGAAAAGAAGGGAGGGGGGGGGCAGCGTTCAAAGCACATCAGCGTGCATAAACACGAAAACGTTTTTACCTATCACGTACTTCACATTTGACAGCTTTTGATATTTGCTATTAAAAAACCATTGAAATTCACAGAAAAAACCATAGGTTATAGTCCATATATAGTTAGGAATTTGCATTTACAAAACCTTGAAAATTAAATGAAAAAAACATTGGTTATAGAACATATATAGTTAGGAATTTGCATTTACAAAACCTTATTTTACTCGCATAAAACCATTGAAATTCTATATATCGCGCACCCGCAATCCACTGCTGATGATGTCACATAATACATCATTCATGACATGGTCAGTGACATCACTGATGACATCACTGATGACATCTCAAATGACATCACTGATGACATCACTGATGACATATCAAATGACATCACTGATGACATCTCAAATGACATCACTGGTGACATCACTCATGATATCATTCATGTGATAATACAATGAACCTCTTCAGACTCTAATATAACCTTAGATACAATCAGTGTAAACAGACACTCACAGACTGTCACTCATCCATGGAGTTACTCACACAACTAGTCAGTCATGCAAACAATCAATCACACCTCCATTTCCTGAACTATACAGTTATACAAACTTTACTTATTCAAATATATACTAACACATATTTTCTCTCTTATACAATCCCTGATACAAGTTCACAATGATCCATACAGCCACTCACACATTCACTGGCTCTTATGCACAGTTATTTATATATGTCAACTCTCACATGTACTGTCTTTTACATATGTACTTACTTTGACATGTAGCACTGAGATATCCATTCACTCACCAATACACTCATACACACAGTCAACCACCCATACAGTTGTTTCCACATGCAGTTTTGAACCCATACATCTAGTGAATCAGCTGTTCACACATCTATGCACAGAGTCACACACCTCCCAGCCACTCACACACATACTCAGTCTCCCATACAAATACTCGGGCAACCAATCAATAACCCATATAGTTACTCATATAGCTACTGATCAACACATGCAGCAGTTTACAGAACAACAGATATAATGATGCACAAATTAATACAGTTTAATCACTAACCCATGCACTCAGTGTGACACATTTAATCACTTCCTCATACAATCAGTCATGCACCTACTAAATCCTTCATCCAGACATTTATACATCGACTCATTCTTCAATATGTGAGACATATTTTAACTTTACAGAAACATACAGTCACTGGGTGTTGTCATCAGTGATGTCATCAGTGATGTCATTTGAGATGTCATCAGTGATGTCATCAGTGATGTCACTGACCATGTCATGAATGATGTAATATGTGACATCATCAGCAGTGGATTGCGGGTGCGCGATATATAGTTAGCGCATCTAACTATATATGGAATTTCAATGGTTTTATGCGAGTAAAATAAGGTTTTGTAAATGCAAATTCCTAACTATATATGTTCTATAACCAATGGTTTTTTCATTGATATATATATTCACTGAAAAAACCATAGGTTATAAACCATATATAGTTAGGGAATAGCATTTTCAAAACCTTATTTTACTCGCATAAAACCATTGAAATTCCATATATAGTTAGATGCGCTAACTATATATTGCGCACCCGCAATCCACTGCTGATGATGTCACATATTACATCATTCATGACATGGTCAGTGACATCACTGATGACATCACTGATGATATCTCAAATGACATCAGTGATGACATCACTGATGACAACTCAAATGACATCACTGACAACATCACAGATGACATCATTTATGTGTTAATACGATGAACCTCTACAGACTCTGTTATATCCTTAGATACACTCAGTGAAAACAGACACTCACAGATTGTCACTCATCCATGGAGTTACTCATACACCTAGACAGTCATGCAAAGAATCAATCACACCTCCAATTCCTCAACTATACAGTTATACACACCTTACTTATTGAAACATATTCTAACACATATTTACTCTCTTATACAATCACTGATACAAGTTTTCAATGATCCATGCAGCCACTCACACATTCACTGGCTCTTAAACACAGTAATTTATATATATCAACTCTCGCATGTACTGTGTTTTACATATGTACTTACTTTGACATGTAGCATTGAGATATCCAATCACTCACCAATACACTCATTCACACAGTCAACCACCCATACAGCTGTTTCCACATGCAGTTTTGAACCCATACATCTATTGAATCAGCTGTTCACACATCTATGCACAGAGTCACACACCTCCTAGCCACTCACACACATACTCAGTCTCCCATACAAATACTTGGGCAACCAATCAATAATCCATATAGTTACTCATATAGCTACTGATCAACACATGCAGCAGTTTACAGAACAACAGACATAATGATGCACAAATTAGGACAGTTTAGTCACTAACCCATGCTCTCAGTGAGACACATTTAATCACTCTCTCATACAGTCAGTCATGCACCTACTAAATCCTTCATCCAGACACCTATACATCCACTCATTCTTCAATATGTAAGACATATTTTAACTTTACAGAAACATACAGTCACTGGATGATGTCATCAGTGATGTCATCAGTGATGTCACTGACCATGTCATGAATGATGTAATATGTGACATCATCAGCAGTGGATTGCGGGTGCGCGATATATAGTTAGCGCATCTAACTATATATGGAATTTCAATGGTTTTATGCGAGTAAAATAAGGTTTTGAAAATGCTATTCCCTAACTATATATGGTTTATAACCTATGGTTTTTTCAGTGAATTTTTAAGGTTTTGTAAATGCTAATTCCTAACTATATATTCTCTATAACCTATGGTTTTTTCATTGAATTTCAATGGTTTTTTGAAAGCTAATATCTGTAGCTGTAAAATGTATTCTTTTTTAAATCTTAAAATATATTTTACATGTTTTTAATACATTTTTTTAAAAAATATTTTTTGTTCCGCTCCCAGTCCGCGAACCGGTAAACGTTCTTTTAGCGTAACTGTTACGTTAGAATGACGTTTTGCGTTGTCGCGTAATACGTCATCGGACGCGCCAAGTTAGCGGACCCGGAAGCGGACCGGAAAGCGGCACAAAGCGCGAAACGTAAACACAGCAGGTCATGTGACTCGGTAATAACACTTTTCATTGGTTCATTTCACTTTTGGTTTCCTAATGATGTAATACTAGGTCATGTGATCTAAAATTAACACTTTTCATTGGTTTAGAACTTTGACTTTTCCCAAATGATGAAAACCCCTCCTTCTTTCCTCACTCTGACTTTCATCTTGGTGAGAGAAAGACCTTTTTACATTCCAGAGAAATGGCTTCTGTTGTTGCTTCTGGTAGTGTTCCCCCACCACCACCTCCACCTCCTCATGGAAAGAAAGGACCACCTACTCAACCAATCTTTCAAGAAGAGGAAGATCAGGAAGAGGAGGAAGAGCCTGAATATTTGCCAGAGGAGCCCAGGAGGTACAACAGGAAGGAAAATTTCATCTGGCAATTTTTTTAATTTCCACCAGGGCAAAAGAAAGTGAACGCCAGATATGTCTTTTGCCGTATCTGTGATGATCGTCTTTCAAGAGGGACGGACAAAAAATATAGTTATGGGAATTTTACTATGCACAGGCACATGAGCAGGTGGCACCCAAATAATTATAGTGCTGCTCAGCTTCGGGACGAACAACAGAATTCCCCAGCAATAGCCAGAAGATCGGTCGTGCCAGAAGTTTCGGGACCAGAAGCAAGGGAGTTGATCCTGAATATTCAAATGGACATGGGGGAAGTGAAACAAGTTTGTGTGAGGTGCAATCAAATATTATGCTACCGCGAAAGTAGCATAACTCTTATAATAAGAGCAATCAAAAATCATGTATGTCCAAAACGCCCCCAAAAATAAATTCTTCTTTTTTTTGTTGCTCCTGTTGAGCCCTCTTCGATGAATCATTTTTGTTTTCCCCCTCCCCCCAAAAAATTAAAAAAAATACAAAATGTTCAGAAAAAAACAAAAAAATATAAAAAATGTTCAGAAAACTAAAAAAAAAATTTAAAACAACAAAAACAAAAAAAAGTTCTTTTCAGAACTACCTCCCCATTATAAAAAAAAATTGGTAGAATTCTTTGAACTCTGCCAAGCTCTATTTCTTTTAGTTCGCTCCCAGTTCGCACTCCGGTACGCGAACCAGGAGCGAACCAAAAAAAAAATTTTAAAAAAAGAACAGTAAGTATAAGGAAAGGAAACAGACAGTTATGTTACAAAAAAGACAGCTATAGGGAGTAAAGAAAAGATACTGTTACCCGCAATTCACTTCTGATCATGTCATATATTACATAATTTTTGACATGGTCAGTGACATCATCAGCAGTGGATTGCGAGTAACAGTATCTTTTGTTTACTTCCTATAGCAGTCTTTCTTGTAACATAAATGTCTTTTCCTATCCTTATACTTACTGTTCTTGTTTTAAAAATTTTTGGAGATCATTCAGAAACAGTAACATTAATAGAGACAGAATTAGTGAATAATAATGAAGAAGTATAAGAAGAGAGGGAGTGAGAAAAATACTGGAAGGAGTAGAATAATTAAGTAATAGAGAAAGGAATGAGAGAAGTAGCAAACACAGGAAAGTAAAGATTAAAGAAATGAAGCAGTAGAACTAATAGATGTTAAATGTGATAGATTAAATGATTGATTGAGGGTGACGATAAGGTGTGTCCTCTCTAAAAGTTTGTTTAAGGTGAACCGTACTCTGGGTTGCATATCAAATTTATGCTTGTTGAAGAATACAGAGGAGATAATAGATGTGAAGACCTACCATTGTAGTAAAACATGCCCACTTATTACATCATTCATAACATAGTCAGTGACATCATCAGCAGTGGAATGCGGGTTAAAAAAGTAGAAAACATTTACCTTTTAATTCTTGTTAACTTTTAAAGAAAATTTTTCATACATTCAATCTGTAAAAGAGAGAACAAACATTTCCAAAAATATTAAAACATGTATTTAAAAATTAGAAAAAAGAAGGGAAAAGGTTCAAGAAGAAACAGTTTTTAAACAACTTTGACACTTACAGAAGCCTCTACTTCTCTACGACCCGTACACAATCCTAAAGATATTTATTTTAAACAAACAGTATCTTCATGCTGATGAAATGAGGCCAATTTTGAAACATGATGCTTCTTTTGCATTGCTTATGTCTCACAATAGTGATGCAATAGCAGCGCAAAAGAGATGTAAAGCCATCATAAAATTGTGTCTAACATTTTAAATGATTGTTTCAGGATGCAAATAAGATGTGTGCTTTCAAGAGCTTTCTTTGAGGTGAGGCCTATTTCTTTTTTTTTAAAAAAACAGTACCCAGAGGTACAGCACTGTAAGCATTAAAATTGACACTTACAGAAGACTCAGTTTCTCCATATCTACCTCACATTTCTAAATGTATATCATAAGTACAAAAAGCAGAACATTAATTATACATGTTAAATGGTTTATTTTTGCTGTTCTCAGAATGTATCAAATTTCACTTAAATCAGTGACTTGAAGGTATTCATCATGTAACAGCGGGGAAAAAAAAACACAATCAAAATGATTGTGTTTAAAAAACCCATACAACCTAAGAAATCTGAATTCAAAACTCCTTAAAATTAACTTACTTTCAATAACGTCGAAGGATCTCCTATGAACAGCATCCACTCTGTTGTGCTATAAATATTTTCAGCCCGCCACTTTCTGAAAGAAAACCTCCATCATTTCGAAAAATATGTTACATACAAGAAAAGACTTCTCACATTCTATCACATGTTTCCACTAGGCCAAATCATGTTGCAGCGCTTCGCAACTCTTGTAATTCTTCCAATCAAATCCCGTCATTTTCTATTTTCGCATCTTTCAAAAAGAAAACATTTGAGATTATTTTCATAATCCTGGACTACTAATATCTTACTCTTCTTTGTCACTCATGTTCTCCTTTTCCTATGACACTGATACTGCTTACTATGAAGCAGACTTACTTGCATCAGGTTTATATAGTTGGATTTTAAAATTGACATTATAATTAAAAGTTTTGGACCAATAATCTAGACAGCATTGCAGACTTACATTCCCTCTACTTGATGAACAATTTCCAATTCCTCACAGGAAATCCCAAAATTCTTTCTTTAAAATTTTGGTTTTAAAAACACCAGGTAAGAATTTTTAAGGTCAAACGGCAATTTTTTTTTGAAAATTACAACGGAATCATTGCAGAATGACCAGCCGTTTCGAGACTTTAAATAAGCTGTATAATGTCCTGATGTTGTTGAAGGACCATCGTGATAGATAATTGCTACAGTTACAAAAGTCCTCCCTGATATTGACAGCTGAGAAGCCACAAAATTTTTTATTAAAGTTGACAATTTTGATCCATCAGGCCTACATCGTTGGATCATTAAAAGGACATACTGGCCATATCTACGTATAAATAATGTTGACATCATATCACATTTACATTGGCTACACTCCATGTGGTGATCCGCTGCATTTACTAGCTTATTAAAGGACACTGATTTACTGTCTGGCAAAGTTAAATATATAAATCTTTCTGAGTCTACACTAGTAGTACTTGATACCATACAGTTCTCGCAGTCATGCTGCCATTGATAAGAAACCCCAAACAGGTGATCTACATCTACACCCTCATCTTGCAATACATCAAGCATATACATTAAAAACTCCTGACAATCTTGCTGATTATTTTCAGAGAAGTCTGTTTGACCTGAACATTCATCTAACAGATAACGAACTTCAGACACACTTTCTACTTTTGTTCGATCAGTGCTACATTTCTCGAAAACAGAATTCAACAAACAGCATAAAATTTGTTCTGAATTCAACAGAATCTGTTCTTTTAAACTCTCTAGTGAAAAGAGAACATTAACCACTACATTTGCATAGCAGTTGACACCAGAACTGTTTTCAAATTGAAAACCGACAACATCTTCAACAGAATCCACTTTATTTCTGCTAGCAATTTTTGGTTCATTGACTTTTGGTCTTTTTGCTACAACCTCCCTACTATTACTGATATTTCTACGTTTCCGGCCTACCACACGTTTCTCAAACAAAGGATATTGAGGAAAATGTGGCGCATACTCTCTTCTTAACCTATTGTATTCCTTAACACAATCTAGATCCGCACAAATGTTTGTGACATCACAGTCAATCAAGTACAATCCCGATAAAGTTCTAACTCGTGACAATGCCACATATGCCATACCCTCCTTGAACACAGAACTGCCAATATTCACCAATGCACTGTCTACACTTAAACCTTGCGATTTATGGATTGTCACCGCATATGCCAAGCAAACAGGAAACTGTTTACGGCGAACATATAAGTCTTTAACAAGCAAAAACCTAGCAGAACAACGACCAATTAGCTGTACTTCCTCAATGCCATCAAATTTAATTCTAAAAAATTCTATTCCACCTCAATTTCTGTATTTCTCAAAATCAACAACATTACCCATTGATCCATTTACCAGACCTCTTTCTACATGTAAATTCCTTCTCAAAATGATTCGGCAATTTAAGCACACATTCAGAGTCTTTTCAAAACCCGCAGTTTTAGATATAGTCTTCTCTAATGAATCCAATTTTGATTTCAAATTCTCTGACAAAATAATTGTTGATCCCATATGCTCTATTTTGTCGATAGCTTCAAGTTTCACAATCTCTTGCTTTTCTAAATTCAACATTTTGTTGTTGAAGATGGCACATTCTGCAAGAGTTGGCATCAAACATATCCCGGATTTCTTCTCAGTAATTTTCTGAAAAATATTCTCAGGCACAATCTCTTGTTTGGGATATAAATTTGACAGTAATCGTGCATTTAAAGCTTCTTTCCCATGCTCGGTCACTTTTCCAATTCTAATATCTTGTAGAATATTCTTGTAATCTTCATCCTTTGCCTGACGCATATTTTCATGCAGTTCAGCATAATTGAAGTTTAACCATATATTGACGTTGCCAATGCTCCCTAGGCACTTCCTGGTATCTTCATGCGTGAGTATTTTGAACACAGGTTGACCTTTTACTGGTGTCAGCTGCAGAAGATCTCCGAAAACAATGATGTGTTTGCCACCAAATAACACATCATATTCAGTTTTAAGTACTTCTTGCATTCTCAAATGCACAAAGGCAAGCATGACATTGGAAACCATGCTTACTTCGTCAATGATAAGTAGTTTCATTTTCCTCAAGACTCTTGAAACTTCACAGCAAGCATCCCCAGATAACTTGTGGTATTGTAATTTGTTGTCATGCTCCACTGGCAGCATCAGTAGACGATGCAAAGTAATACCTTTAATGTTATGTGCTGCCAGTCCAGTAGGAGCGGTGACAACACAAGACAGCGATGACTCAGTCCTTTCCTGCAAATAACAAGAAATTGCTTTAATGAGGAAACTTTTTCCAGTTCCCGCTTCTCCACTCACGTACAGTCGGACAGGCTTCAACGATGTACATGAGCACTCTTTCTTCTCATGACTTAATCCGTGCTCAATTTGCTTGGTAACTTCATCATATATTTTCCTCTGCTCAACGTTGAGTTGTTTTTCCAAGTCTTCTAAGTTAACTGAATCCTCCTGAGCATGTGCCATGGCTCTTTCCACTTCATTCATAGCAGTGGCAGCTTCATTTTCGATAATAGGTCCTCCAAGTGGATCTTGACTCAATGAAACAGAACTCTGACTGTCCTGAGAACTGTCTCTGGCAATCTCGGCTGCAATCGTTGCTTCCTGCTCAATTTCCAAAGTTAGCATTTCTTGATATTTGGGAAAAGCAGGACATTCTATGGTCTCCTTAGCAGCAGTGAAAGAGTCTTCGTAACAGAGGAAATCTCCAAGCAGTTCCTCTTCTGCACGCCAAGGCTTAAAAAGTTGCAAAAGTGCTAAATAGAAAAACTCCTTTTTTTCTGGAGATTCACCACTCAATTTTCGATGGTTTACTAATTGGCATTTTCTTTGCTTGACCAGGCATCCCTCACTTCCAATTACAGCATACACTCCTTTCTCAATATCTTCTTTGATGTTCCTCTTGAATATATAATTTTGGAGAACCTCATATAGACAAACATTCTCAAGGTGACTGCTTCGATTTGGATAATATGTATCCAACATGTTGGTCTTCAAAATGTCGGTACTGTTTGGTTCCTTTTCTGCCAAATACTCAATTTCCCGGACAGGTTTTAGAACTCGATTTCGCGTTGCAGCAAGACCAAGACTCGCCCAAACGATACTCCTGGATTTGGCATAGAGACTTGCTGAAGACAATCGATCAGAACATTCGTAAGCTCCGATTTCTCGATGCGACAACATCTTCAGACTGAAACTGTACAACTTCTTGCTGAGGCTCTTTTCATGGGAAATGTCCTCCCACATATCCTTCAGTTCTGTCTTTTCTTTTTTGGTGATGTAAGATGCCACATACCGAGCCACAGCCATACAGTTGTCAGCCACAAACTGTATATCCATGTTAGCATTCCACATGGACAAAATCACTGGGTTGTAGTCATTGATGTACTTGGACTCTTCGTTCCTTTTCAAATTGTATGTATTCTTGGGTGATTTCCTCATCACATTATGTCGCAGCGAAGACATCAAACTGTTCACTCTACCTTTAGAAATCACCGGTCGTGGAAAGTTGAAACGACATTTGGTGTAGAACTTGTCCTTGTTTCTGAATTTACGACGACAGTACTTTCCACAACGATGGCTTTGGAAACGTAGAACTTGTTCTCTTAGGCTTTTCTTCTCCGTTGTGTTTGGAACAGCACACGTAGAATACTGTTCTATGAAATTCATCACTAAGTCATCCGGATCTGTTCCAAATTTAGGTGCATCCTTGATCCACAACAACATATGTATATGAGGGGCACCTCTTGCTTGGTACTCCTTTCTCCAGAAGAAATCCAACACCTCTCCAAGAGGTGGATTCTTCTTATTTGTGATGAAAGACATCATAGCTTCAAATCTATGATTGAAGTACCTGCATACATTCACTGGATCCACAGAACACAGTTCTCCAGGTGTCTTGAATTCAATGTTTTCAATATTTCCATTTGCCTCTCGTAGAAATTCAAGTAAGTCTTCCCAGCCATACTCGGCACAGCTCAGAGTGAGGAACCATGTCGGAGTTCCTAAGTTTCTCAGCATACATTTTAAATCACCATGACGATGGTACCAGTACTCATTAGTACCACGCTGACACTCCATGAGATTAATTAAGTGAGAATCCAAAATACTGTCTTGGACATTGATTTTATGCATAAAATCACTTGCCGAGATGTTTCGCATCTGTATACCACTTTTTAAAATGTGGTTCACTGCATATGACAGTCCTGACAGATCGCTTTCAAACAGGAGATGAAACAAATAGGGAATGCATTGACGAAACCTAGGATCTTCTGCATACAATCGTAAAGTCCGGTATTCAGACGCAGGAATTTGATGAGGTCGCTCATCATATCTTCCTCCTTGACCTGTGGGAAATAGCTGTGGGAAACACCGAGCTTCCAAACTTTCCTCCCAAACACTAATGGGACTCCCTTTGGCTTGTTTCATTTGAAACAACTCAATAGCATTCCCCATGACTTCCTTGGAATGCAAAGGATGAACACTATAATGTTCATATATTTCTTCACTATTAGACACCTCTACTTTCTCAATTTGGCCAGCACACAAAACGCTATCCTCTTCATCACTTACTTCCTCTTCTGCAACATATACATTCTTATAGTACTTATTATTTTTCTTCAAATACAAAGTTGCATTTTTCACTTTCCTAACATCCACTAAATCTTGCCATATTTTCTTATTCTTTGTCGGAACCCCATTAACCAAGATAACCAGAGGTTCCTCTTCCACTTTCTCAACTCCAATTGTGTTAATGTTTTTGTTCAAATCTAGAGGCAAATAAACA
This sequence comes from Lissotriton vulgaris, assembly GCF_964263255.1. Lineage (NCBI taxonomy): Eukaryota > Metazoa > Chordata > Amphibia > Caudata > Salamandridae > Lissotriton > Lissotriton vulgaris. Next base: position 204,433,668 of record NC_141698.1, on the reverse strand, counting down.
ACTCTTCCCTTTAATCCTCTCTGTAAATCTGTTGGAGGCAACTTCCCTGTCTTTGGCTCCATTCTTACAATAGCCTCAAAGGGATGGATACTTTGAATCAAAATAGATTCATAAGTATTTAAATCCTTCAATTCTGAAGGAATCTCAACCAATTCCAGATTATTATGAACTGCCCTAGCAGGCATCTGGTTTTGATTTAATTTATTACAACAATAAGTACACACACGTTGGTCCACTCCCAAATCAAAACAATTTTCTACCATCAAGTATGTGGCAAAATCCTTCCATTCACTATTATTTTCCCTTTCAGTTTTTGCATATAAATCCACTAACTTAGTCTGATTCTTATAATAAGTGCGTCGACAACATACACAAGTGAAATTAGGCCTCTCACTTGATTTCATCTGAAACGTGGCAATTTCCTTCTGAAAATTATCTGAACTAGAAACCTGTATATTATCTTCAACATAACCCTCTACTTCTGGGTCAATTTGAACATTCTCATCTCTACTACCAAAGTAACAAAACTCAATTTCTTCACAAATATTCTTCACATCTATTTCAGAACCATGCAAAAGAGCAGCACATAATTGTATAAGCATAATTGCTGGACTCTTAGCATAATACAACATTCTCACTAATTTTCTCACTTTATTATGATGCACTGCTAGCATCCTGAAATGATGAAAAACACTCTGGCATACTCTCCTGGAAAGACAAGCCAGTGAATGACCACGCAAACCTGTCATTTGTCTCACTCTGCAAGGATCTAAATCTTGCAACAACTTTATTTTCTGCTTCAAACTTTTCTTATTAAATGTCCGTTTAAAATCACAAAGCAAATTGATGGAAACCTGTCGCACACTGCAAATAGAACTACACTTCCAAATGTACACAGGACCCTTAGGACGTTTTCCTAAAACCTCATCACTTAGCGCCTCTTCTGTCTCTGTTGTCACAAGTTGTTCTTTTTCAACTGGACAACCATCCTTCACTTCATAAGCTCGACCACTGGTGTCAACTGCAAACACCAAATCATTATCCTGAAAATAACTCTCCTCATTAAAAAATGCCTCACAACTTGAACTATGCATCCATTCTCCGAAAAAAACTTCACAAAAGTTAGTACGATTTACTACTCTCTTCCATCTACTATTTGATTTGAAATCAGAAATTACCTTGCTTAGTTTCCTAATTCTATTGATTACCAAAATAAACAACTTTCGCTTAATTTCAAAAGCATGATCAATAATTTTCTCTACATTTTTCTTCTTCTTATAAAATGCCGCTTTCTGTTGGCCTTTTTTTTAAATATTTTTCAATAAATTAACTATTATCCTGTTACGGAACATTCGATTTCGAATGTCCCTAAACTGTTGTTTCCTTCTACTATCATGCACAGAGTTATCTCTTCCTCTACCAGTAACATTTTTGATGGGTCTTTCCTTTCCATTTAAATTGCTTTTCTTTTTCTGGACAGAAACATTTTTTGGAGAAATACTTTTTTTACTACAAATATTTCTTAAGAATGATTTCGTGCTCTTACCCGGACCTTTCTTGGTGTTTTGAAAAGTATTTGGGGAAGAGGACTGCTGCAATAAAACATCATCCTGCTGTCTTTGACGTTTTCTAGCCTTTCTAATACGATTTTTTGTAGGCATTTTTCAAATTAAAAAAAAGATCTGCAGTTGAATCTGTGGAAAAATATAATAAAAAATGTTATTAACCACTATTACCAAACAGTAAATGAATAACAGTCATCTAAAACTTAATGCCCTACTTATTATTTAACATAGCAAATCTTTTGCACCAGCACTGCATCACAAAAATGACACTCAATGGTACAAAACAGGCATAGAACAATCATAAATCACTCCCTAATATTTTAAATGATTAATTCAGGATGACGATAAGATGTGGCCTATCTAAAGGTTTGTTTAGGCCCAGATCTTTGGACTGGGGTGAATGTGTGTCATTGATCCACATTCGGTCCATCACCTGTTTTGTTTATTTGAGGTGAGGCCAACACATGGTTGCAGATAAGATTTTCACTGAAAAAAACCAAGGAGAAAATACATGTGAAGGCCTACCAATGAAGTAAGTCATTATTTGAAAACCATTACATTTCTGGATATGTACTGCTAGTGCTTCATAGGTTGTTTTGAGTCATATTTATACGGCATTTGAGTGTCTATTATGCTATTTTAAGTTCTTCATGGTGCAAATTTCTTGTAAATACGCTCCCACCTGCGGTTGGCAAATTTAGATTTTGATTATGGGAGTTACATAGGCATGTTAATAATTTCCCAAAAATGGTGTATGACCCCAAACAACCTATGAAGCTCTAGTAGTACATATTCAGAAATTTAATTGATTTCAAAATTCGTATTTAAACACAGCATATAAATCAATTGTATACCTGCATTCATGAAGAAATGACTGAAAATGTCCTTGAGACACATGAAAGTGTTTTCTGGAATGCCCTAGCACCATTTTTGGGACATTATTAACATGGCTATGTAACTCCCATAATCAAAATCTAAATTTGCCAAGCGCAAGTGGGAGCGTATTTACAAGACACTTGCCCCATGAGGAACGCTTTCCATTTAAAAAGGTAAACATAACATCAAAGACACTAAAATGCCTTCTAAATATGACCCCAAACAACCTATGAAGCTCTAACAGTACATATCCAGAAATGTAATTGATTTCAAAAATCGTTTTTAAACCCAGCATATAAATCAATTGTATACCTGTATTCAAGAGGAAATAACTGAAAATGTCCTTGAGACACATAAAAAGCGTTTTCTTGAATGCCCTAGCACCATTGTTTGGACATTATTAACATGGCTATATAACTCCCATAATCAAAATCTAAATTTGTCAAGCGCAAGTGGGAGCGTATTTACAAGATACTTGCAAAAACAACAAGTGATGGACAGAATGTGGATCAATGTCACACACTCACCCCAGTCCAAGGATCTGGCCCTAAATCCATCGTTATTTTCCACTCCACACCACCTTGGGTCACATTCGGTCCATCACCTGTTTTGTTTACAAGACACTTGCCCCATGAGGAACACTTTCCATTTAAAAAGGGAAAAATAACATCAAAGACACTCAAGTGCCTTATAAATATGACCCCAAACAACCTATGAAGCTCTAGTAGTACATATTCAGAAATGTAATTGATTTCAAAATTCGTTTTTAAACACAGCATATAAATCAATTGTATACCGTATTCAAGAGGAAAGGACTGAAAATGTCCTAGAGATACAGGAAAGCGTTTTCTTGAATGCCCTACCACCATTGTTTGGACATTATTAACATGGCTATGTAACTCCCATAATCAAAATCTAAATTTGCAAAGCACAAGTGGGAGCGTATTTACAAGACACTTGCCCCATGAGGAACACTTTCCATTTAAAAAGGAAAACATAACATCAAAGACACTCAAATGCCTTATAAATATGGCCCAAAACAACCTATGAAGCTCTAGCAGTACATATCCAGAAATGTAATTGATTTCTAAAATCGTTTTTAAAAAACAACATATCTGTTTCAGCTTACATAAGAGACCATGGAATGGGCTCCATGTACCACAATAACTTGTGTTACTGCATGCCAGAATGCTACACCGAATATGCAATTACAATTTCTCAAAGAAACTAATTCTATTTGTATATCACTAGAGACAAAACCACATTTTAAAAACACAGCTTTCTTCATCATTTTCTCCTTAAATCATACTATTCTCTATCTAAATTAAATAAATCTTTTCTCACCTTAGCAAATATTTTTTGAGTTTTGAAAACAGTCTCAGAAATACACCAAATTGTCTTCAGCAGAAGAAAAAGGATGCACTCCAGAGGCTGCAGCTATTGAAAGCACAGAAATACAGATATTCATTTCACATATCTCTCATATTAGCCAATCATAACTCTTCCCTCACTTTTTTCAAATCAAAACCCTTCCCCCCTCTGCCCTCTCTGCCTTTTTTCCATAGCAACCACCTCCTGGAAGACCTCTCATGTTTGCAAATTCACACAACAATGTTTCAATTGAACTCTGAACTCTCAGTGCACCTGCGTATCAAGTGCAATCTTTCATTAAATGTTTCTTCCTTGACCATTCAAATTACATCTTTCAAAGAACACATCCATGCACCCTAACTTTCTGTTTTCAGAAATGGAAATGCACCAATCACTGCTAATGATTCATTAGCATTGAAAACCACAGTTTTTTTTCTTTACAAACTCCTACTGTTTCAACTGCCCTTTCATTACCACACTTCATCTGACTGCAGAACAACCTTCTCCCACCATGTTTAAGGTCTGGATTGTTGGACATAGTTACATCCACTGGGCTCAAAGGTATGCTGAGAACAGAAATTTACCTAACCTCAATTTACAGGATGTGGAAATTAAGTGGTTGGGCCAAAGAGGATTAAAATGTCACCAATTGATACCATTGGTGAAAACCTTTATGCATTTGCCAAAACCTGACCTGTTAATAGTGCACTGTGGAGGTAATGATTTGGGCACTTTGACAGGGGTAGGTCTGGAAATGCTTTTAAAGGACACCTTTGAGCAATTAATGGCACTTTTTCCTCAAACTGCCTTGGTATATTCCAATATATGCCAAAGACAGAAATGGAGGTGGTCCAACCAATTTTCTCCACAAATTGAGAAAGCGAGGAAGCATGTAAACAAATCTGTTTCAGCTTTCATGAGAGACCATGGAATGGGCTCTCTGTACAACAATAACTTGCGTTACTACATGCAAGATATCTACAGAGGAGATGAAGTTCACTTCTCAGATGAAGGCAACAGAATTTTCATTCTGAATTTAAGACTGTGCATTGGTACCTACTTATAAGTACCTAAATGTACCATAAACCCAAAAGCTCTTCTCAGAGCTACCCTTCATCTGATCACACACTTTTATTATTTTTTTTCTAACTTTTTTCTGTAATTTTCAACAAACTACGCTCATAGGGCCAGATGCATCAAGCATCCATTTTGCGATTCCTTATTAGCGAAAATTAAGGAATCGCTAATAAGGAATAGCAAAATGGAATGCATCAAGCAATCACAAAAAAAATAGCGATTCCTTAATTGCGACTCGCAAATTGCGAGTCGCAATTAATGAATACCTCCCCATTCATTCCTATGGGCCTAGAGGCCCATAGGAATGAATGGGAAGACAATCTCAATTTGCGAATCGCAATTAGCGATTCGCAAATTGAGATTGCGAGTTCAAGGGTGCAGGGGTGTCCAAAGGACACCCTGTTACACCCCTGAATGTGATCTGTGCACATATGTTGCGCACACACATGCCCTTAGGGCATGTGTGTGCGCAACATGAAACTTTGAAAAATGCACAAAAGTGCATTTTTCAAGGTTTTTGCAAATTACCATGAAGTTGTACTTCATGTTAATTTGCGTGCCCTATTAGCGAATTCGCTATTTTTGATACTTTCATGCATTGCATTTAAGGAATCTCAATTAGAGATTCCTTAAATACAAACAATCGCATTTTAGCGAATTCTCTATTTGCGATTTTTGCATTTGGGATGATGCATCCCAAATGCAAAAATTGCACTCGCAAAGGGCCAGATTCTGAGAATCTGGCCCTTTTGCGAGCGCATTTTGCTTGATGCATCTGGCCCAAAGAGCGCTATCCGGTACGCGAACTGGAAGCTAACCGCGCAAAATTTAAAAAAAAAAGTTTTTTCTTCGCACATATAGTCCTCCTCAGCCACCCTCAGAAAACGTAGGGGGGCAAAATACTTGTACCATGCCCCCTTCTACCCATTTAGAACATTATTTACCCTCCATTTTATACCTTGATTCGACCGAAACACAAAATGGTGGACTCCCGTTACGCTCCTAGTTCGCGGACCGGACCGCTTTCCGGGAAGCTTTCCAAAAAAAAGGTGGGAAAGTAATTTACAGAAAAACGACTAGAGACACTCTCACCAAATATAAATTAGCTCATACTACATAACAATCCCTTTCATTCTCACAAATTTGATTGAAATTTCATTTAGCCATTTAGCCTGTAGACCTCTCCAAGTACCGTGAGGTAAATTACTTCACAAAACACATCTGAAGTGTTGGAATTGACAACCAATGAAAATGTTACTTTCATGTTCTACTTTTATTACCTGACATTTGATTGGTTATATACCTGAATATATATAAAGGAAGAGAAGAAAACACAGCCATTTTGACTACTACTTCTTGTTGTACATCACATTTCAATAGCTTCCAAAAACTTCAACTTCTTTGTGAAGGTAAGTTATAATTTTTAAAAATGAAATATATTGTGCACTATAACTTAATATAGTAGACTTTTTCTGCTAGATGCAGACTATCCCTCTGTAGTAGTAATGTATTTAGATAGACTTCTCTGTTATAGTTATGAATGGAGTTAGGCTTGTCTTGGTTAAATCACATACACTTTTTTATATTCCTACTTCCACTCTGATACTATACACTGCCAAAAGATAAATTCACTGATAAAAACTGCCTATCTAAAATTAATCCCAACAGTGCCCTATCTCTACTAATATATATTTTTTTAATCCAAATTTCAGGCAAAATGGAAGGCGAAAACCAAGTTTCTTTTGAAATGGACCTGCAAGAGAGCAGCCAAGAATTGATTGAACAAATTGACATGGAATTTATGGATGAAAGCTTGGATAATGAACTGCTGCAATGTGTCCAAGCAGTAGATGCCCTCCTTGAAAATGAGGACATTTTACAACCTCACAGATTGCAAACAATATTTCAAGAAAATAATGACATTTCAGACACTGAAATGTTAGAAAGTTTAATAAATTATGAAAAACAATCAAAATAAAAAAAAAACTTTAAAAATAAAGAAAACAAAAAAAAACCAACAAAAACAACAAACAATTAACATACAGTCTTTGAAAAGTGTATCATTCTATTATCCTTATAGTACGCTGCCCAGAACGCTTTCCGGTTCGCGTACTAGGCGCTCATCGCGCAAAAAAAAAAAAAAAAATTTTTTGACCCTGCTGGGCCCTTTTAAAACCTCCACATAAAACCTAGGGGGTCAACGAGGATCTACTATGCCCCCTTATGGTAATTTCCCCCTTTGTTTTGGCCTCCTCTTGTCTCTCGATCCTACCGAGAGACAAGATGGTGGCCGCTCCGGACTGTTTAGAATGTTGACAGACACCGGAGAACCAATCAGCTTCGCATCGCAAAGTTCCGATACGCGATAAGTATGCGAACCGGAGCGCTGTTACAGATATATATCTTACTTTGAACGTTAATTTCTCAAAATCCACTGAAGCACATATATTGAGACTTAGCAAAGGCACATCGGGCTAACAGTCCCTACAATTTTGCCAAGTTTCGTGTAAATCCATTCAGCCGTTCGAGCTAAAAGTGAGTCCAACCGCCCTATGGAAATTAACATGGGAAAAATGTGTTTTGGGACCCCCCTTTTATCTCAGCCCCCCCCTTGCCGAACACCCCCTAAATTTTCAGGGGCTGCTCAGAAACAAAATGTGCCATTCTCCAGAAAATTTCAGCCGATTCCGTCCACAAACGCCAAAGTTATTAGACATAGAATTTTCAGAAATCCCATAGGGAAAAAATCCTAACTATATATACCTACTATATATTCACTGAAAAAACCATAGGTTTCACACCAGTTATAGTTAGGAATTAGCATTTAAAAAACCTATTAAATTCACTGAAAAAAGCATAGGTTTCACACCAGCTATAGTTAGCTGGAAATTTTACTCGCATAAAACCATTGAAATTCCCACGTTATAGTTAGTTGGACTCACTATAACTTGCGCGTGCAATGAACTGCTGATGATGTCACATATTACATATTACATCACTCAAGTTTTTTTGCATGTGTGAATATGTGTGTGAGTAACTTTTGGATGACTGTCGGTGTGTAACATGATGTATAGGTGTATCACTACATATAATGAGTGAGTACATGTATGAGTGACTATATAGAACTGTTGGTGAATGAGTGGATGTCTATATAAATGGTGGAATTACTGAATTGTTTGTTGTAACTGGTATGGGTATCTCCACTTTTTGAAAATGTTAAATACTATTTTTGAATATGTGTTTCAAGGCTTACATTACACTGAAAGGAGGTCTGTCACTCTGTCACAAGGATGGTGTCATCAGTGATGTCATGAGTGATGTCACCGACCATGTCATGAATGATGTAATATGTGACGTCATCAGCAGTGCATTGCAGGCGCGCAAGTTATAGTGAGTCCAACTAACTATAACGTGGGAATTTCAATGGTTTTATGTCAGTAAAATTTCCAGCTAACTATAACTGGTGTGAAACCTATGGTTTTTTCAGTGAATTTAATAGGTTTTTTTAAATGCTAATTCCTAACTATAACTGGTGTGAAACCTATAGTTTTTTCAGTGAATTTCATAGATTTTTTAAATGCTAATTCCTTTCTATATCGAGTTTCTAACCTACGATTTTTTTTTTTAATTTGCTGTTTTGTGTAAGTATTCATTTTTATTTTTTTTTATCATTTTTTCGTGGGGCGCTATGGGTGCGCGCTCCAGTAAGCTCTCCGGAAAGCGCACCCAGAGCGCTACTTTCGTTCGTGAAAAAAATATGAATGAAAAGTAAATAATAACGCAAAACATTTCGTACCATACATATAAAAGCAGTTTTTTTTATAAGGAAATGAAAATGATTTTGCATTTCCGTGAAACTATCAAGACGTCACTTTGGCGCCCCGAGTAAGCGCCCCTGGAAGCGCCTACATTCGCGCTGCGTGTGCGCCCCCGGAAGCGCCTACGTTCGCGCCGCGTAAGCGCACCCGGAAGCGCTCCGGTGCGCGCAGCATCAGAGCGTCAAGTGATGTGACCCTAAAATAGCACTTTTCATTGGTTGCTAACAGTTTTTTTTTACAAAGAATGAAATCCCCACCCATTTCCTTCACTTCTCTTTCACTTTTGTGACTGAAAGACCAGTTTTTTGCTCCTGGATCTTTCTTGGTTTACCATGGCTGCCAGAGAATCCAGCAGGGATGAAGAGTGTGATTTCATCGCTGAAGAGCCTCCTCAGCCAAAGGTGAAGGAGCATTTTATTTGGAAATTTTTTAACATACCACCTAACCAGAAAAAGGTGAATGCTCCAAAAGTGGATTGCAGGATCTGTAAACAAGTCCTGTCACGGGGTGACCCCAAAAAGAAATACTCTTTTGGGAACTTTACAATGATACAGCATGTGGAGAGGAGGCACCCCCAGAATTTTGCCCGGGAAAGTGTCAGGGCTCTGGCACAAGGGGTTCCCAGTGATGGGGCCTCTATATCCACCGGAGGAGCAACTACTTCTGGGAGGGGGCAATCGCAGGAGCTCGTGCCAAATATTCAACCTGCTTTTAACAATGTTGTCCTGAGATGCAGATACTGCAATCAACTCCTTACCTTTGGGGAGCAAAGTTTCCTGCTCATGGTTCGAGCATTGGAGAACCATCACTGCCGTTCCCAGCCCTAATTTTTTTTGTTTTTTTTGCTCCTGTTGAGCAGTTTCCATTCCCTGTTTTTAGGTTTCGACCTGGCGAGGGGCACGTCAGTGCCCCTCCCAGTTCGAAAACTTTTGTTTTCAGTAGGGATGTCGGCACCGCCTCTGCCTCTCATTGGCTAGCTCCATAAATGGAGGCTAGCCATTGGGAGACAGAGGCTGTCAATCGCGCTTTCTCTTGAAAACGCGATTCGGGGGCGTTTCTGGTGCTTTTTTTAAGCCCCGCCCCTTTGTCCCGGGCCGCGCTGCGATTGGCTGCCGGCCCGGGACACCCCAGTGACGTAATTTCCCGGGCCGCGCTGTGATTGGCTGCCGGCCCGGGACACCCCGTGACGTCAGCCAATCACAGCACGGCCCGGGACCTGACTTGTTTTTCTAGATTTTAAGCGCGATATAAATACAATTTACAACTCGAAATTCAGTTTGCGGATAAAATCATCGTTAACCAAAATCTAAAAAAATATGCCTGAAAATAGGGACAAGCGTTCAGGTATTTTGATAGGTAAGTCACCAAAAGTAAATACACACATTAACGCTTGTTTACATCGCCAGGCTATCCGGCACAACCAGGGCACGCCCACGAAAGTCGGGAAAAACACACAAGAAACGTGTTCGTTCAACAACGAATCATTGCTCGCTGCTTTGTAGCTTTGTTGCTGTGTCGTCACTTCCTATGAGCTTTACGTCTGCGGTGGTTACCAGGAGGAACCCAATGGCGGCGAGAAACCCGGAAGTGTAGGAGAGTCTCTGTTTCAGTCAGACAGTAGACTCGACTTGCCGCCCGGCCATGAATTACAACGCCAAGGAGGAAGACGGCGGCGGGCACCACTCGGGCGCCGGGTCCGGGGTGGCTTCAAAGAGTAAGAAGCCAGATAATACTGCCTTCAAGCAGCAGCGGTTGCCCGCCTGGCAGCCCATCCTGACAGCCGGTACCGTGCTACCTGCTTTTTTCGTCATCGGCTTAATCTTCATCCCCATCGGTATCGGCATTTTCGTCACCAGCAACAACATCCGGGAGCGCGAGGTACCAAAAACAGTACTAATCCTACCCATAAATAACTATTGTCTGCGTGACCACCCATCGCCCTGCACCCCAACGCTGTCCCGTGGTGCTATGCTTTATGTATCAATTCACACCACCCTCGTGGGCACAATGACAGTCTGTGTGCTATTAACACTGTGCCTAGGAAGAGGATTGTATTCACGGGGGGCTAGGGAGGGGATGAGCGTAGGAGGGATGGCTATTCTAATGCTCATTATTTACCCAGCCCTTAAAGCAACCCTGGGAACTAAATGGCCTTGTGAAAAAGGTAACTGGTGACCTTCATCATACCCAGAACTGATGTTCGCAGACCTTTAATCCTGCGAGAAATCATGAGTCAATTTATATAACTTTTCCCCCCATACAAACAGAGGGTCGTTCAGTTCTTCAAAGGTGTGTCATAAACATTAGGATTTCATATCGTATACACGCTTCTCGTTAATTTTATCTTTGCGCTACTCGGAAATTTTTTGTGAGCTGTTTTATTTGTAGAAAACTTTAAACAGGACATTTATGTGCAATGATGTTGGTGATTCTATATAGTTTACACTTGACTGTATGGCTGTGCAAAAATGACAGTTCTCAATCAAATATATTTTGTACGTCCTCGACACTTTTATTTTGAAAACACGTTCTTGCTACTTTTACTTTTGACAGTGTGAGATTTATATTTTTCTTTAAAGTATATGGATGATTTATTTCTGTCTAGAAAGCTATATTAAGGTCATTTTTTAGTTTTTTTGGGTCTTGTTCTGTTTAGTTTTCACGTAATTTTTTTCTGCGATGTTTCCAATTGACGTTATCAGAACTCGGTGGACCCAAGTAGATCATAGCGCTGGTGTTAATGGAATTGACTTGTGGTATTATTTGCATGAAGCTCGTACCTAAGCTTGAGAACGCACATATGTGATACATTCCAAAAACATGTTTAAATATATTTATACATATACCCCCCCGTGTATTGAAGTACTTCTGTTATTCTCAAACACGTATCAATGAAAACGCAAGTATTCTCAATTACATAAACAGTTTTTTTTAAATTATAAAGCTAGATTGAATTTTGAGGTGTAATGTTGCTAATTCTTTTAGGAGTAAACGAGGTTTATATCTTTTATATTTAACCTGCACCCAATCTCTTTGCGTGTGAAAGAAATACTTTTATTTAGATAATGTGCAGTCCTTACTCTGCCAAAAGTCCCCCATGTTCCATGATTTTAAGATTTCTCTTTTATCGCTTGGCGTTTGTGCATTACTTTGTGAAGAAAATGATTGCATTGGGAGCAGGTGTTTTTTGTCCGGGCTGTTGGGAGGGAGTCGACCTTGTAGGCTGAACAGTTATGTTGGCATATCCCAAGTGCGTTTTACGAACATAAAATAGGTACACATTGAACAGGTGCAGGAGGTTTTTTCTTACACCCTCATTATCTACAGTGCACATACCAGTTTTGAGAAGGAAGCAGTTGCTGCTCTTTTAGATTCTCGCAACGCAGGACATGTTGGCTTCGTGGTACACCCTGTCGTTCCTATGCTCTTGTTTAATTAAATTGTTTAATGGGTGAGGTACTTGTTGTAGTATCCCCTTAACTGTGTGCTACTGCCTTCATATGGTATCACCTGATATCACTCTAGAATTGTTATGCTTGATATGTGCATTCTACATTCTCTGTGTGGTGGTTGACCATTTCTCCTGAGCCTTGCCTACAAGTGGTTGTATAAGCTGTTTCCTTGGTACTGAATAAAGTACTCTTCTTCCAAACCGTGTTACAGTTTACTTCTTAAACTGGCGACGATCGGGATCATATGAAGAAGGACTCATCTGCTACCTAAAGGAAGAAGTACTATTTTGCTTTTTATTATTCAAAAAAGAAACCAAGGATCAGCGTTTTATTTCCTTGTTGGGCATGTCCCCGTACTGCAGTGCGTTGTGATCTTACTTTCCTTGACATTACCCAGTTTTATTCCCCTACGCTGTGTTTTCGCAACGTATTTGGGATTTTCACAAAGGAAAGAAATAACAGCGCTGACCTGTTTATTTTTAAAGCCGATCTGACATTCTGCCGCGTGCTTCTTGACGAACCTTCCACGCAGAGCTTCAGGTTCGCGTTGACGACTGGATTCCAGCTTCGTGTCTGTTCTTTGTCACCGTCCTACGTCAACATTCCACATGACGCATTGAACGCATTAACCCTGCGTCTTCAACACGCAAAGGTCAAAGTCAAAGCGTCGGGTAGCGGCCATCTTATGCAATTATTTTTTTTTTGTTCTGATTTACTTCGTGTGTGTTTAACCTTACACACGTTAGTTGGAAATACCAAACGGTTGCCTTTTCGCCTCTGTTTTGAAACTGTACAAACGCACAACTATATCTAATGAAACTGGTTTATTATTTCCTTCACCTTGTTGACTAAAGAACACGATTGACTTCATCGCAATTCTCAAGAAACGAAGTTGACTACGGTGACTACGTTTATTTTATTAATTTATTATTTTCAATATCCATCCAAACATTTGACTAAACTACCTACATTGCATTGTTTTTTTTGTTCTTTTTCTCCAGTTTTTTTTAACTGTTTTCATTTGTGCAGGCTTACTGTTTATTACCAGAAATGTCTAATAATATTGTTGCTCCCTCTCATTTCCTACCCACTGCTGGGGATCCTAAGGTTGAATGGGACCTGTGGTATCCCACATTTCTGGCCTATGTGGATGTAGTAGAAGAGGACGGATGTTCTGCTAAAAGAAAATTAGCCCTGTTAAAGAATTGTTTGGGTGGCGCAGGTCTTAAGGAATTGGAAAACTTGCCTCCCATCGATGGAGCAGGTGACTTTAACATTTTTGAGATCGTTGTAAAACAGCTAGCCACTAGATTTGGTAGGAGAATAAACGTAGTTATGGAAAGGTTCAAATTTTATTCCCGTGCGCAGAAAGACGATGAGTCAATTGAGAATTACGTAGCTGTGTTACGAACTTTAGCTGCCTCCTGCGCATTCGAAACAATTAATTTCGAGCAAGTACTAAGAGACCAGTTGATGATGAAGACCAAAAGCAAAAAGATACAGGAACGGCTGTGGATGGGTACCGAGTCTTCTCTAAATGCTGTCATTAATATAGCTAAAGGGATTGAACAATCGGAACTCTTTGTAAGTGAGATCAGAAGTCATGATGTTAAGAGTAAAGTAGTAATCCCAGAGGTTGCCTTAGTAAAGGAGGTCCATAACCAAAGGAAATTTCCCATTCCTCAGACTAGGTATTTTCCTAGAGACAATAGATCCTCTGGTAAGAAAAATCCTATTATTTGTTATAGGTGTGGTGCGAATGACCATGTTGGCAATTATAAGGGTTGTCCAGCGTGGAATAAAATCTGTGTTAAATGTAAAAAAACGGGGCATTTCAGTAAAATGTGTAGATCCCCACAGAAAGTGAATTTGTTAACTGATCTCGACTATGAAGTCCCTGAAGAAATCCAAGAAATCAACACTCTGCTATGTGTTGGCGATTCTACTTGTCCAGGTTTTCCCAAGGATAAGGTTTTTATCAATGGTATAGAAATCACTATGCTTATAGATTCATGTGCTTGGTACAGCATAATTGGTAGTGATATTTTTAACAGGTACTGGAATTCCTCATGCTTACTACCATCAGATATTTGTCCAGGTGGATACACTGGTCGGAAGATTGATTTGATAGGATACATGTGGGCAGATATAGGATTTAAAAGTAATAGCATCAAAGGGAAAGTTTATGTAGCATCCAAGGGTGCTTCTATTTTGAGTTGGCCACACCAACACGAGTTGAAAATTAAATTAGATCCCAATGCCTTCCCACCTGTATATATTGTATCTCCTGCTGAGGATGAATTTACTGTTTTGGTTAAGAACAAATTCCCTGAGATTTTCTCTGATGTCTTGGGTGAATTTGTAAATTTTAAACACAAAATCATCTTGAAAGAAAATGCAACACCAGTCCGACACAGGGTCAGGAATGTCCCCTTGGCCTATCGAGATAAATTAAAAACTATTCTTTCGGATTTGGTGACTCGTGGTATCATTGAACCAACCGAGTCTTCCCCCTGGGTTTCCCCAGTAGTTTTGTCCATTAAAAGTAATGGGGAACTTCGTCTCTGTGTAGACCTCCGCAGTCTGAACACCGAAATTTGGGTGGACAGACATCCCTTACCCAACATTCATGAGCTAATTTCCACTCTTTCTGGTGCTTGCGTTTTCTCAACCCTAGATTTAGCCAGTGCATATCACCAGGTTCTACTCCATGAGGACTCTAAATTTCTTACCAGTTTCATAACCCCTGAGGGCATGTTCCAGTTCCGTCGCATGCCATTTGGCTTAGCCAGCGCAGCTTCGGTTTTCCAACGTCTTATGAAAGAGGTTTTGGAGGGTTGTAACAGTGCTATTGCCTTCCAAGACGACATCTTGATATATGGTAAAGATCACGAGGACCATGACAGAAATCTGGACAAAGTACTGATGTCTGTCAAAGCTAAGGGCTTGACTTTGAAGCTTTCTAAGTGCAAATTTAGACAGAGCACTGTGGAGTATTTGGGACACGAAATCTCCGCTCAGGGTATCAAACCTAAACTTAATCACATTTTGAGCATAACCAAGGCGCCTGCCCCTAGCAACAAAGAACAATTGGTGTCCTTTCTGGGTCTTACCGAGTTTTATAGCAAATTTGTTTCAGATTACTCTTCCAAAGTTCATGTTTTGAGGCTGTTATTGAAAAAAGATGCAAAATTTGTTTGGAAAGGTGAACATCAAACTGCTTTTGAGTTACTTAAAAAGGAGATTATTAATGCCCCTTTCCTGAGACCTTTTGACTTGGGTAGAGAATGCATTGTGTGTGTGGACGCAAGCAACGTGGGACTTGGTTCTGTGCTGATGCAAAAGTGTCAAGGTGAGAAATATGTGGTCTCCTATGCCTCTCGTACCCTTCGTGGGGCAGAATTTAACTATTCCACTATAGAGAAGGAACTGTTGGCGTGCACCTGGGCTGTTGAGCACTTCAGGCAATTTATTTGGGGAACAAGATTCCGTTTGCGAACGGACCACAAACCCTTGATAAGCATGTTGGCCGCTGGCGGCGGTCGTACTTTGACTGCACGTTTGGCGCGCCTGGCTGCTAAGTTACAAGAGTTTCAATGCGTGGTGGAATATGTCCCTGGTCGTCTAAACGTCCATGCTGACTGTATGTCCAGATTGCCTTGTGTTTCCTTAGTTGCCACGGACTCCCTTTGCGATGTGGATGTAGTTTTAACTGTTGATGATGTAAATGATGCTAGATGCAATACCACGTCCAGTGTTATCTCTGAGTCTACTTGGCGGGATGCCATGTCTAAGGATGTTTCCTTGTCCAATGTGGTGGATTTTCTGAAGCAAGGGTGGCCTGAAGAGAGGAAACTTTCTGGCGATATCCTTTCTTTCAGCAAAATAAAGGAAGAACTCATGTTTGACCAGGGTTTTGTAACCAGGTGTGATAAAATAGTACCTCCTTCCGGTCTACGTGAAAAAATAATTTCTATGGCTCATGAAGGTCACATGGGGATGTCTAATACTAAAAGACGTATCCGTGAGTTCTACTGGTGACCATTTCTCCTGAGCCTTGCCTACAAGTGGTTGTATAAGCTGTTTCCTTGGTACTGAATAAAGTACTCTTCTTCCAAACCGTGTTACAGTTTACTTCACTTGTCTCGGTGTATGATCGTATAGAAGAGAGAACCCAGCAGCAGTCACGAAATAACTACAACCCTTGGGTACTTAGCTGTGTAGGAATGTATGCCACCCTCCCAGCGGTGCCTATTTATAAAGAAAACTACATTTCACGAGGCCGTCACCTTTAATGAGGGTAAGCTTTTTCTTGGAACCAAAATTAGTCTTTATTCGCGTGTTTACGTTTTATGTGTCATACAAGTCTGTTCTGCTGCATGCTTTTCCTGAGTGCGCCGCGCGTGCCCCTCTTTTGGTCTGTTGCTGCCAGCTGGAAGGGAACAGATTAATTATTGATGTGTTAGGCACACCTGCGAACAATTTAAAGTGCACAGGGGATTAAGGCTCTAAATCTGTTTGTCATCATTTTAGCACCCTCTACCCCCTGCAAACTTTCTCTCGGGCATGTTTTCATTTAAATGTTTTTGAGGCCATTGAAAAGAGAGCTTTAAGATTTCACTGTGGTCAGAATTTGTGAACAGAATGTGCAGCAGGCAGCCTTCCAGGGCGCCTGTAAAGTAAGAAAAGTGGTTGATTGGTCCTAAGAAATAGACCGAAGTATCATAGGGAATATCTTGCTTCAAAAAACAATTAAAACTCATGGTGCTGTTTAAAACGCGCAATAGACTATTCGGAAAGTCTTACAGGATTTTGTATGGGTGTGGTAACTTCAGTAGAAAAGGTAGTCAGGATTCCTCTAAAGCAAGTGGGGTGTACATGGCCATTAAGTTCTACTGACATATAGAATACACTTTAATTGGGCATGACGTGTAGTGACACTTCTATCATTCATGCTGAACATATATTCTATACATACTCCCTATGGCTTTGGTTCAGCCCCCTTCTGCTTGTGGCTTCTTTGGTTCAAGAACCTTCAGACATTGGCTTGAAATATTATCAGACACATCTTGGATCAGCCACAGAAGTATTTTTGTTTCATCTTCTGTATGAGGGACTATTTTACACTTGATACATATATTATGTTACAAAAAAACTCACAGGTGTAAGGTGGCGCTCTTGAGCACTCCTATGTGCAGAATAATTTTGCAGACAATTCAATCAAAGTAATCCAATGGAAAGAAACAAAGTTTTATTCATGAAAGATTAAGCTATTGACATTGTAAATGACAATGCCATTTATTTATCTGTTTTCAAAACCAACACATAAATAAACAATTTGTCATTTACAATGCTAATAGCTCTAACTTTGGCAAAGGCGAAACCGTTGCATTGTAAATGCTTGTTGTTTCTGTTCTTAAAAAAAGAAGAAAAAAACGTTCTTTTCAGAACTACCTCTAATTCTAATCAAAGAGCTATATTCTTAAAAAAATGAAAAAGAGTAAGTGAAATGGAGTGCATTGATAATGGAAAGGAAAATGAGTAAGAAAGAACAGAAAGGTATGAGAGGAGAAAGGAAGTGAAGTACGGGGACTGAAAGAATGTGAGTGTTGGGAAGGAAAGTAAGGAGAAGAAGAGTAAATATGGGGAATTTGGATATTCAAAAAAAATGTTGAAAAGGAACGGGGGTGTGGAAGGGTAAGAAAAGATGCATAGCTGGAGTTGAAGACTGAAGGCCTCATTTATGAAGCCATGCGTCACTTTAACGCCACCAGAGTGTCACTTTTTGTGACGCATCAGTCCAGTAAAAAACGCACCTTATACAGTCATATTTACAAAGTGGCGCATCTAGGTAGATGCATCACTTTGTAAGCCCCTACACCACATTATTCCTACGTCAGGTGTAATGTATGCAAAAGGGACGTATTGACGCAAGAAAGGGTCGTAGAGGTGACGCAGTGAAATCTATGAGATATCACTGCGTCACTTTTATGACGCTGTTGCGTCCAAATATTACGCCTGTTTCACAGCAGACGTGCAGGCCCTTTCACATGGGGCTTGGCCCCATGTGAAAGGATGCATTGCTGGAGTTGCATCATTTTTGAGACACACTCCAGCAATACATCACTTTTGCTCTTACAGATACGTCTGAAATACTGACGTATCTGTAAGAACTTCCAACATAATACGTCATAAATTTAATATAACGCATGAGTAGAAGACTGAAGGACTCATTTATGAGGCCATGCGTCACTTTAAGGACACCAGAGCGTCACTTTTTGTGATGCACCAGTGCTGTAAAAAATGCACCTTATTCAGTTATATTTACAAAGTGACGCATCTAGGTAGTTGCGTCACTTTGTAAGCCCCTGCGCCACATTATTCCTACGTCAGGTGTAATGTATGCAAAAGGGACATATTGACGCAAGAAAGGGTCGTAGAGGTGACACAGTGAATAAACTGGGGGCCTCATTTATGAAAAGTGATGCATCGCTGCGTGAGAACAGCGATGCGTCACTTTTCAGTGCGCACTCCTTACGACATTCCTGATGCGTCATATTTAATGTATGACGAATCATGTCGCAAGGCGCCTTGACGCCCATTGGGCATAGCTGCGCAATATAAATAATATTTCATTCATTCATTCAGTTACAGATACATCAGTATTTCTGACGTATCTGTAAGCGCAAAAGTGACGCATTGCTGGAGTGTGTCACAAAAGTGACGCAACTCCAGTAATGCGTCCTTTCACATGGGGAAAGCCCCATGTGAAAGGGCTTGCATCAGTCTTACGCCTGCTGTGAGGCAGGCGCAAAATTTTGACGCAACAGCGTCCTAAAAGTGACTTAGTTAAATCTCATAGATTTCACTGCGTCACTATTACGAGGCTTTTTGCGGGGGAACGCCCCCTCTGCATACATTATACCTGATGCAGGTATAATGTGGCGCAGGGGTTTAAAAAGTGAGCATCTACCTAGATGCGTCACTTTTTAAATATGGCGCAACGAGGCGCATTTTTTACACCGCTGGTGCGTCACAAAAAGTGACGCACCGGCGGCGTAAAACTGTCACAAGGCCTTCATAAATAAGACCCTGGATTTTCCCCATGCTTCGCTCCCCCCACGCAAATCGAAAAAACATTTTTTTTTAATGCCCCGCGGGACCCTATTTTAGCCCCCACATCAAACCTAGGGGGTCAGGGGGGTCTACCTGCCCCCTTATGGTCATTTCCCCCTTTTTTTTATGCCAACTCTTGTGTCTCGATCCTACCGAGACACAAGATGGCGGCCGCTCCGGACTGTTTCGAATGTTTACAGACACCCGTGAGCCAATCACCTTTCCGTGCGCAAGTCGCGTAGCACGCCCGGTGCGCGTACCGGGGCGTGCCTATAGATATATATATTTTTTAGAACCTAAATACTCAAAATCCACTGGAGCACATATCTTGAAACATAGCAAAGGCACATCGGCCTACCAGTCCCTACAATTTTTCCAAGTTTGGTGGAAATCCATTCAGCCGTTCAGGCTAAAAGTGAGGTCGACCGCCTTATGGAAATTAACATGGGGAAAACGCGTTTTGGGACCCCCCTTTTATCTCGGCCCCCGCTTGACGCATCCCCCCAAACCTTCAGGGAAGGACCGGAGCTTGACGAGGCCATTTTGAGGAAATTTTCAGGCAGATTCGTCAACCGGCGCCAAAGTTATTCCAAATAGAATTTTGAGATTTAGCATTGAAAAAAATCCTAACTATAACTACCTACTGGCGACCGCCAGTAGATAATATATATATATATATATATATATATATATATATATATATATTACCTACTGGCGGTTGCCGCCTTACGACGACAGCATTTTGAGAGCCAAAGCAGCATGGATGAGAGCGATACATTACAGCCTGTGCACCTTGGGACCTTGTTTTCTACCCACTGGGGTTTTCATTGCTGTTTATTTTGTGCACCCCTAAAGTCGCTCACTGGAGGAACACTGGCCAGCACTTCAAGTACCAGCAGGCAATACCTGCAACCACGCCCTCTGGGGCGAGCGTCATCATTAACACAGGTGCTGGCAAAGACTTTGGGACTGCACTCAGGAAATCCGCCCGTGAGCAAGTGCTAAGGAAGCACGAAACGCGTTGGGCGTTCATTCACCTTTGAGAACATTTTCGTGAGTTGACAGGCTGCAGTTTTTCATCTCCATTAAACTGCTATACTTTCACCTTTGGCTGCGTGGTTTCACTCTAAAGGGGCAAACCTGTGTTTCATATATATATATATATATATATATATATATATATATATATATATATATATATATATATATGGAAGAAAGAGTTGCCCCATGGTGGGAATGCACTTACGGGTAGGAATTAATGCCACCGCCAGGGCGCGAGCCGCGAACAAAGTCCTTTTCCTGCCAGACGCGTTTCGGGCCAACGCCCTCTTCAGTGGCAGACCATGTGACAAGACGGCAAGCGGCAAACACCAGTAAATACCCACAGTAATTATACGCAGGTGTAGCACCTGAAGCAATGCTTTCTGGGACTGGTAGTTTATAAGTAGAACCCAAGTGGGTCGCCGCCGCCATTCACATGTAAAAAAGTTTTAAAAGGATTGCCAATGTCCCCGCAAGCACCCCGCAAGTAAAAGGCACCTCCCGCACCACAATACGCTGCCCAAATGAGGCAGCTGTGGACCCGCAGTTTGTCCGCGGTAGTGCAAACCCGCGACCGGGCTGGCCGCTAACAAATGGAAGAAAGAGTTGCCCCATGGTGGGAATGCACTTACGGGTAGGAATTAATGCCACCGCCAGGGCGCGAGCCGCAAACAAAGTCCTTTTCCTGCCAGACGCATTTCGGGCCAACGCCCTCTTCAGTGGCAGACCATGTGACAAGACGGCAAGAGGCAAACACCAGTAAATATCCACAGTAATTATACGCAGGTGTAGCACCTGAAGCAATGCTTTCTGGGACTGGTAGTTTATAAGTAGAACCCAAGTGGGTCGCCGCCGCCATTTACATGTAAAAAAGTATTAAAAGGATTGCCAATGTCCCCACAAGCACCCCGCAAGTAAAAGGCACCGCCCGTACCACAATACGCTGCCCAAATGAGGCAGCTGTGGACCCGCAGTTTGTCCGCGGTAGTGCAAACCCGCGACCGGGCTGGCCGCTAACAAATGGAAGAAAGAGTTGCCCCATGGTGGGAATGCACTTAAGGGTAGGAATTAATGCCACCGCCAGGGCGCGAGCCGCGAACAAAGTCCTTTTCCTGCCAGACGCGTTTCGGGCCATGGCCCTCTTCAGTGACAGACCATGTGACAAGACGGCAAGCGGCAAACACCACTAAATACCCACAGTAATTATACGCAGGTGTAGCACCTGAAGCAATGCTTTCTGGGACTGGTAGTTTATAAGTAGAACCCAAGTGGGTCGCCGCTGCCATTCACATGTAAAAAAGTATTAAAAGGATTGCCAATGTCCCCGCAAGCACCCCGCAAGTAAAAGGCACCTCCGGTACCACAATACGCTGCCCAAATGAGGCAGCTGTGGACCCACAGTTTGTCCGTGGTAGTGCAAACCCGCGACCGGGCTGGCCGCTAACAAATGAAAGAAAGAGTTGCCCCATGGTGGGAATGCACATACGGGTAGGAATTAATGCCACCGCCAGGGCACGAGCCGCGAACAAAGTCCTTTTCCTGCCAGACGCGTTTCGGGCCAACGCCCTCTTCAGTGGCAGACCATGTGACAAGACAGCAAGCGGCAAACACCAGTAAATACCCACAGTAATTATACGCAGGTGTAGCACCTGAAGCAATGCTTTCTGGGACTGGTAGTTTATAAGTAGAACCCAAGTGGGTCGCCGCCGCCATTCACATGTAAAAAAGTATTAAAAGGATTGCCAATGTCCCCGCAAGCACCCCGCAAGTAAAAGGCACCTCCCATACCACAATACGCTGCCCAAATGAGGCAGCTGTGGACCTGCAGTTTGTCCGCGGTAGTGCAAACCCGCGACCGGGCTGGCCGCTAACAAATGGAAGAAAGAGTTGCCCCATGGTGGGAATGCACTTACGGGTAGGAATTAATGCCACCGCCAGGGCGCGAGCCGCGAACAAAGTCCTTTTCCTGCCAGACGCGTTTCGGGCCAACGCCCTCTTCAGTGGCAGACCATGTGACAGGACGGCAAGCGGCAAACACCAGTAAATACCCACAGTAATTATACGCAGGTGTAGCACCTGAAGCAATGCTTTCTGGGACTGGTAGTTTATAAGTAGAACCCAAGTGGGTCGCCGCCGCCATTCACATGTAAAAAAGTATTAAAAGGATTGCCAATGTCCCCGCAAGCACCCCGCAAGTAAAAGGCACCTCCCGTACCACAATACGCTGCCCAAATGAGGCAGCTGTGGACCCGCAGTTTGTCCGCGGTAGTGCAAAGCCGCGACCGGGCTGGCCGCTAACAAATGGAAGAAAGAGTTGCCCCATGGTGGGAATGCACTTACGGGTAGGAATTAATGCCACCGCCAGGGCGTGAGCCGCGAACAAAGTCCTTTTCCTGCCAGACGCGTTTCGGGCCAACGCCCTCTTCAGTGGCAGACCATGTGACAAGACGGCAAGCGGCAAACACCAGTAAATACCCACAGTAATTATACGCAGGTGTAGCACCTGAAGCAATGCTTTCTGGGACTGGTAGTTTATAAGTAGAACCCAAGTGGGTCGCCGCCGCCATTCACATGTAAAAAAGTATTAAAAGGATTGCCAATGTCCCCGCAAGCACCCCGCAAGTAAAAGGCACCTCCCGTACCACAATACGCTGCCCAAATGAGGCAGCTGTGGACCCGCAGTTTGTCCGCGGTAGTGCAAACCCGCGACTGGGCTGGCCGCTAACAAATGGAAGAAAGAGTTGCCCCATGGTGGGAATGCACTTACGGGGAGGAATTAATGCCACCGCCAGGGCGCGAGCCGCGAACAAAGTCCTTTTCCTGCCAGACGCGTTTCGGGCCAACGCCCTCTTCAGTGGCAGACCATGTGACAAGACGGCAAGCGGCAAACACCAGTAAATACCCACAGTAATTATACGCAGGTGTAGCACCTGAAGCAATGCTTTCTGGGACTGGTAGTTTATAAGTAGAACCCAAGTGGGTCGCCGCCGCCATTCACATGTAAAAAAGAATTAAAAGGATTGCCAATGTCCCCGCAAGCACCCCGCAAGTAAAAGGCACCGCCCGTACCACAATACGCTGCCCAAATGAGGCAGCTGTGGACCCGCAGTTTGTCCACGGTAGTGCAAACCCGCGACCGGGCTGGCCGCTAACAAATGGAAGAAAGAGTTGCCCCATGGTGGGAATGCACTTACGGGAAGGAATTAATGCCACCGCCAGGGCGCGAACCGCGAACAAAGTCCTTTTCCTGCCAGACGCGTTTCGGGCCAACGCCCTCTTCAGTGGCAGACCATGTGACAAGACGGCAAGCGGCAAACACCTTTTAATACTTTTTTACATGTGAATGGCGGCGGCGACCCACTTGGGTTCTACTTATAAACTACCAGTCCCAGAAAGCATTGCTTCAGGTGCTACACCTGCGTATAATTACTGTGGGTATTTACTGGTGTTTGCCGCTTGCCGTCTTGTCACATGGTCTGCCACTGAAGAGGGCGTTGGCCCGAAACGCGTCTGGCAGGAAAAGGACTTTGTTCGCGGCTCGCGCCCTGGCGGTGGCATTAATTCCTACCAGTAAGTGCATTCCCACCATGGGGCAAATCTTTCTTCCATTTGTTAGCGGCCTGCCCGGTCGCCGGTTTGCACTACCGCGGACAAACTGCGGGTCCACAGCTGCCTCATTTGGGCAGCGTATTGTGGTACGGGAGGTGCCTTTTACTTGCGGGGTGCTTGCGGGGACATTGGCAATCCTTTTAATACTTTTTTACATGTGAATGGCGGCGGCGACCCACTTGGGTTCTACTTATAAACTACCAGTCCCAGAAAGCATTGCTTCAGGTGCTACACCTGCGTATAATTACTGTGGGTATTTACTGGTGTTTGCCGCTTGCCGTCTTGTCACATGGTCTGCCACTGAAGAGGGCGTTGGCCCGAAACGCGTCTGGCAGGAAAAGGACTTTGTTCGCGGCTCGCGCCCTGGCGGTGGCATTAATTCCTACCCGTAAGTGCATTCCCACCATGGGGCAACTCTTTCTTCCATATATATATATATATATATATATATATATATATATATATATATATATATATATATATATATATATATATATATATATATATATATATATATATATATATACTTTGTTAATAACACCAATGTACTTAATTTAACATTCACAGCCAGCATTAGTTCTCAGGAGTTGAGCTTTCTCAATGTGCAGATTAATATTGTGGAGAATAGAATAACCACCAGCCTGTTTCGAAAAATTACGGCAGGCAACACCATTCTGCATGCTAAAAGTTTCCATCCACGACACACTATTGCTGCAATCCCCTAAGGGGAATTTCTCAGGATCCACAGGGCATGTAGTACCCCAGAAATTAGAGACAAACACCAATGAGAAGCTAAAATGAGACTCATTGCCAGGGGTTATAACGCTGTCAAATTGGATGCCAGCATAACAAAAGCAAATCGTTTAAATCGCGCAGTCCTGTTAGACCCTAGTACAAGCAACAAAGCAACTATTAAAGAACAAGAAGAAAAAAACACTATTCGCCTCATTACTGGATATAGTCGCCTAGCCAGTCAAATCACCAAACTGGTTAAAAAGCAGTGGCCCATAGTCCTTACAGACCATGTGTTGAAAAAGATAATGCCCGAAACCCCCACCGTCACATACAGACGCGCATATGCAATGCCCAATGACTTGGTGTCCAGTAGCCGTGAAACATCTAAAGAAGACAATTGGTTGTCTCCCCGCAATGGTTTTTTTCGCTGCAGCTCATGTAGGGCATGTAAATGTGGGGAAAATACAGCGACATTTGTAACCCCATTTGATACAATGCCAATTAAATTAAGAGCTCATTTCACGTGCCGCACTGAGATAGCGGTTTACATATTGAAATGTAGCTGCGGCCTTGTTTATGTAGGCAGCACTAAGTTACCAGTACATCAACGCATATTGCAGCATCTGAGGGCGATAGTTAATGCCGACCAAAGCTACCCAGTAGCGCGGCATTTTCAAAACAGTCATGAGAAGAATCTAAATCACCTCAAATATTTTGTTATTGATGCCATTATGGCCAGTAAAAAGAGAGGGGACAATGAGAAACGACTCAGACAACTCGAGTCGAGGTATATTGTTCTTCTCAACAATAAGACTCCGGGGGGGTTAAATATGGGAGAGGACCTTCACAACTTTTTGTAATCTCTAGTAACCATGAAATATTGGAGGGTCCTGTGTCAGGTTAACACATCTGTAACTAAGAGTCAATAGTAGAATGTGAATACGCCTTTATGCACCTGTATTGTACATACGTGTTATGAAGATTATCCTTTGAGAATTCATTTTATACTGATAATTGATTGTTCAAAGAATTTAATTTTTCCTTAAAAAAAATAATTTTTGTCATCATTTTAGTAGATCACACACACTTAAGCACTCTCACGATCTACATGAATCTTAGTTCATCCTGCCTACGCACTAATCACTTTTAAGCACCACGTTAGCAGCACTATAGATATATACACCCCGCTTAGGCTATTAAGTTAAGGTATCTGGGTAACGGACTTACAATAACCATTATAGTTTCAATATGGTTATATGTATGATTACTCTTGGTTCTTCAAGACAAATGTTATCAAATGTCAGTAATGAACAGAGCAGATGTTGATATCTCAGGAGCAATGTATTCTAATTGGGATTGATATACATTAGACAGTTGTAACGTAACTGAAGGGACATAGCAATAGCCCATGTGTGAATATGGTATTTGTACTGTAATAATTCAAGCATTTTGCATAGTAACAGCGCACTTGTAAATATGGTATTTGCACGGTAATAATTTAGGCATTTTGCTTTTATACATCAGCAACATATTTTGCTTTCCTAAAAATGTAAATAATCCCGAAAGTATTTATTGAATGTGATTTTGTGTACAAATGTATTCAATACTGTTCCTTACAAGAGATTTGCATGTTCCAAAATGGCGTCCGTATTGGTATTCCCATTATGATCCCTTGTTTAAAGATAGTCCTTTGTTGATGTTAATGACCAGGTAATGGCGCGCTTTTTGCGGGGGAGTTGCCCTATATCACAGTGGTAGCACTTCCACTCTCTATCAGTGAGCAAGGACTTCACGTCCGAAACGCATCTGAGGGCTTGTACCACGAATTAAATAAACTTTTTGAAAATTTAAAAGACTTACTTCGGCCACATTTCTTGCTGTTGCGTACCTGTCAGTGCTACCAGGCACTTCCAAGGCAAGTTTGGAGTTTCATATGTGTGTGTGTATATATATATATATATATATATATATATATATATATATATGTATATATATATATATATATATATTAATATAATAAAGAGAGAGCCCAAACCGAGGCGGGTAATCTCAGGAACCACAGCACCAATCACAACACCCAATACAGCGTTGAAAAGGGCAGTTGCAGCAGAAGGACATAGGCTATGCAGACGCCCACCATATACATTAAAAAAATAAAAGAACCGTGCCAGCAAAGTAGTCCCTTGTGGGGGTGTCTGCGTTGTGCTGTGGGTGTGTGCTGGGGACGTGACAAATGCTGGGGGCGTGTGGTACGTTCCACCCTTCATGCCATGTCTCATATCGTGTGGTGTGGGCGTGTGCTAGGGGTGTGGGCCTGTGCGGGGCGCGGGATTACGGAAAAAAATAAGCGAGCATTGTGCCTAATATTTCATTGTTTTTTCTTCCCAGGTTCTGCACATTCCAGCTCTGGGGGTCCACCCTGCTCCCTTTAAATACCCCTGCACCCCATAATCATAACCCACCCGTACTCCTTAAAATATCCAACACCCTTAAACACTAACCCATATTAACCCTATAAATATACCCTGTACCCCAAAACCCAAAGCTATCCCTAAACCCTAAAATACCACTGTAACCCAAAACCCAAACCTAGCCCTGAACCCTATGAATATCCCTGTACCTCAAAACCCAAACCTACCCCTGAACTCTAAAAATACCCCTATACCCCAAAACCCAAACCTAGCCCTGAACCCTAAAAATACCCCTGTACCCCAAAACCCAAACCTACCCCTGAACCCTAAAATATCCCTGAACCTCAAAACCCAAACCTAGCCCTGAACCCTTAAAATACCCCTGTACCCCAAAACCCAAACGTACCCCATAACCCTAAAAATACCCCTGTACCCCAACACCCAAACCTAGCCCTGAACCATAAATATAACCCTGTACCCTAAAACCCAAACCTAGCCCTGAACCCTAAAAATATCCCTTTACCCCAAAACCCATACCTATCCCTAAACCCTAAAACTACCCCTGTACCCCATAACCCAAAACTATATCTGAAGCCTTAAAATACTCAAACACCCCAAAACATATACCTCAGTACCCCAAAACTTATATCCCTATAACCATACTTACCTTATCCAAACATTAAAAAAACCATGCGTTTACCATTCATGCATTTACAACAAATTTCGTTGTAAATGTATGCATGGTAAAAGCATATAAAATGTAATGCCATGCGTTATAATGGCATTGCGGAGTCATGGTACTTTCGTAATGAATGTATGCGGGGTGATGGTATGCGGAAAGAAAGTTGCGGAATATGCTGAATAATGGGTGTTTACCCTCCCCCGGTAAGTACATTGGTGGCACGGCGGCCCACATCTCCAGCAACATACTCGTATTTTTTCACCACCGATTTGAAAAATGCACAGGTCTCTCTCATTGATGGCCAGCACCGACATACACTTTTAGACACACCGCCCGCAACAAGTTCTAGAATTGCGAACTTTAGAGCTGGGGAGCTCCGTTCGAATCTCGGCATCAGCTCAACATCCTTTGATTCCAGGCAAATCGCTTTGTCTCCCCGTGCCTACCACAAATGAATGTGTTCTTCTGTAATGTAAATTGTGCTCATGCCATGTTGTTGAGTTTGCGCTATATAATATTGCAAGGAAAAATAAAGTAGGGAAACTTGAGTTCACACACTACCGAACGCGCACTCTTAAGTGCATCAGCAGTGCACTGTGAATCGGAGCGTTTCACAGGGATCTATGACAGAATTTCGACAGACAGAATTTCGACCTACACAAATATCGGCGTAATTATATCGATAGCAAAAATATCGACGCCCTATGTACAACATGGTAAGTACCAAAATATCGAAAAATTAATATCGATGTTAAAAATATCGTTGTTAAATATATCGATTTTTTTAAAATTTAAAATAACATTAAAAAAACTGTAAATAATACTTATTAATTACTTAAACATATTTAAATATATGTAATAATTGTTTAAAAAAATAATAATACATATTTAATAAAAAAATAAAATGATAAATCATATATAATATATAATTACTTAACAATAATTACTATTCCCACTCCAGTGGGTGCAACAGTAGGGAAAACTGACCCTGAACACTAAAAATACCCCTTTACCCAAAAACCTAAAACTGACCCTGAACCCTAAAAATACCCCTTTACCCATAAACTGAAAACTGACCCTGAACCCTAAAAATACCCCTTTACCAAAGAACTGAAAACTGACCCTGAACCCTAAAAATACCCCTTTACCAAAGAACTGAAAACTGACCCTGAACCCAAAAAATACCCCTTTACCCAAAAACTGAAAACTGACCCTGAACCCTAAAAATACCCCTTTACCCAAAAACAGAAAACTGACCCTGAACCCTAAAAATACCCCTTTACCCAAAAACTGAAAACTGACCCTGAACCCTAAAAATACCCCTTTACCCAAAAACTGAAAACTGACCCTGAACCCTAAAAATACCCCTTTACCCAAAATTAATTAATATTACAAATAAATTACTTCCCACCCTATTCCCCTATAAACCCACAACCCGCTCCAGTAGTAAAACATATAATTTCATTAAAAATATACATAAATTATCAATTAATTAATCAATTAATCAATTAAAATAAATCATTGCCAATTAATATTTAATTGCAAAATAAATTAATCATTGAAAAATAATTCCCCTATAAACCCACAACCCGCTCCAGTAGTAAAACATATAATTTCATTAAAAATATACATAAATTATCAATTAATTAATCAATTAATCAATTAAAATAAATCATTGCCAATTAATATTTAATTGCAAAATAAATTAATCATTGAAAAATAATTATTTAATTACAAATAAATTACTTCCCACCCTATTCCCCTATAAACCCACAACCCGCTGTGGTAGTAAAACATATTATTTACTTTTATATATTTTTAAATTATAAAAACATATTAAACACATATTATAACAATTAATTTAAATACTTAACTAATATTTCTAACACATATTAGTAAATCGAAATTACTTACATCGATATATATGCTATCGATATTAGTGATTTCGATATTACTTACCTTAGGGTCGATATTCTGGCCATCGATATTCTGGACATCGATATTCTGTCCCATCGATATTAGCAACACGATATAAGTGTAGGTCGAAATTAAAAACATATATATATAATATATATATATATATATTCACTTAAAAAACCATAGGTTTCAGGCCTTATATAGTTAGGAATTAGCATTTAAGAAACCATTGAAATTGCTCCTATATAGTTTGTTGTACTAACTATATTTTGCGCACCCGCAATCCACTGCTGAGGATGTCACATATTAAATCATTCATGACATGGTCAGTGACATCACTGAAGACATCACTGATGACATCTCAAATGACATCCCTGATTACATCACTGATGACATCTCATTTGACATCACTGATGACATCACTGATGACATCCTCCAGTGACTGTGTGTTTCTGTAAAAGTTAAATATGTTTTACATATTGAAGAATGAGTGGATGTATAAGTGTCTGAATGAAGGATTTAGTAGGTGCGTGACTGACTGTATGAGTGAGTGATTAAATGTGTCTTACTAAATGCATGGGTTAGTGACTAAACTGTCTGAATGTGTGCATCAGTATGTCTGTTGTTGTGTAAGCTGCTGCATGTGTTGATCAGTAGCTATATGAGTGGCTATATGGGCTATATGGGTTTTGATTGGTTGCCCAAGTATTTGAATGGGAGACTGAGTGTGTGTGTGAGTGGCTGGGAGGTGTGTGACTCTGTGCATAGATGTGTGAGCAGTTGATTCACTAGGTGTATGAGTTCAAGAGTGCATGTGGAAACAGCTATATGGGTGGTTGACTGTGTGCATGGGTGTGTTGGTGAGTGAATGGATATCTCAGTGCTACATGTCCAAGTAAGTACATATGTAAAACACAGTGCATGTGAGAGTTGGCATATATAAATGACTATACATGAGAGCCAGTGAATGTGCGAGTGGCTGTATGGATCATTGTGTACTTGTATCAGTGATTGAATAAGAGAGTAAGTATGTGTTAGTATATGTTTTAATAAGTAAGGTGTTGTGTGTATAACTGTATAGTTGAGGAAATGGAAGTGTGATTGATTCTTTGCATGACTGACTAAGTGTGTGAGTAACTCCATGGATGAGTGGCAGTGTGTGAGTGTCTGTATAGGTGTATGAGGGCATATGATAGTGTTGTATTGATGAGTGACTGTATGTATGAGTGATTCTATGGGTGAATGAGTGAATGTGTGTGTAGACCTAGGAATCAGTTAGTGCGTATGTAGTAACTGGTATTGGTGTGACAATGGTTTCAAGAATGGTAGTCTGTATTTAACACTGGGTGTATCAAAGGTTATATTAGAGTGTGAGGAGGTGCATTGTATTATCACATGAATGATATCATCAGTGATGTGATCAGTGATGTCAAATGAGATGTCATCAGTGATGTCATCAGTGATGTCATCAGTGATGTCATCAGTGATGTCACTGACCATGTTGTGAATGATGTAATATGTGACAAAATCAGCAGTGGATTGCGGGTGCGCGAAATATAGTTAGTACAACTAGGAGCAATTTCAATAGTTTTTTAAATGCTAATTCCTAACTATATAAGGCATGAAACCTATGGTTTTTTAAGTGAATTTGCAAGGTTTTTAAAATGCTAATTCCTAACTATAATACTATATAAGGCCTGAAACCTATGGTTTTTTAAGTGAATTTGCAAGGTTTTTTAAATGCTAATTCCTATCTATATAAGGCCTGAAACCTATGGTTTTTTCAGTGAATTTGCAAGGTTTTTTAAATGCTAATTCCTAACTATATCATGCGTGAAACCTATATTTTTTTTCAATACACTTCAAAGGTTTTGTAAATGCTAATTCTATTAGCGGATAACGTTTATATATGTTATTATCCTTCTGGGACCACCTGAGCAGCCATCTTGTTTCTCAGGAGAAGTGAGGCACAAGAGATCACAAAGCAAGAGTGGAAAACGTGAAAAGGAGGCAGGGTAGAGACCCCCTGACCCCCTAGCCCTTCTCAGTGAGTCCCAAAAGGACCACCAAGTGCAAAAAAAAATATTATTATTTTTTAAATCACGGGGTATGCGTACGGTGTGCGTACCCATCGATGTTTTCGAATTGTTTTTTTTTTTGCCCTTGGGGGTCCTTTTGGGGCCCCCTGAGAAGGGCTAGAGGGTTGGGGGGTCTCTACCCTGCCCCCTTTTCGTGTTTTCCACTCTTGTTTTGGGCTCTCTTGTGCCTCAGTTCTTCTGAAAAACAATATGGTGGCCAACACTTCCTGGTTTGGACAGTTTGGAATGTTGACAGTCGACTGCCAGCCAATCAGAAACTCGCTCGCGCACGTAAGGGTACGCGCACGTACACATACGGTACGCGTACCGTACATGTACGGTGAGCGCATATAGATATATAATTTTCTCAAATTCAATTTTCTCAACAACTACTGGAGGGATTTTCACCAAATAAAGAAAAGGCACTACTGCATACCTGTCCCTACCATTTTGCCAACTTTGGTGTAATTCCGTTCAGCCGTTCGGGCTGTAGCCGTGTCTAAAGGTCCCATAGAAAATGCCATTTGAAAAATTTCAAATTCAATTTTCTCAACAACTACTGGAGGGATTTACACCAAACATACAAAAGGCACTGCTGCATACCAGTACCTACCATTTTGCCAAATGTGGTGTAATTCCGTTCAGCCGTTCGAGCTGTAGCCTTGTCAGAATGTCCCTATGGAAATTAACATGGGGAAAACACGTTTTGAGATCCCCCTTTTTTCTCGGCCCCCGCTTGACGAATCCTCCCGAAACTTTCAGGGAAGGAGCGGAGCCCAGCGAGGCAAATTTAAGGAGATTTACAGGCAGATCCCTCAATCGGCGCCAAAGTTATTCCCAATAGAATGTTCGGAATTCCCTATGGTAACTAGGTCCTAACTAAATATACCTACTGGCAACCGCCAGTAGGATATTTATATATATATATATATATATATATATATATATATATATATATATATATATATATATATTACCTACTGGCGGTCGCCAGTAGGTATATATAGTTAGGATTTTTTCTCTATGGAACTTTTGAAAATTCTATGTCTAATAACTTTGACGTTTGTGGACGGAATCGGCTGAAATTGTCGGGAAAATGGCACATTTTGTTTCTGAGCAGCCCCTGAAAATTTGGGGGGGTTTCGTCAAGGGGGGGCCGAGAAAAAAGGGGGGTCCCAAAACACGTTTTTCCCATTCATTTTTCCATAGGGCCTTTGGCCTCACTTTTAGCTCGAACGGCTGAATGGATTTACGCGAAACTTGGCAAAATTATAGGGACTGTTAGCCCAATGTGCCTTTGCTGGGTCTCAATATATGTGCTCCAGTGGATTTTGAGAAATTAACATTTAAAAAAACAGATATATCTGTGACAGCGTCCCAGATAGCGCTCCAGATCGCGTACTTTTCGCGTAACGGAGCTTTGCGTAGCGAAGCTGATTGGCTCTCCGGTGTCTGTCAACATTCTAAACAGTCCAGTGGGGCCGCCATCTTGTCTCTCGGTAGGATCGAGAGACAAGAGGATGAGAAAAACGAAGGGGGAATTTAATGAAAGGGGGCAAGGTAGACCCCTCTTGACTCCCTAGGAATGATGTTGGGGTTATTAAAGGGTCCCGTGGGGCAAATAATAAAAATTAGATTTTTCGCGGTAGAAGCGCTTCTCGGTTCGCGAACCAGGTCGCAAACTGTTAGCGAAACGTGAATTCGCCATTTTGTGTTTCGATTTAATTAAATTATTAGCTATAAGGGGGTACGGGAGACGTATTCTGACCCCTTATGTTTTCTGAGGGTGGCTGAGGAGGCTCATATATGTGGATACATGTCTTCCAGCGGCTGTGCGTTTTTTTTTTGTTGCTGCGTGACGTCTGTTAACGTTCGATTCGATGGAAATCAGGAACTGTTGACCGCCATTTTGTCACTGCGAGTAAATATTTTGTTAAAAATAATTGTTATAAATTAATCCTTATTGATAAAGATTGTCTGCGCCATCTTGCCTTTTTTGCAATGCCACACTTTTGTTGAGCACGGCAGCCATTTTAGATGCCTTGACCAGACCCACTCTCTGCACGCCGCCGATCCTCAGCATGGCTCCCCACCCTCGCAAGCATCTCCCCCACGCACTGGTCACCCCCGCTCTCTCTCTCATGCATGGGCCAGAAACCTCCTCCCATCTGCGCTGTTCTTCTCTGAGAATCACACCCTGTGCCCGCCCGACACCTCCCTTTCACCCTATTCACTACCGCACCCTCTGACACTCCTCTTCCTCTGTGTCCGATCGTCCAGGCTATCACCTAGCCCTGCAGATGTAGTTTATGGCCGCAGCTGTAGAGAATCACCCCTCTTCAAAGGAGTTACAGTAGATCAAGGCCCCCACCCGATGAGATCCGTCACACCACACGCGTTCCTACTATCTGATAACCATCCTGTATTGTGCTTGGGGAGGGGATTCTCACTGTGAGGGTGTGTGGGTCCGAGCCTGAAGCGGAAGATTCCAGGGATGCCTCTTTGTACATCAAAGTTTTTACAATTATGTGTCACATTAAAAATATATAGCACTTCAACAAAGTAGTAGAATTATAAAACTTTATTAACTTATAAATATATACAACGCAACAAAAACAGTAAATACATTTAAAAATTTTTTTGAAAAAAGAAGCAACAATGGTCAGTAGCTGTCTTTTGTGCGAATAGTCCCAAGGCAGCACAACGTGCTGAGTTCTGGACGGCACCCAGGTGATGTTACCTGGGTGCCGCACTGGTTTTTGGTATCCTACAATGCTGCTCTGAAAAACGGCGTGGGGCGTCCCAGGGGGAGCGGGGGGAGGCCTCGTCAGTAGCGGTCTGTTGTGCGAATAGTCCCAAGGCAGCAGAACGCGCTGAGATGTGGATGGCACCCAGGTGATGTCCATTAAGTTGCCGCACTGGTTTTGGTATCCTACAATGCTGCTCCGAAAAACGGCGTGGGGCGCCCCGGGGGGGGGGGGGAGGCGGCGTGAACGGGCCTCCCCAGGTGGAGGCTCGTCTGCTGTAGTGGGGCACCCCTTTACCGTTTCAGTTGCCATTCCGCCCGCTTTTGGTACACTGTGCCAAAATCCGCCATTCAGCTGAGTTGCGCCCACTCTTGCGGTTCAGCGATAGGCGGCTGCTACAGGACTCTCAAAATGGCGGCAGGCTCTTTCCTTTTTGGGCCTGGTCCACTAAAATGGCCCTGGGACACCTTGGAAGTCGGACGCTTGTCTGCTCGGTCTCGGACCCCGTTCTCGAAAGCGTCCCCTGAGCCTTGAAGATTCTACAAAAGTCTTGGGGGCCCCCGACTCCTGCAGGCTTCTGGTGGGGAGTGGCTGCCATGATTGTTCGCGAAATGATCACGACGGAGTCACGAGATGGTGGTGCTCTCATGCTGACGCCAGCTTCAGTTTGAAACATCCAGAAACAAGGTGGGGCTTTCATCGTTTGGGAAAAAAAATGTTTTAATCCAATGAAAAGTGTTATTTTTAGGTCATATGATCAAGCCTTCCATCATTAGGAAACCAAAAGTAAAATGAACCAATGAAAAGTTTTTTAAAGAAGTCACATGACCTGTTATGCTTACGTTACGTGCTGCTATAAAAAGCGTAGAAAATCCGTTGGCACGTGAGGCGGCGTCAGTAGCGGACCGATGTGCGAATAGGCCGAAGGCAGCACAACGCGCCAAGATCCGGATGGCACCGAGGTGGTGTCCAGCAAGTTGCCGCACTGGTGTGGCCATCCTACAATGCTGCGCCGAAAGTCGGCGTGGGGCGCCCCGTTGGCCTGTGAGGTCGCGTCAGTCAGTGGGGGCTGTTTGAGGATCTGACTGCATTGGAAAGCAATGGGATGCTGTGCATCGCCCCCAAGATGGAGGCTCCTCGGCTGCAGTGGGGCGCCCCTTGGTGTTTCACTCGCTATCCGGCTGAGTTGCGTCCGCACTTGCGGCTACAGTAGGCCGAAGGCAGCACAACGCGCCGAGATCTGGATGGCACAGAGGTGGTGTCCAGCAAGTTGCCGCACTGGTGTGGCCATCCTACAATGCTGCGCCGAAAGTCGGCGTGGGGTGCCCCGTTGGCCTGTGAGGTGGTGTCAGTAGCGGACCGATGTGTGAATAGGCCGGAACCAGCACAATGCGCCAAGATCCGGATGGCACGGAGGTGGTGTCATAGTTGAGAGTTCTGAGCAGCGCTTGTAACACTGTCTGAAGCTTATTTGCACCTGCTGCAGCTTCACTATTGCCCTGGTGTGGCCAAAGATCGCCCATGAAATAGGCGGCCGGCTCCCGAGGTCCGGCGGAACTTTTTTCCTTTTCCTTTCTGCATCTTGTCCCACAATCCGTTTGACCTGAAGACACGACCAGGTCCCTGAATGTGTGCAGGGGGACGCTATTGATTGAATCAAAATGGCGGCTTCACACAAAGCTGACTCAAGCGTTGCTGCTGATGCTATACAGACAAAAACTGGTTTTCAGTTTGTACATTCTTCAGGATTTTTCCATCCAAGGCTGGTTGAGAGTTTGTAGAATTTGAATTTAAAAACATTTGTCCAGCGCTCGCATACCCAGCGGTTTCATGGCGCTAGTGGTGATCAGTGGATGGCAGCAGCGGAGAGATTTAGGGGTAAGCTTGGGTGAACAAAAAAGTTTTAAGGTTTTTCCGGAAGAGGGGGTAGGAGAGTGAGGTGCGCAGAGCAATCGGGAGAGAGTTCCAAAACGTTGGAGCTAGGACAGCGAATCTCGCTCCGCCCGCCCTCTGCTTTTTGAAGCGAGGGATGGTAAGAAGGGCCAAGTGGGCTGAGCGGAGTTCTCTGCCTGGACAGTAAGGTTTGATGAGGGAGCAGATGAACTCGGGAGCAGTGCCCGCTCTGGCCTGATAGGTAAGACAGCCGAGTTTAAGCAGGGCACGCTCTCTTATGGGGAGCCAATGCAGAGTTTTGAGTAAAGGGGTGACCCGATGATATCTGGGAAGGCCATGGATCAGGCGGGCCGCCTGATTCTGCACCAGTTGTAAACGATGGATCATGTATGCAGGGGCTCCGTTATAGACTATGTTGCCATAGTCTATACGGGACAGTACCATGGCCAGTATGATGATTTTTAGAGCTGGGGGGGAAAAGAAGCGGGAAACTTTCCTAATCACTCTGAGAGAGAAAAAAGATGAAGAGACCACAGAATTAACTTGTGGGAGAACAGTAAGCTGGGGATTGAGAAAGATACCCAGGGTTTTCACTTTGGGAACCGGGAGTGGGGGGGCACCAAGGGAAGGGGGCCAGAAGGAGGAAGACCAGGGACGGCAGCCACCTCCGGTCAGGACCAATTCGGTCTTGTCCGGGTTGAGTTTGAGGTGGCTGCAGTTCATCCAGTCTTGAATGAGGGTCATGATGGTTTGAACGTTCCGGGCAGATGAAGGTGAGTGGGACAGGTTGAAGATTAACTGGAGATCATCCGCGTAGTTGAACACGGTGACCTCCAGTTGCTGTAACATAAAAATGAGGGGGAAGATGTAAAGGTTAAACAAAAGAGGGGAAAGTGATGAACCCTGGGGGACCCCGCATTCTACTTTGCGAGAGGCCGCCGCAAAACCAGCCAGATGGACTCCCTGTGTTCTCCCCGCAAGAAAGGACTTTAGCCAGCAAAAGGCTAGGCCCTGTACACCCGCCGCCTTGACACGGCTGAGGAGGATGGTATGGTCCACGGTGTCAAAAGAGGCGGATAAGTCAAGGAGAATCAGGGCTTGCGGAAGGTTGATGTCGATTCCTTCACGCAGCTTGTCCATGACTGAAATGACCACTTTTTCGGTAGAATGCAGGGGGCGAAAACCAGCTTGGCAGGGGGAGAGGCAATGGTTTGCCTCGATGTGAGTGCTCAGCGTGGAAGTGATGTGAGTTTCGAGAACCTTTGCAAGGTAGGGAAGGAGTGAAATGGGGCGGTAGTTAGAGGCAGAGGAGGGATCGGCGTCCAATTTTTTTAAAAATTGGGATGACAGTTGCCGATTTGTGTGAAGTGGGGACATGACCATGAATGAGTGAATCGTTGAGGAGGGTCAAAGGGGGGATGGGGCAGGCTAAGTAGATTTCCCTGAGTATGCTGGCAGGGGCAAAGTCCTGGGGTGAGCCTGATTTGACCAGTTGAAGCAGAGGGCGAAGGGTGCCAGTGGTAAGGAGTGGGAAGTTGGTCAGTTTAACAGTGGAGGGGGGGGAGGGGTCCACAAAGGAAGGGGAAGGTTGGGGGATGTTATGTTTAATTTTTACAACTTTATCTATAAAGAACTCGTTAAGCGAGTCACAGAGGGATTGGGACGGGGGAATGGTTGATGTGGCTCTAGTGGATGAGGCAAGTTCATGAACGGTGGAGAAGATTTCTTTTGATTGTGACTCCGCAACCAGTATCCTGTGGGTGTAATATTCAGCCTTAGCTTCCAGGAACAATGGCTTCAGATCTTGCCCTCCCCTCTTTTGACTGTTGGTTCTTGTTGCCTATCTCTACTGTTGTCATTTAACTGAACCTTTTTTGACTTCCGAAAGGGGTTCTGGTCCGACCGCTGGTTGGTGGAGACATTTTGACTATATCCTGGACCTGCCCGGCCTCGCCCAAAATGGCGCCGGTATAAATGGGACTCGTAACTCCTTGTTGTGTACTGGTTGCACAACCTTGATATCACGAGATACATATGCAGTTTTGAAGCACATGGCGGGCGGAGACGAGAATTGATTGAATATTTCGACATCCCTATTGATATTAAGTTCTGATGTGTTATTGATTACTGTACTATTGAAAGTTCGAATTAACGTCACCCATGGTACTTGCCCGCAAATGTAAATCTAGATAATTTTATTGTAAGTGGCCCTGTCGTATTTTAATTACAAAATGTACGTCCACTGATTCCGCAACTGTTAGACACCTTAGTTCTTGCAACCTAATGGCCCGCTCGTTACGTTCCTCTACAGTGTAAATGTCTCCTCATCATATACGATTCTAGTTTGCTCCGTGGCCAGTCCACGTGGTTATAGGCCCGTATTTGTATACTGACATTTTCACAATAAAGGTTTTTAAAACAAAACATGGTAGTAGTATTTACATTGGTAAAGTTTTTAATTTTAGTCACTGTTTTCGAATCAGTAAAAGGCAAGTGAAATAAAGCAGTCCAATTACATGACGGATAAAGGGTATAATACGCAGGAACGCAGTAAAGATAAATGGTCAAGGGCTGTTGTGTTTTCTACTCCTGCAATATAAAGTGATCGATAAGAATCTGATATTCAGGCGTATCGGCGACTAAGACAGCAGGCCGAGCATCTTTTGCTCAACGGCTCCGTCATGGGACGAAGAAACGCCCTTTTTCTAGAAAAAGGAATATATTTTACTTGCAGGACAGTTGTAAATTTTCCTGGAAAGTACATTAGCCTGGAACATTATAACATATATGTTTAAGAAAAAATAATGTTCGAAAGCAATAAAAAGCGTAATTTTTAGGTCATATGACCAAGCCTTTCATCATTAGAATAACAAAAGTAAAATGAACCAATGAAAAGTTTTATAAACAAGTCACATGACCTGTTATGCTTACGTTACGCGCTGGGCACCGCGCCCCGGATCGCTTCCGGGAAGCTGCGCTTCGCGCACCGGAGCACTTCCGGGTGCGCTCACGCGGCGTGTCATATAACGCATTACGCGACAACGTAGGTCCAGAATATAGTCAAAATGTCTCCACCAACCAGCGGTCGGAACACAACCCCTTTCAGCAGTCTAAAAAGTTCTGTTAAATGACAACAGAAGGGACAGGCAACAAGAACCATCAGTCAAAGAGGGGAGGGCAAGTTCTTCCCTACCGGGTCACGTTGGGGCGCTACCGGAACTGATCGAATTGGTAGTCTACAGTGTTTCTGGATGTTTCAGACTGAAGCTGCCGTCAGCATGAGAGCACCACCATCTCGTAGCTCAGTCGTGGCCATTCCACGAGCAATCATGGCAGCCGCTCCCCACCAGAAGCCTGCGGTAGTCGGGGCCCCCAAGACTTTTGTAGAATCTTCAAGGCTCAGTGGACGCTTTCGAGAATGGGGCCCAAGCCCTAGCAGACAAGCGTCCGAGTTCCAAGGTGTCCCAGGGCCATTTTAGTGGACCACGCCCAAATCTGAAGAGCCGGCCGCCATTTTGAGAGTCCTGTGGCAGCCGCCTATCGCTGCATCGCAAGAGCGGGAGCAACTCAACTACATGGTGAGCGAGACGCTGTAGCCGTAAAAGCGGGCGGTAAACAGCTGAATGGCGGAAAAGGCACAGTGTAGCAAAAGCGGGCGGAATGGCAACTGAAACGGTAAAGGGGCGCCCCACTACAGCGTGTCTTCAGGTCAAACGGATTGTGGGACAAGGTCCAGAATGGAAGAGTCATCAAAAGACAAAAAGTTCCGCCGGACCCCGGGAGCCGGCCGCCTATGTCGGGGGCGATCTTAGGCCACACCAGGGCAAAACGACTTAGGGAGGGGGCAGGAGCCAAGCGCCCCCTCCCAGTCCGCGCCACCACACCGTATGTTGAAAATCTGAAGCCATTGTTCTACAAACTCTCAACCAGCCTTGGATGGAAAAATCTTGAAGAATGTACAAACTGAAAACCAGTTTTTGTCTGCATAGCATCAGCAGCAACGCTTGCTATCAGAGTGCATGAGTTTCATGCTCGATCGATTGAGCTAGCCGGATCAGGCAACAAAAAGTATAAAATAGTTATGTAAATAGTTATTTAATAAAATGTTTTACCCTGTTACTTTGCTGGTGTGTTGTATATATTTATAATATTTGCATAGAGTTTATCGTTATTTTGGGCGGGGTGGGTGGCGGAGCCGAGCTGTCTTGCAGCCATCATGGTGTGGAGCTCAGTTCATCTCACTATTTTCGTATTTCTCATGAAGGGTTGTTCCTAATGTTTCTATTTTAGCGAGGTCAAAAAGAGATCCCATTAGTGGCCTACTGATTTTGCTCGATTACTTTTGTTTTTTTACACGATTTTTCACTATCTGCAAAGACTAAACAGAGTATTGCGACTTTATGCTTGTTTGTAAATAGAGAATGAACCAAAGAGAATCAATTCTAAAACAGTAAATGCTTGGATAACAATCAATCAAATGGAGAGACAAGCAGGCACGACGGATTACAACGGGGGCAAAGGCCTGCGTTAACTACCCTTCACTATCTGCAAAGAGAGAGTACTACTAAGAGAAAAGAGGGGGGGGGCAGAGTTCAAAGCACATCAGTGTGCATAAACACGAAAAAGTTTTTACCTCTCACGTACTTGACATTTGACAGCTTTTGATATTTGCTATTAAAAAACCATTGAAATTCACTGAAAAAACCATAGGTTTTAGCCCATATATAGTTAGGGATTAGCATTTACAAAACCTTAATTTACTCGCACAAAACCATAGAAATTCGCATATATAGTTAGATGCAATAACTATATATCGCGCACCCACAACCCACTGCTGATGATGTCACATATTACATCATTCATGACATGATTAGTGACATCACTGATGACATCACTGATGACATCTCAAATGACATCATTCATGACATGGTCAGTGACATCACTGATGACATCACTGATGACATCTCAAATGACATCACTGATAAAATCACTGATAACATCTCATTTGTCATTACTGATCACATCACTGATGATATCATTCATGTGATAATACGATCAACCTCTTCAGACTCTCATATAACCTTAGATACAATCAGTGTAAACAGACTCTCACAGACTGTCACTCATCCATGGAGTTACTCACGCACCTAGTCATTCATGCAAAGAATCAATCACACCTCTATTTCCTCAACTATACAGTTATACACACCTTACTTAATCAAACATATACTAACACATATTTACTCTCTTATACAATCCCTGATACAAGTTCACAATGATCCACACAGCCACTCACACATTCACTGGCTCTTATGCACAGTTATTTATATATGTCAACTCTTACATGTACTGTGTTTTACATATGTACTTACTTTGACATGTAGCACTGAGAAATCCAATTACTCACCAATGCACTCATGCTGATAGTCAACCGCCCATACAGCTGTTTTCACATGCACTTTTGAACCCATACATCTACTGAATCAACTGCTCACACATCTATGCACAGAGTCACACACCTCCCAGCCACCCCCACACACACACTCAGTCTCCCATACAAATATTTGGGCAACCAATCAATAACCCATATAGTTACTCATATAGCTACTGATCAACACATGCAGCAGTTTACAGAACTACAGTAATAATGATGCACAAATTAAGACAGTTTAGTCACTAACCCATGCACTCAGTGAGACACATTTAATCATTCTCTCATACAGTCAGTCATGCACCTACTAAATCCTTCATCCAAAGACTTATACATCCACTCATTCTTCAATATGCAAGACATATTTTAACTTTACAGAAACATACAGTCACTGGATGTTGTCATTTGAGATGTCATCAGTGATGTCATTTAGATGTCATCAGTGATGTCATCAGTGATGTCACTCACCATGTCATGAATGATGTAATATGTGACATCATCAGCAGTGGGTTGCGGGTGCGCGATATATAGTTATTGCATCTAACTATATATGCAAATTTCTATGGTTTTGTGCGAGTAAA
Source organism: Lissotriton vulgaris (assembly GCF_964263255.1). NCBI lineage: Eukaryota > Metazoa > Chordata > Amphibia > Caudata > Salamandridae > Lissotriton > Lissotriton vulgaris. Next base: position 204,391,268 of record NC_141698.1, on the reverse strand, counting down.
TTAAGGTTTTGTAAATGCTAATCCCTAACTATATATGGGCTAAAACCTATGGTTTTTTCAGTGAATATATATATACACACATATTACCTACTGGCGGTCGCCAGTAGGTATATATAGTTAGGACTTTTTCCCTATGGGATTTCTGAAAATTCTATGTCTAATAACTTTGGCGTTTGTGGACGGAATCGGCTGAAATTTTCAGGAAAGTGGCACATTTTGTTTCTGAGCAGCCCCTGAAAATTTGGGGGGTGTTCGGTAAGGGGGGGCCGAGAAAAAAGGGGGGTCCCAAAACGCGTTTTTCCCATGTTAATTTCCATAGGGCGGTTGGCCTCACTTTTAGCCCGAACGGCTGAATGGATTTGCACGAAACTTGGCAAAATTGTAGGGACTGTTAGCCCGATGTGCCTTTGCTAGGTCTCAATATATGTGCTCCAGTGGATTTTGAGAAATTAACGTTTAAAACAAGATATATATCTGTAAGAGCGGTCCGGGCAGCGATCCGGTTCGCGTAGTTTTCGCGTAACGGAACTTTGCGCACGGAAAGCTGATTGGCTCTTCGGTGTCTGTCAACATTCTAAACAGTCCGGTGCGGCCGCCATCTTGTCTCTCGGTAGGATCGAGAGACAGAGGAGGCCAAAACAAAGGGGGACATTTCCATAAGGGGGCATAGTAGATCCTCCCTGACCCCCTAGGTTTTATGTGGAGGTTGTAAAAGGTTCCAGCAGGGCAAAAAAAAAATTTTTTTTTTGCGTGGTGAGCGCCTAGTACGCGAACCGGAAAGTGTTCTGGACAGCGTACTATAAGGATAATAGAATTATAGACTTTTTTAATACTGAATGTTAATTGTTTGTTGTTTTTATTATTTTTTTTGTTTGTTTTCTTTATTTTTAATTTTTTTTTTTATTATGATTGTGTTTCATACTTCATTAAACTTTCTAACATTTCAGTGTCAGAAATGTCAAAATTGAATATAGGGTGTAACTTTTTTTCATTTTGAAGCAGGTTATCCACTGCTTCAACACATTGTAGAAGTTCGTGGTCTCTACTTTGATCCATAAAATCATCAATTTTGTCTTGGCTGCTCTCCTTCAGTTCAATTGAAAATGTAACTTGTTGCTCGCCTTCCATTTTGCCTGAAATTTTGAATAAAAAAATATATATTAGTAGAGATAGGGCACTGTTGGGATTAATGTTAGATAGGCAGTTTTTATCTGTGAATTCTTCTTTTGGTAGTGTATAGTATCAGAGTGGAAATAGGACTATAAAAAAGTGTATGTGATTTAACCAAGAGAAGCCTAACTCCATTCATAACTATAACAGAGAAGTCTATCTAAATCCATAACTACTACAGAGGGATAGTGTATATCTATCAGAAAAAGTCTACTATATTAAGTTATAGTGCACAATATATTTCATTTTTAAAAATTATAACTTACCTTCACAAAGAAGTTGAAGTTTTTGGAAGCTATTGAAATGTGATGTACAACAAGAAGTAGTAGTCAAAATGGCTGTGTTTTCTTCTCTTCCTTTATATATATTCAGGTATTTAACCAATCAAATGTCAGGTTATAAAAGTAGAAAATGAAAGTAACATTTTCATTGGTTGTCAGTTCCAACACTTCAGATGTGTTTTGTGAAGTAATTTACCTCACGGTATTTAGAGAGGTCTATAGACTTAATGGCTAAATGGAATTTCAATCAAATTTGTGAAAAAGAAAGGGATTGTTATGTAGTATAAGCTAATCTATATTTGGTGAGAGTGTCTCCAGTCTTTTTTCTGTGAATTACTTTCCCACCTTTTTTTTGGACCGTTTCCTGGGAAGCGGTCCGGTCCGCGAACTAGGAGCGTAACGGGAGTCCACCATTTTGTGTTTCGGTCGAATTAAGATATAAAATGGAGGGTAAAGAATGTTCAGAAGGGGTAGAAGGGGACACGGTACAAGTATTTTGACCCCCTAGGTTTTCTGAGGGTGGCTGAGGAGGACCATTTGTGCGGAGAAAAAACATTTTTTTTTAAATTTTGCGCGGTTAGCTTTCAGTTCGCGTACCGGGTAGCGCTCTTTGAGCGTAGTTTGTTGAAAATTACAGAAATAAGTTAGAGAAAAATATTAATTGTGAGTGATCAGATGAAGGGTAGCTCTGAGAAGAGCTTTTGGGTTTATGGTACATTTAGGTACTTATAAGTAGGTACCAATGCACAGTCTTAAATTCAGAATGAAAATTCTGTTGCCCTCATCTGAGAAGTGAACTCCATCTCCTCTGTAGATATCTTGCATGTAGTAACGCAAGTTATTGTTGTACAAGGAGCCCATTCCATGGTCTCTCATGTAAGCTGAAACAGATTTGTTTACATGCTTCCTCGCTTTCTCAATTTGTGGACAAAATTGGTTGGACCACCTCCATTTCTGTCTTTGGCATATATTGGAATATACCAAGGCAGTTTGAGGAAAAAGTGCCATTAATTGCTCAAAGGTGTCCTTTAAAAGCATTTCCAGACCTACCCCAGTCAAAGTGCCCAAATCATTACCTCCACAGTGCACTATTAACAGGTCAGGTTTTGGCAAATGCATAAAGGTTTTCACCAAAGGTATCAATTGGTGACATTTTAATCCTCTTTGGCCCAACCACTTAATTTCCACATCTTGTAAATTGAGGTTGTGTAAATTTCTGTTCTCAGCATACCTTTGAGCCCAGTGGATGTAACTATGTCCAACAATCCAGACCTTAAACATGGTGGGAGAAGGTTGGGCTGCAGTCAGATGAAGTGTGGTAATGAAAGGGCAGTTGAAACAGTAGGAGTTTGTAAAGAAAAAAAAATGTGGATTTCCAATGCTAATGATTCATTAGCAGTGATTGGTGCATTTCCATTTCTGAAAACAGAAAGTTAGGGTGCATGGATGTGTTCTTTGAAAGATGTAATTTGAATGGTTAAGGAAGAAACATTTAATGAAAGATTGCACTGGATATGCAGGTGCACTGAGAGTTCAGAGTTCAATTGAAACATTGTTGTGTGAATTTGCAAACATGAGAGGTCTTCCAGGAGGTGGTTGCTATGGAAAAAAGGCAGAGAGGGCAGAGGGGGGGAAGGGTTTTTGATTTGAAAAAAGTGAGGGAAGAGTTATGATTGGCTAATATGAGAGATATGTGAAATGAATATCTGTATTTCTGTGCTTTCAATAGCTGCAGCCTCTGGAGTGCATCCTTTTTCTTCTGCTGAAGACAATTTGGTGTATTTCTGAGACTGTTTTCAAAACTCAAAAAGTATTTGCTAAGGTGAGAAAAGATTTATTTATTTTAGATAGAGAATAGTATGATTTAAGGAGAAAATGATGAAGAAAGCTGTGTTTTTAAAATGTGGCTTTGTCTCTAGTGATATAGAAATAGATTTTGTTACTTTGAGAAATTGTAATTGCATATTCGGTGTAGCATTCTGGCATGCAGTAACACAAGTTATTGTTGTATATGAAGCCCATTCCATGGTCTCTTATGTAAGCTGAAACAGATATGTTGTATTTAAAAACCATTTTTGAAATCAATTACATTTCTGGATATGTACTGCTAGAGCTTCATAGGTTGTTTTGCGTCATATTTATAAGGCATTTGAGTGTCTTTGATGTTATTTTTTCCTTTTTAAATGGAAAGCATTCCTCATGGGGCAAGTGTCTTGTAAATACGCTCCCACCTGCGCTTGGCAAATTTAGATTTTGATTATGGGAGTTACATAGCCATGTTAATAATGTCCAAAAAATGGTGCTAGGGCATTCCAGAAAACGCTTTCATGTGTCTCAAGGACATTTTCAGTCATTTCCTCTTGAATGCAGGTATACAATTGATTTATATGCTGTGTTTAAAAACGATTCTTTTCTATGATGTTATTTTTCCTTTTTAAATGGAAAGTGTTCTTCATGGTGCAAGTTTCTTGTAAATACGCTCCCACCTGTGCTTGGCAAATTTAGATTTTGATTATGGGAGTTACATAGCCATGTTAATAATGTCCAAAAAATGGTGCTAGGGCATTCCAGAAAACGCTTTCATGTGTCTCAAGGACATTTTCAGTCATTTCCTCTTGAATGCAGGTATACAATTTATTTATATGCTGTGTTTAAAAACGATTCTTTTCTATGATGTTATTTTTTCCTTTTTAAATGGAAAGCGTTCCTCATGGGGCCCTGAGCAGTTCTTAGCCATGTTATCCAATGGGAGGTGGATAACATGGCTAAGAGCATTTGCTGGATAATGCATGAATATCGCTGACTTTTCAGCGATATTCATGCATTGCGGCCGTTTTTTATCGCATTTGCGAGCAGTTCTTAGCCATGTTATACAATGGGAGGTGGATAACATGGCTAAGAGCATTTGCTGGATATTGCATGAATATCGCTGACTTTTCAGCGATATTCATGCATTGCGGCCGTTTTTTATCGCATTTGCGATAAACCTTGCTAATAGCAAGGTTTATCTGCGATAAAAATCGCCGATGTGCGGCGATAATTTTTGTCTCTAAACAAGTTATCGCTAGTTGTTGGTAATATGCCCCCGGGTTTTTGCTTGCAGGAATCGGGAGGCGGGAGAGTACCACTGAAATCAGTAGTCTGACGCCTGAATCGGGAGGGTTGGCATGTCTGGATTCTCTACAGCTAGGGCCATAAAGTACATCCGCAGGGCTAGGTGATAGCCTGGGACCGGCCTGGCATGTAAAATGGCTGCCGTGCACGACAAAATTGTGGCATTGTAAAAAAGGCAAGATGGCGCAGACAATGTTTATCAATAAGGATTCATTTATAACAAAATACTTTATCGCACTGACAAATTGATGGTCAACACTTCCTGATTTCCTTCAAATCGAACGTTAACAGACGTCACGCAGCAAAAAAAAAAAAAAAGCTCACGCACAGCCGCTGGAAGACATGTATCAACATATATGAGCCTCCTCAGCCACCCTCAGAAAATATAAGGGATTAGGATACGTCTCCCGCACCCCCTTATACCTAGTAATTTAATTAAAACGAAGCAGAAAATGGTCTCCCGCACCCCCTTATACCTAGTAATTTAATTAAAACGAAGCACAAAATGGCGAATTCCCGTTTCGCTACCAGTTTGCGGCCCAGTTCGTGGTTCGGGAAGCGCTTCTACCGTGAAAAATATATATTTTTTTATTTTCCCCACGGGACCCTTTAAAAATCCCAACAACATTCCTAGGGGGTCAAGAGGGGTATACCTTGCCCCCTTTCATTAAATTCCCCCTTCGTTTTTCACCTCTTCTTCTCTCTCGATCCTACCGAGAGATAAGATGGCGGCCGCTCCGGACTGTTTAGAATGTTGACAGACACCGGGGAGCCAATCAGCTTCGCATCGCAAAGTTCACTTTCGCAGGTGGGAGCGTATTTACAAGAAACTTGCACCATGAAGAACGCTTTCCATTTAAAAAGGAAAAATAACATTATAGACACTCATATGCCTTATACATATGACCCAAAACAACCTATGAAGCTCTAGCAGGACATATCCAGAAATGTAATTGATTTCAAATAATCGTTTTTAAACACAGCATATAAATCAATTGTATACCGGCATTCAAGAGGAAATGACTAAAAATGTCCTTGAGACACATGAAAGCGTTTTGTGGAATGCCCTAGCACCATTTTTTTGACATTATTAACATGGCTATGTAACTCCCATAATCAAAATCTAAATTTGCCAAACGCAAGTGGGAGCGTATTTACAAGAAACTTGCACCATGAAGAACGCTTTCCATTTAAAAAGGAAAAATAACATCATACACACTCATATGCCTTATAAATATGACCCAAAACAACGTATGAAGCTTTTGCAGTACATATCCAGAAATGTAATTGATTTCAAATAATGACTTACTTCATTGGTAGGCCTTCACATGTATTATCTCCTTTGTTTTCTTCAGTGAAAATCTTATCTGCAACCATGTGTTGGCCTCACCTCAAATAAACAAAACAGGCGATGGACTGAATGAGGATCAATGACATACATTCACCCCAGTCCAAAGATCTGGGCCTAAACAAACCTTTAGATAGGCCACACCTTATCGTCATCCTGAATTAATCATTTAAAATATTAGGGAGAGATTTATGATTGTTGTATGCCTGTTTTGTACCACTGTGTGTCATTTTTGTGATGCAGTGCTGGTGCAAAAGATTTGCTATGTTAAATAATAAGTAGGGCATTAAGTTTTTGATGACTGTTATTCATTTACTGTTTGGTAATAGTGGTTAATAACATTTTTTATTATATTTTTCCACAGATTCAACTGCAGATCTTTTCATATTTTGAAAAATGCCTACGAAAAATAGAATTAGAAAGGCTAGAAAACGTCAAAGACAGCAGGATGATCTTTATTGCAGCAGTCCTCTTCCCCAAATACTTATCAAAACACCAAGAAAGCTCCGGGTAAGAGCACAAAATCATTCTTAAGAAATATTTTTAGTAAAAAAAGTATTTATCGCAAAAATGTTTCAGTTCACAAAAAGAAGAGCAATTTAAATGGAAAGGAAAGACCCATCAAAAATGTTACTGGTAGAGGAAGAGATAACTCTGTGCATGATAGTAGAAGGAAACAACAGTTTAGGGACATTCGAAAACGAATGTTCCGTAACAGGATAATAGTTAATTTATTAAAAAATATTAAGAAAGGCCAACAGAAAGTGGCATTTTATAAGAAGAAGAAAAATGTAGAGAAAATTATTGATCATGCTTTTGAAATTAAGCGAAAGTTGTTTATTTTGGTAATCAATAGAATTAGGAAACTAAGCAAGGTAATTTCTGATTTCAAAACAAACAGTAGATGGAAGAGAGTAGTAAATCGTAGTAACTTTTGTGAAGTTTTTTCCGGAGAATGGATGCATAGTTCAAGTTCTGAGGCATTTTTTAATGAGGAGAGTTATTTTCAGGATAATGATTTGGTGTTTGCAGTTGACACCAGTGGTCGAGCTTATGAAGTGAAGGATGGTTGTCCAGTTGAAAAAGAAAAACTTGTGACAACAGAGACAGAAGAGGTGCTAAGTGATGAGGTTTTAGGAAGACGTCCTAAGGGTCCTGTGTACATTTGGAAGTGTAGTTCTATTTGCAGTGTGCGACAGGTTTCCATCAATTTGCTTTGTGATTTTATACGGACATTTAATAAGAAAAGTTTGAAGCAGAAAATGAAGTTGTTGCAAGATTTAGATCCTTGCAGAGTGAGACAAATGACAGGTTTGCGTGGTCATTCACTGGCTTGTCTTTCCAGGAGAGTATGCCAGAGTGTTTTTCATCATTTCAGGATGCTAGCAGTGCATCATAATAAAGTGAGAAAATTAGTGAGAATGTTGTATTATGCTAAGAGTCCAGCAATTATGCTTAAACAATTATGTGCTGCTCTTTTGCATGGTTCTGAAATAGATGTGAAGAATATTTGTGAAGAAATTGAGTTTTGTTACTTTAGTAGTAAAGATGAGAATGTTCAAATTGACCCTGAAGTAGAGGGTTATGTTGAAGATAATGTACAGGTTTCCAGTACAGATAATTTTCAGAAGGAAATTGCCACGTTTCAGATGAAATCAAGTGAGAGGCCTAATTTCACTTGTGTATGTTGTCGACGCACTTATTATAAGAATCAGACTAAGGTAGTGGATTTATATGCAAAAAGTGAAAGGGAAAATAATAGTGAATGGAAGGATTTTGCCACATACTTGATGGTAGAAAATTATTTTGATTTGGGATCGGATCAACGTGTGTGTACTTATTGTTGTAATAAATTAAACCAAAACCAGATGCCTGCTAGGGCAGTTCATAATAATCTGGAATTGGTTGAGATTCCTTCTGAATTGAAGGATTTAAATACTTATGAATCTATTTTTATTCAAAGTATCCATCCCTTTCAGGCTATTGTAAGAATGAAGCCAAATACAGGGAAGTTGCCTCCAGCAGATTTACAGAGAGGATTAAAGGGAAGAGTTGTTTATTTGCCTCTAGATTTGAACAAAAACATTAACACAATTGGAATAGAAAAAGTGGAAGAGGAACCTCTGGTTATCTTGGTTAATGGGGTTCCGACAAAGAATAAGAAAATATGGCAAGATTTAGTGGATGTTAGGAAAGTCAAAAAGGCAACAGTGTATTTGAAGAAAAATAATAAGTACTATAAGAATGTATATGTTGCAGAAGAGGAAGTAAGTGATGAAGAGGATAGCGATTTGTGTGCTGGCCAAATTGAGAAAGTAGAGGCCTCTAAAAGTGAAGAAATATATGAACATTATAGTGTTCATCCTTTGCATTCCAAGGAAGTCATGGGGAATGCTATTGAGTTGTTTCAAATGAAACAAGCCAAAGGGAGTCCCATTAGTGTTTGGGAGGAAAGTTTGGAAGCTCGGTGTTTCCCACAGCTATTTCCCACAGGTCGAGGAGGAAGATATGATGAGCGATCTCATCAAATTCCTGCGTCTGAATACCGGACTTTACGATTGTATGCAGAAGATCCTAGGTTTCGTCAATGCATTCCCTATTTGTTTCATCTCCTGTTTGAAAGCGATCTGTCTGGACTGTCATATGCAGTGAACCACATCTTAAAAAGTGGTATACAGATGCGAAATATCTCGGCAAGGGACTTTATGCATAAAGTCAATGTCCAAGACAGTATTTTGGATTCTCACTTAATTAATCTCATGGCGTGTCAGCGTGGTACTAATGAGTACTGGTACCGTCGTCATGGTGATTTAAAATGTATGCTGAGGAACTTAGGAACTCCGACATGGTTCCTCACTCTGAGCTGTGCCGAGTATGGCTGGGAAGACTTACTTGAATTTCTACGAGAGGCAAATGGAAATATTGAAAACATTGAATTCAAGACACCTGGAGAACTGTGTTCTTTGGATCCTGTGAATGTATGCAGGTACTTCAATCATAGATTTGAAGCTAAGATGTCTTTCATCACAAATAAGAAGAATCCACCTCTTGGAGAGGTGTTGGATTTCTTCTGGAGAAAGGAGTACCAAGCAAGAGGTGCTCCTCATATACATATGTTGTTGTGGATAAAGGATTCACCTAAATTTGGAACAGATCCGGATGACTTAGTGATGAATTTCATAGAACAGTATTCTACGTGTGCTGTTCCAAACGCAACGGAGAAGAAAAGCCTAAGAGAACAAGTTCTACGTTTCCAAAGCCATCGTTGTGGAAAGTACTGTCCTCGTAAATTCAGAAACAAGGACAAGTTCTACACCAAATGTCGTTTCAGCTTTCCACGACCGGTGATTTCTAAAGGAAGAGTGAACAGTTTGATGTCTTCACTGCGACATAATGTGACGAGGAAATCACCCAAAAATACATACAATTTGAAAAGGAACGAAGAGTCCAAGTACATTAACGACTACAACCCAGTGATTTTGTCCATGTGGAATGCTAACATGGATATACAGTTTGTGGGTGACAACTGTATGGCTGTGGCTCGGTATGTGACATCTTACATCACCAAAAAAGAAAAGACAGAACTGAAGGATATGTGGGAGGACATTTCCCATGAAAAGAGCCTCAGCAAGAAGTTGTACAGTTTCAGTCTGAAGATGTTGTCGCATCGAGAAATCGGAGCTTACGAATGTTCAGATCGATTGTCTTCAGCAAGTCTCTATGCCAAATCCAGGAGTATTGTTTGGGCGAGTCTTGGTCTTGCTGCAACGCGAAATCGAGTTCTAAAACCTGTCCGGGAAATTGAATATTTGGCAGAAAAGGATCCAAACAGTACCGACATTTTGAAGACCAACATGTTGGATACATATTATCCAAATCGAAGCAGTCACCTTGAGAATGTTTGTCTATATGAGGTTCTACAAAATTATATATTCAAGAGGAACATCAAAGAAGATATTGAGAAAGGAGTGTATGCTGTAATTGGAAGTGAGGGATGCCTGGTCAAGCAAAGAAAATGCCAATTAGTAAACCATCGAAAATTGAGTGGCGAATCTCCAGAAAAAAAGGAGTTTTTCTATTTAGCACTTTTGCAACTTTTCAAGCCTTGGCGTGCAGAAGAGGAACTGCTTGGAGATTTCCTCTGTTACGAAGACTCTTTCACTGCTGCTAAGGAGACCATAGAATGTCCTGCTTTTCCCAAATATCAAGAAATGCTAACTTTGGAAATTGAGCAGGAAGCAACGATTGCAGCCGAGATTGCCAGAGACAGTTCTCAGGACAGTCAGAGTTCTGTTTCATTGAGTCAAGATCCACTTGGAGGACCTATTATCGAAAATGAAGCTGCCACTGCTATGAATGAAGTGGAAAGAGCCATGGCACATGCTCAGGAGGATTCAGTTAACTTAGAAGACTTGGAAAAACAACTCAACGTTGAGCAGAGGAAAATATATGATGAAGTTACCAAGCAAATTGAGCATGGATTAAGTCATGAGAAGAAAGAGTGCTCATGTACATCTTTGAAGCCTGTCCGACTGTATGTGAGTGGAGAAGCGGGAACTGGAAAAAGTTTCCTCATTAAAGCAATTTCATGCTATCTGCAGGAAAGGTCATCGCTGTCTTGTGTTGTCACCGCTCCTACTGGACTTGCAGCACATAACATTAAAGGTATTACTTTGCATCGTGTACTGATGCTGCCGGTGGAGCATGACAACAAATTACAATACCACAAGTTATCTGGGGATGCTTGCTGTGAAGTTTCAAGAGTCTTGAGGAAAATGAAACTACTTATCATTGACGAAGTAAGCATGGTTTCCAATGTCATGCTTGCCTTTGTGCATTTGAGAATGCAAGAAGTACTTACAACTGAATATGATGTGTTATTTGGTGGCAAACACATCATTGTTTTCGGAGATCTTCTGCAGCTGACACCAGTAAAAGGACAACCTGTGTTCAAAATACTCACGCATGAAGATACCAGGAAGTGCCTAGGGAGCAATGGCAACGTCAATATATGGTTAAACTTCAATTATGCTGAACTGCATGAAAATATGCGTCAGGCAAAAGATGAAGATTACAAGAATATTCTACAATATATTAGAATTGGAAAAGTGACCGAGCATGGAAAAGAAGCTTTAAATGCACGATTACTTTCAAATTTATATCCCGAACAAGAGATTGTGGCTGAGAATATTTTTCTGAAAATTACTGAGAAGAAATCCGGAATATGTTTGATGCCAACTCTTGCAGAATGTGCCATCTTCAACAACAAAATGTTGAATTTAGAAAAGCAAGAGATTGTGAAACTTGAAGCTATTGACAAAATAGAGCATATGGGATCAACAATTATTTTGTCAGAGAATTTGAAATCAAAATTGGATTCATTAGAGAAGACTATATCTAAAACAGCGGGTTTTGAAAAGACTTTGAATGTGTGTTTAAATTGCCGAATTATTTTGAGAAGGAATTTACATGTTGAAAGAGGTCTGGTAAATGGATCAATGGGTAATGTTGTTGATTTTGAGAAATACAGAAATAGAGATGGAATAGAATTTTTAAAAATTAAATTTGATGGCATTGAGGAAGTACAGCTAATTGGTCGTTGTTCTGCTAGGTTTTTGCTTGTTAAAGACTTATATGTTCGCCGTAAACAGTTTCCTGTTTGCTTGGCATATGCGGTGACAATCCATAAATCTCAAGGTTTAAGTGTAGACAGTGCATTGGCGAATATTGGCAGTTCTGTGTTCAAGGAGGGTATGGCATATGTGGCATTGTCACGAGTTAGAACTTTATCGGGATTGTACTTGATTGACTGTGATGTCACAAACATTTGTGCGGATCTAGATTGTGTTAAGGAATACAATAGGTTAAGAAGAGAGTATGCGCCACATTTGCCTCAATATCCTTTGTTTGAGAAACGTGTGGTAGGCCAGAAACGTAGAAATATCAGTAATAGTAGGGAGGTTGTAGCAAAAAGACCAAAAGTCGATGAACCGAAAATTGTTAGCAGAAAGAAAGTGGATTCTGTTGAAGATGTTGTCGGTTTTCAATTTGAAAACAGTTCTGGTGTCAACTGCTATGCAAATGTAGTGGTTAATGTTCTCTTTTCACTAGAGAGTTTAAAAGAACAGATTCTGTTGAATTCAGAACAAATTTTATGCTGTTTGTTGAATTCTGTTTTCGAAAAATGTAGCACTGATCGAACAAAAGTAGAAAGTGTGTCTGAAGTTCGTTATCTGTTAGATGAATGTTCAGGTCAAACAGACTTCTCTGAAAATAATCAGCAAGATTGTCAGGAGTTTTTAATGTATATGCTTGATGTATTGCAAGATGAGGGTGTAGATGTAGATCACCTGTTTGGGCTTTCTTATCAATGGCAGCATGACTGCGAGAACTGTATGGTATCAAGTACAACTAGTGTAGACTCAGAAAGATTTATATATTTAACTTTGCCAGACAGTAAATCAGTGTCCTTTAATAAGCTAGTAAATGCAGCGGATCACAACATGGAGTGTAGCCAATGTAAATCTGAAATGATGTCAACATTATTTATACGTAGATATGGCCAGTATGTCATTTTAATGATCCAACGATGTAGGCCTGATGGATCAAAATTGTCAACTTTAATAAAAAAATGTGTGGCTTCTCAGCTGTCAATATCAGGAAGGACTTTTGTAACTGTAGCAATTATCTATCACGATGGTCCTTCAACAACATCAGGACATTATACATCTTATTTAAAGTCTCGAAACGGCTGGTCATTCTGCAATGATTCCGTTGTAACTTTCAAAAAAAAATTGCTGTTTGACCTTAAAAATTCTTACCTGGTGTTTTTAAAACCAAAATTTTAAAGAAAGAATTTTGGGATTTCCTGTGAGGAATTGCAAAAGGTTCATCAAGTAGAGGGAATGTAAGTCTGCAATGCTGTCTAGATTATTGGTCCAAAACTTTTAATTATAATGTCAATTTAAAAATCCAACTATATAAACCTGATGCAAGTAAGTCTGCTTCATAGTAAGCAGTATCAGTGTCATAGGAAAAGGAGAACACGAGTGACAAAGAAGAGTAAGATATTAGTAGTCCAGGATTGTGAAAATAATCTCAAATGTTTTCTTTTTGAAAGTTGCGAAAATAGAAAATGACGGGATTTGATTGGAAGAATTACAAGAGTTGCGAATCGCTGCAACATGATTTGGCCTAGTGGAAACATGTGATAGAATGTGAGAAGTCTTTTCTTGTATGTAACATATTTTTCAAAACGATGGAGGTTTTCTTTCAGAAAGTGGCGGACTGAAAATATTTATAGCACAACAGAGTGGACGCTGTTCATAGGTGATCCTTCGACGTCATTGAAAGTAAGTTAATTTTAAGGAGTTTTGAATTCAGATTTCTTAGGTTGTATGGGTTTTTTAAACACAATCATTTTGATTGTGTTTTTTTTCCCCGCTGTTACATGATGAATACCTTCAAGTCACTGATTTAAGTGAAATTTGATACATTCTGAGAACAGCAAAAATAAACCATTTAACATGTATAATTAATGTTCTGCTTTTTGTACTTATGATATACATTTAGAAATGTGAGGTAGATATGGAGAAACTGAGTCTTCTGTAAGTGTCAATTTTAATGCTTACAGTGCTGTACTTCTGGGTACTGTTTTTTTAAAAAAAAAAAAAGAAATAGGCCTCACCTCAAAGAAAGCTCTTGAAAGCACACATCTTATTTGCATCCTGAAACAATCATTTAAAATGTTAGACACAATTTTATGATGGCTTTACATCTCTTTTGCGCTGCTATTGCATCACTATTGTGAGACATCAGCAATGCAAAAGAAGCACCATGTTCCAAAATAGGCCTCATTTCATCAGCATGAAGATACTGTTTGTTTAAAATAAATATCTTTAGGATTGTGTAGGGGTCGTAGAGAAGCAGAGGCTTCTGTAAGTGTCAAAGTTGTTTAAAAACTGTTTCTTCTTGAACCTTTTCCCTTCTTTTTTCTAATTTTTAAATACATGTTTTAATATTTTTGGAAATGTTTGTTCTCTCTTTTACAGATTGAAAGTATGAAAAATTTTCTTTAAAAGTTAACAAGAATTATAAGGTAAATGTTTTCTACTTTTTTAACGCGCATTCCACTGCTGATGATGTCACTGACTATGTTATGAATGATGTAATAAGTGGGCATGTTTTACTACAATGGTAGGTCTTCACATGTATTATCTCCTCTGTATTCTTTAACAAGCATAAATTTGATATGCAACCCTGAGTACGCTTCATCTTAAACAAACTTTTAGAGAGGACACACCTTATCGTCACCCTCAATCAATCATTTACTCTATCACATTTAACATCTATTAGTTCTACTGCTTCATTTCTTTAATCTTTACTTTCCTGTGTTTGCTTCTTCTCTCATTCCTTTCTCTATTACTTAATTATTCTACTCCTTCCAGTATTTTTCTCACTCCCTCTCTTCTCATACTTCTTCATTATTATTCACTCATTCTGTCTCTATTAATGTTACTGTTTCTGAATGATCTCAAAAAAATTTTAAAACAAGAACAGTAAGTATAAGGATAGGAAACAGACATTTATGTTACAAGAAAGACAGCTATAGGAAGTAAACAAAAGATACTGTTACTCGCAATCCACTGCTGATGATGTCACTGACCATGTCAAAAATGATGTAATATATGACATGATCAGAAGTGAATTGCGGGTAACAGTATATTTTCTTTACTCCCTATAGCTGTCTTTCTTGTAACATAACTGTCTGTTTCCTTTCCTTATACTTACTGTTTTTTATTTTTTTTTTATTTTTTGGTTCGCTCCTGGTTCGCGTACCGGAGTGCGAACTGGGAGCGAACTAAAAGAAATAGAGCTTGGCAGAGTTCCAAAAATTCTACCAATTTTTTTTATAATGGGGAGGTAGTTCTGAAAAGAACTTTATTTTTGGTTTTTTGTTGTTTTAATTTTTTTTATTATTTTTCTGAACATTTTTTATATTTTTTTGTTTTTTTCTGAACATTTTGTAATTTTTTTTATTTTTTGGGGGGAGGGGGGAAACAAAAATGATTCATTGAAGAGGGCTCAACAGGAGCAACAAAAAAAAGAAGAATTTATTTTTTGGGGCGTTTTGGACATACATGATTTTTGATTGCTCTTATTATAAGAGTAATGCTACTTTCTCGGTAGCATAATATTTGATTGCACCACACGCACACTTGTTTCACTTCCCCCATGTCCATTTGAATATTCGGGATCAACTCCCTTGCCTCTGGTCCCGATACTTGTAGCACGACAGATCTTCTTGCTATTGCCGGGGGATTTTGTTGTTCGTTGCGAAGCTGAGCAGCACTATAATTATTTGGGTGCCACCTACTCATGTGCCTGTGCATTGTAAAATTTCCAAAACTATATTTTTTGTCCGTCCCCCTTGAAAGGCGATCATCACAGATACGGCAAAAGACATATCTTGCATTGACTTTCTTTTGCCCTGGTGGAAATTTAAAAAATTGCCAGGTGAAATTTTCCTTTCTGTTGTACCGCCTGGGCTCCTCAGGCAAAAATTCAGGCTCTTCCTCCTCTTCCTGATCTTCCTCTTCTTCAAAGATTGGTTGAGTAGGTGGTCCTTTCTTTCCATGAGGAGGTGGAGGTGGTGGTGGGGTAACACTACCAGAAGCAACAACTGAAGCCATTTCTCTAGAATGTAAAAGGGTCTTTCTCTCACCAAGATGAAAGTCAGAGTGAGGAAAGAAGGAGGGGTTTTCATCATTTGGGAAAAGCAAAAGTTCTAAACCAATGAAAAGTGTTAATTTTAGATCACATGACCTAGTATTACATCATTAGGAAACCAAAAGTGAAATGAACCAATGAAAAGTCACATGACCTGCTGTCTTTACGTTTCGCGCTTTGCGCCGCTTTCCGGACCGCTTCCGGGTCCGCTAACTTGGCGCGTCGGATAACGTATTACGCGACAACGCAAAACGTCATGATAACGTAACAGTTACGCTAAAGGAACGATTACCGGTTCGCGCACCAAGTCGCGGCTTTAAATTGAGCTAACGGGAAGCTGACCGGTTCGCGGATGAGGAGCGCAACAAAAAAATTATTTTTTTAAAAATGTATAAAAAACATGTAAAATATATTTTAAGATTTAAAGAAGAATACATTTTACAGATACAGATATTAGCTTTCAAAAAACCATTGAAATTCAATGAAAAAACCATAGGTTATAGTCCATATATAGTTAGGAATTTGCATTTACAAAACCTTGAAAATTCAATGAAAAAACCATTGGTTATAGAACATATATAGTTAGGAATTTGCATTTACAAAACCTTATTTTACTCGCATAAAACCATTGAAATTCCATATATAGTTAGATGCGCTAACTATATATCGCGCACCCGCAATCCACTGCTGATGATGTCACATATTACACCATTCATGACATGGTCAGTGACATCACTGATGACATCACTGATGACAACATCCAGTGACTGTATGTTTCTGTAAAGTTAAAATATGTCTTACATATTGAAGAATGAGTGGATGTATAAATGTCTGGATGAAGGATTTAGTAGGTGCATGACTGATTGTATGAGGGAGTGATTAAATGTGTCTCACTGAGTGCATGGGTTAGTGATTAAACTGTATTAATTTGTGCATCATTATATCTGGTGTTCTGTAAACTGCTGCATGTGTTGATCAGTAGCTATATGAGTAACTATATGGGTTATTGATTGGTTGCTCAAGTATTTGTATGGGAGACTGAGTATGTGTGTGAGTGGCTGGGAGGTGTGTGACTCTGTGCATAGATGTGTGAACAGCTGATTCACTAGATGTATGGGTTCAAAACTGCATGTGGAAATAGCTGTATGGGTGGTTGACCGTGTGCATGAGTGTATTGGTGAGTGATTGGATATCTCAATGCTACATGTCAAAGTAAGTACATATGTAAAACACAGTACATGCGAGAGTTGACATATATAAATTACTGTGTTTAAGAGCCAGTGAATGTGTGAGTGGCTGCATGGATCATTGAAAACTTGTATCAGTGATTGTATAAGAGAGTAAATATGTGTTAGAATATGTTTCAATAAGTAAGGTGTGTATAACTGTATAGTTGAGGAATTGGAGGTGTGATTGATTCTTTGCATGACTGTCTAGGTGTATGAGTAACTCCATGGATGAGTGACAATCTGTGAGTGTCTGTTTTCACTGAGTGTATCTAAGGATATATCAGAGTCTGTAGAGGTTCATCGTAATAACACATGAATGATGTCATCTGTGATGTTGTCAGTGATGTCATTTGAGTTGTCATCAGTGATGTCATCAGTGATGTCATTTGAGATGTCATCAGTGATGTCATTTGAGTTGTCATCAGTGATGTCATCAGTGATGTCACTGACCATGTCATGAATGATGTAATATGTGACATCATCAGCAGTGGATTGCGGGTGCGCGATATATAGTTAGCGCATCTAACTATATATGGAATTTCAATGGTTTTA
Organism: Lissotriton vulgaris; assembly: GCF_964263255.1. Classification (NCBI taxonomy): domain Eukaryota; kingdom Metazoa; phylum Chordata; class Amphibia; order Caudata; family Salamandridae; genus Lissotriton; species Lissotriton vulgaris. The sequence goes on along the minus strand of NC_141698.1, from coordinate 204,373,845 downwards.
TGCGAGTAAAATAAGGTTTTGTAAATGCAAATTCCTAACTATATATGTTCTATAACCAATGGTTTTTTCATTGAATTTTCAAGGTTTTGTAAATGCAAATTCCTAACTATATATGGACTATAACCTATGGTTTTTTCATTGAATATATATATATATATATATATATATTATATTACCTACTGGCGGTCGCCAGTAGGTAGTTATAGTTAGGATTTTTTTCAATGTTAAATCTCAAAATTCTATTTGGAATAACTTTGGCACCGGTTTATGAATCTGCCTGAAAATTTCCTCAAAATGGCCTTCCCTGGAAGTTTGGGGGGGGATGCGACAAGCGGGGGCCGAGATAAAAGGGGGGGGTCCCAAAACGCGTTTTCCCCATGTTAATTTCCATAGGGCGGTCGGCCTCACTTTTAGCCCGAACGGCTGAATGGATTTACACCAAACTTGGCAAAATTGTAGGGACTGGTAGCCCGATGTGCCTTTGCTATGTCTCAAGATATGTGCTCCAGTGGATTTTGAGTAATTTTGGTTCAAAAATATATATATATCTATAAGCGCGCCCCGGTACGCGCTCCGGGGAGCGCTCCGGGCGCGACACGCGACTTGCGCGCAGAAGGCTGATTGGTTCTTGGGTGTCTGTAAACATTAGAAACAGTCCGGAGCGGGCTCCATCTTGTGTCTCGGTAGGATCAAAACACAATAGGTGGCCAAAACAAATGGGGAATTGACCATAAGGGGGCAGGGTAGACCCCCCCTGACCCCCTAGGTTTGATGTGGGGGCTATAAAAGGGTCCCGCTGGGCAAAAAAAATATTTTTTTTTTCGATTTGCGCGGGGGGAGCGCCCGGTACGCGCACCGGGGAGCGCACTGGGGAGAAAAGAGAAAGGCAGAGTTTAAACATTTAAGTCATTTTATATAAATGGGAGGTAGTTCTGAAAAGAACAGTTTTTTTTCTTTTTGTTGTTTTATATTTTTTGTTTGTTTTTTGGAACATTTTTTGGGGGGGGATTTTCAGAACAATTTTATATTTTTTTGTAGTTTTTCTGGGGTGAAACAAAAGACAGGGAATTGCAAACAGCTCAACTGGAGCAAAAAAATTGAAAAAATTAAGGTTGCTTGCTGCAGTGATGGTTGTCTGCAGCTCGATTAAGTAAAGTGATGCTCTGCTCACCATAAGATATAGTTTTGTTGCAATATATGCAAACAAATTTAAATTTGGAAAACTTAGTTTGAACATTAGGGACCATCTCCCTAGCCTCTTCACCGGATGGAGTGGGTTGGTTGGAGGTGCTGGAAGTAGAAGGTTGGGGAGGGTTCAAGGTCAGTTGCCTGACTTCTGCTCTTGAATAATTGTTTTGGTGCTTCCTCTGCATGTGCCTTATCATCGTGTGGTTCCCAAACGAATATTTTTTATTTGGGTTCCCTCTTGACAGTTCTTAGTCACAGATGAGGCAAGTGACCTTTGCTGCATTTACTTTCTTGGCACCCCTTGGCATTTTGAAAAACTCCCAAATAAAATGTTCTTTGGGTTTGTATGGGGGAGTGTCCTCAGGCAGATATTGCCTCTCCTCCTGCTCCTCTTCGTCCTCCTCTTCTTCATGACCACCAATGTGGTCTTGTGGTGGTCGTTGTGGTGGTGGTGGAGGTGGTGGTGGTCCAGATGCACCTGCAGCTGCTACTACTGAAGCCATTTCTCACAGAATACAGGTCTTCTTCACTCAAACAACAAAGTGAAAATGAGGAAAAAAGGTGGGGTCTTTCATCATTTGGAAAACAAAACTGTTGCGAACCAATCAAAAGTGTTATTTTCAGGTCACATGACCCGACGCGCTTGCGCTACGCGCCCCGGGGCGCGTCCCGGGGCGCGCCCAGGGGCGCATTGCGTAAGCGCGTCGAATGCTTCCGGGTGCGTTTACGCCGTGCATATGACGCGGCTACGCGATACGTCACGATCATGTTTTTGTTCGCGACATTGGCGCTAATGGGACGCTTCCCGGTTCGCACACTGGGGCGCTCCAAACAAGTACGCTCTCCGGGGGGCTCACCGGAGCGCAGACCGGGAGCGCTCCAAGGCAAAAAAAAAAATGTTTTCAAAATTAATTTTTTTTTTTTTTAAATGGAAAAATTGTAGGGACTGGTAGCCTGATGTGCCTTTGCTATACTCAAGTGTTTTTTACGAAAATGTACTTTCAAATAAATATATATTGTGCTACATTGGGCTATATATATGTTAGAGCCCAAATGTAGCCCAAATGTAGCCCACTGTAGCCCAATGTAGCCCAATGTAGCCCAAAGATGGCCACCAGAGACAAAAAAAAACAAATGTAGTCCGTATATCAGCATATGTAGCGCAACTATAGCCCAATGATAGAATGTACCAGAGTGTTCTAAAGAACAACTAGAGCGTTAACAGTCTTACTTATAAAGTGAGACTCATAGTTTGGAATTAGCATTTAAAAAACCTATGAAATTCACTGAAAAAAACATAGGTTTCACGCCAGTTATAGTTAGGAATTAGCATTTAAAAAACCTATTAAATTCACTGAAAAACCATACGTTTCACACCAGTTATAGTTACCTGGAAATTTTACTGGCATAAAACCATTGAAATTCCATGTTATAGTGAGTTGGACTCACTATAACTTGCGCGTGTAATGCACTGCTGATGACGTCACATATTACTTCACTCATGACATGGTCAGTGACATCACTCATGACATCACTGATGACTCCATCCTTGTGACAGAGTGACAGACCTCCTTTCAGTGTAATGTAAACATTGAAACACATATTCAAAAATAGAAACTAACATTTACAAAAAAGTGGAGATACCTATACCAGTTACAACAACCAATTCAGTAATTCGACCATTTATATACACATACACCCCTTCACCAACAGTTTTATATAGTCATTCATACATATACTCACTTATCATATGTAGTGAGACACCTTTACATCCGTTAACACACCAACAGTCTTCCAAAAGTTACTCACACACATACTCACACATGCAAATAAACTATTGAACATCCATTAATTTGCATATACAGCTATACACACACTAGCACATTACTTCTAAGGAAACTTACACATACTTACTCTCTTAAACATTCACTTATAGAAACACATACTTTTTTATCAGGAACTCTTTCAATCTCTCACTCTCATATATACTCACTTATATACATCAATACTCACATATACTAGATTAAAACATATGTAGTTACTCATAAAGACACTAGTGAGACAGTCATTCACTCACTAACACACACATATACACACTCTTCCACCCATACAGTCCTGCACATATGCTGTCTTCAAAACACATACAAACAGTGAGTTAGTCATTGATGCATCTACGTGCTAAGTAACACTCCCACCAAACCATACAGACACTCATACTGATACAAAAAAAAATCTAATAACACATATACACACACATGTAGCTACTCACCAACCTATGCAGCCACTTATACACAAAGTGAAACACTGATACAAACATTTAAATATTTAAACAATACTCGCTAATATATGTATTCACTAAGATACACTTAATAAGCTAGTGAACCAATCATTTAAAAAAAAAAACATCCATTAAGACATTTATTTAAACATTTATTCTTCCATTGACCTTTACATATACATATATAAAACATATTTATTTTTAGAAAGACACACATTCACTGGATGGTGTCATCAGTGATGTCATGAGTGATGTCACTGACCATGTCATGAGTGATTTAATATGTGACCAGCTGGGGGCACCGTTCCCTACGTGCTGCCTGCCTTGACACCTGCCCGGCTGGGTAGCGACGGGCAGCCGCGTAACGCCGACCGGAACGGAGACAACCCACCGGGCGCAAGGGCCTGCAACTGCTCATCACGACAGCCCGAGGCCTTACCCCAAGGCCGTGAAGATTGCAGCACCAACGCTGCGTAGCAGCCAGAGGTGAGCGGTGGAGGCCTGGGCGAAAGGAGCTGCCAGGGCCGAAGACGCGATCAGGGAGCAGGCTCGGACGCATCTGCCTAGAGATAGACTACCCACCCACCGGTGGAGAGCGACGAAGGTAAACAAGCGCCCGCAGCTGGGAGAGGGTCGGACGGGCCGGTAGAACAGATAGGTGACACACAGCGCCCCCATCACTAACTGCACCCGGCGCAGAGCGAAATGGCGGGCAGCAGCGCACAGGACCTCCCCAGCGACGATGAAGCCATCTATGGCATACCGGACTCCCATGCATCGGAAGAAAGACCGGATGTCACACCCCAAACGGCGGACTACATAAGCTGACTGCACCATGGGATCAGCTCGTTCAGAGGCACTTGCCAAGGAGTGCCACAGCAAACTTGATGAAGTGAACCGACAGAGCTGCGACGCTGCGAATGCAGGGGACGCACATAACAACGAATGGCAACCTTGACCCTGAACGTTCATCACGGGGCAGGCACACGCCCGACGCCTCTCCAGTGAGAACGAGACTCTGGAATGACCCTGAGTACCTGCACTTGGCCGGCGCGCAGACCCAGAGACAATTCGACTGGCAGCAGACCGATTGGGGCACGTAAAGTATAGTGTTTAATACATGTACAAATGGGGTTCCCTGTATGCAAGGGTGGTTCAGACTGGCACATACCTCCCGGGAAGGCAGGGGGCCTTCATGCAATGACTTTGTCAATTTGAAACCACTGTTACAGTGCGCATAGCACAACAGCCCCCTTAGACTTAGACTTTGTTGCTCTCCTAGAGAGTATGGACGGGAGCACGTTTCGCATCCGACCTTTTGGTATTTTGTATGTTCATTATGTTCAATGGCTCATTGTTCCATTAGCCATGTTTCTTTCCCCCCTCCGATCTCAATGAAGTGGTGTGAAGTCATTGATGTCTTCTTGATTGTAGGGAACATTTGCTCGATGGCAGTTATGGGGCTCACGGGAGGATGGTGGGATGCCTGGGAGATGGGAACTGTTAAAGAACTGTAATGTCTGCCATTAAGATATGTACTTGGAATGTGAGGGGCATGCATACACCATCCCGGCGCTACCAGTTCTACTCGTACCTCAAACATCACCACATACAAATCACCCTCTTACAAGAGACACACCTCAGCGACACAGAAACCTCCACCCTACGCCGCAGAAGGCGTGGGCAACTATATGCCACGTGCTACTCATCTTATGCTAAGGGGACACTGGTGTGGGTCAGGCTGGGCACTCCATGGACAACATTAGACAAGTATGTAGACCCCGGGGGGAGGTACGTTGTGGTCCACGGCAGGCTGGATGGGAACCCACTGGTACTAGCCTCAGTGTACGCGCCCAACACAGGATTGACGGATTTCCTTGCTCAGTTGTCGAACATGTTGGCCCCCTGGCATGGTATCCCATGGGTGCTAGGTGGGGACTACAACAGCACATTAGATTTAGCCCTGGACCGATCCCACCCTCCGCCGCCCAACTCACAGGCACAGATTGCTGCGAACACACTTCAGGCATGGTCCACACAATGGGACTTGCATGATGCGTGGCGCAACCGCAACCCACACACCAGAGTCTACTCATACTATTCAGGGGCACACGCCCTACATGTGGGCCTTGACAGATACATGGTAACCAGTGAGATCCTGACCTAGGTCGAAGCTAGGGGGGGCAAGATGGCCGCCGTAGCTCTGTAGAGAGTAGTCGCACTCTCACTCTCTCCCATCCAAGAAGATGTTGAAGTACTGCTGAACTAGGGATGTGGGGTCTGGCCTGCCAGGTTCATCGTGCTCCGCTGGAAACATATAACCCAGGGTGGAAGATAGTGCTAAAGAAGGCATTGAAGTCATTGAAGGCATTGAAGTGGCCGGCTTGGTGGAGAGGGGTGCTAAACTCTGTGAAGGTGGCCACCAGCATGTCTCAAAGAGGCAAGGCAGACAGAGAGAAATCAAATGCGGGATCGATTAAAGCCTTAGCTGCTGCGGTGAAAGAGGGAGCGGTTCCAAAGGTCGCCTTGCAGAAGAAAGCAGCGGAAATCCCTAGCCGACCCTCGAAGAGTGCAGTAGTAAAAAAGAATGAAAAACAAGAAAAGAAATCCGAGGCTGGCCCGGAGACCCGCTCGGGGATAACGAAAACGGCGAGGGAGATTACACTGGAAGGGAAATCACAGCGCGCGCAAGCAGCACAAGCAGCGTTAATGAAAGATCAGAAACGCCAAGCAACTCTACCTGAGTCCTTCATGCCGAGAATTTCCCTAACGGTACCACGGACTGAGTCTCTGGGAATCGATCCCTGCCAGGAGAAACCGCTGGTGGAGGTAGTGCTGTCGGGAGCGTCTGACGGCATCCATGGAGACGCACTGGAGGAGAACGCGGAAGCCGTAGCAGGATCGGTGGACCGCGAGGACCGCGAGGACGCAAGCGTCAGAGACGGCTTGGTTGCTGGGCAACCTACGAGTGCTGCAGTAGTCGGCTCATTGCGAGCGGAGGAGAACGAAGAAGCCACTGAAGCGGCAGCTTGCAGTAAGGAGAACAAGGAGGTCGGTAAGAACAGCAGCCTCGTGGATACTGTGTCAAACACATTGGAGAATAAAAACAATAAGCTGATGTTGGACGCTCTGCTGGCTGTAGAGGTAGAATCACACAGCAATTCTGTGCAGGGTGCAGGAGCAAGCTGGGGCAGCACCCAGAGCTTAACTGAGCAGAAAGGGCTGTATATGAGCGATGATATCGGCAGGTATACAAAAAATATAGACAGAAGTATGAGAGGAGGCTCGCCCGAGTTTTTTTCGGTTTATGAGGAGTCAGATTCTTCAAATGCGAATGCTAGTGAACAGGAGCCATTGGAATCTGAGGATGAGGAAAGTACTGAGCACACCTCTGACACAGATACTAGTAGGGGTTCTAATGATCTTGCAACGAAAAAGAGGAAAGGACTTGGCAGTGGCAAAAGAAGAGGTGGTAGAGGATCAAGGAGCAGTATGACTAAGAAATTGTCGTGGGATTATGCCGCTACTTCAGAGACTTACAACGAAGGCGAGCAGGAGGGAGGGGGGAAAAAGGAGGGGGGGCAGAATACGCAGAATGTAACCCTTGAAATGCTGTTTGGGACTCTGAAACAGATGCAGAAAGAGGCAAGGATTGAGAGTAGAAGGGCAAAAAGAGACACTAAAAAGCTTCAAGCGTCATTAAGGAAAGTAAGCAGGAAACAGGAGGAGGTTGAAGAGAGAGTCTCACAAGTTGAGGAAAGGACAAGCAGGGTTGAAGATGAGGTGACAGACTGGCAATCTTTCAAATCGGATCAAGTGAAGGTGGTTGAAGATCTTCAATGGAAGCTAAAAAGCTTTGAGAACCGTCAAAGGAGAAACAATGTGAGACTCTTGGGCCTAGAGGAGGGAAAGGAGGGGCAGGACCCCAGAGGGTATGTGATTAAGATTCTGGAAGAGGCCTTTCCCGACTCGAAATGGAATTGGGATGTGGAAGTGCAGAGAGCACATAGGTATCCATTGTTCAAGAAGAAGCAGGGAGGGGATGAGAAGGGGTTCCCAAGAGCAATGTTGCTTTTCTTAGGCAACTTTCTAGCGAGGCAGGAGATAATAGACAAAGCTAGGCCTGATTCAAGGAAGATAGCCGACGGGAACACCTTTTTCTCCAGACCGGACTTCTGCCATGTTACTGTGGAAAGGAGGTGGAAGCTAAGGCAGCTGATAGGGCCTTTCCAAAAGCAAGGGGCAGAAGCGTATCTATTGTTCCCGTCCAGGCTGAAAGTGATTAGGAAAGGCTATACCAGAATGTTTACCTCAGAAGTAAAAGCAGCAGAATACTTAGCAGAAATATCGGAAGCTGGCAGGGGTAATGAGAGTAGAACTAGATCAAGAACTCCACCAAGGTCTCCTACGAGAACTCCACCAAAGACCCCGTAAGAATGAGTAGGTGAGACTTAACAGTAAGGAACCAGGATGGGAGAGAGTAGCGACTCTACAGACTACAGGAGGCTACACATAGGCCAGGATTGGCCTATTTGCCTGTAGCAAGGGGGGGGGGGCTCCTAAGGGGTGGGGGGCAAGGGGGGGAGAGGGGTGGGTGGCAAGGGGGGAGACAAACAGGTTGGTTTTGAGCATAAACACGGTGAGGGAGTAAGTAGTAGGAAGGCACGCAAAATACACCAAAAGATGCATGGGCTAAAATATATAAACATACCCAAGGAGGAAAATGTGGGGGAAATGTTAAGGATATTTTCCAAAGCTTGTTGGGGCAAATGGAAATTTGGATTAGGAAAATTTTTGAAACATAATGACCTGTAGAATAGTTTCATTAAATATATGTGGTCTTAATGAGTTGAATAAGAGATTAAAAGCTGCTGCTTTGTTAAAGTCATTAAAACCAGACCTGGTGTGTCTTCAGGAAACACACATCGAGGGCACTAAGGCTTACCTATTAGATCAATTGGGTTTTAAGGTTTTAGCAAAAACCAATCTGAATACTAAGACACGAGGGGTGGTAATCCTGGGCCAAAGGCAGGATACACTAGTCAAGAGAAAGTTGGAGGATCAATGGGGAAGATGGGTGATAGCAGAATTAACATTTGTGGGAGAAACTTTTACCCTTGTCTCAGTGTATGGGTCCACTGGTGATGATCCTGATATTTTTCAATTTTTGGATACAGAACTTGCACAGTGGCCAGAGCCTATTATTTTATGTGGAGATTTGAATCTGCATGATGCAGATAGTAGTTTTCTAGACTCCAATAGGAAATACGCAGGGAGGAAAAAGAGAACCTACAGGGCTCTGGCTGACATGGCAAGAAATAATTCCTTAGAGGATCCATGGATAAAGTGTCACCCGAATCTGGATGGGAGTACTTTTTTTTCAGCTCCCCATCAGACCTTAGTTAGGCTGGATTATTTTTTGATTACACGAGACGTAATAGATGGGGTAAAGATAGAAAGAGAACCTAGGATTATTTCTGACCACAGCCCACTAGTGCTAAGTGTAAATCTGGGGCAAAAGAGAAATAAGGAGCCGTCACAATGGACATTTGACAGAATGCTGCTTCAGGACCAAACATACAGGGAAAAAATGACTGAATGGATTAAGGAATATTGGGAAATCAACAGAGGTACCTCAACACCAGGGATGGAGTGGGATGCTTGCAAAGCTGGGATAAGAGGAATGACCCTGAGTTATGCTATTTCTGCACAGAAAAGGGAGAGGGAAAAAGTGGTGAGAGACAACGAACTAATTAGAGAGGTAGAAGAGGAACTTATGATGGCTATAAATATGCATTTACCACTCGAACAGATTTTACTGAGACTAGTTGCACTTAGAGCGGAAGTTATGGACGGGATGGCAAAAAAAACAGTGGAGAAGTACATGGCTAATAAAGAGAAGGCTTATGAACTCAGTGAGAGAGTTGGTCATATACTTGCGGTAAGAGCTAGACAAAGAGGTGGGGTTGCAGATATTAAAGAGATTAAAAATGAACAAGGAGTTAAAGTTAAGGGTCCAGAACAGATTAGAGAGGTCTTTAGGCAGTTTTATATCGCATTATACCAACTAGAAGGAGATGGAGGAGAAGAGGACATAAGGGCTTACTTGAGGGAGATAGAGTCGACAAAATTGGATGAGGCAGATAGGAAAGAGTTGGAAGAGAAATTCAAAGTGGAGGAACTGACTGAGGCCCTGAGTGAGCTCCCATCTGGGAAGGCCGCTGGTCCGGACCAGATCCCAGTTGAATTTTATAAAATCTTTCAATCCTCTCTGTTACCAGATATGTTTAGCATGATGCTGTTAGCACAAGTAGGTGAGTCTGTCCCGCACTCTTGGGGAGGTGCAGACATCATTGTTATCCCGAAGAAAGGTAAGCCGGCGGATGCTCCGGGCTCTTACAGACCTATCACGTTAATGAACGCCGACGTCAAGGTGTTCTCCAAGATGCTAGCAAAAAGATTGTCCAGAAAAATTGAATCCCTAGTCATTCCCTCTCAGCATGGGTTTATCCCTGGTAAGGGAACAACCCACCATACGAGGTTAGCAATTACGGCATTTGATGTTGCAGATACTTTAGAAGATCCAATGGCAGCGGTATTTCTCGATGCCGAAAAAGCCTTTGACAGGGTCTCATGGAGATATCTTTGGGAGGTTTTGAGGTGGCACGGTATAGGTCCAGGATTTATAAAGGCTTTACAGACACTATATATTGATCCGACAGCCAGGATAAGAGTCAACAGAGGTTACTCGGCTGCAGTTAGCATTCAAAGAGGTACAAGGCAGGGTTGCCCCTCTTCTCCTCTGCTTTTTGCTTTATATTTGGACCCCTATGTAAGAAAATTGGAATTCAATCAAGAGATATTACCAATAGTACTAAATGGTCGTAGGATTAAATCGTTAGCCTATGCGGATGACGTCGCTATCTTAACTCCAGAACCCTCAGATTCCATTAGGTTAATTGAAGAAGAAGCTGAGAGGTTTGGTCAGCTCTCAGGCTACAGCTTGAACACTACAAAAACACAGATAGTTAAAAATCAGTGGGCTATTTGCAGCGATGATAGAGTAACGAACATAGCAACCTATTTAGGGGTACAAATGTCAGCGGAAGTAAGTAGAATTGTGGAAAAAAATATGGATCCCTTGATCGCTCAAACGAAAAAAGATCTGGAAAGAATGAATAACCTACACCTCTCGCTGGTTGGATGTACAAATATAATCAAAATGATGATTTTACCTAAATTTTTGTATGTGTTCAGGGCTGTACCCTTGTTGATCGAAGCCAGTTGGTTTAATACTATAGAGGCAATATGTAATAGATTTATTTGGGCCCAAGGTAAGACCAGGAGGGCCTATAGGTACATGACGCTTCCTAGAGAAAAAGGAGGGTGGGGGGCACCAGATTTTCGTTTATATTACATGGCTACGGTGCTCCAATATATTCAAGGCCTTATTGGCGGAAATTCTGATGATGTAAGTTTGCAGCAGATGTCGACAGAGGTTTATGCTGTCGCGTTAGGGGTAAACGCTGAGAATTGCTTTTTAAAATGTATTGACTATAGTTATTTTAAACGGACTAAGTTTAAAACCGTAAGAGCGGCAGTGACGGTTTGGAATGCATTTTTAAAGAAAGCAAAGATGGGAAGGTATAATAGGTATGTTCAATTATTTAATAATAGTTCACTGCCTAAGGAAATTTTTGCTGATCATGTTATGGCAGACTGGGCTACAAGGGGGGTCATGCAAATTGGTGATTTACTCTCACAGGATGGTTTTAAGCAATTCTCAGAGCTGAGAGATACATACGGCCTAGATAATAGGGGATTCTTTAAATATCTACAGGTCAGAAGCTTTCTTAACAACAAAGTCGGAGGTCCAGCGGGCTTTAATAAAATAGGGATTATGGAGAAAATAAAACTGATGGGGGATTGCTCTATTAAAACTTTTTATGCAGCATTGGTGGAAGAGAAGCAAGATGATTTAGATAAATTTAGTAAGAAATGGGAGGATAAATTGGGAATTGATGGTAGTTTGTTTTATGATTCTCTAAACCTGGGCTGTACGATAATCTGCGCTGCCCCGTTGCAATCGCAGCATTATAAAACACTGTATTTCTTGTATTTTACGCCTGCAAAGATTGCAAAATGGGGGGGGAATCAAGGTATCAACTGCCCTAGATGCAACGAGCTGGAAGCAGATAGTGTACATATTTTTGCAACATGCCCCAAGTTGCGTTTATTGATTAGTGGAATCGAGGGGTTTCTGGCAAATTCACTCGGTATTGAGATATCCCTTACGCCAACGTGGATTATGTTAGGTGTGAATAACGAGGAGCAGGTCCAATATGCTGAATTTATGTTTCTAATAATGGCGGTCTATAGGCTCACAATAGCAAGGGCCTGGCTAGATAAAAGCCCTCCGAGCTTGCAATGCTGGCTAGCAAACACTCTGTATGCATATAATATAGAGGAAAAAATGTACGCTCGAAAGGGGAGAAATGGAAGACGATTGGGGAGTAGAATTTGGGAGCCAATATGTAACTGGAAAGAGAGGCAAAGAAGGAGTAACTAGGGGAGGGGGAAGGAGAATGTTGATGGTATCGTTACCATTATTGTCTGTGGCTTTCATTTTCTCTATTTTTTGTGGTACTTTTTGAGTTTGATCGATTATTATAGCTGAATATTAGTATGCGTAAGTTTTCTTTAAGTAGATGTAGTATACAAGTGGTATGTTATTATTAATTAATGCTGGTGTTTAAAGTATTATATTATAAATTAATGTATAAAATTGTGATATATGTAATGCTCATAACAATATGTTGTAATGAAGGAAAAAAAAAAATTAAAAATAAAAAAAAAATAAAAAAAGTAACCAGTGAGATCCTACCATATGACACCTGCTATATGGGCCGCGCACACTCTGACCACAACCCACACCTCATGGATCTGACGTGGGAGCACCCACAGCCCCCGATACCCACCTGGAGGCTACAGCCTGACCGACTACTGGACGGCCCATTTCGAAGCTCCATATGCACACAAACGGCACAATATTTTGAGGACAACACTGGCACGGCATCGACACCACAGATTGAATGGGACGCATTCAAAGTAGTCCTCAGGGGACAATGTCTGGGAACCCAAGCCCACTCCCGACGGCAGTTAGAGGCAGACCTTAGATGCCTAGAGTCGGACTTGATGCAAGCGGAACAGGAAGCGACTGAAGGCGCAGACACTGGTCTATTGGAGGCGCGGGTGGAACATGGCAGACTGATTGATAGGTTGAAGCATGTTAATTACGCAGCCCACTCAGCCCGCACGCATCACACTGGGGATAAACCTGGCAAGCTGTTAGCCTGGCTGATACAACGCGAAGAGCGAACATCACCCGTGACGGCGATACATCCAACTATAGGTCCAGTGGTATACACCCAGGCGAAAATCCACGAGGCCTTTGTGGCACACTACTGTGCGCTATATGAGTCCCGTCTGCAGACCCCACAACCAAACATTGCTGCTTACCTAGACAAGATCACACTACCTGCCCTAACAGATGACCAACGGGACGACCTTGGGTCACCGATAGCGGCAGATGAGCTACGTGAAGCCATCTTCACCCTCTCGAATGGCAAAGCCCCCGGCCCAGACGGGCTACCGGCAGAATACTATAAAGCCTGCTCCGATATCCTGATCCCGGAGCTCCTCAGGGTATATTCAGCGGCACTAGAAGACTCGTCTTTGCCCCAGTCGATGAACGAGGCGACATTGGTGTCTCTTCTTAAGCCAGGTCGAGATAGCACACTCCTCGGATCGTATAGGCCTCTAGCGCTGTTGAACACAGATTACAAGATCCTGGCGTCGACCCTAGCCCAACGACTCGCAACCCTGGTGCCCACCTTGATACACAATGACCAGAACGGCTTTGTGCCCACCAGATGCCCCTCCCAGAACATACGGAGGTTGTTCCAAGGACAGGAATATGCAGTGCAGGGATTGCCGAGATCAGGCTGCTTAGTTTTAGACCTCGAAAAGGCGTTCGATTCGGTCGAATGGCCCTATTTGTTGGCAGTGCTACGCAAATTCGACCTAGGAGACGAATATATTGAATTGGTTGGGTTGCTGTACAGACACCCCGTGGTGTGAGTCCACACAGGTAAGCTGATGTCCAGCGCCATTAAGGTACGACGCGGCACAAGACAAGGCTGTCCGCTGTCCCCACTACTCTTCTCGTTGGCAATAGAACCCCTCGCTGAGATATTGCGCAGCAGGGGCACACACTGGGGTATCCCACTAGCAGACGGCACACACGTTGTCTCGCTATACGCAGATGACCTACTCCTGTAGGTCAGGGACCTTACCCAATTACCACCGGAACTGTCGGAAATCTTCTGGTCCTTCGAGACCATGTCAGGCCTCAAAGTAAACTGAGCCAAATCAGGGGCGTATTCGTTCGCTCCCGACACTCCAGACCCCGAAATCAGAATCAATGGCGAACAGCTGCCGTGGCACCACACCACGTTCAAATATCTGGGAATATACATATACAGAACACCCCTGGATATCCTGGATGGCAACCTGACGCAACATTACGTCCATAAGATCCCAGATTGCCTTTTGGAAGACTCTTCCACTCAATGTGCCGAGCAGAGTGACGTTAACGAAAATGATCGTTCTACCCAGACTCCTATTTTACCACGCCAACATCCCAGTATACGTCCAGGTCCGCACTTTTAAAGAACTGGAAACCATGATCAGAGATCTGCTATGGAACGCTGGGAGACCCAGAGAGGCACTGAAAAATTTATATACACCTGTTAGTGATGGTGGCCTCGCAGTACCAAACCTAGAACTTTACTATCTGGCAGCACAACTACAGTGGGTGGCTGCCTGGCTCACTGGGAAAAACTTGGAGGACACAGCCACGGCAGCGGGCACACTGTCTCACTCACAGATACATTCCCTATTCCACCCCCTGGCACGCACGAAGAAAACATCACAACTGCATGTAGATGTGGCCATTAAGTGCTACACCAGGAGCTTACGACTCACAAAAAATACTAAACCATACGCCCCAGCGCTTCCGCTCCTAGGTACCCCCAAGACCACAACCGTTGTCACGGAAGCCGCACTGGAACACTGGACACGCAAGGGAGTGGACACCATGGCGGACCTATACGCCGATGGAACCCTGATACCTTTCCCGACACTGGCTAGCGACACGGGACTCCCAGTGGGCAAAGTACTAGCGAGCCCCAAGAACATCCCCCGCAACGCGCGCTTCAAACTGATTCAGTTTTATATATTGCACAGAGCGTACCTCACACCTGACAAAATTAACCAGTACTTCCCGGGCGCCGCAGCAAGCTGCCCAAGATGTCCACTGGAGGGAGCAGACCTGCTACATATGCTGTGGCGATGCCCGCGGATTCAAGCATACTGGCGGTCAGTGCTACCGATACTAGAGCGATGCACGGCCATGCCGATACCGCACACATGGGAGGCATGCCTACTAGGCCTATACAAGCGGACCAAGCATAATAAAGTCCCCTCTCATTTCTGGGACCTAGGCCTCCTCACGGCCAAGAGACTGATCACCAAGCACTGGAAATGAGCAGTCCCACCCCTAACGGAACATTGGCGCACCTCCCTGGACAACTGGGCGAGAGCAGAAAGCATCACCCTCCATAACGAGGAGACAGCAGGACTGAGGCAGTTCCCAATCGCGACATTATGGGACGAGATGCTCAGCTCCTTCCATAGAGAATGCCAAACACTGGGGGACCCCTCAAACGACTCCTCCCCTAGGAGAGACCGGGAAGCGATAAACCGAGCAGAGGCTATGGGCTGCAACCGTGGCACCCCCGACAGGGATGTACACGAACCTCCAGACGTTGCCATCAATGCACCTATCGAAGACACCCCACTCTGACTGACGTGGCGACCCCTCCACACCTTGCCTACACCATGCACCTCCCGCTAGCGACCCACCGCCCTCCCAAAACTAGACAAATGCCCACAGGCACCATTCAATGGCACCTACGAGCCCCCAATGCATCGACACACTCCCACCACAACGCACACACCACACCTCCAAGTTAGATGACCATGACCCCCCTTTTCTTTCATTGTTTTTTATTTTGTTATTTCCTTCACTGAGCCAACACGGCTGGAACGATTGTAATGAGTCTTTGTTATGACACATGAAGTGATGTACCACTGTATTGTGTGATACGCCCCACGACCATAGCACACATCCTCGAGATGTAGAACCATGTATGATGTACTATTCACGTTTTCTTTCCTCCTGTGAACTCAATAAAAGATATATTTAAAAAAAAAAATAAGATTTATAAAACACGCAACATAATTTTCAAATGCCCCCGAGGTCCAAGACTGAAGGTCACGGGAAATGACAGATGAGAAGCCATTTGCAAAGGATCACACAAGCTAGTCAAAGTTTTTCTGGGTATGCAGCAATACTGATTACTAGCCCAACCCTTGGTCCTGCAGCTCATAGTGCAGTTGGATTGAAGCTGCGCCTCACCAATGAAGCAAAACAAGATGGAACGATGCTTGGCATTACTTGTGTTCCCATGCCGGTGAGTCTGCTCCCGGTCACCCCGGCCTAGACTGTCCTAAAAACAAGGCCATTACTCATTTGCCTATAGTTGGAGCCTGTCTGTAGTGGCAAACTGAGCTTAAAATAAGAGACTGGAATTTGGTCCTCTGGGATTACCTGTCATTCAGATTCATTCAAACAATGTATCCATTCCCCTTTGTTTCTGGACAACCCATAACCTATCAATCAATCAATCAATCAATCACGGCATTTGTAAAGCGCGTTACTCACCCGGGAGGGTCCTAAGGCGCTGGGGGAGAGGGGTACGTTACTGCTCGAACAGCCAGGTCTTGAGCTGCTTCCTGAAGGAGAGATGGTCTTTTGTTTGCCGAAGGTGAGTGGGGAGGAAGTTCCAAGTCTTGGCTGCCAGGTAGGAGAAGGATCTTCCTCCGGCGGTGGCTCTGCGGATGCGGGGTACGGTGGCGAGGGCGTGGCTGGTCGATCGTAGCTGGCGGGTGGGCGTGTAGAAGGTCATGCGGTCGTTGAGGCACTTGGGGCCCAGGTCGTGGAGAGCCTTGTGTGCGTGGGTGAGGAGTCTGAATATGATTCTCTTGCTGACGGGGAGCCAGTGCAGGTCTCTCAGGTGTCCGGTGATGTGGCTTTGCCGGGGGATGTCCAGGATGAGTCGTGCGGAGGCGTTCCGGATTCGTTGGAGTCTTTTTTTAAGTTTGGCTGTGGTTCCGGCGTAGAGGGAGTTCCTGTAGTCCAGTCGGCTGGTGACGAGTGCCTCGGTAACGGTCTTCCTGGTTTCTGTGGGGATCCATCTGAAGATCTTGCGGAGCATGCGTAGGGTGTTGAAGCATGATGAGGAAACGGCGTTGACTTGTCTAGTCATCGAGAGAGTGGAGTTCAGGATGAAGCCCAGGTTGCGAGCGTGGTCCATTGGCTTGGGAGCGGTGCCCAGGTCAGGGGGCCACCAGTAGTCGTCCCAGGCGGAGGGTGATGATCCCAGGATGAGGACTTCCGTCTTGTCTGAATCAGTTTCAGGTGGCTGTTCTTCATCCAGTCAGCGACGTCTTTCATCCCTTCGTGTAGGCTGGCGGGTCGTTGGTGCGGGAGAGGATAAGTTGGGTGTCTTCGGCGCAGGAGATGATGTTGAGGTTGTGTTGGCGTGCGATGGCTGTGAGGGGGCTCATGTAGACATTGAAGAGGGTTGGGCTGAGTGAAGATCCTTGTGGTACGCCGCAGATGATTTCGGTGGCCTCGGATCTGAACGGGTGGAGGCGGACTCTGGGTTCTTCCGGCGAGGAACGAGATGATCCACTCCAGGGTTTTCTCTTGGATTCTGATGTTGCTGAGGCGCTGCACTAGGGTGCGGTGGCAGACAGTGTCGAACGCAACAGAGAGGTCCAGGAGGATGAGGGCCGCTGCTTCCCCGTTGTTGATCAGGGCTCTGATGTTGTCGGTGGCTGCGATCAGGGCGGTCTCAGTGCTGTGGTTGGCCCGAAACCCGGACTGCGAGGGGTTGAGGGATACGTTCGTCTCGAGGAATGCAGCGAGCTGTCTGTTGACGGTCTTCTCGATGACTTTGGCAGGAAAAGGAAGGAGCGAGATGGGACGGAATTCTTGAGGTCGTGGGGTCCGCCGTTGGTTTCTTCAGGAGGGCGCTAAGCTCGGCGTGCTTCCAGCTCTCCGGGAAGGTGGTGGTGTGGAAGGAGGTGTTGATGATGTCGATGTGTGTTGAGGGTGGTGGGGTCGTAAGTCCGTCGTGTGGGTTGGCGTTCTCGGGGCCAGGGGTCTTGGCTCTGGGCGCGGTCCAGGTGCGGACGGGCGCAGACGGGCTTGCCTTTGGCACACCTTCGGCAGACAATCGGCGCGCGCGCTGCGCATCAATGCTGCGTGTGGGCGTCATAAGTAAGGAGTCAGGAGGGAGGGTCAGCTGGGTGGCGGGAGCGGGGGGGCAAACGGGCTGGCGGGGGCGGGGACGCAGGGAGGCAGTGGCAGGAAAGTCCGGGCAGGTGGGCAGCTCAGCGTCGGCTGGGTCGCTCGGGAAGCGGCAGGCAGGTAGCCAGGCAGGAGAGGCTGCAAGCGGCAACGACTGGAGCAGGAGGGGCAACCAGGCCTTGTTACGGGCACAGTGGGTCTCCAGAATGGTGTCCGCGGTCCCCTTAAGTAAGGAGCCGGGAGGGCGGGTCAGCTGGGTGGCAGGAGCGGGGCGGTGAACGGGCCGGCGGGGGCAGGGCCGCAGGGAGGCAGCGGCGGGAAAGTCTGGGCAGGCAGGCGGCTCAGCGGCGGCTGGGTCGCTCAGGAAGCGGCAGGTAGGTAGCCAGGCAGGAGAGGCTGCAAGCGGCAACGAGGGGAGCAAGAAGGGCGACCAGGCCTTGTTACAGGCCACAGTGGCCTTTGTTAATGTGCACACTAAAAACACATTGATGCACTTGTTGAATGAGTTTTATCTGTCCAATTCCCTAATGTATACCTAGATAGAACCCTAGTTGTAGAATGCTGAAACTAAACTCTATAAAATAATCCAATCTTATTTCAATCCTAGTTGTTTCCCTGTTCACCCCTATAATTCTAGTGGTGTTTAGCCAGTATATTTTTTAGTATTTGGTATTTAGCATTAGTCTGGGTATTACTTTCTATAGCAGGCAGCTCTTCTGCATTATGCTTCTTGTTTATTGCTTAGCCCAAAACCGCCTATATGATATTCATGAAGTTATGAAAGGGTGAGGAGTTGGATATGTTGAATCATCTTGGGCATAATTCTGTCTGTGAACAGCTTATTTTGGGTGTTGTGAACTATCAGTGAATGTGCAATAAATCTTGATATTCTCTTGCAAAAATGTAAAACCTGAGCTCTCCTTGCAATTAAAAGCGATGTTTAGGGGGGCGTGGCTAGCCGCCTAAGATGGCGAACGTGGCCTGGTGAAGCTCCGGACCGGCCAGGGGAAAATCCTGATCTATCATCCGAAATGCCACGGTGATAGCGGCCTGCATTTACCGATACATCGACGACGGTCTGAGGTGCCCTACAGCTGAGTTTGATTGGAGACTTGCAACGATGCAGCTGCTGATGGGCCCGTCTGTGGCCGCCGGCGGAGCGGCCTATTTGTGGCGTGCGGCTACAACCAGGACGCTGTGTTCCCTGCCTCAGCCCCGGCTCTTGCGCCCTTCCGTGGGCGGAACAAGAATGGGCCCGGGAGCTTGAGAAACGCTGTTGTCCCTGAAGCACTGTGTGGGGCAGCAGGTCTGGAGGCTTGAAATCTGCGGTTCACACTTGCTGACTCAACGTGCACAGAAACACAAGCGAGCGGTGAGCGAAAGGGCACGTGGGAGTTCGGCTGCTGCAGGGCCTCATCTTTTCCCCCCCGCACTGGCGCCGGTCGAGGGACGCAAGAGTAACTGACCTACATTGCAGTGGAGTGCGCTGTGAGGGACCCGACCAAGCACACCACTACTATTGGGACTCAGCTCGTGGGGTAACCCCCCTTTTCTTTTTTCTTCTTGAAGAAGCAGTGCAGGAGTATAGGCTGGCTCCGGCTCCTACCTGCCCCCTCCCTGGTTTGCAGCGGACCCGACTGCTGCTGCTGGCCGCCAGGGCAGCCTCTACTGAACCTGAACTGGGAGGGACCCGCACGGTGCACTGCATGCCTGCTAGGAGACCGCTGGGCGCTCAGCGTATACCTTACTCCCCCCCCCCGGCCTGGTGCTCGCCGCCACCCACAGGCCTGTTGCGGCTCGCACTGGGCCCTGGAGCCTGATTCCAACGGAGGCAGCAGCAACAAGAAACACACCCTGAGGGATAGTGCTTCCCCCATAATCAAACCACTCTAGTCGCAGCCTACAACAGATAACACTGATCACGGAGAAATTGGTCCTACCTGTGAGCCGCCCTAGTGTGCCAACACCATCGCTGAGCCGGAAATCCACCGCAAGTGGTGCTGCTGCGGCCTACTGGTCCCCTGGAGACCACGGCTGGAATGGGGCCCGAGTGCTGACCCCTCCTGACGGGGATGGCAACATGACTGATGACGGAGGGGGCCCCCGTGGCTGCTCCCCTTCCAATAGCCGGGTGACCCTGGATTGCAGTGGGAACACGGTGGAGTACCTCTCAGCACACACTCTACTAGGCGGAATCCCTTCAACCTACAAATAACAAACTGGCCGGACAGACGTGGGGGCCTAAAATGGGGAGACCCATGGGTAAGACCACAGACAGTAACTCCAATGCGGGGGGCCCCTCTGGAGAGCTTGAAAATGCCACCAGATCCAGGTCACCAGATGCCTCCTCCTCTGAGCTCGTTGAGACCCCCCCAGACAAGCTGGACCTGATCCTCGAAGAGGTCAGAGACTCCCGTAGAACGATAGAGCAGCAGATCGGAACCTTCACGAGTGGCCTCACCCTCCTCAGAGCAGACCATGGGAAACTTGCAGACACGGTCCAAGAACTTGGGAAGGCCCTGATTAATATGGAACATCAGAGAACAGAACATACTACTCAAATAAAGCAACTGCAACAACAAATCAATGGCCTCCAAGACAGAGTTGAAGACGTAGAGGGCAGGAACCGCCGCAATAACATACGCGTAATTGGTCTTCCAGAGCGTAGCAAAAGTCCCTAGCCGGTGGATTTCATGGAAACCTGGTTCAGAGATTACGCGGCCCAGGACAGTTTATCCCCATACTTCTGTATGGAAAGGGCACACAGGATTCCCACCGGAGCGCCGAAGACAGGGGCACCCCCACGACCTCTGATTGCAAAAATTTTAAAATACAGAGATCATGATTTGCTCTTACAAAAAGCGAGAGAAAAAACACATCCAATTTGAAAACCAGCAGATCTCGCTTTACCCCGATTACACCATCATGGTACAACGCCAGCGGACCTCCTTCCAAACCGTCAAGAAAAAGATACGAGCAGCCCAGCTAAAATACGCTCTCTTATTCCCGACCCGAAGTTATTCATGAGCGGAAAACCTATTTTTTTCGACAGCCCAAATGATGCAGTAGAATGGTTGGAAGTGATGGAACTAGAACTGAGCCAAGACCAGCCACCAGGTTTGTCCGCCAAGGCCCTACTAAACCAAAGATACTAGTCGCCCCTCGGCACACGATGGGCACGCAGGACTCCACCATAATTGGTCCAACACACAACCAGAAGCTGTATTATACAGACACTTAGAGCTCATAAACACTGCAACCGAACTCTGGTTAACACCCCATGAGCCCACTGCCCCTTGCTTAGTTTCTGATGCCCACACCTAAGGCATTTTCTTTTGTGCATATTAAAATGTTATGTATACCCTGCGCTGAGTATGTTTTGTTCAAAGGGAAGGGGGTACCCCTGGGCTGTAACAGTCACGTTGCTCTGACATAGGGGGAGCACTGATTATAGTGACCAAACATGCCTAGCCATAACTCCACCTTAGGCTCATATCACCTGCTGACTTGGAATGTGAGAGGTCTGTGGCGGTGCATAAAAGGCACCAGGTCTATGCCCATCTTCTTCGGCGGGAGGCACAAATTGTCTTCTTCCAGGAATCCCACCTCATGGACTCGGAGGCTCAGAAGACCCGTAAAAAATTGAGAGGACACATTCTCCACTAACTACTCGACCTTTGCACGAGGGGCGACCATATGGATTCGCCACGACGTCCCAGTTACAGAGCTGGACCGGCGTTTGGATGATCAGGGCCGATACATATTGCTGAAAGGTACCCTTGATGGGTTACCGGTGGTGCTGGGAAGTATTTATGCCCTGAACTTCGATCAGGATAAGTTCTTCCAGCGAGTAGGTGTCGCCCTGACAGGGTGGGACACTATTCCTTGGATTCTGGGTGGTGATTGTAATGCTGTTCTAGATGTAGACTTAGACAGGTCCCATCCCCCTTACACAGCTCAGGCACCCGCAAACAAGCTGATCTCCTGAAAACATGGCTGTCTGGTTGGGGATTGAGAGACATATGGCATCAGCTGCATCCCACACACAGGGAGTACTTGTTTTACTCACCACACCTAGGTTGATAGGTTCATATGTTCCCACACCATCACCACACAAATACACCATTCCACCTATCTAGCTCAGAACTTCTCGGACCACAACCCCCACTATCATGGGGTAAAGTCCCCACCCCAGTTCCTACTTGGAGACTATGGCCCAGCTCTTGGAGGACAATACGTTCCTCACCACATTATCTACGACCATTACAAATTATATTTCTGAAAATTGGAACACAGCCTCCTCCCATCTCACCTGGGATGCGCAAAAAGTGGTGGTGCGAGGTTCTGCAATTGGGTCCATAGTAGGCGCTAGACAAGAAGTCCATAAAAGCCTTATTAGTATAAAGGGCCTAATGACTGACCTGGAACAAGCAGCGGTGATGGACCCGGACAAACGGGAATCCCTGCGTGATGCTCGTATCCGACACACCAAGACCCTAGACACTCTCGGATTTATTGACCACCAGGCTTACATGCAACAGAAGCACACTGAGGCCGACAAATCTGGTACGTCACTAGCCCGGATATTGCAAGACATCCCAGAAACACCTATTATTACATGTATATGTACCCCGATCAAGGGCTTAGGACACCCACAATATGAAATTAATGAGGCCTTCTGCACTTACCTTAGTAACTTATATGCTGCACCACCACACACCACTGACACACTACTGGGTGAGTTCCTCAACAGCCTAACATTCCCCTGTCTTACAGCGGATGCACAGAGAGACCTCTCGGGCCCTATTACCCAGCACTAGGGGTGGGTGGAAGTCGTGGAAGGGACTATCGCGGAGAGGCACGGAGATTGAAGCAATCTCCGTGCCTCTCCGCGATATTTCCATTTCGCGAGGCCACCCACTGCCAGCCCGCCTCCCGCCCGGCTGCTTCTTGCCTGCCGCCCGCCTCCCACCCGCATTATTACATTAAATTAAAAGGCTAAATAAAACTTTAAAGCAAACTTACCTTACTGCGCCGCATAATCCCGATCCCGGCTTCATTTTTGTAAACTGCGCATGCGCGGGAGCCTGCGCAGCCGCATGATTCCTTGTTTTAATATGACAGTACACCCAATCCTGTGATGAAAAGGCTAGTTGGGGCATGGCCAGCCAGGGCAATATGGTGGACAGGTTTTATAAGCGCTCTGACGGGTGGCCCAAGATCCATAATCACCCACCACTGTCCCCGCCTGGGAGCCCTATGCTCTGCCTGTGCCAAAGTGTAGAACATTTGTGCCTACAGTGGAAGCTTTTGCAGAGTCTTCTGAACGATGATAGCCATCAGACAGGCTGCACCGCTCCCTGGCCCAAGCAGCCTGCTGTACTTCCTGGTAGTCACTGCAGACACGACATAGCTAGGTGACCCTTAATCTGCACACTGGGCAGTGATTGAATGTGACAGACGGCGTGAGATGCAGGCATCTGGCTACTGCTGATTGGAGGTGCCGAATCCAGCCAACAGGGAATACTAACGTAGGAGAAGGGTTCACCGAGGGTCGGATCCTATTTCCCAACTCTCCGCTCACGGACTCTAGCTCGCACTCTTTCCCTCCCCTGCCTCTCTAGTGTCCCCGAACTCCTTGCGGTTGTGATCGTCCACAGTCTTGGGAGGTCGTTTTAACATCAGTGAGGTGCACCAAACTGCCTGGCAGTGTGCCTTGAACTTTTGAAACTCCCTGATAGGGAGGCCTCACCTTCCCTGGGCATGCTCCTGGACTGGCTTCGTGGGCCAATGGGAACTGAGCATCTGTTGTTGGCTGCATCGGGGAACTATAGCTACATGCGCCGCAGCCCCAGATTATAGGGACTGGAGAGTGTGTCTGTCTACAAGCAGCAAAGTGCGTAGAGGCACTAGAAAGTTCAATGCTTAAACTGCGACTGGAGCTGCTCTGAACTTGGAATGCAAGGTGAAAAGAGGAGGGGAAGGAGAAGTTCAGAGCCCCCATCCCATCCCATCATGGCCATCTTAAATCAGCTAGTGCATCTCTGTGTATACATCGCAAGGACTGCTCGTTCCACACTATTGCGTAAGATAGTGTAAGGTGAGTCCTACATCGGGACACACCAGGTGTCTGAGGCGAGCTCTTGCTGTGTAGCTGATTGTGCGGGATGCCCGAGGCCTGTCTCTGTAGAGCCTGCTGAGTAGACAAGTGGGCTGTACTCCAAGGTCATGTCAGTGGGCCAAACTTTGTACTAAATCTCTCTATCTTGCAGGATTGCTCGTGCCACCCTCATTGCCTGGTCTGGTTGTATGTGGGGTACCTGGTCCTACTGCATAAAGACCAATGGAAATTGATCGACCGTGTTACCTACGTGGAACAAGAGATCACAGAGAGACTCACCATTCTGTAGGATCTGGTGCATCACGTTCGCACCCTGATTGTGAAAGTTCAGGAGCTCGAGGCTCGTGCGGAGGACTTGGAAGGGCGCTCCCGCCACAATAACCTCCATATAGTAGGCATGCCAGAGGGGGTGGAGGCCATGAACCCTGTACAGTTCTTCGAGGACTGGTTGGCCCAGGCGGTGACTTCAAACCAACTGTCCTCACATTTCCCAATTGAACATGCCCAGGAACAAAGATTCCCTACAACAGGTAGCCAGGACAATTGCACCTCTTCATGACGAGAATTCTCAGGTGTTTATCTTTCCGGATTATACCATTTCAGTAAAGCATCATGCAGCCTCCTTCCTGGAAGTGAAATGCAAACTACGACAGGTCAACTCTGCTACGCACTCCTTTTCCCAGACAAAATCAAAGTCATGGTTCACAATACCAGTTACTTCTTCACAGAACCAGGAGATGCGTGTTACTGGGTGGAGCAACATAGCTATGAGGCATCCGAGCCATCCTCACTGGTGCATGGAAATTGAAAGATCGAGACTTCATGGCGCCAGAAGCAAAAGGTCCGTAATGTTGGTAGTGCAGATATCTACAGGGCTCCTATCCCAGAACAAGCCAAAGAGGAGCAGGCCTTGGTTCTTACAACAGCAGTTAAACTCTGGGCGGATTGGCACTCACCCCCCTGCTCAACCTTTGAAGAAGATGTATCTGACGTTGACTTAGTCCACTCCACAGTTAGTCCAACTCAGTGGTTCTGCCCAATGTGACTCCACAAACGGCAGAAGATGTCCTGTGATGACTGACAGATGGGCCGGGACAGGTGTGCTTCTGTTAACTCATCTGTGGAATCCTCCTGTTGCTTACGTTTACTGATCTTGAAGCAATGGGTCTCCCAGGCAGCCTTAGTAGAGGCGGCCCGCAAAGTCTGTCTGGATACAGAGTCGAATGTGGATGAGCTGACTATTCCCTTCACCTCACTTCCGGGCAACACCATTGCATGTTAGCGCATATTAAGGAGCACCCCTTCTATGGGAATGTTACTTTATTGTTTGGGTAGCCTCATGTTCTGCGGTTGCCCTGTGAAGGGAGTTGTGGGCTCTGTTGTTGCATTTCGTAGAGTCATGCAGTGTACTGACCTTTTCCTTTCCACCGCATGTAACTCCTACAAGTAGCATTGCGATTGCAGCCAAGTGGCTTGTAGATCCTACTGGAGCTTATCAACAGTTATTCTACTAAAATGGTTAAGGCTAACTTAATCATGTAGAATATCTGAGGCATGCAGTTCAGCAATATCTCAGAAGAAGGGGCACGCATATTGCCTTCATACAGGAGACCCATGAGCTGGGGGTGAGGATGTTCGCCTGTAAAAGCACTGGCGAGGGGAATGTTTTTGTACTACATATTCAGAATTTGCCCAAGACACTTTGATATGGGTTAGGCCTGAGTCTCTTTCCACTCTATGGGCATCCAGATTGACCCAGAGGGCAGCTATGTGTTTGTGGAAGGCCCCCAAAATAGCTCAACCAACCTTTTTCTCCCACCTCTCCCTAATGATCACCAAGTGGGCCAGCATTCCTTGGATATTTGGTGGGGACTGTAATTGTGTGCTTGACCAATATCTGGACCACTCACACCCACCTTTCCCAACCTCCCCATTGGTGGTGTCTTCAGCTCACATGTCCCAGTGGCTCCAACACTGGTCTTTACTAGACAGTTGGAGTTCACTTTACCCAGATACTAGAGAGTTCTCCTACTATTCCCCCCCACATGACTTACATGACCAGGCTAGACTGGACACTCTGTGAACCAGCCGCTAGACTTCTATCAACAGAGGCGGAGTACCTAGGGAAGATCTTCTCTGATCATAATCCCCTACAACTACAACTGAAATGAGGAGCACCAAGGCAACCGATCCCCACATGGCTACTGCAGCCTGCCACGTTGCGGGACCAGGTTTTCCATGCTTTGACAGATGAGACCCTGTCCAAGTGTTTGACTGAAATCTGGGGCACTTGCACCTCTAAGTTAATAGACTGGGAGGCTATGAAATTCATCCATTGTGTTCATTGCATCCATGTAATAGTGGGGGTAAGAGCTGATCTGCAAACGGATTTGGTTCACATCGAGTCCCCCTTGAGCTGACTGGAGCAGATGCCACTACAGGTCATGAGAAATTGGCTACCTTAATGGAGGTGCTGGATAGACGTGCCCAGGTCATTGAACAGCTGTACTGCATAACTATCAACATGTATCAGGCAAGAATGCATGCTGAGGGAGATAAGTCTGGTTGACTACTGGTTTGGCTCCTATGCAGCGTCACTCCAACACAGGCGATCACAATGATCAGACTCCCCCAAAGGACCTATGTTAATATACCAGGTAGATATACATAATGCATTTACCACACATTATCAGGCCCTTTAGGACCGCCAGTGAATCAACAGTGTGTCATTCAACACCTCCTTTCAGCTGTAACATTCACAGTAATGACCCCAATAGACAGGAGGAGCTAAACACACCTCACACTTTACAGGAGGTATGAGGAGCCATATCAGGAATGGCAAACAACAAAACACCGGGACTGGATGGCCTCTTGTTCAAATTTTACTAGGCATATGAACATCACCTTGCTCTCAAGCTCCTGGAATTGTACCATGATGTCCAGACAGAAGGCCAGCTATCTCCCCCATTACAGGAGTCTATTTTAGTCTCCCTTCTAAAGCCAGATAAAGACCACCTGGAGCTTGCCTCCTGTCACCCACTGTCTACGCTGGTATATGGTTACAAGATCTTGAGTAAGGTTATAGTGGGTCGTATATATCTGTATATGCCATGTCTACTATATCCAGTCCAGAACAGTTTTGTGCCTGGTCTATTCACCACCTTAAACATCTGTCATCTTCAGAGGATGTTGGAACTTTCACTGGACCAGTGGCCTTATGCTGCATGCATGGTACTGTAGTTAGAGAAAGTCTTTGATATGGTGTATTGGGGATATCTATTCTCGACCTTCACGGCATTTGGTATTACGGGGATTGTTGCTTGGCCTAATCCATCTTTTGTATGTTGAACCCATGGCATGGGTGAAGATTGGTCAATGCATCTCCTCTCCCCTCTTGGTGTGCAGGGGGACAAGACACGGCTGCCCATTGTCCCCATTACTCTTTGCTCTGTCAGTGGAGCCTCTAGGTCAAAGTCATCTACAGCAGGGACAAGCTTGGGGCATCCTGCTTATTTGGGAGACCCATATTGTCTCGCTATATGCAGATCACATGCTCATCTACATCCGAGAGTGCATAACAGCTGTACAAGCTATCCTACAAGACTTCCACACTGCATTTAGCCTAGGGGTCGACTGGACCAAATGATGCTTGTTCCCATAACATTCAGAATTCCGCTAGAAGCATTTCCTTGTAGATTCCCTGCCAGTTGGATGGGAACCCCGCACCTTTTGCTATTTAGGAATAAACATCTACCATGAGATAAGGGACCTGTTAGATGGGAATCTTAATTGAGCCATAGTATTTTTGTGTTCCCTAATTGACCTTCTGGAGCATATTACCTCTCACAGTACAAATTAGAGTGTCATTGTCTAAGATGGTTATGCTCCCCCGCCTAAATATTTGGAAAAAGGGGACCCCTATATAATATAGTAGCACTTGCTATACATAGGGAAGAAACAGAGTTAGGAAAGGTCTATAGCAAAGTGACAGACATTGATTAGATAATACAATTTACGTTTTTTTGTAAATAAAAACCTAGAATGAAACAGTATATTAAGTCCACTTGTGTACAGAAACCAATGAGCAAACTAATTTCTGATAGAGCTTTATTGTTTATTGTTGTTGACTATTTTTCTTTTGTTTTCTACTGTTTTTTTTAATATATATAGTTTTTATAAGTGATTATGTGTTTAAATTTTATATAGTCTTGAATTAAAAAATACAAAAGAGAAAATACAAAATCAATAGACATGAAACATATATACAGTGATGAAGGCAAAGCGGTAGACACCACTACGCGCGTTTCGGCTCTTGAGCCTTCTTCAGGTGACCGTCTATTGTTCTATAAGCAATAAAAAGATATATGGATGAAATTTACAAACACAGACATATTATGTACAATATATAAAAAAAGACATATATACAAATTATTTACATTTCTTACAGTTTTATGATGGCGACAACCTTATTATATACAGTGGACTTAGGACAGACATACATGTTATTTACAGTTATAGCAAATCATAGAGGGCAGTATAGGTGTGTCATCATAGTGGTAGAGATTCTTTTCATTTACACTTGTATTACTTCAAGGTATAGTGATTTTACAAGGATGTAACATTTCTTGTATACACGGCAAATTTTATACATTACAGTATTGACATGTTTATACACTTTAGAGCATGTTAATAGTTAGCCCTTTACCTGTTGATTACCTTAGATCTCTTTTAGTTTTACATTAATCGATAGACATTATTTGATTATACATTTCAGATCATATACATGGTTAAGCTTTACCTGTTGCAAGGCAAATTTTATACATGACATTATTAACATGTTTATACACTTCAGAGCATGTTGATAGTTAGCCGTTTACCTGTTGATTACCTTAAATCTATTTTAGTTGACATTAATTGATAAACATTATTTGATTCTACATTTCAGATCATATAGATGGTAAAGTTTTACCTGTTGGTTGTCATAAAATTGTTTTACTTGACATCAAAATGATAGACAATATTTGAGTATATTAATCTTGAACTTCAATTCATAAATTGCATTCCATAATAGACACAATATTGATAAGTCAAGGGTACAGGTTACTTTCTTAAAGCAATACATATATTGTTTGATAACCATATAGTTTTCAAAAATAAGCCACCTGTATAATGTGGAGTATACTTTTATGGGGGTAGGATAGACTTTATTAGCAAAGATGGGAATAGGCAAAATAGAGAAAGATGTGGTTTTTAATAATATCCTATATGACCTTTAGTTTAAAGTATTGCTACATTGTTAAGAGAGAAAACAAATGTTGTTAAACCAAATCAAAACGTAGCAATGACCGAGGTTCCCAGAATTTATATAAAAAGGGGGAACTTAGGTTGAACAAAGATGATATAAATGTATGAAGATGTACTTACAGAGATTCAAAGAGTCCAGGACTCACAGTTAGGTGTGGCGTGGATATAAAAGGTCAGTCGGTAAAGGCAGCTTCTTAAGATCTGGAGGTGTAATATGATTAACAACGATAATGAAAATAGTTATAATACGTATCATTACAGAATTAAGATAACTTGAGACATATTCGATCCTGTAAATGAAGGAGGATTTAAACTGTACATAGGATGAGCTGCATAATAAGTCAGCTATAGGTGTAAATATAGCAGACTGATAGGTAGTAATATCACTGTTAACCCTGTTGGTGTATAGATGACTATGAACTATGAACATGGATAGGGTCATACAGCAATGAGAGTAAGAGGCCTAATAAAATTACCTTGAGATGTGGAACGATGTAGTCCTATAGCTTGTCATATGATGTTATGAC
Organism: Lissotriton vulgaris; assembly: GCF_964263255.1. Lineage (NCBI taxonomy): Eukaryota > Metazoa > Chordata > Amphibia > Caudata > Salamandridae > Lissotriton > Lissotriton vulgaris. The sequence continues at coordinate 204,343,927 of NC_141698.1, read as the reverse complement.
ATCAGAGAAAATGAGGTGGTAGAACAGTATAGTGGAGGTAGCTTAGATTCAGATCGTTATTTGTGTTGACATTTGTAGAACCTAAAATAAAATAAGATATCATGGACCAGATATAGTTTGCATGTATAATTGACTCTCCATATAAGTGAAAGAGTGTATTATCAATATATAGTTACCTCCACGAGTACAACTTCCAGTGAGTAGATGGTAAGGTGATGAGAGCAATAGTGAAGGAAACGAGTATTTATCTAGGGATGTAAGATAAGAGGGTTTAGTATGTAATGATGCAATATATTGCATCTATAGCGCGATTAGGTATAGTGTCTAATATTACCTCCACAAGTTGATAAAATATCCGGAGGCGAGCAATAATGATGTATAATTGTTAGCACGAATATTTTGTATCCACCTAGGGATGAAATAGCGAAATAGAATTAAGTAGTAAACATATTTGTGCAGGGAAATCAAAGGAAATTCAATTTTACTAAAACAACAAGTTGGAAATTTACCTAAAGATAAAGTAGAAAAGATGTCCCAGGAGCGGAAAATACTATGGAGGATGATCTGGTCATAGCATCGCCTAAGAATAACATATATAAAGATAAGAGTTGCCGTATCTCTATATTGTGTTTAGCTTAGCAGAATTGAAACGCCAAATCAAACATACTTATTAACAGAAATATCTTTCACATTTGATTGGAGAAGAGGATAAGCATATCGGTGTAGCTATGCTATGAAATAACACACATAGTATAGCATATCTAGCATTTATAAAAAAGAGAGTTGCCATATCTCTATATAGTGATTAGCTAAGCATAATTAGCCGGCTCTAAACAAACATACTTAATAGTAGGAAGATATTTCACATATGATTGAGGAAGAAGGTAAGCATATAGATGTAACTATGCTGTGAAATAGCGCATTTGGTGTAGCATGAGTGTATATATAAATAACCGAGCTAGATTAAGCATGACTTCTAAAGTTTCATCTTGAACAGACTCACCCGTGAGGTTTGATGAAAATAGTGACGCTCCTGGTAGAAAAGGACTGGTAGCAATACTCGACCGCCAAAAGACCACACACCGGTATGCTAGAATGCAAGCAACCGTGTGATAGGAAGCAGCCGCTTTATAAATGGTAGATGATTGGATGGAAATACTGGGAGTGGAAATCGAGGAAGGACTTGTTCGTGCTAGGTCACAGTGATTAAAATAGAAGAAGGACTTGTAAAGTAAAATCAAATAAAATAAAGAAAGGACTGTTCTATGTCTAATGGCAGCATGAGGCAATGTCAATGGTAGACATAAGATACAGGGTTAGGTTAGAAGAAAGACTAATATGTGGCAGAAACAATACTAATAAACGATCCTAGTAGAAAATTGAAAAGATGCGAAGATGAATAGAACTGGATTTCTAAAATTACAAAGATGACAGATGACTTTAATGAGCAGAAAAAATAATAGTTTGTGATGATAAATAGCAGAACACAAATTATTCAAGAAGTACTGGGAGTGGAAATCGAGGAAGGACTTGTTTGTGCTAGGTCACAGTGATTAAAATAGAAGAAGGACTTGTAAAGTAAAAACAAATAAAATAAAGAAAGGACTCTTCTATGTCTAATGGCAACATGAGGCGATATCAATGGTAGACATAAGATACAGGGTTAGGTTAGAAGAAAGACTAATGTGTGGCGGAAATAATACTAGTCAGCAATCCTAGTAGAAAATTGAAAAAATGCGAGGATGAATAGAACTTGATTTCTAGAATTACAAAGATGACAGATGACTTTAATGAGCAGAAAAAGTAATAATTTGTGACGATAAATAGCAGAACACAAATTATTCAAGAAGCAATAATACCTGTAGGTGCTGTTTTAAGTAATAGAATTGAATAAACAAATGAATACTATAGAGGCGCTAACCTAGTTCGTAAGTAGGGTTGAAAAAAGAAGATCTGATGTAATAGTCTTAATTTTTTTGGGTCATGACAGGAGGAATCTGATAATTAAAGGGCGAAAAAAGTAGGTAGGATAGCAAATAGTTAATACTACATAGGGGAATAGTTCCTCCTCATATGTAAAGGTGGCTTATTTCACATGTGTCGTATAGTCATGTCTATATATAAAGGGCCAACTCTTTTATTAAGCTTTAAGTATATATCTTTCAGAGTGTGTATCAAATATGCTCCCCCGCCTACTCTACTATTTCCACTGTCTCCCAGTTGATGTCCTCAGATCCACAATCCATGCTTTACATTCAGCATTTGGAAGTTTCGTGTGGAATAAAGGGAGGCGACATGTTCTTCGAAAACCACAATTACTTGTGGAGCATGGAGGGCTGAGAGCTCCGATTTTTTAACTCTATTATTTGGCAGCTCAGCTGAAGTGTCCTGCAAGCTGTCTGGCGGGGTGATATCAAGGCGAGCTGGGTCTCCCTACTACCACTGGTGCGCAGGGTATGGTTCAGCAGACCTACCTTACACACGCAAGACTTTCACCAGATGCTGATGGGCTGTTAAGGATAGTGTACCAGAGCTATAATCATACTCCGCGACTCATGCCCAGTATAACTAGGTACTTGCCTGAGATCCCATTGAGTTCCATTGCTCTTTTCAGAGATATGCAGGATAGGACAGGAGTAGAGACCTCGGAGGCAGCATGAGCGGACACTCTGGGAATACTGTTCCAGGATGCATCCCTTTAACCCTATGATTAACTGCAGGAAGAATGCGCACTTCCAGAAGGTTATTACCTGGCTTATGGCAGTTTGTTGGCTGCATTGGTGTGGTTCTGGGACATCATGGGCACTGAACCAGAACAGCACCTGTTAGTGCACACGTTATAAAGAATAGGTAGTGGTCGCAAACTCATTACTCGGCCTGTCTGTGCTTTAGCACCCACCACAAATGACCCCCTAGCGGCAGCTCGCAGGTGTTAGGCAAGAGCTATAGGAAGGGAACTCACTCAGAAAGAATGGGCGAGGGCATTAGTCTATCCCAGGCGGTTGTCAAAGTATGCAAAGTTTCAGTATAGCCAACACAATGTCCTTTACAGGACATATTTCACCCCTGCTGCACTTCACCAAATATTTGGCTCCCCTTTTTTTGTCCTAGTTCAGAGGTCTTCAATCTGTGGGGCGCGACCCCCAGGGGGGTCGTGGAGTCCTTGGAAGGGGGTCGCAGATTCTGTCAGAGTGCAGTTCCTGGCTTGGGCTGATCGAGGGTGTTCCCGGTGGAGGCCTAATTTACACCGAGGTGTGAAAAACAGCAAAGCCTCATTAACAAGTAAAAGGTCTTCTAAAGACCTGTCAAGTACTCGGGTGTGGCTGTGTGTGTGTGTCCCTGAAGCCATTTCGAGCTGGGGAGGAGGGGAAGTGGGGGGACGGGGGATGGAGGGGGGCTGGGGGAGCAGGCTGTAGTGTAGCCCTTTGAGGTCAATGGATATTGCGCACCTGGAGCTGTGGGTCCGTGACACATCCCCCGCCCCCAGCAGGGAGGCACAGAGATGCCCTCCCATGATCGGGAAAGAAGGAAGAAGACGCAGAGAGATACTGACCACCCTACCCCATGAGAGAGGCACAGAAAAGGTGGGTGGATGAATGATGGGTGGATGGATGGATGTAAGGATGGATGGATGTGTGAAAAGATGGATGGAAGGGTAGATGGATGAAGGATGTATAGATGGATAAAAGGTTGCATGGATGAATGATGGATGGATGTGTGAAAAGATGGGTGGATGAATGATGGGTGGATGGATGAAAGGGTGGATGGATGTATGGATGGAAGGATGAAAGGGTTTATGGGTGAAGGTTAGATGGATGAAGGATAGATGTATGGATGGAAGGATGAAAGGGTGGACGGATGAAGGATGGGTGGATGAAAGGGTGGATGAATGGATGAAAGGGTGGATGGAAGGATGAAAGGGTGGACTGATGAAGGATGGATGGGTGGATGGATGTATGGATGGATAAAAGGTTGCATGGATGAATGATGCATGGATGTGTGAAAAGGTGAGGGGATGAATGGTGGATGGATGGATGGATGGATGAAAGGGTGGGTGGATGGATAAAAGGGTGGATTGATGATGGATAGATGTATGGATGGGAGGATGAAAGGGTGATTGGATGCATCGATGGATAAAAGGTTGCATGGATGAATGATGGATGAATGATGGATGGATGTGTGTGTGAAAAGGTGGGTGGATGACTGATGGGTGGATGGATGGAAGGGTGGATGGGTAAAGGATGGCTGTATGGATGGAAGGATGAAAGGGTGGATGGATGAAGGATGGATGTATGGATGTAAGGATGAAAGGGTGGATGGGTGAAGGATAGATGGATGAAGGATAGATGTATGGATGTAAGGATGAAAGGGTGGACGGATGAAGGGTGGACGGATGAAGGATGGATAAAAGTTGCATGGATGGATGTGTGAAAAGGTGGGGGGATGAATGATGGGTGGATGAATGGGTGGGTGGATGGATGTATGGATGAAAGGGTGGATGGATGAAGGATGGATGGGAGGATGAAAGGGTGGATGGATGTATGGATAAAAGGTTGCATGGATGAATAATGGATGGATGTGTGAAAAGGTGGGTAGATGAATGATGGGTGGATGGATGGAAGGGTGGATGGGTAAAGGATGGATGGAAAGATGAAAGGGTGGATGGATGAAAGGGTGGATGGATGAAAGGGTGTAAGGGTGGACGGATGAAGGATGGATGGATGTATGGATGGATAAAAGTTGCATGGATGGATGTGTGAAAAGGTGGGGGGAATAACTCCCCATGCCAAAAGGCCCATAGGAATGCATGGGGAGTCATTCCTCATTTGCGATTAGCAATTAGCTAATCGCAAATGAGATTGCGAGTACAAGGGTGCCAGGGGTGTCCAAAGGACACCCTGTAGCACCCCTGCATGGAAAATAACACAGGTGTTGCACACACACATGTCCTTTGGACATGTGTGTGTGTAACGTGCAACTCAGAAAAATGCTTTTAAATGCATTTTTCTGAGTTTTCGCAATTTACCGCGAGGTTTGACCTCGCAGTAAAATGCGGCCCGAAATTGCGATTTCGCAATTGTAAAATGGATGATGATTTACATTTAAGGAATCTCAAATAGAGATTCCTTGAATGTAAATCCTCGCAAATATGCGAATTAGCAAATAGCGATTTTTGCATTTGGGATGTTGAATCCCAAATGCAAAAATCGCACTCGCAAAGGGCCAGATTTTCAGAATCTGGCCCTTTGCGAGCCGATTCGGCCTTGATGAATAAGGCTGTTAGACACTATGGGCAGCGGCGGTCTCAGCTGCATTCATGGAAGTGAATGGTCATGCGGGGGTGGATACTATTGAAGGCTCTTTGCTGGGACTGTTCAAATGCCCAAAGAATTTGGTTCTACTGGTTGCTCATAGTCTTATCGCCATGTCTTGGAAGGAGCAAACACTACCAGGTAGAGTCCATTGATATAAGAAGACACTTGATTGGGGGCGGGCGAAGGCCATGGCCCTTAGGAGACAGGATAATGGTGAGAATGGTTATCAAGGAACAGAGTTCTTGCCTGCTCAATACCTATATAATTTCGCCCCATTCTGTAATTCATGAATTGCTATGCTAGCACAGAACTGTGCCTGTGCCTTCTCTTGTGTGTAATTGTGCAGTGCTGCAAGTGCACTTGTGCTTTTCAGAAGGGCCGATTCTCTAATATATATTTTACTGGTTCAAATTTGGCACCATTTCCCATCAGTGACGTATTCCATTAGCTATGAAAAAACAAATAGATTTTTGACACTGGGCTAAAGAATCCCGACAGTAATATTTCTAAAAAGACAGGAGAATACCAAATGGAGAGGAGCATGAAGCGAACAGTGGGTAGAGGATCAGAAACAACCAGAGAAGAAGAGGTTAAACTGTTGCGGGAAAAAAGTACTTGAAGCGTTGTAAGAACTTGAAAATAAATTACTTTTTTCAATTAGCAGTTGTTAAACACTTATTCTTAAACATTTGGCTGGATTCGACTAAGCGGAACTATCTTATAACACCAGTAACTGCCGAATGCACATGTGAGCTTTGGGAGTATTATTGAAGGAATGTTCAGTGCTTAATGGGCTTGTTAGACAAGTGCTCGTGTTTGATTTTAAATGTTAAAGAACTGTGGCGGAGTACAACACAATTTCAAGCTTGAGGAAGCCTTCGGTTCTTTGGAGTACATAAAGCCATTACATTCTCAGGCATTGTGTTTTCAGAGCTAGCATCAATTTCTGAAAACACCCCCACTGTAATTTAATTTAGTCTTTTACAGTTGCCTTCTTCCTTAAAGTTTGCATGCAGCACTCTGGTTCAATGCGCACAATTTACAAAAAAAAGAGCCATATTTGACAAGTTAACGACTTCAGGTGTTCTCTGCTGCTGATGTCACTGGCAAGGCACATGGTATAATGTACATACAATAAGTACATTTAACATAACTCTCTTTAATATGACATTTGCGCCTTTCATTTAACAATTTATTTTAGATCAAGTTTAGCCGTTTGATTTCGATTGTCTATGTATTTATGTTGTTATCAAGATGTTTTCGGAACCCGACAGATAGCAGAGAGTCTTTTTTTTTTGTCCTCATATCCACCATGGTTTAGGAAAGCCATCTAGAATAAGCGTTGGTACAGCTGGCACAGTGTTATACCTGGATGGGATCATTTGGAGGGGGGAGACCACACATCCCGCAGCTGTCACTAGCTTAATTTCATTTTTGGCTACCAATGGGGAGGCCTACGGCAGGGCCTGGGCCGGGCTATGACCGGATATCTTCTGGTTTGTGGCACCATAGTAGTGTGATCATTGGACCCGGGGGAAACCCCCCCCCCCCGGATCTTTATTGTGCCCATACAAGCATGTGCCAAAAAGCCCTTTTACTTTGATTTCGTGGTCTGGCTAGGTCCATTCGTGCCGTCTGTAGACTGGATGTCAACCAGTCCCCGTGGGAAAGAGGAAGGGGATCTTTCCACCTCCTGCAGATTTCCCTCCTTGCCAAGAGGACAGTGTAAAACACCAGGCTTCTGGCTGCATTTTGAGATGTCCTCAGGACTCCAAAGATCACTAAAGGTAGATCCATGATAACTGGGAAACCCAACGATGCCGTAAGAGTCTTACCAATAGCATCCCAATATGCAGCAACCCGGGGACATTCAAAAAACATGTGAATGTCTGAAGCTGCAATCAGCCCGCACCTTGCACATGCCACTGAGTTTCCTGTGGCAAATTTAGATAATCTCTGGGGAGAGTAATACTCCCTATGAAGGGTATAAATATGGTTTCTGCAAAGCCATGAGGGTTTCACTAAGCTCTTTAAAAGCTCAAATGAGGTAGACCAAAGTTCTTGTATATCTTGTCTCGTTGTTAAGACACCCCTTGAGCTGGTAGCATAAATTCCCCATCAGATTCCTCAAGTATGAGTTTATACCATTGTGAGATCTCACTTTTGGTTGGAGCAATACTCACTAAGTTAGTTATTAATTGACTATGCCCTCCAATAGGAAACCTGTTTCTTTTTGTAGGTGGGTTTTTATAAGCCTGTGTCCAGCTGAGAGTCAGGTACCAGTTTATTTGTTTGTCAAAAAATACTATTTTTTTCAGAAAATCTAACTTCAAAGTCCCCATTATTTTTTTTTGAGCTGGTCTACCAAATATAATGTTGTCCAGTACTCAAAGTAGGTTGAGGCACACCACATCTGGCAAAGGCAGTAATTCAATTTTTTTTCAGAATTTCAGAATTTGGCACTGCAGAAGCCTCTGACATCAGAAAGATGTCACCTCCTTTACTAACAGGAATCCAAGTTCTGCTCCTGCCTGAGCGGGGTCAAGGTCAAGGTCAAAGATCTTTATTCGGAATAAAAACATCCATAAAAGTACAGACAAAATACAATCGAAACAATACAATACAATAGTATGACATCTGGAAAACAAATTTAAGATCGCTGAATCAGTATCAATTTCGATTTCAATTTCGTATTTACACACAGATTGTCCCTCCTTGCTAAAAAACAACTTTATATACAATTAAAAATGATTTCTAAAAAGAAAACAGTTAAAAAATGGATGAATGATAAAAGCATCGTTAGTGGGTCCACATTAATAATATGTAAATAAGCAAAATGTGCAAAAAAGAGTTTTTAAAGTGCATAAAAGAGTGCAGTGCAGATATTATACATCGATATGTAAAGTGGCTCGTGATCTAACGGCAGCTTTGAGAAAGCAGCTCACCCTGAATATTACTTCATCTGATCCCAGTAATAAGAAAGACCTCAATGCTATTCTAAAGCTAGTCAATTCATATTTTCTACAGTAAGGCATTAAATAATGAGCGGAAAGCTTTTTATAAAAACCGCAGAAAAACAAAAAGTGCATAAGGCTCTGTTTCATATTAGGGTTTCATGGACAGTTCAAGGTTTCTAGATGTTTGTTGTAACCCAAGGGGAAGTTTAGTAAATTTACTATACTCCTGTCTCGGAAACGAAACAGTAAGCTCCTATTCCATCTGCCCAAATGCAAGCATAAATACCTATGTGGAGGGCCAGGATGTTTAGTATGAGGTTCAGAATAGCCCACGTATTTTATGACAGTGCATTTAGACAGGTTCTTCCTTTCCCGCTCTTCTCTATACAAATGATATAGTGCCTTAAGAATTATGGTCTTGTGGGAGCGATTTATTAAACTGGGTGAAGTAAACAAAAAACCATATCCTTTACTATCAAGGCAATCTTTTACCGCTTTTAACCATGGTATGCAGTGTGCCCTATCACATTTTAAACAGTCTAAAATTATATCACGGGTCAAAATGGCAGCCGGGTTAATCCATATCTTTAGCCAGAAGAGTGCAGGTCTAGATCTTATAAAGTCTTCTATATACGAGATATTTAATTCATTATGACATACATAGTGAGGGGAACAAGTAACCCCACCCAACACCTTCCGACAGAGCCTATTTTCTTCCGTTTGGATATGGGTACAATTTGTGTACCCCCAAACCTCGGCGCCATAAGTGCCAGTTGGAATACATTGGGTTTGGTAAATCTTAACTAGTGGTGTGATTACATCAGCATAGTTGGGTTGTCTCAGGGAGGTGACACAATTTATAGCTTTACCCAACTTGTTCCTAGCATAAGATACATGTGCATGCCACGAGCCAGTATTTGAAAATAGCAGCCCTAAATAGGGAAAAGTGCAGGTGCTTTTCAAAACATTTGACCCTGATTTAATCTCTGCAATTTTATAGTTTTTGGGACCACAACTCATGATTAGGGATTTTTTAAAATTAGTGGTCAGGCCTAAGTCGGCCATAAAAAGGACGAATCCTGAGATTAAAGTGCGGAGTGCCTTTGGAGTGCGGCCCATCAGGACCGCATCGTCGGCGTAAAGAAGGGTAGGTATGCAGACTCCATTCACATGGGGTACATCTTTTGTTAAAATACTCAGTGAGTCGCTCAGATTATTAATATAAAGAATAAAAAGGAGGGGGGCCAGCACGCACCCCTGTCTGACCCCCCTACCTATGCTAATGTCGTCAGAAACTTCGCCAGATTGGTTTATACGCACACGTGCTCTTAGATCACTATGTAGAAAAGCTCAAAAGTGGACCAAATTATCTTCCAAACCATAATCAAGAAGGGTGGACCATAGGCGGGAACAGTTAACGAAATCAAATGCAGAACTTAAGTCCATAAAACCAAAATATAGAGGGGATTTCTTAGCAATATTATATTTCGCCATAATCAGACTCAGGTTCAAACATTGTTCCACTGTACCAACATTGCTACGGAAACCGAGCTGGCTGGGATGTAGAATCTTACTCTCATCCGCCCAGGTGCTAATCCTTTTAAAGATAACCCGCCCCAGAACTTTCAAGGTGTTATCAATTAACGAAATGGGACGGTAACACCCAGGGTCCTGTCTGTCGCCTTTCTTGAAAATGGGAACGATTGTACTACAAGACCATGTTTCTGGAATTTGTTCATTCGTTAAATTATTAAAAACATTACATAGTAGTGGAGCCCAAAAGTCAGGCTCACACTTTAGCTGGACAATTGAGAGCCCATCAGGGCCGGGCGCTTTGTTTCCTGCGCTTTCAGATATGGCATCCTCGACCTCAGACACAGAGATATTAAGGGGGCTTAGGGGGAGGAGGATCGAGGCGGGGTTGTCAGGTATGGCATAAATTTTAGCAAAATGTTCAACCCACGTAGGTCCAGTAATGTTACAGTTAATTGCCGTTAAATTTGAACCTATAGATCTTAATTTCTTTACCTCCCTCCAAAACCCAGTAGTGTCTTTCAGTTCGGCCGTGCGAGCCAAGGAACCCCAGTGGGTCTTAAGCAGATCATTTGATCTGGTTCGTAGGGCAAATTTGTACTCTGCTCTGAGTAACCTTATTTGGGGGATGTCCCTGGGTTCAGCTTTTAGGGCAACTCTCAACTTCCTATTTGCCCTTGAACAGGAGGCATCAAACCATCTAGGTGTTTCCTCAGCTTTACTAGAAGCAGGTCTGGAAATCTCACCTTTTATTACAGAGCAGAGTTCAGTGAATGATGAAATTATATTAACCCAGTGGCTATCGCTAGTGAGACAATTTTCAATCAGAACTGGATGTTTTTTAATGATTGTTGCCAGGATTCCCCTGTTATCTACGCCCCTCCAAATTACCCTCAATTTATCAGTTGAAACCTCAAGGTTTCTTGCACCTATTTCGTTTCGTGAACACTTACCTCTCGGAAGTAGTAGGTGAATAACAATAGGGTAATGGTCGCTATAAACTTTACATACAACTTCAGCCTTTGTTAAAGCATTTGCGACAGGAGGTGAAACAAAAACGTAATCAATTGTAGTACCGCTCCCATGACCAATAAAAGTGGGAAATGGGGCGGCACTATTTTCTATGCCAACATATTCCATGCAGTTTACAAGGTCTCTAGTTGCTAGGAGATTTGACAGTTCTATACCCCTTCTACATGGGGGATTTCTCGAGTGTATATGGGCATTAAAATCCCCTCCTAGACAGATACCGTCAAATTTTCCATATTTGTGTCCATCCAAAATCCCATCAATAAAATCAAATAGGAGAATAAAATTACAATTAGGTTGGGACAAAAAGTCATTATTATAGAAATTGATCAAACATAGCCTTGTCCTTTGGGTATATGATAATGCCATGAAACTTGGGCAATTAGTTTGAAGTATGTCAATTTTAACTTCTGCAGATATTTTGACCCAGATAGATAGTCCCCCACTAGGACGACCAAAGTGGGGGGGGGCGAAACAATCCTATTATGACAACTGTACCCCTCAAGCAACAGATCACCAGTACACCAGGTTTCTTGAAACATTAATATATCATGGCAATTGACCCAGTCCTTCCAAGAGGTAATTTCCATCTTGGCCTTCAGGCCGGCGATATTCCAGCTAAGGATTGACAGATTCTTATCTTGCCTCAGGCAGGGGCCCTGGTCAATTCCTGGAGAAGATGTTGCTGTGATATGCCCCTGTTGTTCACATAGTGTTTTAGGAGCAAAGGTCTTGGCTATTTGCGGAGGTACCTCAGATAATATTTCCACTATCTGGTCATGGGCAAAACATACAGGAACAGGTTCTTCAATGGTAGGGGACAGTCAGTCCAATGTTCCCAAATCATGGAACACTGAGAACCTGTTATGTAATGGGAATACAGGTGGGGGCTGCATCATTTTGTGTGGGGGACGATAAAAGTAATTTAAAGTTAAGGGGGTCACCACAGTAGATGGACCATGTTGAACAAAATTTTTATTCAGCAGAAATTTTGCAGTGCCCGGGTTCCTGAAGTTGATTATGATACAGTCCCCATTAATGTTTTTAAAAAGAGGACCTACCCAAGTTACTCGACGTGTGGATATGATCTCTTTGGAAATGTCATAACCCACCCCCTTATGCTTCGTTAACCAGTCAATACACTTGTTATGCAATTGACCCCACGATTCTCCTTGCCCTTCCCTAAGAGGTGGGATGCCAGCCAGAACTAAGACGTAAGGACACGCCTCAGGTGGGAGATGTAAGGCAGGGCCTTGATGTTTGACAGGCCTGGGGTCCTCGTGTGGGGTCTTATTATGGCGCTGGCTGGAATTCGTAGAAACCTTCTGTGTTGTAGTGCCTATAACAGGGTTACTTTTATGATTTTTCATTGGGGTGCTGGTAACAGCGGTGGGAGAGGAGGAAGATTTAGACAAGGAATCGGGGGCGCTGGTAACAGCGTTGGAGGGCAGAGGAGATTTGGACAAAGAGTTGGGCGGATTACTTCCTCTTATGCATTTTGTTACCGCAGATGTTTTAGTCGGTGGTGGATTAGTAGCAGCCTGTGGTTCCTTAGCCCCATTGGTAATGTGTTCACCACTGGTAAGCACACGGGTGGTGGATTCCAAGTCCTTTAGCAGACGTTCAACTCTTAGTTTATCCAAACACGCTGAACCTTTTCTCTTGGCATCATCATTTTTAATTAAATTTTCCAGCCTGTCAAGTCTTTTAAAATTTTATTAAATTGTTTGATCATTTGACCTTCAAGCTGCTTAAAAATTGTATCCGTAATGGTCTCAATGAGATTCCTTTCTGATTTAGAGTAGTAGCTATTTACATTGGTGAACTCAGTCTGAGTGGAGGTAGACATTAAATTAGAAGCGTCGTTATTTATTACTACAACATCACCTAGTTGAGATTGGTCCTGCACGGATACTGTCTGTAGAATTTGTTTCTGTTTCTTTCCCCTACTCCACATACTTTGTGGTGTTGGTTGGTTAGCACTCCTAAGGGGCTGCTTCCTTTTATTGTGAGTTAATTTTACTGAGCCCCTTTTTCGCTTAGCTCCTGTGTTCTCAGTGACCTCAATATTGACCTCAGTAGTTGGTAGTGAAGAGGTAGGGTCTGGAGCTATATATGTGACGTGTTTTCGTCTTCAAGGACAATGGGCACACTAACAGCAGGATTTGATGGTTTGACCACGATGATTTCAGGGGTTATGTGCATGTTCCCATTTGAACTGCCTGTTACACTTAATTGATTGGTAGTAAGGGATGTACCATGTTACAACGCATACCGTTACAACTACCTACTATTACAACGTGACCATTACAACGCATACCATTACAACGCATAGCGCTTTGAGGTGCTGGATAGTGGTAAGTATAATTTACTATTCTAACTCCAGTCCCCGTGGACCCTAGGGAAGGTGTTGGATAGTAAATTATACTTATTCCCTATCCTAGAGCGCCCCCCAGCGCAATGCGTTGTAATGGTATGCGTTGTAAAAGTCGTGTTGTAATGGTAGTGCGGAGTAACGAATGCGTTGTAACAGGTGTATACCGGTAGTAAGTGAACCCATTGAAAACCTCCTCTCAGTTTGATCAATCTCATTAAATGCAGTATCTATCAATGTCTCAAAAGATGTAATGAGAGAGACAGAGGTATCAATGCCCTGGGTGAGTACATCAGTGATGTTGCTAATAGCGTTACAGTCTCCCATTTTATTATCCAAACGGAGTGCTCACCTTTCGAGAGGAATGGCAGAGGGGTGGCCCGCCCGACCACTGCTGACCACTGAGGGCCACAGAGGGCCCGCCCTTTGCCCGGGCTTCGCCCCGGGCGCTCCCGCGCGCGACTCGCGGGGCGAGTGGGGGTGTCAGGCTTTCACTGGCGCCTCCGGGCGCTCTCCACGCATCACGGGCGTGCTGTCGCCCAAGAGGTTGCTGGGGAGTGTGGCCCGTTCACTTCGACCGCCTCCTGCAGCCTCCCGGCGTGTTGTACCTTCGCCGTTTACCTCACGGCACTGCCCGTTGGCAGAGATTCAGGTAAGGTCCTTGATGCGGGGTCTTTTTCTTGGCCTACGAGAAAAGCAGGGACCGTAGAGGCGCAAGATACAGTGGACACATGGTGTAAGCTATAATATATTAAGGTTGCACACACTATAGCTGATAATATTTGTATACTTTAGACAAGTGATTGCTCTTGCTCTTTTACCTATGCTGCACTTTCATTTCCACAAAGCAGTGATATAGAACCCGGGACGGGAAGGCAAAGCCGGACCCGATGGGGGACTGGGACAAACTCCGTCCGGTGGGTAGCTCCTCCCCACCCAATTGCGTAGCCAGCTGAAGAGGGCCGACCCGGATTGGTCACCCCAGGGTGAGCTCGGTCCAATCCGGGGGTGAGCTGAATAGGATGAGGGGGGATAAATAGGGACAACAGTCCCAAAAGAAGTACAACACCCCCTCGCAGAAAGAAGGAAAGGGCTCTTTGTGGCTTACAGGATTAACGAGTTTGTGGCCCAACAGTCGGCAACCCAGGAACAGCCTGCATTAACAGGGAGTGAAGGGCACATGGACATCCTGCTGCAACGGTCCAAAACAGACCAGGCAGGAAGGGGAAAAAGGACTAGCATCAACTGCATGAAGGATAAGGCCTGCTTCTGAGTGTGCATACTTAAGAAATACTTGGGTCCCGATAACTACAACCATGGGCCTCTTTTCAGGCACAGAGACGGGTCGTTCAACAGCTGCTTTCAATTCATAGCAGTGATGAGAAAGACACTAGACCAGAGGGGCTCTCTGCGAAGAAGTTTGGGTCCCACTCTTTCAGGAAAGGGGCGACCACCACAGTCGCAGTGCTAGGTCTGGATAGCGAACAAATGAAGGGATAGGACGCTGGGCATCCAGCGCATTTAGGCGCTACATACGCCCAACGATGTACTGAGTTTGGTTTCTTTCCCCCCACCCTGTCTAGGTCCGACCTAATCGCGGAAGAAGGTATGGATCTTAGGAGACTACTTTGTGACGCGGGCCCAGAGATGACATAATATGTAGAAGAAAATGGCACAGAGAAATTAATATATCTTTTTTATTTGGTCATAGAGCACATTTAATTACCCTATTAGTATTCCAAGGTCCTATAGCAATGCATCAAAACATTAATTCAAAAAGTAAAGGCACCATGGAAACCGTCTTTGAAAGTGTTAATCAATATAAAGGTTTTTAACACAAAGAAAAACACATACAAATATACATATATATAAACATATACATCAAAAACATTTAAGAGATGGGCGGCGGCCAGACGCGAATACGGCGGGATATGGCTGCGGGACACCGACATAACCTGGTTGGGGCTTTCTGGAATTAAATGGGATCAAATGTTCCCTGCGGTGTGGGAAGCACGGGGCATGGTGGCAGACCAGACGCAGTGGTGGTCCACCTGGGAGGCAACGACTTGGTGGCACTGGGGAGGAGGCTCCTCTTAGAAAACAAGCAGAAAAGCCTCACAGCCCTGGCCCGGATGATTCACCCAGCTTAAGTGATCTTTTAAGAACTAATAGTGTGGAAGGCATGGCGTAGGACCATGGACTTGGGGGCAGTGGAAAAATCCATACCAAAACTCAATATCACCTTGGCGAAGATTTGTAGGGCCGATGGTTGGGGCTTCGTAAGAGACAGTTTCCTAAATTTGAGGTCATCGGGCTATCACTTGGAGGATGGGGTACACCTTCCTGGGGTGGGAATGGACATGTTCCTACTGAACGTTGTTGGGGTGCTGGAAAAGATGGGCTTTAAGTAAAAGGAAAGGGGTGGCCAGAGTTGGGGGGAGCTCCCTCTGATCGGGAAACCGTAGGGAGCATGGCAGAAGGAACTAGAGTAAGGTAGGAAAAGAGAGAAATTACTAAAGGTAGATGGAAGGCTCACGCAGTGTCCTTGGAATGCCTCACGGCAGAGGCACTGAAGGAGCCAAGGGTGACATACCGCCATAGAAGGAGTAGATGTGATGCTCCCGCAGGACCCTTGGGATGCCTCATGGCAGGAGAACCAATGGAGGGAAATGCAAGGACCCAGCCTCATGAAAAATAGAGTAGATGCTCAAGCAAGATCCTTAGGATGCCACACAACAGAGACCCCTGGGAGCAGGAAGGGCCCATGAAAGGGTACAGGGCAAGCAGGATGGCACTTGCAGCCCAGGCAGGTCCGGAAGACACCCTCCAAGTCCGTAGCAAGTTGAAGCCTAGACCAGTGAATCGGAGGCCCGGACAGGGGGACTCTCCCTCCCCGGGAGCTTGCGGAGGCTGGGTCAACGCAACGAACAAATGATTACAAAGACAATGAAATGTTTTAACATGGATATGAAAAGGGGAGGTGCTATGCTCATGATTATTGAACAATTTATAAACATGTGATGTTTAAATAAACTGCGACCTTCTAAGGCACCAAAGCACGTTGTCAGTGGTGTGATTTGTGGATTAAAAGGGACGCAGTTTGAAGCAGGTGAGGGGGCGGGGGCAACTCACCTCCTGTAGGGGGTTGATCCTTCCTCTTTTGTAAGGTGAAATCGATATCATTCAGCCTGGATTTCCACCTGTAACTGTTTTTTGTGTGTGTGTTTTTTGCAGTTTTATATTGTGCAAACTTGACCCAAAAGTTTCAGAGCGCTTTACATGAGCACCAGTTGCATTACAGACTGACACATTTGTTTTGAGGCCTGGGAGATTAAGTGATTTGCCCAGATTCACAGAATATTTGAGCCTCCTGCCAGACTCAAACCCGCTCCCCAGCTTCAAAAGTGGCCACCCTAGCAGGTTAATCCACACCCTCTGATGAAAAAGGAAGGGACAAAGGAGAGCTAAAAAGGGAAATCACAAAATGGCACTTCTTTGTGAGTGGAGGGGATGGACGATGATGGTGACCAGAAGTATTGCATCACTTCCAGGAAAAGTAACTCATGGGCTGTGGTGGAAACCCATGCTAAAAACAACTTCCATGGGGAGGAAACATCACAGGAACAAGAGCCTGGCACTGGTATCGGACGAAAAAGGATGTTGGTGATTTGATGAGAACCAATATTGTGTGATGCTTGGTCGCATCTTCTCCTTCGGCAGGTCTATTCTTGACCATCTGTGTTGATATTTTAACTTGTCTTGAATTATTGCATTTTTTAAAGAAATAATTATACTTCTTCTGATTCCCTTTTTAAAAAGCACTATGGTATACACTATTATACTGCTTGTCAGTATAGTCAGGTCAAAGCGTTTAGCCATTCTAGCACTGTTAATAATTCACAGATTCCATTATTAAACTCAGACATCATCATTCTGACCATCACAAATCAGGTGCAAACATCTTTACTCTCCAAGATCTGTGAAGTTGCACTGTGAACATTCCTCCTGGAATAACCTGGAGGAATTTTTGCAGGGTATTTCCTTCTGACCCCGACTATTACATTTTGTTAATAGTGAAAGTTTGAAGTGAAACTGCAACTGCACATTATTGTAGGTCTTGAAAACCAAAATTTAGCATGGGGTGGGGGGAATAACTCCTGAAAACAACACAACTTCTGGGGAGGATGTATGACGTTACATCGCGGGCACACAGATCGCGCGCCGTAACATCGCGTCTATGACCTCGTCCCGACCATTACATCGTGAACAAACACATCTCAGCCTTTTGCAACGCAATTGCGTTGCTTCCCATTGGCCCGAAAATCACCCCGCAGAACATCACGTCGCAGTGCAAAACAATGCAGTTTTTTGTATTTGCTGCGTGAACCCGCCTCTACCCTTACCTCTACCCAGTCATAAATATTACTAGTACTGTGCATAATTTGCATTTCACAAGCTTAATTGCTCCGTAAATCTCGACTAGTCAGGTACTCATAACATGCGTGATTTACTGTTTTCCTAACTTGAACATTGCAGCTTTCTCTCGCGGTTCAAGCAGATGTGTTTCTCACGGCCGTGAAACTAGATGCTGACGAAGTGTGATGTGCTAGCAACGTTCAAAATCCGCTATACTGGAAAGTGGGTGGATGTGAGGAATATGCTCCCAAAATCATTTATTCTCATGAACAAATGGATCTTCCAATGAAAAACATCCCTAAATTTGCCGTTTTCAAAAGGACACCTGGTTCACAAAACAACTGTAATGATTGCAAGTGCTACGAAATAAAATTAAAAAAAACATGCAGCATTGCTCTTTATTTATGCAAACGACTCTTTTAAACCATTTCTTTATTCATTTTTCTACACTATCTCTCTACAATATGGATTTTCATAACTATTTCACAATTCTGAATTCCAGATGCCCCTAATCACATCCTGCTTGAAAGACAGTTAAACAGATATTGCTCGAAATTGTTGGTTGACTAATTGTTGATGCTTATGAAGTCCGAGTCTGATTTTACAAGGTGAGCAAAGAATGGTTTTCATACTGCAGTAAACAGTTGAAAAAAACCACTGGACTACAGATGCGTCAAGTAGAAACAAGAAATAGGGATTACTTTGATAAACAGAAATAGATACTGCAGGCATCTCATTGGCGGTGTAGATTCCTGCAACTGCACGTTTTTAAAGCGACCAGCCTATTCCCAGGTTCCTGGAAAATGTAATCTATCAGTGAAATTGTTGCTTTTATTGTTTGTTATCAGCTGTAATTAATGTGCGTGCGCAGTCCCATCCAACCAACCACCCATCCATCTACCCATCCATCCACCCATCCATCCATCTACCCACCCATACATCCATCACCCATCATCCATCCACCCACCAATCCATTCATCCACCCATCCATCCATCCACCACCCAGCCCCCCATCCATACATCCACCCAGCCACTCACCCATCAGCCAAGTTCAAGTTTCAAAGCTTTATTCGATTATTAAAAACAATCACAAAAGCAAACAATTTATAAAAATACAGGTATCAGACATTTCAGTATGAAAAAAACAGCTCATCAGTAATGGGATTAAAACACCAGGCTTTTCCTATGAGAAACAGCTTTTAGTAAAAAGGTAGCAGTAAAAAACAGATATCCAAAGTATCAAGTGCAAATAACAGTTTCATTGCTTGGGCAGTAGTACACACAGAATATTTCTTAAAAACAGGTCTGAGATAATAACGACGAAGGTGCATATAAAAATGGCAAATAAGCATAAAGTGCAAGGTGCTTTGCCTAGTGTGTCCATCACAGGGGCAGGGAGATTGGCTATAAATTTTAATCTTTGGAAAAGCTACTAGGTTATGTACAATACCAAGTCTCAGCCTAGTGAGAACAAACTGATGGGATTGCTTGGCAATAGTTTTAAGGTACATAGGCATGCCCCAGTCTTCCAACATATTGGAGTGGTAAAATACGTGGGTTGACATGAGGCTACATTCAGCCCTGTGCACGTTAGTTTTGGTCCCTAAAAAGACCATCTTAAGTTCCTTTTATGGTACAGTAACAGCACTATGGGGGTCGCTAACAATATCCAGGTTAAAGATTTCTCTATAAGGAGATGAAACGTAATTTAACCAGGGAATCTTACAGGCATTGTCCAAACAAAGACAATCTAGGATAATCCGCCTGGTAAAGTCAGTCTCATCCTTAACCCAGATTGACCTCCAGACCATTAAAGGTCTCATTCCCATTAGGTCTGTAAGATGATTCAAGCCCACCTCTCTATGGCTCAGTTCATTGGATGCCGAGGAAGGTAGACAAAGGAGTCTTTTAATGAACTGGTTCTCAGTGACTTGCAATTCCCTGTAGTTACAATAGCCCCATATGCCAGAACCATATAAAGCAATGGATACACATCTATGCCTATAGATATTCAACATGTCTGGAATACGGCGGCTACCCAACTTTGAAGCAAAGCAAAATACTCCAGAGGAGCTTTTGCCCATCCTAGCATTTACATTTAAAATCTCAGGAGCCCAAGTTCCTCTGTTATAAAAAGTTACACCAAGATAACAGAATCTGTCCACAACCTCTATTCTGAGGTTATTAAATTGAAACGGCTTGGTAAGTTTCATCCGTTTCCCACAGGCCATGATGTAAGTCTTAGAATTGTTGATTTTCAGTTTTCTCCCCTTAATAAAGTCATAGAAATAGTTCATTAACTTTTGGAGCCCGTTTGGAGTACGAGAGAGTAGGACCGTATCATCGGCATATAGCAGGACCGGCACAGGATGATCACCAACCTGCGAGGAATCTGCCTGTACCCTCTTCAGTTCGGACTCGATGGAATTTATAAAAAGGGAGAAAAGTAGTGGGGCCAGCACACAGCCTTGCCTTATGCTGGATTTAACCCTAATTTTCCCAGTGCATTCCCCTGCATGACCATAGCGAATCTGGGCCGATAGTTTGCTGTAGAGTCTAGCCAGGAAATATATAATTGCAGGGGGGGCTCCCATTTCCAGTAGGGTGGACCATAACAGAGAATGGTCTACAAGATCAAATGCACTTGAGAGATCAGCGAAACAGAGAAATAAGGAACCCTGTTTCGCTTTAGTGTACTTCCCGATGAGGAGGTCGAGATTAATACACTGCTCTGTTGTCCCAAGACCTTTGCGGAAGCCGTATTGAGATTACGCTAGACTTTTATTATCCTCTGCCCATTCCTCTAAACGCTTCAGTAGGACCCTACTCATGATCTTAAGCGAGGAATCCAAAAGGGAGATAGGGCGGTAGTTCTTAGCCTCTCCTCTATCTCCCTTCTTATAGATGGGTAAGATTATGGATTCACTCCAGGTAGGTGGTGTATTCTCACTGACTGAAGCATTGAACACCTGTGTTAGAAGTGGACTCCAAAGTACCGGGTTGGATTTATACAGGTCAACCGGGACCCCATCGGGTCCCGGTGCCTTTCCCCCTTTACTCTGACTAATGGCAGTTCCCACTTCTTGATGGGTAATATCGAGGAATATCTTCTCTTCAGACATGGGGGAGGGGGAACTAGCGCAATCCTCCCTGGTCGGATCGAAGATTTTGGAAAAGTGAGCAACCCAGTTTGCTTCGCTAACCTGGGCTGACAATACGGGGAAGTCTTCTTTGACCAGAAAAGGACTGTTGACAATGTTCCAGAAGAGCTTGCTATCATGCAATATAGCTGCTTTATCAAGAGCATCCCAAGCTTGCTCCCTTAGCTCTTGTTTTCTGCGCCCATCAGCCATCCATCCACCTATCCACCCACCCATCCCCCCATCCACCCAGCCCCCATCCATACATCCACCCACCCATCATCCAACCATCTATCCACCCATCCACCCACCCATCCGTCCATCATCCATCCATCATTCATGCATCCATCCACCCATCATGCATCCACCCATCATGCATGCATCCATCCATGCATCCACCCAACAATCAGTCATCCATCATGCATCCACCCATCATTCATGCATCCACCCAACAATCATTCGTCCATGCATCCATCCATTATTCAACATGCATCCATCCATGCATCCACTCACCACCCAGCCACCCACCCGCCCATCATTCATGCATCCATCCACCCATCCATCATGCATCCACCCATCAAGCATAAATCCATGCATCCACCCATCATTCATGCATCCATCCACCCATCCATCCACCCTTCATGCATCCACCCATCATGCATGCATCCATCCTTGCATCCATCCCCCATCTACCCACCCATCCATCCACCCAACAATCATTCATGCACCCATGCACCCACCATCCATCCATCATTCATGTATTTTTATGACCATATAACTTGCGCACAGCTTGTCAGTGTTCGATACCAGGCTCAAACCTTGCTTCCAGCACCAAAGATACATGATTCATATTGTTTTTAAAACATCTATTTATTTCACACCTTAGTCGGAACCTCATTTGTTTTTGGTTTTTACAACATCTATTTATTTCACACCAAAGTCATGTATACATTTTTATGGCCATAAAACTTCCACACAGTTTGGCAGTGCTCAATAACAGGCTCGAACCTTGATTCCCAGCACGAAAGACGGCCTCTCCCCTTTTGTGTGGCCCTGCAGTTTTCATGATACATATTATTTGCTTTTATTTATTTCCCACCAATTTCATGCCAAAGTCGGAACATCTATTTAAGTCACCGGTCATCAAAACAACCCATCAGGCATGCATCCATCCATGCATCCACCCAACAATCATTCATCCATCATGCATCCATTATTCAACATGCATCCATCCATGCATCCACCCACCACCCAGCCACCCACCCACCCACCCATCATTCATGCAGCCATCCACCCATCCATCATCCATCCACCCATCATTCATCCACCCATCATCCATGCATCTATCCACCCAGGCACCCACCCATCCATCCACCCAACAATCATTCATGCACCCATCCACCCACCCTGCATCCATCCATCATTCATGTATTTTTATTACCATATAACTTGCACAAAGCTTGTCTTTCCCATCACCTTGTTTCCCAGGACAAAGATACATGATTCATATTAATTGTTTTTAAAACATCTATTTATTTCACACCAATTTCACACCTTAGTCGGAACATCATTTGTTGTTGGTTTTTAAAACATTTATTTATTTCACACCAAAGTCATGTTTAAATTTTTATGGCCATAAAACTTTCACACAGCTTGGCAGTGCTCGATAACAGGCTCGAACCTTGTTTCCCAGCATCAAAGTCGGCCGCGCTAGCCGTCAGATCACATCCTCTCTCCTTTTGTGTGGCCCTGCAGTTTTCGTGATACATATTATTTGCTTTTATTTATTTCCCACCAATTTCACACCAAAGTCGGAACATCTATTTAAGTCGCCTGTCATCACACGTCTGTAATGAAAACATCAATTTATTTGCTAAAGTCATAAAACTTTCTCACATCTTGTTTTTGCTATAAACTTGCACACAGCTTGCCAGTGCTCGATAACAGGAAAGTCGGCTGTCACCCAAACATATATCCACACATTGGCATTGCGAGCGATGTAATCGCTAGCGATGTATCTGTGCATGCGTTGGGGAGCCTGGCGCGATGTAACAGTTGCGTTGCGATGGCATCGCGATGCGATCCATTCGTTGTAACAGGTGTTTCCCTAGTTTTACTAACAGTAATAGGCTACTCGCTGCAAAAAGCGCTTCAATGCCTTGTCGGGGGTTGAAAGCGCTATACAAATATATTTACAATTACAATAGTAATTTTACAACTGAGGAGACCACGCGTGAAAAAAGATAAGTTTGACCTATCTTTTTTTATGTACTGAGTCTCCAACAGTTGTAAAATCATCATAAGTAAAACTAAACTCGTAGTGATGTTTTATTACAGGCAAGATGGCGGCCGTGTAGAACGGCTGTGTGCGATGAGGTGGTGGGGATGAACGTTTAATCCTGGATGTCACCGCAAATGCCGAATGCCGAATGCCGAAGGGAATCTTAATACGGCATGGAAACGCTTCGGGAGCTTGTCCTACAAAAGTTCGTGAGCCACGGTGAATTATGGTGCACAACGGCGAGATCAGCGCTCAACTAATGCTCCTATCCCTTACCTGCCGCGGGTCCATTGGATGTCTGCTCCGGGAGGTAACGCTAGCGGCTAGAGCTGTGAAAGGTAAAATCTACTTAGAGGGGAGGTACCTGGAGTCACAAAGTTCGTGGAGTCAGCAGAGTCAACGGAGCAAACAGGCGCCTTCTGCAACACCGAAGAGAGAAGCTTCTCTGAAAATCTCTCCGGAGGACTGCACGGAGGATCGAAAACCGCGAAGTCAGCGGGACGGACAGGAGATCCCTGCATCAAGAGGAGGTCATAGAAGCCAGGGCGTGTGTAAGATCAAAAGACAGAGAGGAGGAGTAATGGCGCCGAAAAAGAATACCGCATCAAAAGCTGCCGCAAAAAGGAAAGCAGCAGCGGAAGCCGCGGCTGAGTTGCAGGATGAAGATATGCATCAAATGAAGCAGACACAGACGCCCCCGGTAAGGAGACATCAACATGGGGGGAAAGTTAACCTGGCAGCAACCCCTATCAATGATATGTTAGCAAAAATGGGAAAAGAGAAAGAGAAAGACTGTAAAACTGGTGCAGTGGTGGTGGAAAAGGGGCAGGAAAAGGCGGTTGCAGAGGCCATTACAGAAGCGAATGCGGAGGGGGGGGTGCAGCCATACCCCCTATGTTACAAGACATAAGCATGGAGCTTGTTAATAGCGCAGTGGAAATTAGCGCCTTAGACTCGAAAAAAGAAGCATGAGAGGCTCAGGAAGAGGCTGGCGAAAATTTAGAGATTGAAATCTCGAGCCCAAATAAGTCAATGGATATGAAATCGGCAGCTAATCAAGAGGGAATTATTGATAATATAGATAATCCGATGAACTACCCCGGACACGAAAAGCCAACTGATAAAAAAGATAAGGAAAAGCACCCTAGCGAATGCTTCTTTTCTGTCTCAGAGGGTGGGGAGTGGTCAGAGGATGACAGCTCATTACAGGAAGGAAGTAATCTGGACTCAGAAAGTGAACCTGAACATGGTTCTGATCCTTATGTAACCACAGCTAGACCTCCTCCGGGGATTAAAATCCAGGAGCTTAGTTGGGATCATTCGTCAGACTCTCCTTTACTTGGGAGCCCGCATGGAGAAACCGCACAGATGTCCCTATTGGAGGTGATACACAAGGAGATCCGTGCTCATAGAGAAGAGACTCGCCAGGACAGCCGTAAGGCACAGGCAGCTGTTAGAAAGATGCAAGGTGCTGTAAGGAAACTATCTAAAGTGTGTGTCAACCTAGGAGACCGAATATCAAACTTGGAAGAAAGAGTGGTCTCAACGGAGTCTGAGTCGGCAGCGGCGATTACCAAGGTGGATGCCCAAAACGCCCAGATAACGGACATCCAATGGAAGCTGGAGGACTTGGAGAATCGGCAAAAGCGGAATAACCTTCGAATCCTTGGAATACAGGAGGGGGCTGAAGGGTCTGATATGAGAGCTTTTGTCATTAGGCTTTTCGAGCAAGCTGTTGTTGATTTACCAGGTTGGAACTGGACAGAGGAAATACAGCGAGCACATCGAACTCCATTCAAACCAAAAAAACACGCAAAAGAAGCGGACAAGCCTAGAGCTATATTGATATTCTTGGGCAATTTTTTATTGAGACAAGCAATATCGGAAAGAGCGAGACCAGACGCAAGAAAAACAGTTGGGGAGATATCGTTTTTTGTCAGACCAGACTTCTGCCATATAACAGTGGAGAGACGCTGGAGGTTGAGACAGCTGATTGTACCTTTTCAAGCTAAAAAGATGCAGGCTTATCTGATCAATCCGGCACAATTAAAAATAATTAACGCTGGCAAAACACTGTATTTCACGTCGGAGGTGAAAGCTAAAGAATATCTGGATTCTCAAGGGACCTAAGCATGTTGAATAACAATGTGGTTTGATATATCGCTAAGTCTCGATAAGACGACCAATAGGTTAATCTGTTATTTCCCCTCTGTGGAACTGATGGTTTTACTGTTATCTGGAGTATGGTGTGTGGCTATCGTAAGGCATTCGGTTATGCAGTTACTAAGCAATGGCAGTCTATTATCCAGGGCATGGAATTTACCTTTTCTTTTTGATAGATTATGAGAAATGTGGTCTCCACCACTTCAATCGACTCTCCATCACGTGCACAGACCAGGTCTGAGCACCTCATTTGAGTGGGTGTGTGGGTGGTGGGTGGTACTGGGGGTGGGCAGGTGGAGGTGGAATGGGTGGTGGGTGGGAAATTGGTGGGAAGGGAGGGGGAGGGCAGGGTGGGAGCAAAAAGAAAAAAATGAGTTGTTTCAGTATGTAGAGGTTTTTGGCCTCAGACAGAGAGTAAGAAGAATGTTAGTCGAGAAATTAAGATTTCGTCCTCTTTACCATTCGGAAAAGAAAATACTAGATAATGTCACACATTAAAATTTGTTCTATTAATGTCGCTGGGTTAAATGATTGGAGAAAGCGTCAGAGAGTGGAACACTTTGCAAGATTTAACAATATCGACATTTTATGTATGCAAGAGACGCACCTGCCGTGGGCCAGTAAAAATCTATTAAATATAAGGGGTTACGAGATACTGGCTTGCTCATCACAAACTTCGATGGTTAGGGGGGTGGCTATTCTTGCCAAACAAAATCTAGGAGGGGCAAAAAAAGTCAAGGCAGATAGTTCAGGAAGATGGGCAATAGCAGAATTGACTTTTGGTTATACATTGTGTACTGTGTATGGCTCAAATTTTGACGACCCGGAAGTCTTTGATATTTTAGAGGAAGAGTTGGTAGACTGGCCAACACCGATCATTATGTGTGGGGATATGAATGTATCGGTAGATTGGAACAGGATAGGCAGCTATGCACGATCTAAGCCAAAAGTGTTCAGGGTGCTCACTTCACTTATGAGATCGCATGGACTTGAAGATGTGTGGAATGCGAAAAATCCTACTGAATCAGGCTTTACCTACTTCTCTTTCCCACACCGGAAATATACTAAACTGGACTATTTCCTCCTCTCCTCAGATAAACTTTGTAAAGTCAAAATAAGGAAATTGCCAAAATATATCTCTGACCATAACCCATTGATTTTAACCTGTGTGATGGATAAAGTAAAAAGGCGGCTAACGAAATGATCATTTGAAAGAAAGCTTCTTGCTGATGATAGATTTGTGAGGCATATAAGGCAATGGACAAAGGAATTCTATGACATGAATCGATACAGTGCCTCTCGCAATACAGTCTGGGATACGTTTAAGGCGTCTCTGAGGGGGGAAACAATAAATTGCTCAGCCAGACTGAGGAGGGAAGACAGAATGAAGGCTGAAAATCTGATTGGGGAGTTGGGTGTAGTGGAAACACAACATATCACAGAGATCGGGCAGGGGGCTGATGGTCAGGCAAGTTTAAATAGAATGATTACCATCAAAGCGGATCTCCAGGAGATAGTGATACAGAAGGAGACTAGAGAATACCAGTTCTCAAGGGCAAATCGATATGAGACGGGGGAGCAGGCAGGTAGAGTGCTAGCACTTCGAATTAGACAGGAAAGATCTAATAATCTGATATCCAGTATACAGGAAAATGGGACCGAATATACTGAACCGGAGGAGATTCTGAAAGTGTTCCAGACCTTTTAACCAAAAACTATATAATGAAGAAGGTAAGGGGCCAGTACAGAGCCCAACTCTTAAAGATGATGGCCCGAAAATAGATGAAAGAAGTAGGGAAATATTGGAACGAGATTTGACTCTGTCAGAGGTTAAGACAGCGCTACAGGAACTAGCTGCTGGTAAATCTGCGGGACCCGATGGGATTCCCCTCGAAGTTTATAAGTGTCTAGAGGAGGAAATAGCCCCAATTTTGCTAGATTTATTTAATGGTATAGTATGTTCAGGGTCAATTCCGGAAACTTGGAAGGAAACTAACATTGTTATATTCCATAAAAAGGGCAAACCCAAGAATAACCCGGTATCATATCGTCCGATATCGCTAATTAACTCAGATACAAAATTATATTCTAAGGTTAGGGCAAAGAGGCAAGGAGGGATCATTGGTCGGTTAATTTCCCCTTGGCAGCATGGGTTTGTACCAGGCCGTGGCACCACAGACCATATAAGATGCGCTATAACCCTCTTTGATGCCCATGCTGCCAAGGGAAAAGATATGGCCATTATCCTTCTCGATTCTGAGAAAGCATTCGACCGCGTGACCTGGAAATGCTTATGGGGGATCTTGGCCGGAAGAGGGTTTGGGAATAAGAGTATGAAGGCAATTAAGGCAGTGTACAGTGACCCGATTGCTAGGGTTATGGTTATGGGCCAAAGTTCGGATAAGATAATAATCAGAAGGGGAACCCGCCAAGGCTGCCCCTGTTCCCCAATATTATTCTCGCTATATATAGATCCTCTAATCCAAAAAATCCTGAATTTGGATCAGATCATTCCGGTGATACTTAATGGACATACTACCAAACTCCTGGCATATGATGACAATCTGGCAATTATTAC
Organism: Lissotriton vulgaris; assembly: GCF_964263255.1. NCBI lineage: Eukaryota > Metazoa > Chordata > Amphibia > Caudata > Salamandridae > Lissotriton > Lissotriton vulgaris. The sequence continues at coordinate 204,316,141 of NC_141698.1, read as the reverse complement.
ATCCGCCCCACAACAAGCAATGGTTGAGATTTGTCAGTTGGCCAAGGATTTTGGAGCTTGGTCAGGGTATCGCCTGAACGAGGAAAAAACTCAGATCATTTGTACGAACAAAATTATCAAATTAGATCAAAGATACGTGGACTCATCAGTGTATCTGGGGATAAGGGTGAACGCCAATGTTAATAAGATTATCTCGGATAATTATCTCCCATTGATAGAGTCAATTGAAAAGGAGCTTAAGAGGATAGACGTGTTACATCTTTCATTGATCGGTAGGGTAAATGTCCTGAAAATGACTATGTTCCCTAAGCTGCTCTACTTGTTTCGTGCCATACCATTGCTTTTGGAAGAGAGGACAATCAGGAAGATCGAAAGAACATTTATCCGATTTATTTGGCAGTATGGGAAAGTTAGAAGGTCAATTGCACATATCTCTCCCACTCGAGAAGGGTGGCCTAGCGATGCCCAACATCAGATTATATCATTGGTCATGCTTGCTAGTACAAATGAATGTATTGTTTCAGTGTGATTCAGGAACAGTAGAATACCCGATAGACACTCAAGTTCTCCCCACTATTTTTGAGCTGCTAGTAGGAAGGAAGGCAGTAGGATTGCTGATGTGTGAGGTCGAAAGAAGATACTATAAAAGAGCCAGGTATAAGATTCTGATGGGTGCATGGGGAATTTGGAAGTTGTTAATGAAATTTTTAAACATCCCAAAAATTCATGCTAACATTAACATATGGAAATCGAGCATCTTTGCCCATTTAGGCCAAAATATAAATAGTCGCCTCTGGAAGCAGCTGGGAGTTAAATGTCTGGGTGATGTTATAGTAGGTGACGAGATTCTTGCCTTTAATATCCTGCAACAAAAATTTGGGCTCCCACCTAGTCAATGGCTGTTATATACACAATTGACCCAAACTATTAGATCATTTAGGCCTAGGTTTTCTCTCTTGTCAAGTTATTCAATAGTGGAATATTTGAAAAAAGGAGGCAGCAAAATCAGAATATGCTACAATAATCTTCTGCAGGAGCTAGATGATGATATTGGAAAGACAGAAACCACTATAGCTCAAAAATTGGGTGATCCAGACGTGGATCTAGATCGAGCCATAGTATTAAATAAAAAGACTTTTTGCTCCTCAAATTTAAGGGCTCAGCATTTTAAAACACTATTTAATTTATATTTTACTCCATCAAAATTGTTTGCCTGGGGAGTAAGGGATAATGATAGATGCCCTAGGTGTAATTCGGGCCCAGAAGATCTACTCCATATGCTTTATAATTGCCCGAATGTAATACCAATTATTAAGGAAATACAGTTATTTCTGGAGGGGCTGCTAGGACAAAACATCGTTCTATCCTCTACGGTGATCTTAGTGGGCGTGGATGGAAAACTGAAGGCAGAAGGTGGGGAGGAAGCCCTAGTTTTTATTTCTGCGGCTATACTACGGCTATTAATCTCAGCCGGTTGGAAAGATACCACAGCACCCACCTTTCAACAATGGCTTTCAAGGTTTTTAGGAATACATAACATCGAGGAGTGTTTATATGATTTTAAGGGGAAGGAAAAACGGGATATGGGTAAGAATATCTGGGCACCTGTTAGAAAATGGAGGGAATCTAGACACTAAAAAATGAAAGTTGAATGTGTATAGGATGGTGGGGTTCTTCTACATATAATGTCTATTATAATGCGAGTTTTAATCTTGTCTGCCTCTCTCTAGACACTGCTTTTTTATCCTGCTTTTCTATTGCTGATGTTGTCTCTATTTTTTATGATTATTTATTCTGATTGTGTAATGATTAAGTAATGAATTGAAATACGTAATGAACTCTTTTTTACCTTAAATACCTGAAACAACTCAATAAAAAAAAAAATAAAAAAAATAAACTCGTAGTTTGTGAATACCAAAGAAATAGTAAACTTACACAAAAGAGTAAGTTTACCTTTGTGAATCACGCCCATAATTCTCTATTGTGGATCCCATATAATTCCTAGTTTGTCTGGAAATAGTTCTTCTATCTGAATATGGAATTTCCAGTCAAATCTGGATTTACAAGGATTGTTCAGTGTAATCCCCAGACATGTTTACAGATGGAAGCTGATGAAATTACTAGTGTGGTTTTGCTTCCCCAGGGCTCCAGCCATAGCTTGCAAGGTGGAGGGATCATGATGGGGGTAAACTCAAACACATGCAAAGCATGCACTGCACAGGCAGATTATGCACAGTCACCTTCAGGAGATAAAATGCGGTACTCCAGGCACTTAAGGGAGCTGTCAGGTTGCTGCCTCTGGATCCCCACAGTGCACCATATTCTTGTCCAATAATGCTCACACGACCCCCACTACTTTGTTCTCTCTGCATCCCAAGGGTACACCCCTGGGACCCACCAAATACAACAAAAAGGTCAATATCCTGTTGCTAAGCAATGTCAAGCTATTGTATAGATGAAGATGGGTGAAATTATGTTTCCCTTGACTACACAAAAATTAGGTAGGACCAAAAATAACATCAAGGGGTATATTCTCAAGAACGTGTGATAACCATTGCAAAAGTAACTAAAAGCAACCGTGCATATCGCAGTCTATCACTAGAAAAATACGCAGTCTTAACATCCAATTCCCATCCCGGCGGCACCATGCGATAGTAGCATGACAATGTGCCAAATGACTGCGCAAAATCCAGAGCGACTAACAAAAAATGCGAAACACAAATGCCAAAAAAGTTGTGATGCCCCAAAGTGCGATTCCAAAATCAACGATACACCAGTGACAGACCTGCAAACCCCACAAGTAATGCGGGAAAACGCACTATAAAAGCCAAAACAAAAAAACATGCCAGACCAATTCTAACAGCGTAACACCATGGATGAACCAGGGCCGAGTTCAGAGGAGAAGCCCAACCCCACAAGCCCCACAGAGGACCAGCCAGGAACCCTGTGTTCGGGGAAGGGCAAGGAGAAGAGGAAGGGGAAGACAGGGTTCAGTCCGCAGGAAGACCAGATCATCATCACGGAGGTGATAGAACACTACCAACAACTTTTCGTCACCTCCACTGCGGCACTTATAACACAAATGGAAATATGGCAGACCATTATCACAAATGTAAATGAAGTTGGAGTGGCGAGGAGGTCAGTGGAGGAGGTCAAGAGCCGCTGGCATGGTGTCCAAAGGCAGACCAATCAGAAACTCACCTCCAACAGGACGGCAGCAACGGCGACTGGAGGTGAGAAGCCTGCGCCACAGGACAAGCTGGATGAGCTGGAGGAAATGGTGGCCACAGTCACCAGTGTGAAGACTGTGGCAGGAGTCGGGGGCCTGTACACAGCGCAATATGACCTGACCCAACAGCAACAGGGTGAGTGACTACCAGGGACTGGGGGGACGGGGGAGATGGGCTCAATGACACACATGCACAATCATGTGAACCACACTGCACACTCACAATGACAGTGGAACATGTCCCTGATACCCTTGGACAGTACAGCAAACATAGAAGCACCAAATAAGCCCCCGTCCACCATGTGCACATATGTGCCCCCTCCGAATAACCAACAACACTACCAATCCATACACATGTGATGAAACCAGAAAAGCAGCGGCTGTGTGAGCCACACTGACAAGTGACACTGCATGACTGGTAGCATGGCATCAGCCCAAATAAATGAACTCGTGCACAAATCGACATGGTGGTGGCCCAGTGTGGATCATATCCATAAAGGAGCAGGTCATACTCTGACACATCCACGTGCACCTACAAACCATGCCGTCCAATACAAGTAGCAGTCGCAATGCACAAGGCCACAAAATCTGTGCGAGAGCACAAATGACCCAAGTCGCAGACATCCTTGCCCCCGAAAGGCCCACAATTCAAAGGCACACCACCGCAAAGGGGCAAAGGTCCACAAAATCAGAGCTGTAGGGCCGACTCCCCCACAATGCAGCACACACACATAGCAACCACAGAACATCACTAGTGATGGCAATGTGGGACAAAGTGTAACACCTACAGCACAGGACAGAGGACACAACGGGTTCTGCTTGTGCATAGTAACTGGCCACTCACATCTGCCATTGCCTGACACTGTGTGATGACTATGTATGGGTACCACCACACATCCGTCAAGTATTCGGAAAACCTACTGTCTGCCATAAAACAGCCAGCTCCACCAAAACAGACACAATGTGCATTGTCATGCAGTCTGCATATAACCATCTGCAAAGTGGCAACATACATGGGAACCTCTGTTAACATGCATCTCCCGTTAACATTGAAGGGGGACAAACAACACTTACTGCGGAGCAGACCACTAATCCCATCAGTGTCGATGAAGAGGACAACCTGCGCATCAGTTCAGACACCCTCCAACAGATAATGGACAGCCTCCACACCCCACCCACAGGAGCAGGGCAGCCCAGCTGCCTCGAGGTGACCCCACCACCTGCAAAGACCACACAGCAGGAAACATACGCCACCACAGCTGTCTCTCAGGACCCCCAAGAACAACACATGGACTTCCAACGCCGTGTGTTGGGTTGCCAGGTAGAGTTGGCTGATCAGCTGCGGGTGGGTTTCGAGCTCGTGGCAGCCAAACTCAATGCCATACGTGGGTGTCTGAGTTCCATCAGGAACCACTTCCAGTCCATAACAGACACACACTGTCCGCACCATGCTCCATGATAATCCTTTGCTGACATCGCTGGGGCCATCTCTTGGATAAAAGAACTGTCTAGTCAGACAGGCACCAGCAATGACAGCACAGAGTTGGCACAGATGCACAGTACAATTGAGACTATTGAGCAGATGCAGGCTGGAAGTATGGCTGCCACAGCTGAACACCAGCGAGATGTAGCTGGGATCTTTCATGCCTTGCAGTTCATCATCTTGCCATTGCTGTAACTGAGACAGGCCCAAATGACCGCGGCGGGAACTATGACACACACCTCTCCGACCTCTGATCTGTCAGTGGCACACAGTGATCCAGCCCTATCACCATTGCACCCTGATGTGTCAGTGGCACCCAGTGATGCAGCCATTACCCCGCCACACACACCGAACAAACCGGACACGAAGTATCAGAGGACTAAGATGTGGATGGTAATTAGTATGTGAGGAAGGAGGTAGTAGCCTCCATCACCGCCATATGAACCGTCCCTGCCTGGTTGGGGTGTATGCATCATGCCCTGGGACAACACCTTCCACTGACCCCCAGAACACTCAGCGACTTACACCTGGACCCCGACATTGACTGGCATATCTTCACCGGTGGGCAATAACACAGCACTCCTGCAGTGGGCAGCACTCTCCGCTCTCAAATCACTTACCAATCCCCAGCAGACTCTGGTTGGCCCACCACTGGACTCCCAAGTAATGAGGGCTCGGCATGGCCATGTACAGCTCCAGCTCCAGAATGCACCAGAATGTGAATAAAACATTCGAAATCACACAGATGTGTCGTGACTATGTTCACTCAAGTGTGAAAGTATGCATGTATGTATGGACAATGATTGAACAAGAAGGTACACCCTTGTAAATGACATCAATGTGCATGTTGAACCTTGAGCCACATGGTCAGTTAGATGTCTGGGAAGGTGAGTACTAACTGTGGCCTCATTGCACATTAACAAAAATCTTGCAACACCCCAACGTTGGCACACATCCATGTATTGAATAGGGCTGTGTGTAGGAATGATCAAATCGGTAGCAGGCCAGAAGTGGTGTCCTGCATCACATGTGTCACCAGAACTTCACGTCCCATACCTACTCACACACATCTGGGTGGACACAATCTGTTTTGATTCATAGCATTGCTCCACATGGTCAGAGGTTGGACACCATACTCACATTGCTGGAGACACATAGGTGCACAGGCCTGCCAGGAACAATCCAGAACACAGTGTTTGGCTCACAGAGGTGGAGCAGGCAAAAGGGACCCACCCCATTGTACAGACGTCACTCAGTCTTGCAGGAACTTACTTACTCATCCATGAATACCAGCGCAGCTTCATGGCCAATGAGTTCCAATAGTACGTCTTTGTCGGGTTCAAGGAACACCAAATTGACCCAATCCATTAACTGGTCCGGGCAGATGTGCTCAGTCCATGCCGTTTCCCCAATCTGCAGCACAGCCCAATAGGGTAGTGCCTCGATGTGGTCACTGCACACAAGTAGTTGTGCAATCACCCATGCACAACTGCCGCACATATGCCAAAGATCAGTGCATCCCATGCTCTGGTATCCCGGTGATACTCCTGTTCGTGGGCCAACAGGGAGCACACTGTCAGGTCATAATCCAATTCAGCTACCGTTGCATTGGATAGGTAGACTTCCATGGGGCACTCGAATGTGCATGATCGACAGTGGAACCAGGGCTGGACGCAGGTGACGTAGGCAAGACGGAAACTCAGATGGTAACTGATTCGCAACATTGCCATTGGCCCAGATCCAAACAGATGCAGCATTCGTGCATGGTACAGTTACACGTGACAGGGGTTGTGCATGTGCCTGGGAATGCCTGCCTTTGCGTTTGTTGGTCTCGTACCACCCGCACTCCTCGGACCGGCGGAAGTTCTGTGGATGATATGCCACAGTTCGGTGCAATGAGTTGTATGTGTGTGCAATGTTTGGATGTATGAGTTGTTATTGACCCATGTGTCAAGGGCATCCCTTGCAGGTGTAGGTAGTGCAAGGACAAGTGTGTGTGGGGTGTTGGCACATTGTTTTTTCATTAGCACTGTTCGTGGTGTGGAAGTCGTTGGAGGCTAGTTTGGTATCTCACGCAGTGTGTGCCAGCCACATTCAGGACTGACTGACTGAGGATATTTGTAGAGCGCACTTATGCCGAGGCATCTTGGTGCTGGGTAGGGTGATCTGAGAGTTACACTAAGATTAGCATTGTGTTAAGAACCTGGTTTTAATTGCTTTTTCTGAGGATGGTGCAAGAGGGCTGAAGTCGGAGCGAGACAGGAAGGAAGTTCCATAATTTGGCTGCCAAGAATGAAAAACGTTTCCCTCCCCAACTGACCCTTTTCATCTTGGGAGGAAGAACCAGCCCAGTGTCCATAGACCTTAAGCAGCGCAATGGAATATATTGGGGGAATAGTAATTGTATGTCGTCCGCCTCACCTCCATAGAGGACTTTATGCACTAGGTATAGAGCTTTGAACGCCAACCGTCGTCTTACCGGAAGCCAGTGTAGTTGTTTAATGCTGGCCGAGGTGGAGTGATGCTTGGATAGACCATACAACACTCGAGCTGCAGAATTCTGAAGTGACTGACATTTATTGAGCTGTTTTACTCCAGCGCCCAGATAAAGGGCATTGCAATAGTCAATCCTCGATAAGATAATGTTGCCAACCACAGTTTTCCTCAAGGGAGAACGGAATGAATGGGAGAATTTTATGCAGTATCTTGAGTGTAAAGAAACAGGCAGAGACCACTTGGTTTATTTGGGGGGAGCAAGTGAGATCTTTTTCAATGATAAAACCGAGGTTTCTGGCCTTGGACACCGGCGACGGACATGTACCGGCTTCAGGAGGCCACCAAAACTGGCACCAGATTGAAGGTTTTTTGCCAAATTCCAGAGGCAAAGGGTCAGAGGCCAAAGGTCAGAGGGTCGGCTGGCCTTCCCCTTGTGTATATAAACAATGGAGCTTTCATTCCTGGTTTTAGTCTGACTACTGCTTGCATTTTGAAGTTGTGATGTGGCCTTCACGCTGACTTTGATGCCAGGCCTATGATTAGGGGTGCATGAATTTCGAAACACACGCAGCTGTTTACATTGGTTGCATGGGCCAAGGGCACGATTGGCATTACGCTCCTTGTTCAGTCTCTCTCTTACTCTCTCTTTCTCTCTATTCCTGTCCTTTGCTGAGTGCCTGACACACCTTCTTATCTTAGCAATTGTCTTGCAGGCTGACCCTCACAGATTGTCCTGGAATGCCCCTCCATGACTCTTCACAATAGCTGTTTTGAGACAAATTAGTGTGTGGAATTTTTTTTGTTTGGTCTTTCAATGGTGCATGAATGACTCAGGATTTCTGTACTCACATGTGTATTGATTGCTGTAATTGTGCAACATCAGGCTGGTGCTTTTTTTCCATGTTTTCGGGCCGTTGATGTGCAGTTTCTTGGTCCGGTGGAGGTGGGGTGTGCCCTGGGTGGGTGCCCAGGGGGAGGGTCCTGGAGGTGGTGGCGCTGGGTGTTGTGGCCCTCTTGGGTGTCTGGGCCACATGTTCAGTGGCTCCATATCATCTGTTGATCTTCAGGTGTGGCTCTGGGCTGGGCTCCCTTTTGTGGTGCAGGCTGTCGTCTGACTTTGCTCCAGGTGGGAGCAGGTGTTAGTTTCCTGCTGCTAATGCACTCTATCAAATGTTTTGTGTTCTTATCACCAATCAGTCTGGTTGTTCAGAATGTTGGGCAGAGGTGTTGTCACGGCTTTTGGCACGGGAACGCCTACTCTGCATCGCATTAGCTATAGTGGCAGGTAAACTGATGCTATGGGCTGTTAGCACAAGCGTGAATGGGGTGATACATTTATCGCAACTTTGGCTGCGATAAAGTGTGGTTAACTCGGTGATAGCTCCTTGAGAATATGCCCCTAGTGTTTTAAACCTATAAATGCATCATGTGTGAAAAGATGTATGATTTTACAGTCTTTCTTGAAAAGCTAATGGCTAGTTGTAAAAGAGGAGTACTGCAAGCTTACTCCTGGATGTTAGGAGTAAATCACTCTTTGTGAGTCGTGCCCTTATTACTTCCAGAGTTATAATTTTACGTGTAAAGTGCTCACGTGCATACTGGTTAATCTGCGCATCAAAGATACCCAAATGTAAAGAATTAACAAATATTACACAAATTACTTCCAATCTTTCAATTTAAACTTTAGTACTGAATATTGCAATACACCAGCGGTTAGCAATTGAAGCACATCTGAAAATAGTAGAATGAGAAACCCTTCACATTGGCAACAATTGCATCACCGCCATCAAATTGAAGAGCTGTAGAGCGAAATTATATTTTTTGCAGGATATCATTTTTTCCTTTTAGCGGTCCTTCATCCACTGAAGACCAGCCTCTTCTCTGAAAATATTTCAGCTGGCTTTTTTACTCTATGTTATTACTGTCACCAAATGAAATGATTTCTGGCTTGAGAATAAAAAACGGTTGCAATGGGAGGATCGTACTTTTCTAAATGTGCCTGCCTTCCTATAATGTTTAAATAACTGCGCGGTATATATCCCATGTGATGAACACAGAGGGAACAGGGCCTGAAAAAGCCAAAGGTCACAGGGAGGAACCGCAGGCTATTCTCTACACAACAGATTGTTTCTATAGCCGTGGGTATTTGCATCAGCCGAAACATGAGTTATACATTCCATTGTTTCTAAAGGGGATATTTAACTGTTTAAATTGAAACTATCTCATCGATTTTAAAACTTTTTTTGCTGCTATCAAGTTAATCTTGTTTTTGCTGCAGTGCTTAGGGCCTCAAGTGGGCCAGGGCCTGGAAGTTCCGGGTCCTGGCAAGACATCAGAAGCGGACTTTGCCGCTGACCGCGCAACACACAGGGGAGCATGGGCGGGACAGCGCCCTAGTCCCACACGACGGGCGAGCAGAGCCCTTAGCACAGCACCCCTCCCTGAGCCGACCTCCTACGCAAGCAGCCAATAGGGAGGGCTCATCTGGGGATGGGGGCGTCCCCTATGGTATGAAGCGGCGCAGCAACCATGCTCGGCCTCTCTCTCCCGCCAGGATTCCGTTAGGCTCTGCGCTGATCCCACCCTGACCCAGCTGGTCATGTTTTGTGTTGCAGGCGGAGTCACAGGGCGATCTGGAAGCAGATGGACAGTAAGGGTACCTCTGCGGCAGAAGGATACAGTCTAGATACCTCTGCCTGGCACAGTAAGGGTGCCTGAGCCAAGCACCTGGAGCCGAAGGAGGTTCCAGGAAACAGCGTTGGCGCCCCGTTAGTCCTTCGGGCGGTCGGGGGGCCTTAACCGACCGGGGGTGTGCCTCATCGCTCCGCCCTGACAGGGGAGGCGGGAGTATAACGAAATGGTAATTTACTGCACCGTCAGAGCATCGTCTCGCCGTGCAAGATGGCTCCTTAGGCATGCGGGTCAGCGAGGGGCTGCCTCATTGGATCGCCTGTAAGATGACCCACCTTAACAGCTACCTGTGTTGTACGAAATAAACCTGCAGCACTGCTTTCCCAAAAATATGTCTCATGAGTTTCCTTTGGTATGTAAGTGGATAATGTGCAATGCGGGGCGAGCGCTGGCGGTGTGGGCACTATGAACCAGGGCCCTCTAGGGCCTCGCAACCTGGGGCCAAGCTACATAGTGGGTACTATGATGGACAACTTACAGTATATTTGTTTTGCACCATGGAAGGTTTTGCTTCTCGTCGAGCCATTTTACCCAGGCACTTTTTACCAGATGAAAATTTGATGCGCTTTAATTCTGCAAAACTCAGAATCCCAATTTGGGTTTCAATTTCCATATGTTCATGATTTGGGATTTGCACAGAACTTGGAATAAGGCAATTTGAAAAGTTGGCAATGTTCCTAGTAATGGGTCGGGCTCACTATTGTATCCTGACCTGTGTTGGGGCCAGGGCCGGACTGGGAACAGCAACCAACCCTGGCAGGTTGGTGCTCGACCGGCCCAGGGGAGGGGGGTGTAGCCCCAAAGCACCGCTCCCGCTTTTCTTACAGGGGGCGATATTGCAGCACTGCTGCAAATCCACCCCCTGTAAGAAAAGCAGCCCGCTGCCACAAAACCAGCTCCCACCCCTCCAACCCACTGGGGAAATACCGGTGCCTACTACGACCAGTCCGGCCGTGGTTGGGCCACTAAGAAACTCACCGACACATTGCAAAGACTACAAGATCACAGGTCCTTATGAGTGGCCTGTCTTTGCAAACAATAGTGCTGTTTTTTGAACTCCTTCTATTTAGGGAATTGTTTTGTACTGTTTAAAGTGCTAATGTATTATTTTGATGTTTTGTGTTGGCAAATTGTGCTGTGCAAATAAATAAGTTTACTAACTAGGTCTCAGATTGCTCTACGATTTTGTGAGAACATAGGATTGTTAATATTTTTTGTTATTCGTTGGCAGGTACATGCAGGAGTCTACAAATCAACAGTTGCCCAGCTATAGTGAGGTAAGGACAGGGACACTCACCACTAATGATATGATGTAGAAAATTAGTGATCGTTTTCTTTCACCCTTCTTCTTTTCTCTCTATCTGTTACACATTCAGTTCAAGGCCACGTGACATATATCCTTTTCTTCTCTCTTTTTCACAAGTTTTTTTAATTTTAATTCAGAGAGAGAAAACCTTTTATTATGTGACATTAAAAACTATGACAGTGACATAAGTATAACACAATATATTGGTGCTTGTATGTAGAATATTGAGTACAAAAATATCAATATAAAAATATTGTGGTCAAACTGTTGACTACCTGAATATTGTGATGGTAAGTATATGTTGGTAAGTATAGATTCACAACTTTTAACTCCACATGTGCGTTCTTTGAAGATTAATGTTGTCAAGTTACATGTTGGACTTTTCGACTGCTAACTAGTCCTAAAATGCCTGTACTCTCTCCCTAACACATCGTAAAATAGGCTTACACTTGATTGGCCGATTTCATTTACTTATAAGTCTCTAGAATATGATACTACATGTACCCAGGGCCCGTTAAATTAAAAGGCTATAAATGGGCCTGCAGACACATTGTTACACCATCTTACATAGCATTGTAAAACATGTCTCAGGCCTGCCATCGCAGCCTGTGCTGGGGTTTTAAAGCTGCCAATTTGACCTGACAAAATAAAGCTTTTTGGGAGGCCTAATCCTGCCCTTTTAATACATATAAGCCACCCCCCTAATTAGGCCGTAAAAAGCCCATAGGGAAGGGCGCATAGTATTTTAAAAATTCGGACATGGGTTTTTAACTGTTACATGAACTTAACAACCATGTAAACAGCCCATCTGCTGAGGGAATAGTAAAAGTTCTTCAAGCCTCCCTTCTTACAGCATTGCAATATGGCCACCAAGCCTTCCCTGTAGCATGTTCGGAATGCCTGGAACATGCTCAGTGCATGGGATATCAGACATTTTTCCAACTGTTGAAATATCTCTACAGAGCGAGGCTCAGACTGGAACTCAGGCTGGTTAAACAATCCCTAATCACTGGGGTAGACGTCCATATATTTTACATTTGCATATTTACGCACCAGATAACTCTCTCAAGGACTGCCTCCAAATCATTTAAAAAAAAAAACAGGATCCCTGTGAAATAAACAACTACAGAGAGCAGTAGCAACCACTGCAATAAATGAAGCAGCACTCACATTGGAGTCTATCTCCTACACAATATGGAAAAAGACCATCAACAGACAAGTACGCCTGACCTCATTTCAGCAAGACCAAGTCTCTTTAAAAAATACAGAGTCCTTGCACCCTCTAAACTCTTTGTATTTGGTAGCTAAAGCCTAGCCTTACATATCAGTTGCCATGAACCTCAGAACACGTGAGATATCATGTATATGCGTTTGCTGGGCCTACCGATACTAGACTTCAATTCGGCAAGGGCAAACCAGGACAATGGAGGCGCCTGTAGGTTATGTAACTACAAACATGAATCAAGGCTGCACCTTCTGTGCTGTTGTCCTGCCATGATCAAAGAAAGGAGAGTTTTACTCAGGCAAATATTTCTGAGAAAACGGATCCGTACCTGCATAGAGGCATCAGCAATATGTTTTTCACAATCTGATGTTTCCACCCTTGCTTGTTGCGAGAGATTTGTAAAAAGGCTTGGTGACACTATATACCTTTCGCCCTGAACCCTTGCAATGCTGGCACGAGGTCCAGAAATGTATAACAGACTACTATACAAAAAAAACTGGAGTCAAATAACCACACCTATTGCACCCGCTTCTTCACGAAAAGACTCAAGAGACTGTGAAATGCCCTTGCGTAAATTTTCTCTTAGCACCCCCTGTTATCCCAATGACATGCCCTCCATAGGCAACCAGAGCCACCTTTTAAGGACTGTAATCATCATCAAGTTAAGAACTAATAAAATTGGCAAGTCCCTAATGCACTTTAATTCTTCTCTCGAAATTAGCGAATATACCAGATACTAGCACTTTATATTGCTGCTCTAAAATGTTATTGTGTTTTCAAAGATACTTACAATCACATAACCCATTTCTCCCAAATAAAATATAGCACACATTTGTTAAAGTGGTTGAAATCAATGTCAGGATAAATTGTATCTACACACTTAGGGCCGGATGTAGGTGGCCAATACCGATCGTGAACGGCCGAATTCGGCCGTTTCCGACCGGTATTTGGCCTTTTGAGATGTAGGGGGCCTTTTGTTCTCCGATTCGGTAAAATTACCGAATCGGAAAAATACCGAATCGGTAAGTTTACCGATTTTAAAAAATCGGGATGTAGGTGGGACTACTTTCAGTCCCACAGGCCCTTCAGAATCGGTATTTTAACACCCAATCCAATTGGGTGTTAAAATACCGAATCCAGGTGTGCATGCACATGTGTGCATACACACCTATGCCATGTGACAGACAGACATGCCCTTAGGGCATGTCTGTGTGCCACATGGCACACAAGCCAGTATTGGGGGTGCTAGAGGGTGTCAAAGTGACACCCCCTGCACCCTTGAAGAAATCGGTAATTACCGAATCGGTAAATACCGATTCGGTAATGCACATTGATTCCTATGGGCTTCAAGGCCCATAGGAATCAATGGGGGATACCGATTCGGTATTTACAGAATCGGTAAATACCGAATCTTACAGATTCGGTATTTACCGATTCTGAAATACCCACATCTCCCCCCCCTCCAATTTACCACTTCTTAAATACCGAATCGGTATGATTCGGTATTTAAGAAGTGGTAAATTGGAGTTTACCTACATCGGGCCCTTAATGTTTTTTATCTCTTTGTAATGGTTTTAATTAACTGATACAAATAAAGAATTGAATTAAAAATGATGAATTACATGTACTATACAAACACCTAAATGTGTTTTCACTACTGTAATGCTTATCTCTTCCACAGGATAACATTGGGTTGGCCAATTTAATGGCTTCATGGTAAAGTCAGATTTTAGAACACAATTCTGAAAATGCCATTTCCAAAAAGTTTGCATTTTCTTGCTGTACCCATTTGGTACCTGCTGCCATTGTCTTGGGTCAGATGACTGTGAATAGCTTTGCTGGTGGGCTTTTAGTATCCATTCCAGATAGTGAGACAAAGGGAGGACTGGGTTCTGGATGGGATGTGACATCCTGCCTGGATATCTGGGGGTGGGCCTGTTCCCTGCTCCATTTCCATTTCAAAGGGCTTGCCTACAGCACATACAAAGGAACCTAGCACTAGCCTTTTGTCAACCTAGACTTCTGGGAGCCTTGGCAGGGGAGCAGAAGAACTTCCCAGAACCAGATGTAGGGGTCGCCTAGAAGAATCCCTAATTTCAAAGACTGGTACCAGGAATGAATATTGGATCCTCAGAACAACTCTTTGGTACACTCCGGGACCTGCTGACATTACAGAAGGACTGCTTTGCTCCCCAGAGGACCGCTGCTGTTGCTGCTTTTGGCCTGCATTATTGCCCAGAGAACTGCCCTTCTGCTTGAGGCCTGCTGTGCTCCTCGGAGGACTACCTTCCTGCTACCAGTGGACTGTCCTGCTGCTTCAGTCTTGCCTTATTCTCGGGAGGACTACCCAACTGTTAGAGGCCTGGCTGGTTGCCCAGAGGAGGGCCATTTTGCTTGAGGCCGTCCTTGTTCTTCAGAGGCCTGCCCTGATGCTATCAGAGGACTGTCCTGCTGCTTGAGGCCTGCCCTGCTCTCTGAGAAGACTGGACCTGCTCAATTCATCCTGGCCTAATCTGAGTGACTCCAAGAGTCAGTTGGCTGTCTTCATATTCTGAGCTACAGGGCACAACAAGCTTTAGAGGCTTCCCTTCAACTGCCTGTCTGACCTGCTGGAACTGGACCCTTCTGGACCTGCAACTGGACTTGCCTGAGCCCAGCTGGCCTCAGCTAGAGAGAGTCCCTGAACCCTTTAGAGGTGCCTCCCCAGGCTGTCGATCATTGGCTGGCATCAGAGTGCACTCTTAAGCAAGAAAAGCTGAACTCCTAAAGTTTTGGCCTCTTCATGACTGCAACCTTTCGTGAATCTCACTCTGAGTGCTACAGCAACCACCATCGATGACTGGAAATGTGAGATTTGCACTTCCTGATACAGCAATGACAGCTCACTGTGAGCATCAACACAAACCTCTAGTAACAACTGGATCTTCGTGCTACAGCGATGGCAGTCCCTGATGCCAGGTTTGCTATTTGAGCTAAAGCTCTTTGTCTAACGCTCTCCTTACTCCTCAAAATTTCCTCCACCGTGAATGGAACTCTTTGTGCCCGATTTAAAGAAGGTAACTTTTTCCAGGGAACTTACCTGGTCCCTGTATCAGGCCCGTGCTCCATCATGGTAGCCTGAATTTGTGACTTTCCCCAGGTTAGCGTGACCTAGGGACCACTTAGTGCTTTTAGGCGATATATCAACCTATATCTTTGACATTGATAATCTCTTGAATCGATTTTTGTCATTCTGGTATTATTTCATTTATTGAAATGCACACTATTTTTCTAAATTAGTTTTGGATTTTTTTCTTCTGTTGTGCTTTCGCTTTGTTACTTTTTAAGTGTTACATAAATACTTAACTCTTTACCTCTTAATTTGGCCTGACTGTGTTTGTGCCAAGCTACCAAAGGGTTAAGCACAGCTTAATTTTGTGGTTCAATCCGACAAGGATTGTAGTTGTTGCCTGAGTGAGGTTTCCAGCCCCTAAACTAAGAACTTCATTTTTTACAGTGCATGCATACGTTGTTAAGTATAGTAAATCTATTCTTACCTAAAAGTGTTTAGCATCACAATATTCTAGTAGTCCGATATTCCAGTCAAAATATTTTTGAATGTTGATGTATAAAACACGATAATCCAGTACCATATCTCAATGGCATACCAGCTAATGTTTTATATACATTGTTAAACAATGAGCAATGTAACATAATTGCCAACTGCCATGCAAAGCATGCAGAACTATTACACAATGTTCAACAAGTCATCTTTTACCAGGTTCGATAAATAGAACCTACTTCTCAGACACACTCATAATTATGGCCTTAGTATTAAAAATGTAAATGTGCAGCTTTTGAAGAGATGCAACGATTCACATAGATTACCCAGAGCTGATAAAAACCTCTTAAATAATAGTACAATGTTTTAGAAGCATAATGAAAGTAATTATTTCCACATCATTTATAATCATTGTGTAGCTAACCAGGGGTGTTTGTCACACTGCTCTTCGACTCTGTGACTGTCTCTCCAAAGTCCAGCAATGGAGGAGCTTTAACAAATTAAAACTCAATGACGACAAGAGAGAGATTCTTCAGGGCCGGCCTTAGGCATTTGCAAGCTGTGCACCTGCACAGGGCCACCAAACCCCAGGGGCCACCACACCAATATATATCCTTAATATATTTATCCTCTGAGGATGGATACATATTTGTGTGGTGGCCCCTGGCAGGGATTTGGCGGCCTCCGGCTCAGTTCCACTTCTAAACACCCTGACCCCCCCTCCCCTCTTTACTGGCCTCCGCGCTCTGCCCCACCCGGACCCCCTCTTCCGGGGCCCTCTACCTATGCTCCCTGCCCAGGGCCACCATGACCCTAGAGCCGCCCTTGGATTCTTCATCCTATGAAATAGTCTATCTTTTAGAACTTATTTTCTGGCCTAGGGCTCCGGGCCCTACGACCTCCTCTGTAATGAGTGGGAACACCTTAGGTATTGAAATTGATTTGTTTCTAACTTTGAATGTTTAGATGTCAATTGGAGTCACGTCGTGCCTTTTCCAGCTTCACTTCTTCAAACACGTTCTTTATCTTTTTTCTTTCCCTCATAAAGTTCAGATACTGAATACTTATGTGTCAACTTTTTTAGATTACTGTAACTGTTTGCCTTGAGCAACCAGTGCATCTGATGTAGAGGTCGCAGTTAATTCAGAATTATGGTGAAAGGCTAGCTCCTGGCCATTGCCCTACATCGCTGGCTTTGGCCACGCTGCACTTGACTCAACAGAGTCGGTGATACTGTCCCAAATGTCTGCCGAGTTCTAAAAAGAAATATTTTCTGGACACCCCTAGGTTTCTACGAAAGACGTGTGGTGGTAAGGATTTTTTATAGAAGCAGCTTGTAACGCCTTAGCTGAGGCCGTTATTTCGGCACAGTGCTGGGCGTTCCAAAGAGTGGGCGGGGCCGCGTCGGCCGCTGAATGTTCGCAGCACCAGCCAGGTAGTGCTCCGAACGTTCAGCATCCCACGGCAGCAGCTATGAGGTTAAATTGAACTCCTTGCCACTATACCTCCACCAAGAATAACATTGATATAAATTACACAACAACATCTATTGTTTTTGCTGTGAGTAGGTTTTTGATGAGCGTCTAGTTCAGGCATCAGAAGATCATGTCCCAGGTTGCCTGAGAGCTTCTAGCTTTACCTGAGTCGTAATTATAGTCGGGATAAAACGACTGTCATTGCCTGATTTCCCATTTAAGGATTGTTTGACTATCTGAGGCACTTAGCACTTTATGGTTACAAGTCGTAATTACAGTCAGGATAAAATGATTGTCATTGCATGTATTTCCAGCTCGGATTGGTGATCATTTGAGGCACCCAGCACTTTATTGGATATGACAGTATGTTACTGACATGATTTTATTTATAGGAGTTTTTTATACTGCTGTCTTGGATGTAACATTTGGGCTTTTTTTTATTAACTCTGATTGCCATTATCTATTTTGCAAGATTCGAATTAAGGGGTCTATTAGCATGGCAGATGGACATTGTCCGTCCGCCATCCTGTCGTGGCAAGGGACAGTCCGCCATAATGGTGGAGATCCCGTGTGCCGAATTAGGATGCACCTGCCACAGTGGCGGGTGCATCCTGCATCTTTAAGATTGTGTCGGGCGATGCTGAAAGCACCGCAGGCCGCAATGCTAAAAATGCCTGTTGTGCGTTTCAAAGCACAATATGACAGGCACCGTGCGGTGCCTGCCATGTTGTACTTTGAAACGCAGGCGGGTACCATAGGTACCCCCCATGTGTACCCCCCACACCCCCTTCACCCTGGGGACCCGCAACAGGCTCCCAAAACAAAGACTGTATGCCTTTTAAAGGCATTCCCCAAAGCCCATCCTAATATGGCTGGCGGTGTCTGATAGACACCGCCACCATATTAGACCTTTTCCGCCACGGTCGCAAGGTGACCGTGGCGGAAAAGCGGCGGACGGTCTTTCCATCCACCGCGGTCCCCCCGCCACTGTAATATGGCGGGGGAAATAGGTAGCGGGCGGGCACGGATGGCGGACGGATCACCACCGCCTGCATGGCAGTGGCGATCCGTCCGCCATCCTAATCGGCCCCTAAGGGACGGAATTTTATTATTGCTGAAGCAGTTATGAATCTCTTTGAAAAAGAATTAGAATTCTGACATACTTTGTGGACCTGACAACTGGAGGTAGAAGTCTTGGACTCACTGACAAATAAGAGGTTAATGTTATGACCATCTGGCAACTCCACTCAATCTGGTATTGTATATTTATCCTGGTCACTAAATTCTTAAGTACTGTACATATTTATTGTTATGCACCTTAATGACGCTTTTTATCAAGATTGCTACCTGACGGAGGAGGACGTTGCATTGCAGGCTGATCTAGGAACCAGGGGATGCCTTAGCTCACTTTATTAAGAGTGCCTAAGCAGAAGGATTAATATACATTTCCCTTACAACAAGTCAACAACAATAGATAGTGAGACTAAGCCTACATCCAATATCTACTACCCTGGTTCCAACTCTTTTTGGACCATCATCTATATTTTGATGAGAATTACGTGTACAATATTGAAATACCTTTCCAAGAGAGTTTTGGCAGTACAGTCTACAAATAGATATATACCGCCTAATAATAAGTACGGCTCGGACAGACG
This sequence comes from Lissotriton vulgaris, assembly GCF_964263255.1. Classification (NCBI taxonomy): domain Eukaryota; kingdom Metazoa; phylum Chordata; class Amphibia; order Caudata; family Salamandridae; genus Lissotriton; species Lissotriton vulgaris. The sequence goes on along the minus strand of NC_141698.1, from coordinate 204,297,040 downwards.
AGATTCCTCCACAGAGAACTAATTGTTCAACAGGATGCCCCTTCGAGCATAATAAAATGTTACAGACATTTCTACGCACCCTAATAGTCACGGGAGAAGATATAAGGACACTATCTTATCTTTCACTTTGCCCTGAAGAAGTCCCGAGAGGACGAAACGCGTTGGTTGTAGCTCCTGTGTGTGTTTTTTCACTTACAACTGAACTCAATAAAAGAACTCTTAAAGAACACAAGTAACAACTAATGTGATTATTGCTGTTAACCTCATCCAAGTTATCAGTTATTGTAAATTCTTAAGTGGTGCACCTTGACCTTGTTTAAAGTATTTCATAGTTCATGTTTTGAACCAACATTGTAACGGTGGGTGTTTTTGAAGTGTGCACACATATTGTCCCATGTATTATAGTGTGGGTCTAAACCAATCTTGGGAGAATATTTGACCAGGTGCTGTTCTGTTGGGAATCCTCCACCGTTGTTCTTTTTCTAAAACATTTTATGTATTGTACCTATTTTATTGCTATGCACATTGATGGCCGCGTGAAGGAAATAAAGTATGACGTGTCTTGATATAAATGTTGGAAACTTGGTTGTTCCCACCCATCAATTACTGCATCCGTCTTTCTGTGTAGGGTACACATTGTGCTATATAAATCAAAAACCTAACTTAAATTTTAGGATCTTTGTTTCATTGTTTCAAGAGTGGTACGAAAAACAGCTCTCCTGTATCAAAAATCAGCATGGAAGGCTATGGACTATGGTTTGGTCCATTAGCTTGGTCGATATCTTGCCCAAAAAAGCCTTCCAGGAATCTATCTCTGCATTCTAAGCCAGAAGGCCTATATAAAAAACGTGCCCATCGATCACCAGTATCTGTTTCAAAATGCCAAGTTCAAGCAATAGCTCATGACAGCAACCCAGATACCCTTATGTGCATAGTACATTGCCCCAGATTGAACCATTTCCAAACCTTTACCTGGAAAAGTCTCACAACCATATGTCAAAGACAGCACAAGTTTGACCATGTTTAGGGGTAGCGCTTGGGTTGTGTAGTTATATATACAATTTTCAAAAAGAAGACTTCAACCAAGAAATGTGACATCTAAATTAGTTAGTATTGCATTGTATCTAGTTTTTATCATCGAGGCATAAACTTAAGCTATTGTAAGTGGTGGTGCGTCCAGCCTCCTTGCTTAGAAGAAACTGTCTGCAGTGAGTTTATTCCTTCTAAGACAAAAGATTATCTTTTTATTGATATTTGCCTTTAATTAGTTCGTTCTAGCGAATACCTCCAGATACTGTAGAGATCCCTGCAGTCCTACCACTGTGCATTCCAAAATGATGGTATTATTGGCATACTGAAGGGGTTGTAAATGTTGTGACCCCAACATCATAGACACTCCAGGCTTATTCAAACACCCCCCAGATCAGCTATATAAAGGCTGAGTTACTGGGATGCTAAAACACATCCCAGTGTTAAACCTTGATTGGTGAAGATTGTATCTGACATCATCATTAAAGAAAGGTGAACACAATATCTGAAATAGGTTTTGAGTAGCTAGGCTGCTAAGCCATTTGGCCGCTGATGTTCAACATTCACTTAAGTTTTATTTCCACTCAAATGTCACTAATTTTCCATTCTGCTACAGACCCTATTTCAGACAAAATTGATAAGTAATCTAGAACAATGTTAAAATACATTGACTCAATATGTTTGTTCCACCTTTGAAGAGGAATATTATTACCCATAGAATGTAATTTTATCAAAATCATAAATGAACAACCAAAATTGTTTTTTTATTCTCCCCCGTACAAATATTGTGGATAATCACTCAGGGCCAGATGTAGGTAATAGGGGGAACATTTTCAAGGGTGGCAGGGTGTCACATTGACACCCTGTTGCACCCCTGAATAGTGCATGGGCACTAAGGGCATGTATGTCTGCCACATCGCACTTTTGTAAAGGCAAAATAATTGCTTTTTCAAAGGCTTTCGATATTTACCACCAACTTGTAGTTGGTGGTAAAAACCGAATCCTTAACTCAGGAATGCACTAACTTGAGTGCTCCCTACATTACGGATTCGGTAATTTACCGAATCAGTATGTTAAGAATTTGGTAATTTACGGATTCCTTAAATTACCGATTTGGTAAAATACCGAATCCAGGAATCATGCCACCTACATCTCAAAAGCCAAATACTGGTCGGTAACGGGCAAAATTCGGTAATTTCGGCCGTTACGGACCGGTATTGGGCGACTTATATCTGGCCCTCAGTGTCTAGTCAACGTAATCTTTCCTTTCTTAATTAATTTCAAAAACACAAACAGCTCATGGATAAAACCTTGTAATTTAACTTTATTATCGTATGCAGCATTAATTGGGTGTTCACATTTGTGTCACTTCCAAGTCTCCTTCTTTGAAAGGGACATGCCTGGTCAGAGCCGGAGTTACGGCAAGGTCAATTGGGTTGATGCATATGCATTAACAGCTAGAGGAAGGCATATTGCACCAAACAGGACCCAGGGAAAGTTGCACCTACATGGTACTTCCTAAGATCAGCAAAAATATTAGTGCCAATTCGGTTTGAAATCTGAAATTGGCTACTTTTATGTATGTTTCTTCCTTGTCCCTCCTAGAATTCCATAGTTCACTTCGTATGTCAATGTAGATGTGTAACTCCTCCAGTTTGTGACCTCAGGCGTCCTCCATTTGAACCTAGAAATTAGTGGTAAGTAGTCAAGGTGGTCGAGTTCATTGACGAAATCAATTGGACATGTATATAGTGTGTGAATGGATACGGTAAATGCCCATCTGAACAATGTACAAAGATAAAGCACATCTGTTTTATCTGTTTTGGGATCCCACCAAGAGGTAATGGAAGCTGCTCTCGCTCCAGCTCGGAGATCAGATAAACAGCATCCTGTACAGCAGACTATTTCAACACTTAATGATCCTTTGGTTTCCTACAGTTCAAGCTTTTCGAAGGAAACAAGATTAAATTCTGTAGCCAAACAGTGAATCAAGAATGTCACTAGAATTGGCAAATTCTATTACAAAGGTTACAAAGGAAAGGCATTATCCCATCGTTCCTAAGGAAGAGCGCGAGCTGCCGTTTCTATTTATAGATTCTGAGCAGCAAATAAAGGGAAGGTGAAAAGGGACAGTTTGACAAGTATGTGACTGTGCCCAGTTGAAGTAAAGTTTAGAAAAGTTGCAGTTTCCCCGCACTTGGGAGCCACAATCACAGATTGCTAGCAAGGATTTAGACAAGCCAGCTTGCTTCATGTTATTTTATTAGGATCTGATGGTAATGTAGCTGGGTTGGGCTGAACACCTTCTGCGGAGTCGAATGAATGTCTCTGTCTGTCTCTTTCTATCTAAGTGATTGGCTGTTTCTCTGTAGCTCTGTCTCTCTTTCCTTGAATGTAAGTTTCTCTCTCTCTCTTTCTGCCTCTGTCTCTGTGTAGTTGAAGAATGTTTAGAAAAGCGATGCCAAAAGGAACACACACAATTTTAAAGGCAGATGCAGTTAAAATGGTAAATGTTATAACACCAACTTTGAAATGATTGAACAGGATTGTCAAAATAAATGGAAAGGCATATAAAATGGGCCTCACATTGAGCAACAAAACATTTTGAAACTAGGACTGGAAGGAACTTGCAAAGTTTTGCTCTGCGGACTTCTGTGGAGTTAAAAGTAAACTCTGCGAGATTCCACGGAACTCTGCGAACCATCGAAAAATGCTTGTCCATCCATTCAGGCTGCTTTTTCAAGCCAGTAAAACCTACTGCACTGAAAAAGCAGCGTAAACGGCACCATGCGGATTTTGTTTTACCTGCTTTTGTTTTACCTTCTTTCGTCACTGTTCTGTGCAATATGCTGGGCCTTTCTGTGCATCTGTGTCAATCCTCCTCCGATCCCACTCATCCATCCCTCATTTACATAATTTTAATCAGTTTATGTCTGTCTATGTGTGTTGTTTACATTTTTGTCTTATATTTTTCAAAACTTTTTGTTTTCCCTTTCTTGCTTTTCTTCCACTTCCTTTATTTCTGCCTTTCTGCGTTGCTGTTTGCTTTTGTCCTACTTCTTTTTTTTTCACCCAGCGCCATGGCAGAACAGGCAAGAAGGAGCAGTGACCACCATACGACTTAACAGATTAGATTGTGAATTATATACTACTCGTATGTAAATACCATTCAACTACTCATATATACAGCATGCAACTAGGGTAGGAATTTTTCCCATCGGTTGCCGTCCTGTACCACCACAATCACATCATTTGGGTCCTCCTTACCCAGGAGTTAATAAAAAACAGTCACACTGTGTGGGAAGTGAGGACTGTATGAGTGAGGAGACTAATGTTATCCGTTTCGCTAGGTGGTATCGGTATGGTGTTGGTGGGATATTTACAACTGAAAGAAAGCAGTGCAGTGAAAAAAGGTGGTGGTGAGTAAAATTAGGTGGAACTGAGTAGAAATAGTGTTTTATTGTTTTCTCTCAGACCCCCAAGTCTAAAAACAAGTGAAAAGTGAAAAGTAGATTTAACATAATATCTACTAGCAAGTGGTCGACATGTTTCTGCATATAGGTGGAAATTATCCTATGCATTCATCAGGACCTCGTTGTTGCTACTGCTTGCATAATTAAGTGATAAGAGATAAAAGGGAAAAATATCACCTGAATGTCAGGTGTTGATTCTCCACCACAATCTAAAACAGTCATATGGATAAGGAAAGAGAAAAGAGAAAAACATTCATCAAAGAATGCACTCCCAAGTAGCGATATTCTAGTGGTCATGTATATACAATTTGATTGGCATGATATCACTCACCCAGTGTTTGTGGGGATGGCGCCTCACCTCACCTGGCTGCAGCTCAGGTAAATAAGGAGCACCGCTCTGTTAGCAAAATACAATTATAGAGACACTCAACCAATTCAGAAAAACAAGGCAAGAAGTATTGACTCTTATATTTAAACACATATGTGGATAAAACTACTTATCACGAATCACTACTGAAGGAGCAGGTAGGAGACTCGTAGATGTAATGCTAAGTAGAACACATGGCTATGTGGAATTGGATTGATGTGCAAACAATGTTTTTACACAAAAACCCGTTGCGAGTTTGAAACAAGTATCGTCCCTGCCACGGACACAATGGGACCCGGTAACTATGGTATGGGGGTTTTCAAGTAAACCGCCGGGGCGTTTAATGTTAGAAAGCCACTGGATCGTATCATAGCACTATCGTCTAAGTGGCCAACATCGCTGGCCAGAGGACCTCTCATACACTCACCTCTCTGTCGGTGTCTCCCAGCGTCCCTCTGGGCTATTCTGGGGAGGCACCGAACGAGAGAAAGGGCGGGTATTTCAATAGCGAACAACATACTGGTGTGATGTGTTCTGGGAATCGTAGTTTTCATGTAGCAGAAAAAAAGTCAAACATTTTAGATGTTGACGTATTTTTTATGTATGATGGAAGGACCTCTTATTAGACAGAGTGTGTATCCGGGATGGTACAAGGATACAGATTACACCCACTAACTTAATGAATTACTCTAAGATAGTATCAGAACCCGTTATAGTGACATCCACGGTATTGGTTCATTAAGACCCTCCTTGTCACTGTTTAACTTGTAGACCCATTTCTGTTCAATTTTAAACGAAAATGTGCCTATGTCTGGACAGTGGTCTGGTATGATAGGTTGTTCCAGTATGGTCCATGTAAAATCATTGGGGCCATGTCCTTTTTCCAAAAAGTGAGCTGTTAGGTGGGTCGCCTGTTTGCGGCATCGGACAGTGCTCTTATGTTCACCAATTCTAATTTTCGTTTTTCTAGTTGTCATGCCAACATATCTTTTAGGGCACGGACAAGTGATCATATAGATGGTATTTTCACTATTACAATTGGTGAATTTGCGCTGTTGCCATGGGCGCATGGTTCCTATGTCTACGCTAGTGGACTTAGTTGTTTGGGGACATGCCGAACAATTTCTGCAAGGATGGTGTCCTTGTTCGGGCGGTAGATCCCACAGAGTGCCAACCTGTATGGGCGATTTGCTTTTCGGTCTAGTATGGACCAATTGATCTTTTATGTTAGGTCCTCTCTTAAAGGCAAATAGAGGAGGAGGTAAAGTGTCTCCGCTTGTGTATAAAATAGACCAGTGTTTGGTTATGATTTTACGGACCTGGTTCGATTTTGTGTGAAACGTATTCACAAATGTCATCCTTTTGTTTTTTTCTTTTGGGGTGGCAATGTCCAAAAGGGCGTCCCTGTTATTATTTGACGCCCTTTTCTTAGATTGGTGGATGATCTTCGTGGGGTAGTTCTTTTCGCGAAGATATTCAGATAATGTCTCTGAGTGTTTCTCGAAGGCTTTAGGAATTCATTGCAATTATTTAACCAGTTGTGGAATTCTAATCGCTAGACTGGGCGCGAAAGACAGACAGAGACCCTGGAAGTTGTGGGTAACATACTCCAAGAAAGGGACCTGCAATCGATAACCCCAGCTGCCTTTATCATGGACTTAGCTGAGCAGGCGATGAAAGAGAATTATTTTAAATTTGAAGACACCACCTATCTCCAGATCTCTGGAACCAGTATGGGCAGCGTTTTCGCGCCCAGTCTAGCGAATCTATACGTCCATATGCTAGAACAGACAAAGGTATTGAATCAGGACAACCCCTACTATGTATCGCTTCTTATTTGGAAGCGATACATGGATGACATCTTTGTCGTATGGAGAGGCTCTGAGGCCAGCCTATTAGAATTCCACAACTGGTTAAATAATTGCAATGCATTCCTAAAGTTCACAGTGGAATTCAGCAAAAAGGAACTGCCCTTCTTGGACCTTCTCATATCTGCAACAAATGATGGACTAACAACAGAGCTATACAGAAAGCCAATGGCAAGGAACGCCCTCCTCAGCTTCGAGAGCTGTCATCCCAGAGCCCTCAGGGAGAATTTGCCCTTCGGGCAGTTTCTCAGGCTTAAGAGGAACTGTTCTACAAAAGAAGCCTTCGAGAAACACTCAGAGACATTATCTGAATATCTTCGCGAAAAGAACTACCCCACGAAGATCATCCGCCAATCTAAGAAAAGGGCGTCAAATAATAACAGGGACCCCCTTTTGGACATTGCCACCCCAAAAGAAAAAACCAAAAGGATGACATTTGTGAATACCTTTCACACAAAATCGAACCAGGTCCGTAAAATCATAACCAAACACTGGTCTATTTTGAACACAAGCGGAGACACTTTACCTCCTCCTCTATTTGCCTTTAAGAGAGGACCTAACATAAAAGATCAATTGGTCCATACTAGACCGAAAAGCAAATCGCCCAGACAGGTTGGCACTCTGTGGGATCTACCGCCCGTACAAGGACACCATCCTTGCGGAAATTGTTCGGCATGTCCCCAAACAACTAAGTCCACTAGCGTAGACATAGGAACCATGCGCCCATGGCAACAGCGCAAATTCACCAATTGTAATAGTGAAAATACCATCTATATGATCACTTATCCATGCCCTAAAAGATATGTTGGCATGACAACTAGAAAAACGAAAATTAGAATTGGTGAACATAAGAGCACTGTCCGATGCTGCAAACAGGCGACACGCCTAACAGCTCACTTTTTGGAAAAAGGACATGGCCCCAATGATTTTACATGGACCATACTGGAACAACCTAACATACCAGGCCACTGTCCAGACATAGGCACATTTTTGTTTAAAATTGAACAGAAATGGGTCTACAAGTTAAACAGTGACAAGGAGGGTCTTAATGAACCAATACCGTGGATGTCACTATAACGGGTTCTGATACTATCTGAGAGTAATTCATTAAGTTAATGGGTGTAATCTGTATCCTTGTACCATCCCGGATACACACTCTGTCTAATAAGAGGTCCTTCCGTCATACATAAAAAATACGTCAACGTCTAAAATGTTCGACTTTTTTTCTGCTACATGAAAACTACGATTCCCAGAACACATCACACCAGTATGTCGTTCGCTATTGAAATACCCGCCCTTTTCGCTCGTTCGGTGCCTCCCCAGAATAGCCCAGAGGGACGCTGGGAGACACCGACGGAGAGGTGAGTGTATGAGAGGTCCTCCGGCCAGCGATGTTGGCCACTTAGACGATAGTGCTATGATACGATCCCGTGGCTTTCTAACATTAAACGCCCGGGTGGTTTACTTGAAAACGCCCATACCATAGTTACCGGGTCCCATTGTGTCCGTGGCAGGGACGATACTTGTTTCAAACTCGCAACGGGTTTTTGTGTAAAAACATTGTTTGCACATCAATCCAATTCCACATAGCCATGTGTTCTACTTAGCATTACATCTACGAGTCTCCTACCTGCTCCTTCAGTAGTGATTCGTGATAAGTAGTTTTATCCACATATGTGTTTAAATATAAGAGTCAATACTTCTTGCCTTGTTTTTCTGAATTGGTTGAGTGTCTCTATAATTGTATTTTGCTAACAGAGCGGTGCTCCTTATTTACCTGAGCTGCAGCCAGGTGAGGTGAGGCGCCATCCCCACAAACACTGGGTGAGTGATATCATGCCAATCAAATTGTATATACATGACCACTAGAATATCGCTACTTGGGAGTGCATTCTTTGATAAATGTTTTTCTCTTTTCTCTTTCCTTATACATATGACTGTTTTAGATTGTGGTGGAGAATCAACACCTGACATTCAGGTGATATTTTTCCCTTTTATCTCTTATCACTTAATTATGCAAGCAGTAGCAACAACGAGGTCCTGATGAATGCATAGGATAATTTCCACCTATATGCAGAAACATGTCGACCACTTGCTAGTAGATATTATGTTAAATCTACTTTTCACTTTTCACTTGTTTTTAGACTTGGGGGTCTGAGAGAAAACAATAAAACACTATTTCTACTCAGTTCCACCTAATTTTACTCACCACCACCTTTTTTCACTGCACTGCTTTCTTTCAGTTGTAAATATCCCACCAACATCATACCGATACCACCTAGCGAAACGGATAACATCAGTCTCCTCACTCATACAGTCCTCACTTCCCACACAGTGTGACTGTTTTTTATTAACTCCTGGGTAAGGAGGACCCAAATGATGTGATTTTGGTGGTACAGGACGGCAACTGATGGGAAAAATTCCTACCCTAGTTGCATGCTGCATATATGAGTAGTTGAATGGTATTTACATACGAGTAGTATATAATTCACAATCTAATCTGTTAAGTCGTATGGTGGTCAGTCTAAAGTATAAAACTTGGTTGTGACTCCTGGATACCTTTTGTTGTAGTAAGTTTGATGTTAGGGGCGTGTGTCCAGTTCAGAGTCTTTAAACTAGCCCTTAGACCCTTATGTAAATTGTGTGTGTTCTAAGAAGGAGCAGTGCCAGGGCATCAGCCACTTCAAGTTGCATACCTTGTTGCCACCAGCAGGCACCAGGCGTTTCCTCAGTGGGTTGCCAGGTTGAGGGCTGGTAATGGGCCTTGGGGGCTGTTCTTGTTACCGGGTGGCTGGAAATATCAGCCCCCTGTAACAAAATCTGCCCAAACCGACCCTAGCACAGCTCAGCTCAGCCACACCCCCTTCCCCACCAGGGCGCTTGCCGAGCAGTTTGCCAGGGCCGGTTTCGGCTCCCAGTCCGGCCTTGGCCACCAGCGGGGGTCAAGGGTGCATTCCCAGACTGCGCCTGTTTTTTTATGTGCAGTGCCACATCCCCTCCATGCTGGCAGCAGGCCTGGTAGAGAGTAAGCTCTGTTGGAGCATCAGCTGCTGTGGGGAAAAGTGAGCCTTGCTTGTGACATAGAACTAGGGTGCCGTGAGTGATGCAACAGCTTACGCACGGCTGGGCGGACCTAATAGATCTGAAATAGGACCTGGTTGACCAGCTTCCACACGGGGCTAATTCCCCCACGGTGCAGGGGGGAGGGGGCCATGTGCGGCGCCGCAGTACTAATGACAAGCTCAGCTCGTCATGCTGCACAGTGGAGCTATGCTCATGACGAGCTCAGCTCGTTACAACTCTGCCCACTCAATGAAACGCCCCGCACAGGAGGGGAATTAGCCCCGCATGGGCGTTCCACGGCTGTTATGACGAGCTCAGCTCGTCATGAGCACAGCTCCACTGTGCCTTATGACGAGCTGAGCTCGTCATGAGCGTCGAAGGGGTGAAGGTTGCGGGGACCTATGAATAGTTCATTTTTGTTTTTCTAAAAATACTTATATATTTTTTTTAAATAGTATGTTGCTCACACTGAGAGGTAATTTATGTTTACGTTCCGAATAATATCGGATCTAGCTTGAGCAGCCAGGTGTTCAGCGCTACCTATTTGCACTTGTCAGCACTCGCTTGGGTTTATTATTTAAGAAGTGATGCAGACTCCTCTATCTTGTCACTGAGATAGTAGCATATCAGGAAATTACCAACGTGTTCTCTGCGCCTTTCTTTATGTAGCACATACAGTCCAATCTTCCAGTAATGTGTAGTATGCATTGAAAATGGAGACTGAGTTAGGGCATCAAAGGGGGTGGAGAAGCAAAGATCATTTGTTGTAATGCATTAGTAGTTAAAAATGTAGTATAGGTTCAGGAATATGGAATAGGGTTTAGGTTTAGGAAATTAGGAATAGACAATCTGGTTTAGAAAAGTACAACGCTACTGCATCTTCCTGTCAAAATATTTTTGGGGAGATTAACTGTATAATCTATTTCTTATCTTCTTTATTTCTTACATCAGCACCCATGGGCAAGAGGGCAACACAGCAGGATGAAGGGGATGCCACCGCCAGTACCACGGCAGGTGAAACCACCACCAACAGCGCCGCAGCCGATGATTTTGGTGGCCCTAGGAGGTCCTATTATTATTTCTGTAACTTTTACCTCTCCCTACTATTGGATTAATATTGCCTTCTTTATTTTTATATACTGACTCCTTTTTTCCATCTCCTCTACGTAATGTTTGTTAAATTATTGTTATACTATCCCTGCACTATCACTTTTTTCTATATTTCATGCAGGGCTGGAATAACCATTAAGCTACATAGGCACATGCTTGGGGCATCAAGGGAAGGGGGCACCACAAAAAAATTCCATTGCTGGATTTACCATGGATCATATGGTGCAAAACTCCTAATGGTGCAGCTGGACCTATAAATAAAGTGAAAGTATATACAAATAAAAAAAAATTCCATCGTACTGCAGGTTTTGTTTCATTTCGAAAAATGCTATTTTATTTTACGGTTCATTATTGTTTATATTTTGAATTATATATCAATACATAAATATATATATATTTAAGGGGGCACAAAAGTCTTTTATGTGCTTAGGGTCTATTAAGGTCCTAATCTGGCCCTGATTTAATGTTTCTGTAAATGGCTTCCTCTTGTCTGTAGCTCTCTTCTGCTATTTTTGTAATCTTAAACTCCCCTCATACGTCTTGTAGTACTGTAAGACTAAGAGAACAGATTTTGGAACAGATTTTTGGTACTGTGAAGATTGCAGGCCCAAGTAAGCTATTATTCACCACATATGATTGTTGAGAAAGCTTTCTTGTTTGTGCTTAAACAGTCAAAACAAGAGATTCGCCATGGTCATGGATACCCCAATGTTGTGTTAATATTCATATATACAGTATACCAGCAGTTTCCATGACTAACAGAGCAGCATGGCAGGAAAGTATAAGATCCTATTGCATTTGTCAACCAAGATCATATGTCCGTCATTGACCATTCCACTCCTTCATTGCACTTCAATGACTCAGAGTCAGCATAGCTCTACCACTCAATTACTAAAAGTTTTTAGCTGGCTTGAGTATCTGGCTTTTCTAACATTGTCAACCAACAGTGATAGTTTCAACAGACAATATGTTAACAAAACTGTATCGAGGCATTGCGGTTGCACTTTGTTAAAAAATAATCATAATTACTTAGGAGGCAAATCTACCATCTAAAATGTGTAATTATTTTTCCAGCCGCACAGACCACCAGTGTCAGGGATGGCAGCATCAGGGCTAGTGCGGCAGAGGCAGCCCTGGAGGCAATTGGAGGGGGAGTTCCATCAGTGGCAGGGACGGGTGGTGGTAAGTCACATTGCTTGCTTATTGACAAACTAAGTATACTGTATTTGTTAAGCAAGGTAGATATTCCACCAATCACTCATCACCTCTCTGTCCATCGCATTTCGCCACCCATGACCTAACTGCAGCATTATTCAATTCAGCACTGCAGTGTTGGCTGTTCAATTGCTTCTGCTTCAGTTAATGAGGCATTACAAGTTTTTAAAAGCATTACAAACCGAAACCAAGGTATGTTTCCCAGTGCCCACAAAGTCACCTCCTACTAGTACTTCGCTCCATTATTCTTTACTAAGTCCTGTCCCAACCTCCCAAAAAATGTAAAATCCATTCATGTCATATGCCACATATTTCTGGGCAAGTAATTTATGCATATATATTTTATGGCTTCCACAATATATTTACGCCTGTTAAAATGTTCCCTTTCATCATTCATCAACTACGTGACTGAGTAAGCCAAAGCTTAGCACATGATGCTCAATGGCACTTCACTATTCTAAAGCAACACCTTTACCTATTCTAATCCCTCTAATTTACCCTGCAGTAGAGTAACTTTCCATGCTGCCAAGCAAAGGTATTTGTTGAAAAGAATTTTTAGTGGAGGGTGAGGGCAGGGAGTAAAGTGGGACTAAGTGCATTATATAAAGTTCACCGGATGGGACACATCTGTGTTATACATGACATGTGTAATGTAGTATTATTATTAATTTTCATCTGCCTCGTTGGAGTCAGGGTAGAATTGAAAGGCAATTGAAGAAGAACCATTAGAATTAAAGTAAGATACTAAATTGTTCATTAGAACTGCCCCAGCTGCAGACTCAGAGAGTAGCAAAGTACCCGACATTAGGATTCCTCCATTAATTTGCGCAACGAAAATATTGTAAATTATGCTGCATAATTCCTCGCTCATTAATAAGAGATAATCAATTCTCTTTTTACACATAAAGCGTCTGTTTAGTTTTTTTGCTAAGAAATCATTGAAAAGAAAAAAGTCCCTTAGTTTTAATCTGGTGGTATTCTGTCTTAATTCATTGCAGTCAGTGTTTTTTATGTGATGGCATTGTGGGGAAAACTTGCCCCTGTGACTTATCACTTCCAAACTTCCAATGGCCCTAGGGGACGAGCAATGTTCTGTTACTGAGCCACTATATAAACAAGTGTTTGCATTAAGCATTATTTACAATTTGTTCTTTTTATATTTTTTCTTTCTTGATATGGCTACTCTTGCTGGTCTACCATCTCGGCAGGAGCAGCCCAGCTATGGAACCATGATGGAGGTCATCCAGGCTGAATAATGCCGGCTGGTGGTTCTGGAGGAAGAGGAGGCTGAGGCATGTGCCACCACCCTTAGTGCCTCCAGCAAAGCTGCAACAGCCTCCATCCTGGCCACACCATCGATGGTGCCGCCAGCTGCTTCCCCCATCTCCTCATTATCTATAGACCACTTCCAACGATGCATCCTACAGGATCTGGTACTGCTTTGCCGAAAGGTGTCATGCTTTCACCCCTGGATCGATGCTCTCCAATGCCCTTTTTTGAAATATGTGCTTTGGTGGGAGGGGCTTTTGTTGTGGGTGGAGAGGATGGGGATTCGGTAGGGCAATTGTAGCATGGAGATCTTTGTTGGACTTTAGCTTCTTTGGATATTGCTTGGGGTGATTTATTTACTTGTTTCAGGAGAGGGGCGGGCCTGTTGTGGGTGGAGAGGGTTGTTTTTCTTGTTAAAAAACTAAATTGGTATTGTTTTAGACAGTAATCTGTCTTTTGTGTTTTGCTTTACACTGCTTTTAGCTCAGCCTGTTTTTTTTAATCCACTTATCAAAGTGTATACCAGTTAGTTATACCCTTGTTCTACTACCCTCTGTAATTATAATGCCTACAAAGGAGGCTATGCCTATGCCTTTATCGCTTACAACAACATATTTTAAAAAATCTGTACTCTACAGTAGAAATGAATTTCTAATTAAAATACTTCACTTCACTCCACAGTTCCAACCTAAATAGATGAAGCAATGGCTGCTACTTCTCTCAATCTTCCAAAACCACCTCATTCCAGGGGTTTCTCCAGTGCCTTCCTAATGGTGGAGGTAGTAGTAGCAGGCTAGTTTGCTAACTGGTAAGACATCACAAGTGATGTCTCACTCCCAACTAGGTGAACTCCAATTATAGGATTAAACAGAAGGATTATCAATCACAGGCAACTAGTACGAAAGAAAACGCAGAATGGATTATTTATTTTCATCATAAGATATTAAACACTGAGACTAGACTACCACCATGACACAAAGACTATATATTATAATAAAAACTACCAATAGTAATTTCTTCTGGGCAATGGGGAGCTGGTATTTATTTTATTAAAACTAGTAAAACTACATTGATGAAATCCTGAAGTCAACAGGTTGGGACTCAGAACAAGGTTAAGCAGTTATGTAACACCAGGCCAGAATGTTGATCTTGACGACTGATGTTAGGCATGTAAATTATGGATCGATTTCATGCATGGATGGGTAAGTAGGGCTGATGTGGGCTATTGCTTAGGTAATAGAAGATACTGCAGCGAGTTGGCGTTGCTTTCACCACATCTGCCTCCCCAAGTGTGCGATCCAATAATGGTGTAACGTAAGTCACACCTGAATATATATAACACAGCCTGGAGGAAGAGAGTTAGTGGTTTGATGAATGGATGGGAACGGGTAGTTGAGAAAAGAAGTGACAAAAACAAACACTAGACAACAATAATATTTATCATGTAGATGTGCAGCACTTCATCATCATCATCACATCTGTTGTGGAAGGAAATGACGGAACGCTAGTTCAATTAAATATATTGTAAACAGTCCTTCAGTCCTAGAGAACCAAGTTATTATATATCTGAATGTTCTGTCATCTAGGTATCAAAAATGCAAATTTATGGAGGCATGAACCCGCACAGTTCTGAAAATTGATTGCTAAAAGAAAAATTAGACTGTATATTAATGCCAAATTGGGTGGTGTATCTTCATTCTTCTCTGGATGTCCATCTTGTGTGCCTGGCTAAACCTGTCCAGTAAGGTAAGCTTCTGCCTTTGATGCAGGAGTTGAGAAGGCCTGTGTTTTGTAAAACAGCAATGATATTGGAGAGTCAAGGAGAAGGACAGAGAAGGTAAGCTTCATGATGAGTGGACCAAGAAGAGGCAGAGCAAGAGCTTAATCTGCTGCAATCATTCATGATGACTCGTGTGATCCACTGAGAAGGGAGACTAATTTTACAACCAATTCCAGACAAGTGCCTGCATGTACCTGGCTGATCGATCATACAACTGTCACAACATTTAGCCGAGTTTGTCAGACATGTGATAATGTGACATGATATCATGTCTGTCTCAAGTTGCCACCTCTCTGACTACAACTACAGAATGGAGGGGTTTGACATTTGAGCCAGCACACTAATTAGCAGTTCCCAAATCAATGTACCTCTCTCTCCAGTCCACAGGGCTTAGTAGGCCTCTTAGAGTCGGCATCAATTTGGTTTCTTTTTGAAATAAATGCCTTCTCTCTTTTGGCTGTTAAGGTAGCCCCCCATGAGCCCTGAATCTGAGTAACGAATCAGTCCGACTTCTGACCCAAATGTGATTGAGAGAGATAGGCATATAGTGCACTGTTGAGGAATAAGATGAGCAAAATAATTTGAGCCTTTTGTGTTGATTTGTATTTGTTAACTAACTTGACTGATCAGGTCTCTGAAGAATCAGCAAATACAAACAGCAAGGAGTGGATCAGGCACATAAATCTAGGTAAGTGAGAAAGGGCCATCCACCTTCAGGCAAAATCACCCAAAAGACCCCAAACATAGCAAATCATCGAAATCAAGTTTACAAATTAGTTGAAGACCGTCATTGTTTTCCACCACATGAATCATCATCACTCACACTTACTCAATAATATATCACTTATTGGTGCAATAGTTACCTGTTCCAATGCAAGCACAGTGGTACACAATTGTCATATTGTTGTATCTCCTCTATTCCCATTGAAAAAACACATTGGCAGTCTTGTAAAGTAATGATGATATTTACTGGGCAGCCTGCTAGGAAATGAAACAATATTTAGGTATGGGACAAAGCCAGGCATTATCTCCAATGTCCTTGGAATGGGGAGGCTTCTTCACTGCACACTGGTCCAACTCCGATCTGACCATACATTTAAATTATGGTGGGGCTGTGTAACTCAGACACAAAATATACAATGCTTCTCTAGATAGTTCCATTTTTGGGGGGCAAAAGGGTTCAATGATAATCTGAAAATTCTATGGTTGCCTACTCAGTCAGGAAAGTAGAGTTCGTCCTCAAACTGAGGTGGTTCAGCCAGACTTTGGTCAGCTAACCCTCCTGAGTCTGACTAATTGCCCACATCCTCCTCTTCCTCCTGTGTTTTTTCAGGAACAGTTTAATTGGATGGCATGAAATGTTAGTTAATTTTAATAATGGTAAATCTCTCTATGTTTTGAGGAGAGAGACTGGTCCTTTCGACTGTAGCACCTGTGCCAGCTGCACTGAAAACACGCTCAGCAGACACTCTTGCTACTGGATAAGCCTTATACTTTATTGCCAGCCCACTGAGCTCTGGCAATGGGACTTGTCAAATGAAGTCAAGTGAATTATGATACGGAACTCCTACAGAGGTCCACAAAAGTACACACCATAGGTTAAATGTAAAATGCTTTGCATTCAATAAATAACTCTTCCTTTGTACAAAGCTGCCTCCTAAAAATCTATTATCATACGTACTGTGCAGACTGCAAGGGATGTCATATAAAACAGCAAAGTGCAAAATACTGCATACAAGAGAAAAAATAAGACAAAGCATGCCTATGAAGCAAGAGGAAAAATATTAGGACACATATACAATCAAATAACCAACTTTCAAAATATTACAGCATACGAAATAGAATTAAAATTACCTAATAAACAGCCAAAAAAGTTTTTAAAAATTGATAAATCCTATAACAGACCATTTCATTTGGTGGGGACAAGACAAATAAATAGGCCAAATTCTCTCCTCTTTTGGTATTTTATCCCAGATGCCAGTAACTTCTCTTAGGGGCAACAAGTTGAGTCTCAATAATAGTATCAACCTTCTAATCCCATGAGGTAGGTTGCAAGTTAAAAAAGGCTGTGGGTTATTCCCCACTGGGATCCCATAGACCACCTCATTACACGACTTGAGCTGACTTAAAGCAATATTTCTTGCCAGACTAATGGAGGTTACAGACTTCTTTATAAACAGCTTAAATACAGACTTTGGCATAGGAGAGTCAGTGTTCCAGCTAAGCCCAAATAAATCATTTGCTCACTCAAAGGGCCGAAAGAATGTTGATTGTTCTTTCAGCTTAGCAAAGATTTTACTTTCAAGGCAGCCCTAAGTGTACCCTCTTCCCCCCAGAAAAAGGAATTACCCCACCTCAAAACAATTGCCAGGAATAAAGTATATGAGGAGAGTAAGCCAAATTCAAGGGGTAAAGCATGGTGGGTGGCTGGAAAGTTTAGGTTGCACATTTGTCCAGGAACTCTGGCCATTGGGGCATCTCAAATACCAGTAGGCTAATGGGTTGTTGTCCATGTAGACCTCTTTTGGGTCATCCAGATAGTCTTGGGCCATCCTCTTAATGGTCAGTGGTGATGCCACTTGCTCGATCTCTGGTGCCATCACCTCTGTACTCGACTTAAGCCCTGCCACTTAAAACCAAGCCATTGCAGAGGTTCAGTCCAACTCATCTGTTGCTGGTGTTGTGGTTGCCAGTGTTGTTGTTGTTGCTGGCTGCTGTGAGACAACAGCACTGCCCTCTCTGGACTCCTCGGATGTTGGAGGTTGCACACCAGAACCTCTACCTGGGACTCTAACATCCAGCTGATTTTCTTCCAGGTCTCTTGCTTGCTGAACAATCTATGTCTTGAAAAAGGAATGAAAGTGGACAGTAGTTCTTTTGTACTGTGAATTAAGTATGTTGGGCCAGATGCACTCTTTGCAGGATCCAATCTATCTTTGTAGCCCTGGATTATGAGGAAAGTGAAGGATTTAGCTCTCAACCAATTGATACACTTTTTGGTTCGAACCAGCGAACCTTTGCAGCACCTAATTAACTGGTGCTGTAGCAGATGCTAAGTCAATAAAAAACTCCCCCTTGGATTGACTCACAAATCAACTTTCATAGGTATGCCAGTCTCAATCATTCATTCCAAAGACCAACTAATATCACGAAGATAAAACCTAGAAAACGTATATAAACAGCTATTTATTTTTATGAAAAAAAAATAATTGGTTAAAAAAACAATATATTTAGACAACATACATGGGATTTTGTGTTACCCCACAACATTCAGAATCTTTGAGAAATCACAATGGGCTTCACCAAACAAACAAAAACCATGAATAGCTAAAACAGACCATTAAAAAACATTAAAAGCATTATTAGACACAACATAAGTACATAACGGGAGAATACATTAGACAAATGATTTTGTTATGAAGGAAGAAAACAATCACAGATAGATCATCAATTGAACCAAACCCTATCAAAATGAGGTTCTTTTATCCTTATTTTATAATTAAATCAAATGTTTAGGTGATCTAGTGTAGCGATTTCATAGCATCGACCTGTTTCGGTGGATTCATATGGTTCTTGACCACCTTCTTAAGAAAAGAACAATATCTCCCACCAACGTTACTCTACGTAAACAATGTTAAAAAACATAAACCACACATCAGAATAATGTATCCTAAACACACAAACAGTGCATTTCATTACAAAACCTTGTTGTACCTATTGATTAACAATCATATCTTGGTGATATTAACAGTTCCTAACAAGTACGCCTCTTCTATACTACTTAACCCATTACGCATTCATCATTTCATTCTATAATGTCTATTTTGTGGAGGATTTAATCGATAACCCATCTGTATTGGTAATAAAAATACTTTTTGTCTTAGTGTATATGCTCTTGTCTATATAACATACAGATGTAACTACTTGCTTTATGTGCATCTAAGGGCAGACACCTGTGACAGGTGAGGGTACAGAGGAAAATTGAATAATCTTTAAAAAATTAATGCTGGTTGCGCCTATGACAAGCAGTGGGTCCAGCGGAAAATGGAATAATCCTTAAAAAATAAACGCTGGAGTGTGCCAATGGCGTTTTCAGGGGAATATGAGTAATGACAATCCTTAAAAAACAAATGCTGGTGTGTGGCAGGCGCCTATTGTTGGCAGGGGGTGAATTAATGAAAAAAAAAATGTAAAAACAATTTCCTGGCATACCGGGGACTATGTGGCAAGGAGGTGCAGGGGAAAAATGAAAAAAATGCCTAGAATAATAAATCATGTTCATATACACATATAGTATAATGATCCTCAAGCACTTTAAACTGATATCAGGGGTAAAAGTTAAAAAATGAGCAAATCCAAACATGCATAGCCCTCTCCTATCAATCTTCCTAGAAAATGACTATGTAAACTGGAAAAAAGGATTTAACACACTGGCTGGCTGCACAAAATGGTCACATGATCAAACAGCAACAACAAGCAAGGCGGCATGGACAACAAGGAACAAATGCAGGCCTATGGCAAAAGCACATTGGCTAGCTACACAAAATGGCCAAAGCCACATGGTCAAAGAACAAAAACAAGCAAGGAGGCATGGTGCACACAACAAAGAACACATGCAGGCCTATGGCAAAAGCACACTGGATGGCTACACAAAATGTGCAACAACCACATTGTCAAACTTCAACAACAAGCAAGGAGGCATGATTGACACAACAAAGAACACATGCAGGTCTATGGTAAAGGCACACTGACTGTCTACACAAAATGCCCCCTGGTAACATGGCATGGAGAACAAAGAGAAATGGTGGCCTATGGCAAACACACACACACTGGCCAGACAAAGATATTAAGAAAATACTACTATTAATTCAGAAATTACATAAATGAAAATTAGGTGTGCTATCAAAATTCCACAGCACACATACTCCCAAGGCAGCACATATATATTATTACTAACTCACCAAAATACACTTTTGCAAAAAAAAACATGAAATTCCCCCCAATAAAGAAAAAACACTTGTTTATGTAATCAAATGCCATCCCTGGCCTAAAGGATGATTAACAACATATACCACAGACACTGCTGTTTCATGTACCCAAAGGCTACTACTGACTGGATGCCCCATAGACAGACAAATCCACATAGTAAAATAAAGGAACAATGCAAATTAACCAAACCAGGAGAAAATGTACTGAACTGTGCAATTTCTTCCCTTACCAAATATAAAAAATGTAATGCAAAAAATACTAGGCCCTGCTGCAACCCCAGGCCTTTCACCACACCCTCAATCAAATTTAAAAATTGAAAAAAAGTACAAATAATTACTGGTGCATGACCAATGTAACTCAAACAACATCCTTATTCAAAAGTTTTTGTACTTACTTATGATGTCACAGAAACAAAGTCCTTAAAATCCAAGGGTATATATGCAGCAGCAATTGCAGACAAGGAGCAATTGTTCCACCTCAAAATCCAAGTGAAATTTGACCAGAAGATGGAAAAAGCACTGGCAGGTGCCTGCTTAAAAGGAAGTTGTAGTCTCTGGGGCACTTCCTCCTTGTTGAAAAAAAAGTAGAAAAGAAAATCTGCTCAAGAAGCAGCCGTGGTTGCTCACCAATGTCACAGAAATGGCACACAAAGGTTCAGTGGAGACCGAAAGCCAGCTAAAAGTCTGCAAATCTCACTCGCCACTAGCAGGCAAAGCTCGTCATGCTTGTTAGCGTGCACTGACACACGCCTAGCACGAGCCAACAGGATTATAATTCTACCACAGCCCGGATGGCGGAATTGGGTGTGAACTCTGCGTTAAACTCAGAGCGACCGAATTCCACCAACTCTGCAAACTGAATAATAATTTCACCTGGGCCTATTTGAAACTTCCCTCGTACTCAGGTCTGACTAGCAGCCACAGTAGCTTTGAATCTGCCTTGAAGCAGGCACACAAGCTATCTGTTTACATTTCTGAGGAATAGGCCACCTTTTATTGATTGATCAGTGGAGTCTCATTTTAAAGACTGACACCTCACTGTGATTCTCTTGTTTGCAGTTAAAACACCACAGTGCTTAATTGACAACAAATATGAGCAGAGGTCAAAGGTGTTTTAGGGGACACCAGAGTCGCCAAATGTTCAAGCTGTCTAGTCTTGACTACAACTTATGCCTCCTGTTTGGTTGTACTTCACTATATCAATTAAAAAAATATCGACCTACAAAAGTATTGTATTGCATCCACTATATCTCTTACCACTCTGTTGTCAAGGTGAGTATACATAGGGAAGTATAGATTTCCTATTCTTAACCTTATGTCTAAGCAACCTGACGAGACAATGGTAGTCAATACAGTGGATGCAATATGTTTCCCATGTGACATATTGCATGCAACATAAGACCCCCCATAATCTTTCTTCCGGGACTGTACGCTTAATGTACTTAATTTCACTCTTGCAGAGCTTTTTTTATCCATGCTTTCTCACATTATTACTGTTTTTCTTTTTTACTTTCTTCCCTTTTTTCCTTTTCAGGCTTTCCCTATCTTTCTCTGCGTCTGATGAAGAAAAATGAGTCCTAGATCCCAAAAATGAGAACTGGTGCCCACTATCTGCAAACAAAAATCAAACACTGAATAGCCAGTTACAACAAACTTTTTGTCTTCCATATTAGTACCAAAGTGAAAAAGAGACATGCCTCCATGTCAAAGGACTGCATAGTGGAAAGAAAGGTATAGATATCTGTGGCGCTTTCAATAGCACATTGGATGCTCATCTCAATGTTTCTCAGAGGTCAGGTGCACATTCAATATTAAATAAAATGAATAAAACATAAAATGCCCCCGTTGTTTAAAACCACTTGCTGTAAACACAGGGAAAAATCAATAGATATGTTGGTTGAAAGATTAGATGAGATTGAGTTGACCCATTTATGAAATTGCAGGTAATGCATATCAATTTTTTCTCAAATCCCATACTTATTACAACTTGTTTCAGATATTTATGGATTTTGTGTACCCTTGGGATTTGGTTTTCCGGGAAATATCTGAAACGGACTTGATTAAAAAATCTATTTTGTGAAACATACCTCTAACATGGCAGTCATGAAAACACAATAGATAGCTGTCATTTAATGAAGGACAGCAATACTTCTGCTAAAGTCTGTTTCAATAGGGAGGGGGGCTGACCGATTCATTCCCTTGTAAGAGTGGGGTACGGCAAGGCTGTATTCTTGCCCCATTTTTTTTGAACAGTTTTTGTTAAATCTAAAGCCAGATTGCCCAAGGGTGGGGACGCGTCAAATCCCCGTTGTGCTTTATGCAGACGACGCGGTCTTGCTAGCACGTACGCCTAGGAGCTTACAGATTTTGATTGATGGATTTGTCAAATTTATGGGCTCCCTGGACCTTTTTGTCAATTTGGGAAAATCATATGTGCTGTTGGCTGGTAACAAACCTTGTACCAAATTTACGTACACGATAGGAAACCATAAAATAGAAGAGGTTAAAACATTTCCCTATCTAGGTGTAATTTTTGACGGGGCTTTACAATTTAACTCCCTGGTTGAGGAGCGCTGTTGCAAAATGATCGCTACCAATGGCGCAATTGCAAGTTATGGTAGGAGGGTAGGCAGATGGAGTCCTGAACAGGTGATGAGCCTGTATAGCTCCATATGCTGCTCCAAAGTTATTTATGGGGCAGAGGTATGGGGCTTTGTTAATACTGCAAAAATACAGCGGGAAGAAAAGAAATACTTAAGAACCATCTTGAGAGTACCCCCAAGTACCGCTGGTTTCATAGCACACAGGGAACTAGGGAGGCCTTACCTAGAAGATCTGGTAAAACTTAGGCCAATAGTGGCCTGGTTAAAAATTTGGGTCAACCCTGACGCGTCTCTAAGCAGGGAAATTCTAAACGATTGCTTAGAAAGGGATAAATGTATGAGAATACCATGGCTCAATTATGTAAAGAGTACCTTAGAGGCCCTTGGCTACAGGAACCTCTTCACCAACCCTGTAGCAATTGTATCCCAGCACAAGGTGTTAGTAAAAAAAGCTTTTTTAAGCAAAAAGCACTACAGAGAGCTGAGGCTGAAGGGCTCAAAAAGACAGTGAGGGCTCACAACCTGGTTAAGAGCGTCGAGGGAATGGAGCCATATTTGTACCTCATGCATAATGCTCAGGACAGATTTCTGATGTGTCGCTTTAGATTAAACTTACTTCCATACCTATTGGCAGCACCAGCAGGATTTTTAACTACAATTGAGCAGAAGGGAACCTGCGGCTGCGACAATAGGTCTCCGCAGGATTCCCTTCACTTTGTACTCCTGTGCCCTTTTTACTCCATGCCTAGGCGTAGATTTCCAGTGAAAATTTTAAAACAAGCCAACCTGAAACATGCTAAAGAGGCCCTAACCTACCTACAGATAGCATCAGACCCTTTAACATTGTGCTGCATAATGAATTTTATTAAAGTGGCGGTCCGTTTAAGGGTAACCAGAGGAGAGGAATGATGCCTAAAAATTGTTATTAATCTTTTTTAAAGTGTCAAAATCCCCTTTCCCTTTTTTTGCAATGTGTAAAAATAATTATTATAATTGGGATTCTGAAAATGATTTAATGAATTTTTTACTCATGTATATATGTATGTGCTTTTATGGTGATTTTTAATCATCGAATAAAGAATCCTTGAATTGAATTAAATAATGAAGGACAGCAATACAATTGTATTTTCATGGTATGGTTTTTAGTAAGAGTACTTCTTTCAATATCATACCCTCATTCCTAGGTCCTCTTAGAAATTTCATCACTGTACCTAGACTACTCAAAACCTCTCAAATGTATCCCTCTGAAGCATCAAATATTCAATGTATAAGAGTTTTCAAACATATTCTTTAGAGGAGTGGTAAGTTGTTCAGAGCTGGCCCGTCTGAAGAAGCAGGATGCAGTCCTGGGCACCTCTATAAAGCTTTTTTCTCTGGGTTCTGTTAATTTTTAAGGAACAGTGGGGCATATTATCAAGCCTGGGAGATAAAATTATCACCGCTTTATCGGAAGGAAACTGCCGATAAAGTGACGATAATGGGCTTGATAATATGCTCTATGGAATTCCAATCGAAGCTCATTTTAGATGTCCTTCACATTTAACACGAGCTTCAATTGGAATTCCATAGAGCATATTATCAAGCCCATTCTCGCCACTTTATCAGCAGTTTCCTGCCGATAAAGCGGCGATAATTTTATTGCCCAGGCTTGATAATATGCCCCATTCTTCCTATCATGTTGAAGTTTTCAAGTCATTATAGGTTCCCAAAATGAGTTAACGTCTCACCAGTAGAATTCGCAGAGCAGCGAGTGGTGTGAGGGATCCTTTTAGACTTCATGCAGTGGTTCAAGGTTGGATTAAAGCAATGTTGTAGACTTTGCTATGTTTTGGGCTGGGTGGAAAATGCAGAACGCCTGCTTTAGATATCCATAGTAACTAAAAATTCCTCGAAATTTTGAAGCACCAAATTCAAAATTGGGCCCTCACTTTCTGATTTGCTATTTTAGCTATCTGTGGATAAGGCAAGTATCAATATTGCTACTGGTGTTGCAGAGGAACATGCCTTGGTTCAGCATTCCCACTGAGAATTGTGTACAGATGGGTTTGTTCCTGATCAGGGTTTGCTGAGTGGCACAAGCACTTCCTTGCTGCCCTTCAGATTGATACTTAAGTTTATGTACTGAAAACATGGCTATGAGAGATCAGAGGATGAGATGGTGTCTCATGATGGTGGTTGCATGTTAACTCAAAAAGTAGGAGTAGAGAGTAGGATATAGAATAAATACTTTTCTTTTGCATTCCCTGACAAATGTGTTTGATGAAAGGTACATATTTATTTATTTATTTATTTATTTATTTGTTTCTTTTTGTAATTTTTACAGCGCGAACAAATTGCCCGTAGGCGTCTCGGTGCTAGAAACTGTGCGTGCATTCCTGATGGCTGGGCATGTGACTATGGATTGGTGTCACTTCAACGCAGGCTATTACAACGCCTGCCGTTACAACGCGGTTTTTACATCGCATACCACTACAACGCATAGTGCTTATAAGCGCTGGATAGTGATTTATTAAATTTACTATTCCAACTCCGGTCCCCGTGGATAGTAGGGAAGGTGTTGGATAGTAAATTAAATATATTCCCTATCCTAGAGCGCCCCCCAGCGCAATGCGTTGTAATGGTTTGTGTTGTAATGATTGCGTTGTAATGGTAGTGCGTTGTAATAAATGCGTTGTAAGTGATGTTCCCCGTGACTATTCTTGATCAAACAGCCAGGTCTTTATTTTCCTGCGGAAGTGCATCAAGGACGGGCTGTCTTTGATAGAGGCTGGCAGGGAGTTTCATAATCTGGGAGCTGCCACTAGGAAGCGTCTATCGCCCCAGTTGACTGTTTTTGTTCGCGGTATATGCAGGAGTTTAAGGTTGTTGGATCGGAGCAATCTAGTGGAGGATTGAAACCTGAGTTGGGATTTCAGGAAATGCGGACCGTAGTTGTGCAGTGCTTTGTAGAGTATGCACAGCGCTTTAAACTTGATCCTGTTCCGTATCTTAAGCCAATGCAGGTCCTTTATTGTCTTAGAGATTGGTGAGAACTTTGGGGTTCGAGACAGGAGACGGGCTGCTGCATTCTGGATGGTCTGCATTTTGTTGTTCACTCTTGCTTGAGCGTTGATGAATAAGCCGTTACAATAGTCAAGAGATGACAACACGAGGGCGCTTACCAGCGTCTTGCCTGCCGTAGTTGGTAGGAACTGCATGATTTTCTTGATCATCCTAAGTTTATGGTGGGCGGTTGCTGCTATTTTATTAGAGTGGGCCATGAAATGTAGTTTCTCGTCAAAAATCACCCCTAGATTTCTAATGGTGGGGACTGGTATAGGTGGGGTTCTGTACGTAGGGGGCCACCAGGTGGTTGACCATCCGGGTGAGAGATTTCCAAATATGACAGCCTCCGTTTTTTCAGAGTTTAGCTTTAGGCAATTGGAGGCCATCCACTCTCCAATCGCCCGCATGCCCTCTTGGAAGTTTTCTGCTACCTTTTCTCCGTTTCCGTTGATGGCCAACACAAGCTGCGTGTCATCTGCATATGAGGTAAGGCTCATCCCATGGGCCTTGATGACAGAGGCCAGGTCCGACACATAGATATTGAATAGTGTCGGACTCAGGGATGAGCCTTGGGGAACCCCACACGGTAGTGACAGCTTGTGTGATTGAAAGGGCCCCAATGTGACCACCTGTGATCTCCCCGCCAGGAAGGAGGAAAGCAGATTTTTAGCCATGTGGCGAATGCCCAGGTTTTCGGCATTGTCGACCAAGATCTTGTGGTCAAACGTGTCGAAGGCTGCATATATGCTGATAATTCATTTCATACTTTTAGAAACATTCTCAACATTTTTTGCAGTTAAAGGTAAAAAAGTCACTATTTTAATGAAGCAAAATAATAATTTGTCAGGAAGGATGCGGTTGTGAATTTTTTCTAGGCTTCTTAGTTGGTGCGGGGACAGCATGGCCCTTTGTGGCCACATACCCGCTGCCTCACACAGGACACAATAGAAGGAGAATGGAGATGACTTGTGGCTTGCCAGTGCTCGGGTCTTTGTCCTTGCCTCCGTGCACCCACCCTTGCCCACGGGCATCATGACACAATTACATCTTTGAGGTCTGTTTCTGCTTCACTCACAGTCCTGTCCATCAATCACTGATAAAAAAGGACATGTTCTTTATAAGTGAGCATACACAGAGCTCTATGCTACTGAGAAGCATATGTAAGGAAATATTCAGTTTAAATATTGAAAACTTCAGCTGTGCCATCCCTCAATCTAAAGCCAAAAGTTTAATATTCATACAGTCACATACATGTTTTCACTAGGCATATTATATTAACTATAACTCGTCCCTCTACCATGCACAGGGCTCTCATAAATGATGCCATTTCAAATGTCATGAGTGTTGCTATGAATGATATTATTTAACGTGTTATTAGTGATGACTGACATAATTGCACAAATCAACAAATAATTGCGCTTCCTACTAAAGGTTAAAAATGGACTGTAAATATTGGCATAATGGCACAATAACCCTACTATAGGATATTAATGAATCGTACCTCCGTAAGACTACAACTTCCATCATACCATTGTGCAAACGACGTTGGCCACGCCCACTGTGGGTAATACTGAATAAAGTTTGTCGAAAATGGAGATGTTGATTTGTGCAATTATGTCAGCCAATGATGAAGAGGCGTATCAGCCTCGAAACTCGTC
The DNA here is from genome assembly GCF_964263255.1 of Lissotriton vulgaris. Lineage (NCBI taxonomy): Eukaryota > Metazoa > Chordata > Amphibia > Caudata > Salamandridae > Lissotriton > Lissotriton vulgaris. Next base: position 204,269,572 of record NC_141698.1, on the reverse strand, counting down.
GGCAGAGGCAGGCTGCTTTAATTAGGAGCAGGAGGAAGAGCTGCAGCGAGGCTTGACTGCCTGATGGTGAGAGCGCCATGGAGTGACCTCTCATTGCTCTTGGGCCATTGATATTCAAATTTCAACATGGCTGCCCACGCCGTGGAGAGGAGCACCGTTTCGGGAGAAGACTGCGGAATGGAACGATTCCATACCGGACAGCACGGCAACCTATTGCAAAACCTAGCTCTTCCTTTGCTGCTCCGCTTCCTACAAAAGGTTATAATTGGACTGTAAATATTGGCATAACGGCATAATAACCCTACTACAGGATATTATTGATTCGTACCTCAGTAGGACTACAACTTCCATCATACTATTGTGCAAACACCTTTGGCCATCCCCACTGTGGGTAATAATGAATAAAGGCTGTCGAAAATGGAGGTGTTGATTTGTGCAGTTATGTCATCCCATGATGAAGAGGCGTATCAGCCTCGAAACGCGTCGGCAGAGGCAGGCTGTTTTAATTAGGAGCAGAAGGAAGAGCTGCAGCGAGGCTTGACTACCTGATGGTGAGAGCGCCGTGGAGTGATCTCTCACTGCTCTTGGGCCATTGATATTCATATTTCAACTTGGCTGCCCACGCCGTGGAGAGGAGCACCGCTTCGGAAGAAGACTGCGGAATGGAATGATTCAATACCGGACAGCACGGCACCCTATTGCAAAACCTATCTCTTCCTTTGCCGCTCGGCTTCCTACAAAAGGTTAAAACTGGACTGTAAATATTGGCATAATGGCACAATAACCCTACTATAGGATATTAATGAATCGTACCTCCGTAAGACTACAACTTCCATCATACCATTGTGCAAACGAGTTTAGCCATGCCCACTGTGGATAATACTGAATAAAGGCTGTCGAAAATGGAGGTGTTGATTTGTGCAATTATGTCAGCCCATGATGAAACGCGTCGGCAGAGGCAGGCTGTTTTAATTAGGAGCAGAGGGAAGAGCTGCAGCAAGGCTTGACTACCTGATGGTGAGAGCGCCGTGGAGTTACCTCTTGTTGCTCTTGGGCCATTGATATTCATATATATATATATATATATATATATATATATATTACCTACTGGCAGTCGCCAGTAGGTAGTTATAGTTAGGATTATTTTGAATAGGGAAATCGCAACATTCTATTGTGAATAACTTTGGCGCCGGTTGAGGAATCTGCCTGAAAATTTCCTCAAATTTGCCTGGCGGCGCTCCGGTCCTTCCCTGAAAGTTTGGGGGGGATTCATAAAGCGGGGGCCGAGAAAAAAGGGGGCCCAAAACGTGTTTTCCCCATGTTAATTTCCATAGGGCGGTTGACCTCACTTTTAGCCCGAACGGCTGAATGGATTTCCACCAAACTTGGCAAAATTGTAGGGACTGGTAGCCCGATGTGCCTTTGCTATGTCTCAAGATATGTGCTCCAGTGGATTTTGAGTAATTTAGGTTAAAAAAAATATATATATCTATAAGCGCGCCCCGGTACGCGCACCGGGGCGTGAACCAGCGCGCTACGCGAGTTCGCATGCGGAAACCTGATTGGCTCTTGGGTGTTTGTCAACATTCCAAACAGTACGGAGCAGCGGCCATCTTGAATCTCGGTAGGATCGAGACACAAGAGGTGGCAAAAACAAAGGGGGAAATGACCAAAAGGGGGCAGAGTAGACCCCCCCTGACCCCCTAGGTTTGATGTGGGGGCCATAAAAGGGCCCCGCGGGGCAAAAATTATTAATATTTTTTTTCGATTTGCGCGGGGGGAGTGCCCGGTACGCGCACCGGGGAGCGTACCATGGGGGAAAAAGAATAACAGTTTTTTGAAAATTTTGCCTTTTTTTATAAATTGGAGGTAGTTCTAAAAAGAACTGTTTTTTTTTCTTCTTTTTGATGTTTTATATTTTTTTTAATGTTTGTTTGAACATTTTGTACTTTTTTTGGCTTTTATGAACAGTTTTATATATTTTTTGTTATTTTTATGGGGAGAAACAAAAAACATGGAATTGTAAACGGCTTAACTGGAGCAAAAAAAAATCAGGAAAAAATTATTGTTTTTTGGGGCAATTGTGGTTGTCACCAGCATGGTTGATGAGCTTTATGCTTTGCTCACCATAGGTGATGGTCTTACCACAAAATATACAAGTGATCTTGTATTGCCCAAACTGGGGTTGTATGTTTGGGACCATCTCCCTTGTCTCTGGTCCCGGTGCAGTGGGTTACTTTCTTTTGGAGGTGCTGGGTGAAGATTCAGGAGGGTTTGTGGCCAGTTCACGGACCTCTGCCGCAGCATAGTTGTTGGGATGCCTGCGCTGCATGTGGCGAATCATGGTGTTATTGCCCAATTAGTATTTTTTGTTAGGATTCCCCCTTGAAAGTTCCATGTTACAGATTAGGCAAGTCACCTTTGGCGCCTTCACCTTTTTGAGGCCACTTGGGATGGAAAAAAACTCCCATAAAATGTGCGGCTTTGGCCTATATGGGGTATTGTCTTCTGGCAGGTATGTCCTCCTCCCCTTCTCCTCCTCCTCCTCCTCTTCTTCTTCTTCATCTCCACCAGTGTGGTGTTGTGGTGGTCCTCTTGGTGTTGGTGGTGGTGGCAGAGATGCTCCTGCTGCTGCTGCTACTGAAGCCATTTTTCAGTCCAAAAAAGTACAGAGAGGTCTTTCAACAGGTCTTCTTCACTCAAAGTACAAAGTGAGAATGAGGAAAAAAGGTGGGGGCTTTCATCATTAGGAAAATAAAAACTGTCCTGAACCAATGAAAAGTGTTAATTTCAGGTCACATGACCAGGGCTTTCATCATTTGGAAACCAAAACTGTCCTGCATCAATAAAAAGTGTTATTTTTAGGTCACATGATCCGACGCGCTTACGATACGCGCCCCCGGGCGCGCCCCGGGGCGCCCAGGGGCGCGTCGCGTAAGCACGTCGGATGCTTACGTTGTGCGATCGTATGCCCAAGAGTGCTTCCGGGTGCGTTTACGCCGTGCGTATCACGCGGACGCGGCTACGCGATACGTCACGATGAAGTTTTTGTTTGCGGCAAAAGCGCTAACGGGACGCTCACCAGTATGCGCCTTGGGGCGCGCCGCAAGACTGCGCTTTCCGGTGCGCTCACCGGGATGCGCCCCGGGAGCGCTCCAGGGCAAAAAAAAAAAAACATGAACAATATACAAAAAAAAATTTGTATTACATAAATATATATTATAGGATTCATTATAAAAAAATTAAATTTAATAGCTATAGAAATTTGCTATTAAAAACCTTTGAAATTCACTGAACAAACCAAAGGTTTCACACCAGTTATAGTTAGGAATTAGCTTTTAAAAAACCTATGAAATTCACTGAAAAAGCCATAGGTTTCACACCAGTTATAGTTAGGAATTAGCATTTAAAAAACCTTTGAAATTCACTGAAAATGATGTCACTGACCATGTCATGAGTGATGTAATATGTGATGTCATCAGCAGTGCATTGCAGGCGCAGAAGTTATAGTGGGTCCAACTAACTATAACATGGGAATTTCAATGGTTTTATGTCAGTAAGATTTCCAGCTAACTATAACTGGTGTGAAACCTATGGTTTTTTCAGTGAATTTAATAGGTTTTTTAAATGCTAATTCCTAACTATAACTGGTGTGAAACCTATGGTTTTTTCAGTGAATATATATATATATATATATTTATATACATATATATATAAATCCGGTATGCTTCTCCCTCCACAGAAAGAGCAGGAGCCCAGGGGGACAGTTCAGAGAGGCTTTATTGAGCAAACAATTGCTACTGTGGCGGCGAATGCATTTCAGACCTTGCCTTCATCAGCGCCCAACACCGTCTCCATGCATCATTACAGTAGTCCTTTCTCGCTGCCTTTGAAGTACTGCAGGCTGGACCGCTCCTCCCCCGCTGGTGAATGCACACACCTGTTGTAGTCCATCGTAATCCTTGGACCACAGCACCCACAATGCCGTGTTGCAGCAGTGCAGGTAGGTGACAAAATAGCGAGAGTAGATAGGTGAATTCTTTTTGCGGTCCCCGATATCAGCAGACTTGATGGTACACAGCGCCGATTGTCCGCTCATCTGGTCTCCCCTTGTGTCCCCCGATACTGCCACTCGCCTCAGAACTGGGTGTCCGATGTGCAGGAGAGAATGCAAATAGCACTTCACCCGGGAGAGGCAGAATGCCTCAAACTGCTCCCTTCATCCCAATTCAAAAGCGGGAACCAGGCTCTGTCCGTAACCGGACCATGGTTTGTTGCCGAGCGGCGTGCCAATAAGTGTCTGGTCCCGACAGCGTGGCAGGGGAATCCTGAAATGCGCTATTGGCAAGCGCAGATATGTCCGGTATGCTTCTCCCTCCACAGAAAGAGCAGGAGCCCAGGGGGACAGTTCAGAGAGGCTTTAACTGGTGTGAAACCTATGGTTTTTTCACCGGTCGCCAGTAGGTAGTTATAGTTAGGACCTATTTTCCATAGGAAATCCCCAACATTCTATTTGGATTAACTTTGGCGACGGTTAACGAATCTTTGCGAAATGTTCAAAACTGGCGGGGCGCTCCGGCCCGCTCCTATCCTGAAAGCCTTGGGGTGCTTCGTGAAGCGGGGGCTGAGAAAAAAGGCGGGTCCCAAAACGTCTTTTCCCCATGCAATTTTCCATAGTACCGTTCATAGAGTTTAAAACTCTATGTATTGTGTTGAAAACCACTCAGGATATTGGACCAGGTGTTTTAAAATGGAATTTGTTGTTCTACATTCCAGCTTGTAATCTTCATTCATCCTCATCCAACGATCTTGTTGTTCCCAGGGTGAAATAATGCTCCTAGGGAGGGAGAAGTATTTTGTGGGGTGCTAAGAGGCTGTGAAATTCTCTCCCATCACATCTGAAACATGAGAACAATCTGTTAGCATTCAGGAAAGAACTAAAGACCAGGTTGTTCAGCTGTTAGGTCTGTCGGACCTCAGCCTCAATGAGTAAGTGCCTTGACACCTTTGGGTGAATGTTTCGCGCTATACAAGTCGCCCTTTCATTTCATTTCATTTCATCGCGGCTACAGCCCGAACAGCTGAACGGAATTACACCAAAGTTGGCAAATTGATAGTCCTAGGTTCAGACTCGTGCCTTTTGCTTATATGGTGTAAATCCGTTCAGTAGTTTCTGAGAAAATCACATTTAAAAATACATATATATCTATGGCCTTGGAGGATCAGCAGACCCTGCCGTGTACGAGCTGCATGCTAATTGGCTGTCAACACTCCAAACCAGGAAGTGTTGGCATCCATCTTGTGCCTCAGTAGAATCAAGGCACAAGAAACCTAATAAACAAATGCAAAAAACACGAAAAGGGGGCAGGGTACAAACACCCTGACCCCCTAGGCCTGCTCAGGGAGTCCCACAAGGACCCCCAAGGCCCCCCAAAATGTTTTTTTTAAAATCAGCAAAATCTGCGCAGGATGCGCGGATCTTGCCGATAAAAAAATGAAGTGCAGGCTCCCACACTTGGATGATAATAAGCCCCTGGGGGGCAAAATCCCGGGGGTATGATGAAAAAAAGTGTGGGGGGGCCCAATCCCCCCACAATGCCCCGGGGACCGCCATCCCCCGGGGCTTTATCATATTATACGCGGGGCTCACGGCCTCCCACAGCCCCGGGGATCACCACCCCCGGGGCATCTTTAAATTGGGTGGGGGCCTCTCAGGCCCACCAGACCCGGGGACCGCCACCCTTGGGGCTTCTAAACATTTGGTGTAGGGGGCTCTTAGGCCCCCCCAGCCCCAGGGACCGCCACCCCCGGGGCTTCTAAAGATTTGGTGTGGGGGACTCTCAGGCCCCCCCCAACCCTGGGGACCGCCATGCCCCCGGGGCTTCTTAAAATAAGTTGGGGGCTCACGGCCCCGCAGCCCAGGGGACTGCCAACCTTGGGGCTTTATTTTTTCAAAGTATACCATGTGTGGGGAGGCTCAAGCCCCCCCACATGCCCCTAGGCCCTCCACCTCCCCAGGGCACTAAAGATTCAAATTGGAGGGTCTGTGATGGAGCTACAGCCCAGGGGACCACCAACCCTTGGGCCTTTGTAAAATGTGGGAGGGGGGCCATGCGGGCCCCCCTCCTGGAGCCTTGTCGAGGCCCTGGGAACTGCGGTGTGTGAATGACTGTATGGATCTTTCAATGGCTGTGTGAGTGGCTGTATAGGTCTGTCAGTGGGTATGCGAGTGGCTGTTTGGGTCTGTGAATGGGGTTGTGTTTGTTTTTCTGGGTATGTGAGTGGCTGTGCAAGTGGTTGTATGAATGTGTGAATGTGTGTATGGCTGTGTTAGTGGTTGTAGGGGTGTGTGGGTGGGATTGTGAGTGTGAGTGATTGTCTGAGTGTGTGAGTGGTTCTGTTATTGGCTGTTTGCATGTGTGTTTGGTTAATTTAGTTGGTATGTGAGTGGTTGTGTTAGAGAGTGTGTCTGTGTGAGTGGCTGTATGGATGAGGGAGCAGGTGTGTGAGTGCTTGTATAGATTTATTTATTTGAAGAGTTTTATATAGCGTGTACATTGGTATGTATGTGGTTGTGTGGGTGTGTCAAAGGGTGTGTGATTGGTTGTATTGGTGAGTGAGTGGCGGTGTTGAGAGGCTTATGGGGAGTGAGTGGGTGTCTGAGTGACAGTATGGGTGAATAAGTGTGTGTGAGTAGCTCTATAGGTAAGTGTATGGCTGTGCGAGAAGCTGTAGGGGTGAGTTATTGGTTGTGTGTGTGGTTGTATGAGTGAGTAAGTGTGTGAGTGGCTCTATGGATGGATGAGTGGGTTTATGAGTAATTGTATGAGTCTGTGAATGGGAATGTGAGTGGTTGTGTGAGTGGGTGTATGAGAGGCCTCCCTGGCCAATTTTGCCCCGGGGACCCCATCACCTGGAGGTCAGTCTCCTGTTCCTGGGTGCTCTGGAGCCCACCCAGGGCACACAGTGTGTAGTGTTAGGGATTGCAGTATCAGACAACAGGAGGTAGCCCATAAACCCTATAGACACCAGGGCAAACATGTGTAACATAGAACAGTATCTCTAAAGGTGTAAATTAAAAGTCAATTGTATCAGGAGCACAATTATTTGCTAGGAGCACAGGGGGTGAACAGGGAGACAAATGATTCAGAATGACAACGTGAATTTTTTGTATACATTACTTCATACATTTTGAAAAACATGGAAAGCACTGCTTTACATTCAATGGCATGTAACCTGTGTAATACTGTGTACAAGTGCTCGTGAAATAGTAAACGGCGCAAGTGACAAGTGAGGAAGTATATACAGCAACAAGGAGGGGCGCAAAAACAAAACACATAATATACAAGAATTCTGCGTAGAGATACCTAGACAATAAATGCAAGTAAATACAGAGAGATTGAGATGTGCACTCTTGAAAGATAGGAGCCGTAAGTTTCGCTGTAAGAGTCGACGGCGTTTCAGCCTGTAGGTTTGTTAGGCCATCATTAGGACCAGGTTACAATTAATTACATGACAGTGCTGTTGGGGAGAATAAAAACACTCAATGGTGGACCAAGAGAAAAGGAAAGGTTACAGGTGAATTTGAAGCGAGCCCAAGGAAGAGATCAATGACAGTTAGTGTGCAGTGTATAAGAGGCGTTAAGTGGGAAAAATACGGCATGTCTAGGCTCAGAGAAAAAGGTAGGTGGCAGGGCGCAGGACATGTGATCCCTGCCAGTCGTTAAAAAGGGCAGGAAGGAGAGTGAAATGCTGGAGGTCAAGGCGAGCAATCCCTTTTGACGGTGAAGAAGCAATAGGAGGTGACTAACGAGGCAGAGGTAAAGGCATTGTGAGTTATAAGGATAGTGTGAATTTAAATCAGCTCGGGTTTCAAGGATGATACATGTGGAGCAAATCCAGAAGGGGGGACCAGAGCTAGTCTGGTGAAGTTGCTGCAGTGCAAGATCACGTTTTCCTCAGGCTTTGCCAGGTCGCATCCATCTCTTTTAGGTAGGAGCGAGACAAAAGCATAAGCGCAAGGGAGCGTTGAATCCAAGATTGCTAAGGTGGGGGAAGCAGCGTAAAAACTTACATTTCAGGGTGGCAGGGATGTGGGTACTGAAGAAATAGCTGGCAAATTAGGTCCAGTGGGAGGTTGGAACCAGCGAAGGTCTGGTGGTGCTGCTTCAATGAGCAGCAAAGTAGAATTCAGGAGCGGCAAGGCGCAGCCATCTGAATGGAGAATTACAAAAACAAGCATGAGCATGGACACAATGGTGCATCAAGCATGAACCCATCCAGGGGATGGGGCGGTGTGGACACTTAGCGGCTGGGGAGGGGCCGGTCTCAATCTGAAGTATGGGACTGCGGTGAGAGCCTCAACACCCAGTGGTACCTGGCATTGTTCCAGCATGCAGGGAGCTAAAAAACATGCAGCTTCCTGTGTAAGGGAAGAATCCGTCATCTGTTTCTCTGCCTACATGACAGCGGGCAGGGAAACAGATGAAAACTCAGATCCCAGCAAGCGGAAGCAGTTTGACAGCTCCTGCTTGGTGGGAGCAGAGTTAGTGTTTGCTCTTACTGACAGCTCCCATCAAGGAAAAGCAAACTGCTATCTCTCAAGGGTGGGCACCTAAGGGAGAAAGCATGAGCCTGCCTTGGGGGTGGCAGTCCCCCGGGGCCAATAATGGCTCCAGGACAGGGGGATTTTCATTTTTAATGACCGGGAAGGTGGTGGTCCCTGAGGCAGAGAATGGTCCGGGAGGGGGGCACGCAGGTCCCCTGCTGTTTTTCTCACAAACCCCTAGGGAGGTGGTGGTCCCTGGAGTTCTTAAAGCCTCAGGAGGGGTCCTCCATTCTATTTTAAAGCTCGCCCATCCCTGGGAAGGTGGGGGGCTTAAGGCCAAGATAGGCCATGGGGAAGTGGGTCGAATGTTCCCCCTCACGAAAATATATTGTAAATTATGCCCTTGGAACCTTGCCTACCCATGGGCTTTAATGAAACAAGAGCAGGAGACTGCACTTTTTTATTTCTATTTTATGCTGTTCAAAAAAATAATTTTTTGAGGTGGCGGGATCCCTAGGGGACCCCAGTACCAGGGCTAGGAGGTGACAAGAGTGGCTCAAGTCCATCTGAGCGACTTACCTCACTCATCTATCATTCTCATATAATAAGCCAGCCAGGCAGTGGAGAAGAATTAGAAATATATTTTATTGGCCATAATATTCATCTGCAGATGGGCCCTGTCAGGTCTACACCCCAGGGAGTGCATCGAGAGGACTGCCTCCTCTCATCACAGCAATACATTATCACATAGCATGGCAGAGTAAAACCACACCCAGACAGGAAAAGTACTGGGCTCGGCAGAGGGTGAACAATGAACTCATACATGAGGCATCTGCACCTGCGAAGGCAACACTGTTATCACCCCTCAAGGCCACAGAGCCGAAGCTCTGCTACTCCAGGGCATGGAAACATTTCTGCAAAACTAGCTTGAGGCAAGAAATGCTGAAACAGGGATTTTCTGCTCATAAGGGAGGGGGGAAAACTGTACCATGAGACATTGGAGCTGCAGAGCAAATGTCAGCATCAGAAATCTGTCTGCCATAGACAAGCTTCTCTCTCTTATAGGAAAGTATACAAAAATATCAATAATGGGAACCTAACAGATAGAAGGCAATGTACTACAACAAGTCTTCTAACTTAGAAGGCAAAAATAAGACAAAAGCTTAACCATTACAGAAACAATTCTATCCAACTGAAGCTTGCATATTACAAAAATAGCTCAGTGGGTTGCAACACATGAATAATAGGCTGTAACTTCATATTGGTTAGACACATTAGGCTAACATATTCACAACATAAATTAGGACATTCTGTAACAGGAAAATTACAATCTATCAGACCCTCCTATTAGCCTAATGTGGCTAACATAAGTGCAGCCTTTATTGCTCAAAGGAGGGACTGTACAATTCTAAAGGAGAGAACGGGGACGGCTTACTCATCAATCAAAGGTCGGGAAAGGAAATACTAGGATGAGCATGATCATAGAAGTAGTGCAGCATACTATAGGACAGGAAGTGCAGAGGCAACAAGTAAAAGAACTACCCCTGCAATACCTAATAAAACAATTATTATTCTCTGGGTGTGAGGCACCCTCCTTTTTGACTAATCTAAGCATATGTTCTCGGGGTACCATTTGCTCTATAACACTATGTCATGATCGGACAACTTAAAAAGACATCACAGTTCAAGTCATGAGCAGGAATTAATGCAAATAATATCAAACTATCATTATCAGAGAAAACACCCTATTGAATTATATACTTAGTGTTCACTTGCATTATCAGCGAGGACCTGTATCTAACATCCATGAAGTAGATCTTTATCGGGCTGAGAAATATTTTTTACTAGACTACTCAAAGTATACTAATCCTCACAGCTACTTCCATAGGGCAAGAATAGAAGCAACATTTTTTTACCCTTGTGTGTGTTTGAAGGCAATGACCCACACACCCAATGATCTGCAGTACTATAAGTAACATGTGTCTTGTGTAACAATGGAATACTACATCATCCTAATGAACTTCCCAGGGCTCCTCCTCGTGAGGAACTAGGGTCACTCTCATGTGGTGTTGGAATAGTACTCATGAGGGTATGTGCCAAGCAACAAGAAACTAATTCTCTAAAGAGAAATATGAAAGCAATAGTTAGGATACAAACAAACACAATATTAAATTTGTAGACCATGTGAACCAAATATGGGCAGGGGCATCTGGACAAGGAGCCGCAGAGGCAGCTCCTCCTGGGGAATAGGAACATTCAAAGGGACTCATTTTCCTAGCCAAAAGTCCAAAGTAAACTAGGGGAAAAACAGTTCACACTGAGGTCAACCAGAGGGGATCCTTTCCCTTCAAGGGATCTTCTCCCTGTGTCCGTTAAAGCCTCACAGGCAGGCTTATATTATTCATTCCCTAACTCCCGCGACGGAGTCGCACAGCTTCACGACTCAGAGGAGCACTAAATCTGGGCCAAGGCGCAATCCTAGTGTCCCACCTGACAATGTCTCAACAGTGCACCAGGGCTCTTCCAGCAGTCCATCCCTAACACTTTCTTTAGTCCTTCCCTACTTCCCTTACTCAGCCCTTCTTCCGGTGCCCTGCTCTCCTTTCTTGGGCCACAGATTGTATCGAGTGCTCCCTCGCACCTCTGGATCTGTGAACAGAATGGGGGGCTCAATGGCAGGGGACTTATCCGCTGATATTTGCTCACTGTGATCAAGAGAGACCTCACCACTAGCAATCAGAGCGGGCCTCTTCTCCTTTTTATCAGGCTCCTCACCTCTCAATAAAGCATCTGAGAAGCGTATTTGTCATCAGCGACGCCCTTTCTCACCCACTCATCATAGGGCAACAGAAGCTGGACCCTCTTTACACGGCTAGCATGGGTGCACGACTTATGACCCCGGATCCTGAGTGCGGTTTGGGTGGCAAGCAGCACCTGCCTCGGCTCACTTCACCTCGGCTCCAAGCAAGACTTCCGCTGGTATCTTCGGATGTCAACTTAGTCCCATGTTGGATGGTGTGTCCAGGCCCCTCCGGTTGCGGCTTCAGTGTGTCTGCTACCTGCTGATGAAGGGAACGAAGATCTTTAGTCAAAGCAGACAAATAGTCTATCAACAAAGGGTCAAAACAATTTGGTCTTGGGACACCCCAAACATTTGCTAGGCGGTGTGAATTGGAATGAAAAAAACATCTCAGGCCTATCAATAAATTTGTGCTAACAATAGGTAATACATTACATATCTGACTTTTCCACTGTATTACCTGTGGATGGACATATGCGTTAATTCTAAGAGAAGAGAAAAAATAAAACAAAACAGACATGTTGTATTCCCGCATTTTCACTTGCGAACCCTCAAAAAGGGAATTTCAAACCGCTATTCCTATAGCATGCACACAGCGTCTACTTTGTGAACCTTCACTGTTGTGCAAAACTTCAAACACTTCTAATATTCTCTTTTTTTACTCAAAACAACTTTATTTATTTATTTATTTATTTTTGCTCATGACCATGCTCACATATTATAGAAGCAGCAGGAAACTAACTTCTACAAAGCTATAATTTCAACAGAAAAAATATTTTGCTGAGGATATTTTGCTGAGGATCACACAAGCATCTTTCACCTTTTTCACTATGTAGACCATGTCAGCTCAACTATACAGGCTAAAAGATAAGAGACTTGTGATACCTGTGCACCTTTACTCAGTGCTGCACAATAATGATGTTGTTACCTAGGAATGTGAAACAAGAAAAGAGTACAGAACTATTGTTCCCTTCACAGGTCAAATAAGGAAACACTAGTCTGGGGCGTCTTCTCTAATAAAGACTATCCGTTCATTTTCACAGACTAGCTAATAATGGTGTTATTACCCAACACTTGTAAAACAAAACTACCCACATCTAATTCCCCTTTTAGAGCAAAGCAGGACAGGCTAATAAAAATTTGAGAAGAGGAGGGAGCAATATACATGGTACCTAGTCCTAATTTATAGGAGAGCTAGCGGGGAGCTAGCTTTCTCCCCCATTTTTGACAGAAGGAAATCTGAAACATATTTCACTTCAGTCAAAACCATCAACCCCCGGGTGTAGCACTGGGCATAAACAAAATTGTAGGAGATACATAGCACTTTTGAGAGGGCTAGAACATCTTTTAGCACATGTACAAATGTCATTGCCATAAAATGATGTGTGTGCCTATTAATATCGAGAATTCATTATAATTATTTATCTAGTACAAAACACACTACTTCTTTTGAGGCCTTTTATTCCCATGAAGGAGTAAGGACAAGGAAATGGTAAAAATCCCCCATAACCAGGCACTATGCGACATTCATTAGGGAAATGGCGGCAAAAGGGAAATCTATAAAAGAACAAAAATTACTTAGGTAATGGTCAGGCTTGTGACACAACACCATGAGTACACAGTAGATCTCTTCTTTTTTTAAATTTTTTTTTTATACCATTTAACAAAAATAGACATACACTGCTGAAGTGTTGTCTGTGAAATTTAGGGACCAGAACAAATTCCCCACAGAGGAGCTTGTACTAGTATCAAAAATAGAATTGTCAAAACAACACAAAACAGAAACATACATAAAATAAGAACAAGCATACCAAGGCAGCAGGTATACTGGCTGCCTTGGTATACTGGCTAAGCACAGAAAGCATAGACAAATCCCAGCAGCACATGCAAAGGAGCTGTGACACACAACAGAATGCCATGCATTTCATGCACAGTGAAACTGCAGCCCAAACCCAGTATGCTTGGCCTCCTTAATTTGTCAGCCTTAAGATCGATCAGCATACCTACCACAATGCACAATAAGCCAAAGAAAACATAAAACACACAATATTTACATGCGTATAACATAAAATAATACGCAATAATACATATACCAAACACAAGGGTCACAAAAAGGAAAACACAACATTAGTTACTCAAAGGACTATATTTTTCTCATGCCTGTCATGCATCATGCGTTGTCAGTGCACACATAATCTGTCTAACACAAAGTTGCATCAATACTCACCATAACACAGAGATAATAATATTTCCCATTGCACTGAAACGAAACAAATCAAACCACAAAAGAAAAAAAACAACACACAAAATATTGGACAGAAAGGCAACCTCTTGGTAAAAATACTTTATACAAATACTTACTTTAAAACCTATGCTTGGAGCTCATTCACACCCTAACATCCTTTCAATGTAAAAAGAACCCCAAGTTCTCTTTGAAAAAAAAAAAAAAAACCTTGTCTGCTGTCTTAGACAGGACGAGCCCCCAACCTCCAGCCAAAAAGACAAAACATTTAGCAGCATTAAAAAGAGAAAAAGATATACATTTAGGGCCAGATGTAGGTAAGTAACATTTACCGAATCTTAATTACCGAAAATTACCGAATTTTACCGATTCGGTAATTAAGATTCGGTAAATGTGAGGGGTTGGTATGTAGGGAATCCAGATGTTCCCTTTTACCGAATCGGTAAAATTCGGTATTTACCGATTCGGTAAATACCGACCGGTAATGCCCCATTCATTCCTATGGGCTTTGAAGCCCATAGGAATGAATGGGGCATTACCGGTCGGTATTTACCGAATCGGTAAATACCGATTCTGACAAGGGTGCAGTGGGTGTCACTTTGACACCCTCTAGCACCCCCAAAAAAGCTTCGGGGGCCATGTGGCAGGCATACCTGCCCTAAGGGCAGGTCTGCCTGTCATATGGCACAGGTGTGCATGCACACATGTGCATGCACACCAGAATCGGTATTTTACCATCAAATAATATTTGATGGTAAAATACCGATTCTGTAATGCTTGTGGGACTCAGAAGAGTCCCACCTACATATCAATTTTACCGAATCGGAAAAAATACCGATTCGGTATTTTACAGAATCGGTAAATTTACCGATTGGTACATTTACCGATTCTGTAAAATACAGGGCCCTACATCTCAAATTGCATTTACCGGTCGGTAACGGCCGAATTCGGCCGTTACCGACCGGTAAATGCCTACCTACATCTGGCCCTTACTTTCATAGCTTTCAATTGTCATGAACCAGGAATTTCCATATTGTGCGTAAACTTGTTATTCTTGTTATTAAAAGTACCAAATCTATTTCTGCACAGACATCTGTCCCTGTCTAAATGGGCCTTTTTTTATAACCAATGCACTTTCTCATCTTTAAACAAAAAGGCATCTTACTTCTGGGTAAAATCACAGCTCTAACTGTGTTATGTTAACATTTTGACATTTGCACAAACACACTCTGCACCTCTACTCAGCGGGTGGGGCACTGGGCTCACTGCAATGGTGTCCCATGGACAAACTGCATACAAAGACCGTTATAGAAATCCAATATATACACACATATATACATTCCCACCAGACCACTCTTATGAGCAACACAATCAATATTAGATACCTACCCTCGCTTGATCAGTTCTCTCCACTAGGGATCCACTAGCAAAAACAATAGTCAGTATGCCAATCAGAGACCCCCCAACTCAATATTTATTTAAATAGAAAACCTGTATACTATGACATGGACCAAAAGTGATACAAAAAAAATTCAACAACAAAAATAAACACAACAGACAACCAATTAATCTCTTTTTCTTCTTGCCTTTAAACTGCACACAAATCAATCACTTATTCTGAATACTATTCAAACAATAGGAGTGACATGTTCTTATACTATTGCATCTGAAACACTCACTAATATATCTAGTAAATTAATTTTTCTCAAAACAATCCTTCTTTTCTCAGACTAGGCCATTTTAAAGTGTAATTCTTTATGTCCAAATGGAATAACCTGTTGAAAATTATTCATAAGTTTGTTCCTGATACTAAATCACATGTGTTCTGAACAACTGCATTATACTTTAGTCTAAACCAGCACTTTGCACTAATAATTATGCAGACTCGCTCCAAATTCACAATTCACATGGCTCCAACTGTGTATCTCTGCCTGTCCGTGCCAATAGCTGGGCCTCCTAGCCCCCCCATAATCTTCTGTCTGTGCTCTGCGAACCCATTGGAATGCTGTTATCACACAAGGTAACCGCTGCTCTGCTCGTCTATCCCCCCTCCCTTCTCCCTCTCTCATTGGGAGGGGTAGGGAAGTTGCCCTGCTTTGCAGGCATCTATATTTCCATTCTACATAATCTTCCACAATAGCCCTGCTCACATTCTCTCTTTTTCTATTTAACCCTTCCAGAACGGAATAGAATTCACACACTGTCATTCTAAACCTTCCCAGCCCAGAGTTCTACAACCCCTTTTATTTTATTGTGGACTGACACACATCCACTCAACAGGTCATTTTAAAACTAACTAAACAACTCCAGCTCTCCACCCCCTTTGGAGGCCTCTTTTGCCGTTCAGAAAATGCATTTCACTCTCACCATCTTCCAAGAGCTAAGAATTCTGGGCTGCTAGCCAGCCTTCCTGGCCCCCCTGGCATTCAGCACCAAGGCCAAATCTGCCTCGCACTCTGCGCTCGTCGTTCTGGCGCTGACAAAGCCAATAGCCTATTTTAAAAAATAAATTTCTCTTTTTTTCACTTCCTTCTAACTTTACACTCTTTCTACATTCTTATTAATATACATTCTAATTACTGGTAATCAAATCCTTATTCTTTTCTTCATCTTCTACTGTTCACAAATTAAGGGGATGAAAGAAACCAAATTATTTTCCATAGAGCACAGCCCTGCATGCACTTTTAAACTACATGAAAAACACACTGATAGCCAGGCACAACCATCTCAGGTAGCTCACAAGGACCAGACAATCTAACTCATGCAAAAAGATGCACTCACTTCATTTAAACAAACATTTACACAAACAAAAAGCCACCCACAGACTGCTCTCAAACCAAACCAATTATAACCAACTCAAACATATTACATGAAATACATACTCAATCCTCTTAATCACTGCTCACGTTGCCCCCTGAGCCATTACAAGCAAATTTAAATGGGAACACCCTGCACATTCCAAATGTACACATTTTGTCTTCCTTTAAAACTAAACTGTTGATCTGTCCATATTCTGAGCTATCATAAGTCATCTCATCTGTCTTTGCTGAACCTCTTTCTGCCACAACCTTAGGGAATTAAACATGCTCTGACAGAGGTGCGTAGCAAACAGTCTCTCCTGCAAGTAATCTATCTTAACTGCATCAAAAATATTAAACAAAATCAGGATAAATCCATATTCACATACATCTCAGAATTAAAAGAGTCTTTTACAGGAGCGGGTTGGCTCTCGGCCAATCTGACATCAGTTGAACTGCAGCAACACCTAAAACATTACAACTTACTGAAACACGGCATCTTGCACACTCAATCAAACACCGCCAAACTCACTCAATCAGATACCGCCAAAGAACCCACACATACCCGGAGACAAAGGGCCAAGCAACTATCTCCACACACAACCACTTACATTCGCCCACGCACATACATCCTATGCATTAAGTCCCTGCCAAACACGTGTTACCATAATGGGACAAGGCCCGTCGACCAAGTCCTGGAGAACCTGGACCCTAGCGCAGACCGAACAGTACACTAACTGTTCTGAGGATGGAGGGCACATCCGCCACCCGAGTTGCACTACAGATCGCTGCGCACTTTACCACAGGAGACCTAGGACCCACTCACGCTGAACTGCCACCCTAGGGGTTCGGGGTGAGTTCCGGAGCCTACCCGCAATGAGCTACGCCTCCACCACAGTACCACCCGGTCAGATCACCACAAACAAATGTCCTCCCAACCTCCGTTAAGTCTGTCAGAGCGCAACTCGCACTCTGAGTTCCCTGGAGCACACTAGCCCCAGGAGCGCACCGGCTCCTTTACCACTGGAGACACACCGGTCTCTTAACCACTGGGGACACACTAGTCCCTGGAGCACCCTAGCTCCTTCAATCACCAGTCGGACTACTCACCTCCTGTTCGCGGAACCCGACATCCACTGTTCTCCACCACCGGCTGCTGGGACCAACACGGTCAGCTCCAAAGTTCCGCCTTCTGGACCCCGGTGCAGGATCATGAACCGGGACCTCTCCTGATCAGCAGGGTGGGGCAGCGCTGCGAGACCCAAGCTCGGCATCAAAGTGGGTACCCAGACCCACCGTGCCGACCAGAGGGTCCCCGGCCTTCTGCTACCCACCTACGGGTGAGAAAGATCCTTATCGCGGGGTCCCGGTTCGGGCGCCATCTGATAAGAGTGGCTCAAATCCACCTGAGCGACTTACCTCACTCATCTATCATTCTCATATAATAAGCCAGCCAGGCAGTGGAGAAGAATTAGAAATAGATTTTATTGGCCATAATATTCATCTGCAGATGGGCCCTGTCAGGTCTACACCCCAGGGAGTGCATCGAGAGGACTGCCTCCTCTCATCACAGCAATACATTATCACATAGCATGGCAGAGTAAAACCACGCCCAGACTGGAAAAGTACTGGGCTCAGCAGAGGGTGAACAATGAACTCATACATAAGGCATCTGCACCTGCGAAGGCAACACTGTTATCACCCCTCAAGGCCACAGAGCCGAAGCTCTGCTACTCCAGGGCATGGAAACATTTCTGCAAAACTAGCTCGAGGCAAGAGATGCTGAAACAGGGATTTTCTGCTCATAAGGGAGGGGGGAAAACTGTACCATGAGACATTGGAGCTGCAGAGCAAATTTCAGCCTCAGAAATCTGTCTGCTATAGACAAGCTTCTCTCTCTTATAGGAAAGTATACAAAAATATCAATAATGGGAACCTAACAGATAGAAGGCAATGTACTACAACAAGTCTTCTAACTTAGAAGGCAAAAATAAGACAAAAGCTTAACCATTACAGAAACAATTCTATCCAACTGAAGCTTGCATATTACAAAAATAGCTCAGTGGGTTGCAGCACATGAATAATAGGCTGTAACTTCATATTGGTTAGACACATTAGGCTAACATATTCACAACATAAATTAGGACATTCTGTAACAGGAAAATTACAATCTATCAGAGGTTATGACATTCTTACCCTGCTTCCTTTTCTTTGTTTTGTTGGATAGTTTTCAGACTCAGCTGAACCAGAGGCCCAAAATGGCTGCCAACGCTTCCTGGTCGAAGTTGTGGCAGCCAATCAGATCTCTGCACGAGATCGGGAAGATTCACGGTGGGGATCTTGTCCCCAGATATACAAATGGGATTTAAAAAATAATAACTTAAAAACTACTGAACGAAATTACACCAAATACCAGAAATGCCATTTTCCGGACAAGGGCTACCTTTCTGCCAAATTTGGCATAATTCCGTCCAGCAGTTTGGGCTGTAGTTGTGTTCAAAGTTCAAATGGGAAATAACATCGGAAACTCACTTTATTTTCCCCCTTTTTCCCAGCCCCCATTTAACAAATTACTCCAAAAATTCCAACGCTCAACTAGAATGACGGGAGCGCTATTTTGGGAAAATTGCATGAAGATTCGTCAACCGGTGGCAAAGATATAGGCAAGTCAAAATAGGACCACCAGTCGGCAATACATATATATATCCACTAGTAACTTGATAAAGGCTGTATACAGCCAAAAAGCATCAGATGAGCAGCGTGATCCTTAATAAAGAAAACTGGGCATATGTACGAGCCCCTATCGCCACCATAATGTCACTTCCAGTGATGTTGTGGTAGGGATAGGGACTGTGCCTTATGTACAAGGCAGCGCTAAGCCACTTAACATTGCTTAATGCTGACTTGTACATAAGGCACCCTTTCATGCTATAGTTAGTGTGAAAGGGGCATGTAGTGGGTGTTGTGGTGGGCGTTCCACTGCAACACCCATTGTATTTGACACTGTACACTATGTACAAGGATGGCATGCATAGGTGTCAGCGCCACAATTAAGACCAGGAAAACCCTGGTCGTAAGTTGGCGTAACAAGGAGAAATTCATTATTTCTCCTCGTTTTTGCTTTTTCCATGTGTGTTGCCTTGTGCATCACACATGGAAAAAGCAAAATGCCATGGTTTGTTTATGTGTAGGAAGGTGTCCCTTAATGCACATAAACAATTCTAAAATGCAACTCTGTCACTTTCATGTGTGCTGCTTCAAGCAGCACACTTGAAAGTGACAGGATTGCATTTTTCTTAAGGTTTGTTTATGTACACCTTAGGGACACCTTCCTACACATAAACAAACCGTGGCATTTTGCTTTTTCCATGTGTGCTGCACAAGGCAGCACACATGGTAAAAGCAAGAATAAGGAGAAATAATGCATTTCTCCTCGTTTCACAAACTTAAGAACAGGGTTTTCCTGGTCTTAATTTTGGCGCTGGAGGACGAGCGTTGCCCCACTGATTTCAAGCAGTGCAAGAAAAGGAAAAATCATCACATGATGATAACTTTCTGATGTAATCGTGCTATGTTTCCTTAGCGGGCAGGAGGGTGGGTAGGGTTGCTCTACTCATGGAGACGGGCTGGGACAGAGTGGCATGCCCACTCAAAGTGTGCAATGACTGCTTGGTCGGCCCACTCAGGCCATCCATAGCAGTCATGCACACTGTCCTGTCCTCAATGCAGGGTGCATTACAGCCTGCATGGAGATCATGCCCACCCCTCAAGCCCTTGTCCCGGCGTCAATGACCAATCCCAATGCCACATTGCAGCTTTGTGATTGGCTATGGGGTGGGAGCCTGGCTGCCTCCTTCCTGTTCCTGGAAGCAGACTCAGGAGAGGAGGAGCAACAAAGACACGAGACCCATCCTTGAGGTAAGAATTCTCTCATTTAAATATTTACAACACCCTCTCACACACCCGCCCATGTCCACGCCTCATCGAGTGTCCTTTCCAGTGTTTCCCACCTCCCAGCTGTCCAGTCCCCCCGCAGCACTTCTCAAGGTCGCCCGCTGAAGAGGAGTGAAACCCCGAAACTGGTCGTAGGATGCTTGTTTCCGGTCCAGGGAGGACCTGGCTTGGCAGTTCGGGCTGGACTGTTCCCATGAGGCATAGGGTCAAGACTGATTTGCATATGGCCAGATCTAAACTGGGGTGGCATGGTGAGCAAAAGAATGATGGATTTAACCCAGATCTCTCGACAGGGGAGGAATGTTTTGATTTTTTCTGCATTCCGTCCATCAATTGTATGTCTTTTGCTTTCTCGCTCTCAGGGCGGCAGGTATGCCCAGACGTGGGTCCTGGGCTCACTGTGCTACTGGAATGAAGCTATCCTGGCTGAAGAGGGGTGAAACCCCAAAACCGGTCCTAAGATGCTTGTTTCCGGTCCAGGGCAGACCTGGCTTGGCAGTTCGGGCTGGACTGTTCCCATGAGGCACTGGGTCAAGACTGATTTGCATATGGCCAGATCTAAACTGGGGTGGCATGGTGAGCAAAAGAATGATAGATTTAACCCAGATCTCTTGACTGGGGGTGAATGTTTTGATTTGTTCTGCATTCCGTCCATCAATTGTGTGTCTTTTGCGGCCATGCACAGCGGGCATACCAGTGGTGTGCCAAAGGTATATATAAAGTTACGACGCAGACCATTACATCACATTCCATTACAATGCATACTAATACTAGGCATATTACAACAGTAGGGAAGGTGTTGGATATTGGAGATGTAAATATTACTATCCCCACTTCAGTGAGTGCAACCCTAAAACTAACCCTTGCACCCCAAGGCAAACACTGAACCCTAAAATCCAATTTTGAGCCCCCAAAACACACCCTAATAACCATATTTGACCCAAATGCACACCACAATTTTCACAATTGACCCCAAAACACACCCCAAATTTAAAATTTTACCCCAAATTTAATCTACGACACCCGAAAGCCAAGGCCAACCTAAAACTTTAAAATATCCCATTACTGACCTTACAACGCGTTGTAATGGAATGTGATGCAAAGGTACCTGCATTGTTGGGGTTGCATTGTAAAGGCATTACGATGTAATGCCTGTGTTGTAATGGGCCTCTCCCGTGACAAAGGCAAGCCTGTCTCCGTTGCTCTACCCCTGGAACGCGCTCAGAAACAAGCACTTTTCCTCACGGGCACTCCACCGCTACAACACCAGCACCCTCCTCGCCATCAACCCTGGATGTCACATCGCCTGCCAGGACCAACCTCTGTTACGGACCGAACAGCGCCATCACTGACGGCTACTAAATCACCCACAAGGACCACACAGACCATCCAGGAGGAGGCATTGCCATCACCTACAGAAGCACACTCCGACTGACCATGCACTCTAATAACCCAACCGTGACCATGGCACACCTGAACTTCCAGATCCGGACCAACCCCAAGCTCATCCTCTGCGGCACCCTCATCTGCAGGCCCCCGGGCCATGAACTCCCATTCTACAGTGCCATTGCACCCCAGGCTCTCCCATCCACCGACGGCATCCTACTCAGTGAACTCAAGTTCCACCTGGACTGCTCCAGTGACCAGAACACCACTACCTCCTGGGGAAGCTCCCCAACAGCAGACTCAAGCAGCTAGTCACCGCAGCAAGCCACACAGCAGAGCACATGGTTGAGCACATGTCCTCTGCTAGGGGGAACTTCAACTACAGCCACACCACCAGACTCTCCTGGACTGACCATCATTGTATACATCATGTCTTCCCCATGCCCACTGTACACCACCGCCCTCATCGCACCCCTCGCAGCTGAATCAAGGCCACCGAAGAACGTCTCATCAACTCCCTCAGCATCGCCACTCCATCAACGCTTACAGACGATTTCACCGCAGCACGCAACTGCCACCGATGGATCTCCATCTGCGCCGACACCGGTCAAGAACGGCACTACGTCAGTACCTTATACCTGCCTGATGACAGGCGCAAAAGTGACGCAGTGCCACAGGAATGGGCTGGCCCTAGGCATTGCTGGAGTTGCGTCATGGTTGTGACACGACTGCAGCAATGTGTGACTTTAGCGCAGACAGATACATCAGGATTCCAGGCTTATCTGTCATCACTTGCATCATGCAGCGCTGTCCAGTGAATACAGTGCATCCATGGTGCCGCAGGAAGGGGGTAGTGAAAAGTGTTGCAACTCTGTCTTGTCGCAGGGCAGCTACACTTTTGATGACTGAGGCCCAGGAATGCGCATTATCTTTTTGATGGTGTGCATTCTTGCCCTGTAGTTTTGTTGTAGGTTAGCACAGCAACATTGCTTGTAGCCCTTTCCAGCACCAAAACCTGCTAAAAAGAGGCTCCGAGGGTTTTTTAGAGCAGCTATTTTCTGGTCTAAAACACTGCCTCTAACTACAGTTAGCGGCAGTGTTTTTGAACCTCCAAAGTTCAGGAATCTGCTTGTAAATATCGTGAAGTGGCGTTGCTGGCCGTTTTTGTGCAGGAACGCATCCCTTGCATGTCATTATCGCTAACAGAAGTGGCGATCTTTAGAATGGACATTTTTGCCGGAAAACTGCTTCTAATACAGGTTAGAGGCAGCTTGTACATAAAGCATCAAAGTCTATAAGTGTAGGATTAGCACAGTGCCATACACGCCAAGATAGAAAGGGACAAAAGCAACTTCTGACACATTGTTTCACTCTTATTAGAGCTCTTCAGAGAGGTATAGCTTTGTCCAGACACAAAGGAACACCCAGTATAAGTCAAAACAGTGCCCTTTCAGGCATAAAGTGAAATATAAATTATGCAAAAAAAGAAACAGAGAACTCCGGGTAGTTCTCAAGTATAGGTGGAAAGCAGCTCCTGTATAGAGCACTCCCAACACCAGCGACGCTCTAGCTCTGCTCACCTCAAATGTCTGCTTTTCTCTTAAAGTCTTTAAGCACAGGATTAGCACAGTGCCATCCATGCCGAGATAGAAAAGGACACAGGGGCAGATTTACAATTCAGCAGGGATGCGCCAGGAACGTTGCGACATGCATCACAATCCTTGCTCCACCAAGGATGCGGCTCATTTACAACCCGGCACATCATGGCGCAAGGAAATGCAGATGCGTGTCGCATCTGCCGTCGTAAAGTTGGCGCAGTGCTGGAGTTGTGTAGCGGGCACGACGGGACTCCAGCACTGTACCAACCCGGCCTATCTTGCACATAGTGCTTCACACCTTATGCCTGCTTCAAGCAGGCGCAAGGTTTTGACGCAGCGGGCGGAAAAGTGACGGAGTGAAATCTTGTAGAGTTCACTCAGGCACTTTTCCGAGCGGTTCCTGCACTAGGACACCCCCACCCCCCACCTGCGCCGGAACGCCTACATGAAACCTGATGCAGGTTTCATGTGGCGCAGGGCTTTACAATGTGACGCATCTACCTAGATGCTTTATGGTGCATATCCCCCGCAGCATAGCGCTAGCTTCACGCCATTGCATGACTTGTGATGCAGCGGCGGTGCAAAAGTGGCACACGGGGCTCATAAATCTGCCCCAAAGTCTTTTGCCATTTCTACAGCAAAGTCTTTAAGCATAGGACTAGCACATTGCTGTTCATGCCGAGCTGTAAAATGACAAAAGCCATTTACCACTCCAGGCACAGTATTACAGCTTTGAATTGGTAAAATACCAACTAGGCCAACCTGAAATGAGCAAAAGCAACCCCTGACACAGAGTTTCACTCTAATTAGAGCTCTTCAGAGAGGCATCGTTTTGTTCAGACACAAGGAGCACCGAGTATATGTCAAAATAATACCCTTTCAGGCATAGAGTCTCATACCTGCGCACATTATCTCATTGTGCATTGTAATTGTCGCCTGAGGCGGAAAGCCGGGGGTTAGGCTAGCGCTTGGTAAAAAAACGTAGCTAACTGTTTTTAATTGTGTGTGTTTCACTGGAAGTTTCACTGGAAGATTTATTTCCATTTTAAAAAACGCTGTGTGTATGTTTCACGGGAAGACTCGATTTCCCCTTTGAAACGCTGCACTCACCCGCGCTCCAACACCTACTCGATCCCTGGTCCTTGCACAGCGATTCACAGCTGATGCACCGAACCCAGGGACGGAAGCCATCTTAGAGAGAACAAAGGGCAGCGCTCTAGTCTTGCGACGCCTCCCGCCCTCCCAGGTACAAAAGTAGCCTCATACATGCGCACATTATCTCATTGTGCATTGTAATTGTCCCCTGAGGCGGAAAGCCGGGGGTTAGGCTAGCGCTTGGTAAAAAAACGTAGCTAACTGTTTTTAATTGTGTGTGTTTCACTGGAAGTTTCACTGGAAGATTTATTTCTATTTTAAAAAACGCTGTGTGTATGTTTCACGGGAAGACTCGATTTCCCCTTTGAAACGCTGCACTCACCCGCGCTCCTACACCTACTCGATCCCTGGTCCTTGCACAGCGATTCACAGCTGATGCACCGAACCCAGGGACGGAAGCCATCTTAGAGAGAACAAAGGGCAACGCTCTAGTCTTGCGACGCCTCCCACCCTCCTCCACCACTATATGAAGATCAACACCTCCCGTCCGCGCAGCGGGCGGGCGGGCGCAGCGGGCGCGCCGGCGGCGTGCCGAAGGCTCGCCAAAGGCAAGCCCGTCTGCGGCCGTCCGCGCCAAGGACGCGACAGGCGCAGGACACTCTGGACCTTCACTCCCCCTCCTTCTGTATCAGGCAAGCGACCTTCATGCCTTCAATAATACAAATTCTTGTGCCTGCACCATGAATATGACTAAGATTGAGGGACCTTTCACCTGTAAACGCTGCAAGTGGACCTCCCTCGAGCCCCCTGTTGAGATCACATTCCCGCCTACCACTATGCTCACCGACATTCTAACTTTTAAAGGTGGACTGATAAATGCACGTTCCATGGGTGCCCATAGTCAGGACATTAATGACCTCATTCTGGAGCAAGATCTAGACTGCCTTCTCATAACTGAGACATGGCTTACAAACAGCAGTAACCCAGACTTAGCAATGGCCCTACCTGATGGCTATACTATTGTTAGGCAAGACAGAACGAAGGGAAGAGGAGGAGGTCTTGCTCTGGTATTGAGAAACCATATAAAATGTCACACTTTTAACTTAGACCCTCTGCAAGGTTCTGAGGGGATTGGGTTCTCCATCATATTAAACGACACCACCTCCTTTTCAGGAGGGCTAATTTACCGCCCACCAGGATCCACAACTAAGTTTTTAGAATCACTGAGCAACTCCTTAGGGCAGCTCCTTCTCCGTTACCCTCACTTCACACTATTGGGAGATTTCAATTTACATCTGGAATCCAAAATAGACACCCAGGTGCTTACTTTCCACCAAATTCTGGAGATCTTCAATCTACAGCAAAAGATAACTAAACAGACACATCAAGCAGGTCATATCCTGGATGGGATATGTTCGAACTTTCCCCTTTTGAACGTCCACACTCCTATTCCACAAATTTGGACAGATCATAGCCTGATACCCTTTAACATCCAAATAACACGCCCCCCTAATTCATCAAAATTGAATCAACAGGCAGTAAATAGTATAAATTGGACTAAGGTCGAAGATAGTTTTAAACTCCGACCCACAATACAGACTCAGACTCCCAACTTGACCGGCAATGCAGAACTAGATTCAATACACTTCCATAACTGGATGCAGCAAGAGATCACACAACGTGTTCCACCAAAACATCCCCATAAAATGGAAAAAAGAGGAAAGACGAACGCCCCCTGGTTTACACCAGAACTAGCAGAGCTCCACTTATCATGCAAGAAAGGTGAACGCAACTGGCGTAAAACCTATGATCCTGCCCACAGAATCCTTTACGTACAACAGAGGAAAATATACCTAGCCTCTATCAAAATCGCTAAGAAGGATTACTACACTAAAGCTATAAGGGAAGCAAAACAAAAACAAAAAACATTATTTTCGGGGCGTGGCTAGCAGCCGATCATGGCGGCAGCATAAGGGACGAGCTCTGCAGCTGAAGCGGCCTCTTCGTCAATCCGATATATAATCCGATATACTTTCTAAGCCCTGCAGGAGGGTACCGGAGCCCAGGACCGGGTGGAGTAAGCAGCGACAAGCGGCGACACGATCCGACGTCTGGAGACCAAGATACGTCGAGGTTACGGTTTGGCCTACTCCGACCCTCTAAGCCGGGGCCTCCCCTGATCGAGTGACCCAGCAGGAAGTGAAGGCGGACCTGGGTGTCTGGACCGGAAGTGCCCGCGGGGCGCGGGGGAAGGCGGAACGAGCGCCTCCCGGACAGTCAGAAGCAGCGTCACAGCAGAACTCGGGAGTGTGGTGGACGATAGCACTGTCGCCGGAGCCCCGACCGTCTCAGCGGTCGACACAGGCGGCTTTGAGGGTAATGGAACCGGTGACAAAGGGGACGTCCGCCATTTTATAGATCGAGGAAGGTGCTGCGCACTTGGCGATTGCCGGCGCTCTTCGCCCTACGACACACCCTACTGAGGCTCGAACACTTTATAATTGGATCGGGTGGTGTGCCCACACCGCTCCGTACATCCTGGAGCGTAGGGGCACGAGAAGCACAACATCCAGTGGTATGGCGGGGAAAGGTCCCAAGGGCGGCACCACACAGACCCGCATCGAACGGTATACCTCTGACAAGCCAACCGCCTCCCCGGCGGGGAAAGATCTGGGAGGCAAGACGGCCGACACCCCAGGGGGTAAGAAGGCGACGCTGGACGATGTCATGCATGCTCTGGCCCAACTACATACGACTGTGGGTACGATTTCCACGGATGTCACCTTGCTCAGAGCGGACCTCCACAAAATGTCGGAGAAAGTTAAAAACATGGAGGTGGTCACGAAATCTCTAGTGGAGGACGTCTCTGAACTCCAACGGGAGATGGGGAGGATGGCGCAGGACAATAAAATGCTCCGGGAGAAACTGGATGAGCAGGAAGGACGTTCGAGGTGGAACAACATCCGTATTATTGGGGTACCGGAGTCGGAAGGAGTTAAAGCTATGGACCTCTTTGTGGAGAACCTGATCACAGCTGAACTTAAGCCGAAAGGGCTGTCAAACTTTTTCTCCGTTGAAAGGGCCCATCGGGTACCAGGAGGCCAGCCAAAGCCGGGGGCAGCTCCGCGGCCCATAGTAGCCCGATTGTTTAATTTCCGTGACCGGGACGCCATCTTGCAGGCGGCCAGAACTTCTCCTCCTCTTAAGATCCAGAATGCTACCATCGCCATTTTCCCCGACTACACAGCGGAGGTTGCCCGTCGGCGTCGATTGTTCTTTGATGTGAAGAAGGAACTGAGGTCAAGAGAACTACCGTACTCCATGCTCTTTCCTGCAAGACTGAGGGTGGTAGCAGAAAACAAAACGTGGTTCTTCGACAACCCGGAAAATGTGCAAGAATGGCTGGAAGGTTGGAGACCGGGTCAGAATCTGAGACGAACAAATCGACCCAATAAAGATCGAAATGGAGGTCACCGCCAGGACTCCCAGGCTTCGGGAGGTGGACCAGAAAATATTGACTCATTGGGGACAGAAGGCGGCCATGAGGAGTTCGAGGAACAATGAACGTCAGACTCTATCTTTGTTGCAGACATTTAAGGCCGCGTAAGCGCTTCCCGCCATTGGACACTGGGTGAAGGGCCTCCGAGGGTGGGATGAGAGACTGCCGGCAGCGGAGAGTCCCTCACCCCAACGTGCAAGTACTCTGTTTTGGGGATGGGGTATGCACTCTGCTCAGTTGGGGGGCGGGCAGTTTTGAGTCCGTGCAGCAGGGGGGCAGGGAGGGGGGGGAGAGGGGTCTGGGTAAGTTTGCACTACAGGACCCTTTGGTCCTGCGAGTTTTTGTTCTATGCACACATATGTTTACTGGTATGTTTCATTCTACTGAGAGCATCTGGTCTATTTGGGACGATGAGGAATTGGAATGTCGAAGTGAGTCTCATCTACCCTACACCTGTCTCCACACGCCACCTCGCACATGGCGAGGGGGCCTCATGATGGCTCACCATCTTTCTCATGGCTGGAACGGATAACCGCACTACGCCGAACCCATTACTCGTCATGTCATGGAATTTTAGAGGGCTGGGGGATAAGATTAAGAGGGGACTGGTGCTACAGGGAATTAGAAGACAGGGGCCTGCTCTTATTCTCTTACAAGAAACACACTTGACGGGGGTGGCCACGAAGGCCCTAGACAGGAGAGGTTATCAAATGATAGTGCATGCGGAATTCACTTCAGGGTCCCGTGGTACGGGTATTTTGCAGAAGAAATCCTCCCAATTTATTGTGAAGTCAACAGCAGTCGATGCCCATGGCCGATTTGCGGCAGTCCATGGTCAGTGGGAGGGGAAATTGTTAAATATAGTTTCCGTGTATATACCGCCAGCGCTGCACTCTGTAGCCCTGCCGGACCTTGGCAGATTCTTGTTGGACCTCCCTGATGGGGACCTGCTCATAGGTGGGGACTTCAACATGACGCACACAGACACCCTCGACCGGTTTCCCTCCCGAGCACACACAGACGGTCCCAGCAGGCTCCAGACCTTTCTAGACACACAAGGGTTGGTGGACATATGGCGCAAACTACACCCTGGCCAGCAACAATATTCATACTATTCAGCCACCCACAATAGTCTCTCCAGGATCGACTACTTTCTCATATTGGGCAACGGGCATCTTACTGTGGCCGAGACAAGTATACAGCCTAGGGGCATATCGGACCACTCTCCGCTCACTCTGACAATCACTACCACAAACACTAAACGACAGCGTTTGTTCCCGATCTTCCCTGGATATCTAAAAGTCCCACAGATAAGCAAAGACCTGAAGAAAGCTACCCGGCTTTACTTTGAGGAGAATCGGTCCTCGGTGAATTCCCCCTCCACATTATGGGAAGCATATAAGACCCTGTTTAGGGGACAAGCCATTGCCGTTGTCGCGAACCACAAAAAAGCACACAGGAGGGAGGCATTAGACTTAGAGTTGGGCCTCGAGAGGGCCAACACCACCCATATGGCAAATCCTTCGGACGATACACTCCACGACCTACAGGTTCACCAACGTCGCCTCACCGACCACTTAAGGAGGGTCACTGTGGCGGATATTGCTGCGACACAACACAGGGTCTACGACATCGGGGACAAAGCTAGCAAACTCTTGGCATGGCTAGACAGGAAACAGGGGGGAGGGAAAAATATCCTACAGCTCACTGACTCGTGTGGTGTTGTCCACACCCGCCCTGATGAGATAGTGGAGGTCCTAGCTGATTATTTTAGTGAGGTATACACCCCTACGGCAATGGTGGCAGAGGATGAGGCTCGAACTGCCCTCGAACATGTGCCCCTGCCGAAATTGACGGACGAGGCGTCAAAGGACATCGACCGCCCTTGACGATGGATGAGATTCAACTAGCCATTGGTTCCCTTCATTCGGGTAAGGCCCTGGGCCCCAAAGGAATACCCATCGAGTGGTTTAAAACTATGTCGGAATCCTTGGGCACACCCCTAATTCAGATGTACGAGGAATGTAGGTTGCAGGGGATGTTGCCTCCGGACCAACGGATGGCGACTATTGTAGCCATCCCAAAACCGGGAAAACCCCCCAGTGAATGCTCATCATATAGACCCATCTCCCTTCTGAATCCAGAGGCCAAAAT
This sequence comes from Lissotriton vulgaris, assembly GCF_964263255.1. NCBI lineage: Eukaryota > Metazoa > Chordata > Amphibia > Caudata > Salamandridae > Lissotriton > Lissotriton vulgaris. Next base: position 204,239,498 of record NC_141698.1, on the reverse strand, counting down.
CATAGCTAAAGTGTTGGCAAATAGGCTTTTGCCGTGCTTACCTCAATTGATTCACCCAGATCAATCCGGCTTCATGCCGCATCGAAGTACGGCCCTAAACCTTTGCAGGGTGCATGGCGTTGTGGCGAGACTCTCGCTGCTGCGAGAGCCAGCTGCGATCCTCTCATTAGACGCCAAGATGGCGTTCGACATGGTGGAGTGGAACTATCTCTTCGCAGTGCTCGCGCGTATGGGCTTTGGTCCGGTGTTTATCTCCTGGATGCGTATGCTCTACAAAGACCCCGTAGCCAGAGTGGTAGCTAATGGCCATATTTCTAGAACCATACATCTGGGACGTGGCACGCGGCAGGGATGCCCGCTTTCGCCCCTCCTTTTTGCTATGGTTTTGGAACCGTTGGCGGTTACTATTCGTACTACACAGCTCCTGAAGGGTATCCAATGGACTCCGCAATGGGAAGATAGAGTATCCCTATATGCGGTCGACATGTTGATATACCTCACTGACCTGGAGGACAGCCTTCCTAACCTCCTGGCTCTCTGTAATGCACATGGGCGAGTCTCGGGCTACACCATCAACTGGGCGAAGTCGACAATTTTCGAACTCCAAGGGCCACTTCCGCCACTCCCGGACTCCTGTCCGCTAGAGATAGCGCCAACTTCTTTTAAATATTTGGGGATCCATATCACCCGAGACGAGGCAGAGTTCACGCGGCTTAATTTGCGGCCTCCATTGCCCCGACTCCGTAATGATGTGCAGCATTGGAAGGAACTCCCTTTGACACTACTGGGAAGGGCAGCGCTCTTTAAAATGATGGCCCTGCCGCGCTTCTTGTATATTCTTAAAAATTCTCCACGTTTGATACCGGATAGCTTCCTCCAAAAAATAACGGCGCAGATCACGGGCCTGCTCTGGGGGAACCGGCCAGCCCGGATCTCGCACATAAAGTTGAATAGGAGTTGGTACGATGGGGGCATCGCATTGCCTAACATACGACTGTACTACTGGGCGGCCCAGCTTAAGATCCTCAATCAGTGGATACACGCCAATACAGTCTGTTGGCCCCACTGTACCACCGCGGTATTGCGGTGAAACTCATTGGGCCCACGAACCACACTGTTCGTCTATGGTATAAGGCGCAAGCAAAATTGAAATGGGATGGGACCATTACAAAACTTACACCTCTATGGGACACGAAAGCATTGGGACATTTACGACGCACTAAGGGCTTCACCCAGTGGGATAACATCGGGATCTCCACGGTGGGGGACCTGTGGACGAGGGAAGGGGTAATTCCTTTTGCAACTCTCCAGGAGCAGTATTACCTGGGGGATAATGAGCTATACAGATATATACAGGTTAGACACGCCCTACAAGCAGCAATTCCACCAGACACATCCCCACCAGAATCCTCACCACTAGAGGACCGCCTGCTTACAGACTTCCTACAGGAAGGGGCGACCTCGATGACTTATCGCAAATTGATTAATAACATGCCTGACCCATTGGAGAAGCTGAAAGACAGATGGACGACGGATGTCGGAGATTTAGATGAAACCGACTGGAACGCAGCCATGGCGTCCCCTCGTGAGGCAGGCATATCCTCCAAATTCCGCTTGGTACAGTTAAAGATTCTGCATAGGATTTACTACACACGCACGACACTACATAGACAGCACAGGGCGGATCATCCATATTGTCTCAGGGGTTGCGGGGCAGAGGGCACGTTTATTCATATGTATGGGAATGCCCGTTGATTGTTGGCTATTGGCAAAGGGTTCTACGTACCATAGCCCAGGCACTAAACACCTCACTCACCTTGGACCCACGAATGTGCTTACTGAATGTCTGGGGGCCTACTGACCTTACCTTCTATGCAAGGGCGTGGACCACAAAAGGGCTGGTCACGGCCAAACGAGACATAGCACAGAAATGGGGATCGGCTGATCTCCCCACACTGGCTCAATGGATCCGAAACATGGACATGCTCATGCTGACTGAAAGAGCAGTGTACAAATTGCGGGATAATCCGTGTAAATGGAACGGGGTCTGGCAGCCTTGGAATTCTTATAGGGGGGGCATATGTGAGCCACTAGACGAGGAGGATCTCGAGGGTTCTGAGAGTGAAGAGGAACACTGATTGGGATTGGGGTTGGTTGATGAGTAACGTATGAGGGAATGGGATGGTTTTGTGCTGGGGGATTGCTGGAAGGGGATGGGGTGGGTATGGGACATGGGAATGTATGATTGGTCCCTTTTGGCGACTGTGATGCTAGCTGCTATCGATACTACCTCAACGACATGCCGATTTACGTGTGCAGTTTTTCTAGTTTATGTTCACTGTTATTTTCAAACAAAAAACACAAAACGCAAATTGTAATTTTTACGGTATACATATGCTTTCTGTTCGTCGGGTCACCTTGAATAATGACATCGCTACAAGAACAGTGGGAAATATCATAGAACATATCGTTTCACATTCACCTTGTGTTATAGATAGACCCAACGAATGTAAACTTTTATGTGACTGATGACGATGATACTATTTGAATTTTGCAAAAAAAATAAAAATAAAAAAATAAAAAAACATTATTTTCCATCGTAAAGACCTTTACGCACCCAAAATCCTTACAGCCGGAAATTCCACCCTCATTGGAGCTTTGCAACCAAATTGCAGACTTCTTTGTGGAAAAGATTGACCTTATACAAAAAGACTTCCCAATTCCTAAAGTCGACCAGCCCTCAACTCCCCTTCACCAAGGAGCAAATGCAACTGACAATCTTAACACCTTCACACCAGTATCGCTTGACCTCACCAGGGAAGTAATTCTTGCCTGCAAATCAGGTGCCCCTTCTGATTCGTGCCCCCCACGAATTCTCCATCAGGCAATCGAAGTGGTCAATCCTTTGATAAACAAGATTGTTAATACCTCTCTTAATACAGGCATAGTCCCTCGTCAATGGAAACAGGCAGTCGTAAAACCACTGATGAAGAAACCCAACAAACCCCCCACAGAGCTGGCCAACTTACGCCCAATATCACTTCTCCCAGTTCTGGGCAAGATTACAGAACAGATGGTACACAAAGAACTAAAAAGGTACGTGGAGACCAACAATATCTTGCATCCTCAACAATCGGGTTTTAGATCTAGCCATTCCACAGAAACAGCCTTGATCGAGCTCTCCGACTCCATAAAAATCTTGCAGGACCAAGGAAAGAACGCCGTTCTAATCCTATTAGACCTCACAGCGGCATTCGACACCATCTCCCATACAATACTGATAGGGAGACTTAGAGATATCGGAATCTCAGGGGTAGTATTGTCCTGGATTATTTCTTTTCTGACGGAGAGATCACAAACTATCGCTTTAGGCCCTTTCCTATCCAAGGAAAAAAAGATCTTGTCAGGAGTTCCTCAGGGCTCTATTTTGAGCCCGCTCCTGTTCAATATTTACATGGTCCCTCTCATCTCCCTCGTTGAATCATACGGCATACTTGTAACATCGTATGCCGATGATACTCAGCTCATTGTTCCTCTGGAGAAGAACTCTACCAATGCTGAGCAAAACCTTAAGAACTGTTTGAAGGATGTGTTTTTCTGGATGGACAAAAACCATCTTAAATGCAATGTCAGTAAAACGGAGATTCTTCCTATGGGAAAATCCCAACATTTCTGTCCCAGTAAATGGTGGCCTGAAGACTCTCCTGCTCCCCCACAAACTGTGACATCAGCAAGAAACTTAGGGGTCTTATTCGACACCGAACTTTCATTTGACCAACACGTGAGGAATGTCGCAGGAAGCTGCCTTAGCATCATCAAATCCTTAAAGAAATTCTTTGACTTCCTGCCCATCGACTCACGAAAAGCCGTCACTGTAGCCCTAATTCTCGCAAGCTTGGACTACTGCAATGGCCTGATGGCTGGCGTTAAGAAAACCACACTAAAAAAACTCCAAAGTGTACAACACGCGGCAGCCAGACTGGTCCTGAAATTGCCAAGAAAATCCTCAGCGTCAGCTGCCCTAAAAACTTTTCATTGGCTACCCCTCCACAAGAGGATTTTTTTAAAAATCCTGATTGTTGCCTTTCGAGCTTTTAACGGCGCCGGCCCGAAGTATCTCATTAAGCGTTTCCCCCATTACATTCCAACCAGGACATTACGATCAGCAGGAGAAAACCTCATTAAACTGACCAAATTCAACCTCAAAACCAAGGGGGGTAAGACCCTAACCTTCTTATCCTCCAAGGCCTGGAATGCAATGCCCAAACACCTTAGACTGCTCACTCAGGAAAAACAGTTCAGGAAACATCTGAAAACCTGGATCTTCAATCTTCCAGACGAGTACGTAATGACAGCCATTTAACTCAAAACCCGCAATTGTATGCACTTTGTTTTATTAGCGCCAGGATGCTCCTTCCGGAGCGATAGTTGCGCTCTACAAATAACCAATACAAATACAAATACAAGAGTGATGCATAAATTATGAAAAAAAGAAGAGAACTCTGGGTAGTTCTCAAGTTTAGGTGGAAAGCAGCTCCTTTGACTATCTTTGCCTCAAAACATTGGCTTTAAGTTATCAAAAATGTAGTTTAAAAGTCATATTATCATCAAGCGTGACCCTTAAGTATTTATACTGCTTTACTGTTTCAATAGATAATTCCTTAATTTTCCATAATGTCTTATCTGATTTTGTTGATCCTATTACTATTCTTGTTGTTTTTTGTCATTTATTTGTAAACCATTCACTAATATATATTGGTCAAATGACTCTATCAATCTTTGCAGCCCTATTTGTGTGTGACTTAGTAGAAGGATTGGAGATTGTGCATTGACGTTATGTAAATAATGTGATAGGTTGGCCATAAAAAGATTAAAAAGACATGGGGCGAGTAGAGTACGCAGCCCTGGCTGAGGCCACTGTATGTTTCAAGGTGACGAGTGGTACGGCTTCCATCCCCCACTTTAACCTGCACCCACGTATTTGTAAACAACATTAAAATCATATCCAACAGATTTGTTGGTAGGCCCCATGCTGATAACTTTGGCCAAAGTAGATTACGCGGAACAGATTAAAAAGCTGCCTGTAGATCTACATACCAAATAAAAAGTTTTTGCTTTTTGTATTTGGTTTTCTCTGCGAACAAGGTAAGTATCAGCAGGTGCATTATTGTTGATTGTCCCCTACGAAATCCAGTTTGAAAAATTGGGATAACTTTCCTTGTAGTTGCCCATTCTTCTTGCTCTTTAAGTAATAATGTTCCAAACATTTTCGCCTCTACATCCATTAACCCATAGTTTGCTAGATTGTCGGGAGGGCAACTTTTATAAATATGATGTATTATGCTGCCTTGCCAGGATTCTGAGACCAATTTAGTTTTTACAATGTCTTTAAACAGTTCGGTATGAAATGTTTACCATATGTCCATTCTTGCTTTAAAGACAGCATTTGGGATCCCATTTGGACCAGGCGCATCATTTTATTTAATCCTACTTATCAGTGACTTTACCATGTCCTCCTGTGAGGACTCAAATATTAATAATTGATCATCATAGTTTTCATGCCTTTTATTCTCATTATTAATTATTGAAAATGGTATACTTGCGTCATAATGAAGTTTGGCCCATTTACAATATTAGACCCATACAGGATAGGAATAAAAAACTCCCAGGCTGTTGCGGGGATGTTGGCACTGCTAGCTCTCGTGTTAGTTATACCCCAAAATGCTCTTAAATTGTTTTTCTTGCTTATATGGTGTAATTATATCCACAATCTTTCCTTATATTCGCTTTTTGCTTTCCAAATCTCGTTTTTGTATGATTTCCTCAAATTCTTTATTAAATACATTGGGGTAAATTTGGAGCCTTTTACTTTTGGTATAACCTCTATGGATACCACATTTTCCTTTTCGGTCTAAAAGGGTTTCCCATGAAAGCTGGTTTCGCCAGAAAGCAATCAACCAATAAAGAGCAGAGACCCAGCCAATTTTGCGGTATTGGATTCCTGGGGCAGCCCTCATTTATCACTAGATCTATTATAGGGACTTAAAAGTCAAAAAAAATTCTCTTGTTTTGCTGAATGCCACACCAGCCTTTTTAGATTATAGACAACTGTCCCTTTATCAGGAACTCTTGACTTTGGTACGTGGTCCACTGCCAATGATAATGTAATTATTTGTGGGTTATGATCACTTTCCACTCTAGGGGCCTTTTGTAACCCAATAAGACTATTCATTCATTTGTTTGAAATAATGGTATAGTCAATAGAAGAATGTTGGTTTGAATTTTTAAAGGTTTGGACTAATCCTGGTTGATGAACTCCACTCCGCTCGAGGAGTTTCCAGCAATCCGCGTTATGTGAAGCTTGCGAAGTTCCCAAAAACTCCGCTTTGCGCAGTGGAGCAGAATTTTTTTCCTTGCTCTCGTTTACCAACATCAAGTTGGCCAGCGCGAGTGAGGAAAATCCACCTCCCGGCGAGATTTTTCCTCGTGCGTGATCACCAACATCAAGTTGGCAAGCTCGAGCGTGGAAAATAAACCTCCCAGCGAGATTTCTCAACGCGGGGGTCAGGTTTCTTATTGTGAGTGATTGCGTATGCTCACGACCGCATTGAGAAACTGTCAGTTTGTGTTGAGAAAGCTACTCTGCCCAGGGTTAGTTGGGAAACCTGTTCTATTATGTTGAATATTCTGTAGCAGCACAATATCCCATTTCTGCAATTGGGAACAGAACATCTTGGTAATAGCATTGCCTCTCTTCTTTATGCCCCGCGTATTCTTAGTGAACAGATGCATATTGAGATCTCCCGAAATAATAAGGCTAGTTGCCTGATACTAATGTGATAACATTTTAATTGATTGCGATAATACTGAAAGCTGAGTTATCTAATATGTGTACTTTACGCTGAAATACACATTTAAAAATATGATTGGTGATTTATAATCTATTTTATTGCACATAACCAGGTCAATTGAAAGTCTATTACATGGTGAGTAGCATTTAAAACTAAGGAAACCTAAGTAGAGAGCCCACCCTTTGCTCGGCCATAAACATATGAGCGAGTTGCAAAATTGGCTTATTCATAAAAACCAACTATGGGCTCATAGCACATTTTCCATGTTTCCAGGAACATTAAGATTTCAGAATTCTGAATAAAATGTATTGTGTCATGATCTTCTAATAACCTAGAAGGCCATATACATTCCAAGAGCAAATATTAACATTGGTAGGTTCATTCTTTCTGGGCAATCTGCTCCATCTTCAATCATTCTCATCAAGTTTCCCTCTACTGAATATTTTCGGTAGCCAGGACCAATCCTCCATGGGGGCTGGTTGTTTTTGTGTTACTTTACAAATTCGAGGGCCACAACTACTACATGCGACTTTGATGCCGGAAGATAGTTCAGTATTGAGTAGTGGTTCAATTGCCCCTTTCAGAGTTTTGAAATTCTCCTCTTGCCATCACATAATCAATGATTTAGTTGGTAAATGACTTTCTTACTTAACTTTGGGTATCAACAATGCTGAGAACAAATTGTCTTTACATTTGTTTAATTCAATTCTCTATTTCTAGAATTGATGTGTATATTTCAGGATCCTATTGACGATCTGCTCACTTTGCCATTTGGTACAAGTTACTTCATGTTTGGGGTTATCAGAATCCTGTTTCAATTGAACTGATTCTAGAACATCAGATGATAGGTTACTAAGCTCTGATATAGAAGCTAATAAGCTTTAATACATTACCATGATTTCAAAATATCATACTGTACTAGTAACTTTACGGCAGAAACAGCACAACCATCATCGATTATAGTTAGATTCATTTTAAGTTGATGATTAGTAAAAGATAAATTACAATTTAAACTTGTATCTCGTAAACTCAAAGCTCTTTGACTATGTTCAACACAAGCAGTTTGCCCAAGTTCACAATTGTGTCCTGGTATGGATTCATGGGGTTGCATAAGAATTATCTTTTTACCAACTGAAGAAAGGGGCGAACATTTTGTATTTAAGAATTGTATTTCCTCCATTTTGGTTAAAGGATTTCTTCGACTTTCTTTGTTTATAACCTAAATCAGAGTCATGAGGACTCCATCTACTGGTGGCAGCTTTTGCTTAGAATCTTGTTGAGCCACATAACTGTATGGAACTTCACCACTTTGAGGCAGTGTTATCCTACTCCAAGCATCTTCAACCGATGGGGATTTACCTATATCCCCTTTATCTCAATCTATTATATTACAGGATAGTTTTTCAGATACTTTGAAGATCGGTTAGACCTCCTTTGGGACGTGCAAAACACTTGAGTTAGCTAATTTATTTTTCCAGTTTGTTTTATTATGTGCTTTCCTTTGTTTTTTTCCTTGCTCTTTTCGTGAGACCAACTGATTTTTGGTTAAGAGATGATTTTAAAGTATATGGAGCTTGGGCAACCTCTCCACTTTGAGCTATTTCTTGTTTATTGGCTTCGATTACACAATTAACCAACAACGGAACCTATATACTTCCTTTCTCAATTTTAATATTAATTCGCTTTTCATCCTCTTTGATGGATTGTGATTCTAGTTCCAAAGCATTGTGTAAATCGTTGTAATTAATCCCCTCACTTAATCTTTCATATTTTATCTGTTTCCAATTTTTTGGGGTAGGTGGAGCCTTAATGTCTTGGCCATGGCTATGATCATTCATGTTTGAAATTACTGGCTCTGTTTTATTCTGCTTTTACATTAGTCTTACTTTGTCTATGAGAGAACCAACTGCAGTCGGAAGGCCTGATATTTTCTCTATCGTATTTGCACATGTACAGCAGATCATTTGATTATCCCTATCAGCTTGTGCTCTTACTAATAGGTCTGTCAAATTTAGTAGTCAGAGTCTATTTCTGCTACATAAAGGGCAATAGTATTTAATAGATCCACCTGAATATTCAGTTTGTCAGAATGATAATTCAGGAAGATAGTTATAGTATCCATAGTATTCAGCAAACTGCTCCATATTTCTGTTTGGATGTTTATACAGTCCACAGAAAAGTTTGTATCATATTTGGCCAATAAGGAAAGATCAGCTGATTTGAGAGGATTGTTCATAGAGTCGGAGTTCTCTCATATATTTGAAAAATGTGCACACTTAATGTCTATCACCTTGGGAATCATTGCCGGTTTTAGAACAGAGCTGGATCTCCCTATTGTTGAAATTTGGCTAAAAGGATCCAGTTCAAATCAGTTTTTCTGATTATTGGGACTCAAAACGGCTTCTGGACTCATGTTGTGGCAGATCTTATCCCTATTATTATTGGATAAAGCTAAGGGGTTTATTCACAAGAATGTGTGATAACTACCGTAAGAGTAGCGTAATGCAACTATCAACATAGCAGCCCATCAAGGGAAAACAACCCTGTGTCAACATGGAATTCACAACAGGGGGTAGCATGCGATAGACACCAGACAAGGTGGCAAATGTCCGCATGAAAATCAACGCCATGCCGCAAAAATGCTACACGTGAACGCAAAAAAACATGCAAAAAGTAGCAAAAAATGGCCATAGGCCTACAAATCCCATGCGTCTGGCAGGACAATGCACCATAAAACCCCCAGTAAAAATACACCAGAGACAAGTCAAAGCACATAGCAACATGGATGCACCCTGACCCAGCACAGAGCCCAATTCGAACCCCACCACCCCCCACAGACTACCAGCAAGGAACAGCGGGGTCGGGGATGGCCAAGGAGAAGAGGAGAAGAGGGAGAGGGAGACAGGGTGCAGACCGCAGGAAAACAAGACCAGGGTCACATAGGGGACAGAACACTACCAGCAACTGACCCATAAGCAGAGGAATCTAGCACCCCCCAAACAGTCACAATGTACACTGCCATACAGTCTGCATGCAAAGTAGCACAATGCACCAACATATATGCCAACACAAAGGCAACACACACCTCCCCTTCACATCACAGAGGGCCACCAACACCTTCAGCAGAGCACATAATACAACACATCAGTGATGCCGGAGAGGACCACCACACCGTCAACACCGACGTCTTACAACATACCATGGATATCCCATGCAACCCCCCACCAGGACCTGGACAGCCGAGATACACAGAGGAGAACAGCGAGCCTGCAACAGACCACACAGCAGGAAGCACCCACAAGCACAGCTGGAGCGCAGCACTTCACCGACCCACACATGGCACCCCAATGGCATGTGTCAGCATGCCAAAAGGAGGTGGCCCAACAGGTTTTGGAGGGGGGCGAACCCATGGAATGCAAACCAGGACACATACGTAGGGGTCTATCATCCTACAGGACCCACCCACACCCCACTAAGGAGACCCATGCTGCCATACAGACACATGCAGATGCACATACACAGCACAGAACCACGACCCAGTGCGTGCAATTAGCAGTCACACATCCATGTTGGCTGTGCGTACAACGGCCCTGGCCACCCCCTCATGATTGCAGTGGGTGACGATAAAGCTACATGTCCAAGCCGCAACCCGTTGCCTCAGGTGACACATCTGCATCTGTGGTACACCGTACAATGTAAAGTCATAGGGCCCAGGGACCACATGCATACTACAAGACCACAGGGACACACACAGAGATTACATTGTACTGGCAACGGCACATGCACCCGGCCCCTTTATTGGCAGGGCCACATGTACAGTGACGCCTGTGCTGGATGTGTGTGTGGTGAGTGTAAGCCAACCCGCACGGAATGTCTGGTGTTGGCAACCACTTGGACATGGGACACCAGTGCAACACAAACAGAAACACATGTAATACAGAGTCAACTGATGAGCAACATGGGGTGATCTGGATAAAGTCCAGAGGACAGCCAACATGCAAACAGAAGTGTCCGTGGACACATGTGCATAAAAAGTCTTGGTTTGTGTCCCTTCGATATATTCCTGATGCAGATGCAGTGGGGTATGTCAGACCAGCATCATCATCACCATCAACGTGTCAGGGCCCCCACACTGCCTGAGGTGACATACCTGCGCAATCGCTCCACAGCTCAAAACACAATCAGCTATGGACGATGACCTACGTTGCACTGAGTAACTGGAACCTGGAGTGCTGAGCAGGGTAACAGGCCAATGATGGAATCCACAACAGGCTTGAGCAACCACAAAGTCTGTCTGGAACAACCAATCAAACTCTGGCAGATGGGGTTTGGAGGTGGTCCTTGCAGTGTTGGCATGTGCCTCCTGCGGTGATGCGCCGTCCGAGCCAGTCTGGACTCGTCTTGGTGTGTGAGCCCTGGTGGGACGCATTTGGGCCCGGTGGCTGCGTACAGCGCAAGGCCACAGAGTCATGGCATTGATGAACCCAAGGCCTATGCGTCGGGGACCAGCCTATTGCCCCGGAAAAGAGGTCCCGGACTTGACCAGCACAGAGTTAGTGGCCCGTGATGCACTGAGGTCGGCACAGGCACCCAGCCATGGGACGGTGACTTGCAGTGCAGTCAGATGGGCCACGAGATATGAGCGGGTAACCATCATTGTCCAAGGTGTATGTTTTGGAGTGTTTCATGCGACAGTGGAAGGTGTCCTCCAGAGCAAGACATCGAAAGGTTTGATTTTATCAGTAAGCAGCAAATGGAGGAGTGGAATGCGACAGCCCGTTGCCACTAGGCATGGACGTAAAATACGTTCCGTTCGTGGAATTTGCGGACTTTCTGCAATTTTGCGGTCCGCGAATCTCGCGAAATTGCAGAAAAATTCGCAAAATCGCGTGCGGGACGGATTTTTAAAAACTGAAGTACATGAAGCACTTACAGTGTTACAGCAGGTGCCTAAGTTTAAACTAATTTCTTTGTAACCATTTATAAAATGGTTACAAAGAAATTAACTTTAATTTGGGCACCTGCTGTAACCCTGTAAGTGCTTCCTGAGCGGCGCCTCCAGAGTTGTTGCCTACTTGCAACTATTCCCTGACCCTGCTCTGACCCTCGAAGCAGGGTCAGAGAATAGTTACAAGTGTGGCACAATGCTCCAGGTTGCCACAAAAATTAAACCACAACAGTAAGCACTTACAGATAAGGAAGCAGGTGCCGGACTTGAAGCTCAAATTCAGTAACACATTAACCAGCCCCGGTTGAGGCTGGGCAGGTGTGCTTTCTCCCCATATTCTACAGTGGAGAACCAGAGGCTTCTGTGATGAACCAGAAGGTGCAGTTGTGAACCAAAGGGTGCTGTGATGAACCAGAGGGTCGCAGTGATAAACCAGGGGGTGGCATTGATGAACCAGAGGCTTGCAGTGATGAACCAGAGGGTGGCAGTGATGAACCAGATGGTAGCAGGGGTGAACCAGAGGGTGATGTGATGAACCAGAGGGTGGCAGTGGTAAACCAGAGGGTGGCAGTGGTGAACCCGAGGGTGGAAGTGATGAACCAGAGGGTGGCAATGATGAACCAGAGGGTGGCAGGGGTGAACCAGAGGGTGGCAGTGGTGAACCAGAGGGTGGCAGTGGTGAACCAGAGGGTGGCAGTGATGAACCAGAGGATGACAGTGGTGAAACAGAGGGTGACAGTGGTGAACCAGAGGGTGCTGTGATGAACCAGATGGTGGCAGGGGTGAACCAGAGGGTGGCAGTGGTGAACCAGAGGGTGGCAGTGGTGAACCAGAGGGTGGCAGTGCTGAACCAGAGAGTGGCAGTGGTGAGCCAGAGGGTGGCAGTGGTGAACCAGAGGGTGGCAGTACTGAACCAGAGGGTGGCAGGGGTGAACCAGAGGGTGGCAGTGGTGAACCAGAGGGTGACAGTGATGAACCAGAGGGTGACAGTGGTGAACCAGAGGGTGACAGTGATGAACCAGAGGGTGGCAGTGGTGAACCAGAGGGTGACAGTGGTGAACCAGAGGGTGACAGTGGTGGACCAGAGGGTGGCAGTGGTGAACTAGAGGGTGCTGTGATGAACCAGATGGTGGCAGGGGTGACCAGAGGGTGGCAGTGGTGAATCAGAGGGTGGCAGTGGTGAACCAGAGGGTGGCAGTGCTGAACCAGAGAGTGGCAGTGGTGAGCCAGAGGGTGGCAGTGGTGAACCAGACGGTGGCAGTGCTGAACCAGAGGGTGGCAGGGGTGAACCAGAGGGTGGCAGTGGTGAACCAGAGGGTGACAGTGATGAACCAGAGGGTGACAGTGGTGAACCAGAGGGTGACAGTGATGAACCAGAGGGTGACAGTGGTGAACCAGAGGGTGACAGTGGTGAACCAGAGGGTGGCAGTGGTGAACCAGAGGGTGCTTTGATGAACCAGAGGGTGGCAGTGATGAACCAGAGAGTGGCAGTGATGAACCAGAGGGTGGCAGTGGTGAACGAGAGGGTGACAGTGATGAACCAGAGGGTGGCACTGATGAACCGGAGGGTGACTGCGATGAACCACAGGGTCGCAAACAGGCTGGACACGTGGAAACAACATGGTCGCGACCGTTGCGACCACACAAGTAAGTTCGCGTTCCCGAACTTGTAAAAAACCCTCGGAACTGGCAAAAACTCTCGTGAACTGGCAAAAAAAATCCGCTAATTCGCATGAATTTGCGGATTATGCGAATCGCGAATTCGCTTTCACAGGAATTCACGGAACGCGAATTCGCAAATTTCGCCCATGCTTAGTCGTGATGTTGAAGGTAATGCTGCAGACGCACTTGGTATTGCCGGTGGTGGAGGTACATTTTGGCGCAGTCTTCTATATTCTTGGTGAGCATAGTTCACAGGATGCATGGATTGGAGGTGCTTGCGCATACTAGCAGTGCCACAGGAGTATCTCTTGTTTGGATCTCCTCTGGACAGTACTGCCTGGCAAATCTTGCATGTTACTTTGGTGGCAATACATTTCTTTTGCCCCTCTGGAAAAGTAAAAAATGTCCATACGATGGATGTGTATCTTTTGGGAGGGTGAGGTTCTGGTACAAATTGTTGAGTAACAAAATCATCAGAATCAGATGATTCTTGCAGTGCTGTAGCCATTTTTGAATCCAAAAAAGAAGTTCAGGTTTCCAATGAACAAAAAGTGACGTTCTTTTCAGGATAGGTCTTCTCGTAAGGAAGGTCTAAGAAGAGTAATTGAAATGGGTGGGGATCTGAATATTTACAGTGAGGACGGAAGGCTAAAAAGCACTACCCACTTTAAGCCCACCTCCAGGAACTGTCTGTTACGCTACGACAGTTTTCATCCCAGGCACTTAAGGGAAAATCTGCCGTATGGTCAGTTTTTAAGACTACGGAGGAACTGCACAGAATTGAGCGAATTCAATCGACAAGCAAAAGATCTAAAAACCAAACTTAAACAAAGACAGTACCCCACCAGAACCATCGACAAAGCGATGAAACATGCAAAAAACAATCACAGGGAGGCACTCATAGAAGAAAACCCCCAAGAAAAAGAAACAAACAAGAGGCCTATCTGTGTGACAACTTACTCCACCATATCAAATCAGGTATCAAAGGTCATCAATAAGCACTGGGGTATATTGAACTGTGGAGACCTAAATTTTGAGAAACCGATGCATGCACATCGGAGGGGCAAAAACATCAAGGACATCGTGGTTCACACTAGACCACGGGAAAACCAGACTATAAGACAAAATGTGTCTGGTATACAGGGTCACTTTCCGTGTGGTGATTGCAGCTGCTGTCACCAAACCCGGAAAAGCAGAAATCTCACCTTCAGAAACGGCACAACATGGGAACAACGCCAATTTTCCAACTGCAACACAAAGAACGTGGTCTACATAATAACTTGCCCATGTGGACTGGAATATGTGGGCATGACCACCCGAGCCGTCAAACTAAGGATAGGGGAACATAAAAGCAATATACGGTGCAAAAAAACGACAACCAAGATGGCATCACATTTTCTGTCACACCAACATTGCATCAATGATCTACGTTGGACTATCATCGAACGACTACCCTCGGAAGCAGGCCTGTTCCAGAAGGAACAACGTTGGGTGTTCCGCCTGGGAACCCATATCACAGGACTAAATGATGATATACCGTGGAGCCAAATCACCTGATCACCCTCCGGATATAACAGGATCAACAACAAGCTCCAGTTTAAATGTGAATCTGGGAACCAATATCAGTGGCCGAATCGTTAATCATTAAGCCAATTGATGCATCACCCACTGTATAGATATCAGGGAGAAGTTTGCCACCGTCTTGGATATATCTAAATGACATCTCCCCCTAAAACAGCTATTACAGTGCACCGAATCCCCGATAAAACTAACCAAAAACTAAACATTGAATGGAACAGGGATATTTCATGCTTGAACGAATGCCCCGTTTATGTGAAGAGAACTGATTGGCAATCGGCACCCTGATGCACCCTGATGCATCCCAAATGATGATAAAATCTTGGAAAACTGCAAAACCAGGCACCCTTAGGGATCAGCGCTGCCAACAAAACACCACCGCGCATGCGCTGCGGACATTCAGCATCGCGCATGCTCGAAGGAAACGCGGAGAAAACACTTGTGCGCATGCGCGCATGAGAGACAGCCGAGCGGTAGCTGTTTTTAAGGATTCCCTATTAGCGCGAGTCACAGCAATAGCCGGTGAGTGGCTGACGAGCGGAAAGTCCATATTTGGACATTCACAAACCCGGCAATGAACGAATGACAGAGGGTTACATGTTACATGTGGCTAGACCACATGCACAGAGGAGGCGGCAACATGGATTTTTCCTTACAAGGTCACTTGCCATTTCCGCTAATCAACCAATGGAAACACACCCAATCCTCTTTTATATACCGCCTAGCGCATCCGCATTTCATTCACGGCGGAGCAGCACAAGGTGGTAGAAGGACGCCAATATAGGCGGATCTCGTGAGTATTTATTCAAACAAAGCCCAGCCTGTCTAAGTGCACGGCGGAGTAAAACAGTGAGTAAAAGCAACAACACTGAATGACATATGTCTCTTACAAGAGACATGGGCAAGAGAACAACTTAGCCGCCAGGGATTCGCTATCTTTAGCACTGAAGCAAAATGGGGAGGAAAGGGCCGCCCTTCTGGAGGACTTTCGACCTGGATTGGGTCCCATTTGGCCTGCAGGGCCACACACCTGGAAACCAATTCCTGTGACTTCCAGTGTGTCACCCTGGAATGGCCATGTGGAGGGAAGCTGGTACTGATTAACTTCTATTCAAGGCCAGTCGGGGTTGCTGTAACATCAGGCCCAGTGGAAGAGTTAGCACAGTTCCTAGATATACATAACTTTTCCTCCCCCTTAATCATAGGTGGTGACTTTAATCATCAATATGAACCACTCCCTGTCTACATGGAAGGTATATCCGCCGAGGAGGATGACCTATGGGACATTCCTACCTTGATAGATCCAGTGACCAAGGCATGTTCCCCTCTCGCCATCCAGATAATGTCCCTCACTCTTAGTCACTCCTTGAGGGCGTGTAACGGACGGATGGAGGGTGATATCCCACCTAAAAATACCTTTAACAGGCCGGGCCACGAGTCAAGGATCGATTACATAATGGTATCAACCAGGGACTGGAGGAGGGTGAAAGATTTTAAAGTTATCAATAGATACGATAGTGACCACAACCTGCTTTCATTAAAATTTGAGATCCCCTATCGACAATCAGATAAGGTAGATCCTAATGCACCATCACAGCCCGACTTAGTGTTAACCAGCAATAGGCGTAGAATAAAATGGACCAAATTGCTGGAAAATCACACTAATATTGAAAGAATCTATGCACTAGTTGCCCCTGTCTTGGAAAAAGTAGAGTGCTGCATGAACCACCCAACTAGCGAATCAGAGACTAAAACTACGGGTAGCTCGGGCCCTCAGGCACAACTGGCTGTTCTTGTTAATATCCACTCGGAGCTATGTACTAATCTTGCAGAGGTATTGAACCCAGTTACTAAGCCACGTAAGCCACAAAAGAGAAGAGTGACCTGGTTCAACGCCTCTTGCAGGGATGCAAAAACCCTACTGTTAGAATCACTGAAAGCACGAGATACTCCGAACACAATTAGGGAGAGACGAGTAGCCTACAAATCTGTCCTCCACAATGCAAAAATAGAATGGGACGAGGAGAACTGGACAAAAATATTAGCTGCCCTCGCTTGCCAAGATTCACGGACTTTTTGGCAAATCGTTAGGCATGGCTCGGCCGAACCACTTGCAGCAGTCGAGGCTTGTATAGCGCCATCCGTTTGGGAGGAACACTTCAAAAACTTATACCTCCCACATAGTAGTGATAGCGGAAGAAGTGAAGATCTCGGAGAGTCCCCCAAAATCAAAAATACCCTAACCGAAATGGATGTTTTCAGTATAGAAGAAGTCACCCTGGCAATTTCCTCCCTGTCTGCTGGGAAGGCGCCGGGCCTAGACAGGCTCCCAGGCGACCTTTACAAGCATGAACCTAAGGTTTGGGCTCCGTATTTTGGGGCATTATTTAATTCCATTTTGAAAGGTCTGCCCATCCCTCCCACCTGGCTAGGGGCAGAAATAGTGCCAATTTTCAAAAAGGGGTCTCCCCTCCTCCCTGTAAACTATAGGCCTATAAGCCTAATTGATGTTTCCCAGAAACTCTTCTCCAAGCTTTTATTGAACCGTATTCATGAGTGGATCAGGGACTTCAACATCCTTAGCCCCTTTCAAGCAGGCTTCAGGGAGAAGGTCTCCACAGTGGACCAGGTCTTTCGCCTCGCCATGATATATTGGAAAACAGTACAGCTGGAGGGTGGCAGCCTCTATACTGTATTTGTGGACCTGAGGGCAGCGTTCGACCTGGTCCCGAGGAATAAGCTGTGGGAGGTCCTTGATAAACTGGGGGTCCCTGAAGGTCTCTTGAACATGATAATACGTCTCCATACCAGTAATTATGCCCAAGTAAGATGCGGCAGGATGGGAGAATTGTCTGAGAAGTTCCCCGTTGGCAGGGGGGTAAGGCAGGGTTGTGTGCTTGCACCAACCCTGTTTTGCCTCTATGTCAACGGGGTAATCTCCCACCTAGCGGGCATATCCAACTCTGATGCCCCGAAATTGGCCGCTGAGAGGGTATCAGCCATCATGTTTGCCGACGACACACTGCTTTTATCCAAGTCGGCAAACGGCATTCAGCGTACCTTGGATGGCTTTGTGGACTTCTGTGAGGCCCATGGATTGGAAATCAACACCACCAAGACGAAATTCATGGTTCTTAACCCCCCACAGAAATTTCACTTCAGTCCTAGTATCACACAAACCAAGCTGGAAAGGGTAAAAACATTTGAATATCTGGGAATTGTACTAAATGATAAATTTACCTGGATCTCCCACCTGGAGAAAGCTGCATTGAAATTGACCCAGCACTCGGGAGGAATAATGAAGCTCTTGGCAAACAACAAATCCTCAGTCAGGCCGATCGGCCCCCCAATACAGATTTACAAATCTCAGGCCAAGGGGGCTGTAATTTATGGTTCTGAACTTTGGGGCCATGAAAATACTTCAAAATTGCTGAAGGTGGAAAATAAATTTATTCGTAATCTTGTTGGGCTACCACCGAGCACCCCCATTATCCCCCTGAGGATGGACCTTGGCCTATGCCCGCTTGATGAGGACTTGGCTCTACGCCCACTGGCCTTCTGGCGTAGAATATGGACAACTCCTGAGTTGGCCAGCTACAGGGAAGGACTAAGGGAGATTCTTGCCACTCCAGGTGCCGGAAAAATCAAATGGCTTAAATCTATCAAATTAGAACTGGAGGCTTTAGGTCTCTCAACTATGTGGTCTGACCCTCAGAACATGTGCCACACCCTCTCTAAAAAAGATCTAGCCAGGTCATACCGAGAACTCAAACTATCACTGATACTCAACCATCAACATCCCGGGTCCTTGACAGCTTTCTTTTTCTCTCACAAGGTTAATTACAACATGGAACCTACTCTAGATAAAATTTATCCTACTGTATTGAGAAAATTATATCTCCAGTGGAGACATGGCACTCTCCCCATTAGAACTTTCACAGCAAAATGGAGCCATGATCCGAGTAGTTCCTGTCCAGCATGTAGAAATTCGGAGGAAAGTGAGCTCCACATCCTTTTTTTCTGTCCAGTCTATTGTGGGATTCGTAGGCACTGGATTGTTCCCCTATGTAGGAATCTGGGATTCAAGAAGTGCCTACCTGCCTTTAGAGTCCTAAAAACTGACTTGTCAGATCTCATTGTGTTCGCTATGGCCAAATATTTGGGCGCCTTCTGGTCCATCAGAAGGAAATACCTCAAAAATATAGACTGAGTATGGACCTGTTTTTATTATATAAAGATTCCTCCCAGTATAGTTTTTATGAATTTTACAAATTCACTGTACAAATTATTTAAATGAATTGTTTTATATGATCGTCTTTTATGGTAAACTTTTACCGAAATAAAGGTTTTGAACTGAACTGAATCCACTTCTCTATCCTCATAGATTGTGGATCCACCTACCTACCTTGATGTTCAGGACTTGCTCATGAGGCAATAGACAGCAAAGACCATGAGTATGTCCAAAGAAAATAAGTACAAAAAACCCTAACTGTGTCTTATATGTTGTGTGTGTTGTATGTCTTTTGTCTTTTTCCTTTACAGGTTTAATTAACTGTTTGGGGCTCCAGGTGACTGCACCTGTCTGAGCCATTCCTATATGGTAACCAAACCTAATGGTTTTTTTTCTTCTTTTTCAGGACATGTGATTACATGATCCAAATAACCGCTGTAGGCACATGGTAGCCGTCGTTAATGAGTGTTATCACTTTTTAGAAAAATTAAAATAACCCCGATTTTTCTTTAGAAAAACGTGAGTAGGGTTGGGAAGTTGTGCCCCGTCCTGAAGAAGGTACACCAGTACCGAAACATGTCGACGCACACCAGAGGTTCTGTCCCTAATTAAGACAAAAAAAACTCGTTCTTTTGCACACTTTTTAACAGCACCAGCCAGGGGTACGAAATAAAGTTTTTTTCATTTTACCCACTAGCCAGGTACTTTTTAAATTCTTCACCACACCTCCCACTCACATCTATCCCTCTTTCACTTACACTCAACACACACCACACATAGTCTAATTTGTCAATGCTCCCGCGTAGTCGCAGGTCGCAGCGTGCCGCATCCCTTTAGCGGGGTGCGAAGACCCCGATGATGAAGCATGACACCAAGGGGCCTGTTGGTGTGTGAGGGGTATTTTACACAACACTGAGTGTTCCCCCCTTTTTTCACTTTCTACACACTGGTAGTAGGATTCTTCTTGTTTATTTATCAGTGCCCGTGGAGTAGGAATCCTACGTTGTACTCTACCTCCCTTCTTTGTTAAATATAGTTTATAGGCAGCGCGCAGCTGCGGGAGTCTTTCCCTACAGACATACTATATCACACACATTGAAAGACAGACACTTAGGTATAATAAAAGAAGCCAGCGGTCCCCTCAAAATGGAAGATGAACATGGCCTCACTTTTGCAGAGGACGAAATTGATAAAATTCTAGCAGACAGCAACCTCTTTGAGGGCCTATGCAATCAGGACACAGGCCCACAAACAAGCGATTGGAATGAACTGTTGAACCTCAGACGTAACCAAATAAAAGCAGCCTTACATGGGCTGTTCATGACCCAGTACCTCCGTAACAAAATGGCACCACCTGGCCTGATTGTGAAAAACGAACCACTAATTTTCCAGCACGACATGATTTTCAAGAAAGAGTGGTCACTAATCTCTTGGCACTGCTCAAGAGACTGGTTAGTCCTTATAATTAAAACAGCTGCCAGGATCACACAGGAACTCAAAATTGAAATAAATAGAATTGAGGTCCAATTGAAAACATATATCTCACCAGAAGAGCTGAAAACCAGACTCGAGGAACTGAATCAACAGATGACCGACTTCGAGTTTAATCTGAAACAGAGCAAAACCAACAAATTGACCAAAGATGTGGCGAAGTTCACTCCCGAAAGTGCATACCCGTACACTAAAGCGGATTATGTTTCGAAAAACAGCTACAGTGACGCGGACAGCGACACTTCAGATACTGGCTCATCAGGTTCCAATTCAAGCGGAAACAAAGGAAACAGACAACGTAGAGGAGGATGGAGACAGAGGCGCCAACAGTTCCCTAGACAAAGAGGATGGCGGGGATACCAACCACCAAACCATTTCCAACAATTTATGGGTCCACCACAATTCAACCCCTTCCAGTTCGGACCAATGTGGAACCAGGAATACAGTGATGGCTATTACGGACAACAACAACCCTATGGAGGGCAACAACAACCTTTTTTAGGGGCACGCCAGAACACACGCGGGAAGAACCGGAAAGGGAACAATGTAGCGTGGGAAGACCAGGAACAGCCCAATGCCCGAACAACTCGGAGCATGACGGGATCACTTCCCAATCAACCATCAACCAGCAAGAGAGGGACCTAGTGGTGAACCTCACACCCATCACGTTAACAGTGACGCAGAAGAATATCCTAAACAAAGGCTTGGGGTACGTACCCACTCAGAAACCGGATGTTTTCAAACTCAATGTGGAGCTACAAGACTTTTTCAGAAAACTGAAACTGCAGGCCTTTTTCAAGGATAAACCTTTGCCAGAAGAGAAGACAGACACGGGTCTGAGGTTAAAATCAACCTTCACCCCTCCCGACTCTAGTATCCCCGTAGAAATTCTAACCTTTGAGAAGGCAGTGGTCACAGAGGTCAACAAGCTGAACACACAAGGGAGAAACGTCTTCTACAACACAAGTGGAGAGGAACAGAAAGCCCTTCGAGAATTAACGGCCAACAGTGAGCTCGTCATTAAACCAGCAGACAAAGGGGGAGCAATAGTATTACAAACCCTTGAGGCATATGACAAAGAATGCCAACGCCTTTTGTCTGACGAACGGAACTATAAAGCGTTAGAGAGTGACCCAACAGAAAGACTTCGAACCCGGATCGGGGGCATGGTGGAGGAAGGGCTAGCCCATGACTGGCTCAGCAAGAAGGAAGCTGATTTCCTACAACAACCCAACCCCAAGATACCATACTTTTATTGTATCCCTAAGATACATAAGAACATCGACAACCCACCAGGAAGACCAATAGTTTCTGGGATTGGGTCTATCCTGGAGCCTTTATCAAAATTCTCTGACGCTTTCCTCAGACCAATGGTACAAGCAACAAATACGTACCTGAAGGACACCAAGTCAGTCCTACAACTCCTGGAAGATAAAACTTTTGATCCAACCACACAGCTCTTAGTAAGCCTCGACGTGGAGAGCCTATATACGAGCTTGCCCCACGAAGAGACACTTGAGATCATTGAAGAAGTACTCTTTAGCCGTACTTGGAAATATCAGACACCAAGAAACCTGGTCTTAGAGTGTATCACCATGGCCCTGAAAGACAACTTCTTCCAGTACAAAGAGACACTATACCTACAAACCCACGGAACGAGCATGGGTAGTACTTTTGCTCCAAGCCTAGCGGGACTATACGTCCACCACCTAGAGGAACAAAAAATTCTACATGAAAGCAACCCTTACCGTTCCCAGATTGGCACCTGGAAACGGTACATAGATGACATTTTCATCATATGGAACGGTGACGTCAATAGCGCCACGAATTTTGTGACCTGGCTTAACAACCAAAACGAGTACCTGAAATTCACCAGCACCGTTTCAAATACATCGATGGTTTTTTTGGATCTGAATATTTACAGTGAGGACGGAAGGCTAAAAAGCACTACCCACTTTAAGCCCACCTCCAGGAACTGTCTGTTACGCTACGACAGTTTTCATCCCAGGCACTTAAGGGAAAATCTGCCGTATGGTCAGTTTTTAAGACTACGGAGGAACTGCACAGAATTGAGCGAATTCAATCGACAAGCAAAAGATCCAAAAACCAAACTTAAACAAAGACAGTACCCCACCAGAACCATCGACAAAGCGATGAAACGTGCAAAAAACAATCACAGGGAGGCACTCATAGAAGAAAACCCCCAAGAAAAAGAAACAAACAAGAGGCCTATCTGTGTGACATCTTACTCCACCATATCAAATCAGGTATCAAAGGTCATCAATAAGCACTGGGGTATATTGAACTGTGGAGACCTAAATTTTGAGAAACCGATGCATGCACATCGGACGGGCAAAAACATCAAGGACATCGTGGTTCACACTAGACCACGGGAAAACCAGACTATAAGACAAAATGTGTCTGGTATACAGGGTCACTTTCCGTGTGGTGATTGCAGCTGCTGTCACCAAACCCGGAAAAGCAGAAATCTCACCTTCAGAAACGGCACAACATGGGAACAACGCCAATTTTCCAACTGCAACACAAAGAACGTGGTCTACATAATAACTTGCCCATGTGGACTGGAATATGTGGGCATGACCACCCGAGCCGTCAAACTAAGGATAGGGGAACATAAAAGCAATATACGGTGCAAAAAAACGACAACCAAGATGGCATCACATTTTCTGTCACACCAACATTGCATCAATGATCTACGTTGGACTATCATCGAACGACTACCCTCGGAAGCAGGCCTGTTCCAGAAGGAACAACGTTGGGTGTTCCACCTGGGAACCCATATCACAGGACTAAATGATGATATACCGTGGAGCCAAATCACCTGATCACCCTCCGGATATAACAGGATCAACAACAAGCTCCAGTTTAAATATGAATCTGGGAACCAATATCAGTGGCCGAATCGTTAATCATTAAGCCAATTGATGCATCACCCACTGTATAGATATCAGGGAGAAGTTTGCCACCGGATTGGATATATCTAAATGACATCTCCCCCTAAAACAGCTATTACAGTGCACCGAATCCCCGATAAAACTAACCAAAAACTAAACATTGAATGGAACAGGGATATTTCATGCTTGAACGAATGCCCCGTTTATGTGAAGAGAACTGATTGGCAATCGGCACCCTGATGCACCCTGATGCATCCCAAATGATGATAAAATCTTGGAAAACTGCAAAACCAGGCACCCTTAGGGATCAGCGCTGCCAACAAAACACCACCGCGCATGCGCTGCGGACATTCAGCATCGCGCATGCTCGAAGGAAACGCGGAGAAAACACTTGTGCGCATGCGCGCATGAGAGACAGCCGAGCGGTAGCTGTTTTTAAGGATTCCCTATTAGCGCGAGTCACAGCAATAGCCGGTGAGTGGCTGACGAGCGGAAAGTCCATATTTGGACATTCACAAACCCGGCAATGAACGAATGACAGAGGGTTACATGTTACATGTGGCTAGACCACATGCACAGAGGAGGCGGCAACATGGATTTTTCCTTACAAGGTCACTTGCCATTTCCGCTAATCAACCAATGGAAACACACCCAATCCTCCTTTATATACCGCCTAGCGCATCCGCATTTCATTCACGGCGGAGCAGCACAAGGTGGTAGAAGGAGGCCAATATAGGCGGATCTCGTGAGTATTTATTCAAACAAAGCCCAGCCTGTCTAAGTGCACGGCGGAGTTAAACAGTGAGTAAAAGCAACAACACTGAATCCACTTCTCTATCCTCATAGATTGTGGATCCACCTACCTACCTTGATGTTCAGGACTTGCTCATGAGGCAATAGACAGCAAAGACCATGAGTATGTCCAAAGAAAATAAGTACAAAAAACCCTAACTGTGTCTTATATGTTGTGTGTGTTGTATGTCTTTTGTCTTTTTCCTTTACAGGTTTAATTAACTGTTTGGGGCTCCAGGTGACTGCACCTGCCTGAGCCATTCCTATATGGTAACCAAACCTAATGGTTTTTTTTCTTCTTTTTCAGGACATGTGATTACATGATCCAAATAACCGCTGTAGGCACATGGTAGCCGTCGTTAATGAGTGTTATCACTTTTTAGAAAAATTAAAATAACCCCGATTTTTCTTTAGAAAAACGTGAGTAGGGTTGGGAAGTTGTGCCCCGTCCTGAAGAAGGTACACCAGTACCGAAACATGTCGACGCACACCAGAGGTTCTGTCCCTAATTAAGACAAAAAAACCTCGTTCTTTTGCACACTTTTTAACAGCACCAGCCAGGGGTACGAAATAAAGTTTTTTTCATTTTACCCACTAGCCAGGTACTTTTTAAATTTTTCACCACACCTCCCACTCACATCTATCCCTCTTTCACTTACACTCAACACACACCACACATAGTCTAATTTGTCAACGCTCCCGCGTAGTCGCAGGTCGCAGCGTGCCGCATCCCTTTAGCGGGGTGCGAAGACCCCGATGATGAAGCATGACACCAAGGGGCCTGTTGGTGTGTGAGGGGTATTTTACACAACACTGAGTGTTCCCCCCTTTTTTCACTTTCTACACACTGGTAGTAGGATTCTTCTTGTTTATTTATCAGTGCCCGTGGAGTAGGAATCCTACGTTGTACTCTACCTCCCTTCTTTGTTAAATATTGTTACTTTGGTGGCAATACATTTCTTTTGCCCCTCTGGAAAAGTAAAAAATGTCCATACGATGGATGTGTATCTTTTGGGAGGGTGAAGTTCTGGTACAAATTGTTGAGTAACAAAATCATCAGAATCAGATGATTCTTGCAGTGCTGTAGCCATTTTTGAATCCAAAAAAGAAGTTCAGGTTTCCAATGAACAAAAAGTGACGTTCTTTTCAGGATAGGTCTTCTCGTAAGGAAGGTCTAAGAAGAGTAATTGAAATGGGTGGGGTTCTTCAAAAGTTAGAACAGTAAGTGTTATAAACCAATGAAATCTCTTTTTTTTGGTCACATGGGATCCGCGTTGGGTGCGTACACGCAGCACGCATCTAGCGCGACTTTTCCAAATTGCATTTAAAAGTAATAAAAGTTTATTAAAACTAAAAGAATAATATTTTGTCCCCTTAATATTTATATTAAATACATATATATATATATATCTTGTTTTATATAAAAAAAATTAGCGGAAGTCGTGCGCTCACCGCGTTGAACACGTACATGACGTCATGCGGAAAGGCGCGCTCGTGGTGTGGCGTGATACGTATATGTTGCGTATGCGCTTCAAGTCACGGACGGGTTGCAAAGCAATCGCGCATGAAAATATGTACCCATCGCACACCCTACGCGCATCCAACAGAACAATTGTAAAATGGCGGCTACATTCTGCACAGCAATCGAGAGAGGTGCGCTTTGGGTGCGGGACTACTAAAAAAATTGTAGAAAAAAGAAAACAGAAAACATTATAACAATATTTTTAAAAATATAAAAAATATATATATTTAATTTTTTTTAAATATATATATATTAAAAATGTGTAATGTAATCTTAAAAATAAGATGTCTAAAAATGAATATATGTAAAATAAATTTGTAAATCAGTATCAAAGAAATAAATATAACAATTAATAGATTTAAAAATTGTTATTGAATAAATCTTTCTAAATCACTGAAAAACCTTGGGTTTTAGGCAGGTTATACTTTGGAATTATCATTTAAAAAGCCTTTGAAATTCACTGAAAAAACCTTAGGTTTCAAGCATGTTATAGTTAGGAATTATCATTTAAAAAAACCATTGAAATTCACTGAAAAAAACTAGGTTTCAAGCAGGTTATAGTTAGGAATTATCCATTAAAAAAACCTTAGAAATTCACTGAATAAAACATAGGTTTTAAGGGTGTTATAGTTAGCTGAACATTTCACTCATTAAAAACCATTGAAATTCCTCTGTTATAGTTAGTTGTACTAACTGTAACTCTCGCGCCCACAATCCACTGGTGATGATGTCAAATATTACATCTTTCATGACAGTTGAAAGGTTTTGTTGAACCTTTCAACTAAACCATTGCATTGTGAATGATAGGGTAAGGTGAACCAGTAGTTCACTCCACACTCCTTCCACAGTGCAGTCAAGTAGTTAGACATAAAGTTTGCAGCTCTGTCAGATACCACCTCCTTAGGGAAACCCACTCTTGAGAAAACTCCCAAGAGGGATCTTGCCACAACAGGTGCTATAATCGTCCTAAGGGGAATGGCATCTGGGTACCTAGTGGCATGATCTACTACCACTAGGACAAACCTGTACTCAGATGCAGTTTGGGGATCCATTGGTCCAACAATGTCAATCCCTACACATTCAAAGGGAACCCCCACCACAGGTAGTGGTGTTAGGGGGCATTTGTAGTGCCACCTGCCTTACCACTGGCTTGACAGGTGACACAGGAGCGACAAAACTCCTTGGTGTCTTCAGACATGTGGGGCCAGTGAAAGTGTGGGACAATTCTGTCCCATGTCTTGTTCTGGCCCAGGTGTCCTGCTAAGGGAATATCATGGGCTGTGGAAAAAGCAGTCCAGAGTACAACCGATGCCCAGGCTGCTGGCGCAAGATGCCTCTTAGTTCCCATCTTGAACAATTACCAAATAAAGAGACAGGCGCTGGGAGCAGGAACGCAAGAACAGAGTTTTATTTCTCATGAGGAGAGCCTGTCATTTCGGACACGCACACAGTGTCTTCAAGAGGTGCTCTAAAGGTCTTACTGAGGCTTCGTATTTTATACACAGGTCTATGACGCACAAACATTCCTTATTGCAATAAAAGACACTTTGAAGTACGAAAAGACATGTCTGGAATCCCAGCTTCAGGCCTATTCCCATACCCTTCGCTCGGATGTCATTCCCCTCCCATATGTAACAAGTGATTGTAATCTTGTAGCCGGACATTCCAACAGGACACGAGGGCAAGAGGGGATGGTCAGATCAAAGGTTGGGTAGGTGATAGGGCACTTCGGCTGATGTATCGCATTTTGCTGTGCAGGGCCATATGGGGGGTGTACATCCACGAGGCTTGGTCTTATGACTTGGGATCGGGTCGAGAGGCCAAGCGTGGCCAGGGGGGGTCATCAGAAGAGGGGAAGGGTGTTCCTGGGAGGAAGGCGGGGGGTGTGTGTGGGTCAGGCAGGGAGTCGCTTTTAGAGCAGGGTCGCACAGAGGGAGGGAGTGTTATGGCCTGGGGTTTAACAAATGGGGCAGGGAGGCCGTGATATTTAAAATGGCTGTCATGTATGTGCGCGCATGGGCCTACGCCGTCGGGATGAGGCGGTTAATGCTTCGTTTACAGTGAGAGATATGGTGAACACAAATGAACGCCGCTTATGTACATTTACATTTGTCATTTTTCACAGTCGCCGCTTTTTAACATAAGTTAGTTCATTTCCGTGTTTATCCTAACTGGCGGGGTGTACATATAGCCATGTGTGGTCAATGAAATAGCGTTTGTTAATACTAGCGGATGGCGTATAACCATGTGCAGTCGATGCGATAGGCGGAATGCAATACATATGAATTCACATTTGCCGAGTTATACATACAAGTCTAGAGATCGGTATACTACTCAGTCGGGGTCAATCAAGGAAATGTTCCGACATATTATAGAAGCTCTGACTCTCCCTTCGGTGGTATCAATGTACAGATAAAGGTGACCGATAAACATTTTGAAAGCAATACAAAGTGGTTGAGGGAGGAATTCAGTTCAATACAAGCAATTAGTCAAAAAGAGGGGGGTCTTCGTCACAGTGTCTTTTTAGCAGTGAGCCATCACTGGTAGGCTCCAGTAGTCTGTCTTCTTCCGTTGGCGCTGTTGAGCACCGGCGGTGGAACTATAGGTCCAGCTCAGATCCAACCTTACGCGTTGCAGGGTGCGATCTGTCCTCTGCTGTTAGATCACAGTCCTGTTTCCTAACTAATCTTTTTAGGGGTGCCTCATGCTGGGCACCTGCATTTCTTTCTCCTTCCGTGGCAAAACCCTATTCTACCTAAATGCTGTTCTTCCTTTCTGAGTCAAAATCCATGTGGAAAGAAGGGGTGTCGTTGGATAATCGAGGGAAGAGAGGGCGGAGTGGGATCAGATTTCTGAAACAAACCAAGGGAGCAAGGGATAACGAGCAGGCAGGCCCATTGATCGGGCTCGAAGGGCGGGGGACTTCTGGCACAAGTGGGTCAGCAAACAGAGGGCTTCAAGGCGGCCCTTTATCCTTTCAATTTCCGTGCTTGAGAGTGGTGCCTCGTCCCGCGTCTCGTTGCTCTGCGGCTCCACCTTTGGTCAAAGTTACAGATTCTTCATGATCTGCGGCCGGGCTGAGCATCACGTCCGGCCCCTCTCCTCCGGTGGTCGTGCATCTTTGAATGGGTACAAAACAAGCTTTAGAGAACTGGTAGGAGAAGACATTTATACATTTCAATTCAGTCCCAAATCCTAAGTAGTTGGGGGATTTGTTCATCGGTCACAGTTTCGGTGTTCATTCATGACGTATATGGAGAGAAGTCAGACTCCTATCGACTGGGTGTTCTATCAAACTCGAAATCGGACCCTTCAGTAGAGACTCGTCTTTCTAACCCGAGTCCCAACAGTCTTACATTTTCCTTCAGGGTCGGCTAACTCTTGCAAGCAGGGGGAGTGCTATCATCATGAGAGAGGGACAGGGGCTAAACATTCTTTTCTCGAGGAGTAACGGTTAATCAGGGTCATCAGTTATACTTCGGGGGCAGCGGATATGGAGCTGGGGTCAATCGGGAGAAGCGAGGACGTTCTGGACATTCGTACTTGGATGCAGAGGGGTGGGGCAATCTGGGCGTTGGGGATTGTTTTTTTTTCTTTCTTTTTTTAACGAACTGAAAAACGGGAGGCCACTGACATATAGTCCCCCTATAAAAAGGCCAGATCAGGGGACATCAGTCGTCTTACCTGTCCTTTCCTTCTTAGCCAATTCAAGTTCCTCCATTGTGCAGAAAGGAGAGGTAGTAACATGGCAATTTACGATCGTTTTTAGATTCTGTCAATTTTTTTTTTTCCGAACACCTTTGTGTTCACAAACCAATTAGACTTGTGCCGGCGGGGCACAACGTAACCACACAAAGGAAAAGGGAACGGGGGGTTGGACCCTCAGAGAGAGGGAGAGAGAGTCGTCTGCATTCTAAATGAACCACTCAGTACACGTACGACATGGAGAGAGAGAGATAGAGAGAGAGAGAGAGAGAGAGAGAGAGAGAGAGAGGGAGGGAGGAGAGAGGGAGGGAGAGAGAGAGAGACAGAGAGACGTGTACGATAATAGGTCATTTAGTGCGCACACAACACAGGACAGCGGGGGTCAAGTTACATAAAAACACAAGCTGAAGGACAACGTAGATCCATACATTACGTGCACACGAATTTAGACGGGGGAGATAGTACATGTACTACATACAAAAACCCAAGACAAAACATAGAACAGTTTCTGGCCACAAAGATTTCTGCCTGCATGCTGCGCGTTCTTAGTATCCTACTCAATTCATCTGGGTGCTGAGCTTTTTTTTTTACCTTTTTCTTCTTTCTTATCGTCGACTGCCTTGTCTGGTGGCGTTCTGGTTGCAAATACTTACACTTTTGTCAATTGGTCGGGAGTTAACCTGGTCGGGCTAATGCTCACGGTGGGATCTCCGAATCGTTTTCAGTGAATGGGTTTCCAAGCTGAGACAACAGAGGGTATCAGTCGGGACTATATTCCTAGTCTTTCAGGCGGAGGGTACTTGGGTAGACCTCACCCCGGAACGTTCCTTAACCTTTCCTTACTTAGTTAAAGTTTGAATTTACTCATTGGTGCACGTTATTCTTGGTTGCACTAATTGGGGTGCCGGTTGGAGTCAAACTTCGTCATACTGTAATAACCCGTCAAGTTCCTGCTTCACCCTCCCAGTCGCAGTGTTCAGAGAGAGAGAGAGAGACAGTTGTTTCCAATTAAGGGAGCGCTATATCTTTGTTTGTTCAGCGTGTATAGGCACCAAGTTCAGACCCCCTTTTTCCCCATTCCATTGGTCATTCGATCATCACTTAAATCATACACAAAACATTTCTCTTATCAATCCACACATGTGCAACGTACATTCAGTCGAGCTATACACATCAGGGCATGCACACGTGCATCCATATCGCACAAATTCGCCACGTTCTCAGGGGCAGTCCCCATAGGTAATATATAATTTTCACAGTGCTAGCCCGATTTCCGCGCGGGACCATGGCGTGCTGCTTAGGTCTTCTCCATACTTTAGTCGACGTTCCAATGTGATCTGTAGAAGGAGGGGAAAAAGAAGGGGTGGGGGCAGCGTTTTAAAACACATCAGCGCGCATAAACCTGAAAATGCCTTTACGTACCACATACTTGGCCTGTCTCCGCGGCATGCAGTCCCTACCATCTCGGAGTTTAAGCCCAGAGGGACCGGTAGGGCAGGAGAGATAATTATTGATGGCCTGTGTATAGCATAGATCGCTCAAACGTGGCATTTCAGATCGTGTGTGGGGAAGGGCCAAAGCAAAAGGGCAGTCAGTTTAGAGTGGGGGTGAACTTATGTTCTCCTCCAAGGAAGAGGGATGGTCTACAGTGGTACAGGGCCGTTTTCGTTTGTATTAGAGGGGCCTGGTGGCAAGCCTTCGGAGTGGCTTAGGGGCATCTAAAACAACTCCCCTGATACATGTGGAATATAAAGTAGAGGCTAAATACCAGGATCCTTATCGATTGCTTTTATGCTGCACAGAAATGAAAAACACACATACCATTCATGTTTTGCAATATTTCTGTGTACTATACTTTTTAACCTTTAACTAATCGAGCTGCTTCATTTCACCTGTATTGTACTCATATCGGAAACAGTGTTCATTTATTCGAAACTTACCAATCCAAGTGCTACAATTATGTTTGTTTTTCAAAAACCTTTAATTAAAAATGTTGGTGCACAAATACGGGCCTACAACCACGTGGGCCGGCCACGGTGCAGACTGGAACTGTACACGCGGGGATATTTATTTGTGGAAAGCATAACAGAGACCGTGGTCAGAGATTTCATAATTAAAAAGTGCGACAAATACGATAAAATCATGTTGAAAATTCATTGTGAGCAAGTACCATAAGTGTTGAAAATTTTTAAACCTTCAATAACATGATGCGCCAAAACTTAATATCAATTCATTGTCCGAACATATAATCAATGCCCATCCCATCTCGCCATGTGCAAAAATTGCATACGTATCTCATGATATCAAGGCTGAGCAACCGGGACACAACAAGGAGTTGCGAGTTTCATTTGTACCGGCGCCATTTTGGGTGAGGTCAGGCAGGTCCAACTATAGTCAAAATGTCTCCATCAACTCGTGGTTGGACCAGAACCTCTTTCGGCAGTCCAAAAGTTTTTATTAAAGGGTAGCAAAAAGGTATTGGCGAAATGAACCATCAGTCAAAAAAGGGAAAAAGGGGGGGTGGCAACAATCATTCCTACCGGGTCATACTGGTGTTCCACCGGAACTTGATCAAATTGGTAGTCCGCAGGATTTTAGTCATTCATACTGAGGCTGGTGCCAGCGTGGGAGCGCCATCGTCTTGTGGCTGCAGCTTGGTCGTTTCCGTGGGTGACCATGGCAGTCATTCCCCATCGAGGGGTGCCCGCGGGGGTCGGCCCCCACGTGGCTCTCATAGAATCTTCAAAGTCGAGGAGAACACTTCTGGTCGCGGGACTCATTTTCTAGCTGACAAGCGACCGGGCCATCCTTTCACGCCGGGCCCGCTCCTGCAGAGTTGACCGCCCACTTCATGAACTCGGCTGGTTCGGGCGAAGCGTTGTTGCACCGCAACAGTGGACGAGACCCCGCTGGGTGAGTGGAGCGCCGCTGCATCGCAAGAGTGGAAGAACCCTTGTCGGGTGAGTGGAGTGTCGCTACACCGCAAGAGTGGACGAGCCCTTGTCGGGTGAGTGGAGCGTTGGGGGTGCAGCTGGGAGCCTCCACCTGGGGAGGTGGGAGAGGCTCGTCCGCGCCGCCTCTCCCTCCCAGCACACCCCACGCCGTTTCCCGGCTCCGACATTTGTGATGGCCGGACCAGGCGATAAGAGAAGGGGGGGGGGTCGGAGGCAGGAGCAAGACATCCCCCCCCCCATGGCCTGCAGGGCGACAGAAGAGGATGGGAGGACCAGCACATTCCGGACCGACCATCCTGCGACCTCTCCGGCTGATGGCGGTTAGCCGGGCCCCGCCCTGCACGTGTCGAGGCCTCATCTTCCGGATGGGCGTAACCGTGGGCCTGTTGCACCTCGGGAGCTTCCGGAATGGGGGTAGGTATCTGCTGACTTGTATCTATCTCATGTTACCGTTATTGGGCGTGGCGGGCGGTGGGACAGACATGTTTGGAGCAGTGAGGGGCTGCGGAGCCTAGCTACCTCGTGGCCGCCGTGATGTCAAGCTTGACTTTCTCTTACCACTTTCATGTTTCTTATTGTGGGCTGTTTCTAACGTTTCTCATTTCTAGCGAAGTCACAAACTCATCAGTGGCCTACTGATTTTGCTCAATTTCTTTTTCCTTCCTTTTCTAGTGTGTTTCATGCTAAAGTTTCTGTTAACAGGATACGGTGATTACTTCGTATTTTACATATGTCCTTTTTATTAGGGGTGCCCTCCGGTTGAGCCAGATGATCTACCTCTAATAAATGGTCCGGGTGGAACTAGTTTACCAATCAGTGGGGAGTAGATAGGCATGACAGATTACAACGGGGGACAAAGGTCCGCATTACCTACCCTTCACTACTTGCAAAGACTAGACAGAATATTTCTATTCCACGTTATTTGCAGACAGAGAATACCTCAAAAGAACTATTCCTTGAACAATAAATGTCCAGACAATCAATCAATCAGTGGGGAGAAAAACAGGTATGACGGATTACAACGGGGGACAAAAGTCCGCATTACCTATCCTTCGCTATCTGCAAAGGGAGACAGAATATTCCTATTCTTCTCTGTTTGTAGACAGGGAATATCTCAAAAGAGCGATAATCGATAAAAATCGATAACAAACAATCAGTGGGGAGAAAGATAGGCATGACGGATTACAATGGGGGACAAAAGTCTGCATTACCTATCCTTCACTATCTGCAAAGGGAGACAGAATATTTCTATTCTTCCCCGTTTGTAGACAGAGAATGTCTCAAAGAGCAATAGAGCAACCAATCAATCAGTGGGGAGAAAGATAGGCATGACGGATTACAATGGGGGACAAAAGTCTGCATTACCTATCCTTCCCTATTTGCAAAGAGAGAGGAACGTTCCTATTCGTCGCTGTTTGCAAACAGAGAATGTCTCAAAGAGAACCAATACTTCAAGTAGCAACCAAGGCTAAATGAACCAATCAATGAAAAATACCAGTATTTAAATACCGATTCAAATACAAACAATCAATCAATCAGATGGATAAAGCCATCCTACCAATCAGACGTAAAGACGTCCTACTTAACCTTACCCGGACCGGACCGTGTGGACAGTTCTTCGCCTTCCCTTTCCAGCGCCCGATCGTTCTCTTACTCCATGTTTTTACCGCAGCATTCCTGTGGGATTCCAGTCAGGACAGTAGGTCGCTTGAGAGAGGTCCATTCGGAATCGGTGAAGTTCATTCAATCGGCAGCCGGGCGAGGGCCCTCTCATGGCAGGTATACTCCAATCGTTTAGATGTTCACCCCATCGTCTGGACCTCTCTTACCGGACCTTATGTCGCTGATGGACCCCGTGTTGGGACACCAATTGTGGAAAAAGCAGTCCAGAGTACAACCGATGCCCAGGCTGCTGGCGCAAGACGCCTCTTAGTTCCCATCTTGAACAATTACCAAATAAAGAGACAGGCGCTGGAAGCAGGAACGCAAGAACAGAGTTTTATTTCTCATGAGGAGAGCCTGTCATTTCGGACACGCACACAGTGTCTTCAAGAGGTGCTCTAAAGGTCTTACTGAGGCTTCGTCTTTTATACACAGGTCTATGACGCACAAACATTCCTTATTGCAATAAAAGACACTTTGAAGTACGAAAAGACATGTCTGGAATCCCAGCTTCAGGCCTATTCCCATACCCTTCGCTCGGATGTCATTCCCCTCCCATATGTAACAAGTGATTGTAATCTTGCAGCCGGACATTCCAACAGGACACGAGGGCAAGAGTGGATGGTCAGATCAAAGGTTGGGTAGGCGATAGGGCACTTCGGCTGATGTATCGCATTTTGCTGTGCAGGGCCATATGGGGGGTGTACATCCACGAGGCTTGGTCTTATGACTTGGGACCGGGTCGAGAGGCCAAGCGTGGCCAGGGGGGGTCATCAGAAGAGGGGAAGGGTGTTCCTGGGAGGAAGGCGGGGGGTGTGTGTGGGTCAGGCGGGGAGTCGCTTTTAGAGCAGGGTCGCGCAGAGGGAGGGAGTGTTATGGCCTGGGGTTTAACAAATGGTGCAGGGAGGCCGTGGTATCTAAAATGGCTGTCATGTATGTGCGTGCATGGGCCTACGCCGTCGGGATGAGGCGGTTAATGCTTCGTTTACAGTGAGAGATATGGTGAACACAAATGAATGCCGCTTATGTACATTTACATTTGTCATTTTTCACCGGGCTAGTGTCAATAGGAAGCCCCTGAATGCCAAAGGTATGACCAACCTCCTGGCTGCACCAGGCTTGGGGTCTCTACTCTCTGAATACAGGAGTCCATCATCCCAGTAAATCTTATGGGTGCCACTAGCATTCCCAGCAGCCTCTGCAGCAGCTTGCTGTCTGAGGGGTTCAAGAGAAGGGCAGCTCAACTGCGCCTGACTCAGATCTGCCCTGGAAGGGCCCCTGATCCCTAAGAACTTAACCTGATCTGGCTCAAGCTCCTCTGGGACAGTTCCTTCTTCAGGCTCACAATCAGCTTCCTCAGAAGGCTGATCCTCACTCTGAGTCAGGGGGGAAAGGCACTGCCTTAACTCTACTGCTTCTTTTCTTGGTAGGCAACTGGTCCATTTTTCCAGAATCCAGTGCCAGTCCAGTGTTAGACTTTCTGACCGGTGACGAGTCACAGCAAGCACGTGCAGGAATTCCAAGCATTGCTGCATTGGTCCTTAACTCCACATCAGACCAGGCTAAAGTCTCTAAATCATTGCCAAGCAAGCATTCTACAGGGAGGTTTGCACTGATCACAACTTTCTTAAGGCCAGTTACCCCTACCCAGGAGAAATCAACAACTTCCATGGCATTGGTAGTCCTGACATTGCTGGCGTTGATCACTTGGTAAGTCTCACCACTTATGACTTGTCCAGGGTTCACAAAGTCTGGTGTCACTATTGTGACACTTGACCCTGTGTCCCTGTAGGCCTCATCCTTTTTCTCATTAATTAATGGTGTTGTCTGTACTTGCCCAGATTACTGAGACTCACAGGGGAGGTCATATCCATGCCTCCATCACAGACCAAAACAGCTTTAGTTGGCACTCTGACTAGGCCAGAGTCCATCTCCGATCCCAGGATTAATCCTACTACACCCTTCTGTTGGGAACAACCACTTGGAGCTGAACTAGGGGGAACAGTTGCCTTAGGGGAAATGGTGGTTGGAGCTGTCTCCTTTTTGGTGCAATCACTAGTCAAGTGACTATTATTCTTACAAACTTTGCACCATGGTTTCTTTGGGCCTTCTTTCTTTTTGGATTGAGGACCCCCCACCATTAGAAGCATTTTGAGGGCCTTGTGAAGACTTCTGGTCTTTACCTTTCTCCCCACCCTTTTGATCTTGCATCTTTTGGTCACCACCTTAGTTCTGTACCTTCTGCTTCACCCTGGTTCCGACACATTTGTCTCCCTTCTTTCCTAATTCTTGGGGAGAGGTTAGATCAGAGTCTATCAGGTGCTGATGCAACAGCTGGTTCTGACAGTTATTATGAATTTGTTCTTTTATGATCAGATTATACAATCCTGTATAGTCACACACTTTACTGCCCAGTAACCAGCCCTTCAGAGCCTTAGTAGCACAACCTACAAGTCAACCCAGTCTTGAGTCTGTGCCTTCTGGGTGTCTCTGAACTGTATCCTGTGCTGTTCAGTGCTTAAGCCAAACCCATCTATCATAGCATTCTTCAGGACCTTGTAATCATCAGCATCATCTTCTCTTACAGTGAGGAGTCGGGGATCACAGTTTGATCCCCGGCTCCGATGGCAGGGGTCTGCCCGGCACCATGTGACTCTGGGTAATAGCTTGCTTAATCTTCCCAACGGCCCCCAGCACCTTGACACCTTTGGGTAATTGTTCACGCTTTACAAATACTAGACATTTACATTTACATTTACATTCTACCTTTGCAAAGGAGAGCCACACAATTGCTACCCACAGCTCCAGGGGTAGCTTCTGTACTTTGAAGGCCCTCTCCAGTGCAATAATCCCTGGTGGATGTCATCCCCATTCTGATAGGGAGGGACAATCTTTTTTAAGTTTCTATGGTCATAAGACCTATCCCTACCACTAAGGATATTACTGCCACCATGGGGCTCTAGCCCCATCTTTGTCCTCTTTCTTTCAAGAGCTAGGTTCTCCTTTTCTAAGGCTACTTCTTGTCTCCTTATTCTAAGAGGGGCTTCTCTCATCCTAGCATTATGCTCCCTCTTCTTAAGTGAGGTACCCCTCCTATGAACAGAGGCAGAATACCCTACAGATGTACCAGAATGATTGGACTCCTGGGAAGGAGACCTTTCTCTTCTAAGCACACCACCAAGTCTAACTGAGGGGACAAATAGAGGGCCTCTTTGGCCTTTTTCATCCCCAGGCAGATCTGGATTCCCCAGAATAGGTCTTGGACATCTACCTGGTCTATATCATCATCAGAGTCCTGGTGAGGTAACTTACCATTGTTCTCTTCTTCTGATGTACCCACCCCACTGCCTACCATTTCAGGATCTGATGCTTTCTTAAAGTAATCAAGCATTAACACCTCTATAAGGCGTTGGGTATTGGGATTCAGTCCTGGCTTTAATTTTCCCATGGCACCCAAAGTCCTTAACTCCTGGAAAGGAAATGTGTCCTATTTAGATGTCTGTCCTTGACTGGCATCTTGAACAGACCTACGGGGTCCCTCCTTTGAAGACATGACTAGTGAGGTGTGGTGTGTGCACCTACCTACACTATTTGGTTTCCTACTAAACCTCTCTTAAGTTGTGGTGAGGGTATGCGAGGCCCTCAACACACACAATTCTAAGGTCAGTAGAACTTACTGTATTATAAGCTTGTTATTATATGTACCTATGGTACTTTTAGTGGATTTTCAAATGATATTCTCAAGATTATCTGGTAAAACAATGCAAGCTGGAATCCCAGACGCTGCACACCAGTGTGAGAAGTTGGCCTGGCATATGATGTCCACTATTCTAGTGGGCACCTTGCACCAGACCAAACGACCTTTATTGATGGTAGGTTTAGACAACCTTTATAGAAAGCTATCCTAGTGGTAGCTGTGGAGAGCAGTCTTCAGGCTAAGTCTTGAAGGAATGTAAAACAGCTTGTTTTACCAGTCTATAATCTCTTGAAAGATCAAATGAAAGAGCACCACACCAGGTATACATATAAAATATATGTATTTATTCTAAACACAACCCCCACTAGTCTCTTTATGAGGCTAGAGGCAAAAGTACAATACAAGAACCTTAAATAGCACACAGTAAATTAGCACAGTATACGTTATGCCCTAGGGGCCCCACAAACCATATACTAAGAAAGTGGTATAAGAACCACATGAGGGATAGAAGTAAGGCCTAGGGCCTGTAGAACCGCTGGGGCAACCAGGAACCACCCAAGGTAGGGACGCAGTAGACCCAAGGGGGACGCGTGCAGTGTCTAAACACAGCATCAAATCACCGATGACTTCTATTGTGAAAGTTAAAGTTACAAAGTTATAGTTTAGGGACACTTCCAAGTGGACTACGGAAAAACACTTTCAGTACTTGGTACTTCGAGAGTCAAGACCCATGGGAGCACCAAAGTACTCGTGTTACCTCACCCAAGGAAGCCGGGTGCATAGGTGTCTTTTCGTGTCGGGTTTCATCATCAATTCCAATGGAGAGCTGCAATGAAATGCTGCAGGCGTCCAGGAGAAGAGTGTCCGGATGGATCCAAGGGTGTATCAGAGATCTGAAGAACCTGAAAGCAGAAAGGACAGAGTCTGGGTCACTAGCCAGTGACCAGGATAGTGACAAGAAGAAGCCAGCCGATGTTGGGTGCTTTAAGGTGAAGTAGGTGAAGATTTACTCTTCAGCCACGAGGTCCAGGAGGCATCGACGACAACCAGGAGCTGGATTTGTTCTGCCCCATGTTGAATGTCGAGTGCTACAGCATCAGTTTCCAGATTGGACCTAACAAGCCTTAGCACCAGCACCCCACGCAAGATGACAAGATTGGCTTTGGTGCAGACCAGCAAGGTCTGAGGGACTTACCCTTTGGAGGAGAGGCAGGGCACATCTGGAACAACCAGGGAAGCCCTCGAAACAAAGTAGATTCCTTTGTGGGGACCCACTAGCCAGTGGACTAGGGATTGCAAAGGTGCCTCAAGCTGAAATGCTGAAAGAAGGCCCACGGAACACTTGTGAAGTGTAGGCCCACAATCTTCAATGCAAAAACGTGCTCAGGGCTTGGACTACAAGTAGCCCAATGCACAACTTCAGAAAAGCTTGGGAAGTTGATGCACTAGCAAATGTACAGGATGTCCAGGAGTTCCAGTTCCACATCTCTCGTGATAGCTACAGGTCTCAGCTTCGCTGGGGACACGTGTCAGCCTCGGAGATGTGTGGAAGTCTGTATCCTGTGTGGCAGATTCTTCGGGATCCGGCGGGAGCCTAAAAAATGCAGACCGGCAAGACGCTTCTTTGGTGCCTGTTTGAACAGGGGAGTCATTCCTTGACCCCAAGGGAGATTTCTTCCATCTTCCAGTTGATATGGAATATCGAAGGTCCAAGATGTATGTTTCAGAGTTTCGTCCAGGGTAATCTAAAGTCCTAGTGACTGGGTTCCTATACTTATACCAAGTTTAGGGGTTGGACTAACTCTAGGGTCCCACCTATGGGAGGACCTGGGGAGGGGGTGGTTACACCCCTTCCCCTTTGTCCAGTTTTGCACCAGAGCTGGGGCTGAGTGCCCCAGCAACAGGTTCGAACTGGGAAATGCATTGGACACCTTGTGTGCCCCAGGCAGTGTCTGAAAAGCATTCACTGAATCCAACCCACCCTGCCCCAATAAGCCTGTCTGGGCAGGTGCTGGCACCTCCCTGGGCAGGAAACTTACTGTCCAGACCTCCCCTGCCGGAGTTTTGTTGAGCAGCAGGGGGTCAGACTTGTGCCTGTGGCAGCAGCATCCATTTTGTGATGCGGAGGCTCTTTTAAACATTTACTGGGTAAGTAAGTGTGTACATGTCTTCTCCCTCTAGAAGGTTGGAATGCTTCCCCCACCGCCAGAACTGGTGGTGGGGTGGGGGGGGGGGTAGTATTTCATAGTGTTTGACACCGAACATGACATGTTTTAAAAAAGCCATTCCAAAGTTATCATTAACAGTCGAGGATTATAATGCACCTAAGAGTATATGGTATGGCTATACCATAAAACAGCTATAAGGAAGGGATTTCCAAAGCTGCAAAGGGGCTCATCTCAGGCTAGGGCATCTTCTCACACAAAACCAAGCACTCTGCCTTCAGGATTGTCAAGGCCTGCCATAGAAGTGACTTATAGGTTAATATGTGTATATACCCAGAGACGCCTTACAGAAATCCCTACCTCGTCTTGGGCACTGGCGTCACTGGGACCTGAACTATTGCAGTTCGCTTTTGTTTTACCAGCGTTAGTTGGATTGGCCAGTATCCCGCCACGAATACCGGGGAGCAAGCAAGCAGTTTTGGGATTATTAATCCCATGCCGGGCAGAGCACATTGTGGATCAGCCCCTGTTGCACAGACTCTTTGGATATCGTGGCTGAGGTAGTATTGGGGGACCGGAGGAGGCACTCTGCAAATTGCACACATAAACAGGAAGATCCATTTGAGTGTTCTGTGGGGCGCATGCTGTTCCCTGTTCCCCCGCAATGACAATTTTGACATTCTGTGTCTCACCCCGGCACCGCAGTTCCCAGACTTCATCACGCTGCATTCTGGGATATGAAGTCTTGCCCTACTTTCGGGACTTCACACAGGTGCGTGAACTTAACATCAAGGGGTGGAGCGGGCTTGCAACAGCAAGTGATTAAGAAGAGGGACTCATCCACCGCGTGTGACTACAGGATGCTTTGGGGGCTGAAGAAGGCAGAGGGCTGCCGAAATGCATTCGCCACTGTTTAATTAAACAAAGGCTTCCTACCGTTTCCTCCAGGGTTTCTGTCTCTTTTCTTGAAAGGAGAGTGTGTGGATATATATATATATATATGTATATATATATATATATGTATATATATATATATATATATATATATATATATATATATATATATATATATATATATATATATATATATATATATATATATATATATATATATATATTCAATGAAAAAACCATAGGTTATAGACCATATATAGTTAGGGATTTGCATTTACAAAACCATATTTTACTCGCACAAAACCATTGAAATTCCATATATAGTTAGTTGCACTAACTATATATCGCGCACCCGCAATCCACTGCTGATGATGTCACATATTACATCATTCATGACATGGTCAGTGACATCACTGATGACATCACTGATGACATCTCAAATGACATCACTGATGACATCTCAAATGACATCACTGATGACATCACTGATGACATCTCATTTGACATTACTGATCACATCACTGATGATATCATTCATGTGATAATACGATGAACCTCTTCAGACTCTAATATAACCTTAGATACAATCAGTGTAAACAGACACTCACAGACTGTCACTCATCCATGGAGTTACTCACACACCTAGTCAGTCATGCAAAGAATCAATCACACCTCCATTTCCTCAACTATACAGTTATACAAACTTTACTTATTCAAACATATACTAACACATATTTACTCTCTTATACAATCCCTGATACAAGTTCACAATGATCCATACAGCCACTCACACATTCACTGGCTCTTATGCACAGTTATTTATATATGTCAACTCTCACATGTACTGTGTTTTACATATGTACTTACTTTGACATGTAGCACTGAGATATCCATTCACTCACCAATACACTCATGCACACAGTCAACCGCCCATACAGCTGTTTCCACATGCACTTTTGAAACCCTACATCTAGTGAATCAACTGCTCACACATCTATGCACAGAGTCATACACCTCCCAGCCACCCACACACACACTCAGTCTCCCATACAAATACTTGGGCAACCAATCAATAACCCATATAGTTACTCATATAGCTACTTATCAACACATGCAACAGTTTACAGAACAACAGACATAATGATGCACAAATTAAGACAGTTTAGTCACTAACCCATGCACTCAGTGAGACACATTTAATCACTCACTCATACAGTCAGTCATGCACCTACTAAATCCTTCATCCAGACACTTATACATCCACTCATTCTTCAATATGTAAGACATATTTTAACTTTACAGAAACATACAGTCACTGGATGTTGTCATCAGTGATGTCATCAGTGATGTCATTTGAGATGTCATCAGTGATGTCATCAGTGATGTCACTGACCATGTCATGAATGATGTAATATGTGACATCATCAGCAGTGGATTGCGGGTGCGCGATATATAGTTAGTGCAACTAACTATATATGGAATTTCAATGGTTTTGTGCGAGTAAAATATGGTTTTGTAAATGCAAATCCCTAACTATATATGGTCTATAACCTATGGTTTTTTCATTGAATTTCAATGGTTTTTTAAATGCAAATTTCTAACTATATATGGTCTATAACCTATGGTTTTTTCGGTGAATTTCATTGGTTTTTTAAAAGCGAACATCTGTAGCTGTAAAATGTATTCTTCTTTAAATCCCAAAATATATTTAGATATTTATTGATAATTTTTTTTAAATATTTTTTTCTTCGCTTCTAGTTCGCGAACTGGGAAGCTTTCCGTTAGCTCATCTTGATGCCGCGATCTAGTCCGCGAACCGGTTAACGTTACGTTAGCGGAACAGTGACGCGTCGCGGAAGCGCGACGTATCACGTTATCGCGTAATGCGTCTAATGACGCGTCGCGTTAGCGCTCCCGGAAGTGCTCCGGACCGCGAACCGGAAGCGATCTGGGACGCGGCGCGCGCCGCGTAACGTAAGCGGAACAGGTCATGTGACTTGTTTATCAAACTTCTCATTGGTTCATTTCACTTTTGGTTTCCAAATGATGTATGACTAGGTCATGTGACCAAAAAATAACACTTTTCATTGGCTCAGAACTTTTGTTTTCCCCAAATCATGTAAACCCCTCCTTATTTCCTCACTCTGACTTTCATCTTGGTGAGAGAAAGACCATTTACCTGAAGTTCCACAATGGCTTCCATTCTTGCTGCAGCTGGTGCACCCCCACCACCACCTCCACCTCCTCATAAGAAGAGAGGACCACCTAGTCAAATTATGACTAACAGAGAGGAGGAAGAGGAGGAAGAAG
Organism: Lissotriton vulgaris; assembly: GCF_964263255.1. Lineage (NCBI taxonomy): Eukaryota > Metazoa > Chordata > Amphibia > Caudata > Salamandridae > Lissotriton > Lissotriton vulgaris. The sequence goes on along the minus strand of NC_141698.1, from coordinate 204,196,121 downwards.
AAGAAGAGGACAGAGAGGAACAACAATTTGTCGATGAGTTGCCCCGGGTTTCTAAACGAAAAACCAGTTTCATCTGGCAGTTTTTCACCATCCCTCCTGGATCAAAGAAAGTGAATGCAAAATATGCCACCTGCCTCATCTGTGATTACAGATTGTCGAGAGGCACAGAAAAGAAGTACAGTATGGGGAACTATACAATGCATCGTCACATGAGCAGGTGGCATCCCTTGAACTACAGCCGGGCTGAGTTAAGGGATCTTCAAGACAATCCGACGGCAACTCCTGTGGCAAGATCTACCTCCACATTGTCTTTGACGGGAAGAGAGGCACAAGAGACTGTGCCAAACATCCAACCCAACTTCCAGCATATGAAGTTATCTTGTATTTACTGTGGTGCTATGCTGTCATATGGCAACATGAGTGTCAACCTGATGAACATTGCATTTGAAAATCATAAATGCCCTAATGCACCCAAAAAGTAATTTTTTTTTTTGCTCCAGTTGAGCCGTTTTGAAAGCCTGTTTTTTGTTGTCTCCCCTCCATAAAAAACACAAAAAAACATAAAACAGTTCTAAAAATACAAAAAAATCAAAAAATAAAAAAAAATAAAAAAAAAATATAAAACAACAAAAACAAAAAAAAAACAGTTCTTTTCAGAACTACCTCCCCTTTTAAACAAAATTGCTAGAATGTTTATCACTCTGGCAAGCTCTATTTCTTTTGGTTCGCTTCAAGTTCGCTGACCGGTTCGCGAACTTTAAGCGAACTAAAAAAATATTTTTTTAAAAAAAAGAAGAGTTAGTATAAGGGAAGTAAACAGAGAATAATGTAAAAAGAAAGACAGCTAGAGAGAGTAAATGAGAGATAGTGTCAATGACATCATCAGCAGTGCATTGCGGGTAAAAAGAGTAGAAAACATTTACCTTATAATTCTTCTTACCTTTTTTAAATATTTTTTCATACTTTCAATCTGTAAAACAAAGAACAAACATTTCAAAAAATATTAAAACATGTATTTAAAAATTAGAAAAGACAAGGGAAAAGGTTCAAAAACAAACAGTTTTTCAACAACTTTGACATTTACAGAAGTCTCTGCTTCTCTACGTCCCCTACACAATCCTAAAGATATATATTCGAAAGAAACTGTATCTTGATATTGCTGAACTGAGGCATATTTTGGAACATGATGTTTTTCTTGCACTGCTAATGTCTCACAATAGTGATGCAATAGCAGCGCAAAAAAGTGAAAAAGAATCAAAATAAAAAAAACACTTTAAAAAAAAGAAAACAAAAAAAAACAAGAAAAACAACAAACAATTAACATACAGTATTAGAAAAGTCTTTCATTCTTTTATCCATAAAGTTCGCTGCCCAGAAAGCTATCCGGTTCGCGAACTTGGCGCTTACCACGCAAAAAAAAATTTTTTTTTTTGGACCCTCCTAGGCCCTTTTAAAACCTCCACATAAAACCTAGGGGGTCAACGAGGATCTACTATGCCCCCTTATGGTAATTTCCCCCTTTGTTTTGGCCTCCTCTTGTCTCTCGATCCTACCGAGAGACAAGATGGCGGCCGCTCCGGACTGTTTAGAATGTTGACAGACACCGGAGGGCCAATCAGCTTCTCATCGCAAAGTTCCGTTACGCGAAAGGTTCGCTAACCGGATAGCTGCCCGGAGCGCTGTTACAGATATATATCTTGATTTAAACGTTAATTTCTCAAAATCCACTGAAGCACATATATTGAGACCTAGCAAAGGCACATCAGGCTAACAGTCCCTACAATTTTGCCAAGTTTCGTGAAAATCCATTCAGCCGTTCGGGCTAAAAGTGAGTCCAACCGCCCTATGGAAATTAACATGGGAAAAAGGCGTTTTGGGACCCCCCTTTTTTCTCGGCCCCCCCTCCACAAAACCCCCCCAAATTTTCAAGGGCTGCTCAGAAACAAAATGTGCCATTTTCCTGAAAATTTCAGCCAATTCCGTCCACAAACGCAAAAGTTATTAGGCATAGAATTTTCAGAAATCCCATAGGGAAAAAATCCTAACTATATATACCTACTGGCGACCGCCAGTAGGTAATATATATATATATATATATATATATATATATATATATATATATATATATATGTATGTATGTATGTATGTATGTATGTATGTATATATATATATATTCAATGAAAAAACCATAGGTTATAGGCCATATATAGTTAGGAATTAGCATTTACAAAACCTTATTTTACTCGCATAAAACCATTGAAATTCCATATATAGTTAGCTAACTATAAGCGCTAACTATATATCGCGCACCCGCAATCCACTGCTGATGATGTCACATATTACATCATTCATGACATGGTCAGTGACATCACTGATGACATCACTGATCACAACATCCAGTGATTGTATGTGTCTGTAAAGTTTAAATATGTTTCACATATTGAAGAATGAGTGGATGTATAAGTGTCTGGATGAAGAATTTAGTAGGTGCATGACTGACTGTATGAGTGAGTGATTAAATGTGTCTCACTGAGTACATGGGTTAGTGACTAAACTGTCTTAATTCGTGCATCAGTATGTTTGATGTTGTGTAAGCTGCTGCATGTGTTGATCAGTAGCTATAAGAGTGGCCATATGGGTTATTGATTGGTTGCCCAAATATTTGAATGGGAGGCTGAGTGTGTGTGTGGGTGGCTGGGAGGTGCGTGACTCTGTGCATAGATGTGTAAGCAGTTGATTCACTAGGAGTATGAGTTCAAGAGTGCATGTGGAAACAGCTATATGGGCGGTTGACTGTGCATGGGTGTGTTGGTGAGTGAATGGATTTCTCATTGCTACATGTGCAAGTAAGTACGTATGTAAAACACAATACATATGAGAGTTGAGATATATAAATAACTGAACATAAGAGCCAGTGAATGTGTGAGTGGCTGTATCGATCACTGTGAGCTTGTATCAGGGATTATATAAGAGAGTAAATATGTGTTATTATATGTTTGAATAAGTAAGATGTGTATAACTGTATAGTTGAGGAAATGGAGGTGTGATTGATTCTTTGCATGACTGACTAGGTGTGTGAGTAACTCCATGGATGAGTGACAGTCTGTGAGTGTCTGTTTATACTGAGTGTATGTAAGGTTATATTAGAGTCTGAAGAGGTTCATTGTATTATCACATGAGTGATGTGATCAGTGATGACAAATGAGATGTCATCAGTGATGTCATTTGAGTTGTCATCAGTGATGTCATTTGAGATGTCATCATTGATATCATTTGAGTTGTCATCAGTGATGTCATTTGAGATGTCATCAGTGATGTCATCAGTGATGTCACTGACCATGTCATGAATGATGTAATATGTGACATCATCAGCAGTGGATTGCGGGTGCGCGATATATAGTTAGCGCTTATAGTTAGCTAACTATATATGGAATTTCAATGGTTTTATGCGAGTAAAATAAGGTTTTGTAAATGCTAATTCCTAACTATATATGGCCTATAACCTATGGTTTTTTCATTGAATTTTCAAGGTTTTGTAAATGCAAATTCCTAACTATATATCCACTATAACCTATGGTTTTTTCTGTGAATTTCATTGGTTTTTTAATAGCAAATATGAAAAGCTTTAAAATGTCAAGTACGTGATAGATAAAAACATTTTCGTATTTATGCACGCTGATGTGCTTTGAACGCTGCCCCCCCCTCCCCTCCGTTGTAATCCGTCGTACCTCCTTGTCTCTCCATTTGATTGATTGTTGTCCAAGCATTTACTGTTTTAGAATTGGTTCTCTTTGGATCATTCTCTATTTACAAACAAGCACAAAGTCGCAATACTCTGTTTAGTCTTTGCAGATAGTGAAAAATCGTGTAAAAAAAATAAAAGTAATCGAGCAAAATCAGTAGGCCACTAATTGGATCTCTTTTTGACCTCGCTAAAATAGAAATATTAGGAACAACCCTTCTTGAGAAATACGAAAATAGTGACATGAACTGAGCTCCACACCATGAGGGCTGCAAGACAGCTCGGCTCCATCACCCATCCCGCACAAAATAATGACAAACCCTATGCAAATATTAAAAATATAGACAACACACCAGCAAAGAAACAGGGTAAAACATTTTATTAAAAAACTATTTACATAACGTTGGTTTATAAGATGATGTCAGTAGTGGACCGATGTGTGAATAGATCGAAAACAGCACAAGGCTCCAAGATCCGGATAGCAAGCTCCTGGATGTTGGGTGCCATAGTTTAGAGTTCTGAATTTCAGCCTTTTTCAATGCCTGTGCTTTGTTGAATCAAAATGGCGGCTTGACACAAAGCTGACTCAAGCGTTGCTACTGATGCTATGCAGACCAAAACTGGTTTTCAGTTTGTACATTTTTCTAGATTTTTCAATCCAAGTTTGGTTGACTTTGTAGAACGATGGCTTCAGATTTTCAACATACGGTGTGGTGGCGCTGACTGGGAGGGGGCGCTTCGCTCCTGCCCCCTCCCCAAGTAAGATTTTCATACGTGAAAGTACGTTAATGGTTTTGGTCCCTGAGATGCTTCGATGTCACTACCATTCTCAAATAGCATAAGTTCTAGATGTTGGGTGCCATAGTTAAGAGTTCTGAGCAGCGCTTGTAACACTGTCTGAAGCTTATTTCCACCTACTGCAGCTTCACTATTCTCAAAGTAAGTGAGTGTCGTTTGTGGACCTGACTGCATTAGAAAACAATGTGATATGTTACCTTCCTAAACAGCTTGACGGAGGCCCCTGAGGGACGCTGTGATGGCCATGGACTCGGAGAAGACGCTTGGCTCCGACACCCTCCCCAAGTCTTATAGCACTGGTGTAGCCTGAGATCGCCCCCGACATAGGCGGCCGGCTCCCGGCGGTACTTTTTGCCTTTTGATGACTCTTCAATTCTGGACCTTGTCCCACAATCCGTTTGACCTGAAGACAAGCTGTAGTGGGGCGCCCCTTTATCGTTTTAGTTGCCATTCCGCCCGCTTTTGCTACACTGTGCCTCTTCCGCCATTCAGCTGTTTTCCGCCCGCTCTTGCGACTACAGCGTCTCGCTCACCATGTAGTTGAGATGCGCCCGCTCTTGCGGTGCAGCGATAGGCGGCTGCCACAGGACTCTCAAAATGGCGGCCGGCTCTTCGGTTTTGGGCCTGGTCCACTAAAATGGCCCTGGGACACCTTGGAACTCGGACGCTTGTCTGCTAGGGCTTGGGTCCCATTCTCGAAAAGCGTCCCCTCAGCCGTGAAGATTCTACAAAAGTCTTGGGGGCCTCCGACTCCCGCAGGCTTCTGGTGGGGAGCGGCTGCCATGATTGCTCGTGGAATGGCCACGACGGAGCTACGAGATGGTAGTGGTCTCATGCTGACGCCAGCTTTAGTGTGAAACATCCAGAAACACTGTAGACTACCAATTCGATCAGTTCCGGTAGCGCCCCAACATGACCCGGAAGAGAAGAACTTGCCCTCCCCTCTTTGACTGATGGTTCTTGTTGCCTGTCCCCTCTGTTGTCATTTAACAGAACTTTTTGGACTGCTGAAAGGGGTTGTGTTCTGAACGCTGGTTGGTGGAGACATTTAGACTATATTCTTGACCTACGTTGTCGCGTAATGCGTTTTATGACACGCCGCGTTAGCGCACCCGGAAGTGATCCGAGGCGCGGCGCGCAGCGCGTAACGTAAGCATAACAGGTCATGTGACTTGTTAATAAAACTTTTCATTGGTTCATTTTACTTTTGTTAATTTAATGATGAAAAGCTTGGTCTTATGACCTAAAAATTACGCTTTTTATTATTTTCGAACAATATTTTTTTTTCAAACATATGTTATAATATTCCAGGCTAATGTACTTTCCCGGAAAATTTACAACTGTCTTGCAAGTAAAATATATTCCTTTTTCGAGAAAAAGGGCGTTTCTTCCTTCCATGACGGAGCCGTTGAGTAAAAGAGATTCGGCCTGCTGTCTTAGTCGCCGATACGCCTGATTATCAGATTCTTATCGATCACTTTATGTTGCAGACATGAAAAACACAACTGCCCTTGACCATTTATCTTTACTGCGTTCCTACATATTATACCTTTTATCCGTCATGTAATTGGACTGCTTTATTTCACTTGCCTTTTACTGATTCCAAAACAGTCACTAAAAGTAAAAACTTTACAAATGAAAATACTACTACCGTGTTTTGTTTTAAAAACCTTTATTGTGAAAATGTCAGTATACAAATACGGGCCTATAACCACGTGGGCCGGCCACGGAGCAAACTCAAATCGTATATGATGAGGAGACATTTACACTGTAGAAGAACGTAACGAGCGGGCCATTAGGTGACAAGAACAAAGGTGTCTAACAGTTGCGGAATCGGTGGACGTACATTTTGTAATTAAAATACGACAGGGCCACTTACAATAACATTTTCTAGATATACATTTGCGGGCAAAGAGTTACGAGTCCCATTTATACCGGCGCCATTTTGGGCGAGGCCGGGCAGGTCCAAGATATAGTCAAAATGTCTCCACCAACCATCGGCCAGACCAGAACCCCTTTCGGCCCTTTATGTTACAAGATGGTGTCTTCTATTCAGAAAATATTGGTGGCAGCATTTTGAAAGGAAACAGAAACAGCCGTTCTCCTAGTGAGTTTCACATTGTTACATTTAGGAAGAATGTTGAAGAGTAGTATGTGGAAAATCTGAAGCCATTTTTCTACAAACTCTCAATCAGACTTAGATGGAAAAAAAACCTGAAGAATGTACAAACTGAAAACCAATTTTTGTCTGTATAGCACCAACAGTAACGCTTGAGTCAGCTTTGTGTCAAGCCGCCATTTTCATTCAATCAATAGCGTCCCCCTGCACACATTCAGGGACCTGGTCGTGTCTTTAGATGAAACGCATTGTAGGAAAAGAAGCAGAAAGGAAAAGGAAAAAATTTCCGCCGGACCTAGTGAAGCTGCAGCAGGTGCAAATAAGCTTCAGACAGTCTTACAAGCACTGCTCAGAACTCTCAACTGAGGCACTCAACATCCAGGACTTGCCATTCGGATCTTAGCGCCTTGTATTTTTGTTTTGTTCTTGATGGAGGGGAAACAACAAAAAACAGGCATTGAAAACGGCTCAACTGGAGCAAAAAAAAAATTACTTCTTGGGTGCATTAGGGCATTTATGATTTTCGAATGCCGTATTCATCAGGTTGATGCTCATGTTGCCATAGGACAGCATAGCACCACAGTGTATACAAGTTAACTTCATATGTTCAGATGAGGCAGGTGGCATATTTAGCATTCACCTTCTTTGATCCAGGAGGGATGGAGAAAAACTGCCAGATGAAACTTGAAACTTGGCCATCCAGATCTCGGCGCGTTCGACTCACTGTACCGCAACAGTGACCGCAATTCAGCTGGACACGCCGTCTTTCGGCGCAGCATTGTAGGATGGCCACACCAGTGCGGCAATTTGCTGGACACCACCTCGGTGCCATCCAGATCTCGGCGCGTTCATTCATTCAATAGCGTCCCCCTGCACACATTCAGGGACCTGGTCGTGTCTTCAGAAGAAACGCATTGTAGGAAAAGAAGCACAAAGGAAAAGGCAACAAGTTCCGCCGGACCTAGTGAAGCTGCAGCAGGTGCAAATAAGCTTCAGACAGTTCTACAAGCACTTCTCAGAAATCTCAACTGAGGCACTCAACATCCAGGACTTGCCATTCGGATCTTGGCGCCTTGTGCTGGTTCCGACCTATTCACACATCGGTCCGCTACTGACATCACCTCATAAGCCAACGGGGCACCCCACGCCGACTTCCGGCGCAGCATTGTAGGATGGCCACACCAGTGCAGCCACTTGCTGGACACCACCTCGGTGCCATCCGGATCTCAGCGCGTTCGAGTCACTGTGCCGGAAGAGTAACCGGAACTCAGCTGAACACGCCGTCTTTCGGCGCAGCATTGTAGGATGGCCACACCAGTACGGCAATTTGCTGGACACCACCTCGGCGCCATCCGGATCTCGGCGCGTTCGAGTCACTGTACCGCAACAGTGACCGCAATTCAGCTGGACACGCCGTCTTTCGGCGCAGCATTGTAGGATGGCCACACCAGTGCGGCAATTTGCTGGACACCACCTCGGTGCCATCCGGATCTCGGCGCGTTGTGCTGCCTTCGGCCTATTCGCACATCGGTCCGCTACTGACGCCGCCTCACGTGCCAACGGATTTTCTACGCTTTTTGTAGCCCTATGTCGCATAACAGGTCATGTGACTTGTTTATAAAACTTTTCATTGGTTCATTTTACTTTTGGTTTCCTAAAGATGGAAGGCTTGGTCATATGACCTAAAAATAACACTTTTCATTGGTTTAGAACATTTTTTTTTCCCAAACGATGAAAGCCCCACCTTGTTTCTGGATCATTCAGACTGAAGCTGGCGTCAGCATGAGAGCACCACCATCTCGTGGCTCCGTCGTGGTCATTCCGCGAGCAATCATGGCAGCCGCTCCCCACCGGAAGCCTGCGGGAGTCGGGGGCCCCCAAGACTTTTATACAATCTTCACGGCTGAGGGGACGCTTTTCGAGAATGGAGCCCAAGCCCTAGCAGGCAAGCGTCCGACTTCCAAGGTGTCCCAGGGCCATTTCAGTGGACCAGGCCCAAAACCGAAGAGCCGTCCGCCATTTTGACAGCCATGTGGCAGCCGCCTATCGCTGCACTGCAAGAGTGGGAGCAACTCCACAACATGGTGAGCGAGACGCTGTGGCCGCAAGAGCGAGCGCAACTCAGCTAGATGGCCGCCACCTGGGGAGACCCGTTCACGCCGCCTCCCCCCCCCCCCCCCCCGGGCCGCCGCACGCCAATTTTCGGAGCAGCATTGTAGGATACCAAAACCAGTGCGGCAGTTTACTGGACATCACCTGGGTGCCTGTCGTACATGTTGTGTCAGCCATGTGACACTGGACACAGACCGCTACTGACGAGGCCTCCCCCCGCACCACCCGGGACGCCCCACGCTGTTTTTCTGTGCTGCATTGTAGGATCCCTAAACCAGTGCGGCACCCAGGCGACATCACCTGGGTGCCGTCCAGAACTCTGCACGTTGTGCTGCCTTGGGACTATTCGCACAACAGACCGCTACTGACGAGGCCTCCCCCCGCCCCACCCGGGACGCCCCACGCCAATTTTCGGAGCAGCATTGTAGGATCCCTAAACCAGTGCGGCACCCAGGCGACATCACCTGGGTGCCGTCCAGAACTCTGCACGTTGTGCTGCCTTGGGACTATTCGCACAAAAGACAGCTTCTAACCATTGTTGCTTTTTGTGTTAATAAATGTTTAAATGTTTTTAGTTTTTGTTCTGTTCATTATCGTTAAAAGTTAATAAAGTTTTATAACCTTAATTTGTTGGAGTGTTATCTATTTTTTGTAAAACGGGTGAATGGGGCCTTGAATCGGGTTATTGTCATGTGTGGGCTTTGGAAGTGTGCTGCTGCAGGATCGGACATTTCAAACTCAAATGCACGTTCTTTTTCTTACCTTTCCGAAGCATGGAGCGCAATAGCAAGCAGAGAAAGGGTGATGCACGTGTTGAACACTACCTGACCTGGCAAGTTGCTGGCAGTGCCCCCCCGCCCGCTCCTGAAAGAGGGCACACACACACCGCCGCCCCGAGTACTTCAGAAATCTTTAAAAGACCATGCGCTTGTTCATGAGGCTTAAATGGTTTATCACCTCTTCTAGAACCCCTACATCGACCCTCTGACGTTTCATGGAAAAATTACCATGTAACACAATACCAAGCCCTATCAGCTGAAACCCCCAAGGAATCGTGGGGCATATTAGCAAGGGGGTTTATCTCCCCTTTTTTGGCTTTAAAAACCATGAAAGCGGAGATAAAATTATTTCCCTATTATCAAGCTGTCGCTAACACCAGTTAGTGACACCTAAAAGGAGATAGCGACCATCTTGGGCCCGGCTTTGCATGTCAGTGATACTTATCACTAATGACATGCAAAGTGGCGTGCCAAGATGTTAGCGACTGGAAACAGTCCCTAACATCGCTACCTTCTATTACCAACTTTTGGAGATATTCGCACTAAGCGCGAATATCTCCAAAAGCTAACACCTGCCCTGAGCAGGTTTTAGCCATGTTATCCAATGGGAGGTGGATAACATGGCTAAGAGCATTAGGTCGATAATACATGAATATCGCTGACTTTTCTGCGATAATAGCAAGGTTTATCTGCGATAAAAATCGCCGATGTGCGGCGATAATTTTTGTCTCTAAACAAGTTATAGACAAAAATTATCGCTAGTTGTTAGTAATATGCCCCCGGGTTTTTGCTTGCAGAAATCGGGAGGCGGGAGACTAGCACTGAAATCAGTACTCACACGCCTGAATCAGGAGGATTGGCATGTCTGAATTCTCTACAGCTGGGGCCATAAACTACATCCGCAGGGGTAGGTGATAGCCTGGGACCAGCCTGGCATCTAAAATGGCTGCCGTGCACGACAAAATTGTGGCATTCGAAAAAAGGCAAGATGGCGCAGCCGCTGGAAGAGATGTATCAACATATATCAGCCTCCTCAGCCACCCTCAGGAAACATAGGGGATTAGGATACGTCTCCCGCACCCCCTTATACCTAGTAATTTAATTTACGAAGCACAAAATGGCGAATTCCCGTTTCGCTACCAGTTTGCGGCCCAGTTCGCGGCCCGTGAAGCGCTTCTACCGTGAAAAATCATTTTTTTTTTATTTTCCCCACGGGACCCTTTAATAACCCCAACAACATTCCTAGGGGGTCAAGAGGGGGATACCTTGCCCCCTTTCATTAAATTCCCCCTTAGTTTTTCACCTTTTCTTCTCTCTCGATCCTACCGAGAGACAAGATGGCGGCCGCTCCGGACTGTCACGCAGCAAAAAAAAAAAAAAAGCTCACGCACAGCCGCTGGAAGAGATGTATCAACATATATCAGCCTCCTCACCCACCCTCAGGAAACATAGGGGATTAGGATACGTCTCCCGTACCCACTTATAACTAGTAATTTAATTTACGAAGCACAAAATGGCGAATTCCCGTTTCGCTACCAGTTTGCGGCCCAGTTCGCGGCCCGTGAAGCGCTTCTACCGTGAAAAATCATTTTTTTTTTCTTTTCCCCACGGGTCCCTTTAATAACCCCAACAACATTCCTAGGGGGTCAAGAGGGGGATACCTTGCCCCCTTTCATTAAATTCACCCTTCGTTTTTCACCTCTTCTTCTCTCTCGATCCTACCGAGAGACAAGATGGCGGCCGCTCCGGACTGTCACGCAGCAAAAAAAAAAAAAAAGCTCACGCACAGCCGCTGGAAGAGATGTATCAACATATATCAGCCTCCTCACCCACCCTCAGGAAACATAGGGGATTAGGATACGTCTCCCGTACCCACTTATAACTAGTAATTTAATTTACGAAGCACAAAATGGCGAATTCCCGTTTCGCTACCAGTTTGCGGCCCAGTTCGCGGCCCGTGAAGCGCTTCTACCGTGAAAAATCATTTTTTTTTTCTTTTCCCCACGGGTCCCTTTAATAACCCCAACAGCATTCCTAGGGGGTCAAAAGGGGGATACCTTGCCCCCTTTCATTAAATTCACCCTTCGTTTTTCACCTCTTCTTCTCTCTCGATCCTACCGAGAGACAAGATGGCGGCCGCTCCGGACTGTTTAGAATGTTGACAGACACCGGAGAGCCAATCAGCTTTCTGCGCGCAAAGTTCCGATAAGCGAAAAGTAAGCGGACCGGATCGCTGCCCAGAGCGCTGTTACAGATATATATCTTGATTTAAACGTTAATTTCTCAAAAACTACTGGAGCACATATATTGAGACCTAGCAAAGGCACATCGGGCTAACAGTCCCTACAATTTTGCCAAGTTTCGTGCAAATCCATTCAGCCGTTCGAGCTAAAAGTGAGTCCAACCGCCCTATGGAAAACTCAATGCAAAAAACGCGTTTTGGGACCCCCCTTTTTTCTCAGCCCCCCCTTGACGAAACCCCACCAAATTTTCAGGAGCTGCTCAGAAACAAAATGTGCCATTTTCCTGAAAATTTCAGCCGATTCCATCCACAAACGCCAAAGTTATTAGACATAGAATTTTCAAAAGTCCCATAGGGAATTAATCCTAACTATATATACCTACTGGCGATAGCCAGTAGGTAATATATATATATATATATATATATATATATATAGATAGATAGATAGATAGATATATATAGATATAGGTAGATATAGGTATACTATATCTAAGTAAGGGGTGCTTACACCACCTTACCCAGGCTGCAAGTGCAGACCTGTGGTGCCATTTTGGAAGGCTTCCCAGGGGTGGCATAATACATGCTTCAGCCCCTGGTAGGCCTCTGGGCTACCTATGCCCTTGGTACCTAATTTACCATATACTAGGGACTCACAAGTGTAACCCAGTAACCAATCTGGAGTGTACCAAATGTTCAGGTAACCAATTTAGAGAGAAAGCACTGTTTAGCCTCACTGATTATATATAACAATTACTTCACAACTTGAATCACTTCTCATTGTAACAAATGATCCTCTACAATGTGATTGTACCTTGCTGAACAAATCAATCCACTTGAATCCTTGTTTTAGTTAAATATATATTGTTAAAAGAAATACAAAGGAAAAAATTCCATGATATAAACCTTATCTGCAGTTGCGCAGAGTATGATATCCTATTCATTAAAATTATTTAGGGAAGGGAGGAGGACTTCGCTTCTGGTGAGTTCATGAGCCCTCCTTTCGCTCATAGATGGTAATAAATAGCATGTTACAGTGTGCTGGTTTGGGGTTGTGGGAACATGCTTTTTTCACTCTTTATAAAAACCGGGTCATAATTGAAGACCATAGAGGGATACCAAAACGTGCTACTTTTCAATTTAACATGGTTTTCAGTAGAGAACGTGAACCACTGAAAACATGAAACAAAATGCTGCACAATATTTCTCTATATGTTATTGCCATAGCAGCCTGTATGTTATTCAGTGCTTTTGTTTTGGTCTGGTTTATTTCCTGCGTCCAGCCGTTCCTGAGATAAATTGAAAAGTGAGCATGCACTCTGATGCAGAGGGTGACCAGATCTTGAATCCCAAAAACCGTGCATTCCAGAAACATAGAAAGTAGCACTGCAATTTTACAGCAACCTAGTGGAAAAATATCTCTTAATTGACAGAAATGGAACACAGCCAAAGAGGCGCTATGGGGAATAAAAAGTAACTTTGGAACATAGTATCATCTGTTTTAACTGAATGGCTTTCCGCTAGCAGCAGCAAACTAATTCTGCCCTGGAGCATTCTACTTTCTCTGAAAACTAGGACATGAGTTAAATGTACTGAAATCTCCCAGGACAAACGCTCAAAAGCCGAGACTGTTCCTGCGTTTCCGGCGCACGGTGGCCTGCTCTACTGGTTAGGAATCTCTGCCTAAGCGAGTCCTGTTTATTTCATTTTCTGCATATGAAAGTGTAAAGTATCCATTCCCCCCACTCTTTCTCTATGCGCAGGATTAGTGGAGGAAAAAAGGAGAGACGAGAAAAAAGAAAAAAGTTCAAATGGAAAACAACAGCAGCAGTGGCGTCACTAGGGTTGGTGTCACCCGGTGCGGGTATTTCATGGTGTCACCCCCTCACTACTTACCGCATGGACCTCATGTGCCATCAGCGGGTTTGTCTTCCAGTCTGCACCCTTTCCACTGTTTACCTAGGGGTACCCTGCGCGAGTTTCAGGACGCTCATCTGCATGTCCAGCGTTGTCCCCTGTTTTTTGCGAGCATTTGTGCCTGTATTTGCTCAATATAAACTCACTTGACTGCAGTTTGTTTCACTCTGCGTCTGGGCGGCGTTATACTTAGTTCACTGGTTTCCACTGTATTGAATTATTCTCTGGTTCAGGCCTTTCCTGAAGCCACTTTTAATAACCACTAACTCTGTGTTGATACAAATATTGCCAGGCAGTTTTCTGTGTCTCAACCCACTGCCCACTAAGCAAACTAAAATGGTCGCTTTATTGTAATGGTTCCATTTACTCTGTAGCGCCAAGAGGCCTGCATAGTTAATGTGTGGCCTTCTATTGATTACTCTCAGTATTCCTAGTTGTGTGAGTAGAATTAATGAATGGTAATTTTTTTATAAACCAAAGTAGTGCCAGGATAGTAATTTATTAACTGCTGTTTGATGCTTGCTGAGTTTCTAACCCACTAAAGTAAGCCTTGGACTGCTTAACTTTGCTGCTGTGGGAGTCAGGTGCTACAGGGATGTACTTTCAGTCACTTTTGGATGCAATAGTAGGAATAAGATCTAGGGTGGAAATTAGTAAATAGCTCTGATTCACACAAACTGGGTGTAGTAACTTCCGATTGCCCTGGGACTACTGAAAAAAGTTACCAAAGCCTCCATCAAAAAGGCATATGGTCCCACTTCTCTCAGCTCAGCCTCATCTCAGAAATAATCAACCCACATAGAGAACTACTCATTTAAAATAAACTGATTCCAAAGTGACATTCTCCCAATAATTATGCCACTCTCTGTCAACCCACTTTCTTGCAAAATCCAAGGAAAGGGACTCTTATTTTGAGAGAAGTACTAAAAATTATAAACTAAATCACAGCATCTCATAAAAAATAGGACGACTGTCAAAATTACTAACTTTCAACCTCCTAACACCATAAGACTTCTCCACAATGCCCATCCTGAATAATATATACTGACCCACCTGACACAAAACACGTCCAAAACCGAAATACGTTCATGTGCAAATTGAATAAAAAACCACCCATCAACAATTTGGTCCCCAGTACCAAAGATTGCCACCAAGCAACCTATGGACTCCATGGTCTTGCTGATAGCAGAATCTAATAATGTTGAAATAAAGATTCTACCTGCTGAGATGCTTATAAAGAATTTTCACATACGTACGTTTCTTCCACATATTCCTAGCGATCATTTCATTATGATATTCTACATGAGCCTTTTTCATAAATTGCATGGTGATGGCACCGTGTTAACTCCAAACCCGTTAATACTGGTACCATGCTGTTACACCTCGCCGGGTGGGACAGACACCCGCCATTTTCCGATAAGGTCATGGTTACCTTTTGGGGCTTTTATGCATTCAATGGTTGTTAAACCAATAATTTAGAGGTAACACCAAAAGATAATGTGCTGCTCCGGCGTGACTGTAATTGTGCTCATTATGAAATCCATACAACATAACAGAAGACTCCATCAATTTAGTTAATTTCAGATTATGTGTTCCATAAAATCATGTTAAAAACAAACCAGGGCCTGCAGGGGACAGAATACTGTACAATCTCCCACCTTCGGCCAATCACGTTGAAGCGGTTTAGTGCCCTGTACAAGAAAACGTGCTCATTCAAATAATGGTTATTATTAAAGAATTTGATCTTTTTAATGATTTGCCTCTCGAGATGGGCACCTGAACCCCATCGATTTTGAAAGTGGACACGAGTCACTGGCATCAGAATCCTAAAGTTTCCTGATTCTATGCTTAAGTAGCTACTCCTGTACACTAGCGTTTGCTTTGCATTCTGGGACGGTTATCCTGTTTATATTATAATACATTAAGGAAAGCAAAAAAAAGAAATGATGTACGGCAGCCTAAAAGAACATCACTTTACTATGACGTGGAATTCACTTCCTCAATTCACCACCTGCTTTGAGCATATGATCCAGCACAGGCGCTTTCCTTACCTCAGTCTGCACACGAGGTCCCACGGGCCCGGCCGGTCTCGGAGCCGGAGGCCCCCGCCTGTGAGCCATGGTGTGGGGGCACAATTAGGAAAATATGGGGTAAAACCCCGAGCCCCGGGAGCTAAACCCTCCGGCGGGGCCAGGTGGGGATCGGCCGCGCGGTACTCCTGGGTTCAGTGTAGTGGACCACGCAAAAGCATTCTGCCTCTCCTTGCGTGAGTGACGTTGGGAAGTTGGAACGTCATTGACGTCATGAACGCTGCCTCGTACAAAACAGCCTAATAACAATCTTGGCCTGCGGCCTCGTAATGGGTTGGTGACACCGTGAGCCTCTGCTTTAAATAATCGTATTGCTTTGCTACATATCAAGAAGCGAGGTCGCTTCCTGATATGTAGCAAAGCAATACGATTATTTAAAGCAGAGGCTCACGGTGTCACCCCAGGTGACGGTGTCACCCGGTGCGGTCCGCCCCCCCCCCCGCACCCCCCTAGTGATGCCACTGAACAGCAGAACTATGAAGCCAACGTTGAAGTATGCATATTTCCCTGGTCTAGCCGCTCCATTGGGAGCGAAGATGTTATGCCACTTTTTTGTGGGCGGGCCAAAGGTTTATAAAAATGTGCCTTTACCTCTTCAAGACTGGCACTGACAGAGGGACAAAGGAAGAGAGAGGGAGACCGAGAAAGGGTCAGAGGAAGCGAGAGAGACGGGAGCAGGCGTCTATTCTGCAGTATAGCTTTGAGTACGTAGGAGTAGGGGTAAAAGTAAAAATAACTAGATTTAACAGTAGGGTTGAATTCAATTACGAGATAAGGAGTAAGAATGTGTAGGAAAAAAATAGAATTTTAGAAGTGAGTCCATAGAAATCGAAGTAGGTGGAAGTATGAGCGGGAGTAATGTTAGAAGTAGGTAGGAGCAATTACAAGAGCCGGAGTAAGAGTATATGTAAAGAGCAGTACGACTAGGTTCAAGTAAGAGCTTTTGGAGGAGTCAGCAAAATCGAGGGGCATATTTATCAACATAACCCAAACCCCAGCGTTACTCCTCAATCTGCGGCCCGTCCCTTCCTGTTCCTTCTGTCCACATTGTAAATGCTGTTTCCCAACTCAAGTGCAACACAAAACCTAGATGAGAATATCTAGCCATGCAAGGTCACCTTCCGTGGCCCCGTATCAACTGGTAAATCTGGATTAACGCAAGGCAGTGCAAGTCCCTGCTTTGCATTACCCTGCCCCAGGGAAGCGCTCCATTGGTGGAACATGGATCTAGTAGAGTTGTGTGGCTCACTGGTTAGAGGTGGCAGACCCGGAAGCAGAGGACGGCCCGGGACCAGGGTTCAATCCCCGATGCGGCAGGGTCGAGAACTAGGGTCAGCGGACTCGATAATTCTCTCCTCGGTGCCTACTCTAACCAGGGATCACACTCGGCAACTCTGGGCATTAGCTTGCCTCATCTTCACAACGGCCCCCTACAAATGCTGGGGATGCCTGGTTTCACCTTGGAGATACCCAGGAGGGAACATCTCACAGGGAAAGCCAGGACGGGTTCCCCAGCGGTCTATAGCGCCAAGACGGCTCCGGGAAGCAGTGCGCTTTACAAGAGACTTACATTTACATTTACATCTTCCCATACATCCACTATTGGATTCTGAAGCATTCCCAGATTTTTCAATGGTGGACCTGAGAATGCGGCAGAATGCTATGCCTCCCCAGGGGTGGTGTAATGAGGAGGAATAGCTTTAGTTCTCCCTTTTGTCCTCTTTCTATGTGGGCTGCATTCTGCACCAGCAGGTAGACATCAGAAATGTGCCATATCATGATAGACCTGGCACATTCCTTCCCTTTCCCTTTTACACAGCACAGCATGGCACAGCAAGGTGTCTTGCTGCATTGTGTTGAGTGAGATAAATATTCACCTAAGTATACAAGTAACAGTAGTAATAAGAGTAAGTGTACGAGTAGGAGAGGGTATAAGTAAAAGAAAATTGTAGGCATAAGTGGAGTAAATGTAGGAACAACCTTATGAGCACTACGAAGTTTAAATGTAGGAGTAATACCAGTGGATGTAAACAAAGGAGTAAGCAGAAGTAATTAAGTGTAAGCAGGAGTAAGTAGAAGTATGAATAAAATGAGGCATAGGCATAGGTAGGAGAGTGGGTGTATATGTAGATATTATTTGAATTAAGTGGAGAAGTAAAAGTAGGGCTAAGTGAAGCTAGACGTGAGAAGAAGTAGGAACAAGTAAAAGTAAGAATGAAAGAAAGTAGGAGGAAATAGAAGGGAGAAGATAAATAGGAGCTAGTATAAGTAACAAAATGTTAAAGTAGGAGTAGGTGGGAGTAAAAGTAGCATTATCTGTGAGCAGTAGGGGTAAATAAGAGTTCGACAAGGCATTTGTAATGATCATTTGTATCTAGAAGTAAGTAGAGGAAAGAAGTAGGAATAAATGATAACAACGCCTTTACATAAATGAAGTTTCCTACTGGTGCTCTTTCTGCACAATAGTGATTCTATTTCAGTAACAAGCGCAGTTGAAATGTATGACTTGTTTCAGAACAACAGCATGTGATCATTATGTGTTCACTACTTGCCACAAAGTCATGATTAGTCTCAGTGCCCGTAGTTTAAAGATAAAAAGCCATATTTAATATTTGGTTTACAGCCCATCCTCAACCAGGGTGATGGAGTAAATTACTCCATCGCCTTCATTGTGTTGGTGCTCGCCAAATTTCGAAATGTCCACTGGTCCAGACATAAAGGTGGTTCCTGTCAATGCATTATAAGTTTGGTGGACAGCACCGTCAATATGATGGAGCTGTATGTCAAATGTAGAATTTTCTATTGTTTTCAAAAAAGCAGCATTTTCTTTTTGAAAATAAAATAAAATAAAAATGCCCCACTCACCATGGCATTTTGAGCATGTTCACTGCCACTTACTGCCAGGTGTTTCCTGGCAGTGACAGGCATTGAAAAACATATGTGTGTCCATCCATTTAAATTAGGTGGTCCGACATACAGCCAAACCTTGGATGGCCCATACTCCGTAAGTCCATCAGAGGGGTTTGACTAAAGTGTAGACAGAGTAGTGTCCATGATTTGATTTGATTTGATTTGATTTGATTAGATATTTATTAAGCGCTCAATTCACCCTGGGGCATCTGGGCGCTGACTAGAGATTGGACTACTGCTGAAGGGGAACCCGATTGGAAACAAGAGTGAAAAAAGGAAAGTCTTCAAATGTTTCCTGAAAGTGCCATAGTTCGGAATGGCTCGCAGTGACTGTGGGAGCTGATTCCAATACCTGGGGGCCAAATAGGAAAAAGCTCTCTCCCCTGTCCGGGTAAGACGAATTCGGGGAACTTGTAGTAGATCCTGTGAGGTGGATCTCAGTCTCTTACTGGGATAATATTTAACCAGTTTATGTTGTAGGTAACGGGGACCTTTATCATTAAGATCGTTATGGGTTAGGCAACATATTTTAAAAAAGAATCTCTTTTTTACATTAAGCCAATGCAGTTCTCTAAGCAGCGGGATTGATGGAGAACCAGCCGGGTGATTTAAAATCATTCTTGCAGCCGTATTCTGAACAATTTGCAATTTGGCCAGGAGAGTCTCCCCCACTTCTACCAGCAGGGGGTTGCCATAATCTAGATGACTGGTTACCAATGCGTGAGCTAAAGTCCTATGATGGCAGGTGGGTATGAACGGAAGTATTGTCCGAAGAAGTCGGAGACCATAAAAGCATGTGCTGGTCGTAATTGCAATATGGTCTTTCATAGACAGGGAGCGGTCAATTTTTATTCCTAGGTTCTTTCCGGAGAGTTTGGGGGGGGGGGTGGTCAGGCCACCAATCTTCTGTCCAGATATCTGGAGCTTTCCCCATTAACATAATCTCTGTCTTCCCTGGGTTCAATTGAAGATAATTCACAGTCATCCAGTCTGAGATCAGCTTCATGCCATTACCAAAACACATTTTTTCTTGCCCTGGACATTTCCCGATCGTGAACATCAGCTGAGTGTTGTCAGCGTATAAGATGATTTCAAAACCCAGCTGTTCCACAATCTGGGCCAGAGGTGCATTATATATATATTAAAAAGGGTGGGACTCAGACAGGAACCCTGAGGGTATTTTTGCCGAGGAATAGGGACCTAACGTGACCATTTGTGTTCTCTCTGACAGAAAGTGTTGTACCCACTTTAAGGCTGTTCCTTTGACACCGCAGTCTGTTAGTCTCTCCACTAGCTTGATGTGAGATATAGTATCAAAAGCTGCAAGAGAGATGTAAAAGAATCAGTATCGCAGAGCCGCCCGAGTCCATAGTTTGTCTTAATGAGTCAGTTACTGCTAGGACAGCTGTTTCTGTACTAAAGCCGGGGTGAAAGCCCGACTGTGAAGGATTTAGGATTTCATTCTGTTCTAAATAGGAACTAAGCTGTTGATTTATAATATTTTCCAGCAGCTCCCCCAAAAGGGTTAAAAGGGAGATAGTCCGATAGTTACTGAGAATTGCAGGGTCTGCTGTAGGTTTTTTAAGAATAGGACAAATTCAGACTGGGACACAGTACTGAAACCACCATGCTCCACATTGTCGATGATGCTCTTCTAGCCCTTGACCAAGACAAAACCTGCCTCCTGATCCTCCTTGATCTATCCTCCGCCTTCGACACGGTCAACCACGAGATGCTACTCGAACGCCTTAAACTGAAAATGGGATTAGATGGCACAGTCCTCGACTGGTTTAGTTCCTACCTCCAAAACCGATCTCAGAGATTCTTAATCAACAACTCCAAAGAGTGCAACAGTAGGAAAAGCTTTGGATAGCGTAGTGGTAAAAATTACTATTCCCACTCCAGAGAGTGCAAAGTAGAGAAAACGCTGGATAGCATAGAGGTAAAAATTACTATTCCCACTCCAGAGAGTGCAACAGTAGGGAAAGCGTTGGATAGCGTAGGAGTAAAAATTACTATTCCCACTCCAGAGAGTGCAACAGTAGGGAAAGCGTTGGATAGCTTATTATAATTAAATTACTTCCCACCCTACTCCCCTATAAACCCACAACCCGCTACAGAAAATAAATTAATATTATTCACTTTATTATCAATTAATCAATTAATAAAAAATAATCATTTAAGAATTAATTAATTACCAATTAAAAATTAATTAACAATTTATTCTAAATAAATACCAATTAATTAATTAACATATTTAATGAATTATAATTAAATGACTTCCCACTCTATTCCCCTGTAAACCCACAACCTTCTACCGAATTAAATTACACAATAATTAAATAACATACAATTAATTACCTAAAATAAATTAAAAAAATATATACACTTTTCACACATATACTAACATAATAAACACTTAAAAAATTTGATATTATTAAAAATTCGATATTTTTAATAAACTATATTATGTACTTCGATATTTTGACTGTCTATATTTTTAAAATCGATATTACATTACTTACCTTCAAAACGATATTTTTGATGTCTATATTCTGTCCATTCAATATTTTGTCCATTCTATATTTTGGACTCGATATTTTAGTTTGTCTATATTTTGGAATCGATATTTAGCCCATTTACCCCTTTTAATCTCCCCGCCGAAGAGCAACCCTGAGATCCAGACATGGATTAAAGCCATCAGGGGCGGCCTTAGGCATGTGCAAGCTGTGCACCTGCACAAGGCCACCAAACCCCAGGGGCCACCACGCCAATATATATCCTTAATATAATAATTCTCTGAGGATGGATACATATTTGCGTGGCGGCCCCTGGCAGGGATTTGGCGGCCTCTGGATCTGTTTCACTTCCAAACACCTTGACCCCCACCATCCACCCCCCCTTCACTGGCCTCCGCGCTACGCCCCGCCCGAACCCCCTCTTCCGGGGCCCCCTACCTATGCTCCCTGCCCAGGGCCGCCATGAGCCTAGAGCCGCCCCTGAAGCCATCACAGCCTTAAACTGTTCTCCAACCATTGTGGATCCGGCCAAATCTCTGGGAATTACCTTTGACCACAATCTAAACATGCAAGACCACGTCAACACAATGGCCAAATCTGCCAGATTCCACTTGAGCTACCTATGGAAATTGAAACCCTTTCTTGACGCTCCTGACCTAAAACTAGCAGTCCAATCATTAGTTATTTCTCAACTGGAATATGGTTGCTCCACCCTCTCTGGCTTACCTAAGATCTTGCTGGCTCCCTTAAAAGCCTGCCTCAATGCAGCCGCCAGACTACTTACAGGCTCTAGAAAATTTGATCACATCACTCCTCACTTGAAAGCTTTGAACTGGTTTCCCGTCGAGGCTAGGATCCACCTCAAACTGGCATGCATCACGCACAAGGCCTTACACTCTAACTCCCCTGTGTATCTTGCACAGAAGCTTGTGATATCTGGAGGAAGCAGAAACTCGCGATCGGCTAACACCCTCCTCCTCCGGCCTGCACGCTTTAGGAAAACAAAAACCTACAATCGAGCCTTCACTGGATCTGCACCAAGAATATGGAACTCCCTCCCTCCTGACATCAGAACAATCCCCTCCCTTGCACGCTTCAAAAAAGAGGCTAAATCCTTCCTCATGGGTAAATTCCTTGGCTAAACCCGCTCCTCAGCTACCTAAGAGACTATTGCCTCATCCTGCGACCTTGCACAGGACTCGTGTGATTTCCTGCCTATTGTATGACTCTTGTCTCTGTAAAATGCCCGATGTATAGTTTCTCCTTTCCCCAAATGTACAGTATTTTTTGTGATCTCCTGCCTACCTTATGACCCCGCAATTCTGTAAGCTCTATGATGTACAGGTCTCCTGTGATGGACTGCGCTCTATATTACCCTTTGGATATGTAAAGTGCTCTGATACCCTCTTGGGTCAAGTTCGCGCTCTATAAAACCTTAAAATAAATAAATAAATAATAAACAAATAATGAAACCTGGGGAAATGGAGCAATTGAAAATATCACGGATTGTTGGCTCTTGGCTAAGAGAGCCATGGTTTTTGGGGGGCATAAGTCATAGGGAGACCCTGATTTTGCCAAGGCTAAGCCTTTTTGGACCTCCTCACTGGTGAGTAACTTGAAGCTCTACAAAGAGCAATTATGTATCCTCTGTTTCTCCTCCAGTTCTACGAGAGTTTCCACGACTGAGAGAGATATCTGAGGGAAATTGTTGTAGATGCCGGATACCTTATCCTGAAAGAACATAGCAATGGAATTACATAAATCTTGGGACTCATTTCGGGACTGGCTACAGGCCTTAGGTGAAGTAAAGTCTTTGACTATACTGAACAGAGTCTAGACTGCTAGACTGTTCAATTTGTCGTCAAACTATGCTAAATTTAAATCGGCTGACGGACAATTATATTGGCAAGAACGGAACTCCGTTGCAATGGAGTTCCCTCTCCGCCAACATATAAATCAGGCCTAAAGTTGCTTTCTTCAAGCAATATCTGTGCATCTCGCTAGCATTTCTTGACAATCTGGAGCCTGGTTTGTGGAAGGTATGTCTCGGTTCCAGAGTGGGAATTTCTAGGCTGGGCTCGGAATCAACAGTAAGCCAATTGCCTAAGAGTCATGGGTATGGAATAAGAGTAACTCATTTGGACTGTGAATAACCACCTGGACTATGGGTCTCCAGACTGCATTTGAAGAAGGATATGTTATCTGGCAATACTAAAATTCATTAAGCTAGGAAAGCAGTTACTGGGCCAGGAAGGAGTTGGACTTGGGTCAAAGTAGTCACTGAGCCAGTATGAGAAGTCATGACATTGCAATGGTAGTCATTGTGCCAGAAGAAGAGTTACGTTTTCAAATAGTGATTGATTTTCATGGGATAGGTTTTTTAAATGCCCAGGTTGCTGGTCACATAGATGGCCTGGCACTTATTTGAACCAGTGAAGTTTCGCTGGTCTTGTCTAGAGGACAGTAAGCTGGGGCCAGCTGCCCTAATCATCCTTGATCTGGGACAAGTGACAGATGTAACAACACTTTTGCAAACAGGGAGCTAAAGCAGGTTTTTGACATTTTTGGCATCTCTCACTCACTTTTTCTGAGAACTTTGTACCATGTCTCTCCATCTTCTCTGTGTGCCCTCATCCCACGTTCTTTTCCTGCACTCACAGTAGCCTCATCCCCCACTTCTTACCTGTTCCTTGCACCGCTCTCTCGCCCTGCCGATGGTTTCCTCCTCAGCCCTGCTCACCTATCCTGCAATCCTCCCCCTCCCTACTTAATGGCAGCCACAGCGTGGATGCGCAGAGGACACGTGCAGGAAGGTGCACTTGGTGAGCGCACCTGTGCCGACCATGCCTAGACTGCACTCAGCACCAGAAACCCAGTCCATCTTCTCCCCACCATTACCCTGATGCTCTCTATCTACCCTGAACCCACTGCTTCAGCAATACCAACCAAGAAGATACCCACAACACCCAACCCCACAAACACTCAAACCCCTACCAAAAACACACTCGTACCCATCAGACACCAACATCATGCATGTTCCTTAACACCTGCTTGCTCAGCAAGCGCGCCACCGGGATCTGCTGCCTGTTGGTTGAGGCCTCCCTGAGCTCCTCTTGCTAAAGGAAACATGGCTGACCACAGTTTCAAACAGACATCACTTCAGTCAAACCGCCATGCACAAGGTCACAAGGCATGACCACCTAAAACAGCCTGGAGCAGGAATTGCCATCGTCTTTAAAGATACCTTCAACTGCACTTCCTCCTAGAAGCCAGAATAAACTACATGGAATACCTCAACTTGAAATTACAAATCACAGCAAACTGCTCCCTGTTTGAAACCCTAGACTAACACCTTCTAACTTCATTGTCCTCCCTTGTCCTTGACTCCAGTGCATTCATCCACCTGTAAGAGCTCAATTGCCACACAGAAGATCATATCAAACCAAACTCAGCTGCCCTTTTTGGCAGTCTTGGAAACCTGGGACTAGCACAACGTGTCACGGAACCCACTCACGCCGCTGGACATATCCTGGATCCCATCTTCACTTCCTTCAAGACACCAAGACTCGTCACCTGGACCGATCATGCTATATTCAGTTTTACAATCAACATACATTAACATAGATGAATTCCCACAGCAGGCCTAGCAACCCGACACTTGACCAACCTTAGAGAGGTAGATTGGATGTCTGCCTTCCACAAGAACAAACCAGAACCCATGAGATTCTTGGCATGCGTCATTGATAACTGCAAAAATGGGATGTGGTCTAGTCACGAGCGCAGATAGCTGCCTCTGTGTGAGCTTTGCGAGGACGAAGGTCTTTGGGAGGTCCCCTTGTATTCTCTATGGTGCTCACCAGATGTTCAGAATGCCCTGGTGACGTGGAAGGTATGAGGCACCCTGCTGTGATGATGGAGGGTCTTGCATCTGAGATTGTGGACTGCACATATTGAGAGGGCCGAGGCAGGCTACAATGCCCTATTATACTGCCACCGACTTTGCGGCAAAGGCTCCATTGTCCCATCTCCAACTGAGAGATGCTAAGGACCTGCTGCTGCTGCATTTACCCACTGTGCCAGGTGAACTTACCAACCGGTACAACATCGGAGGCTATGGAGCATTAGTAAGTGGCACAGCTGCTCCCTACACATACAGCCTCCCAGGACAGACCTCCTTGCACACAACCATGCCCAGATCTGCAGACAAGAGGAAGGGGAGACGGCTGCTGGTCTAATGAGCAGCACTTCTGGCCCTTCTGGTCTGGTCTGAAACCTTCCCCCACTATGGTGAAAGACAAGGGACGCAAACCTACTCAGCAAAATAAAAGCATTAATTATGTGCAACCTTTCCCCTGGGGGGGAGGGGGCAGCTGACAGATGGTTCCTTGGTTGAAGCACCTACAAATGGGGAGTCCGGAGTGGACGCAACTCTGTCACTGGCGCTCCTACTTGCAGCAATTCTAAACTCACAAGACTAAATGGCTCATAACATTGGTTTTGCTGCTATCAATGTTAATCTCTTATTCACTGATTTACTGATCGGGTGATGGCCACAGAATGAAATGTTCATTCCCTGCAGCAGGAGGTCCAAACTCTACAAGATACTGTTCTCAAACAAAATGCTGATGACCCATTTGGATAAAAGAATGGAAGACTCCGAGGGTTGTTCCCATAGAAATCATTTTAGATTTGTGGGGTTCCCAGAAACAGCTGAAGGTCAGTCTACTGAACCTTTCTTGAAGGACTGGATCACAATGGTCCTTATGCCCAGGAGACTTTCAATTGTTTTTTACTGCTGAGTGGGAGCACAGGTCTCTGGCTCCTCTGCCATGGCCGGGAGCCCCCCTCCCAAGTGATCATTGCCCAGTTGTTTAATTTCCGCTACGTGATGCTATCCTGCAAAGCACCTGCACACAGGGTCCATTGCTGTTCGAAGGCTACCATCTCTATATTTCCTGACTATACTCAACAAGTGCAGAAACAGCAGAAACCTTTCTCATAATCAAGAGGAGGCTCCGGGACCGCAACATGAAATATAGTCTAATGTACCCATCAAAACTGAGAGCACAACACAAGGGAAAGTACATGTTCTTTTTCTCTCCAGAGGACATTAATGAGTTTCTGGATGCCTTGCCCTGCTCTTTGGGTTGAGGCCCAAGTTGATCAGCCCTGTCTCTGTCTGATTTACAGCATCAGCCTGTATGTTGGAAGCATCAGAGGGGACGCTGGAAGAGCCTTGAGAATGACCTCAGGTCACAGAAAATCATGGTCAGCCCAGATGCCATCCTACAAACCACAGAGGTACCTCTGGACTTAGGGGAAGAGTCCCTAGGACAAAGAATGGACCAGGGTTCACCCAGTTACAGATATACTCGCATTTGAGATGTGGATTAGCCTTGTTCCACTGGATGGTGGGATAGATCTATATGGCTGGATACCTTTTGTGTTGTTGCCTGCCCCCTCTTTTCTTTTTTTGCCTGTCCTCAAAGCACGTGTTGCCATGCAACTAAGTTGTTCTTGGGGTATGGCTACAACAAGGTACTGTGAACTCTTTGCTCCTGGTGAGACTGTATACTGGGGAACACTATGCTCACCATTGTTGGTTCAGACATTATACAGTGACAGCCGGAGATACCGTAACCTAGAGGCTAGTAGCCACAGAAGAGGGGCTTGAGTGCCTAGGCCTCGCACCTTCTCTTGTGACCTTCCCTATTGCATAGCACCAAGTTTGGGGTGGGTGGGGAACAGGGGGTGTTTTTCTCTTTGCACTGTTTCTTTTTTATTGAATCAAATAGTTGGGGAAATGGAGCAGCATTTACTAACTAGCAACATGTCTGTGTTTGGACAGGGTGGGTTGGTCACACTGCTCGATGGGTGGGGGTGTTCTAAGGGAATGTAAGTTTCTTGTTGTGAGTAGGGGTTCAGATACTGATTTTGCTCTCATGAGTGTGCCCTGTCCGGTGTCCCTGGGGAACTGATCTGGGTGGCTCCAGGGGTCCCTTTCAGCTATAGGACCCACGCTGGTCTACCCGGAAAGCTGTTATGTTATTCTGTTGGGGTCATTATTTGTTTATCAATGTGTATGCCTCAAACACTGACTGAAATGCCAGGTAAAGCAAACCAGTCCCTGGAGTGGGTGCCCTTTTACAATGAAACATGATGGTTTCTATTCCAAACTGTGAAATCCAATCTAAATCATGAGTTTTAACTTCCCACACAATTTTTATTTAATTTCATCATTAATTTTATTGTTTGTTGATCTCATTGCTCACTAATCACGTTTCTTGATATTCACATATTCTTCGATATATTTTATCAACTCAATGCATTTTGGGTCCCTATTGACCCTTCATCAGGGGTCTCTACAAATGAATTAAAATGAAAACGAGATCGGAACAGAGGAAACGCACCAAAGAGAATGCCTGTCACTTTGAGGCTCTCGGATTTATCAAGATCCAATGGATTTTATGTGAATATGAGACGGACCAAGGTATTCTAAGACTGCCCGGATTATAATTGTGCCTGAAACTTTTAAATGAACAAAAATCGGGATTTTTCACATTGATATGGGAATGAGAGTGGTTGAATAAACCAAATTTTCTAAAGAATACTTGAATCGCATCTTGGCAGTCATAATTGCACGAACTAATTAACAAAACAACAGTCCTCTGATTCATCCTACATATTTAAGCCTTGAAAAAGCCCTACGGGTGAAACGCGCGTCGGCTGATGCTGTGTCAACTTATATTTGATTTGAAATAAAGCATACAAGATCTGATTGAAGATGTGATTGGAATTCTTCCTTTGAGTGGAACTCTGGGAAATTGGACTATACCGTGAAGAGACTTATTCTTCTTGTCAAATCCCAAGTGCTATATACAGTGATTGGAGTATAGATATAATGATTGGGTGTGCTCGGGTGTAGTGAATAAAATATTGGGTCAGGATCTTTCAGATCCACGGACTGACTGACACCCCAGTGGGTGGGTGTTTAACACCTTTAAGAGCACCTCTTATCTAGCTAATTCCAAGTTAAGGATTTCTTCTTAGACTGAGTTAGTCAATAGATGTGCGGATCGAATTGGGCAAACCCACAACTTGTGTCTTTGTCTGCATATGCTATGTTGTTTATGTTTTTAAAATGCTCATGCTTAGTAATTGTGTCGGTGTGTATGTGTTTTATATCAAATGTTCCTGGGACTTGTTAAGTGCATTTTTTTTATCACAACGAGGAGCACTAGGGTGTAAGTGGTCAGGTCACCCCCCCACTCAACAATACATATCCACAAACGGACCTGACACACTCTGAACAGTGAAGTACAATTCTAGGACCTAGGGAGCCTTTTTCATCATACAACTTCCCTCACAATTCAATTTAACCAATACTAGTCTGTTGGTCCCACTGTTCACAATTCTATCAAAAAAACTTTCATGTACCACATTTCAAACAAGCATTAAGAGGAGAAATTCCACCATAGAAAAGTCTGTCCTTATGAGAAAAAATGTGTAAAGAGGTAAAAAAGTACCTCAGGTTAGAATCTCCGGGGGAGGGGGGGGGGCTTCTGGTATACATTCACCAGTATGCCCACATTATCATCATCTGTAACTTTCTTGACAAAGAAATATAAATGTGTAAAGATAAATTCCTCAGAGGTGAGAAATTAAAGAAAGAAAATCAGTGAAGAGTGTATGCAAAAGCACTGGTCCCAAAAAAGAAAGGAGATACAATCCTCAGAGTTAAAATGGGGTACCGATCGAGATGCGCGAGCGCATCAATCAAGATGGCCGCCACCGTCGGAGCTCCGTGAGGAAAACGGCCCGTTTTTCTCTATAACGACGAATTTGGTGCCAATTTTGTAGCGTAAAGGAGAGTGCTTCTTTGCTAACTCGTTTTCTTACCTGTGTGGCGATTTTTGGACGGTGATACTCCTTAGAAGCCCTGTTTCTAGCTTCCTGGTTCCTGCTCCCAACTGCTCTTCCAGGTACTGCCTGCTCTGTGTGACTAAGGGGAGGAGTGCTTTCCAGGAAAGGGCCTGGCGAGGGCCTAACCACGCCCACAGCTCATTTTAGCTGCTGCACCTGCAGTTTTGCAGCCTTTTTCAGCCTTTTTCAGCGTTTTCCTTATTTCTTGACTGGTATTCTCAACTTTTGTGATTTATTTTCCACAATTCTGAGGTATTTTCGATTAATTGTCGATTTTTTTACCTCAAAATGGAAACAAAAAATCCAACTAACAATAAAAGAAGGCAGCAAGTGTCCCCTCCTCCTGTTAAGTCTAAAGTGGTGGAGTCTTCTGAGCCTTCTCTTTCATTAATTCTAGAAGAAATTCAAGCACTACGTCTTAATACTGAAACTATTGCCTCAGAAGTTAAAAATGTTCGTAAAGATACGGCCTCTCTCTCCATGAAAATATCTGATAATTCCATCAAAATTCAGGATAACAAAAACAAAGTGGACGCTTTTGCACCTTTAGTGGCTCAAATTCTCCCTATGCATGCTCAGCTTCTGGAAAATCGAAATAGACAGTACAACCTTCGCATTTTCAATTTGCCTGAAGAAGTTGAGGGTTCTAATTGTCATTTATATTTGGAATCTTTGCTTCCTGGTCTTTTAAATATTTAGTTTTCTGACAAATTTGAAGTGGATAAAGCTCATAGAATCCATTAACACCGTAACCCTCGTCATACTAAACCCAAACAAATGATTTTCAAAGTACTGCGTCATCACCACCTTGTTTTAATAAGGAAAGCTGCAAGAGAAATCCCCTCACTAATGGTGAATGGCAACAACATTTTTATTCACCAAGAATTCGCAAAAGAGACTGTGGCTATACGCAAAGAGTTTTCTGCCTGTCGTCCACAACTCAGGAGTCTTGCCTTCAAATATGGTCTTTTTGATCCTTCCACGATGCGCATTTGGAAAGACAACGTTTCCAAGTCATTTCAGCGTCCTGAGGAACTGAAGCATTTTCTTGATCAGCTAGCTCCACCTTCGATGGATACTCATGATCCTAACACTTGACTGTTCATAATCTGAAATTATTTGGCACTCATTTGCTCGTTCTTCTAATATTAATGGGCTTCAACGGTTCTGGTCATGCTTGTGGAACGGGTGTGCGTTTCTATGTCTCTATTTATGTTCTTTGTTTGTTTGTTTGTTTCTCTTTCTTTTCTTTTGGGTAAAGTTCCATTGATTTGGGGGGGGGGGGTTTGATGCTATTGCTGGCCCATTATTAGATAGGTTATCTACCACCAGATTCCGACCTCCCAAGGTTTTTCATGGTTTTAAATCTTTTCTTCATACCACCAAATTAGCTGACATTTGGAGATTACATTTCCCCACTGAAAAATGTTTTTCTTTTTTTCCAACCCTCAAAATTCCCATTCCAGGATTGATTATTTTTTGCTTTCCCCTTCTCTTATTCAATTTGCAACCAACCCTGTCATTGGCACCATTGATATATCTGACCATGCTTTAATTTCTTTTGTTTTGAATATATCATCCACTTTCACTAAACAAACTAGATGGCGTATGAATACTGGGATTGTCCTCAATACTCATAAACCTAAATTATTACAAGCTATTCAAGATTATTTTTTGTTTAACCCTGAAAACTCTACTTCTATAGTCAATAGATGGGACGCTTTTAAAGCTTACATTAGAGGTACTAATATTTCTATTAATTAAATTTCCATTTAATTAAATGTTAGTAAAACTGAATTTTTCCCTTTAAATTTTCTTTGAACCTCCGATATGTTACCTACAACTGATATTATTTGGCAAAACACCAAGCTGAAGGACCTTGGCATTTTATTTTCATCATCATTGCATGCAACGTTAAAATTAAATTGTAATTTTATATCTGATTATGTCAAAAACAAAACTTCTAAATGGTCTTCCCTTCACCTCACCTGGTGGGGGAGAATGGAATCTATAAAAATAAATATTGCTCCGAAAATCTTTTTTCCCTTGCTATGATTCCCACTCAATTTCCGCTAAAACTTTATAAAGATATTGATAGATTTTTGTCCCAATTTCTTTGGACCAATAAGCCCCCTCCTAATGCTTATAAAAAATTGAAAATCCCTAGATGCCATGCAGGATTTGCCCTCCCTGATTTTTTTCTGTACCATAAGGCTTTCATATTAAAACAGAGTTCGTTATGGTTTACTGCCTCTCCTGTTGTTAAGCCTCCTATTTGATTTAATATAGAAAAATCACTTGTGGATCCTTTCCCACTGTCCTCCTTATTAACAATGTCTCATATCTCTAAGGTTGTTCATTATTCATCCATAATCAAATCTTCCAGATTAATATTTAATGATTTGGATTCTAATTTTACCTCTTCCTTACTTTCTACGGTACATTTATCCTCATGGCACAATTCCCTTATAAAATTAAACAAAAATGTCAATTTCTGGTCCTCCTGGATTACAAAAGGCATTTTATATCTTAAAGATGTATTTTGTGATGATGCCTATATTCCCTTTGCTCGGCTTCAATTGCAATTCAACCCACCAGAGTCCGATTTGTTGAAATATCAATTTCTGTGTAACTCAATTTTAGATTCTTTTACGAATGGTATTCCATCTACGATAACAACTGATTTGAGGATTTACCTCAATGCTGTTTCTTCATCCTCTAAGGCAGTTTCTGTTTTTTATAAAAAAAATCACCACTTTAATGGGCACCAACATTGATGCAATTTCAACCTTTTGGAATACTGAACTTTCAATTTCTCTATCTGATGACTCTTGGTCATTAATTTGGACCAATAGTATTTCTGGTTGGTTACCAGTGTCACTCTATCAAACAAATGCATACATTTTGTTCAATTCCTTTTGGACACCATTACGATTATATAGTGCTAAATTGCTGCCATCAGATGTTTGTTGGCACTGCAAATCAACCCTTGGGTCATTACGTCACATGTTATTTGAATGTCCTGTTATTCTGAAATTTTGGTCTGAAGTTTGGGATATAATATTGAAAATTTTGCCTATTCATGATGTGCTTTCTTATAAATTGTTAATTTGCAAATCAGTTGTTCTAACGCACCCTCTTAATGATGCTGAGGCAAAGTTGTTTAATTTCTTGGTTTCAGCTGCGTTAAAATCAATCACTTTTTGTTGGAAAGACGTTACTTCTCTTTCAGTTCATGCTTGGTGGTCTTGGATCATCTTTACAAGAAGAGGTGCGCAATTATTTATACAAGGCGTTAATCATAATTCACTGTCTTATCAATCTTTTTGGTCTCCTATTGATTCCTATTTACTGCTATGATTCTTGTTATTCATTGTAAATTGTTTTATTCATTAATTGTTATGTTTAATTTTGCTAAATTAATGGTAACTCTATATTTCATGTCTTTGTACTATGATATATTCGACTCCCGCCCCTTTCCCCCTCCCTTCCCTCCTTCTTTCCTTGATTTTATTTTTTCCTATGATTGTCTTTTTCTTATTGTATTTCATTGATCTATGATTACTAGTCATAATTTTTTCTTACTCAATTAATTGTAATTTACTGATATCTGATATATTTTTCTTGATTGTCTATTTCTGTCATTTTTGGAAAAATTCAATAAAATAATATTGAACAGAAAATGGGGTACCGATCACTTGCAAAAGAAAAATTTTAATATGTGCAGTGAACGTCCTCAAATTAAAATGGCATCTATTTGGCCATTCACAAATACAAAGGCCAACATGTTGTGTTGCCTACTTTAATTGCGGCAACTTCATCAGGGTGCTGGGGAACCAGTCCTCACCTTGCCTGTAGGTCACATCCATCCTGTGGTAACATGACAAAAATAAAAGTAAGAACGTGCCATATGCAAATAAAATGAATATTGTTCACAACTTGATGAGCTCACTCGGGCCCCCTCCAGGTAAATATATAATTTAAAATTACTGTGTGGTTGCTGTAGTCCTTCATACCTGCAAACCACTCCTATGGGGTCCGTGCCAAATTGGTCGCGTTCCCTCTCGTAATTGCAATCGTCAGTCTCACCTACCATCACGTCATTGTTAAGCCATTCGTTTAGATTCAACACCAAGCTTTTCACATACCCTCCTCTGTCTAGAATGCCAAATTACAAGTTCCTGTGTCATCAGAATGTTTAAAAGAAGGGACGACAATCTCAGACACAGACTCTTCAATGATCACACTTGTTAAACACAGGTTATATTTTAAGCCTCCACCTATACCACATCAAGCATGCCTGTCTTGCTCTCTCACAATGTCTCGTGTAGACGGCAACTAACCTCGGGGTGTGGGGAGTTTAGTTTTTGATTTTACTCACAGCTCCCTGCTGTGAGCCTCTCCCAATGACCGTGACTTCCTCTTACCGCATAAGCGGTGTCTCAGTCTCTTTGTGCTCCATCCCATTGATGTTAACAGAACGCGAGCATCTGTTCTTTAAACCAATTAGAGGCCACACCCCCGGGTGTACATGACCCGGAAGTTGATTCCCAACCCGCTTCACGAAACCTCTCACACTTCGGTGATACAGTGGTGGCCATTTTAAAAGGGGAAAACATTTTGACAATTAGATACACAATGTAAGGCTCAATGCATTTTATGTATTTAAGAATGAAATATAAAAAATGCATTCAACGTTAGATTGTGTATAAACTTACATTCTTTTTCTACATCACCTAACTAGATGGCATACTTCATTTTAACACAGATCCTTGTAAATGTAGACCAGCATCAAAAAGCAATGGGTGTCACAGAGAAACACCCACAGCAACAGCCATTGTATTCCAGTTTCACGCAGATACCTGTGTGAAACGGCAAAATATTTACAAAGCGGTGTTAAGCCACGCAAAGTGGCTTAACGTCACTTTGTAAATATGTAGAAGGGCATTGAGCCACCGGAAAATCGGAAAAATGACGTTCTGGTGTTACAATCCCCTTGTAAATATGCCGCTAGGGATGATAAATGCTCCTACGTATATTTTTGAATCTTTATCCCATTTGAAAGTGAAGAGCATCTGCAGTGGCACCAGTTGACCCATAGTTAATGAGATATTTAAAGCCTGTGATTTATTTAAATGTACTTTGAATCTGGACTTATCACTAAATCTGATCCAGGATTATTGGGACAGAGTTTTGTAGGTAGTTAACTGCAAGTAGGTCACTGTCTACATACACGGTCAGCTTAAGGGTCTCCATGCAGAAAAGGAGCCAATTTTTGCTGATGTTCATATGAACTCTCTCCACCAAGGTCTGTATCACAGGACCAAATAAAAGAGGCAAAAGCTAACAGTCCTTCTTAGCAATGCTCATGGTCAGACCATCGCTTTTCACATTTGATGATCTGCCAGAACTTGTCTTATACACTTAGGCCCCTCCTCTATTATGATTGGCATGCCAGCAGTCACCTGATCTAGCCTATGCCCCTGTGTATGTGAGTTCCGTAGATGCAACTGTAAAAGATTGCCAGTGCCTTTCTCTTTCAAGTATAGAACCTTAAAGACGGCTCTAAAATGCTAGCAATGTTCATCTCTGATTTTCACCATCCTCTCACTCATTCTCCTAGCCCTCATCTTACAGACAATCATTAATATTCATGTATATAACCAAGAAAGTACCAATATTTTATAATCAAATCTGGATGTTGTTTTATAATAGTTTGGAGCTTTGTGAAATTGAACATACTTGCTTTTTTGTCTGGTTGAAATAGGCCCGGAAGTCATGGCACTCAGAGTTGTAATTTGCATATTTCACAGAAGCACAACCTCGCTTTCGAACCAAACAAACAGAAGCAAGATTTCAGGAGAATAATGAGCCCAGTATTGTATATATAAGTGATATCTTCTCCTCAAGAACGTTGAGTGATTCCTTGAAGAGAAGATCGTGCCACCTGCTTTTCATGGTTCAAGTAGGGCAGAAGCCATGATGCTAAGGGTAGTAGATTTGCATATTTCTCAGAAGCACATTCTCACTTTCGAACCTGGCAAATGGAAGCAGGATTTCAGGAGAATATTGAGCCTAGTATTCCTTGAGAAGTTCCTGCTACCTGCCTATTACTTATGTTTTTGCTACCACTAAAATGTTTCTGTCATGTGTTTCAGCTTCATCGACTTGTATTAAGAAAAAACATGTATATACTGGTCTAATATTCTACAGGCCCGATTCACAAAGGTAAACTTAGATGTGAAGTATAAGTTTACAGCTGAAATCTAAGTTTAGACCTGAATTTTAACTTTAGACCAGAAGTCTAACTTTACTCTTCCGGTCTATGGTTAGACTTTAGGTCTAAAGTTAGACTTCAATTCTAAACTTAGACTTCATGTCTAATCTTGGACTTCATGTAAACTTTGACGTTTGATCTAAACTTTGACCAAACATCTATGTTTACAACTTTGTGAATCCACAAAGGGAATTTACGGGTACTATCTTTATGTCTGCACTTGAGGCAGAGATCCAGCCTGAGTGAGGACATAAAGATAGTACATGAAAATGCCCTTTATAAATTTCCAAAGCCATAAACTTACACATTTGGTATCTTGAGTATCAGAGTCCACCATACAGAATGCAGGGGACCAGGTTAAATGAGCTTCCTTCAGTGAGAAAGTAAGACTATCGCTCTAAAGTAAGATAGCATATTGCAGTCTCAATGGCAGCCATTTCCTCAGATGGAGTATTGCTAGCATCAGTATGTAAAGCAGGCTTTGGTAGCCTTGGAAGTAGTCAGTATTCTATTAACTATCATGACCAACACAATGTAATCCATATTACTTCCATTGTGACGCAAATTATATTCCAGCAGAGGACCCCACTAAAAGGTAGTGAGGACATTCAGATGCTTTGACAGTATGTTTAACTCCCAAAGGAATGATTGTGAGTTTTACTTACCATATAATGTGAATCGTGCCCTTGGACTTTAGGTCTAAACTTAGACTTCAGGTCTAAACTTAGACTTCAGGTCTAGGTTTACCTTTGTGAATCAGGCCCTATTTATTTTAGAGCTATGCTCCAGCATAGTCCTGGTCAGCTTAAATGACAATAA
The DNA here is from genome assembly GCF_964263255.1 of Lissotriton vulgaris. Classification (NCBI taxonomy): domain Eukaryota; kingdom Metazoa; phylum Chordata; class Amphibia; order Caudata; family Salamandridae; genus Lissotriton; species Lissotriton vulgaris. The sequence goes on along the minus strand of NC_141698.1, from coordinate 204,159,877 downwards.
TATTTGATCAGTCTGCCATAGTACTTGTTATTTTGCATTAAACCCAAGTTGGACTTTAGTCATGTTGTGTCATATTTTTAATAATGATTCAAATGCCTCTTGTAATGCTATTGAAGTCAGTCTCAAAAGGAAGGTAGATCAGGACATGATTTGAAAAGATTATGTGATCTCTTACGGATGGTACCACTCCGTGCCTCAACAGAGAGCTAGCTAGGAAATGGTCTAACCTGGATTTACTTCTGTCTGTGTGGACACATAGAAAGTGCAGTAAATGTCTTCAGGATGTAGAAGCTGTCTTTCGTCTATCCAACCTAGCACGGAGAATCAGTGTTTGATATCATCATTGACTCTTAAAATATGTGTTAAGCTCACTTTAAGAATCAAAATCAGCCATCTACCGTTCCTGTTATGCACTACTCTTCATATGTAATGATGGCAGGTCTTAGCTATCAGGGTGGCAATGTCTCATGTTTTGGTTAATTCCATGGCAAAGGATTAGAGGGTAGGAACTTGGATCTAAGGTGAAACCAGTCTTCCTTTAATAAGCGGGTTTCTCTGAGGCTACAGCCATCAACCTTTAATTCAACTAACAATTCAAAAATTGCTTGTAGTTTTACTGGCCCACTAAGCCTCTTCACATTCAAGCTGACTTTGTTCAACATTTCTGGAATGAGTAAGTTTATTCAATAGACATGTGAGAAGATATGGACATTTTGTGAGAGGTACAAACATGAAACTTTCGGCACTGAGTGATGGCATTACTACCACTGTCACAGATTCTAGAATCCCAAGAACCAATTAGGATTAAAAAACATACAAATTAACCCAAACCCAGACCCCATCCCAGGTAATGTAGAATAGAAGAACACAGAGCTGTGATTCAGGAGATGAAACATCCCCTCCCCTTAAAGGTATCAAATCCCATATTTGTAGAGATTCCACTTGCTGACAACTTTGTTTCTACACTTCCCCAACATCTCAACTTCATGCCTTCTTCCTTCCTATTGTGGAAGCAGAGGACAATGGCCTCTACACCCACAAGTCCCTCAATTGTATTCACAATCAATATTTTATATTTGAGTCAAAGAAAAACAGTGATACTGTTGAAAATGATGGAACCCAAGCTCCGTATGTCACAAACTCACTAGTCTGTCTTTTTGGTTACATATTACCTAGCCTGGTTCCTAGTGAGTAGGGTGTCCCTTGTGCTTTGTTTGAAACATTGATGCAGGGGGTCTGCCACTCTCACAGTTTCAACTGTTCCAGACAGTGCTATCAGGTGTGGTCAATTAGAGTAGGATGTATTCAACACCACAGGGAGAGTAATGGCAAAGTATGCAGTGACACACTGTCCCCAAAGTCCCTGTAGTGCAGTCATGTGCATAGACCGCAAACCGATGTTGATGTTCACTCTGCCCTTTTTCTCACTGCAATCGCTGCTCTCATGCAGTAACTCATTGACAGTCATCTAAAAACCTGTCAACTCTGTTTGGAATCCTCAGATTTGGCTCCTGGACACGTGCAGGACCCTCTTTCCTTCCTCATTTGGGTTTCTGGTCTGGCAACAGGTGTTGGATCCCTTGCACCTCATTCTCCCTTTAGAGTACTGGTGAGTGCTTTGCGCAGATCTTCTTGACCTGCACTGCTACTCTCTCCTGCTCTCTCAAAGTCAGGAGAGCTAACCGGCGCTTCCTACTTTCAGCCTGAAAATGATCGTCATAATTGCGTGGAACCTTTAGGCTAGTCTCCGGCATTTTACCTCACTCCGCCAGTGGTTTAGTGACTTTTGCCACAGATTAGTGGTACAGATCCACACCTCACCCACTCTCTCTCATCCTCTCCACAATAGAATGTCAGTTCAGGAGATTATGAAGCACCAAGAAATGGTTTAATTGAGGATAATGGGGGATCGTCAATGAGACACAGCTACTCCTGCCAGAGAAGAGCGAGAATATGCAGACTTTCTTTCCGTGTTCTAGCCCCAAACCTATGGAACTCTTAGCCGCCTTTGCTATGAAAGACTCGAAACAATCTAAACTTTTGGAAGCAACTAAAGACTTTGTTGTTCTCCTCCTAGAGCCTGTTCTTCCTCCACTGATGTTGTCTTACTTGTAGACGTGAGCTGGGAATGTTTATTTGCTCTCAGCCTCTGGGGTGGAAACACACAGTGTGCATTCTGCAAAATGTTTCCGCTTGTCTGAGTTGTGCCACGTCTTATATACCTTTCAGTGCTCACTGATGATGGAATAGGGAAAATAAAATAAATAAATAAATCCTATTCCGCCGTCTGTCGACACCCCCCACATACACCCCCTCACCCGCCCCACGTGCTTACCTGCAGGATCCGCAACTGCTGGGGATGTACCTTAATTTGTCCTAAGGGAGGCAGATGCAAGTGTCTTTGGCTTGAAAATAGTTCACAGGATGTAGTTCCTAGATGGCAAACCCCTTTGCCGGAGGCTGTAGCAGTGCAAGTGCTAAAAGAAATCCTTACCGAATTGTCACATTCACTCTTAGTTTATATACCACACTGCAGGCTGGGCTACCAAGATAAACATTTGGATTTTTTACTCTGTATCTTGTATTTATTACAAATATAAATGTGTCCAGCGACAGTATATATAGGCACACAATGATTATCCCCTTTAGGGATAAGCATTTAGATGTTGTAACTGTAGTAGGTCTCCCACTGTCAAGTCCAGGAGCATAGTAAGTAGCAGGGGCTTCTCCAAGTGCAATCCATTGGGAACTGAAACCAGATGATCTGTCAATAACTATACTGGGGAATGACAAGAGAGCACATTTTTTTCACCTTGGCAGAGGTTCAAGTACTTACCAAGGTGGACTTTGAGCAGCTTGACTCCCTTTCTGTAATTTCGTCAATTTTCAACTGCTTTTACATTTATGCCAGTACCGAAATTTGTGTTTATCTCCAACGCGTCCACTATTTCTCCTGGTGTCCGTTCATCATGTTCTTGAATATTTACTGTTTTTATTCCATCTGCAGTACGTGTAGCAAAAGTATGTTATTGGTAGTTCCCCCTCTTGTCTCAAACCAAAAATGTCATCCAAGTCTGTCAGTTGTCCTTCTTCTTCTGAGATCTCAGGTTGTATGGTGTTTTCTTGCTGCTGAGGGGTGGTAGATGTTGCTGAAATTTTTCCGCTGTGGTTGTGGCAGATGGTGGCGGGGCTGCTTGCAACGGCGCCCTCGACATGTGATGCACACAAATCCAATTCCTGTTGTTAGTGCATTTCACAGCTGGCTGTGTGACCAGCAGGACTTACGTTGTTTCTTTCACCGAGGCTGGAGACAGTCAGGTCTTTGAAAAAAGTGCCTTTCACCTGCTGGTTAATGGAAGCAAGACATTTAGTCACAGCAAAACAATGGGGTTCCATCCGTTCATTTGACATGACAGTTGTCGTTTCTCTTTTCGGAACTTCCCAAGCTGTCATTGGTCTGGCAGTATCTATTCCATGGAGTGTACTTTTCATCTTGCTTTAGGGGTTGTTCTCATGCTCACAAGTGCAATCAGCAAAGCGCCCATTCATGTCAGTTATGTCTGCACATATTTCATGGTGGCAAATTCTGAGCACGTTACACTTCCTTCCACCACACCCACTACTTCTGCGTAATAGGCCCAGTGGAATTTTAGCTTACTCCTAGAGCTCTGCACACCATACAAACACTGAGAAACCTTTGTTGCACATTTTCTGTCAGTTCTTGTGGACTCGAAGCATAATCATACAATTCACTAAGTCATCTTCACTGATGTATATAAGTTAATACCATGATATTGTCACTGGGTAAGGATTTTTATCTGGAAACCAGTATTGTATTTCTGCTTCGTTTTCCTATTTGTTTTCCTCTCATTAAAATCGTGTGTGCCAATTACAGACCATTAAACTTGAAGTTTTACTCACACCAGGGGCATATTATCAGGCCGTCAATAAATATAGCAAAGCGCGCTTAGCACTTGCATATTTATCGCCGGCTACCTCTGGAATTTATTGCCCGGTTAGCGCGTTATCAACAACGCGCATCGCGAGGCTATAAAAATTCCAGAGATTGTCGGGATATCGCCGTTTTCCATACATCGGTGCGCAGCTTTAGCCTTTTTGGCTTAACGCCGCACTCCACCACTTCTGAAACGCAGGGTGCCCCGTATTTACAAGAATACGGTGCAGCCTTGCGTTTCCCCTTGTGCTGAAACTGATTTAGCTGCCTAGAGCCGTGCAGGCAAACTTGCACCATAGTGCAAGGGTGCCTGTATTGAGAGGAATGATTGTTTATTTGCAGGAAGGTGTCCCTTCTTGCACATAAACAATCTGAGAGACTTCTATGTGTGCTGCTCAATGCAGCACACATAGAAACAGCAAAAACGAGGAGAAATAAAGCATTTCTCCTCATTTTGCCATGGTAAGACCAGGTTTTCCCAGATCTTAATTTTGGCACTGCACCATATTTACGCCACCCTGTAAATATGGGGCAGCATCAAAATCAATATGTGTTGCGGTGGAACACCCACCAGAACACCCGTTGTCCGACCCTTTCAAGCGAAGTATAGCTTGAAAGGGGGCCTTTTTTTACAAGACAGTGTTAAGCCACATTAAGTGGTGAAGCCCATATCGCCACAGGAGCGTTGTAATAGCCAGCCATTCACAAAAATGTGTGCACCTGTAATGCACAGTTGACGGAGGTACAACCAACATGCATTTGATGCGCCCTGTGCCCAATTATCTCACCCCCTTTGACAAAGGTGTATCAAGTAGAAACCCTCTTGCTGAACAAAACCTGTATATTGCCAGGACACACCTTATGTCCCCTAGCAGCATAATACTTTTACAGTATCTGTATCACAATGTTTTTAGTAGTAGTGGCATATATTTATGTACTACAACAATGCTGTACCTTGTAGACATGAGAGAGTATCAAATTCATTTTTCATTACACAAAACTGTCAATGTACTTTTGGGGTACTTGCATGAAACACCAATAAATTTATGGTTGATCTCAACATTAATCCTATATCAGAATTTTCATCTCCTGCTTCAGAAAAATATGTCTGTCTGCCTCTACCTTTTGTGTTCTGCTGAGTATTTTGTTCTCTCTGTCCTCCTGCTGATTGTTCTTACCCTTCTCGAACAAAACGTTTATGCAAACACATCTCCTGTTCTCCACAGGCAACATCATGCACTGTTTTCATCTTTTTCCTTTCATAGTTCACTACTTTCCCAAAAATATCTCTTGACTCCGTCCACTGTCTCCCTCTTGCACAATCTTTCCATGCATAAAATGCCTCCCACTGTAACAACTTCACCCTTTTCTCTTTCTGTTCTCATTTTCACAGACAATCTTCTAAATAATCTAGTTTACTTTCCTCAAATGACCCCCATTTTGGCCATTGCCTCTGTTGGTCCTTGCGTGTAATATAAACCCAAATGTCAAAAAACATAGCCATGTGGTAACCCTTTCTTTTAACCACATAAGCTGCTGACGTGTTTATGCTGTGGTGATAATGGAGTTTCACCAAATCTCTTACTTCTGTTACAACACTTAAAGACGTAACACAACATTTCACGAAGACTCCCCATTGCAATGCAACAACAACTATTGTGTACTGCAGTTTCACATTTTTGGGCTACATCTAGTGTACAACCAATATCCCTTGAAAAATGTATTCTCAGGTGTTTCCACAAATTCTAATAAACCCTAGGGACAATAAATACTTGTTTCAGTATCTGTTGTAACTACCTTCACCTTTAATACCTGGTGACTTCAGCCCGTCCTGGGACAAGCATCGGCCTCTAACCCTATTTAAAGTGGGGACTCAACCCCTATCTTAGGTGGGGGACTCTAACACTCCGTCTCCTCTGGGAAATCAGTTTAAACCAAAAAACCAACAGCATTGAAAGTGGAACCATGTTCCCCTTTATGCACCACAGACCTGGCCTGGTGTCAGTTTGCAACATTCAAAGTGGATCCTTATTTCTTTTATACACCACAGACCTAGTCCTTGTGTCTTAACTGATTCCAAGATGACTGAGAAATGACTGTTAAGCAATTCACCTCTGTGTGTCTGAAAAAAAGATTATGAGATCACGAGTCTTGGGTTCCCCAGGGAATTCAATTATCTGGGTCTGGGGAGCTAAGTCCAATCAAACAATGCACCTCCAAGCCAGCAGGAACTCCCTGGCCCTTCACCACGGCGCCTTGTTCAGTTGGAGCTCAAGCAGTCTATCAGAGTCACAGCACCATTTGTTAAAGATCATTTCTCTGTAAAGGAAATAACAGTCACTACACAGTCCTTGTGATCTTAAAGGAGCAATAAATTATTTGCTCTCAGCCTCCGAGCGGAAACATACAGTGTGTATTCTGCAAACATTTTCAGCTTGTCTGAGTTGTGCCACGGTTTATATTCCTTGCAGTACTCATTGGTTTACATTGGAAATGCTAACTCATTCAACTACGTACAGCTACCATGTTTATACTTCAAACTAAAAGATAAGTCTGTCAGCAAAGTGAATTTGCAGAGAAAACATTTCTGGGGTTCTGTGCCAGCCCGTGCTCATCTCTTTCTCTACTTTAAGGCCTTTTGCCTGCACAATTACATTTTTGAAAAAGTGAGTTATAAACAAATGCTACTTTTATCAAACCTAAAAGCATCGCTTTCACAACCGAGTGTCTTGGCAGGACTTTCAATACAAAACAACTAATTATTGTTCTTAGTTCACTCGTTGGTTCAAGGTCTCAATGGTATATAGCTGAGATAAGGCAGCTCTGCACCTGTATTTTTCAATTTATAAACAAGTAACGAAAGCTTCATGTTTACCTCAAATAATGGCTCCACAGACACATGAGTGTGTGGCTCACTGGTTAGAGGCGGCAGACCCGGAAGCAGGAACCAGGGTTCAATCCCCGACGCGGCAGATGCATGGACCAGGGTCAACGGACTTGATAATTCTCGCCTCGGTGCCTACTCTAACCATGGATCACACTCGGCAACTCTGGGCATTAAGCTTACCTCATCTCTACAACGGCCCCCCACACATGCCGGGATGCCTGGTTTCACCTTGGAGATTCCCAGAAGGGACCATCTCACAGGGAAAGCCAGGACGGGTTCCCCAGTGGTCTTCAGCACCAGGATGCTCCCGGGCAACAGTGCGCTTTACAAGTCCCACACATTTACATTTGCAGGAGCCATTCTAGAACAACAATTCAAAATTGAGTTTATCTTGGTATATGTTTGAACAACACTTCAAGTCTATTTATTATTTTTTTCTGGCTGCCACAGATCCAACTAGGGATATCTAGCTTCACTGGACCAGGACAAAGTCTAAAGTTCAGTGTGACTGCAATGGAGCATTGGCCAGCTACAGGCACCCAGTTAGGACCGCTGAACAGAGTACCTTAAATCCTGGTTGGGGAGTTTTGCGTGGATTCGTGCCAAAAAAGTGATGTGCAGCAAAAGGGAAGTGTCGGATCTGAGATGCAGCGAGGCTGCGGTCCAAGGTCCCGTTGTTTCGTCATCAAGGATCCTGTCAACAGGGCTTCCAATGCAAAATCCAGCATCGGGATGCAGCGCATAGCTGGTGATGCGTAGGTTCCAAGGAGGCTGCAATTTGGAGTCTGTCGTTGAGGCTGCCGTAGATCAGAGATGCGAGTACCTGGGCTGTGGATGCGCCGCTCCATCAGGGCAATGCATCGGTTCCAAGGACTGCAGGAGCGAAGCAGGTCTTTACAAAGCGCCCATTCCCCACAGCAGTGGTGATGGGTAAGTTCTGCTCAGGATGCACCGCTCAGACAAGGAGATGCATTGGTTCTTCTCAGGGATGTGCTGCTCTGCAGGGAAGGGGCATTGGGTTCTCTGGAAAGCACCTTTGGCTCATTTCCAAGGGTCCAGGACTGGGGTGGCACCACTTGGCAGGGTAGACTACCAGGTGGGAGAGACCAGGTGCAAGGTTGTTGGAAGCCTGTGAAGTCCATGAGGCTTCAGATCAGGGGCCAGCCTACTAGCCAATGAGGTTACTCTGTGTTCTGGGCTCAAAAGATGCAGTTCAGTCCTTCTCTGCCAGACAAGAGCGCAGAAGAAAGCAGGTCAGCTTAGCATAGCAGGAGTCCAGCAGAGTGCAATTCAGCAGAGTGACAGTCCTTCACCAGCATAGCATTCATTCTTCCTGGCAGAGTATCCTCAGGTCCAGAAGTGTACTGAAGTGGTTTCTGAGGTCCTTGTTTTATACACATTTGTGTCTTTGAAGTAGGGAGAGGTTTTTAGAGGTATGCCTCCGAAGTGCAAAGATGCCCTGCCTTCATCTTCTTGCTCAAGACTATCTAGAGGGGGTATGCATTCCTTTGTGTGGAGACAAGACATAGCCTATTCTGGTGTGAGACTGAGCCCAGTTCCTCCCTCCCTTCCTTCCAGTAGGGGCCCACTGAGCCACACCTAAGCTCCCATTGTTTGTGGCTGTCTATCAGGAATAAACAAAGGGCAACTACACCCAATCATGTGACCAGAGACAGGCTGAAGGCACCAACTGGTTATGACAAGGAAATGCCAACTTTTTAAAACCAAATTCACAAAACTGCTGTAAATGTAAGTGTAGCAGCGAAGAGAGTGCCTTGCCTGACTTTAAACCCCCTGTGCATCTAAGTTAGAACACTCATTTAAAGCCTTCCCATTTCTGTTTGATGTTCTTCCCCCCTTTTTTATGCAGTGTCATGCAGTTCTGGGTCCTGAGGAGAACCCCAAATTGTTCACAGGTTTGAAACAGGTTGGCAGAGTTATAAAAACAGGGAATATGTTTGAATAGGCAGCTTGATACATTTGCATTACTAGTGAAGAAAAACATGAGTAAACTCAATTACGCCAAGGAAAAGAGAAGCAAACACAACTTAAGCCGCGCAGAACTAAGTACCTTGAAAAGTTTGGCAAGCAGGCAGGAAATAATATTTCAGAAAAGCAGATAAAGGAGGTGGTCAAGTATTGATGGATCGCGAATTCTACATCATTAAAGTCAATGATCATGTTAATGACAGCACCATCTAGGCACAGCTGGAAATGGATCCTACAATAGAAATATCTAATTTCCTTGTAAAGATTCTAACTAAAGCTGCCAACTTGAACTGGATAGACGAAACTACCAACCAGTACCTCACGACTCATTGTCCAAGATGTCCCAAACTATATATGTTACCCATAATAGATAAAAGCACCGTAAATCCACCATTTAGAACGATCGTATCAGGCTGTGGTTCAATATTTGAAGCACGAGGGCGATTCACCAATGTTTATCTATACCTCATGGTGAAGAGTTGGGAAACATATATCGAAGACACCATTGACTTTCTAAGAAGCATTACATCTTTACCAGAAAGAGGTGATGAAGAATGGTATATGTGTACAATTGATGTTGTGGCATTCTTTACCTCTATACAGCATTCCAGTGGTCTAGAGGCAGTAGAGTGGGCACTACTGATACAATCTCACTACAATGATCTAAATGTTCTGGTGGTTGAACTATTACAATTTTGTCTTCGCCACAGTTACTTTGAATGGAATGAACACTTTTATTTGCAACTCAATGGAACATCAATGGGTTTTCCAGGAGCACTAGCGTATGCCACCCCCATGGCTAAATTTGAATATGATCACATTTTGAGAAATTCTGCATGGAAGATTGGATGAATCATTTTCAACGTTACATTGATGACATCTTTCTAATTTGGAATCACACCGAAGAGTCATTGTTGCAGAACATCAGAATCTTGAACACTAAAGATCCCAGAATACATTTCACCCATACCATCAATAAGAGAGAAATAACATTTCTTGATGTCTGGATAGAGTTGGTGTCGCAGAAGATCATAACCAGAATGTATAAGAAACTTACGGGTAGGAACAATTCACTAATGTACCAAAGTTTTCACCCTCCATCATTAATCAATGGATGCTTACCGCAGCGTGCTGGCTGTTGCTTGCTTTCTAAAATCGTTAAATCTTTCTTTTGCATTAATAGCGCCGTATATCATTTAATTGCGCCGTGTATCTGTGATACTTTTTAATTGTTCGCGCTGCATACTTGCGCTTGCTGATATCCACTGGACTATCTGGGGCAACATTAGAGCACTAGTTCTTACTCGCACCTTAATTACTGGGCTCACCCTGCATTTTGCAGGACTCAGGGCAGCTAGGCTCCGATATTCGTAGCCTTGCGGCGTTTTAGGCCGCCATCTGAGAGGGCATCTGGGGCTGCTGATTCACGGGCGCCATCTTTTGTTGGGGGACTAGTTGCTTCCCTTACACTCCTCCCACGTATACGGTTATAGAAGATGGATAGGCAGTCAGAGCGCAGCGATGACGCGCAGCGGGTGTGAACCAGAGGTAAGCCCGTTTGCGCCCGTTCGCACACAGGTCGCGTCGGACGCCGGTGGAAATGCCTCTCAGTGCCGTCTCGCTCCCACCTACTCTCGCGACGACCTTTTAAGACTTAATACAGGTAACGCTCCCTGCCACCAGCCTTCTACCATCAGCAGACGGCCAGATTCACTGTCATGCGGACTACTAAATGTAAGATCTCTTAGTAAACATGCCGAAGAAATTACGCTGCTCATTGAGTTTCATGAGTTAGACGTACTCTTTATGACAGAGACCTGGACTAAGGCTAACAGTTTGGTGGAGTTGGGACTAGCATGCCCTCCTGAATACAAGATCAGACATAATCCCCGGGTAGGGTCCAGAGGAGGAGGAGTGGGGATAATCTTTAGAGAGACAATAAATCTCTCCCAGCTTGATATCAAGACAATCCCAGGCAAGGAACTTATGGGTTTCTCCATTAATGGTCAGGGGGGCGCACTCTACTCAGGCTTATTGTGCTATAGACCCCCGGCTAGTGCCCTATCTGATGTAAAGGAGCTTATTGACATTATCTACGACCTTTCCAATACGCACACGAGGCTAATAGTGTTGGGAGACTTCAATCTATGGCCGGATGGCCAGACCGATTCAGCCTTTAAAGAGCTGGACCAAGCTAACGGTAATATTCAGCTACAGCAGTTAGTACTCTCCCAGACACACATAAAGGGTCATGCACTCGACCTTATTTTTGCCGATGCTGACCAAGTGACCATACGAAACATCCTTCCTCAGTGTTGGACGGAACATGCACTCGTCCACTTTCATCTTCTATCCCCCACCCCATCTATGAAGAAATGCAGTTTAGGAGCCACTAAGGTGGGCAGACAATGGCCGAAGCTCCTTAAACAATCTTCTCTCCCCACTCTGCTCTCAGATGGGTTTATGCTGGGTGATAATGTGGACGCCAGCTATGAGACTCTTAGTCAGCGAATTCTAACGTCTTTGGACTCACTGGCTCCCTTACGAAAAACAAGAGGCAGGATAAAACACGCAATGCCATGGTTCTCAGACAAACTCCACCAGCTCAAGCACCAATGTAAATGGGCTGAGCGGATTTGGAGAAAGTTATACCTCGAGCCAGATAGAGCTCTTTTTTTTTTTTTTTTTTTTTCAAAACCTTTATTGCACTTTGCATAGTACACAGCGGAACGCCTACAACCCTGCGGGCCGGCCGCTATCAAGGATCAGTGCATAGAGTGTTTCCAGTAAAACAAGTATCGAAGTTATAGATATATTAAGGTCATGACAAGACATACTGGAATAGTAAAAGTGCATGTTGAGCAAGTATTCAATGCAGGAATTGAGGTTTTGATGGAGTTTTTTCGTTTTTTGGAAAATAACAAACACAGAACATTAACAGGTAGGAATGGCCATTCGGTCTGGTATGAATCAGTGCAGTACAGATTACAATCGTCCCTCGGGAACATGAAGATTCGGTGTCCCTGGTCAATACCTGCGTGCCTCCGTGTCCCAAGGACCCCCCTCCCCCCTCACAGATCCACAGTGCAGGTGCCCATAAGCTGCCTCCCGCCACAAGTAGGGCCGCCATCTCACCCTGCATCCCGTCTAAGTTACCCTCCTTCACCCTCATCATCAGAATCATCCAGATCTTCCTCCCGCAAGGGCTCGCAAATGTCCCCTCTATATTCGTTCCACTTCAGCCATATTTTATTCCATTTAACCGGGCAGGCTCGGTTAGAGTAGACTGCCCGTTCGGTCAACATCACACGATCCATGTTAAGGCACCACTGGGATTTAGTTGGGAGATCCGCTGCCCCCCAGCGTTGCGCTATGTCCCGCTTTGCCACCATTATCCCCGCCGTGACCCAAAGCTGCTCATAACGGGACAAGTCGGTGGGTTCCCAGATGTTCAGTAAGCACCGTCTTGGGTTAGGTAGTATAGAGTGATTAAGTGTCTGTGAGAGTGTGCGATGTATTTGTTTCCAATATTCCTGGATCTTGGGGCAGTCCCATATGGTGTGGAAGAACGTGCCCTCCTCCCCGCACCCTCGCAGACAATAGGGGTGTGGTGCTCTGTGTATGCGGTGCAGCATTGTCCGCGTATAATAAACCCGGTGCAGGATCTTAAATTGCACCAGTCGCATGCATGCTGAGATGCCTACCTCTTTGGGGGACCCAAGTGCCTCGTTCCATTCGTGTTCGTCCATGTCATCAATTTCCCCTTCCCATTTCTCTTTCAGGTGTGACGTGGGTTCGGGGGTGTTATTAAGTAATTTGCGATAAGTGAGGGACGTCGCCCGTTCTATCATGCAGTCTGTGAGTAAGCGGTCCTCCAGGGGTGAGGATTCTGGTAGTGGTGTGTTGGCCGGGATGGCCGCAAGCAGGGCGTGGCGGATCTGAATGTACCTATATAGTTCCCTATCGTTGAGCTCATAGAGTTCTTGGAGGCGGGCAAAGGGGACCACCTCATTCCTCTCCCACAGATCGCCCACCGTAGAGATACCTATTGTGTCCCATTGTGTGAACCCTTTGGTGTTCCTAAGGTTGCCCAGTGCGCGGGAGTCCCACAGTGGTGTCATCTTCGTGATCTTCCCTTTCCAGCCTAGAGCTGTCGTCGCCGCGTGCCATATTTGTACTGTTAATTTGGTGGGGCCGACCAAGGTCCGTACCTTGCGGTGATCGTACAGCGGACCCAATAGGCCCTCCACGCCCAGCTGCACCCTGTCGGAATGGAATGCCGGCTCGGTGTGTGGTGCGTGGATCCATTGGTTAATGGGTTTGAGGTGGGCCGCCCAGTAGTATAGTTTTAGGTCTGGTAGCGCAATTCCTCCGCTATACCAGTCCCTGCGCAATTTGGGTTGTGCCACTCTTGCCGGGAGGGCGCCCCAAAGGAGGTTGGAGACCTGTGCTGCCACCTTCTGAAAAAATTTGGGAGGCACCGGGTATGGTGAATTCTCAAGGACATAGAGGAAGCACGGTAGCGCCATCATCTTATAAAGGGCTGCCCGACCTAGGAGTGTCAGCGGCAGGCCCGACCAGAACTCGACATCTCCTTTGAGCCTATCCAAGGGCGGTTTCAGGTTTTTATCCATGAACTCCGACGCATCTTTAGTAACGTGTATGCCTAGGTATTTGAAGGACGATCCCGCCAGTCGCAGTGGACAAGTATCGTCTAGATTCGGAGCCGGACTTCGCAAAACGTACAACTCCGACTTGGACCAGTTCAGCGTGTAGCCGGAGATCCTGCCGTATGTGTCGCAGATGCGCAAGAGGGCCGGTATGCTCTCCTCAGGTTCTGTAAGATATATTAGCATGTCATCTGCGTATAGAGACAGGCGGTCTTCCCAACCCCCGGTCCCCGGTACACCTTTGAGGAGGGGAGAGGCCCGAATGAGAGTCGCCAGGGGCTCCAACGAGATAGCAAACAGTAGTGGTGACAGTGGGCATCCCTGTTGTGTGCCCCTTCCCAACGGGAAAGTGCGCGATATATGGCCATTTGCCACTACATGGGCCACCGGGGCCGTGTACAGCAATCTGACCCATGCCAGGAAGCGAGGTCCAAACCCCATCCGCTTCAACGTTTCGAAGAGGTACTCCCACTCCACCAGGTCAAATGCCATTTTGGCATCGAGCGCCAGTATAACCGCCGGTTCAGTGATAGTGTCAGATCGAGCCAGGACACCATGTAGCCGCCGCAGATTCTGAGCAGTGTTCCTGTGCGGCATAAACCCGGACTGATCCGGGTGTATAATCGAGGACAGGTGGGGCAGGACTCTTTGCGCCAGGAGTTTGGCCAGGATTTTCACCTCCGCGTTTAAGAGGGAAATAGGTCGATATGAGGAGCATTCCTCCGGCGGCTTGCCCGGTTTTGGGATTGTCACAATAGTCGCCACACGCTGGTCTAGCGGAAGGGAGCCCCCCTCCAGACACTATTCTGGAAACTATTCCGGGAAGAGCTCTCCCCCCCCTCTTCTCCATCTGCTGTTAGTCCCTTGAGTCTGCACGGGTTCCAGACTGCTGGAAGCTGGCAGTGGTATCCCCTCTCCTGAAAAAGGACACCCTGGACCCCACTTGTCCAGCAAACTATAGACCCATTTCGTTGCTCCCATTCCCAATTAAAATCCTGGAGACACTGGTGACCAAACATCTTTCCAGTTTTATGGAGATCAACGCTTGCTTCGACGTGGCCCAGTTTGGTTTTAGACCTGCCCATGGGACGGAGTCTGCATTGGTGACAGTGCTAGATGACCTGCGGACGCGTGCCGACCAAGGTTGAGCTGCTTTTTTAGTATTGCTCGACACGGTCAGCCACACGATCCTGATTAGGAGACTGGAGGAAATAGGGGTATCGGGACTGGCTCTGGACTGGCTGGTGTCCTATCTCGACAACCGACACCAAATGGCTGCCCTGCCGCCCTTTAAATCTAACACCAGATGGGTGGGGCAGGGAGTACCCCAGGGATCGGCCATCAGTCCGATCCTGTTCAATCTTTACCTCCATCCCCTGATCCAGTTGATAAAATCTTATGGCATAGCAGTCACCAACTATGCTGATGACACCCAACTTGTCTTCTCGTTTGAAGGCAAGGAGGCAGTGTCGCAAGAGACTTTCCATCAGTGCATGTCCACGACGGTGGAATAGTTGAGTCTCAATTCTTTACAATTCAACGGTTCCAAAACGGAGGTATTGCACTGTTCCATGGACCGTTCCCCTAGGCCTCTGCCACCAAATTTTTGGCCTCGGTCTTTTCAGGACACCATTCTGCCGGCCGAATCAGTCAGAAACTTGGGGGTGGTGTTTGACCCCAGTGTGCAGCTAGATGTGTCGGTAAATAAAACAGTGGCCACCTGTATGGCACTTCTGCGAATGTTGCGGAAAATATTACAGATGCTCCCGGTACAAGCCAGGCCAGAAGTAGTGAGAAGTATCATCCTAAGTAGGCTTGACTACTGTAACTCACTACTTCTGGGGGCACCTAAGTCCCTGGTGGCAAAATTGCAACGTGTTCAAAATCTCGCCGCCAAGCTGGCCCTTTCGCGCAGTCGCCTTGACTCTTCAACAAAAGCACTTAGGGAGCTCCATTGGCTTCCAATCCCCCAGAGGATTGAGTTTAAAGCCCTTTGCTTGGTACATAAGGCCCTTCACGGACAGGGTCCCTCTTATTTGCGAAACCTGTTTTCCTGGTATGTACCATATAGATCTCTCTTCTCGGCCTCAGCATGTATGGTGATAGTTCCCAAGATTCTGAGGATTCGGATGGGAGGCCGATCCTCTAGATTCACAGCAGCAAAATTGTGGAACTCTATACCATTATGCTTACGCCGCACCAACGATTTTATTCCTTTTAAGAAGGCTTTTAAAACGTACCTGTTTCCTAAAACCTGTTAAAGTTCCTCTCTGCAAGCCATGCAACTGTTTAACACCATGTCTGTATCATCTAAGTCTAAGCGCCAGGATACCCGATGGGTGACAGTCATTGCGCTATATAAAAGCACCAATACAATACATACAAGAATTTGCCATACTCACAGTTCCTGAGGACCTGCTGAATAACATCAGAAATCAACATTTGTGAAAAGACCTTAGAACAACAAAAAATGAAGGATATGGAAAGAGGATATCTCAAGGGTTTGCTGGATATACATGCAGAATGGGCAGTGTCTCATGAAAGAAAGGACCTACAACGAAGAAATCCACAAAAAATAACTAACAGAATGGTATTTGTCTCTCTTTTTTCCACAGTGTTGAAAGAGATGAAGAGGATTATCTGCCAACAATGGGAACTTCTTGAGGAAGAGCCTGACTTCCATTGAATTTAGGCAGGAAAACCTTTCTTCGCCCATACAAGATCACGGAATCTAAAATAAATTCTAATGCAGCATCAAAAGCAGACTATTTCAGGAAAGACAGGCACAAAGAAATGCTATAACTGCATTCACTGCAATAAAGTGATAGAGGGTGACTCACTAATGCACCCCAGAACAAGAGAACGCATTAAACTCAGACATTTATCAGATTGTAACACCAACAATGTAGTATATTCCATTAAATGTCCATGTGGTCTATTATATGTAGGGAAGAAAGAAATGAAAATGAAGATTTGACTTACTGAATATAAGAGCAAAATCAGAAATAAAAATACAACATCAAGTTTGGCTACACATTGGGAGCAGTGTTAACATACAATCGCTCAACTAAAGTTCCAAATCATAGAGCGAGTGTCAATGACAGAAGGAGTAGATAACTCCAGAAAACTCTTGCAAAGAAAAGCATTTTGGATAAAAAAATTAAATACCCTAACGCCATTAGGCCTGAATGACAAGTTTGAAATGGTATGTTTTCTATCAGCTAGTCAGTAAAATGCAGCAGATAAGTTGTAGGTCTTAACTAGCACTTCACACTCATAAAAAGTCACCAATACATCCACACACGATGGTATAACCAGTCATAACCATCTTGAATAATGGTCATGGTGAATGGCATTTATTATGATGTAAAATATTTATACTATGTGAGTTCTGTACAAGTGCACATGTAAAAGATAACTCTCATAATAGCCAACCTGTTCACTTTATCTAATTGAATACCTTCAATATGATATGTGAAATAACCTATCAAGCATACTTTTTGTATTAGCCATACTTATAGTAGGTAAGCCACGGCATCTCAACATCAGCGTGTTAGAGAATTTCTGGTGTGTCTCAGCTAGTCTTCATTTGCGAACTCGGGTGTTTAGGCGATATTTTAGGTAACACTTCCGGACGGGTCAAATTAGGTTGTTTCGTTGTCAACATGATTGACTAATAAAGTTGCAAAGTTGCATCTGTTGAACAATGCCCCGAAGACGGCCCCTACATTTTGCTTACTTTGGTTATTGCAAGGTGATCATTACACACACATGCGTAAAGAGGGAAGATGGCATTGATACACCGATGTATTCGAGGATTAGTAATTTTGTAAACTTGTTTTCGTCGAAGGATGGGGAGAGTTGCTCTAGGGTTAACATGATGGAATGGACTCCACTTAAAGATTTTGCCTAGTTCAGGCTATCGATTATGGTATTGGGAGATTACACAATGAGTTGTAAACCGAGTGTGAGTCCAGTCAAATAACTAAATCAGCAGGAACAACTAGACACTGACTATGTTAAAGCTCAAAGGTATGTCGTCAGCGCTTGGTCTAGCTGAGATAGTTTTTCAACAGTTCTTCAAATCAGTCAGTGATGCGTCCATTTCTCAGGCAGGGAGAGGTTGTAACGCCATGCATAGTTGGAAGATTGATTGTACGGTGAGCGGATTTGTAAAGATTCAGGTAAATCTTACCTCTCTTTACACGTTCCGTTGCAACAAGATGACTTATGAACCTACTGAAAGATGGTGTTGTTATTTCTGATACAGAAAGGATCGTCCAGGATCTTCCAGCTGAAACGGATTGGACATCGGCATACACCATTTTGGTGTTGATCAAGGTAGACAGTTTACCTTGCTTTAGCAGACAGTGACTTGTGGTTTAAGCAATCAGGGCAGTCAAGTCATTTCAAATGTTTTTTTTTAATCATTTCCACTGATTATGAGGTGTTAGCACCATCTACTCGAGAAGTGACAAAAACGTCTGGTTGTAGATAAAAATGTTTATACCATCAGTGTTGCAGGTTACACGTACACTTGTAGGACCATCCACGGTGGTGCAGTGGTGTAAATAATTGTTCACTCAATGACATTTGGCTTTCATACCAGGAGTGTATGGTGACACTCTTTAAGACCACACTGGCTAGCGGTGGCACCAGTAGGTGTTGGTTATTGACTAAATCGTGATAATAACAAACGGTGTTGGTTTTGTTTTGAGTTGAACCAGCTTTGAATGTTTCATCTTCATCTTTCCCCTGACGAAGGGACAGTTGTCCCGAAAGGCATTGGGCTTCATCACCTCTTCTTTTTACTGAATTCAATGTACATGTATTATGTTTATAATTGATAGAAGCATGCATTTATGAAAGATTTTGGTTGTTTTGAAGTTTGATATGAATTTATGTTACAAAAACACCCACAAAAAGCATAGAGTAAAAAATAAATACATTCTTGTGTTAAAACTTAACAAACTGGTCAAACATAATTCTTTTATATTGTAGACATAACGTCAATATAGCTGTGCATGCAGGAGTCCAAGTCGCCTTAGGGGCTTGGCCATTTTTTGTTTGAATAAGCAGCTTTGGTACATAGGGAATTCTTGAGTGGAACATTGTTAAATACAGATCCCAGTTCTTTGCCGTGTATATTCACACTGAGCATTTACCCTTTGGTTATGGCCCAATAGAAAGGGGCTCACATTGTTATTGAATTTGTATACAGGCCCCTTTTGGGCGTTGTAATTACAGAAATAGGACTTATATGTATATCCATAATGCTTTGATGCTATTTTTAAAAAAAAATAATTCATTGTGATTATATTGTTCTGTTATATGTGATGTGCAATACTTTTAAAGAAGTTTATTTTGATGCAATTCATGTTGGTGATTGTTCCACTGGTTACATGTCTTTCAAAAAAGTATGAAATATTTGTCACGTAAATAATGATGAAAATAAATGGTGATCACAATAATTCAGTTGTGTGATCATAAATATAATTCATTGAACAAAGTAAGGTCAGTAGTGGCACTTGTTCGTTTGAACTTTCTAAAATTTTCATTTTCCGACTTCACCATAGGATTTTAAATTAGGCTTCCAGCAACACCAAACTGAAAGGGGTTATCTCTTTACATTGGGAAATGGCACTAGTAATATGTAACAAGGTAATCCCCATATTATCGTATGGGAGAGATAGGCCTTGCAGTAGTGAAAAATGAATTTAAGAGTTTTTCACTACCAGGACGTGTAAAACTTAACAGTACATGTCCAACTTTTTAAATACACTGCACATTACCCTTTGGGCTGTCCAGGACCTACCCCAGGGGGGAGTTATATGTATGAAAAAAGAGGGCTTGGGTCTCGCACTAGGTTTGTTTTTCCAGGTCGAAATGGCAGTTTAAAACTGCACACACAGGCTCTGCAATGGCAGGCCTGAGCCATATTTAAAGGGCTACTTAGGTGGGTGGTACAATCAGGTTTGCAGGCCCACTAGTAGCATTTAATTTACAGGCCCTAGGCGCATGTAGTGCACTCTATTAGGGGATTATAAGTAAATTAAATACGCTAACTGGGTATAAGCCAATGTTACCATGTTTTAGGAAGAGAGCACAAGTATTTTAGCACGGGTTAGCAGTGGTAAAGTGCACAGAGTCTAAGGCCAACAAAACAACTTCAACAAAAAGTAGGAGGAAGAAGGTAAAAAGTTTGGAGGTGACCCTACATAAAAATACCATTTCCAAAAGTGAGGAAGAGACGTTTTCTCTGCACGTGATAGATAGTGCTCTATTTCAGTTGTTATCTGAAATAATTTACTAGTGATGATTAAGTATCATACTTTAGTGTTTTCCCCTAGCAGAGTTTAGCAGGCCAAATCTCGCAAAATATGTTGGGGAAAGGAGCCCAGACAAAGAAAACCATGCATAACTTTGTGAGTTAAATGCTGATCCCTCATGCAATACCACCTTTTCAAGTGAAAAATATGGAATACAGGGTATATATTATGAAACAGATAAATACTTTACCATGGGTAATGTTATTTACTGTGTATAGTGAATACCTTACCAGCATCTACTAAGATCTTTACCTCTGCTTGCTGCTGCTCTTGAGAGAGACCTTAGAGGAGCAAACAGAAATGGGTAAATCGGGTATCTTGGAAGATTCACAATTGCCTGATAGAAATTATGTTGAATGTTCTAATATGTCGCGCCACCCACAGCCTCACCAACAAAGAAGTATTTGACTCGCAAAAAAAGACAATTTTTTTCAATGATTTCTCGGCCTTTGAATTTGTAGTAGAGTTTGTAACCTCTAAAGAGCAACAGCAAAACAGGTCCAGCAATGGTGAGGAACTCAAGTGTGTGCAAAGTGCGGAGCAGGACACAGCCACAGAAGCTACAAAGTCTGTAACAGTGGATCAGCAGAGATGCCATGCTCCAACCCAAGGGAATTGCGAAGGAAGGAGCACAGCCATACACTATCCAGGAAGTCTTAGGGGGGGTCACTGAAACGCATCCGGAGGAAAGACAAAAATTCAGAGGGCAAAGCAGCTGTATTAACTTTACCTATACACAGGAGCAAATTGAGACAGAAAGCAAGTAAAACTGTGATATTGCCTAAGACCAATGAACAAAAAGGGCAGATTAAAAAGCAGAATTAGAAGGTATAGCTTGAGACAGAGAAGGAAAAACTAGAGTGCAGTTAAGAACAGTAAGGTAAAACTTTACCCTACAAATGCTGATGAGTAGCCTCTGCATGAGATCCCTAAAACGAATTTCAAGGCAAAGGGGTTGTATTTTGCAGATGTACAGATGAAACAAATATCACTAGCCCCTTTATCCATCAGTAGGACATCCTGTAAGCTAGAATCCATATTCCCTCTTTAAAAATTAATTGCACTTGTAGTGCTAAGTTCAAAATGAAATATCTAGGGATGAAGACATTGGACACCATTCACAAAGGTAAACTTGGGATAGCCCTA
Organism: Lissotriton vulgaris; assembly: GCF_964263255.1. Classification (NCBI taxonomy): domain Eukaryota; kingdom Metazoa; phylum Chordata; class Amphibia; order Caudata; family Salamandridae; genus Lissotriton; species Lissotriton vulgaris. Next base: position 204,138,901 of record NC_141698.1, on the reverse strand, counting down.
TCTTGTTATGTGCAGAGTCTCTGCCACAAGTGAGGACACTCCACATTCATAAAAATACTATTCATAAAATACCTTTGTGAATAGATAAAATTCGTAAACTTACATAAAAGTATAAGTTTACCTTTGTGAATCAGGCCCATTGACAGTAAGATCTACTATTGAAAAAACTCAGATTCTGAAACACCCATCCACCTCATCCACTTATGTGCACAGAATTGACTTTATCCCAGTGAGGCTGTACAAAATCTATCTGAATTCTCCAGGCTGCTGCCTACGATGCAGCACAGATTACATGGGTTAGCTACAAAGTTGCAAACAATGTGTATTCATGAGTACTAAAAAGGCAGGAGTCGGATTGCAACCTCTTGCAGAATGTTGGAAATGACGGCATTAAGAATTGCTTGCGACTGCAGCCCTCCACCCTTCGGCAGCCAAAAACCTACTTGAGGAGTGAGGCCAACCACACTCACACACGCACACATATACTCATATTCACACTCACCCATCCATATGCCCACTCACTCACACCCATCCATTCACAAGCATGAACACATACAACAACCATTCACAAGCACATTCACACAAAAATTCAAAGTATGCACATACAAATGCATGTACATTCATACAGACACAACAAAATTGAAAAAATGTATTTGTAACAGTGGTGACGTCGGTGGTAGAAGAGAAGTCTCTGTGGTTCCTGGAAAATGCATTTTGGGAAGGGAGTGCCGAAAGATCCTGCCACCTCCACTCATTGGCTGACATTGTCAAGGAGCACCTTCCCTTACTTGTCACAGAGGGGGATGGGGTCTGTGAGACTTGCTGACCCCACCCCATTCTGTGACAAGGCATCACTGATCCATAGTTGGCACTGGGCACTTCGGGGCTTAAAATAAGTGTTTCATCTGAGCTTATAGCTGGCATTCCCCTTCGTCATGAGGGAGAGGAACCGTTTGTGCTTTGCCTGGCTGAGGAGGTCTCAACCTCAAGCCATGAAATCTTCATTCTAGCAAAGTTCGGCTCAGGCAGCAAGGCCCCAGTATATGTAGTGCATATACAGCGAATGGCAGCTTGACCTGAACATGAAGAGTGTCTGTCAGGTTGACCTTTGCTCAGTCTTACAGACACACTTTATGCTTTGAAAAAAGTGTGTGGGGGATTCCGCCTTCAATGACATGTGGTGCCTGTGTGGTAAATATAAATTACCTATACTTAATTTATGCGGTAAAGTTCAATAAGAATAACTCAGAAAAAATAAGAGGCAGAATCCGTGGTATCTGAGGTTTTAAAAGGGGTTTTATTCCTTAAAAAGGAATTGGTTCGAACCAGGGATTATATTCCATCACCACGAAGGTTCAGGAAGGGAATCACAATACTTTATTGACAGATTATCATATATATAGTCAATGCATTACAGTGGTGATGGATTCAGAAGGCGTAACAGCTGAGAGAAGAGATAAGAACACATACACGTAATGAAAATGGCGTAACAGAAGGCGTGCACAAGGACGTGTACTAGAAACGTCACATAGAGGTGTCACAGGTGTGTGGATCCATAAGAGAATCCTGCAGTGTCAGCAGAAATACATGGCAGAGATGCGCGCGCAGCAGCATGACGTGTGATTGACGTGTAACTGGAGGGTGAAGGGGACTTGACATTTAGCCTTACATGAGGAGACAGAAGTCTGGGGTGTCAGAACAACCTAATCCCAAATCATATCTAATATCTGGTGTTTGAGGAACTGTATTATCTGGAGGGAAAGGTCTCTCGGGCAGAGGCTATTCTATACTGACTGCTAGTGCGTGTATAAGCGTCTACGTGTCTATGTGAGATGCGAGGGGGCATGAGCCTACCATGGTAACAGGAGCTATGAATTACTTGCAAGGAGACAGAAAGGCCGGGCCCTTTGCTTTGCAGCTGGGAAGGATGTTTACCTAAACTACTAGACAGGAATGTATTTTCGAGGAGCGGAGCAGATAACTTGAAGGCAAAATACAGGCAAGCAGGCCGAGCCAGGCACCGCTAGCCGCGCAGGGAGTAAGACAAAGGTCATGGATACAGATGCAGGTCCAGGCTGTAGCATTCAGAGGCAGAAGGCAGGAAAAGGCTCGATGGCAGAAATCAGGGCCTAACTCGCCAGAGCCGAAAAACGTGAAAGGTGCACCATATAAAGACGGTGGCAAGGCATACTTAGGAACGGAATATTCGACCCATTCATGGTGGATCTGAAAGAGGACATGTTAACGTTGGACGCAAATGTATTTGCGTCTTCATAGCTGGAAGTGGAGGGAACATACATGTACTTGAAGCACGTACATGGAGCCGTTGGGGTCTACGATAGGGGACACAATTGACCATAAAAATTCATATTTCCTCATTCCCTCCTTGTACCCTACGGACCCTTCATGATATATCAATCCTCATAAATCTATCAATCTGTTCACGTAACATCATTTGCTCTTCTTTCTTTTTACTGTATTTTGAACATGGACTTGAATGAGGAATACATGATGTGGCGCACAGGCCGCAAATCGCTGGCCCACATTGTAGACATAGGCAGCAACTGAATACTATGAGAAGGGCAATACCTAGGAAGGATAGGACCTTCCATCCCCAGGCTGACAACATGCTCCAGAACCAACCGGACCAAGTCCAGGTGCCTGGATTCTGGTGTATCTGACTTGCAATCTTGTGAAGACGGGTTATGGCTCTATATACTGATGGCGCGTTTTCTGGAATGAAAACACAGCAGCTCGATCCGATGACTCTACAGGCTCCGCCCCTATCGGCCAGGATGACGTCAAGGACAAGACGATTTTGAAGAACAACAATCCGCATCGCAGACTGCTCCTCCGTTAAGTTTCCTAGGGCAGAAGTAGTTTCGTTCACTACTGCTTCGAGGGTTCTGGTTATTTTACGTATCAGTTTACTATTAAAGACAGCACCTAAGTAGGGAAAGAAGCCTTTATTGAAGTCTGTGTATTGCTCCCATGCCGTTTCAGTATAGTCGACAATCGGGAGATCTCTCTGGGGTCTGCTGTGTACTAGATGGGAATTCCTATGATAATCAGGAGGGGCTAGGAAAACAGGTGGCAGAAGGAATGCAATGTAACAGGTGCCATCCCAATCTAGAGGTAAACGTATATATGCGGTATGACCACAAATGAAATAGGAATGACGTGACGCTCTAAATGTAGACTTGCCTTTATCACTGAATTCGATCACAGTAGTACATTTACTATGACCCAGGTGTACTGAACCATTCTTTCTGACACATAATTCACCTTTGACTGGTAATACTGACATAGCAGGCAAGACTGGTGCGGCTTCGGATTCAACATTCAGAATCATGAGGTTAAGTGTAAAGTTACCTAATCCATATACTTCATTTTCTAGATCAGTTCCTGTCCTTTTGGGAAGTCCCTCCTTGTTAGGGTAGCAGGCTTTAAGCAAAACTACGTTCAGGTCTCCCCATACCCAGTAAACTACAGTATTTGAATCTAAAGAATTAATCAAACTAAACCATGCACCACAGGAACCATTGTGTGTGAACGGGTACGGAAAGAGGGGCAGAACTCCCTTGTATTTCTGATAGGGAGGGAGTCGGCCACATATCCAACAATTTGTAGCGTTGCTGGTCTGATGGGAGTGATGTAACATGCTAATGAATGTATTGTTGCGCAGCGCAAGTCTGTAGGACAACTCATGCGGGGGTAATTCACTAAAAGAGTGTTCGGCAGTGACATTGAAGGCAGAATATGCACGCTTGAAAATAGGGTAGTATATATGTAACAGTATACTTGCAGCAATAATCAAAAGACTTAGAAAAAACATAATCAATAATGTCACAGTACAGTGACTACGAAGTGATTTGCAATATTCATGTTTCTTGAGCTGTTTCTGTCTATCTCTCTCTCTATTGCGGTCTAGGGGATACATGTCAGAGACTAATTTAACCGATTCACCTAGGGGAGGACTTAAACAATTAAACTGTCTGACTTGCTAGACCTTAGTTTTAATTTATACTCCTGAGAAGCAGTTTTCTCGACCAGGGGGAGTTTTGAGTCAGTCTGTGGAGGAGGGCAGGGCTGAGAGTTCAAATCTGGAGGCAGTCCATGAAATTTTTTAATATGACTCGAGTGAAGCCAGCCCTTGCGGCCCTCGACTTTAATCGCTGTCCTTGTAGTTAAAAGTACTAGCTTCGGCGCTTGCCAACGGGGCTCCAGCGGACTCCTCCTGTCAAAGTTCCTTACGAATACGAGGTCTCCTGGAACAACTTCATGGGGCTTCACCTTGGTGTTGTCGGGAAAGGCTGCAGCTACCTGTGAACGACAAGATTGTAGTGCAGACATCAAGGAGGCAAGGTAATCTGTCAGCATATTACAATCAACATCTGTGATCTTACGAGGCAAAGGCGTCCCCCACATATTTGGTGGCCTACCAAAGACCACCTCGTACGGGGATAGCCCTGTTCGAGAATGTGCGACCATCCTCATATAAAAGAGCGCAACTGGTAAAGCTACTATCCAGTCGACGCCTTTCTCTCTACAGATTTTGGCAAGACGTATTTTCAGAGTCTGATTATGGCGCTCCACGAGACCTGCTGCCTCGGGATGTCGGACACAGTGGAATTTCCACTGATATCCTAGCAGGAGTGTAACCTGTTTCACAAGCTCGGACGAGAATGGCTGACCGTTATCTGAGTATACGATACGGGGCAAACCATACCTGGGGAAGAATTCACGAACCAACTGCTTGGCAGTGGTCGGAGCAGTGTAATCTGGGACTGGATATGCTTCTGTCCAACGGGAAAGTGCACATACAACTACGAGGACATATTTGAATCCTCGACAACGTTCCATCTGGATATAATCCATCTGGAGGACTTCAAAAGGGTGATCGGGAGTATGAAATCCACCTTGCTCTACAGGAATGCTTTTACCTGGGTTGAACTGACAACAAATCATGCAAGTACGCACTTTCTGTTTGGCTGCTGCTCGTAAATGTTTATTAAACCAAAGGTTTTGAATACTGTCTAGCATAGCTTTTTCTCCTAGATGCGCTGGACTATGTACTGTGTTAATGATAACTTGAACCATAGAGTCGGGGAGAAACCATGTAGATTTTCCCTTCGTCATCCATCCCTGATCTGTTTGGATCCCTCCTAGTTCAGTCCATTTCTTGATTTCATCTGGTGTAGCATGTGTCTGTATGTCAATTACATCAAGGGCGGGATCCCTAACTGTCATGCAATGTGTCGATGTCGGGACTATTGTCTTTGTCAGGTCAGTTGCGTGAGTCTGATTCTGAGCTGTAAGCTTGGCTGTTCGGTCTGCCAGGTCGTTACCCTGGGAAATGATATCGGTGACTTTTGTATGTGCCTTGCACTTCATGATGGATATAGCAGTAGGCAGATGTACTGCGTCTATCAGAGCTTGAATGAGGGGACCGTGTTGAATGTTGGCACCGTGAGAAGTCAAATAACCTCTCTCTCGCCAGAGCACACCGAAGTCGTGTACAACTCCGAATGCATAACGTGAATCTGTGTATATGTTAACTCTCTTATTTTTGGCTTGAATACAGGCTTGTGTCAGAGCGATGAGCTCTGCTGCTTGAGCTGACAGGGTGTCAATACAATTCGTTTCTATAACTTCAGTTTCTGTCGTGACTGCGTAGGCGGCCACTAACTCTCCTGTACTTGTTCTCATACATGAACCATCCACATAAAGTGTCAGGTCTGGGTCTGGTAATGGAGTGTCTGTCAAGTCTTGTCTGGGTTTCGTCGTAATAGTAATGATTTCAATACAATCATGTGCCAATGGGTCTGTTCCACTTAATGGCAAAAGTGTGGCAGGATTCAATGTGTTACAGCGTCTGATTTCTATGTGTGGCTGAAACAGTGTCAATTCATAACCTGTCAGTCGTGCTATAGTCAAGTGCTGGGTCTGTGTTCGGTTTAAAAGAACTTCCACGGAATGTGGAACTTGCACTGTCAATTGATGTCCTAACACTATGGAATCGCTTTGTCTGATGGCTAGAGCTGTCGCTGCTACTGATTTCAAGCACGCAGGCAGAGCCTGGGCTACTGGATCTAATGTACTAGAAAAGTAAGCACACGGTTTGTGTGAACCTGCTTGTTCCTGAGTGAGTACTGACAACGCAGTACCTTCGCGTTCTGTGACAAAAAGTGTAAAAGGCTTGCTGTAACATGGTGTTGCTAAAACAGGTGCTTGGCATAAGGCTTTCTTTAAGTCTTCAAAAGTTTGTGTATGTTCCTGAGTCCAAGGGAGGACAGTCGATGTCGCTGCCTCCTGGGTTGTCAACTGTATGAGTGGCTTTGCTAGAAATGCGTACTGGGGAATCCATTGTCTGCAGTAAGAAGTGAGGCCTATGAAGGCCCGCACCTCCTTTTGTGTCTTGGGTGGTGACATGTTTACAATTAACTGGATGCGGTCAGGTGTGAGCTGTCTCCCCCCTTTGGACAGCAAGTGCCCAAGGTACACAACTTGCTGAACACAGAATTGCAGCTTCGAAGGGGACACCTTGTGCCCCTTGTCGGCCAGAAAATGCAAAACCGTCAGTGATGCTCGTTCACATTCAGGTTCGCTTCGGGCGGTGATCAGTAGATCATCGACATACTGAAGCAGGGCAGTGTTATCAGGCATGTGAATACTGTCAAGTTGTCTTTTCAGTGCTTGGCTATAGATGCTGGGGCTTTCTGTGAATCCTTGAGGTGTGGGTGCAAATTTGAAGCTTCGTCCATTTAAACAGAATCCGAACAAATATTGGCTTTCCGGATCGATTGGGACACTAAAGAAGGCGTTCTTGAGGTCAATTACAGTGAAGAACGTTGCTTCTGAGTCAATAGCTGTCAATAATGAAGAGATATCTGGAACCACGGGATACTGTGGTACAATGCATTTATTCAATTCGCGCAAATCAATAACTAATCGATAAACTGGAGGTGCATTGGGATCGGTGCGTTTAAGAATTGGAATGATAGGGGAATTACAGACATTGGAGTCGGTTTCCACAACCACTCCCTGTGCAATGAACTCGTCAACGATTTGCAGTAAAGCCACTACAGCATCTGGGGGTAACTTGTATTGTCGAATTCGTGGTAATACCACTCCTGGCTTGAGTGTGACTCGATATGGTGTAATGTGCATACAACCTACATCAGTGGGGCCTTGTGCCCATAAATGTGCAGGGACATTCTGTAACCTGTGATCCATATCTCTCAACACATAGTGACCCTTAAAGTCACGTAAAAACAGTCTTACTCCTTCCGGAGAACAGCAAATCACAGCTCCTAGAGCTTTCAGTGTCTTTATACCTAACAAGTTTTCTGGACATGATTTCGTAAGCAATAAATCTGTAGTACGTGTCAATGGACCAACTGCAAGAGGAAGTGGTTGCGATACTTCATTAACAATAGGCTTTCCTGAAAATCCAAGGGAAACATTCTGTGAGCCTGAGAGGGGTGCCCCTGGAACCTCGTCGTGACTTATAGTTGTCCTGCTTGCCCCTGTATCAATTAAAAACTTTCTGTCTTTCCCTAATACTTGACTATGTACATAAGGACCTTCTTGATCTACAGGAACCTCAATAAGAGGCAAGCCAACCTCCCTCTCTAGGCTGTTTCATGTGTATCGTTGATAATCGGGATAATCATTTTGTGCATACTGGTACATCTGTTGTGTCGTGTTTTGTGTTGCGGCAATGGGCTGTGGCTGTGGTACTGCTACGGTCTGTACTGTCTGTTGTGAAGCATGCATAGGCTGTATATTCTGGGGTACTTGTTGTTGGATCTGATCTTGTCTAGGTGGACGCGGTCTCTCTTTGGTTTTACCCGTAGAGATATTGTGTTTCAAAACTGCACAATCGTTTATATAATGACCTGGCTGTTTACAATAGTTGCATATCCCTTTAACAGGAGCCGCTGAATTACTGGACTGGGTCATACCCTTTTTATGACCGTCAGTTGGAACTGACTGAGCAACTAGCATTTTCATTTTCGTGTCTTTCATACGTCTTTGTTCGTGTTCTTGTTCTTCTCTAACTCTATTCTGGTGGTACTGTAACATTTGTAACATTTGTGAAGGAGTATTAGCTTGCCATGTGCTCTCGACTTTCAGTACTCTGTTCTTAACCTGGGGCAGGGAATTCTCGACTAATTTTGTTACAAAAAGATGTGGATATGACTCGCTACTTGCTTTCAGGCCGCTATTAATACCAAAACATTTCTCAAATCGGGAATAAAAATCACTAGTGTCTTCATCGGGTTTCTGTTTGCAGGCTGAGATTGCACCCCAGTCTTCCTTTTTCATTGCTAATAAACGTGGCAATACTTGTACTAACACTCCTGGTAATGCTTTAGTTTTGTCCCCAAGCCCTAGGCCTGGAGTTCGAGTTCTTTCTTCGTTTTCTAATGCAGCCCATTCAATCTTTTGCTCTCCCACCTCCCATTCTTTTTCTTTGAGTTTCTCATAAATACCGGCAGGTAACAAAACTTTTAATATTTTCATAATGTCAGGATATGTATAATCACCCATGAGTAACATGTCTTTTATTTCACGGTGAAAACCTGCTGGATCTTTGTCATGGCTGGGCACTAATTTCTTCATTTCCAATAGTTCTATTTTAGTTATGGGCGTGTACACAAACACGCGTCTAAAAGTATTATCATCATTCCTGACTGGATGCACTTCTCGTAAGGGATTCTGTCTGTCTATGTAATACGGTTTTCTTTCTAAGGGTGGAGCTGGATCAAACTGTGGACACAGGAAGGCACTGTATCTGTGCCGATGTTCTAGAATTACTTTAATTAAATCGGTACCTAGGCCTCTCCATTTCTTCATGAGTAGTTCTATTAATATATCAGGTAGGGGACCAGGATCAGAGTGTTGGCTTTTATACAATATAAGGAGGTGTTGTATCATGTACATACCAGCCAAACGCTGTTCGTCTGGGGAAAGATTAAAAAATGTTTGCACTAACGCGTCATCGCTATATTTATCAGAACTGTCAGCCCATTGTACTGCTGACCTGGCTAATTCTTGTTCATCCATAGAATCGAGTACATGGTACCCCATTCGTTCTTGAAGTATTTTATCGGTAGCCTGAAATAAATGTTCAGGGGTCTTCAGGTTTGACATGGCAGCTTGAAAAAGTCTCTTACTTTCTGGACGTACCGGACGTATTGAATTATTAAAGGGTCTTCCCTTACCTACATATGCTATCATTTCTCTAGCTGGTAATTGCAATGTTTCTGTTGTCGTTTCTGGTTGTTCTTCCTCCCCTGAGGATTCAATCTTGTCTGAATCTATTTCTCTTTCAGGCTGTCTTCTTTCATGTATTTGTTCTACTGCTTTTCGGATCCTTCGGTACATGTTGTCTATACAACTCTGTTTATCATGTTTTCCGTCTGCTATATTCTGACCCCATTTGTTAAGTGCTTTCATTTCTTCCTGGTCTACACCAGGCCTATCTCGGTCTCTTATCAAGCAGTTTATGAAAAAACGTAATATCATCCTTTGAGTGTCAACTTTCTGGTGTATCATAGCCTCGCCAATACTTTCAGGACCTTCCCCCGTTTGGACAAAATGGTATATTCTGTCTAGATGATCAATCATTCCTGGTAGTATCATTAAATAGTTTGCAACTCGTCGTAGACGTACTGATGCTAGCAGCATTCTGTCGTCTTTACCGGGTACTGAATCATATCTACAGTCTGTAAGAGGCTCTTTAAGTATGTCGTAACTCGCTGTTTGAGGTGTACGTTGTTGTGCTAGATCCCTATAAGTCAATCGATGTGCTGGTGGTGGTGTTTGAAAACCTCCTGTCGCACCTCCTGAGGTGCCAGGTAAAAAAGGATTAAGTGGGTTATAGCCAGGAAGAATAGGTGCAGGAAGGGGTGGGGGAACAGGCGGAGGATGTGGAGCGGGAGGAGGAGTTTGATGTTGCAGAAGTGGCTGTTGATTATCTCGGGGTGGAGTGCCGTCAACAGGTGGTGTGCGGGCACGTGGATTTGTATATGCGGGAGCTACGTCGTCTAAATAGGAAGAAAGGAAAATGTCTTCTGCGGTTTTGTGACGTAATTTAGTCGGGAGCAATGGAGGTGGCAGATCTTTTGGTACTTCCGGGGTGGCCTTAGGTAAACCCGCGTCCAAAAGAGGATACATACCATTCGCAAGAGTATTTCGCTGTCTGTCTACTTGTTCTGCTTTAACTCGTATACCTTCCTCAACTAATACGTTTTCGCGAGCTTTGTCTGAATCCTCTCTACTTTTCTCTGCTTTTCTGAGTGCTTTCTCTGTGCGTCTATGCGATTCTTTACGCCATAATTCAATGGCATCTTTCTGTGACTGTCTGGCTTTCCTTTTCCATAGTGCTTCTTCTACTCTCATGATGCAATCGGCATCCCATGTCCCCGTAGCGGGCCATTTCTGATTCTCTTCTAAATCCTTGGTGTAGTCCACCCACAAGTCAAGGTATAATACGGCATCCAGGCCGTGCTTATGGTACATAAAATATCCGGGAGTGTCCCTGGGTGGGATGGGAACAGCTTCCTCGAGTATCCCTTTTCTAGTTTTTATCTGTCTTAGTTTAGAAAATAAAGGCATCTTGAACCTTGCTACTTGATACTTACTCGAACTTGAACACAGTTAATACAATAAACACAGGTAATGAAGATCGAACAATCACTCATACCACGACATTTAAAAACACACTAAAACATTTTAAAACGAACAACAATAATTAGAATAAAACTAGCTAACTGCATACTGGATATACTGCTAAACAGTACAGATACACCGCTAAACATTGCAGACCGGATATACTGCTAAACAGTACAGATACACCGCTAAAACAGTGCAGACCGGGTCTGTGTACCCAAACCCGTCTTGACCGGCACAAATTAATTCGCTCGTCTAGATGCGTCCCCAGCAACGGTACTCACCGGGAAGCACGGAACGGAAGGCCTCGGAAACTCTGGACTGGACTGGACCGGACTGGACTCGACTCGACTCGTGACGTAGGTACTTCGGAACTTCGGAACCTGGTGGGCCTCTGAATACCTCGGACCTTGCTCTCTCAGCTGGGCTCTGGTCGGGATCCTCCGCACTCCTCACCGCCTCGTCTGGGTGTCGATCGCAGCCTCAGTCACCTCCGTTGGCCTGAGGGAGATACAGGAAATCCTGCGGGTCCGCGTTAGTGTCCGTCACGGCTGTGGCAGGGGGCTAGGCCTGCAACGCACCGCCGGCGCGTAAGGTGGGGGAGGGGTCCCTATTCGGGCGCCAATTATGTGGTAAATTTAAATTACCTATACTTAATTTATGCGGTAAAGTTCAATAAGAATAACTCAGAAAAAATAAGAGGCAGAATCCGTGGTATCTGAGGTTTTAAAAGGGGTTTTATTCCTTAAAAAGGAATTGGTTCGAACCAGGGATTATATTCCATCACCACGAAGGTTCAGGAAGGGAATCACAATACTTTATTGACAGATTATCATATATATAGTCACTGTATTACAGTGGTGATGGATTCAGAAGGCGTAACAGCTGAGAGAAGAGATAAGAACACATACACGTAATGAAAAAGGCGTAACAGAAGGCGTGCACAAGGACGTGTACTAGAAACGTCACATAGAGGTGTCACAGGTGGGTGGATCCATAAGAGAATCCTGCAGTGTCAGCAGAAATACATGGCAGAGATGCGCGCGCAGCAGCATGACGTGTGATTGACGTGTAACTGGAGGGTGAAGGGGACTTGACATTTAGCCTTACATGAGGAGACAGAAGTCTGGGGTGTCAGAACAACCTAATCCCAAATCATATCTAATATCTGGTGTTTGAGGACCTGTATTATCTGGAGTGAAAGGTCTCTCGGGCAGAGGCTATTCTATACTGACTGCTAGTGCGTGTATAAGCGTCTACGTGTCTATGTGAGATGCGAGGGGGCATGAGCCTACCATGGTAACAGGAGCTATGAATTACTTGCAAGGAGACAGAAAGGCCGGGCCCTTTGCTCTGCAGCTGGAAAGGATGTTTACCTAAACTACTAAACAGGAATGTATTTTCGAGGAGCGGAGCAGATAACTTGAAGGCAAAATACAGTCTTGTCAGGCAAGCAGGCCGAGCCAGGCACCGCTAGCCGCGCAGGGAGTAAGACAAAGGTCATGGATACAGATGCAGGTCCAGGCTGTAGCATTCAGAGGCAGAAGGCAGGAAAAGGCTCGATGGCAGAAATCAGGGCCTAACTCGCCAGAGCCGAAAAACGTGAAAGGTGCACCATATAAAGACGGTGGCAAGGCATACTTAGGAACGGAATATTCGAACCCTTCATGGTGGATCTGAAAGAGGACATGTTAACGTTGGACGCAAATGTATTTGCGTCTTCATAGCTGGAAGTGGAGGGAACATACATGTACTTGAAGCACGTACATGGAGCCGTTGGGGTCTACGATAGGGGACACAATTGACCATAAAAATTCATATTTCCTCACCTGCCTCCATACTAGCATTCGTATTTCCAATGTGCCTTCATTACGATTCTAATCCTTCAAAGCGACAGTCATACCAATGTCACAACAGTGGCACACTGTAAATGAGTCATCTGGGACAGAGGCGGCTCCTCTGTAATGGCGGAGGAGCATAGCCCGACTGATCATTCACGGAAAAATAAAATGATGATAAAACTATAATATAATTTTATTTTTCTGTGACTGGCTCTGGCTGGCATTCCTGTGTAAGGCGGGGCTAGGCCATGAAAGGGAGGAATGGTGGACACTTAGTAGTGTGCATCTAAGTTTTTCGGCATCTTAGGTCGGCCAATCAGACATGCTCACTTTTATTTCTCCAACCCAGCTGTGCTCACAGCCAGGATGGAGAAAGGCTGCAGGCTCCCAGGCACTGTCTGAGTGGCAGACCAGGCGAGCCAGACCAATCCTGGTGCTACTTTCATAGAATGAGAGCAGCGTCTGGACTGGGTGGGGAGTCTTTGCTTTCCAATGACTGCGAGAGAGAAGCACAGAGATGACCGTCAGCAGCAAGAACAGTTACATTTTTTTTAGTTATTATTTTTTCCCCTCATTCCCCGTTCCCCACCCCTTTAGTTTTGCGGCAGCCACAACTGATCAGGGACTGCGTGTAGAACCTCCCCATGTATGCAACAACACAATTTTGACAGTTTAAGCTTTGTGAATCGTTACCATTTGCTTTCAGAAAGCACTAATCATTCTATACTTTGCGACTACAAAACATTTGCAAAGTATTGATGAATCCATTTGAGCAACGTTCATTGGCCATACCCTTTAAATGATTGGATTACCTTTCTTGAACAGCCGTTAAAAATCACAATACATTGTTGTACCTTGTGAAGTTTGACTTTGTGTTTGCAGTCAGTGGCTCTTGCTTTGCAAATGCAAACTCTTTTGTTCATAAAGCCTGGTATTTTTTTTTAGCAATTCTTCATTACACATTCTTCTCCTATTATGGCAGTATCACTCTTGTCAGTCTGGTAATGTTCTTATGGTGCTGCTTCTTGGTGCAGAGTGCTGCTGAGTAGTATGATAGCTGACTATGTGGCATATTGTGCTGTGTAAAGTGGGCGGTAAAGATGCTGTGCTAATTGATTGCACATCTTACAGGTTGATGGACATGTCATTTGTCAATGGGATATAGATGAGTGTGTGGGCTCCCTCTCTGCATTTGCTGTTCGGTGCCTTAGTAGCCAAGCATATTGATTACATAGACCATGCTGAATGAATGCAATGAGCCAGTGTGTTCTGCTGCTTGTTAGTGTGTGGCATAAAATGGTCAGATTTGCTCTTGAAAGTGCTGAATATCCACCTATACAGCATATACCTGCTGTGCTGCATGTATGTGAGGTGGTCTCTCTAATGTGTTCTGTTATAGGATTGTGTGTTGTTGAGTAGTGGTTAGTGCTATTATGAAGCAAGTGTAATCTGCTTTATTGGTTGGGAGTATGTAAAATGTTCCCTGTAATGCATTAGTATTCTGCTGTTAGTGCATGTGTGATGTTTCTCAGTGGTTAGTGACGCTGTGAGCTACATGATATTATAAAGTAATCTTGGCGGTATTGGATGTTTCTGATATGTTCGAAGTTAGTGGGTTCTGATGGACAGTGGACTGTCACATACGACCAATGCAGACATTACCAAATATAATGCTGCTTCAGCTGGAATGGCTATAACTAAGTTGTGACGAGCCTAGAATGTAAACAATTAAATATGGAACTGCACCCTGTAAAACTGAGCAACCTCCATGTAACATCATTTGTGGTGACTGTTATTTTATACAAGATTTTGTTGCCATGTGTGATGTAGCATGTTTTACTGCTTGGAGAAAAACATATGTATTTTTTTTCCTTGTGGGTAGGCAAACATAGTGAGTCAGACAGTGGAACACTCTGTGTGTTTACCCCACAGGACAGTAGTCAGAGAAGGCCCAGTGATCCAGATGGTGTCATGAGTAGACCCTATGCCACCCTCCATAGACAGGGCAACTGCCCATTAATGTAAATATACACCAAGGGCCTTATTTACAAGTAAGTGACGCAGCGCAAGCCATTTGGCTGCGCCACGCTATGCCACTTTCAAAGCACAGGGATGTGTCATATTTACAACAATATGTTGCATCCTAGTGCTTTCCCCTGCACTGTAGCACAATTGGCTGCCATGCACAAATGCAGATACCCTTGCGCCATGGTGCCTGCACTTTAGGGGAGATTGCTTTTGTGAAGGAAGGAACAGCTTCCTGCACAAAAACAATCTTGTGAGGTGTTTTCCTTTCATTTACAAAAGGGGGTGGTGATGAACAGAGTGTCTGAATTGAGCAGACCACTCTTACCCAGTCCAAAGATCAGGGCTTGATCCATCACCGTTATTTATCTCACTGCCCCATCCCAGCTCAGAACCTGGCTATATGCAAATCAGTCTGTCCCTGGCCCAGTGCATCATGGGAACAGGGCAGACTAAACTACCAAGCCAATTCTTTACCAGAAAGGAGACAAGCTACCGGGGACCGGTTTCTGGCATTTCAGCCTCTTCGGCCCGGCTTGCTTGAATCCTGATGGAGCAGTGAGAAAGGGACTCATGTCCGAGTATACCCTGCCACACCTATAGTGGCCAAAATCGATTTACAAAAGGGGGTGGTGATGAACAGAGTGTCTGAATTGAGCAGACCACTCTTACCCAGTCCAAAGATCAGGGCTTGATCCATCACCGTTATTTATCTCACTGCCCCATCCCAGCTCAGAACCTGGCTATATGCAAATCAGTCTGTCCCTGGCCCAGTGCATCATGGGAACAGGGCAGACTAAACTACCAAGCCAATTCTTCACCAGAAAGGAGACAAGCTACCAGGGACCGGTTTCTGGCATTTCAGCCTTCTTCGGCACGGCTTGCTTGAATCCTGATGGAGCAGTGAGAAAGGGACTCATGTCTGAGTATACCCTGCCACACCTATAGTGGCCAAAATCGATTTACAAAAGGGGGTGGTGATGAACAGAGTGTCTGAATTGAGCAGACCACTCTTACCCAGTCCAAAGATCAGGGCTTGATCCATCACCGTTATTTATCTCACTGCCCCATCCCAGCTCAGAACCTGGCTATATGCAAATCAGTCTGTCCCTGGCCCAGTGCATCATGGGAACAGGGCAGACTAAACTACCAAGCCAATTCTTTACCAGAAAGGAGACAAGCTACCGGGGACCGGTTTCTGGCATTTCAGCCTCTTCGGCCCGGCTTGCTTGAATCCTGATGGAGCAGTGAGAAAGGGACTCATGTCTGAGTATACCCTGCCACACCTATAGTGGCCAAAATCGATTTACAAAAGGGGGGTGGTGATGAACAGAGTGTCTGAATTGAGCAGACCACTCTTACCCAGTCCAAAGATCAGGGCTTGATCCATCACCGTTATTTATCTCACTGCCCCATCCCAGCTCAGAACCTGGCTATATGCAAATCAGTCTGTCCCTGGCCCAGTGCATCATGGGAACAGGGCAGACTAAACTACCAAGCCAATTCTTTACCAGAAAGGAGACAAGCTACCGGGGACCGGTTTCTGGCATTTCAGCCTCTTCGGCCCGGCTTGGTTTGCCCTGTTCCCATCATGCACTGGGGCAGGAACAGACTAATTTGCATACAGCCAGGTTCTGAAACTGGGATGGTGCAGTGAGCTAAAAAACGGTGTTGGATCTAGCCCTGATCTCTTGACTGGGTGAGAGTATTCTGTTTAATTCAGAGACTCTGTCCCTCACCACCCCTTGTTGTAAATATTTGTGTCCACCCTAAGCGTGGAAGGGTATACTCAGATGTGAGTCCCTTGCTCATTGCACCATCAGGATTCAAGCAAGCCGGGCCGAAGAGGCTGAAATGCCAGAAACCGGTCCCCGGTAGCTTGTTTCCTTCCCAGTGTAAGAATTGGCTTTTGTAGTTTGGTTTGCCCTGTTCCCATCATGCACTGGGACAGGAACAGACTAATTTGCATACAGCCAGGTTCTGAAACTGGGATGGTGCAGTGAGCTAAAAAACGGTGTTGGATCTAGCCCTGATCTCTTGACTGGGTGAGAGTATTCTGTTTAATTCAGAGACTCTGTCCCTCACCACCCCTTGTTGTAAATATTTTTGTCCACCCTAAGCGTGGAAGGGTATACTCAGATGTGAGTCCCTTGCTCATTGCACCATCAGGATTCAAGCAAGCCGGGCCGAAGAGGCTGAAATGCCAGAAACCGGTCCCCGGTAGCTTGTTTCCTTCCCAGTGTAAGAATTGGCTTTTGTAGTTTGGTTTGCCCTGTTCCCATCATGCACTGGGACAGGAACAGACTAATTTGCATACAGCCAGGTTCTGAAACTGGGATGGTGCAGTGAGCTAAAAAACGGTGTTGGATCTAGCCCTGATCTCTTGACTGGGTGAGAGTATTCTGTTTAATTCAGAGACTCTGTCCCTCACCACCCCTTGTTGTAAATATTCCTTTCATTCTGCAGCATGCATAGAAAGAGAAAAAAATTGAGGAGAAAAATAAGTATTTCTTCTCGTTGCGCTTTCCTACGCCTCTCTGGGGAGGCATTGGATTCTGACACATTCCCATGTTTACGAAATGTTGTAAATCTGGGAATATAGCTGAACCCATGGGTGTTGCTTGGGACCACCAACAGCAGCAGCCATGGCACGCCCCTTTTCCCACAAAGTGCTGAGTGAAAAGGGGCCTTATTTAAAAGGCCACAAAAAGCCTAACTGTGCTGCCGGTGTGTCAAAAAAAGTGACGCTCTGGCGGCTGAAGTGGCTTGTAAATATGCCCCCAAATGAGTAATTTAATGAGAGTTAGGACAGCAATCCATATTGTTACTGAAAGCTGCAAAGTGAAAGTGCCGATTACACCTACACCTTTTCAGCAGAAAGAGACCAATTTTGGGGAGGGGTTCGCAACCCTGACGCTTCCCATCCTACCAAGGTCTCCAAAAGGTTGAGCCCTAATGGGGAAGTCGCTAGCCAGACAGGTACCATAGATCTCCATGTGTCAGGCACAAATCAAGTGGTAGGCCACTCCTCTGATTGTTCAGAAGGATATTGGTTCTCACTCAGATGGTCATGTGTCATTTGTGACTCGCGGGCTTCCATCTCGGCAGGTTCAAGTGAGCATTTGACCCTATCAAGGTTTGTTAGATCTCTTCTGATATTTAACTATCATTTTGCAAAATTCATGTTGATTATTATGAGCTGTATTAGTACATATATATTACAAGTAAAAAGCATGACGGATGAGTTTTGGAACATGACATAGTAAATGTGCTGAAACCCTGACCCCAAAAATCAGGATTGTGAAAACCTTGAACTGAGATCTGGTTATCAACATTTTCATCCCCTCACACATCAAGGACAGACCTTATATACCTTATTTATTAATATTCATGATATTCAATTTCATTGCATTTTTAAACAAAGAAAATATGTGCATATTTTTCCAGCTAGAAAGACAGCATCAGTAATCGATTTCACATTGTCTGAGATTCTCCACCTGATTGGGCTCATATTGAAGGAGAGATACATTTATGAATATATGCATGGAAAATCCAATAAGGAGTCAAATGGAAAGAATAGGAAGACAATAAACAGTTTTACTTTTATTTTATAAGATTACATTGCAATTGGCTGCAGTGCTGAGCCACTGAAATGTATTTGTCCATGAAGCTGGAAATGCAATTTAGACACATAATTACCTATTACACGTCCCCCACTCAATAACAGTTATCTGGAATCAGAAACCTAATTTTGCATTCCAACAGGGTGTCAAATCTCGATGACTTGTGGGACCTGTGGGTGCACTTCTGAACCGTATGAACAAAGCATAAAATGACATTTAGTCGGTGAACACATATTAATTATCCAATAAAAATTCCACCTCCAATCTGGAGTCAAGATACAATTTCGTCAGGACACTCAAGGTCAAAAGGTGAATGGTGAGAAGCCTGCTCGCCTTTCATCATCGTTTTTAACAGCGTTGTGGCTCCGGGTAAGTTTGGCGCTCATCCACGTATGTGGCCGAGGCCAAGATGGCGCGCTTTTGATTCTAATTAGGGCTTTTCATTGTCTAAAGCCTTGGTATCCAACAGGAAGTTACTGTTCTTCCTTCTCAAACGACTTTCATACCCGTGTTTGTTGCACATTTCTACAGATTTTGGTCCCCATTACTTACTGTGTGCTTCAACTGAATTAAGACATGTGATTATGAGAATATACCCACATTGTCATTATTGCCTGCGAAATTGGTGCATGTACTAATAAAGGAAGTTACCACTGTTGCAGATACATGCAATGCATGGGTCTGCATGTAGCTCGTGCGGAATTAGTGCATGCTCAAGCACTTTGCAGGAGCAAAGTGCAGCAAATCACGATGTTGAGCCTGTGGTGTTGGGCATTGCTCCTCTTTGATCAGCAGCAGGCCATGCTGGCTCATCATTGGAATCCGATGAATATCAATGGCATGTCTGACAAGAGCTGCATCTATGTGGCAGCAGTGTATGAGTATTTGTAAGAGTTGTATTTTAGACCTGTGTGGTTGGGAAACATCACTTACAACGCATTCATTACAACGCACTACCATTACAACGCAACCATTACAACGCAAACCATTACAACGCATTGCGCGGGGGCGCTCTACAATAGGGAATATATTTAATTTACTATCCAACACCTTCCCTACTATCCACGGGGACTGGAGTTGGAATAGTAAATTAAATAATTCACTATCCAGCGCTTAAAAGCACTATGCGTTGTAATGGTATGCGATGTAAAAACCGCGTTGTAACAGCAGGCGTTGTAATAGCCTGCGTTGTAACGTCACCAATCCGTGTGGTTATGTGGTTTGTTTGACCCTCTGTGGATAGATTGCGTTCAGGTTTACTCAGTGCTTATAGCACTACTGTTCATTTAGGGTCTTAAGTCAAAAACCTATTGTTTAGTTTCTAGAACTGAATTATTCTACATCATCTGTGATGACTCGTTGTTAGAAATGGGGGTCTCTAGTTGGCAGAGGCTTGCACTCTGTCCAAGTAGGGACTCTTCCTTCTGGTAAGGGTATGGTGATTACACAACGAACATATTCCCTGCTCACCCCCTTGGTAGCTTGGCACAAGCAGTCAAGCTTAGCTCAGAGTCAGTGTGTAAAACATTTGTTCCATCACACACAGTAACAGTGAAAACACTTCAAATGGACACCACACCAGTTTAGAAAAATAACCAATCTTTATCTAAATAAAACAAAACCTAAACGACATAAACCCAACATACATAAATCAAAATACCACTTTTGAAGGCGTAAAACAGTTCAGTCCATATGAAACTATGGATGCGTCACTTTTTGCACAAAGTGCCTGGAATGCGTCAAAATTGCAAGATGAAAACCGGCACAGGGGAGATGAAGCGCCAAAAATACAGTGATGAGGCGATTCCTTACTTGCAGGGGAGGTGATGAGTCAATTCCTTAATGTCAGAAAAGGTGGGTGATGCCTCAATTCCCTTCAGGGAGGGGAGGTGATGCTTCAAATTTTGGACATGTGGCCTCAGTTCCTAACTGAAGCCCAGCCCTGATGTCAATTTGGCACAAAAAAAGTCAAAAAGTCAAGTCAAAAGATTTTTATTTGTTTTGGTACTCGACTGAGGACCACAAATATCATATAAAACAATTTACAGAGCAATACAATTCAAATTAATATAATATTAAAAAAGATTTTAAAAATGTATAAAAATTATAACATACAAATTCATTTGGTGGTTGTTTGCACACTAATGTCAGTTCCTTTACCGATGTAATTCTATTTTTTCGGTATATAGGATTGAGGTATCTTGTCCGAGCTTTTACTACATTGGAGTTAGGGCATACAAACAGGAGGTGTTCTATGTTCTGGTCACCCCCTTGACATAGGGAACATAAAGGGGATCGACCGGGTGACCATCTTTTTGTAAAGTTTAACAAAGGTAAAATACTTATTCGCAACATGGTGATTGCCCTCCTTACACCATGTGTGAGAGAAAACCCTATATATAGCTGTACATGCTTATATTCCAATGATTCAACAAACAGTTTATAAGTAGATAATTTTTTACAGTGTGCGTAATCAAGTTCGAAGCTCAGTTTGGGGGTGAAGTTTTTTAGAAAGAGTTTTAGCTGCGAGGCTGACCAGGACAGCAAAATGTCCGTACTGATTTTGGCAATTTGAAATGCCACCATCATGTTCCCGAAGAATGTTTGTTTAGTGGCGTCTAGATCAAAAATCTCTGTTTTCAGCAGTGATCGTAAAGTTCCTTCTTTTGCGTGGAGGAGTTTATAAGCCTACCTGATCACGTTAGCGACAGCTGTCGCATAGGAGCTTGTGATAGAGAGTTCTAATCTTAGGGCTTGGACTGATGTAGATTCAGAAACCTTCATGATTTTTTTCAGGATTTTTCCTTCTTTTTGGTCCATATAAGCCCACTGTTTTATGGGGATATTCTCTGTAGCGTAGGATAAAACAGGGGGAATCTTTACTCTGTATGTTTTTACCATTGACGAGAAATGCCTGTTCCCAGTAGCAGAGTAAAGTCTAGATAGAGCCCCGGCATGAAGATCAGATTTCCTTTTTAGATTGTTTATTTGCTTTGTATTATTTAAGTTCTTTGTGAAGATCCTACCAAGATAAGTATATTCATTTACCTCTTCAACTATACCTCCTCCAAGCCTCCAACAATACTTTGCACTCTTCTTCCTACCAGAGAAGCAAACAACTTTTGTTTTCGTCAAATTCGGAATTAGAAAATTGTCATTTGAGTATTTATGCAGAATATCCAGGAGTTTTTGTAATCCAAAGGGGGTAAGGTCAAACATCACAATGTCGTCAGCATAAAGCAGGCCATGAATACTTTGTGCAGCGATTTTTGGAGGCAGACTTGAACCTTGTTGAAGATGATATGGGAGGTCACTAACATATAATGAAAATAATATCGGAGCTAACAGGCACTCTTGTTTAAGTCCGTTGGCTGTTTGAATGGTTTTTGTCAAACCTTTTTCGCACCCCATTTGCACTTGACACCAGGTGTTAGTGTGGAGATTCACTACAATCTGCAGCAGTTGTTCCGGTATTCCTAATCTCCTTAGCTTGTTCCATAATGTAGGTCTGTCAACACGATCAAAGGCAGTGGAATAATCTATAAATGCCGCGTATACAGTCTGAGATTTCCGTACTGTATATTTGTCCAGAATGGTCTGAAAGATTGAGATGTTATCAGTGACAGAATGATTAGGTCTAAAACCTGCTTGAAACATAGGTATTAGACCCAACGAGAATGCCCAGTCTTTCAATCGATCTAGTACCTCTGCAGCAAATATTTTTCCTGTAGCATCCATCAATGCTATTTGTCGATAGTTGCCTGCTATGTTTTTATTCCCCTTTTTATAAATAGGGATGACAATGCTCCCTTGCCATGACTTTGGAATCAGCCCGGTTTTGAAGATATGGTTAAAGAGGGGTGATAACATCTGACTCCACTCCTTGGGGTCTGCTTGCAGGACCTCCGGTGCTTCTTGCATTCCGTATATGCATTTCAATAGAGAATGCCGAGGTATTTTTAATCGGGAAATTGTTATTTTCTAAAGTGTTATTGATGTCCTTTTCATCAGAATTGGTTGGATTTGCTTTATATAGGTCAGTCAGATAAATTTCCCAATCTTGAGGTGGGACCGGAATGGCTTGAAGTTTCTTTTTTGTTATTTTTGCAACTAAAGTCCAGTATGCTCGCTGATTATATTTTTTAGCGGCTATTTGAATGTCAACCCAGTTACGGTCTTGCAATGTTCTTTTGTGGCTATGCTTTGCTCTTCTTAATTGATTTTTTAATCTATTGATTTCTGCTTGAGTTGATAGAGAAAAATTCAAGAATTGAGCCCGTATGAGTTTGTTGAGCGTTTTCGCCTTTGATGAATTCCAACTTTTGTTTTTGTTCTTCTAAATATTTATTGACGAGACCTGTTTTGACTCTTCTAGGAGAGCTGTTTTCAACTTATTGATTAAGTATTCGAAATTTGTTATTGAGTCTTCGGAGTGCATTTTTGTTAGGAGTTGCATATTTTTAATCAGAGCGGATACTTTATCCAATGTTGGTAGATTCCAAAAAGATCCGCCTCTGATGAGCATTTACCAGAATTGTACTATTACAAAATTTGATCTGACCAGTGTGAGAAGAGTTAGCCATCCAATGAGTGAATAGATGTAAAAGTGCATGATCACTTTCATCAGTGAATTTTGATTGTAGATGCTCTACTGTCTCCAACAGTTCTATTCCACAGATTATGTAGTCTATAATTGAGGTGGTTCCATTTCCTCATCTGGTATATGATGCCGGTATGTCTCCTTCGACATTGCCGTTCAAAATTGTCCCATTTAAATTTGGTAGAATAGATAGTAGAAATTTACCTCTTTTATCTGATCTTTATTTCTTTGGGAAATTTTGGAATGGATATTTCCAGTGATTCTTCCTCATACATGTTTACCCACTTTCCAATTTCTGAATTCGAGATTTTGCCATTAAAGTCACCCATGATTATAAATGACAAGAATAGGCTATCTTCTATTGTCTGAGAGATTATATCCATTATCTCCACAAATATGACATCTTGATTAATTCCAGGAGGGGCATATACATTAAAGCGCAGGATTGCTTGTTGTGGGGCTGTAATGTGTGTTTTTAGAGATATCTTAATGCTCTGGAGATTATCCGAATTGGTTTTGATTATCTCTTGTGCCCATAAGTATTCCTCCCTTAATAGTATTGCCAGTCCGCCCTTTGCATGGCCCGATTTGTTACTTTTGCTGGAGTGTCATACACGTAATAGCCTTTCTCAGTGAAAGATTTTGTTGCCCAAGTTTCTTGTAAAACCAGGATGTCAGGTTGATTTGTGGTAGCTTCGATCATCTTATTCTTGGTTTTCCCAGCCATATTCCACAAGGTAATCTTCAAGCCATTGTTAAACAGTAAATTTCTTGTGATTGTTGATTTTGTTACTGTTTAATGTCTCCGAGACCCAGGCCCAAGAGACTTTACAGTTTTTTTATCCTCCTTTTCTTCTAAGCCTTGGTACCAAACTTCCCTTTCACCATTATTCACTTTAATTTTCAGAGTATCTTTTCCTGATAGAGACCAAACTAAATCTTCTGCTACAAGAGCATTTTTAAAATGATGATTTTTGTATCGCGTACTAAAGTTTGGTCCAGAAGGATCATTGAACCTTTTATTAGACTTATTTTCGCTTGGTTCAGGTCTTTCAATGACATCATAGCCACATTTGTGTAGTATTTCCTTTTCACTAAGGATAATCCCGGGAAGCACAGATGACCAAAATGATACCAACACTAGTTTACTATTTTCTTTTTTAGGAAAGATCACCAGATCTATTTCTTTGCTGGTCAGAGAATGTAAAGGCAGTATCTGTTGGAGAAGATTGATTATCCTTCCTCGATTGAGTGGTACATTATCTATGGGAAAGAGTTCTTCAAATTGTAAGAGTTTTGACAGAGTCGCTGCCCCACATGAATATGACTTATCGTCGTCTTCTCCTGTTTCTTTGATTCTGCTCTCTATTTTTGGAAAAAGTAGGTTCGGGAAATATTCATCAGCTCTTGGGTTCAGAGATTGTTCTGTTCGAATAGATTTTTTGTCACTAGTTGCCTCAGTTATGATGGTATTAGGGAATATAATTTCATCTTGTCCCTCAAGGGTTTTATGTGGTGAGATTGATTTTTGAAATTTTACCATTCGATTTTTCTTTTTATGAATTCTTCTTGTCGGCTTTCTCCTCCTTTTTTTCCCTCCTTCTTCCTGGATTTTTAGTTTTTTAGAGATTAGTTCTCCCTGTTCAGCATCAAGCATGTTTTTAGTGCTATTTTCGTTATCATCCTTAGTGCTCTTTTCTTTATTATCCTTGTCACAATCATTCTTTTGCAAATCAGTGTTTTTAGTTGACTTCGAAAAAATAGAGTACTGTTTGACGATTTTTGGGGAGTCTTCTCTAAATAGTTTCTTCAGAGAATATGTTTTGGAATCCTTATAGATTTTTGGATTATCCTTTGTTTGTGTTCCTTTTTTTCCTATTTTTAATGTCTGAGTACTAGAGTCTCATTTTGTTTGCATGTGTAAACTATTATAAATTTCAATTGAATTGCCTTTTTGTGGTTGCGTCATCTCAGATAATTGTTGTTGTTTTTTCGTAACTTCAGCGGATTCTTTTTTCCTTTTCTCTTTTACAAAAAACTTCAATATACCAATTTGTACATCTAAGGTTTGGTCCGAATTTTCCAATATATGTCCTAAAAAGGAAAGAACCGATTCCAAGATTTCCTGTAATGAGAAAAGGACCTTTGATATTGGTGATACAGAATTTGTAGAATTATTGTTTTTTAGAGAGAAAGGACCCAAAAAAAATCAAGTACTGGATCTTGATCTAATGTTTTTTTCAAAGAGCTGTTTGATAATTTATCTGGGATTACCTGTGATTCTAGTTTCTTTTCCGTTGGCTTCAATTTATTTCCTTTAGGGTCCTCAGTGCAATCTGTGCTCCTTGAACGTTTTATTGGAGTTGAGGATGTTAAGTGAATTACTTCAGGGTCCATAAATTGTAGTTCTTGTGTTGAACAGTTTATCTTGTTGTTAGGTTCAAGATCAAGTTCACTTGGGTTTAGGATAAGTTGATGTTTTGAAGAGGACAGTGATGTTTCCTACATATTTCCAATAGGATCAAATATTTTCTTTAGTTCCGTGGCATACGTAAGTGAGTCACTTTTTGGTGACAGGGCAGCGAAATAATTAGTTATTGCCGGGGTCCGAGTTACCCGGCCATTTTTTACTGCTTTGTTAGAGGAAATCCTGACAGCTTCCTCGGTCCCCATTCGCTTAATAAATATTGTGCGAGATCTTAATTTTTTGAAGCCCATTGTTCTTTCCTTAGGTAGCCCTGGTAGTTGTCACTGTTGATGTTATCTCCGATGATTAATATCTGATTAGTAAGAGAGCTTCAGCTCAATTCACCGATACCCTTTTATCTCAGTCTCAGTGTCTTAGTTTGTTATAATTACGAGTCTGGTAATCGGTTATGTTGTTTCTCACCTTATTATCCGTTATATGTAGGTTCTGGTAAAAGATGTTAATAGGGTGGCCCGTCCCGTCCTAGTACGTCCCCGGATGGCCACAGACGGCCCGCCCTTTGCCCGGGCTTCGCCCGTCGTCCCGCTCACGTCCCGCGAGACGGAGCTAATGCTATATTTATGCTTGGAGGAGCGGCCGTGGGCGGGGCAGGCAGGGGGCGCTGACCAGATGGCGTCAGGTCTCGCAGGGACTCCTGGAACAGTGAGTCCCTGCAGCGCAACACCCCTGCAGCCTCTCCACGCCGCGGCAGCTGGTCCGTTGATTTTTTGGCAGGTGAGGGTTGAGCAGCACGCAGCGGCTCCCGCGCAGCGGGAGCGGCAAGTTGTAAAGTTATCGCCGGTAAGATTGCTGACAGGGCAGGCAGGCACAACTTCAGTCCTCCAATCACTCCAAACCTTCACAGGGTAGTCGCAGAGTTGTCAAGGCAGACGCCTTATCTTTGATCAGCCTGCCGTGGGCGGGGCAGGCAGGGGGCGCTGACCAGATGACGTCAGGTCTCGCAGGGACTCCTGGAACAGTGAGTCCCTGCAGCGCAACACCCCTGCAGCCTCTCCACGCCGCGGCAGCTGGTCCGTTGATTTTTTGGCAGGTGAGGGTTGAGCAGCACGCAGCGGCTCCCGCGCAGCGGGAGCGGCAAGTTGTAAAGTTATCGCCGGTAAGATTGCTGACAGGGCAGGCAGGCACAACTTCAGTCCTCCAATCGCTCCAAACCTTCACAGGGTAGTCCAATTTGGCACAAGGTGTGATGCGTGGAAAATCAGGATGTGCTGGAGTTGATGGGGCGACAGTAAAACAGCCATTGCAATCGATTCTTCCAGCCGCGAGCAGGTGATAAGCCGATTCCTTCAGCAGCACAGTTTTCTGCATCCGAGTCAGAGCAGGAGTCTCGGATGTTGGAGACATAGTGCTCTGGGCTCGGGCTGTGGAGGTTCTCTCAGCCATGGACAGGCGCTGCATTGTCTTTTCAGCCGTACCTTGCAATGCATTGGTTTTTCAACCACACAGCAAGCTTGCAATGTGAAAAACGGCGCTGATGGGGTGATGCATGGATTTTCAGTTCTTGAAGCAGCAGAACCACCTCCAAGGGCCCAGAACTGAATTTGGCACCACTTGGCAGGTCAACACTCCCAGCAGTGGAGTTCAGGGAGGCTGCAGGTGAAGTCTTTTATTGCCCTGAGACTTCTTAACAGGAGTCAAGCAAACACAATCCCTTGGAGAATCTTCTTAAGCAGGACAATGTTATAAAAGTCCAGTCCTTAGTCTCTCCAAGGGGAAGCAGAAACTGCAGGCCAACCCATCAAAGTGGCAGTACTCCTTCTAACAGCTCTACAGCTCTTCCTATTGACAGACTCTACCTCTTGATCCAAAACTGTTCTACTAATCTGAGGTTATAGGTACAATACTTATACCCCTTTTGGCCTTTGAAGTAGGCATCCTTCAAAGGATAGTCTATGTAGTGCACAGATCCTGCTTTGCCCTGTCCTGTCTCCAGACACACTAGAAAGGGGTGGAAACAGCACTGTGAGATGCCAGGCACAGCCCTATTCAGGTGTCAGTGACAACTCCTCCCACCACTCTAGATCAGGAAAACACATCAGCCTGGTGATGAGCAATCAGGATATGCAGGACACACCTCAGCTCCCTTTGTGTGATTGTCTAGAGTGAATGCACAAACAGTCTAACTGTCAGTCTAAAGCAGACGTGGATTCCATAGTCAGGCAGAATCACACGATGGTAAAGCAAGAAAATACCCACTTTCTAAAAGTGAAACTGCAAAATGGTTTGGTCCATTGGACAAGAGGCAGGAAGGGCAGTAATACTTATCAAAACCAAAGGGAGGTGCCTGACTCTTTTAATATTTTTAGCTTAAATCTCTTTGAAACATCTATCAAACAAAACTTTTTTATCTTTGATTTAGGTTATTTATTAAACCAATTTGTTTTGGATTTTTGTATCTTTTTAGCAACAAATTATTGCAAAAGTAAGAAAAGAAGAAACACATACATTTCCATAATCAAACACAATTACTACATGAAACAATTCACAAAGTTACATTCCTGGACATAACAATGAGAAACAACATTGAAAAAATGCAACAGTTCATGAAAGAAACATTGTTTTTTTACACCATGTTTATTAAACACACAGCGAGCCTTCTGATTTTCACTTAGGCCAAAAATCAAGACAACGCCTAACACGGGGAACTTCCTTTCTGTATATAATAAGGGAGGTTTATATTCCAGTCCAACTCCCTCAACCACAAAAAGTATAATTTTAGCAGTTCCTCAGTGTTGTTAGTAGAACGCCGATGCGTTTCAAAGCACAGTCATCAAGTACTGTGCTTATCATCAGGGCTTCTTATTCATGAGTGTTTCGCAAGAATCTTTCGAAGTGCGGGAGTTTTCGCACCCTCGCGGGTCTCAATTCATTCGCGTCTCGAATTCTTGTAGCAAACTTAATTGCGTCTTTCGGCCATCACTCAATCAGCAAGAAACTGGTCACTTTCTAAAAGTGCATTTTCAAACACACAATTTAAAAACCATCTTCACTAAAAGATGTATTTTTAAATACTGAGCTCAGGGAGCCCAAACTCCAAATCTCTATCTCTTCCCAACTGAAAGTTACACTTGTAAGATGTTACAAGGCAGCTTCAATATTACCCTATGGGCAGTACTTCATTTGTGCTGGTGGTTCTTGATGGATCCAACGAGCACTTAATTTAGGGGAAAGTAACCTATTTAGACCATATTAAAAAAGAATAAAGACACTGGAAATTATTAGGTACTAGAGCTGTAGAGGCAGAGCTGTTCCTGACAGTTTCTTATGTATTTCAGTAATCTTTGCTACACTTTTTATTTTAACCTTTGCTTTTCAGAAGTGAATGGTGCAGGTTAGCAAGGGTCACTGGGATGTCGTAAAATTGTCAACAGCTATAAAAATAAAAATCTGTAAAGCCTTGATTTGAATAACACCAGGGAATTCATTATATTTATGTTCTGCTTCTTTACGGATAATATAAGCATCCCTATAGATTTGCACCCATCAGGAAAAACGTCCTAATCTTTCTTGAGGAAGGTGAACTTGTTCATAACTGAGGTCAGGTATGAAACCCAACTTTGAAAGGCACCAAGTGTGGAAGTGAGCAGCATCAGTGAAAGAAGTGAGAGTCAACCTCTTAAAAAGTTTGGGTACTTGCACTGTTGTTATTATGTTTTTTTTAACAAATTGAGCACTGCCTATGGGAGAGATAGTCCTTGCTGTAGTGAAAAACGACATTGGCAATATTTCACTATTAGGACATGTAAAACACACCAGTATATGTCCTCCCTTTCATATACATTGCACCCTGCCCATGGGGCTACCTTGGGCCTCCCTCCCTTAGGGGTGCCTTACCTGTAATAAAAGGTAAGTGTATGCCTGGCAAGTGGGCACACTTGCAAGGTTGATATGGCAGTTTAAAACTGCACTTGGAGACACTGCAGTGGCATGTCTGAACATGTTTGCAGGGCTACCCGTGTAGGTGGGCACAATCAGTGCTGCAGGCCAACTAGTATCATTTGATTTACAGGCCCCAGGCGCACACAGTGCATTTTACTATGGACTTACCAGTATATCAAATATGTCAATCAGGGATAACCAATTTTTATCACATTTAACACAGGGAGCACTTGCACTTTAGCACTGATCACGAGTGGTAAAGTGCCCAGAGTTCTAAAGCCAGCAAAAACAAATGCAGCACAAAGCCAGAAAACAGGAGGTCAGAAGCTGAAAGATAGGGAAAAAACATGCTAAAGATGCCAGGTCTAACACTCGCTATTTGTTGTTTTTATTTCCTCCACTGGTATCCCTTACCTCCTGTCTATGGCTGGTGGAGATTCCTGAGACATTTACATTTGTTTTAATATTTCACAGCCTATTTGGAAATTCTGCATTCTATATTACATTTGTAATTTTAGCTCATGTGGTATTACGGCATGTGGTAAACCTGCATGCACTAGAATTGAAAGTTGTATTGCTGCAAACGTACATTCAAGCTGAGTCAATTTACTCACATTTTGGCCCGCTCTGTATGGGAGCAGTCTAACCGCATGGTAAATGAGGGTCAATGAGTGCTGCGAAAATAACCCATAAGTGATGCTGTATCATTGCTTCACATCATGAAGATGCTGTGAATTGAAATTCTGGTGCAGTCATCTAGTGACATGCCACCTGCACTTTATTGGCAACGGAGCATCTGGGGGTATAGCCATATGTCTGAGCCTAGGGGCCAATCCAGACCTTTTCTCGTGTTGCATGCTACACACAACGTGCTTTCAATGCGAGTCAGAAATTGGTTGGTTTGGTTTAAGTGGGCAAAGAACATTATAACAGACATTACATCTAGGATATATTTGGTAACTTCTACTCCTTCATGAAATCTGGAGGTTTGATTCTGAACAAAAGCAACCTGGATTTGGTCAATAAAAGAGGGTAGTCAATATTCTTGTTAATGGATGCTAGATGTTAAGGTAAAACCGAGTGACAGAAGTAAAGCATACTTTGATTCAATCCATCTTACGTTAGGATCTGTAAGTAGATCAGGACAACTTTACTTATCCTGTCATTAGACTGTGGCCAACTGAATGCTTAGTTCTTACATATGAAAACAATGTTGCATATGTCACTACACTGATGTGACTTGTATCTGAATTTGCGATGTTTTTTTATAACCTCTTTTAAAAAAATATAATGTTATAACCACTAATACTGCTATGAGACTGCTGTTTACACTAAGAGAGCCCAAGATTTGTTTCCTTTCCATGCAAGGAAAAGTATGGTGTTCTAATGTTTATGTGATCATACTTTCTTGTCTTATGAAGATGTAATTGGATTTTATTATTGTAAATGTATTTATTTGCTTTTATGGTTGCTACACTTTAACGGAATACAGCTTATTAAATGGAATCGATGATGCGGCCATTTTCACAAAAACACCTAACTTAAAATTCTTGACTGTGGGTTAGTCCAAGTTAAGATCTCTGCATCTGGAATGTGGGTGGATTGATTCCACCTAAATTTACCTCTACCTTGTGAGGAGATTCTCTCAGTCCATTGCCTAGGGTCATTGTATCAAGAAAGCGAAAACACATGTATTCCTGTTCATCATAACAGGGACGATTTACAAAGTGGAGACTGTACTTACAGTCTAACAGTGCCATAACATTATTTCACCAAAAGATGGATGCATTCTTAGTGTATATGCATCAGCACTAATAATGCAATAGTGCACTTGGAACTGGGGATGTGTATGCTAAAACATATTGCTAAAGCCATAACACCAGTTTTGTGGCACAAACGGTGATGATTATAAGAAATAACTTGCCTACAAGGATAGTTACAACATTGAAATGATGAGAGCTCCAACAAAGACAATCAAGTACCTCAGGCCTACTAATAGCTGCTATACGCTCTTAGCTCAGACCTTCCAAAGTCTGTCTCCCTTTTCTCCCAGTTCAAATTAGAACATGCTATCCTCAGCGGATAGAATGCTCTAATAGCATTATAGCCATTCTGTCTCCGACTCTAGCCGTTGTTAAAAGTCCTCTCCTTTGGTAAAAGCACCCAATGGTGACTGAGGGCTATAACCCAGGTTCAGAGCCTTTAATAAGAGGTATAATGGTTGGTTGTGGTTTATATGACCATAGCAAGTTTATATCAAAGAACTGTCATGTTATGGGCATTGTGGATACATTCCATTCTTTCAAGCAGGTAAGAACACTTTAAGCCAAGTTCTCTTGGCCCTTGGGTTTGATGCAAATAACTAATAATTACTGAAACCTACAAAGCACATAGACAATATGACATCAAGTTAAGTTTTAGTCATGCCTTCTTCATTGCAGTACTTTTTTAAGATTGAGCTAAATGAAAAGTCCCATAAGACGCTAGTTGTGAAAATAAAATGCAAAATCAGAACCAAAACATCTTTTAATAAGGTGCCATTATTGGCCAACCTATGAAAGTGTTTGAGGGCAATTGCCTTGGTGTAATTAACTATTTGACATTGTGGACCAGGTAAGCCTGAAGACTAATTACAGGTTATGTTTTTCTGCCTATGATATACTTTCTAGCAGAAAAGACTAATTTCTGTGATTCTTGTTCGATCTGGGATTAATTATTGCTGTTATCGTTCATGATTGACCAAAGTGGCTTGTATAGATTAAGAACAACCTTGATGTCAATGGTTTGTGTAGGACAAAGGAGATCAGAGGGCTATAATTCACTTACCTTGTAATATTACTGCTTGGCAACAAGATGAGCTCTCATCATTACACCCCTTTTAAGCATGCTCAGATTTCGGACCAGCTCATTGTTACTCTTTTATTGATGCATTTAATAGTGAAATGTATTTAAATTTGACTGGACTATGAAATTGCTCACAACTATGTAATTTTTGCAACACACTTTTGTGCCTTTCAGAATGTACAATTTGGGCTTTTTTGAAAAATCATCTACATTTTTTGTCATCTTGATGAACATTCTTAATACAAACACATTGAATTTCATCGAATCTAGCCTACATCATATACATTCTTGAATGCTTAAAGTTTTACATTTAGAAGTGTTTATTGTAGTTGCGCAATACTTTAATGTAGTTATTTTTCTATTGTATTTGTAAATATTCTACATTTTTATTACCCTATTATCCTATGTTGTTTTAAATTTGTTTGTTACCGTATTTTATTTTTAGATGTGGGGTTTATTGGTGGGTAGGGTGGATGGTGTTTTATTTTATTTTCTTTTTTTATCTATCCCAAAAACAGATACAAGGGTGTAACTTTAATTTTAACCAGGTAGTTTTACTAATCTTTTTACAGTAATAGATGCGAATTTCGTGCTTTTCACTTCAAGCAAAGAAGCATATTTTGAGCAGAAATTTGGAAGGAGATTCAACATTACTTTTGAAGCTCCAAACCAAAAAATACATTGGGGAAAGTGTAAATATAAGATTTGGCTAATTTATCATTCTTACTTCAGTCCCACATACATTGATGAAAAAACAATGTTCTGTGGGTGGGTCAGATATACTATTCTAACTCCACTCATAGAAACAATTTGGGTGTTTCACTTATGTTTGAAGGATTGCAACAAGATTAATTACATGACAGAGAGAGATGTAGCTTCCAAATCCTTACTGTTGGCCCTGCTAAATATAAGCTTCCACCCGCTGAGACTGACAATCCAAACAACCCAAGAATATTGCTTAATGTAACAGTTAAAGGTAGAGTCTACCATAGTGTGGGGAGCTTTCTATTTCTCCAAATCAATCTTGTTTTCAAGACCAGCCATCAGATTTGTTTTTTAAATATATATCATAATAAATAAAAAAAATAGCTACTACCATTTAATATATGCCACAAACTTAGGGGTCGATTAGGATCGCGGACGTAAACGTGTTCCGTCCACCGAGGAAGGTGGCAAGATACTCCGGACCAGTCCGCGGATAAACCGCAATAGCGATTAGGATAATATATGAATGAAACACCGATCGCGGCGGACGGAGCACACCAAACCCCGTCCGCGGCGGTCGAAGTACACCTGAGACCACCGCAGGCAGACGGAACCGAAAGAACACCGACCGCCGCGTACGCACATGACCGCGAGAACATCCACTTCTCCCGCCATACTTGCGTAGTGTCCGTGTCCGCAATTAGGATAACTCCGCAACTACCCTGGTAGCCACCGCGATCCACGTCCGCTGCGGTACCAATGCAACGAGAAACCGTGCTCCACAGCGGAAGGCCAACACGAACAACATCCCTACCGTCAAACCAATGCCATACAGTGCGACGGAAGTTAATACCAAACACAGGAAAATGAACGACCACCCACCTGAAACATCAAAACCAATCACAAGACACTATGACCCACCCCCAAGTACCACATATAGCACACCTGGCAACACACCCACCTAGCACCTGACTGCCAATAACCATTCAGACAGGACCAAGACACAGACTATAAAATAACTCCCACCCACTCCCGAAATCCTCTGCATCACAGCATAGCTGCTAGCAGGAGAGACCACAGAACATACAGCGAACACCGATATCTCACACATAAACAACACCCAAACACACCCACTACAAAAAAGACCCACCACGCCATTCATACACACCACACACCTGCACCTCCCAATTCACTCAAACCCACTCCCCGAGCACCACATACCATGGCACCAAAAAAGAACCCCAAATTCACAGACACCGAGTTAAAGGTTATGGTAGATGAAATAATACGTGTAGAACCCCACTTATTCGGGCCCTAGTGCAGCAGACCAGCGTTGCCAGGAAAAACAACATGAGGGACCGGATAGTCACCAGGGTGAATGCGTCTGGGACCCTCCCGAGGACGAAGCAGGAGATTCAGAGGCGGTGGCACAACCTCAAAACCCGAGTCAAATCCATCTGTGCAAAGAACTATCTTCGTGCAAATCACACAGGCGGTGGAACCCCCCCGGAGCCCTTACCGTACACCGACTGGGAGGACAAGGTGCTGAGCATCCTGCACCTAGAGACCCTTGATGGACTTGAGGATGGAGAAGAGGCTGGTAAGTACAAACCAAGCACCACGAGCACAACAACATGGTGTGCCTCACACAACTCAGAAGAAACATCTCTCAGACCCCAACCCATGCATGCAGTCCACATACTCACCAACGTCTAAACCACTCCAACAGGCCCCCATGTCCATAGGGATGGCGGTGGTGGTGGGTGATGTGTGTGAGAGGCCACTAGTCCAACTCCCACCAGGCCCCCATGTCCATAGGGATGGCGGTGGTGGTGGGTGGGGTGTGTGAGGGGACGGCACTACAACTCCCACCAGGCCCCCATGTCCATAGTGATGGCGGTGGTGGTGGGTGGGGTGTGTGAGGGGATGGCACTACAACTCCCAACAGGCCCCCATGTCCATAGGGATGGCGGTGGTGGTGGGTGGGGTGTGTGAGGGGATGGCACTACAACTCCCAACAGGCCTCCATGTCCATAGGGATGGCGGTGGTGGTGGGTGGGGTGTGTGAGGGGACAGCACTACAACTCCCAACAGGCCCCCATGTCCATAGGGATGGCGGTGGGGGTGGGTGGGGTGGGTGAGAGGCCACTAGTCCAACTCCCACCAGGCCCCCATGTCCATAGGGATGGCGGTGGTGGTGGGGTGGTGGGAGGGGTGTGTGAGGGGACGGCACTACAACTCCCAACAGGCCCCCATGTCCATAGGGATGGCGGTGGTGGTGGGTGGGGTGTGTGAGGGGATGGCACTACAACTCCCACCAGGCCCCCATGTCCATAGGGATGGCAGTGGTGGTGGGTGGGGTGTGTGAGAGGCCACTAGTCCAACTCCCACCAGGCCCCCATGTCCATAGGGATGGCGGTGGTGGTGGGGTGGTGGGAGGGGTGTGTGAGGGGACGGCACTACAACTCCCAACAGGCCCCCATGTCCATAGGGATGGCGGTGGTGGTGGGTGGGGTGTGTGAGGGGATGGCACTACAACTCCCACCAGGCCCCCATGTCCATAGGGATGGCGGTGGTGGTGGGTGGGGTATGTGAGGGGACGGCACTACAACTCCCAACAGGCCCCCATGTCCATAGGGATGGCGGTGGTGGTGGGAGGGGTGTGTGAGGGGACGGCACTACAACTCCCACCAGGCCCCCATGTCCATAGGGATGGCGGTGGTGGTGGGTGGGGTGTGTGAGGGGACGGCACTACAACTCCCAACAGGCCCCCATGTCCATAGGGATGGCGGTGGTGGTGGGTGGGGTGTGTGAGGGGACGGCACTACAACTCCCAACAGGCCCCCATGTCCATAGGGATGGCGGTGGTGGTGGGTGGGGTGTGTGAGGGGACGGCACTACAACTCCCAACAGGCCCCCATGTCCATAGGGATGGCGGTGGTGGTGGGTGGGGTGTGTGAGAGGCCACTAGTCCAACTCCCACCAGGCCCCCATGTCCATAGGGATGGCGGTGGTGGTGGGTGGGGTGTGTGAGAAGCCACTAGTCCAACTCCCACCAGGCCCCCATGTCCATAGGGATGGTGGTGGTGGTGGGTGGGGTGTGTGAGGGGACGGCACTACAACTCCCACCAGGCCCCCATGTCCATAGGGATGGCGGTGGTGGTGGGTGGGGTGTGTGAGGGGACGGCACTACAACTCCCAACAGGCCCCCATGTCCATAGGGATGGCGGTGGTGGTGGGTGGGGTGTGTGAGGGGACGGCACTACAACTCACACCAGGCCCCCATGTCCATAGGGATGGCGGTGGTGGTGGGTGGGGTGTGTGAGGGGACGGCACTACAACTCCCAACAGGCCCCCATGTCCATAGGGATGGCGGTGGTGGTGGGTGGGGTGAGTGCGAGTGGCGACTGAATAGTCAACAAAATGAAAATACCACGTAATGCCCACAGTACTCATCTTCACATTTTTGTTTTGCAGGTGATTGTAATCTGACAGGTGGAACCACCACCCGGCCTCCAGACTCGCCTCACTCATGACTCTCTGGGGACGATTGCCCTGCCAGCTCCGGTGCTGAGGATGGTGCGGGCACAAGCAGGCAGCCAGGGCCATCTGGCTCCCAGGTGATACCAGCACCGACTACTACGGCCTCTGCCATTCCCACCACACCTGCCACTGTGACCTGCACAGCCACCACCAGCACCACCACCACCACCACCTCAACCACCACCAGTACCACCACTCCTGCCCCTGCCACCCTGGCCAACCCACCGCACGACGCCGGGCCTGCGCCATCCCAGCCACGCAGGGAGAGTGTGCGGCAAAGCAGAGAGGCAAGTCCACATCCGGCACGCAGGAGCACAGCACAAAGACGTTCTGAGGAAGGACACCCACCCAATGCCGTGGCGCAGTCACTGGAAGCCCTAGCCAGGGTCCAGGAAACCTATGAACGTGGCCAGGCACAGGCAGACCGTGCCCACCAGGACTCTGTTGAGAACACTGCAATGTTGGGGGCCATTGAGAGGCGGCTTGGCCAACTAGTGGACCTCATGTCCCAGAACAATAGCATGTGGATGGGATGGATAGCCGCCAATACCACCCTCCCAACACCCCCTCAAACAACGCCACGGGCACCAACACCACCGCCACCGCCACGGGCACCAACACCACCGCCACCGCCACCTGCGCCCCTGGCGACGGATGTGGTACCAGATCAGCCTGCGCCCCCAGCTGACTTTGTCCCGAGGCTGGAAGTGGGCGAGAGCAGTGTGGATGCTCCTTCCACATGCTCCAAGAGGAGCCGACAATGACTGTCACACTACCTGAGCCAGCCATTCACCCTGCCAACTATACTGTCCCACCTAGCCAATCATTGGCACAGGCCTGCTGCACTAGGCAGACACCACCCTATGTGGTGTAAGCACGGACATTTCATCTGCCTTAACCTTTAACTCACACTCCCCCACCCCTTCACTCATTTGTAAATATGAACCAACACCAATGCACAATCTGTAAATAAATACCACTTACTCACTCAATGATGTGTTGCCTCCATGTTAATTCACATGATTGCATCAGAAACAGACGTTACCAGGTTCAGGGATCCAAGTCGTACAGAATCATGCCGCAGCGGGAGTGACCTAGGGGAATATAGAAACCGCAAAGACACATCAGGAAACAGATTCACACTCATCACAACACACTGCAGTGCAACATTCCACAAACTACACTGATTACAACATGATTGGATGAGAGTACACACATCATGGAGACTTGCATGTACAAATAAATAAACACACACACACACACACACACATGCATACATCACATTGCAGAACACATAGATGATGCACACCACAATGACACAACACCAGCAAACATACACAGGGCATACACAAGCAGCACAAGAGGAGCACACTCACATTCAAGGGAAGTAGCGATCAATGAGCTGGCGCCTCTGGTCCACAACTTCCTCCTCACCACTATCCTCATCAGTCGACATGAGTGAGTCGGGAGGGCGAGGAACTTGCTGTTCATCAGGGTCCAAGAGCAGTTCAATGTTATTGCGCACAGCCAGGTTGTGGAGCATGCAGCAGGCAATCACGATCCTGCATACTTTGCCTGGTGAGTAGGGCAGGGCCCCTCCAGTCTTATCCAGGCACCGAAACCTGGACTTAAGCAGGCCAAATGTACGTTCTACCACTCGACGTGTCCTTCCATGGGCATCATTGTATCGCATTTCTCCCGCTGTAGTTGGATTGCGTATGGGACTCAGCAGCCAAGGCCTGTTTAGGTAAGCCGAGTCGCCTATGTTGGTGGAAGAGAGAGAGAGACAGAAACATCACAACCAGAATTGGTGGGCACACCATGCCACACAGATATCACTCCTGTCACCACAGCATACTCACCAACAAGCCACGCTTGTGCCGGACGCAGATTTGCCATTAGTTGGGGGACAATGCTGCTCCGCATGATGTGGGCGTCATGTGCAGAGCCTGGAAATCTTGCACACACATGTGATATGTTGTCGGCCTGGCACACCACCTGCACGTTGAGGGAATGGAAGTGCTTCCGATTCCTAAACACCTGCTCATGTGCCCGTGATGGAATGATTGCGATATGCGTGCCATCAATGGAACCCACAACGTGTGGTATCCGACCCAGTGCATAGAAATCTGCTTTGTCCGCTGCCAACTCTGCCGCCTGTGGGAAATGAATGTAGTCATGCTTGTACAGCATCATGGCACTCAGTACCTCCACGAAGTACCATGCTGAACATGGCCTGTGACATCCCCCGGGCATGTCCAACTGTGTACTGAAATGTGCCTGTAGCAAAAAAGTGTAGTGCCGCCATCACCTTTGCCGTGGGTGTAATGGAACCTGGATAGGTTCTTCGCGGCTGCAGGTGAGGAGACAATTGGTTCACAAGCTCAATCAATCGACGTCGATCCAGCCGGAATTTCCTGATCACCTCCTCGTCAACCATATCCTCAAGCACAGTGTATGGGCGATGGACATTTGGAGCCCTCCTGTGTGGGAGTAGATGGAATGGAAGTCAATTCACATACAACGCATGTCTGTGCAACTCACTCACATGTCAACGAACTCTACCAACACGTAAAATGCAGTGTATAATTGTCATATGTGTGACATATCTGATTGTCACTACAACATGGATTGACGTAGCAACAATGTGCAGCCACTAGCAACATGATGTGTCTCAACATGTGCAATGCTACTTTGTCTCAGGTCAACATTACTGCCAACAAGACATGTGACATGACCCAAATGTGTAGGCGCAACATCAAATACACACATGCAAGTGCATGCAAACAAACGAAAAGATACACACACACACACCATTTCATCATGCACCAATGGCAACACCAATAATGGTGGGCATACGTACATCACATGCATGGTGACACAATAGGCAACACACATGCACTGAACACATGTGTACCCCCACCATAGTCATTATCTCACATATACCACTCACTGACAACTGAATGTGATTGTGCCGATACATCCGGGATCTACTGTGTAGATGTGAGGTACTACAAACTTGTGTATGGAAATACCCGATGTTGACATGCACATGTGATGCACATTTGTGGCACACCGATGGCCATGGTATGGACACACATGGGATAGAGCATGACATGTGGAGTCACACAATCACGCACACAACCGTCATCAGGCAGCTGCAGACAATAGAACAAGGTGCTTCGTCAGCAAAGATACAATCATTGGCCCCGCCATGGCGGTGCACTGCTTCCGCTGTTTACGACTGGGCATACGCGGCCGGCAATCCACCTTCCCATTGGCTGCATGTGCACGGTCCGTCACGGTCACACACCGGCAACTGCATGTGCTAGGCTCCGGGACGGATGCTTCACTTGCAACAATGTTCAATCACTGGCGCCAACATGGCAGGTCACGTATTCGGCGGGGGAGGTGCAGGCCAACACATCCATTAGCTGATGTCAATGGACATGGCAGGTCATGACCCCCGTTACAGTGACATTGCATCATCCAGCCTACACCGGCCAGCCCAGCCCTGCCCAGGACTGCCGTGCCGGCCATGTCAACTACCGCTGTGCCAGGCCCGGCCCAGGACTGGCGTGCCAGCCATGTCAACTACCGCCGTGCCAGGACCCGTCCACCACCGCCGTGCTAGGCCCCATCCACCACCGCCGTGCCGGCCATGTCAACTACCGCCGTGCCAGGGTGGACGGGGCCTGGCACGGCGGTAGTTGACATGGCCGGCACGCCGGTCCTGGGCCGGGCCTGGCACGGTGGTAGTTGACATGGCCGGCACGGCGGTCCTGGGCAGGGCCTGGCATGGCAGTAGTTGACATGGCCGGCACGCCGGTCCTGGGCCGGCCTGGCATGGCGGTAGTTGACATGGCCGGCACGGCGGTCCTGGGCCGGGCCTGGCACGGCGGTAGTTGACATGGCCGGCACGGCGGTCCTGGGCAGGGCTGGGACGGCAGGTGTAGGCTGGATGATGCAATGTCACTGTAAGGGGGGTCATGACCTGCCATGTCCATTGACATCAGCTAATGGATGTGTTGGCCTACACCTCCCCCGCCGAATACATGCCCCGCCATGTTGGCGCCAGTGATTGAACATTGTTGCAAATGAAGCATCCGTCCCGGAAGCTTCCACAAGCGGGTACCGATGTGTGACCGTGAGGGTCTGTGCACGTGCAGCCAATGGGAAGTGTGAACAAGGCCCGCGTATGCCCAATCAAATTTAGCGTATGCTGTGCACCGCAACACCAGGGCCAGTCATTGGCCTATTTCCAAACACGCATCCAGGGCTGACCAATGGCTGGCGCCGTATGCCACTGACATGGCCTCAGGGCCCTATATATGTGTGATGTGCAAAAGCACACATTCTACGATGACCACCGAGTGCTGCCTGTGACCATCACCTCCACCTGCTGCTGCGGAGCTGACCACAGACTGCTGCTTGTGACCATCACCTCCACCTGCTGCTGCGGAGCTGACCACCGACTGCTGCCTGTGACCATCACCTCCACCTGCTGCTGCGGAGCTGACCACCGACTGCTGCCTGTGACCATCACCTCCACCTGCTGCTGCGGAGCTGACCACCGACTGCCGCTCTAGTGCCATACTCCGTGAACTTGCCATGTCGAGAGTCAAAGAGATCCGGTCCCGTCCCTTCACCGCTGCGGAGCTGGATGTCCTCGTGAACGGTGTGCTCCGCAACTTCGGACGCCTGTACGGCACACCCGGACAGGTGGTAAGTGCAGTGGGGGACATGTTGGTGTGCATGAGGTGGTCCATGACACCTGGGCTCTGAAATCTTGGCGGTGTGATGTGGGACCAACACATTAGTCGAAATGTGCATGGCTGCTGAGAGATACGTGTTGCCCCTATCTGTGTGACTGGCCTACTGTCCACTGACTTGCACCCTTTTGTCTCCCATCATGGTAGGTCAAGCTGCACCTTCGCAAGGACGTGTGGAGGAGCATTGCACGTGATGTACGGGCAGTGGGGGTGTCCAATAGACGACATACACACTGCCACAAACGCTGGGACGACATTTCCAGGCTGAGAAAGAATGTAGCGGAAGTGACACTAGGGATGATTCCAAGAACGGCATGTCTGGCCCGACGCTCAATGACCCCTCTCATGCACCGTATCATTGCTGTGACGCATCCTGACCTGTCCGAGCGGTTGCGTGTGGATGAACAGCAACGTGGCGGTAAGCATACTGTCAGTGTATGTTGCTTGTGAGTGCAATGCATGTATTGTTGCCCAGACACATTAGTGACTTCCGTGTAGCGTGTGTCTCGTTGCAATGGCATGTTGGTGACATTGGCGCAGTGAAATGTCACGTCCATGTCCGGCATGTTGACACGCCACTCGCTAAGCAGTTGAGTGTTGATGTACATGCTGTAGTGCTCCGTCACCCCATGGCAAGACTGGTGTGCAGATGTACGTTCTCATGCCCTGTCCGCATGCTGTACATGTTGCACGGCCAACACCACTTATTTCCTGTGAGGATGACTGGTAGGGGTGGCCCGTGTGCAGGTTGGGGGATCGATGTACATTGTCATCAATGGCATTAGGGATTCCGTAGCAGTACTGTACGTGAGTGTGCCCATGACTTACACCCATTTCCTGTGCATTTCAGCATTGGCAGAGGGCACTCAGCCACAGACGGAGGAGATGATTGAAGGCAATGCATCCGGATCAGACGTTGCGCACATGCAGACTGACACAGAAGAGGCCAGCGCCGGAGAGGGGGACAGGACCGTCCCGGAGGACTCGCATGTGGAGACAACATCGTCATCATCTTCCGACAGTGTTTGTGAGTCAGCACTGTTGTCACAGACTGGGAGTGGGCAATCGACACCTTCGGTCGGGACACAGCACACAGGGCCCACCCTGGCGCCAACTGCACCATGTACTGTTCGTGCACGCAGGAGTAGGGGGAGCAGAGTGGTGTTCGGTGTCGGCACCACTGCCCCAGCCTCGGTGAGCCAAAATGCTCTTTGTGCAGAGGCTGTTGATCTGCTGCGACAGCTGTGTGTGGGGCAGACCAATATGATAAATGCTTTCCAAGACCACGCTAGGAAGTTGGGGCAGGTGGTGGCTTTCATGGAAGGGATGCATGGCGATCTGGCTGGGCTACACAGGACAGTGCAGTCATTGGCTAACAGTGTGTCGTCTGCCATTGTACAGTCGCATGGACTGGGTGCTACTTCTGTTCCACCATCTACAACACTGGATTTCTCAGGGGGAGTGAATATTCTGACCAGGACTCAAATACAGGTTATTGCACTAGAAGCAGCGTCAGCCAGCACGTCAAGGCACGGAGGGCTCAGACACCATCCCCTAGGTCAGCAAAATCTGTTCACAAAGACAACGTCAGATACACTGGAGTACACACACGGGATCCACAAGAGGGGTTGGGTGTAATGGCTACACATGCTGCACAGGCATCCCACACAAAAGGTACTCCCAAGGCAAGCCTCACTCCCAGTTCCATGGACACTACCTTGGACAAGGACAGTCAGAAGACGAAGGCACCTCATGAGAGCAGGGACACTCCCAGGGACAGGGACACTAGGAAGGAAGGAGCCACTCCCAAGGGCCGGGAGACTAGGAAGGAAGGAGGCACTCCCAAGGGCAGGGACACTAGGAAGGAAGGACCCACTCCCAAGGGCACGGAGACTAGGAAGGAAGGAGCCACTACCAAGGGCAGGGAGACTAGGAAGGAAGGAGGCACTCCCAAGGACAGGGGGACTAGGAAGGAAGGAGGCACTCCCAAGGACAGGGAGACTAGGAAGGAAGGAGGCACTCCCAAGGACAGGGAGACTAGGAAGGAAGGAGGCACTCCCAAGGGTAGGGATACTAGGAAGGAAGGACCCACTCCCAAGGGCACGGAGACTAGGAAGGAAGGACCCACTCCCAAGGGCAGGGACACTAGGAAGGAAGGACCCAATCCCAAGGGCACGGAGACTAGGAAGGAAGGACCCACTACTAAGGGCACGGAGACTAGGAAGGAAGGACCCACTCCCAAGGGCACAGAGACTAGGAAGGAAGGAGCCACTACAAAGGGCAGGGACAAGGACAGTCACAAGACAAACGCACCTAAGAAGAGCACGGACACTCCCAGGGGCAGGGACACACACAGGGAGAAGGTGTGTTCTGGGGATAGGTACACCACAGACGACAAGTCTGCTGCCTGGAACAGGGCACCATCCAGGGAACAGGGAAGGTCCACAGACAACATTCCTCCTACGGAACTGGAACATCCAAGGGACAAGGCATCTCCCATGGACAGTGGAGCTGTCAAGGACAGGCATACATCACCCCTTGATGCACTGAGGCTGCTGTTGTTGAGGGAACGGAATACAGATGTCTCCGCAGTGGAGTCACCCCTTACC
This sequence comes from Lissotriton vulgaris, assembly GCF_964263255.1. Taxonomy (NCBI): domain Eukaryota; kingdom Metazoa; phylum Chordata; class Amphibia; order Caudata; family Salamandridae; genus Lissotriton; species Lissotriton vulgaris. The sequence continues at coordinate 204,095,292 of NC_141698.1, read as the reverse complement.
TCCACTCCCATCAGGGTCCGTCAGGAGCGGATGCAGGAGGACCCTGTAGTAGCATCCCCCATGACACATGTTGCAGAGGCCAGAAGGCAGCCACACAGCAAACGACAAGCAGGCTCCAGCATGTCCCCAGAGAGCATTCCCCCGCCAGCAGATGCACCTCCCATGGTGGGTGATATTTCTTTTCAGTCCGGGCCACTTGCCAGTCCTGTCCTGTCCAGGGTGCAGTCACATGTCCCCAAGAAACGTAGACACACAGCATTGACACATGCCCACCCCGATGTCGGCCAATTGCAACTATCCCCCGCTCCCAGAGCTACCCTGCCTCCTGGCCCATACAGCCCTGTGGCTCATCATTTCAGTGGTCCCAGTGGCGCAGCTGCAGTTGACTCGCATGTGTCAGATAGTGGCACTGTGTCTGTTGTTTGCTGTCATGCATCATGTAGTGGCACTGTATCAGTTGTGCCCTCTTCTGTTACTGGTGCTGGCAGTATGTCTGGGTCTGTGGCCCATGTGTCAGTCACTCGGGCTGTGGCTGTGTCTCACACTCCTGTTTGTGGTGCTGGCAGTGTATCTGGGTCTGTGGCCCATGTGTCAGTCACTCAGGCTGTGGCTGTGTCTCACACTCCTGTATCAGGTGCTGGCAGTGTGTCTGGGTCTGTGGCTCACGTGTCAGTCACTACATCTGTGGCTGTGTGTCACACTCCTGTTTCTGGTGCTGGCAGTCTGTCCACTGCGGGTACTTCACGCAATCCACCTGATAGTGTGATGTAAGGTGCTGTTGACTTCACTCACATGTCATTGGACATGGTGTGTACATTGTCCATTGTAAACAGTCTTCCACTGCTGTGGTCCTTGGGACGGGTTAATTGTGATTCGTACTTGTGGTGCCTCAGATACTGCATTGTGCCCTCTCATGTGCTGCCTCTGATGGACCTGCTCTGGTGTCCACAATGCCCTGTTGCTGTTCTGATACTGCTGTATGCCCTCTCATGTGCTGCCTCTGATGTACCTGCTCTGGTGTCCACAATGCCCTGTTGCTGTTCTGATACTGCCGTCTGCCCTCTCATGTACTGCCTCTGATGGACCTGTGCCTTGCCATGGACTGTTGGTGCACTTAGCCCCTCTCATGTGCTGCCTCTGAAGGACCTGCTCTGGTGTCCACAATGCCCTGTTGCTGTTCTGATACTGCTGTATGCCCTCTCATGTACTGCCTCTGATGGACCTGTGCCTTGCCATGGACTGTTGGTGCACTTAGCCCCTCTCATGTGCTGCCTCTGATGTACCTGCCCTGGTGTCCACAATGCCCTGTTGCAGTTCTGATACTGCTATATGCCCTCTCATGTACTGCCTCTGATGGACCTGTGCCTTGCCATGGACTGTTGGTGCACTTAGCCCCTCTCATGTGCTGCCTCTGATGTACCTGCTCTGATGTCCACAATGCCCTGTTGCTGTTCTGATACTACCGTCTGCCCTCTCATGTACTGCCTCTGATGTACCTGCTCTGGTGTCCACTATGCCCATGCTCAAGCCTAGACTGTGATGTTACCCCGATTATGTGTAAATAAACTTGTCAATCATGTGTCGTGGGTTGTCGGAGTCATTCCTGCGTGTGTGATGCTGGTGTGTATTTGTATTTACTTCAAGTCAGTGGGTTCAGATACATGTCACTCCCCCCTCCCTACGTCACGACCCTTGCAGGTGCTCCCCTCCACACGAATCAGTGGTTTCAGATACATGTCACTCCCCCCTCCCTACGTCACGGCCCTTGCAGCTACTCCTCTCCAGACAGCGTATGGTTTGTAGCCTACCTGCGTCGTCCTCGATAGTTGGGCCAAGAGTAGGACGTGGTGGATCGCGAAGAGTATTGGGTAAGCGTGTAGTGCTGGCTCGTGGTGGGCATGGTCGCTGTGGGGCATCCGCAGTGTTCAGGCAGGTTGTTTTTCCGCAGCGCTTTTATGTGTATTTTCCGCCATCTTGATTTGGAGGACGGTCCTAGTCTCTGGATTGGTTACGTCCGCCGCGTGGTTGGGTGTAGTTGGGCGGCAGAGAGTGATCTACCGCCGTGGACGGATTTTGGCCCATGTTTCCTATCCTGATCTGGCGGACGGAGTGTCCGCGACGGGCGGACGCAGAATAGGCATGTTCCGCATGCTCCGGGGCTACGGAGGCACTTCCGTCCGCCATCCTAATGAGCCCCTTAGTCACTACAAAACGTTTATTGTCTTAACCCCATTAATTTCAATCTTCAAGTCAAGTCAAGTCAATAATCTTTATTTCGGTTATAAAAAAACACAAAAGATGTACATAGAATATAAAATACTATCCAATTTCCTATTCCGCGCCCATCCTAACCACAGTTCAGTTATGCCAATTGAGGGCCACTCGAAGGAACTTGCGAATAATAAAACAATAAATACATTTTTACAATCTAAAAACATAGACCATTCATCAAAAGTGATGTAATCACAGCATTACAGTTTGTCAATTCATTTGAATGAACTTTGTATAAATGATGTTACTCCTACTTAAAAGAAAAAGGGAAAATATAAAAATATTAGGGAGTACAGACACTAACACATAATTCCACATCCCACCTATAATACTTGTGTTGGCTCGAAAATAAAATCGAGCCGAGGGTCTCTACAGCTTGAAACCCCTTCTCCTCCTTACTATCTCCACAGAAAAGAGAGATCTGCTTACACTGAAAACAATGGATTGAGTCGTTTCAGTTCTAAAAATCCTTTCCGCCTCACTGAAACGTCTAAAAGACGGCAAAAAGGTTTTATCCATTTTCTTCTAGGGTATGTATAAGCAGAACAAAAGAATAATACATGTGCTTCATCCTCTATGGCGCCAGTGTTGCAAAATTTACAACTAGCCAGGATATCCTTCCCTGCATTCCCTTCTTTGCATATCCATCTCACGGTATTTGCTTTAATTTGTAATATGCCATAGCAAAACTTTAAATTGAGTGAATTAGCAAAACCTGGTAGGATTTCGTCCAAAAAGGATTCAAATCTGCTCTCTGTCTTCATAGCAAGATACCTCAGGGTTAAGGTGCCTAATTCGGGGTTGTGTAGCTTTAGGTTTAAAACAAACGCCCAATATCTTAGATTTAACACGTTTTTTACAGCTCAGAGTTAAGCCTTCAGGATCTTCCCATTAGTGTCTCAGCCCCAGCTTGCTAAGCCAATCCTCAATATGGATCAACCATGCCAGCTTTGTGTTGTATTTTATTTTCAAAATTTCTTTTAGAGCTACTCAATAGTCTACTAGTTCATCTGTTGACAACACGCGGACCCAATACAACAAGGGTCGTAAGAACGCGTGGTCATCAGTGTGATGGATATCCAAATCCATTATGAGGGAAAGTAGAGGTGTGCATCGCGGAATGGCTAATAGTTTCCTAAAGAAGATATTCTCTTGTGTTGTAAAAATGTGTTTAGCCGCGTAACACCATAATTCTGCCCCATAAAGTGAAGCAGATTGGGCCTTATATTTATACAGCTCCAATGCTGGGGACACAGCATTAGAATAGCTACTCTTGTGTCGCCTTGCTATCGGGACTAGATTCTTGGTAAGGACAGTTTTACTTTTATCTACTTGAGTTTTCCAATCTAATTTGGTGTCTAAAGTAATTCCTAAATAGTTAAAATTTTGCACATATTCGATCCTTTCTGCATTAACAGTCAGTGTTCTTTTAAAAGTTCTTTGGGGATTAACCGCCAGGAACTTCGTTTTAGATTAGTTAATCTCCAATCCTTTGGTTTCACAGTAAAATCCAAAGGTATCAAGTACATTTTGTAATCCTTTAGGTGTCTGTGATATTAAAATAGTATCATCTGCGAATAAGAGTGCAGGAACGTGGTCGCCGCCAATCTTGGGAGAGCCGTGATCGCAGCCCAAGAGGGTATCAGGTATATCATATACATATAGAGAGAACAATGTCGGCGCCAGCACACATCCTTGTCTGACACCTCTGTTTATATTCAGTTCTCCATTTGGGCCACATCTCACCCTAGCGTAATTTGCCTCGTGCAACCTAACAATCTGTTCCAGAATTTCCCCAGGAACACCCTGGTCTCTCAGTCTTATCCACAGGGAATATCTATGAACCAGGTCAAAGGCTGCCCTGAAGTCAACAAAGGCAATGTACAGGTGCGCCCTTTTTATTTTGATATACTGCCAGATGATACATAAAAATCTGAACACCTGGTCGATTGTGCCAATTTTTTCTCTAAAACCAGCCTGGTACTTGGTTAGGGTACTATTTTCCCCAATCCAAGAACTCAGCTTGTTTAAAACTTGTTTCGCAGATACCTTTTGTAGGACATCAATTAGACTAATAGGTCTGTAATGGGCCGGGTTCATACGATCTCCCTTCTTAAAAATGGCTACGATCTGTGCACCCCGCCATGTATCAGGGATAGGAGCACCCTTTGCAATAACATTGCACAGACAGTTAATATACGGGGCCCATATCATATTCTCATGTTTCCATAGGTCCCCAGGAATCCTGTCCGGTCCGGGGGCCTTCCCTGGTGTTTTTGCTTTTATGGCGTCAATGGTTTCTGCCATGCTGAAAGACAAGGGTGTCTCACTTAGGTTAAATCCTAAGTCGTCATTACTGAGAATAGCCTCATTATTATTTGGGGAATATAATTCAGAGAAATGGGATACCCAGGTATTAGCATCTAAGAACAGGTCCCTACAAGAGGTTCCATTTCTATTACCCTTAGCGATCAAACCCAAGAACGAGGCCTGGTCGTTTACTTTACACGCTTGGAGTAGCTCAGACCAGATTTTATCGTCCCAGCATTTCTTTGCCTTAAAGACTGTGCTCTTATAGCTCCTCCTTTTCTCCCTTAGCACTAATACATCGTTACTTTTTGCAGCCGCTATAAGTTCCTTTTTAGCGTTGCGGCAGTCTTTGTCATACCATATGTCACCCTTGGGTGCTGGATTTGTCTGTCCATTTTTTAATGGCTTAGGGATTTTGGTTAGTATTTCTACGAGTCCCAGTAACATGTTTTTATGGATCCGCATAATAGGAATCTCCTGTACTGGGAGATTAATATACAGGGAGAATGAATCTACATACATCTCATAGATTTTTTTAACAGTAGTTTCGTTTCCCAATACTATTGGCCACTTAAGTGCTCTACGATTATTTGGAACCAAAGGTTCAGTGTCCATATGTTGAAGGCTATTTTTTGCCTTGGAAGATAAATGGAATAATGAGGCACAAAGCTTCAAACTGAGAGGATAATGATCACTCTCAATACGGTTCTCCACCATAAGGTCACTTACCACAGACCAGAGTGAGATTGAAACCATTACATAGTCTATATGGCTATTACAACTGCCCGCTTAAAAGTTGACTGGCTTGGGCTATCTGATGGTAAGCGCCCATTACAGGAGCGTAGACCATGAGCTGTGGTCAATCGCAGTAGCTATGCTGCACCTCTTGAGAAAGGAACTGCAGGGCTGGTCTCAATTCCAGGGATATTATTAGCATTGTCCTCCAACTCAAGAATGTTTTCCAGGCCTACTATTGGCTCAAACCTACGGTGAAGTCCCCTCAACAATTACCATAGTTCTCTGGTCGAGCATATAATAATATTGTCTAGTTGCTCGATAACTTCTGCTTCTTTGTTGGCAGCTAGTGGCCTACTGTGTAGACATTCAAAATACAGACTTCTCTTTTGTTAGGCCCTATAAACTTAACTCCTAGGATATCCTGGCTATTAGAATCGATTTGCTTAAACTAGATTCCCAGCGTAATTTTTGTCCAGCTCACCAGGCCTCCCGAAGGTATTCCTTTAGTTAGAGTAGTTGCAGGTATGCTAAATGTTCTATAACCTAATTTAAAAGGACTTTCAACAGCCCAGGTTTCTTGAAATAATACCATTTCACTCTCTCATTAGTTGTTTCACTAGTCATAGCCTCAGTGTTAACAGTATCCAGACCTGAGACCTCCCCATTACTATTTGAGGCCAGTGTAGGGGGCATATTACTAAGACTTAAACTTCCTTGCTCCTTAGGGTTTTTTTTAAAGATTGCATCGCCACAGTCAGTCAACTCCTTCGAGCCCATATAACTCCTCAAAGTGGTTAGTAGGGCGGATGGTGAATTGATTTTTAAACCCACCCATAGTCCCCACTCGTTGCGCCCCAAAGGGGGTTAAAGTTTGGTGTTGCCAAGGGGGTTGGGCGATAAAAATAGCTTAAATCACAGGTATAAATGCCACTCCGATCACTTGGGGAGGATCGGTCGCAGATGTAGCCAACAACCCGGATATCCCTGAAGTTGACAATAATAGAATCACCAGCTATATCCATAGGTCTTCGCCCCACCCAGCTTACTCTTCGAGCGTACAGGATCTCCCCGTCTATATGGCTCGGGAGGGGTCTGTTCTTATTTAACCAAAAGGTTACCTTGTTTTTTAGTTCTGGACAAGTTTCTATTTTGTCATTCTTTAACTATGGAACCCCAGTGAGTACAACAACATATGGAAAGGAGTCTGGTGGCAAATCAATACAATTTAGGGCACGTTTTTGCTTTGTGGTATTAGATGTTTCCTTATCCACAGATAAATTGGCCTTAGTCTGCCGCACGGCACCATGCTCCTGTGCCGGCCTCCCCTCCCTCACCCCTCAGCATCCCTCTCTCTCTCTTGATCCTTTACCCTACTTTCTAAAGGTATGACACATGGCTATTGCTATTAAGTAAGAAAATGCTGCCAGAGGGGGTAGCAATCACTGTGCACTGTGCACTAATGTCCCTGGGGACTTTCAAAAATTATAAAACAATATTCAACAGTCAATAACAGCTCATGATCAATACGATATGATTTGCAAAATGATTTTATTCATCAGTAATGCATTATATAAACCAACGTGGTAATGTATGATATAATTACAATAGCGCCATCTATTCAGCTGATGTATTGCAATGTATGATCATTACATCATGAACAATACAAATATATCAACATTAAGATATGTCAATAATCCAATTCTTGCAAACAGCCCGATGCATTTCGGGACGGTGCTGTCCCTTCCTCAGGGGAAATCTTAAAGGAAAACACAATATAACTCATATCTGATGAGATACAATATAGCTTGATACACATCAGACAACCGCCTATTAAGGGGAATCCAATCAGATGTGTATAGGAGAAAAACTCAATAATTTGATCAATACTAGCAAAATAGAACTGACCAAACACAGTGAAAACTCTAGAGTGTGAACTGTAAGTGTATGGAGCTAAGACGGAACTAAAACACTACCCAAGTCCCACGCAAAAAAACATGAATACGTGTTTGCCAAATACAGTGCAACCTAAAGTGATAGCAACACAATGCGTCTTAATAATGAGTGCATAATAAAAAAATTATGTTGAGTGGGGTACGGAAAACAAAAATACCACGTGCGCACACTGAAGTGAGAAAGATGTAATAAACCAAGCGGAGCGAACCACCGCCACTACCTGCCTGAAGAGAACTGACGGATTCTGTGGCGTACAGATAAGTGTGCAGTTGTAGAGTGGATTCGTCAGCTGGAAAAGTTGCAACTATAACCAACGAACACCTATCAGTAAAAGAGACTGAGCCTGTGGGACCACGTACCTGTGTTGATAGACACTCACCAAAGTTAAGGGAATACTCGCATTAGAAAAGATGACCGCCGAAATATCCCTAGGGTTAAACGCTCAAACAGCAAATCTGTCAGGGTAGACATGTTGCACTTAGTCACGCTCAGGATAATCAATCCGGCACACTGCCGTATTGCTATACTAAACTAGGTAGGAACGAAGGTAGAACTTTTGTCTTACCGGGAAAGTTAATCCAAGACGACGTCTCTGGGGTCCTCTTGCGCTACCGCTGTACGTTTACTGTTGCGGTGTTTGAGGCGGGTTTAAGAAACCATTTGATACACTAAAGTAATGGAAAGAATCGAAGGACTAGAAAATCTCCAGAAACAGGCGCCATGTTGAAATGAGTAAGTCTCACATTCTGCCAATCGAGAATGATGGTTAACGCAAATACTGCCATGTACTGACCAATTCCAAAAGTTTAAACGGGGAACTCACATGGTAGAAAAAAATAGGGCTGTGATATAAAGTACCAGTTGTGCCACCGTAGCCCCGGGTGAATATATAAGTGAAAAAATTATAGAAATGAAAAACAAGAATAGGTGAACCAAAGTGCCATGGGGAAATGAGAATGGTGATGTGGTGGTAGGATAACAGTGAATGCCTAGAAATATGCGTACCTTAAAAAATTTAAGATAGAAAATGGTGACATGTTATAATCAGAACACAACAATATGGTGGGATGCCACATGTATAAATAACAAACATGTTCATGGGTCTGCCATTAGTACAACAAGTACAGAAATCACAATAAGTTAAGCAAAGAAAACAAATATATACATGATTGCATGCGGCCAAATGTATAACAGGACCACATGGTAAAAGAAAAACATTGCCTATGATGTGGACTTAACACATTGAATATTACAAGATTAACAGTGTAATTAATGCACCAAATGACTTCACAGAAAGCACGACATATCAAAACGATCATTAAGCCCTGTTGGGTGCATTGTCCCTAATGATTGGATCCAAAACAGTTCCCTTTGTAATAGTAACCGGTTAATATCAGAACCAGGTCTGACAGTAATTTGTTCAATAACTTGAAACCTTAATTGCGATATTGCATGTTTTGCCTCATCCCAGTGGGTGGTTAAACTTGAGGTTGTACTTTTTGTACGGATCCTGCTCTTGTGTTCAGTGATCCTTATTTTCAATTTACGTGAAGTTTTGCTCACGTATGCCTTCACGCAAGGGCATTTGATACAGTAAACAACGTGGGATGAATTACAGTCGGTGGTGTGTTTAAGCTTGATTTTTTGACCAGAGGTTGGGTGAGTTAAAATGTTCCAAATCATCCCGTTGTGACAATGTGTACAGTTGTTACAGCGTCTCGTACCTAAACAATTTTCCGAATGCTGTGCTATTTGTGGAGTGGCCAACAAAGAACGTAGATTTTTGCCTCTAGCGTAGGCAAACAGAGGTTTCTCATTAAATATGCCATGAAAGTCTTCTTCATGTTGAAGAAGATCCCAACGTTTAGAAATGATATTTTTGACAGATTGGGACACAGTAGAATACTTGGAGACATGTACAATACGATGGCTGGATTGGGTAGGTTGTTTCAACATCAATTCATTGCGTGTTTTCTGCAGGGATTTTTGCTAACATTCTTGTACTGTAGCCTGTGGATAGCCACGCTCACTAAATCTTTGTGAGTACTCATGGAGTTTCGCTGTACATACATCTTGATCTGAACAAATTCTTTGTATTCTTATGAACTGTGAATACAGAAGATTCTTAACTAGACTCACTGGATGAAAACTTGAATGCAAAAGGGTGCTATTCCGATCTGTAGGTTTTGTATATTCCAAACCTACAGATCGGAATAGCACCCTTAGGTTTGCTCAGATGTGAGTCCCATGCTCTCCACACCACTGGATTCAAGCAAGCCGGGCTGAAGACGGCTGGAATGCCAGAAACCGGTCCTCGGAAGCTTGTTTCCGGTCCAGGGAAGGCATGGCTTGGCAGTTCGGGCTGGACTGTTTCCATGAGGCACAGGGTCAGACTGATTTGCATATGGCCATGTCTGAACTGGGGTGGTGTGGAGTGCAAAAAAACGATGGATTTGGGTCCAGATCTCTTTACTGGGGTGAATGTATGACATTGTTCTGCATTCTGTCCATCAACTGTGGTTTTTGCATTTGTCACCCCGAGTGGGATGGGTATGCTCAGACGTGAGTCCCATGCTCTCCACACAACTGGATTCAAGCAAGTCGGGCTGAAGACGGCTGGAATGCCAGAAACCGGTCCTCGGAAGCTTGTTTCCGGTCCAGGGAAGGCATGGCTTGGCAGTTTGGGCTGGACTGTTCCCATGAGGCACAGGGTCAGACCGATTTGCAGATGGCCATGTCTGAACTGGGGTGGTGTGGAGTGCAAAAAAACGATGGATTTGGGTCCAGATCTCTGTACTGGGGTGAATGTATGACATTGTTCTGCATTCTGTCCATCAACTGTGGTTTTTGTAGGTGGTTTTAAGCGCCTCCCGGCGCTTGCATGTGACGGCATCAGTGAGCGCAATGGAGGGCTGCTGGGAATTGTAGTCCTTCTGCCCGTCCACCCTTTGACCAGAGCAACAGGACAGGAGACAATGGGCAGCGGGAGCAAGTAAGGGTGATGTCCTGGGCATCTCAAAAACAGCAGCAGGTAGGGCTAGAGTCTCGCTGAATGCCTGAAGGTAGGCCTGGAGAACTTAATCTTAATCTCAAATATCTGAAAAAGTTCATACAATGCAGCTAGCGAAGTAAATCCTTAGTTCTCTGATTTACTGGAGACTGTCCAATTCTACAATGTATTATTTGTTTCAGCTCATACCACAAGAAAACAGCATCAGTTCAAATTGTAATGTTTTTTTCAGTCTCAGTGTCTCCGTTTCTTAGAGCTGAAAAGAAAGAGCATAATCCACATTATTTACCATATTAATATTTGTTTTCAAATATTTACAACTACAATAGTAACAAAAATAAACAGAAATTAATCCATGAACATTATATTATGTACCACAATATTATATCATTACATATTTTTATTTTAACATCATTTACAGTCGTAAAATAAATATATATTAGCATTGATTTATGCTTCACAATATTTCGACAACCACAAGATCTTGTCCAGGTAATATGGTTGCACAATATTTTGGAGTCTATAATCTTCTACCACACCCTTTAAGGCATGTTTTCTTCAGCCATATAATAAAAATTATAATAAAAATATGACAGTATTCTCTGTGAAATATTTGAATTGTAATCACGGATATAGTAACTCCCAGTAATTTTTGGATCTTCTATTTCATTTGGGACATGAAGTATGGCATTAATTGTTTGATTAATGATGAATATTCAGTTGTGGTGTCTTTCAAAATTATGAATGATAATGTTCTGTTTGCTGGCTAAATTTGAGTCAGAAGAAACAAATTTACAAATCTATTCAAGCAACTGCTATTCCGATCGTAGTGTATTGTGTTTGAGACATCAAGCATTTCTCTCAAAGTTTGAAGCCTGATATTTGAAACTACTGTACAGCAAAACAGTGTATGTTAATATAAGTATTTTACCCCTGCAAACCATACATTTGAGTTACTAGTGTCCTATCAAAACACTTTCTGATCCTCTCCCCGAGTTGAGTGGTCGCTCCCCTGTGTCCCTCGAGGATATTGGTATCGTTGTGCTTCGCATTACTGCATAATCATTTGCTGCCTGCTGCTCGCCTGATCGCCGCCTAGCTCTACTTGCACGTTAATAGATTTAATTGCCGATTACAGCCTGTTTGCGCACTGTGCCGCTCTGCATTCATTTCTGCATTGTTGTTTCTGCCTGCTGCCTGCCTGATCGCCGCTTAGCTTTGCCTGAAATTCTGGGTGCTATTTCCCCTGTTTTGACTCTGTTTGCTGCGCGTTTACTGTACTCCCCCCCTCCGCCTCCATTTTGTTTGTTGTTGTCGTAGTATCTAGCCCGCCCCGCCTCCCAGCTGAGACGCCCTCGCCCCTCCCCCCACCATCCATATATGACAGTTCTTCCCGCGCGCAGCGTTCACGCGCAGCGACCGCGCCCAACCCGCGCCGAAGGTGCGCCAAAGGTAAGCCCGTCTACGCCCGTCCGCGCCTGGACCGCACCCAGCGCCAGACCCCCTGCTCCTCGCGCTTCCCAGCCCTCCCGCATTACCTACGATGCCGCCACCCTCCTAGCCCTTAACCCCGGTCGCGCCCCCACCTGCGTCCAAGCCGCTCCTGGCCACACCCATGGACCTTTCTCTTGCTACTCCTGCAAATTCATCGGCACCGACAACATCTCCGCTGCGACCACACCACAGATTCCCAACCCCACCCACCTACAATGCATCCTGCTCAACACCCGATCGGTCCACAGGCACGCCATTGACCTATGGAATATACTAGACACCACCTCTCCGGACATCGCCTTCCTAACGGAAACATGGATGAACACTTCCTCCGCCCCAGACATCACCATTGCCATCCCTGAAGACTATAAGATCATTCGCAAGGACCGTACCGGCCACACAGGAGGAGGAATCGCTATAGTCCATAAAAAATCAATCCGCATCTCAACCAGCTCCGACGCCAACCTCGCCAACTCCGAACACCTTCACTTCCAGATCCACATCGACCCCAAGACCACACTCAGAGGCACCCTCCTCTACAGACCACCAGGACCCCGCACAAAATTCAGCGAAGACATCACGGACTTCATCACTCCACACGCACTCCCCTCCAAAGACTACATCCTTCTGGGAGATCTCAACTTTCACCTTGAAAAGATCAACGACCGCAACACCTCCACCCTCTTGGACAACCTCGCCAACCTCGGACTCAAACAACTGGTCACTTCCCCCACCCACATCGCAGGTCACACACTCGACCCCATCTTCACCTCCAGCAATCATGTCTCCTTCAGCCACACTACGGATCTCCTCTGGACTGACCACAGCTGCGTTCACTTCACCTACAACAAACCAAAACCCATCAACCACCTCCAACCAACTCTGCAAAGAAACTGGAACAAAATCACCATCGACCAGATCTCCTCATCTCTCCTTCTAAACACCCCAGCCCACTCTTCTAACCCAGACCAAGCCGCCGCCAACTTCACCCTATGGTTATCCAACACCGCCGACACCTTAGCACCACTGAAAAAACGTCAAAACAAACCTGGCAGCAAGAAGGCCTCATGGTTCAACAATGATCTTAAGAAGTCCAAGAAACTCTGCCGCTCCCTTGAAAAGACCTGGAAAAAAGACCCAACCACTAGCACCAAGGACGCCTTCAAAAACGCCACCCGCACACACCACCAACTAATCCGAAAGGCCAAGAAAACAGCATTCAAGGATCGACTTGACAACAACGCCCACAACAGCAAGGAACTTTTCAACATCGTCAAGGAATTTACAAATCCCTCGGCCAACTCCAACGACATCACCCCCTCTCAAGCCCTCTGCGACTCCCTAGCCTCATTCTTCCACAACAAAATTGCAGACATCCACAACAGCTTCGACAACCGACCCGAAGACCAACCCACCCAACCATCTGCTGGACCTTCACCCCCCTCGAACACCCTTAATGACTGGAACCCAATCTCCACTGAAGACACCATCCACCTGATGAACTCCATCCACTCAGGATCCCCAACTGACCCATGCCCTCACCACATCTTCAACAAAGCAGACTCCATCATAGCACCGCACCTCCGAGAGGTCATCAACTGCTCCTTCAACTCCGCCACCTTCCTGGAAAGCTGGAAACACGCTGAACTCACCGCCCTTCTGAAAAAACCCACAGCGGACCCCACCGAACTCAAAAATTACCGCCCCATCTCGCTCCTTCCATTCCCGGCCAAAGTAATCGAGAAAGCTGTCAACAACCAGCTCGCCGCTTTCCTCGAAGCCAACAAATCCCTCGACTCCTCACAATCTGGCTTCCGAGCAAAACACAGCACTGAAACCGCCCTCATCGCAGCAACAGACGACATTCGAACTCTACTGGACAATGGAGACACAGTCGCCCTCATCCTCCTCGACCTCTCTGCAGCCTTCGACACAGTCTGCCACAGCACCCTTTTACAACGCCTCAGAAACATCGGAATACAAGGAAAAGCACTTGAATGGATCACCTCGTTCCTCTCCGGAAGAACCCAGAGAGTCCGCCTTCCACCATTCAAGTCCGAGGCCACTGAAGTCATCTGTGGCGTACCACAAGGATCCTCACTCAGTCCCACCCTCTTCAACGTATACATGAGCCCCCTCGCGGCCATCGCACGCCAACACAACCTCAACATCATCTCCTACGCGGATGACACTCAACTGATCCTATCACTCACCAATGACCCTAGCACCGCCAAAACTAACCTACAAGAAGGAATGAAAGAAGTAGCCGAATGGATGAAACACAGCCGTTTGAAACTGAACTCAGATAAAACAGAAGTCCTCATCTTAGGTACATCCCCCTCTGCATGGGACGACTCTTGGTGGCCGGAAGCCCTTGGAAAGGCACCCATCCCGACAGACCATGCACGGAACCTAGGCGTTATCCTGGACTCTTCACTCTCAATGAACAGACAAGTCAGCGCCGTATCCTCATCCTGCTTCAACATTCTCCGCATGCTCAAAAAAACATTTCGTTGGATCCCCACCGAAACCAGAAAAACAGTCACCCATGCCCTGGTCACGAGCCGACTGGACTACGGAAACACCCTCTACGCAGGTACTACCGCTAAACTCCAGAAGAAACTCCAACGAATCCAAAACGCCTCAGCCAGGATCATATTTGACATCCCGCGCAACGAACACATCTCTGGCCACTTGAAAGACCTCCACTGGCTACCCGTCAATAAGAGGATCACTTTCCGACTGCTAACCCACGCACACAAATCACTCTACGACATCGGACCAGAATGCCTCAACTCACGACTGTCCTTCTACACCCCCTCCCGCCAACTACGTTCTTCCAGCCAAGCCCTCGCCACTATACCTCGCATCAACAAGACCACCATGGGTGGCAGATCCTTCTCATACCTGGCTGCTAAAACATGGAACTCACTCCCCACCTACCTTCGCCTTACCCAGAACCACCTAGCATTCAGAAAGCAACTTAAAACGTGGATATTTGACAAGTAATCCCTCCTCCCCTCCCTAAGCGCCTTGAGACCCTCTGGGTATGTAGTGCGCTATATAAATTCCTTGACTTGACTTGACTTAAATAAAGTTTGGAATGCATGTTTGAGATGCACCTCAAATTTACAGCAAATGTCATTTAGCACTTGTGAGGTCCTAGAAATCTCAGCTGCTCATTTTGGTAAAACATATAGTACTCCAGAATGTCTACATTTAAAATGAAGGTGGTCTTTTAGGGCTATAAAATATTGTATCAAATAAGTCAGATAAGACATTTTTGATAAAAAGTGCTTCTTCATAAGTAACAAAGGAAGCACATTTTTTTAAAGTAATTTTTACACATATAATGCTCATTTACCTACCTGGTGCACCATTACATAAAATGACTGGCCAGACAATGCATCAGTGTAGCCTCTCACCTTTTGTGCCTTGTCATCCTTGATTTCCCACATTTTATTGGTTGGTTCTAGCTGACGTTATGACTGTGTGCATTGTGACTCTGCTATTCAGTCAACCTTGTATTACCTCAAACCCTATACCATAAAATAAATTCAGCTATATATCATCAGCGTATTTAACTTTCTAGTATGTCCATGGTAAGTTAGCATAGGAAAGGTGCCAGTGGTGTGGAAGTTAACTGTCATCTGTGGGCTGCATTGTACATTTATTCCACCCACACGTATGGATGTAAAGTAGTGCTTGTTGTACAACTTTGTGGCCTTACTGGCTGCAGTTTAAAAACCTACAGTAACATATGTCAGAGAAAAGTGCCCTGCCATGTGGAATAAATAAGTGTTGTACAATAGATTCATCACCTCTAAGGGCCTGATTCTGATGCGGTTAGGAAAGCATTCCCACCTAGGGCCCGATTCTGATGCAGTTAGGAAAGCCTCCAAATGGCATTTGCTCCTTCCAAATCGGATCGGGAATGTGTCTTCCCAACCCAGGGCCCAATTATGATATAGTTAGCAACATATGCTCCCATTGAAGTCAATGGGAGTCCAACCAACTTGTATCTGGAAGCATTCGCATGCATCTTACTCCAACAGTTGGACTCTCCCGATTCAAGTGGGTCAGAAACCATTTCCAAACCGATTCGGATGGAAAGCTTTCCAACCCGCATCAGAATCAGGCTCTAAGTGTGACCTGTTCTCACAGGGCTGGATGTTTAATGAACAAATGTTACAGTTAAATGATCCAGAAAAACAAGTATTTCTAATAGGAACTGGGTATCAATCATAGACAATAAGACACAGTTCCCAAGGAGTAATTTATTGATTTAGGTCAGTTAGTTACTGTAACAGAACATTAGTAAGTATTTCATTTGATGAAACCAATATTTAAACTCAGTTCTCTAGATTGCACGGATATGAATGACTGTTACCTCTGCAGAGCGTGTTCTTGTGGAAATAGGCCATGTACTGCAACCAGAAACTCACAGGTAAGTGACATTTTATTGTCATTGGACAGCTTGCTAGAGCATGTGTTACGGTGTGTTTCTTGAAGAACTCTCTGAGAGGAGATGTAAACTAGTTGCTAAATAGCCACCTGTTGAAAATAGAGACCTTAGTTTAAAAGAGGGCTTTCCACCTTGACCAAAATGATTGATTGTGAGCAAATGATTTTCTCTTGCAGTGAAAGTTGACATCAGGTTAAATAAAACCTCATCACTCTTGATAATATAGCCTTATAGCCCGCCGTAGCGGGCTATACCGGCTATTAAAGGCCCGCTGAATCGTTAAAGGCCCGAGCTGAAGGTGAGGGACTTTAACGAGACATCGGGACTTTATTAGCCGGTATAGCCCTGCTACGAAGGGCTATAAGGCTATTCGAACATTCTGCCACTAGAGGGCAGAATGTTCTAACAAATTAAACAAAGGGTTCTCGAAGCTTGAGGGGATATAAATCCTCTCGAACTTCGAGAAGCCTTTGTAGAACATTGGAATGTTGCTCTGCGGGTCTTTACCGGCCTGTAGAAGCAGGGAGGGCTCCATTGCAATGGAGCTCCCAACATTCCCATGTTCTAATAACAATTAACGTTGCAAAATAGAAGTGCTTGATTAAAGTATATGGGTACAGATTTACAATCATTTTGTCCTGGGTTTGCTTGAAACCCACTCAAAAGAAAGTTACTTCAAAGTAATACACTGGTTTGCAGTATTCTGCATCGAGAGGGTGTTCCAAGGTGGTACATGGGCATTCTAATAACAATAGCAAAAAGGGTTTTGCCCCAAAATATAATGCCACTTTGAAGCAAGTGAAAAAAAAGAGAAATGCTTTTATTTCTCCTAACGTTTCCCACTTGTATGTGTGCTGCACTGTACAGCACACTTACGAACTGGAAAACAGTTTTACAGTTAGTCTAAGCATTGTATTTTGTACTGTAAGCTTACCCCTCCAGTACAAGACATACACTACAATGAGACAGACACCTTTGCACTATGGTGCAAATGTATGTGCTTTGTACTAGGCAGCCTGATTGTGCACCGGTGCTATGGAGAGAGCAGGGCAATGCCATGTCTTAGTAGATATAGCGCTTCCCTGCTCTTTCCTTCTCATGCAACGCATTGATATAAACATTCAAAAAGTATTAAACAGCAATGGACGAATCACATGCTACAATAGAAAAGTATTTCCTTCAAATGTGGCATTGTCAGAGAAGTAGGTGTAAATCAGCTGTGTATAAGCGAACAGCATGGCAACAATGCAAATACACCATTAATGAAACAGTGAGCATGCAAAGCAAATATTTCAAATGGATTGGACATTAGTAGCCATTCTCACATGCTTCAGGGATAGCAAGATTCATCTTTATCAGGGTCCTTCACCTGTAGGGAGAGTTGGCCTAAACCGAAACCCCACAGTTTTCAGATATCTTTCTTATCAGTTCCTTTCAAATTATTGGATAACTCTGCTAAAGGCACTTTTGTTGACAATTTGTGAAGTTTCCAGTTCACATTGTCTTTTTAAATGCAGGCGACCCCCTGCTGCGCATTTTGGCCCTGGCTGATTTCATTTCTCTACTGCTGGAATATTTCGAGTAAATCAGCTTATTAAGACGTTTAAGAGCTAATTGGGATGCGTCTCAAATCTTTTTGCTTCAAGTAGTGTTTTTTTTATCTTATGTGAACAGATGTGACATTTGTTTGGGAACATGACTAAAGTTGTTGAATTGAATAGAATCGATTTCACATACAAATGCATTTTAATTGACACTATAGTGGTATCATACAGCTTATTTACTTCTATACTTTTCTTTCTATGTATGTTATCTTGCAATTATATCACTGAGGCTTAAATTAACACTGTAACAAACTGATTTAATTGAGATACATAAAAACAACACCCTCCCCGGGAGCTTTCTTGTTGAAACAAGTTCATTATCTTGTTCTTTAACACACCACAAATAAGTTAGCAGAGATTGTGAAAATGTGAAAACTCATTACTCAAGTCAGAAACACATTTCAACATAATAATAGAGAAAATACAGCTTTGGGTTTGTTATGGGCGCGGGATATTGGGCCTATTAATTTGGAAAAAGAGGAGGTCATTGGGGTGTGGGCGTGGGGTGCGATCAGGTCCAATAATTGTATTGTTTGTATGAGCTTAAATACTCTGACAAGAAAGAATACAAAATATTTAACTATCATATAACTAATATACTAGGCAAGTAATGGGCAGGGGAAATTTAGTTTATAGACTGAGAAAGAGAAGGGATAATCAGGGACTGGGTGGTGGATGTCTCTGGTTCTGACAAGCTGGCAATGTATACTGTGCCACGATCTGGGTGCTGATTGGACCTGCAGAGACACTGACTGCGCCAGTCCTACCTCACTGTCAGCGGTGAGTAATGCTCCACTGCCCTTTCGTTAAAGAGTCTAGTTTCCGTGAGGAGTGTGCTGCCTGTTACTGCACCCCCATGTATAAAGGTGTCTCCGACCCTCTTCTCCATTCCAAGGGAACCTCTTCACTGCCTCACTATTAGTGGTTCCCTCAAGGGCTTATGTAATAATAGGGCAAAGTGCTGCCAAGACCTCATTTTCCACAGAAGCCCTTCCATCTCCTTTGTAGGCATTTTAAATAATTTTCCCGCCATTTTGCCACCCACCCGGTCCTTCATTGAACAGCCCTTGACATATGCGTAACTAATATTTACCTGCCATCCTTCCACCCTCCCCCGCCTCCCCCGCGCTTCTCCCTCCCCCACCAGGAGCAATGCTTAACAGTGGCTCAGGGACTGTGATGCCCTCTGCAGCATATCCACATACGACAGCAGTGCTAGTTTAATGCTAGGGCAGTACTCTCTTCAACACCATGATTACAAAGGGAATTGAGTTCATTTGCACAGGACATTTGTGTGTTTCAGGGTTTTCTGGGTCGTCCCATTTTAAATTATAAATACCTCTGCTTTTAAAGCCATAAATCCTTATAGAGGGTTGATTTCTTCTGAATCGTGAGATCAAAGTTCCTGGAACCCAACTTTGTTGACTAAACTTTAAATTCAAACTGTCCTCTTCTGACTCTTAGGCAGGGTCCTCTCATAGACATTAATGGTAGCAGGCTACAAATGAGAACTTGGTGTATATAATCATTGTATCATAGAGTATTACAACTGGGCTCAGTTAGAGGGGAAGAAGAACAATGACAAGATGGCAAGCTCTAATCTCATTGTCAGTGTCTCCAAGATCAGCAATTTAATGAGAATGGCTGGGACAGAACATGATTATCTTGTTGATATTTACGAGCGAGTGGTTGTTTGCAGCATGGCATATTTCTAAGTGCTTCAGAATATACCTCTGAGGCCACCCTAATGCAGTGGGAAATGAGACATGTGCTCTGTTATTACATTTGCATGGCATTACATTACAGGAAGGTTAATACAATAACCTGTGTCATTATCTTTTTGATTTGCATTATGTCCTCCTGGTCATTGCGCGTTATGAATATTGAACGTCAAGACAGAGGTGGGTGGCTGCTTTGCAATGACTACAGCAGATGTATCCAACCTTTTCTGTGCTACTTATATTCAATGAAAATAATTCTGAGCTTCTAATATTATTAATGTTGTAGCGTTCTAATAATGACCAATTATCTGTGCAGTTGTCAGACAGGATTACATTGGTGGCAACACTAAGCAAGATTAGTACCAGTGATCACCTCAGTGCATCAGGCAGAGTTGCCAGCAGTAATGTAAAACAGGGTTTGTCAATTTCGAAAACCTTTACCTGAGTAATACATAACAGCCATAGCTGCAAAACCCCTGGCACCAAGGTAATCATATCAGTAATAAGTCTCCTCAACACCAAATGATTTATCACTCAAATATCAGCATTGAATACATTTTTGAAATTCAACAATGTTTTTCCAAACATCAGGTATGGAGTTCTAAAAATACACACAATCCTGTCTCAAATAAGCACTTTTCAAATTTGAAATACATATATTAATTCAGCCAGGCAAAAACCTCAAATTTAGTAGTATCGGCTGCACACAGGAGAGCTACTCACAGGTAGCTGGAGAGCAAACAGTAGCTCACAAGTTCTTCTTTAACTCCATGGCTGCTAAGGCTTTTCCCCCCCTGTGCTGATTTAGTGATTTTCCCATTATTCATGACGAGCTGGGCTCATCATCAGTGTACGAGGAGGCTACACCATGACGAGCCCAGCTCGTCATGAGTGTGGAAGGGGTTAAAGAAGCCTGTACTGAAGTGTGCTGCCTGATACTGTCCAATTTCAGGCTTCAACCCTCCCTTGAACCATTCTGGTTTTTGTAATAAAGTTTCAACAAGACGTTGCACTAACCTCTTCACTGGAGCTAGGTTAAACACCTAAAATAAAAATAATAACTGGGCAGAACGGGTTGAAAATTATGCAATAGCACACATATATTTTAGTGAACATGGGTCCATTTTTAAATGGGTTCAAGAGAATAAATAACATAAATTCCATGACCGTGCTCCTCGACAGACCCCGCAGTGCCAATCCAGGACCCCAGGAAAAGTTTCACTGCTGAACATTGTGTGTGCTGCGATAAGTGGCAGTAGTGGCAACTGTGGTTCAAGGCCCTTGCTTGGATGGCCTTAGTGAGAAATGTATTAGAGAAACACATTGCCTGCTCGCATCAATTCAGTCTAATTGTGTGTTACACTGAGCCATATTCTCACTGCACCACTAATTTGTTGATGGAGAGCCTCTTTCCGGTTCCAGTCATCAGTTTGGTTTGCTGGCTGCAAATGCCATTGGCAGAGAGATGCATCGAGACAATGTGCTTCAACACCAAGGCCCTTATATATGAGGGCTTGAGCCGCAGTTGTGTCACTTTTTTGTGTTGTTGAGGTCGCGTAAACACTGAGCCACACTGCACCCTATTTACCCAAGTGACGCATCTAGGCAGATGCGTCTCTTTGTAAAGACCCGCGCTACATTATACCTGCGTCAGGTATAATGTATGCAGGGTGGGCATTCCCACATCCAAAAGTCTCATAGAAGTGGTGCAGTGAGATTTCACAGCGCCACTCCAACGAGTTGACTCCGTCACAATCCTTAAGCATGCTTCAAGCAGGCTTAAGGAGTGACACAGGGCCTTTTACAAGGGACTCACCCCATGTGTAATGACACATGGCTGTAGTTGCGTCACTTTACCAACACACACCAGCATTGCGTCATTACTGCGCCACCATATACATCAGGATTTCGGACGTATCTGTGCAATTCTTGTGGCATAGAGCGCCGTAGTGTAAATACAGCGCATTCAGGGTGTCACATGGATGGCGCAATGAAAGTGTTATATTGCTGTTTTTCTTCAGCTATGCAACACTTTTCATAAATGAGGCCCCTAAAGTGCAAAAATATGTGTGACCACCCACATACATAACCTCTTTCTCTCTCTCTTTTTTCTACCCTTTTCTGTAGTTCACCATCAGCATCTCTAGTTCATCATGGCCGCTGAGCCCAACCTGGAAGATATAAATAGCACTTCGTTGGAAGCAGAAAAAAATATGTGTTGTAGGTGTTGTAGGTACTGAGTTTGAAGAGATTAGGCGTTCTCGGCTGAGTACCATCATTTTCCAGTCACCAGGAAGACTGCTTAGTATTTACAGAGAATGTAATTAAATTAGATCCATGATGTTTCTGGGTGACTTTATTCCTACGTTCTCATGTAGCCTTGATTCATGCTGTACTTGTGGTAGTCATGCAGATGAATCACACAGGGTGCCTCACTTGTTCCATTTGCTTCTGGCTCAAAGAAAATTGACCAACTCACTGCCCTGTGAAAGGACCTCCACTGGTTACCATTAACCATTACCAGCAAGAACCAAATTCCAACTTGCTTGTCTAACCGCTAAACTACTCAAACATCAATAACCGATCTACTTTCATCTCCCTTTAAAACTCTCTGCCAATGTAAAGGCGCAAAAAAGCTTAGCTTAGAAAAAGCTTAGCTTAGAATCAAAACATTTTCAACCGCACTCAACATCCTTGAAAATTGTAATCACTCCTTTATAATGGCGCTCCTGCTGCTCGATGCTAGGCAACAAAACGCTCCCTCCATTTAAAAAGATAAATGACTTCATTTTCAGTACATTAGTCCATCCATACCTATTACTCTTCTTCTCCACTTCTTAAAGACCAAGGACACTTATAACTACTTACACTAATTTCCATTTTTCATTCTCTGCAATGCCTTTATATATGTTTTATGTTTTTCTTTCCCTATCCTAAGAGGATTGAATGAATGAATGAATGAATGAATAAACGGAACTACTTACACTAATTTCCTATTTGTATTCTCTGTAATACCTTTGTATATTTGTTATGTTTTCCTTTCCCTTCTCCTAAGAGGATTGTTTTTGAACTGCATCTATGAATTATGGTTTTCTTCTGTACTAAATAACGGATTAATCAAAAGACATGTCTCTAGTTAAGTCCTTTATAAAGTGTGGTGACGCCCAGTATCAGCCACAGAATATAAAAAATATTTAGCTAAAACATACAAATAAAATGGCTGTTAGGTTGGAGAAACGTGCATTGAGTCAGGGCACTGGTCTATGTTTAGAGCGAGTTCTTAGGATGGAGCTCGGTGATGGAGGAATTACAAGAGTTAGTAAAAGTTATGTGTGAATATATACATTGCGTTAAAAAATGCACTAGGATCTGCAACCTGTTTCATATGGGTCAGAAATCCTTAAAGAAGAACCTCCTATAACGGTTCTGGCTTGACTTGATGCTACAAACCCTGAACTTGCCCCTGTAAAGGTCATTCACTATGATAAACCAAGTACTTTATGTTACTTTGTCATTTTTACACGGTCTTGAAATTAAACTATATAAGGACAGTATCGATTGGTAAGGTATTTAAGACCTACAGACCAACTTTTAAGTTCTTGCTGGTACTGCATGTGCACTTAATTGGCAATATGGCAGGTATGTTCTTTAGTATTGTCCATATTAGTTTAGTTCCATGCTAAAGGGGAGAGTCTACCATAGATGTAATAATTTTAGGGTCGATTCATAAAGGTACATTTCTTGGGGTTGAGCTACTCATATGTAGATCTACTCCTACATCTAGGTGTAAAGCTTTACTTTTTTACTAGGCCACATTTCCAAATGGAGATTTATAAGTAGGTGTAGACCTATGAGTCTCCATGCCTTCAATGACAGAGTTGACCCTCTTACAGCCCATTTCACCACTTTAAATTTACTATCCCTATCTTTCGGGCTGTTTGTAGACATCTCCACAACCAGGGTGAAGATCTCTAAATAGGAAAATATAAGGGAAATTCATAAAATGTATTTAATAGTTTTTTCAAAATTAAAGACAAATATTATAATATTGGATACAAATATAACATATCAAATAATAAATATGAATCTAAAACAAATACAATCAAATATTCCAACATTTTATCTCCTCAAATTATATTTGTATTACAGTTTAAAATAATTTAAATATCTAAATATAATGTAATATATAAATATGAATTTTAAACAACACTTCAAAAATAAAATCACCCAGCTTCACTAACATTTTCTGAATTTAATTTCTGATAAACGTGTTTAAAAGTTATGTTTAATTAATTGTTTTAATGTATATACCTTATAAATATTTTAGACTTTTAAGTTACTTTTTCAATTAAGTGCATCATTAAATCAATAAACAAATTAAACTTAATCAATGAGCACTTTGACCATATACAGCCTTCCACTGTATTTTGGCTAGGTACACGATAAAGAAATGTTGTGTGCATACATACATACATACATTTATACAAGAATGGTTAAGTTGTTAGCACTAAAAATGATATTTATGTATATTTTAAAATTTAAATTTATTTAGTTAAATTTACATTATTTCTTGTGGGTGTTATTGTATTTTCCTGCTTCAAATGCTTTCTTAGGTGGTGTATTACAGTACAAGTGGTTTGATGTGTGTGTGTGTGTGTAAATGTATTGCAACTTATATAGCGCACGTATCACCCGAAGGCATCAAGGCGCTTGCCTTGGGAACCCGTCCTGGCTTTTCCCTGTGAGATAACCCCTACTGGGCATCCCCAAGGTGAAAGCCAGGCATCCCGCAGCAGGTGGGCTGCCGTAGTGGAGATTAAGCAGCTATTGCCCAGAGTAGCAGCGTGGGACCCCATGATTAGAATAGGCACCGAGGCGAGAATTTTCGAGTCCATGGACATTTTTGGGTTCAGGACCCTGCCGCGTCGGGAATTGAACCCTGGTCCCGGGCCAGACCTCTGCATCAGGGTCTGCCGCTCTAATCAGTGAGCTACACTTGTGTGTGTGGTGCTGGACTTTCTCCAAGGCTGGGTAGAGCACATTTATCACACAAAAAGTGACAATGGGAGAAATGATTGCAAATAGTCAAAACGACTATTTGGTAGCATTCCAATATGTCTTTTTCATTTAATGTGCCACCTTAAACCAAGGCCAAACTTCAGCAAAACATTACTTCTCCTCATGGGAACAGTCTCTTCAAACTATCAAGCAAGAACCCCTCCAGAAAGGACCACCAGGAACCCAGATGGACTTCTGCCTTGTTAGGCCAAATCAGTAAGGCATTGCTTGGCACCTATAGCACAGCAAGACAGAGGCCCATGTTTGTGCATAGCCTTCGTTACTTACATCATGACCTCAAACACATAAAAGATATACCTCATTGATGAGGCCTAACAAGTCCAATACTATTCTGGGGTTGCGTGTGTCTCTTTGTAAAGGGGACCTCGCCTGCAGTTGTGTATGAACTGTTCCTATGAGAAGCAGGGTCAATTCTGATTTGCATATTGTGGTGATACAATGCCCTAAGTGGCAACATGTATGACTAAGAGTGTGTCGATTACTCGCTATGCCACAAATACAAGCAGCACCTCACTGATTACCCTAACAAGGTCAGAAATGGTATGACATTGTTTGTGTTCCTTTCTGAAGTGAGAGTTGCTAGGCAGTGTGGGATGGACTGATCCTATGAGGAGCAATGTCAGTACTGATTTGCACAAGTCGGGTCTTTGTCTAGAGTTGCAGAGTGGATGAAAAATAATGGGTTGGAATGCTACCCAGTTCAATTGCAAGTGACTAGGCGATTTGCAAGCACTCCTTCTATCACCTTGTATGTGTCTCCTGTCACCTTTTATGTTTCTGGACTAAAAGCCTGTTTTGACACTACTAAGGCATAGCAAATTTAATAGTTTATTTTGTGAATAGCATGGTCTAAAAGTTTTGTGGGTGTTTGTCCTGTGTTAGCATTTTCTTCTCTAAGCCCCTCCTCAAAGTATGCTCAACCTGTACCATTTACAAATATGTATGCCCCATTCCACCACTCGCTTGTATATCTCCTCACCTGCAATTTTGTAAAAGGTATTTTGTAGTTTGTGAATTAGTACTACTGGAGTACTACTTTACATACTCCAAAATGCCATTTGTGAATTGGGCCCTTTGAGTGTACACATCTACCATAAAGTGCTATAACTAGAATCGCCAACACTTGGGAGACGTAAGACAGGCTCCCGCAACCTGATGGGTTTGTTTAATTTAAGGTTTAAGTGAATGCAACACAATTCCTCAGTGGGTTGGGTTAAGTTTCAAGTTACCTATTTTTAAATTATGAACTGTAGAATGGAAGGGTTGTAAGAACGGAAGTGTAATTTTAGGACTGCACACTTGATGTAGACAGGAAAATAGCTACACTTGACCAAAATCAAACACACCTGGCAGAAATAATAATCTACAGAACATAAATAGAAGCCACTCCACAAGCCCTACCCTCTTCCCATTTTGCCTCAAATCAAGTTGGAGGTAGACTGTCACAATCCAGATCATGTGGCTTCGGAGGGTGAGGAACATTCCTAAAGAGGAAGGCATTATGGTACGCTTTGTGGTGGACTTTGATGGAGAACTCCATGCTTTGTCGCCAAACCCCTTCAGTTGAGTATAGAAGCAGCCACATGGGATGAAGTCTCTGATAGGCTAAACCAAAAAGAAGTGGCAGTTTAAAAGGAGACATGTGAAGGATAAGATTTCCAGGATACATGTGCCATCTGCTCTCCCCGATGGCAGATCCAGAGTATGTGCTGGACTTAACCCCATTAAGTAATATGTCCCCTTATGAGATGCATGGTTTGCCATTTACTGCGACAGCAATTTCAGACCATGTACGTTTTACGCCCGAGTGCAACTACTAGCATATATCTGCCACTGCCTACCTCTCAGCACAGAAAACATGTATAAAGAAAACCTTTTCTGATTTAATTTCTGTAGATTCTATGTACAAACAAAACAGTGAACAAATGATCACCAATGTTCTTGTACATACATTTGTAATTGTGCTTTTTAGATGGTTAAATATTGGCGTATACCACATAATTGTCTGGTGGAAAAAGAGAATATAACTTCCATTTGCATCAAACGCTAATTGCCCACTTCCAAACTGTAGGATCAACATGTAGAGCATTAACTTGCAATAGAAATGTGAGTAAAAGAGATAAAACCTTTCTCATCACGTGAAAACGACAAACTTGTGACAATTAATTCATCAACATGAAATAATATTCCTGGTAAGTTTATTATGCCCAATTTTGTTCAAAGCAGAGAAAGAATGGCTAACTAATCCTATATCTGTTTTTCCATACCATCTTCAACATGTACTAGTAATAGAGGTGTCTATTGGACAGAATTTGTAAGTACAATAATGTATGTGTCAAACTTGGCTAAAAACGAAAATGGAATAAAATATTTTAGGATTAAATGCAGTTTCTCTGTTCAAAATAAATGATTCATGATGAACATTAATATGGCCGGGATGCCTGTCATCCCCTCCCAACACAATCCCCAAGGATGGGAAGACGGACGCAGTTCTGAATTTTTGGAAGGCGGGAGGGAGTCACCCTCCCGGCCGTATTTATTAAAATAGGAAACAAAATTAAAACATTAACTAAAAGTTTCATATCATGTACAATTTTCATTTATTACATTTCGATGAAGACATGTTCATTGGCTAACCTTAACAAATCTCTAATCAAAGGTTTACTAGCCGAGTCTAACATCCTGCAAATGCATACATTCTAAATTAAAATTGTACATCCTAGCATTAAGGGCCAACGGCAAGGTCGCAACCGGTGTCAGATCCCTACTACCAAAACTCTCGCCCTCACGGTGTGAGTGGCGGCCGCGCAGAGGACTGTATCCTCCGTGCCAACTCCAATTTCCCTTGTCTTGTTGGAGGCCCCCATTTCAGCTCGACGCCATCTTAAAGGTCGTCCGAGCACCCGTGTGAGGTATCTGTAGGAAGGACAGCGTGGACTCCCCCCCCACCCCACACTCTCTATCACATCCGCCGTCGCGGATATCCGGGCTCCGGGAAATTCGTAGGAGGGGCATATAGCCGCCTCCTCCCCTGGAAGGGGCCTATGGCCGTCTCCCCTTAGGCGACCCATCCTTAGTGGGTGCCGCCTCCCAGTGGGAGGGGCCAATGGCCGCCTCCCCCTGGGCGCTCCCATCCATAGTGGGTGGCGCCCCCCTCTAGGGACCTTGAAATTACTGCTCACCGATCATGACCTTACCGCCCGACCAAAAAATAAATACGACATTTGTTTACCTACTAAGGGAGAAAATATCATCCTGTCTACTTGTATCAATTGTTTACTCCTAAAGAAAAACAGTACCTACAGACAGAAGTTACATCCTTAAACTAGACATTCATTTTCTTCTATACGGAGGGAAAGAAGATGTTATCAGAGCCAAAACTTTATTGCAAAACTAACATTGCCATAAGAGGCTGGTGGGTGGGTCAAAATTGCTCCTTGTTCCGTCAAGGGCTCACGTGCAACGAGTGGGTGCAGCTTCCAAGCACAGGAACAAGAGGACGCTTCTTCGGATTCCCGCTCTCTTTATTCTTCTTCGGGAGGGCGTGTACCCTCCGCCGGTACGCCTACTGGGCGTGGCCAACGGTGTAGGTGTCTAGGACAACCCCTCTTTGGCGGGAAAAGGCGCGCCCCGGCTACGCCCCTTCGGGCATACCAGCCGAGACACGCCCCCCGCCCAAAATGGTTTCCCGGGAGGATCGGGGCACCCAAGCATACGTTCGGGGGGACCGAGTGGTCGCCCCTTTCCAAAAGCAATTTATATGTACGAAAACACACCAGTTGCATAACATCCACACTAAGGAAAGGGCCTCTCAATTTTTTTTTTTTTTAATAAGCAAATAAATTATAAAAACTGACTCACTGGGTTCAGTTGGATGCTACCAAGGAGCATTCAAC
Source organism: Lissotriton vulgaris (assembly GCF_964263255.1). Lineage (NCBI taxonomy): Eukaryota > Metazoa > Chordata > Amphibia > Caudata > Salamandridae > Lissotriton > Lissotriton vulgaris. The sequence continues at coordinate 204,066,751 of NC_141698.1, read as the reverse complement.
ATCGGCTCCAGATCACAACCTTGAAAAGTAGACTGGACCACTGATGCATGTCAGAGTAAAACTCCATAACAATCCAGCAACTGAGGCTTCTCAGCATTCAGAAGGGATCATAAAATACTGAAATTACCACTAGCTAAGACTTAAAAGGGGAGCAGGATAACACCAAAGAGACCTCATCCTTCAAAAAGTAAAAAATGGCACAGCTATTGCATGATGCTGAATGAAATCATATAGAGGAACATCGGACCACTAAACTCCTCTAGTGATATTGATTGCAACACAGCGTGAATGAGTGATGAGAATTTCTAAGACATACCTAAGGGCTCCTGAGTACCCCCTTTGAAAAGCGCTTCCATCTCAATTACCAAACCCTTGTGTTCAAATCTACACAATGGCACACCAGAACTGACCAGTAGGAGGACTTTAAGCAGGCACAAGAAAGGGGGTAAATTACCTTCTACACCAGAATATGGTGCCAACCTTTCTAGGGCTGCAATGTAGGTGGCAGGAACACTTCTACCAGACGTTGGTGCACCTTGATCAGAACTATTGATAGCTGAGACAAGAGTCGAAAAACATAAAGCAGCAACTGAGATAAAGCCAGAGACCCCCATCCCCCATTATTTGGAATGTGGGATTCCTGAGTCACAATTCTGAAGCCGGTTGTTGCCTGCTGTTGCTATAACCTTGATCACCCAGACCCAAATCTTGCGTAAATCATCCAAAACACTCTCTGGGATAATTGCAGATCATGAGTTATTGAGAATGTCCTTCTCAGCTGATAATGCAGCAGCAATATGTTGCCCTTGACATGAACCAATAGGAATTGTAGCAAATGCTGTTTGACTCAAACCTAAAGGACCATCTGCCTGCCCCAATGCTAAGGGCCTAGTCACCTACCAACTGGGTAGTTTATGTAAACATGGCAACCATCTGTCTCAACCAGATATACTGGATGAGGACCTCCTCTGGACATGCCAATACAGCAAGAAAATCCCCGAGTGCTTCTTCCAGTATGAAAATGGCTCTACCTGTTCTGGGTTTCTCTTGAACCTAGAGTGATATTCTGTCCTTTCCTATTTACATCTGTGGTTGTAAACTATAGCTCAGGTGTGGCAGAAAGGAGGTCCCCATACAGGTTCTCTGGGACCAACCCCTGCTGCTGAGAATGACTAACCTTAAGCACAATAAGAATTATGAACTTGAGATCCTTTTATGCTGGAGTCCAAAACTGTTGGATAAGGACTCCTACAGGTTACAATTGAAATGTGGCCCACAGGATAACGACCACCATTGCCGATATGTATTCTTGAACATGTATCCCTAGTCTGGATAGAATCTGGTGATAATGGAATAGTGAAAATGTCACTTTATACAGTTTCCATGCCTTTGATTTCAGTAAGAAGACTTACAACATCTTCATGTTGACTTTGGTAAAGATGATGCACTGTGTTGGTTCCAGATGTGACTTCTTGTTGTCGATCAACAGTCCCCAAAGCTGGGCCTTGATCAGGGAGCCAAGATAATGGCCATACTCTGGGTCTTTGTAAGAAACTGGGTCATTAGTTGAGGAGGGTGGATGCCCCACTCAGGCAACAACCACAATCCTTGTCAGAGTGAACCACAAATGTCACTGAATTAACCTGTGCGTAACGCTCTGGTAGCTTGGCCCAAAGCAGTCAGGCTCAACGGGTTATTCAGCACTAATATCTTCTTGGATGGATTATAAGAAGCTTGCTGCAAGTAGGTGGACAATGGCTAAATAAACGTGGCTAAATTAAAAATGTTATGACTTCTTTATATGCTGTGACAGCAGATACATTTTATATTTAAAACAGAGATCCAAGCTGAAACAATCTGGCTTAAAGGCACTAACAGAAATGTTTTTTATTTTTGTATATGCTCTCTTGGAATAGCACTCACCAAACATATAATAGCAGGTTGACAGTTTAATCTATCTATCTATCTATCTATCTATCTATCTATCTATCTATCTATCTATCTATCTATCTATCTATCTATCTATCTATCTATCTATCTATCTATCTATCTATCTTTGTTATCTCAATAATAATAATAATAATTACTATTATTATTATTATTATCATTATTATTATTACTATTATTGTTATTATTATTATTATTATTATTATTATTATTAACCTGAGCGTGAACGCTTCCTTTCATGAATGAACCTCAGAAGAAAGAGAGAAAATTCCATAATAAGGTATTCTACATTTTTCTACAATGGGTGATTCCAATAAAAAACATCCTGAGCTTTAAACGAGCTTAAATCTAACTAAGCTACATTTTTCACATTTCTACAGAAATAAGCCTCCCAACTTAGGTGACTATTCAATTTTGTTTTACAACTCTGAATTTCAATTTCTTTAATCCCCAGGAAAGGTGGCCTCGGAGGGTCGCCAATGATCAGATGTGAATGTCATGGGAGCTCCTGAACCGAATCTACAAATTATTGATTTATTGCATATAATACTTTTGTTTTTCCTAACGTCTGTACTGTATTTTTGGTGTGATGTTTTATAAACTATATTAATAAATGCTTACAGAAATCGTCAGATATTGTTGGTACACAATAACATAGTGTTCACGGTAATTCATTCAGAATTCTGTACACTATATGTTCCTGCAAGGCACGTTTTGGCTTTCCTTGCTGAGCAGAAATAAGATTTTAATTCGATCCAGGAGAAAAGCAGCACAGAGTAATCTTGCTATTCCAGACACAGCACAGGTCTCGAAAGTAGAAGGCTCTAAATTCAATTTCTGATCTTCATAGACTTCTATAATAGCTTTATGGGATAATCTATATTGTATAATGGTCGGCACCTCTGGAATTTCTAATCGGGAACATCTTGTTCAGAGCAACTTTGCCTTTTGCAATTTAAACATAACCGCAACAAATGGATGTATCAGAGTGGAAGGTGCACAGTGTCTTGAGAGCTGAGTGCCAATTAGACAGTATTAATGGATTAAAACATCTGTTTATTGTCACAAAAGTAAGTTTAGACAATGGGGAATTGTGCTTTAGGATCCAGGAAAGGAAATGCCCTTTGCAAAATGTAAGACATTGTTAGTTCTGATGATGCACATTATGTCCACATTTTATTTCTTTATAGATATCAGTTTGAAAGTGAGGCTTCCGCTGGTACATATCTAAGGCCGGATTTATCATAATGTTGAGTTGCCTTTGTGCCACGCATTAGTGTGCCAGGGTGACACAACACTAAAGTAAAATTTATCAAGCCGCACAAGTCCACCTTGCATTGCCCTGCATGGCTCGATAAATCTGGAGTAATGCGAGGAGCGCAAATCGCTGCTTTGCTTTAGTCTGTGTCAGGGAAGAGTTCCATGGGTGGAGAGTCGGTGTTTCCACGCGTCCACCCATGGATGTCGGTGCATTCCCAAATTGACCTGGGAATTCATTAAATGCTACACCGCCCCAGGAGAGGCGTAATGAGGAAAACTATCTTTATTTCTCCTCTTTTTCTCCTCTTTCTACCCATGCTGCATTTGGCAGCACATATGGAAAGAGGAAAATTAATCTGAGGATTTTTTTTGTGCAGGAAGGTGTCCAATCTTGCACAAAAACTACCCTGACGGCAAAGAAGGCACTCCTGCACCCTGATGCAAGGGTGTCTGCATTGGCACTAGGCAGCCAAAAAATGTACACCAGTGCAAGTAAATGACAGGATTGTGCCGTATAATGTTAAATACACTGCATTATTGCCCTTTTCTTTTCACTCAGTGCAGCAAGGTGGCTTTTTGCATTGCGCTGCATGAAAGTATGATACATCTGGGCCCTAAAGTCTTCATTCTGATATGCCTGAGCAGCAAATTTACATGGGGAGTCCGTTAAGGAGCAACTGACCAGCAAGACCCTTATTCCAAGTTCGTCAATACTGATCTGGATTTATCACTGTGTGGTACAGCCACCCCAGTACCGTGAAATTACAAGTTACACCCCATGGAAAGGGAAATTACCATGTGGGATATATTATTACGGTAATAAATAATGGAATTCCCAATTCTGCGGGTGCTCTGAGCAGGTGGTACATGTATGCAGGGACCACTGGGTGAGGTATGCGATGCAGTGGGGATGGGAAAATTAGAAGACGGCAGGGGAAAGTGGTGTCTGAAAGGGGAGAGCATTCAATGCTCCCTGGTCATAAAAAACACATGGTGTAGCCTACGTATCATAGGCTGTATCAGGTATTGGGTCTGGTTCTCCTGTTGCAGGGATTCTGCATAGGCAAAAACTATGCTTGGGACTATAGAACCTTAGTAGGCAGGGACTGTGTCATCCCACTACCTTAGTACCCATGAGCTCGGTTCTGACTAGCTATAGTGTCTCACTTGCTCTCCTACTCACTCACAGAGGAACAAGGGAATAGACACCCCAGAACACAACACTGCTGACCCTCTCAGGAATCGCAGTGACAAGACACGCCCTTTTATTTTCCCACTCATACAAGTTCACAATAAGATCTGACAGAGACACAAGGAAAGTTTAAAATGTTTATTTTCAACTATTGTGCTCTAGTATGCAGTATACTAGCCATAATAAGTAAGAAAATGCCTAACACACATACGGTCAGCATAGTAAGTAATCCATACATCATAAAAGGAGCTGTCATCATATCAGACAGGATAGCCTAATCCCCCTTCCCTTCTACGGAAGCACAGTGATTATATATTAGAAGATCTATGGGTATTTGCAGCAGACCCTGTACCTTCGCATGCACAGATGAAAGTTCTACATCTCAGGTGCAATCACAATCTCTTCCCTTGAAAGATCCCTCTCCAAGTGTGTTGTTGCCCGTCTGTGCATACCTATATGACAATAGTGCATGTTCCCTGCATTTGAGTGTTTTGTCTTGGTGCTAGGGCCTGACCAGAGCAGAATAGCAATGAGCATTGTTGTTTGACCTTGTCTATGGTGTTTAGACTAAATCTCAGGAAAGAACAGAAGGCGAAAACAACAGCAGGTCCTGTGTGAAAGTACAGTGTGGCACAAAGCAAAATACGTTTGTATGGTAAAATGCACAAAGCAGAAGGCAACCTGCACTGTGCTCATGCTAATCTAGGGAAAACGGCAATAGCCTGCACAGGACATATGACACAGTCCCCTTGATCAGGATGGTAGCACTAAAATGACTACAAGAATCAGGCGGTAAGCAGACCCATAGAGTAGAAATAGCAAGTGTCCCATATAGGGACTATGGCCAAATGGGTAGAACAGCAATTTACAGTCAAGAAGTTGTATCCAATTGCAGTGCGATGCCAGGACCCAGGATATAGGATGCCAAGTGAAAAGACAGTGATTCCAGTAAGAAATCTGGAACTTCCAAATTAGAAATGTCAGGCATCCAGTTAAGTAGGTCAAAGGATCAAACATGCTCCTTGTTTCCAGTTGTCGAATAGACCATCAAAGATCAACCTGTGTTGATTTAGATGAAGCTGAGATCCAGGAGGCACGGCGCAGTTGCATAGGGATCACTTCAGGCCACTGGCCATAACGCTGGGTTATACGCAAGCCCCATACCCAAGGAACAGTCCTGGTTATGGGCCACTAAGGGTCCCATCAACAGTCCAAAATCCAAGGCAAAATTTGTGGTGGCGCCAGGCAGATGCCCAGGTCCCATTAAAAGGGGACCCAGATACAATGATCACACAGATTCCACACAGGTGAAGTAAGCGTAGCGGAAGGCTAGACAAAAATCAGTATCCAGAGCATCTAAGGGCACTATTCCAAAAAGTTGTAGCATTCACTCACAGTACAGCTATAGCGATGCCTGCCATGAAGGACCACAAATGGAACAGCCATTGCAAAATAGCAAGAACAGCACTATAATGCCACAAATTAAGACAATCATCAGAGGGAACCCACCAAACATGCTGTAAAAATTAGAAAGTAAAAATGCTGGGATTACTCCTAAAATAGTTTGGAAAAATATCATGAGGCCAGAGCCAACAATTTTTAAAAAGTGTGCCAGGGCCACGGTATCAGACACATTAAATATTTGATGTATCAATTCATCAAAATGTAAGGGTAGACTTGTGTTTAACAATTACTGTATTTCTCTGGATGTTGACAATGATATGTAAAGGGCAGGGACCATAATTCATGTATGTAGCTGCTCCCAAGTGGTTCATATCTGCATACTGGGTAGTGTTTCATGCAGGCAGTGAACGAAAACATTGAGATAGGCAACAAGATAATCCTGTGCATTAACCATATCACAGAATGAGTTTCTGCTGTAGTGAAAAGAAGTTGTTCAAGTTTCTCTATGTGTATCATGTTGTAACAAGCGTCTTTGTTAGCCATCGATTGCTGTTTATGTGTCAATTTAAATGGTAAGAACAATGCGTTACAAGTAAGGTAATGCCAAGGAACGCGCCCATTCTTAAGTGTTTGCAGTGTCCAGCTCAATGGCATAATTGATCTAAGTTGATTCCGACCATGATATAAGGTAGCCACTTCTTTGTGTACAATATCAATTAAAGATGACACAATATTATCTAAAGTATAAATATGAGATGACAATGTATTAATACTTTTGTTGACAGCAGCAACCACTTTATCTAAACTATCTTGATCAATTTGGCATAAATGTACCGAAGTGTTCAGTTGCGACAATTTCCAAAGTTTATTGTAAGCAGCATAAACAAATCGTTTCAAACAGGGGGATTTTGGACCCAAAAGGAAATCAGATAGTTCATGCCTTGAGAGAAAGATGCTGTTTCACTGCAGACAATGCGGAATGTTCTAACCATTGTTGACATACCCACAGAATAAGTAGCAACAGTGTTGGAATGAGGGGATTGTGGATATCGTCGTTCAGGTGTATTTAATTTGAACCCTGGTGTAATGTTAAAAAAATGAGAATGAGAAGCATTTGTGTCTAATGGCCATAATGACCACCCAGCTAGAGCTATCATTGAAGTTTGTCAATTATCAAAGAGAGCCAAGGATGGAATAGTGGGAATATTCAATTCTTTAATCTTAGCCTACCCCAGACAAGTAGTCTGTTGGACCGTGTCGTTAAGAAAGACAATTTGCTTTGATATCAGACATGCACAGAATAGAGATTCTGTACCTTAGACATGCCAGGACTTAGTGCCCCAAACCAATTTCAAGTCGATCTTGTCCTTCCAGTAATCAAAGCCTTTCAGGACTAGGTTATCAATGAAAAGGGATGCATATTTTAACTTGGTCTGAGTAAGCATATATTTTTTCGAGAGAATGGGTACTGATTTAAAATAGTATGATGCCGGGTCTGAAAGGTTTGAAAGGTCATAACCAGTCAAATAGGTGTACTTCATCTTTTGTGTATTGGAACTATCCTGAGATGGAGTTGGGAAATGCTCCCATTGAGTATAATTATGTTGGGGATGCTGTCCATTAGCTCTATGCAAAAAACGGTGTCCATAATGTTGATAACAGAAAAAATCGGCATAGTTAGCAGAATTTAAATCTATACTAATATAATAAAGAGAGAGCCCAAACCTTTGAGGCGGGTAATCTCAGGAACCACAGCACCAATCACAACACCCAATACAGCGTTGGAAAGGGCAGTTGCAGCAGAAGGACATAGGTTATGCAGACACCCACCATATACATTTAAAAGGTAAAAGAAACGTGCTAGCAAAGTAGTCCCTTGTGGGCCTGTCTGCGTTGTGCTGTGGGCGTGTGCTGGGGGCGTGACAAATGCTGGGGGCCTGTGGTACGTTCCGCCCTTCATGCCACGTCTCATATCGTGTGCTGTGGGCGTGTGCTGGGGGCATGGGCGTGTGTGTGCGGGCGCGGGATTACGGGGAAAAAAAAGCGAGCGTTGTGCCCAATATTTCATTGTTTGTTCTTCCCAGGTTCTGTACATTCCAGCTCCGGGTGTCCACCCTGCTCCCTTTAAATAGCCCTGCACCTCATAATCATAACCCACCCTTACTCCTTAAAATACTCCAACACCCTTAAACACTAACCCATCTTAACCCTATAAATATACCCTGTACCCCAAAACCCAAACCTATCCCTAAACCCTAAAAATACCCCTGTACCCCAAAACCCAAACCTAGCCCTGAACCCTAAAAATACCCCTGTACCCCAAAACCCAAACCTACCCCTGAACCCTAAAATATCCCTGTACACCAAAACCCAAACCTAGCCCTGAACCCTTAAAATACCCCTGTACCCCAAAACCCAAACCTACCCCTGAACTCTAAAAATACCCCTGTACCCCAAAACCTAGCCCTGAACCCTAAAAATAACCCTGTACCCCAAAACCCAAACCTACCCCTGAACCCTAAAATACCCCTGTACCCCAAAACCCAAACCTAGCCCTGAACCCTAAAAATACCCCTGTACCCCAAAATCCAAACCTAGCCCTGAACCCTAAAATACCCCTGTACCCCAAAACCAAAACCTACCCCTGAACCCTAAATATACCCCTGTACCCCAAAACCAAAACCTAGCCCTGAACCATAAAAATAACCCTGTACCTTCAAAACCCAAATCTACCCCTGAACCCTAAAATACCCCTGTACCCCTAAACCCAAACCTAGTCCTGAACCCTAAAAATACCCCTGTAACCCAAAATACAAACCTAGCCCTGAACCCTAAAAATACCCCCGTACCCCAAAACCCATACCTATCCCTAAACCCTAAAACTACCCCTGTACCCCATAACCTAAAACTATATCTGAACCCTTAAAATACCCAAACACCCCAAAACATATACCTCAGTACCCCAAAACATATACATCTATACCCATACTTACCTTATCCAAACATGCGGGAGAGCGATGCTGGTGATGCTAGATCTGTCGGCGGCCTTTGACACCGTCCCTCATGAGGGTCTGCTTGCTAGACTCTCAGAGATTGGTCTTCGAGGGACGGTGCTCCAGTGGTTTCGATCTTTCCTGGCAGGCCGTCGACAAACGGTCTGGGCTTCTGCTTGCTCCGCCGAGATGTCGCCATTGGGTGTCGGAGTTCCTCAGGGCTCTGTTCTGAGCCCAACTCTATTTAACATCTTCATGACCCCTCTGGCGGCACTGGCGGAGTTCTTCGGGGCCCAGATCGTTTCCTACGCCGATGACACCCAGCTCCTCTTCACCTGTGAGAGGGGTGCGGACTTCGATGGAGGTAGGATCCAGGGTTGCCTTGAGGCTGTGTTTCAGTGGTTCCATCATAACAGCCTCAAGTGCAACTCGGATAAATCCGAGGTCCTCTTTTTTGGGTGCAGTTCGGACCCGGACTGGAAAGTGTGGTGGCCTGAGAACATGTTTCCACCAGCAAGTTCGTCCCAGGTGGCTAAAAACCTTGGGATTAAGATCGACAATGGCCTCACACTACGCTCGCAGGTAATCGGTCTCACTGGCACCTGCTTTGGCCTACTCCGGATGCTTCGCAAGTTCCTTCCCCTGCTATCGGAGGAACACAGGAAGATCACGGTGCAGGCGATTATAGGCTCGAGAATTGACTATTCCAACGTCCTTTATCTCGGCCTGCCAGAATACCTGCTCCAACGGTTACAGGTTGTCCAGAATTCGGCAGCACGTGCCATCTTTGGACTATCTCGCCATGCCAGAGCCTCGGGCCTCCTGGAGGCTTTGCACTGGCTTCCTGTCCGGAAGCGGATAATTTTTAAGACTCTCACCCTGGCACACAAAGCCTTGCACGCCTCCGGAGCAAAATATCTTCAGAAAAGGCTGTCCTTTTACCTTCCTGCCAGGTCGCTTAGGTCTGAAGCCTTGTCTCTTGCTGCGGTGCCCCGCGTGAAGAGAGCTCGCATCGGTGGCCGCTCTTTTAAATTACTAGCGCCCCAGTTGTGGAATAAACTGCCTGTGTCCCTGCGCAGCACTCCTAACCTGTTGGCCTTTAGGAAGGGGCTTAAAACCTGGCTTTTCACCTCTTAGTTTCGGGCCCTATTAGGTTTCCTTTTTTCTCTGTTTTTATTTACTTTCCCTGTTGTGTTATGAGATTAGTGTGCAATTCAAAGCGTCGGGACACTCTTTCGAGTAGCCGCACGCTATATAAAACCCCTGTATAACATAACATAGCATAACATTTAAAAAAAACATGCTTTTACCATTCATGCATTTACAACGAATTTAGTTGTAAATGTATGCGTGGTAAAAGCATATAAAATGTAATGCCATGCGTTATAATGGCATTGCGGAGTCATGGTACTTTCGTAAGGAAAGTATGCAGAATGATGGTATGCGGAAAGAAAGTTGCGGAATAATGGGTGTTACCCTCCCCCGGTAAATATATTGGTGGCCCGGCGGCCCACATCTCCAGCAACATACTCATATTTTTTCACCACCGATTTGAAAAATGCACAAGTCTCTCTCATTGATGGCCAGCACCGACATACACTTTTAGACACACCTCCCGCCACAAGTTCTAGAATTGCGAACTTTAGAGCTGGGGAGCTACGTTCGAATCTCGGCATCAGCTTAACATCCTGTGATTCCAGGCAAATCGCTTTGTCTCTCCGTGCCTACCTCAAATGAATGTGTTCTTCTGTAATGTAAATTGTGCTCATGCCATGTTGTCAAGTTCGCACTATATAATATTGCAAGGAAAAATAAAGTAGGGAAACTCGAGTTCACACACTACTGAACGCGCACTCTTAAGTGCATCAGCAGTGCACTGTGAATCGGAGCGTTTCACAAGACTGTCACAGATAAGAAATGCTATCAAAACGAAATCCTATAAAACAATATACTACTGGCCGGCAGCAATTCATACCCGGACAACGTCGGAACGGGCTGCTAGTATAAATATAAATCCTCTGTGTCAAATACAGTGTGATATTACAATTTGGAAAACATGGAATTTACAGTACCGACATCCCAATCATCAGATTGCAACACAGGCACTATGACATCATCCATGGAAACTAGGCACACATATGGTATTTGCAGGGTCTCCATAGGACTTAAATCATTGAATGGTACTTTTGCCCATACAATAAGTGACTGGAACCGCTGAAATGTTAACAAGGAAGAATGTGGTGTCAACACCCTGTTGACAATTTCCACAGCAAAACGTTCTGGAGAGTAAAGGCCCTTAGTCAACAGGAAAAAACTGTCACAAATCCAATCCACATAAACAAAAATGTTATGGAAAACACGATCCAGACATATATCCAAGGTGGAACCAGATAAGTGCGTTTTAACCAGGAGATGAAAACACAAATTTGCACTGGTGGTGGAGTTAAAACAGAAAACAATGAAGAACAATATAGTAACCAGAAGAACTGGATATTGACCTGAGGCTTGCACTTCGGAAGGGGCGTCGAGGGGTGGATCAAAAAAAACGATTTCCACAATGAAGCCTGTAGTGGTAACACAGGTACCAGGTCAACTGAAGACTCGACACCCCCCTCCGGCAGCCAGGGAGAATCTAAAGAAATGAAGCTCACAGATTGTAAGGAACATTCTGTGTTGAGACATCTCTGGGCTGTTAGAAATGGGGGTCTCTCATTGGCAATGGTTTGCACCTTTGTCGAAGTAGGGACACTTGCTTCTTGTCAGGGTAAGGGAGTTCCAGCTTTAGCCAACCCCTGCTCACCCCTTTGGTAGCTTGGCACGAGCAGACAGGCTTATCTCAGAGGCAGTGTGTAAAGCATTTGTGCATACATACTGTAATACAGTGAAAACCCTACAAATGGACACCACTCCAGTTTAGAAAAATAAGTAATCTTTATCTAAACCCAAACAAGACCAAAATGACAAAAATCCAACAGAGTTATCAAGATGTGACTTTTAAAAGGTAAAAACTGTTCCGTCCATAGCAAGCTATAGAGGCGACACTTTCAACAAAAAGTACCTTGGATGTGTCAAAATCATAAGCAAAAGCAGCCACAGGGAAGGTGATGCATCGGTTCCTCAAGCCCAGGGAAGGTGATGCTTTGGTTCCTTGACCAGGAGAGGTGATACGTCAGTTCCCTACTGCGGCCCCAGCATTGCTGTAGACTTGGCGCCCGGGTGCGATGTATGGGGATTCGGGAGGTGTCAGCTCTCGAAGTGGTGGCAACAGCATTAAAGTCTTCTCTTCCGCTGCTGTCTCCCTATGCCTCGGTTCAGCCGCACAGCAGGGCCTGTGTCAGAGTTGGTGCAGTGATCTCGGACTTCGGATATCGGTGCACGAGACTCGCGTGTGGCTATTTCTCCAATCATGGGCAGGTGCTGCATCGGTTTCTTCTGCTGCATGGCAGCGATATGTGGAAATTCTTCTCGCAATGCCGTGCTGTGTCGGAAACGGGTGCAGATTTGTCATGCTTCTCTTTTCTCATCTCCCAAGCTGCAGGACAACCTCCAGAGGCCCAACAAAGGCACAGGCACCTCTTGACAGGTCAGAACTCCCAGCAAGGGAGTTCATGGGAGCTGGTGGTGAAGCCTTTGTGTCCCTGAGACTTCAGAACAGGAGGCAAGCTCTATGTCAATACCTTGGAGATCTTCTTCGAACAGGATACACAGCACACAACAAAGTCTTTATCCGCTCCTTGGCAGAAACAGCCACTGCAGGCCAACCCCAGACAGCCTACAGCAAAGGGGTAGTACTTCTCCTTCAGCTTTCCCAGCTCGTCTCCTTGGCAGAGGGTCATCTTGAGTCCAGAAGTATTCTAAAGTCCTGGGCCCCAATATTTATATCAAATAACACTGGAAGCCCTCGGGTCCAAGCAATGGACTGCTGGTTGTTCCAATGAGAGAGAAAACATGGAAAAACAGTGCTGTGAGGAAAGGGGGGTTTCCCTTTTAAGTCTGGTTTCCCTCACACACCAAAGGTGTCATGCTTCATCATGGTGATACCTCCTTGCGTCACAAACTAGTCGTGACGCGAACTACAACCCCGCTCGCTGCAAGGGAGGAGCTCAGGGATGTTTTAATGAGAAATGGGGTATTACCAAAACCCCATGTGAGCGATTGAGTGAGTGAGGTGGTGCAGTGCTGACTAAACAGTGGGGAAAGTTTAAAACTAGCTACTAGGTAAGCTTACCATAGTTTATTAATGCTTCCTGGTGCTAGGATTAAAATCCAAAAATAGAATAGTGTGGTTGACGAAATTAGAGACAGCTGCCCTGAAAAGGGATCAACATGTTTCAGCCGTTATGACCTCTAATAGTGTTGTGGCCTTCTTCAGGATCTCTTATTTGTTAGCTACTGCAAGTGTGTGAAAAACCAATAAAGAAAAAGGTGCACTAAAATAATAGCGACACAGTGTACTTCAAAACCAGTGATCCAGCTGTTCAGCAGATTCACCGGTGTACCTGTGGTGATATAAAAAATAACATATCACACAGTTAGAACGTGGATTGAAGCATGTTTGGGCCACATTCTCACATATCTAAAGAGACAACTCATCATGCTTTAAGTGAGTCTCGCAAGTGCCATACTGCATGATAAGTGCCTGATCATGCAGTTACTAATTGTGTAACACTCACCTGTAAATGTCAGGTATCTTACATCATCTTTCCCTGGCACATGGCCCAAATTGATTTTATCCACACCAAGTGTGGGAGGGTATACTCAGACGTGAGTCCCTAGCTCATTGCACCATCAGGATTCAAGCAAGCCGGGCCTACGACGGCTGAAATGCCAGAAAGCGGTCCCCGGAAGCTTGTCTCCTTCCCAGTATAAGAATTGGCTTGGTAGTTTGGTTTGCCCTGTTCCCATCATGCACTGGGACAGGAAAAGACTAATTTGCATATAGCCAGGTTCTGAGCTGGGATGGTGCAGTGAGCTAAAAAACGGTGATGGATCAAGCCCTGATCTCTTGACTGGGCAGGAGTATTCTGCATCATTCAGAAACTCTGTCCATCACCTTTTCCAAAATTGATTTTATCCACACCAAGTGTGGGAGGGTATACTCAGAAGTGAGTCCCTAGCTCATTGCACCATCAGGATTCAAGCAAGCCGGGCCGACGACGGCTGAAATGCCAGAAACTGGTCCCCGGAAGCTTGTCTCCTTCCCAGTATAAGAATTGGCTTGGTAGTTTGGTTTGCCCTGTTCCCATCATGCACTGGGACAGGAAAAGACTAATTTGCATATAGCCAGGTTCTGAGCTGGGATGGTGCAGTGAGCTAAAAACAGTGATGGATCAAGCCCTGATCTCTTGACTGGGCGGGAGTATTCTGCATCATTCAGAAACTCTGTCCATCACCTTTTCCAAAATTGATTTTATCCACACCAAGTGTGGGAGGGTATACTCAGACGTGAGTCCCTAGCTCATTGCACCATCAGCATTCAAGCAAGCCGGGCCGACGACGGCTGAAATGCCAGAAACCGGTCCCCGGAAGCTTGTCTCCTTCCCAGTATAAGAATTGGCTTGGTAGTTTGGTTTGCCCTGTTCCCATCATGCACTGGGACAGGAAAAGACTAATTTGCATATAGCCAGGTTCTGAGCTGGTATGGTGCAGTGAGCTAAAAAACGGTGATGGATCAAGCCCTGATCTCTTGACTGGGCAGGAGTATTCTGCATCATTCAGAAACTCTGTCCATCACCTTTTCCAAAATTGTTACTAATTGTGTAACACTCACCTGTAAATGTCAGGTATCTTACATCATCTTTCCCTGGCACATGGCCCAGGTACAAACTCGTAGAGGTGGAGGATATACAAGTTATTATACTACTGCCTATTAGCATATCTATGAACAAGTATCCAGTAACAGAGAGAGGTTAAAACCAAGGTTTGCACAATTTAATTGTGTTTGCCATGATGCATCTATAGTTACAGATTATAAGTCAGAGATTCAGCGTGTGTAAAATGTCACAGTATAAGCCTTGGGGCGAAGTCCCTGGGCAAGTAGCAGCAGGTAAGTGGGAACTTTGTGCCTAATCAGTGGAGTGAAAGATAGCTGGGGGCCCCCGTGAAACAGCTGTGTGGCTCATGAGCAGACATGATGCCTAATGTATAAGACATGAATACTAACAGTCCTCGATGGTCTTGCTCCCATTATTGTGAAGGGATATAGGGAGGAAATCATGTTGAGTATGTAATGTCCTGCACTGAGGTTTTTAGTGTGTTAACCCATTTATAAGTAGTTTTAAACTCGGGCCAGCAAAATTGGCAGAGGGCAGCCCGGTACAGGAAGGGAAAGTAAACCCATTAATAAGTAGTTTTAAACTTGGGCCAGCAAAGGTGGCAGAGGGTGGCCCGGTGCAGGAAGGGAAACTATGTTGCAAACCTCAGGTGCCCCCCGCCAGGACGCGCTGCATGAGAGACGAAGTCAACTGGCAAGGTATAGCTTACAGTTAAGGTCGCTGAAGGAACTTACCAGCTCACTCAAGAATGGCAGCAGCAGCTTTTGTCCGGGAAACAGGAAAAGACACTGTCCCAGGGCAAAGATCCGGGTTATAACAGAGTTATGACCCGGACATAACCTGTCACTCATCAGGGAAGTGTTATTTCGTCATGATGGGTGCCGTAGTGTTGTTCGGTATGGCCCGATCCCGGTCTGCGTTTTTAGTTACTAGGTGAACCCTTAAGTGGTTGCAAGCTCTGATAGCATACAAAACACAAAAAACACACTTACAAAAAAACACACATACAAAAAAACTCTTTGTATAGACGGCCAAACAGCTGGCCAGTGTTTGAGGTAACCAGGTTTTATATCTGTTTGGAATTCAGTGGAACTGGTGGTAAAGCCTTTGTGTCCCTGAGACTTCAGAACAGGAGGCAAGCTCTTCGACCAGGATACACAGCACACAACAAAGTCTTTGTCCTCTCCTTGGCAGAAACAGCCACTGCAGGCCAAGCCCAGACAGCACACAGCAAAGGGTTAGTACTTCTCCTTCAGCATTCCCAGCTCTTCCTTGGCAGAGGATCCTCTTGAGTCCCGAAGTATTCTTAAGCCCTGGCCCCAAATATTTGTACTCAATTTCTCTTTGCTGTCTTGTGGCATAGAGGCTCTGTGCTCAGTCCAAACCAGTCTGTCCTCTCTGGCCCAGCTTCCTGGCAGGAGGTGGAGATGGCATTGTGTAAGGCAGAACAGGCCTATTCAGGTGCAGGGAAATCTCCTCCCACTATTCAAAAACCAGCCCGGGTCTATACAGCCCAGCCCTGACTAATTCAGGAAAGGCAGGACACACCTCAACCCCCCCCCCTGTGGCTGTCTTAGAGAATGCACATCCTCAGCCCCTGTCACTCCAAAGCCAGACAGTCAATCCACAAAGCAACAGAGGCACCCAGGATGACTAAGGAAGAGAATACCCACTTTCTAAAAGTGGTATTTTCAAACACACAATATATAAATCATCTTTACTAAAATATGCATTTTTATATTCTGAGTTCAGGCATACTAAACTCCATCTTCCTACCTGGTTCCAATGGGAAGTTATACATATAAGAAATTATAAATAAACTTCCATTCTATCCTATGAGACAGATCATTTCCATAGTGAAAAACAAAATACACTGTATTTCACCATCAGGACATGTCACACACACCAATACATGTCCTACTTTTCCCATACAATGTGCCCTGCCCACAGGGGCACCTTGGGCCTACCTTATGGGTGGCTTACATGTAAGAAAACGAAAGGTTAGGGCCTAGCAAGTGGGTGCACTGGCCAGGTTGACATGGCAGTAGAAACTGCACACAGACACTGCAGTGACAGGTCTAAAACCCTTTTAAAAGGCTGCTTGCCTGGGTGGCTCAATCAGTGCAGAAGGCCCACTAGCCATATTTGACTTACAGGCCCTGGGCACACATAGTGCACTTTACTAGGGGCTTAGTAGTAAGTCAAATATGCCACTGATGGAAACACCAATCCATAAACACATTTTACATGGAGAGCATATGTACTTTAGCACTGATCAGCAGTGGCAAAATACCCATAGTCATAAAACCAACAAAAATCGGTCAGAAACAGGAGGCCAAAAAAGCAAATAGTCTGTGGATAAAGCCCACTGAAAAAGACAGGTCTAACATGGACATACTATTGAGGATTGGCCACATGGTGTAATTTGACATGTTCAAAGGAAACTAAGCAATTGCCTTTGTATCCTGGAAGCGAGGTAAAATCACAGTTCGAGTACCTTGAAGACCAAGCACTGGAGCAGGACCACTGTACCAAATTCTTTCTTGATTGCCACCTTTACATGAACCAGATCTCCAACCTTAGGAAGCCAGCCAGAAACAGGGATCAAAACTACTGGACCCTTTGGTGGAGTCGAAGGCAAATGGTGTGAGCCAAAGCATCACAACACTTTTGTAAGACCTGTAAGATAGCACAGTGGTTACCTACGTCAATGTATGCGGCAGCCGCCACAACGTCTAGACCAAAATAGTCTGGAACATACATCTTGATGCCAAAGAGCATTTCATATGGGGTCCACCCACCCAGAGATCTTTTAGGGAGATTATTATGAGCACATTGAACCCCTATAAAGGTGAGTTAACCAGCCATGTCCCATACCTAATACCCTAGCTGTTAAAGATTGCTCTAAGTCACGGTTCATCCACTCTAT
Source organism: Lissotriton vulgaris (assembly GCF_964263255.1). Taxonomy (NCBI): domain Eukaryota; kingdom Metazoa; phylum Chordata; class Amphibia; order Caudata; family Salamandridae; genus Lissotriton; species Lissotriton vulgaris. The sequence continues at coordinate 204,049,252 of NC_141698.1, read as the reverse complement.
AACAGAATTTCCCTTGGGGCTATATGGAGATGAGAAATGCACCTGCATCCGTATCTATGTCATCAAATCATGGTACGCATAGAGGCGAAAGCTGAACACTGGTCTGAATGGAAAGTGCAAAAGGCATAAGTCCTGACAAAGACATGCAAATCCTTTATAGCAGTTAGAGTGTCAGCCGAGCACTGTGGCCCGACCCAGAGGAACCTAGTGAAAGAATCCACTACAACCAAATATATTTGAATGCATTATTAGACACAAGTGGACCGCAATGATCAAGATAAATACAGCCAAAGGGCTAATTAGAAAGATAAAGATGCGTCTAAGGTGGTTGCGAGACAGTAGGACTCCTAATTTGTTACAAACGTCACAACAAAGTACATAATCGTACCACCAACAGTGTTGCTGTAAAAGAGAAATAGTAGTAGCCACTCCTGCATGTGCAAAAGCTATACCTTCATGAGCGGCCACTATCAAGGATTGTCTGTGATCAAGGTTGGGAGCCAAACGATCACCAACCCCTGGAATGGTCACAAAGAGAACTTTGTCAGTTGTTAGCTGATAGGTATAACTAGAAGGAAATCCTTGAGGAAAGGAAGAACCATCTCGACTTGTGGTTATGGCCACAAGAACAACATCATCAACTTTAGTCATAAAGCGCATAACAGCAGCTACTTTAGTTGTGGCTACTGAGGTTTTGGCTGCTTCATCAGCCATTGGATTTCCAACAGTGTGCTCCCACACGTTGATAGCCTCATGTATTAACAACATGTGTAAGTGGCAGGCATTCTTTAAGAGCGACTACTCTAACACAAAGCATTTATGCTTTATTCTGCTGCCTTTAGAATCCCAAAAATAATTTTGTGTCTAAAAATACAAATTCTTGGCTGTATTTATCAGCAGGCACCTAGTAGGTGTTCATGAAGCCCTCACCCACCAACCTAGTTGGTGGCATGCTTGATCATCGGGCCCACCCAGTGACACCTAGCGCATCCCAGGTGTGCTACGAGGCCTGATTACAGCGGAGCTGGTATGTTACTGAGAGTGCAGTGTGGTGAGTGACGTAGTGAAGATTAAAACGGCTTCAGGGTGATCCCAGTACCCGAGGGCAAATTACATTTTAATAACTAGGTCTCCGTGAGCGGTTAAAAACAAGGCAGTGGGACGTTGTGGTGGTGAAGTTAAGACCACTTCCTGTTGTGCATGTAGCCGGAGGCTGATGGCGGCACAACAGGTACCCTACAGGCATTGACCGACACTCTTGGTCAATCCCCTTGCCGATTCACTCCAGGAGGCATACCAGGCAATTCACCAGCGTATGCTTGATGAGGGAATCCCCTCATACACTAAGAGCACCTTAGCGAGTGCAACACATAGTCGATAAACACTCACTTAATATTAGAATAAAATATTTTTTAACATTGCACTCACTATCTTATGGTCCTGAGGAAAGCCAGCATAACAAAAGGCACTGGCTGAAACATGTCGACCTACACCGGATGTAGGTGGTCTTAACTTCACCACCACAGCGTCCCACTGCCTTGTTTGTAACCGCTCACAGAGACCCCGTTATTAAAATTTAATTTACCCTCGGGTACTGGGATCACCCTGAAGCCGTTTTAATCTTCACTACTTCACTCACCACACTGCACTCTCAGTAATATACCGGCTCTGCTGTAATCAGGCGTCGTAGCACACCCGGGACGCACTAGGTGTCACTGGGTGGGCCCGATGATGAAGCATGCCACCAACTAGGTTGGTGGGTGAGGGCTTCATGAACACCTACTAGGTGCCTGCTGATAAATACAGCCTAGAGTCCTACATAGGTCACCCTTGGCTAGTCCTTGTTGATATCATATATTAACCCTTGGGGATCTGGACTAGCTATTTAGTCCTCCTTCTCTCTCTTGATATACGCATAAAAATACAAATTGTCATTAAAGGACTGTACACAATAAAAATAATCACACACAATAAGGGTGGGTAATTCAGGACCAGAATACTCAAGAGCTAAAAGCAGAGCCCTCAACTCGGCCAACTGGGCCGTGCAGTTCCCAAGTGACTGAGTATGAAATAAGGTAGAGCGAAAAACTCCATCCTTCCTTGTATCTACAACAATAGCACAAGCCGCAGAGTGAGTCTGCTTAGAAGCAATTGGCGGTTGAGCCGAACCATCAGTGTAAATGACACATTTGTACTGATCAAGCGGAAGAACCGAAGAAGGCAGAGGGTGAATGTGTTCATACTGAATAAACTCTTGCATTTGTAAGAAAGGGTCAAGAACAAAGCTGACATCAATGGATTTGAAAGACGTAGACCATTGAATCCAACATATTGTTTAGGTAAGAAATGTGTGGATTAAGAATAGTAAATTTACTCTTCCCCATACATGCTTACCTTGACCATATAGTGGTAGTAGATATATGGTTGAGTTGATTTATATGCAGATCGATATCATTGACCTTGGTATTGTGACATATAACCATTTTAAGCCACCACCATCAAGTACAATGCCCCTAGAGAATGAAGCTGTGCTCATCAAGCTGGCTAAAATGAAACCAATGATTGCTTCTGGACATCTAAATAAACTTGTGCTGGTCACTCTTCTGTCATTACATCCAGTGGAGGAAAACAAAAACACAGTTTTCTTTCCCTAATCATGCATCTCTAACAATCACTAAAAACAAGAAATCTATGATGTTTCTTTGTTTTATGACACCTGTTTTGAGCTTGAAACATAATGCGGCATGATTCGCTAGATGCCTGTTTTAAGAGGAATCATTGCAATACAGCAATCTCAGCCAGTAGCTAAACAGTGACACGGCCAAAACAAATCATGGTACAAGAGAAGGCCTTCTATTGATGAAGCCCAAGTCCACATGAACTCTTTATCACCTTACATTTCACACATGTAACCTGGTTTTCCTCTTGACTATAACCCCCCAAAGAACTCCTGTGTGTGGGTTTGGTGGCCCCGCAGGTGCATGAGTGGGTACTCTACCTGATCCATTTTTTAAACAAGTTAAACATAGTATAAGACCATAACATATGTAAGGCCTCATTCCAAGAGCTGCACAAAGAGAAAAATAGGGAGTAAACATTTGTGGGTCTGTATTTCATTTTGACCCAGGATGATGGGAAATATCACTCTCTCCTTGCATTTTCCCCAGGTGCAAAATTGAAAAATTGCATGTGCAAATCGGTACTGTCACAGTGATACTGTACAGAAAAAGTTGCAAAAAGCATTTTTGCATGACTCCCCATTTAGTACTGCAAAAATAATAATTAGGAAATGTCATTAGGTGAGCAGATACTGTAAGTAAATGGAATTTCACCACATGTTTTTGTGCTCAATATCATCTGTCTAGAGGGAATTTGACCCTTAGAGTACATTCTGGTAACTTCATTCTGGTCTGCTGCCCCACAAAGCAAAAAATGAGAAGGTAATGGATGGAATGCTTGAATTTATCTCAGACACTGCTCTTTCTATCTGGGCCACATCCAAATTTGTTACTTTTTTCCACCATTTCACTTCAGTTTGGACGAAGACATGTGCAAATCAGCCTTGACCCTGCTCCTCATTGGAACGGTCCAGCCTGAACTGCCAGGCCTGGTCCTCCCTAAACCAGAGCCCTAGCAACCTAGGAGCAGTTTCCCCCTAGTGAGGCTCTTCAGCCAGGTATCGCTTTGTGTCAGTGGAAGTCAGCCCAGGACCCATATCTGGGCATGCCCAGCACACTTAGGATGTCAAATGCAAAAACAACAAGGTGATGGATGGAATGCTTGAATTAACCTCAGCCACTGGCAATCGCTTGGGCCACATCTCAAAATATGGCTTTTCACCCACCATGCCACCTCAGTTTGGACCCAGCCACATGCAAATAAGTCTTATTTATTTATTTATTTATTTATTGACATTTGTAGAGCGCGGCGAATACCCGTGGGAGTCTCGGCGCTAATTAAGGGATGGATCAGCAACTGGGGTAAAGAAGATATACAAGGCTATTGGTCAAATAACCACGTCTTTAGCTGTTTGTCTTGACCCTGCTCCTTGTGTAAACAGCTCAGCCTGAACTGCTAGGTCAAGTCCTCTTTGAACTGTAACACAAGCAACCCAAGATACACTTTGCCCACCTAGTCGGTCTCTTCAGTCAAGAATAGCTTGGTTCTAGTGGCACATCAAGCCCGGGACCCATGTCTGGGCATAGCTGGTGCACTTAGGTCATCAAATGCAAAAATTACAAGGTTATGGATGGAATACGTAAATTTATCTCAGCCGCTGGCAATCATTTGGGGCTGCATTCCAATCAATCGTTTTTCGTCCAGCTTACTAACTCACATTGGACCCACCCATATTCAAATCAGTATGGACCCTATCCTCATGAAACAGTCCAGCCTGAAAAGCCTGGCCGGTCCTCCCTGAACCGGAACACAAGCAACCTAGGACCAGTTACGCCTTTATGAGGGCTTTTCAGTCAGATATAACTTGCTACCTGGGTGAGAAGCCCATAACTAGGGCAAAACTGTCCTGGATTGCTTGTGTTCTGGTTCAGGGAGGACATGGCATGGCAGTTTGGGTTGGACTGATCCCATTGGAGCAGGGTCAAGACTGAATTGCATATATCTGGGTCCAAACTATGGAGGCATTGTGTGCAAAATAACGATGGTTAGGATTCTGCCCTTGTAATTACCTGTGGCTGAGATTCATTCAAGCATTCCTTTCATCACTTTTTGTATACTTTGATGTGTCACCCTTAGTGGGGTGGGTATGCCCACACATGGGTCCCATGCACACTGTGTCACTGCATCCAAGCTGTACTCGGTGATAACCCTAACCTGGGTGAAACTGGGCCTAGGTTGCTTGTGTTCCAGGTCAAGAAGAACTTGGCCTGTCAGCTCAGGCTGGACTGTTCATATGAGGAGCAGGGTCAAGACTGATTTGCACAACTAGTGCAAAACCAGTGCTAGATTGCTTACGTTCTGGTTCAGGTAGGACTTGGCTTGGCAGTTCGGGCTAGATTGTTCCCATGAGGAGCAGGGTCAAGACTGATTTGCATATAGCTAGGTCCAAACTGAGGTGGCATGGTATGCAAAATAACTATGGATGCGGCCCGAGTAATTACCAGTGGCTGAGATTAATTCAAACATTGAGTCAATCACTTTTTTGTATATTTTGAAGTCGCCCCTTAAAATAGGCATGAAATACTCTATAAAGGAAACTAACTCACATTCTGCACAAGTACAAATAAGTGTATGTACAGACCTAGTAGCAGCAGAGTAAACATTTTTTTCTGGAAAACAGTTTAAAACATAAATACACATTTGGGCTAAATAAATCCTTCTACTGCTCCTCACTCAAATAGCCTCAGTGGCTCACTGTCACTGGTTTGGCAACAATGCCATCTTCACTCCATATAGGGAAGGGGTCTCTCTACCCTCTCTGAGTGGTGGTGAATTTTATTATAATTATTCTACCCTTTCTCTGTTCACTGAACAGTAAGCATTGAAACACAACTCTATCAAGCAAGTCTTTGGGCGGTTCATTCTAATAACCATCTGCACTGCAACCTAAAGTGTGAACTATGCAACTGTTTGCTATCTGGAAAAGAAACGATCTGAGCTATTGGTTTAAGGCCAAAGTATATGAGAATAACCACCATTGGAATTCCTCACTCACCTAGTGCCCAGTAATATGCTTACAGGGTTGGTAGCTTTTATTGGTGACTCACAAGTTGATCTCTTACTGCTTACCCAGGAGTTGAAGGTCCACGTCGTCAACTCCTCTCTGTCCTCTACACTTCCATGGCCTTTAATGACAGGCTACTTGAAATAGTGGGAATCTGCCTCCCCGGGCCATGACAAAGCATGTTGCATTACAGTCCAAGCCTTTGGGTCCATCTGGTCCTTCCTTTCAGAGTGAGAAGACCTGGGATATTACGGTTGTCACACCCTTCAGAAGTGATTACAAGTCATTTCTCATGCTGGCAATAACACGGCGGTAGCCCCTGCAGGAGCTGCCTCACAGGTTAAGCCCCTTCTGAGACCAGCTCTAAATGAACTGGCTAAACTACTGAAATTCTCCCCTCATACACTCTTATGTCTATACGGTCAGCCAATCAGGACCCAGCAAAGTCTGAGTCATACAAGGACCCATTACTGTTTCATCTAAAAAGCTAAAGGGACACAGAGCCCCTGCAGGTAAACCTTGATTTCGTGAAATGCTACATGTCTTCAAGAGAGAAGTAGATCCGGAAAGACAATGGCAGAAAAACAAATCAAACCAAACGAAATTTAAACTAAAATTTAAAAAATCAATTGCTACAAGCAAGAAATCTAAAAAGCCAAAGAATGGAACTTCCTAGCAGCAAACCCAACAAGTTATTTATTTAACTTTATAAAAGGCAATCCTGATATGCCCAGAGTGGAGACAAATCCATAATCTATAGAGAATTGCAATGACTTGCAAGCCTTCATTGTAAAATTGTGAAAATAAAAGCAGAATTCAACCTAGCTCAGAACCCAGATTCAGTCATGACTCTAAAAGACACATCATCCCCGCCAAGGTAATCAAACACACACTTTGTATTGTCCGTACCCACTTGGCTGGATCTAATAAATGCATCCATGTCACATAGAACATATCCCATCATATAATGCTGAAAGTAATGCACTGTGTTGTTTGTATCCTGTGTGAAGGCAAATCCTGCCTTCTGGTACTACTGTATTTGTAGGCAGCCTTCAACCTGGTGTATCACAATCTGCTACTAGAAACCCTTGAACATAGGATGGGCTTCAGGGACAGTGTGCTCAACTTGTTCAAGAACTTCCTGAAAGGCAGATCGTATTCAATAAGACTAGGCAACAATTTGTATGTCAAACTTTTAGGGATGTTGGTCAAATACACAAGAACTAAGGTCCACCAATATGCAGATGACATGTAGTTATCTCAAAATTTGTCATCATTCAATGATATCCTCAAACCACAGATCAGTCTAAGAATATGAATCATTGTTTAGATTCACACTGCTTAAAACCAAACCCCAAAACACTAAACGCATGCTCACATCCAGAAAAAGCAAGAACAACATTGATTGTTCACATAACTATCAAATTTTGATTACCCACTGCCCTCAATGCAGCAGTCAAATCCTTTAAATTCACTATTGCTTTCTCTATATCTATGATCCCATATGTCAACAAATTGGCTCAACCTGCAAACGTCCACCTCCACCCGGCTTGCTGTGTTTAATTACTGACACCCCTTTGGATCTTTGCTTTGTTGTGCATCGGAACTTCCACGCCGGCCCGCTGGGTTGTAGGCGAACTTAAATGTGATTTTTCTCATGCCCAGTTTTTTGGTCAATAAAACAAACTTAATCTTAAAAAATTAGAACACATTCTGCCCTATAATCAACTAATAAGTACCGCTCTCGCAATGGTTATAGCCAGGATAGATTCAGGCAATACATTATTTTATAACACAAAATATTTTTCCTATATTTTTTCGCGTTTAACAATTTGTTTTACTTTTCCCTATACTTTTCCAGAGGGTGATCTCCCTCACCTTACCTTGTTTTATTAATTTTTACTGTGATCCGACTTTTGATCTATGTTAGTGAGAGTTTGGCCAACTGACCCCTCTTTTGTAACATTCTTCAATAACTTCAAACCCATAACAACCCATATGCATGGCAATTGCATGTGCATGTCCAGTGAGCATGTGAGACATTTTCCGTAGTAGGACTCTGTGTGTCAGTTTGAGAACTGAAGCCAGTGGGACCCATCCTGGATGCCCCTGGATGTAATATGGCACAAGATGGAGGGTGAGAGCAACTTCTCCACACATTGAAAATGTATTGCCTGCATTCCTGTGAGTGGAGTTTGGAAACCGAGACACTGACTTGAGGAGGTTGGAGACAGGGGAGACTGGAAAATGGATATTGATTTGATAGATGGTAGGGTAATGGGTGGGAAGGCTGCTTCTTTTGTTTAAAGTGAGGGAGCCAGAAAATCCTTTTAGACAGTCTCTTATTGCTTCTTCAGGAAGTTGCTGGCAGCCACGTGCAGAGAACTCATATTTCAGTGTGCCTATGTTGTGGGTGCTCCTGCTTAGAATCATCCCCAGTGCTACCTGCTGTGAGAGGCATACGTATACATAAAACCTTAGTCGTGAGAGCAATCTGAGAAGGAAACTTGAAAGAAAATCCACCCAAAATGGTTCTGAAGTTTGAGACATCCACATTACAATTGTGTATGTGGGGTCCAATCCACTCCACTTTGTTCCACCCTCTTCAACATCTACATGAGCCCCCTCGCGGCCATCACACGCCAACACAACCTCAACATCATCTCCTACGCCGATGACACTCAGCTGATCCTCTCCCTCACCAACGACGCAGCCACTGCCAGAACCAACCTACACGAAGGGATGAAAGACGTAGCCGAGTGGATGAGGTACAGCCGCCTGAAACTCAACTCAGACAAGACAGAAGTCCTCATCCTGGGACCATCTTCCTCCGCCTGGGATGACTCCTGGTGGGCCCCTGCCCTGGGCAGCGCACCCAAACCAACGGACCACGCACGCAACCTGGGCTTCATCCTGGACTCCTCCCTCTTGATGACCAGACAAGTCAATGCCGTCTCATCTTCATGCTTCAACATCCTACGCATGCTCCGTAAGATCTTCCGATGGATCCCCACCGAAACCAGGAAGACGGACACCCAGGCACTCGTCACCAGCCGTCTGGACTACGGTAACACCCTCTACACCGGTACCACAGCCAAACTACAGAAGAGACTCCAACGCGTCCAGAACGCCTCCGCACGACGCATCCTGGACATCCCCCGACACAGCCACATCTCCGGACACCTGAGAGACCTGCACTGGCTCCCCATCAACAAGAGAATCACGTTCCGACTCCTCACCCACGCACACAAGGCTCTCCACGACCTGGGCCCCAGGTACCTCAACAGCCGCCTGACCTTCTACACTCCCACTCGCCAGCTTCGATCGACCAGCCACGCCCTCGCCGCCGTTCGACGCATCCGAAGAGCCACCATGGGAGGAAGATCCTTCTCCTACCTGGCAGCCAAGACATGGAACTCCCTCCCCATCTACCTCCGCCAGACCCAAGACCACCTCTCCTTCAGGAAGCAACTCAAGACCTGGCTGTTCGAGCAGTAGCAGACCCCCCTCCCCAAGCGTCTTGAGACCCTCCGGGTGAGTAGCGCGCTATATAAATTTCTTGATTGATTGATTGATTGATTCCACCCCTCTGTTCTTCAAGAAAAGGAGTGCTTCACAGAGTACTTAGAGAGCTGCTGAGTAACCAGGGCTATTGCCTACCTGACAGGCAGTTTCTCAGAGATGATAAGACATCACCAGAAGTCCACCCTTTCTACTGGAGTAGCTGTGGGTCTACTTAAAGACCCTAGGAGCCCACGTGCTTGCTGAGAGAGGAATGGCGTGTGTCTGGCCCTATGTAAAGAGAGAATATCCAGGTGTAGAGGCATCTGTGTTAGTAGCAAGTGAAGACCTACGTAAAGGCTGATAATCCAAGAGAGTGTACCAGGAGACTGGTGCTGTTAAAAAGTTCACCAGCCTCTCTGTGAAGCTCATGAGGTGAGCTGGACAAAGTGTGTGCCAGAAACATGTCGTGCTGCCACAGACGCAGAATTGCATCACTGACAAATGGAGATGCAGCTCTGCTCAGCAGCTACAACTCTCTGAAGTTATCACCACTAGGAGTTTCAACCTGTAGGTTGCAACTACTTCTACAGAGTGCCTGACAATGTGAATCAAGTGTGCTTCTGCTGATTTGAGTGATGCTGTGAAGATCTACCTCCCTGAATTCGTATTGCAATGCTATAGTGAAAAGCTGCTGCCACAGGCCCACAGTGAAGAATCCGCACAGAGCAGGTAGGAGGGTGCGAATGCATCTGCTGCACACACTCAACTATTAAGAACAACTTGCAGCTAAACCATGATGTTTAGCCTGTATCCGGGTCTAGAGACAAGAATGCCCATGTGCCACTCTTCTGCACTCATTAGAGACTGCTGTTTGAGTCTAAAGAACCAATGAGCTGTTGAACTAAACTTCATACATACTAAAACAATGAGAATGTTTTAGCTAACTCCACCTGAGCCTATTGACGCCAAACCAGTAGAAGGGTGGGAACAGTAATAGTGGGAATATTGAAGTGGGAAAGAGAACAATTACCAGGAAGGGTAGGGATTGTAGAGCCTCAATGATAGAACACAGCATTCTGCAATCATGTATCCATAGCTACTGAACTATGCAATGTTTTGCTTTGCTGTGAGTTTAAAGTACTTTCTTTTTCATACAGATAAGGACTGAGGCAGACGTTACCTTCATGTGTCTGTTGATTGATTTTCAAGTTCTGAGTTCTTGCCCCAAACACTACTTCCCTGAGAAGTCTATGACTGCTCGGCCTTGCTACCTTGAGAGTCAAGTGTCGGAACAGTTATTCTTGGCCCAGATTGCAGAGACATAGCAGGAACAGACCCAGGACACCACTGGCAAATGCCTCAACCACACGGTTGGGGACTAGTAACTTCTGTCTGCTCCTTGAACCTCCATATGAGATTGAATTCCATTGTATTGAGTTGTGTTTCATGTTGTTTACAGGTGCGTCATATTGAGTAGTGGGCAAAGTAGTTTCAACTGACTAGTGGATTGTTCAATGATGATTGGATAGTAGTCAGCTAGATCCTCCTATTGATCTGCTAGTACCATTATGTACATTGGTGTTTGTGCTGAAGGACATTTTCATTTGTTCTTTTCTGCTGGGGTTATGGTTGTCCTTTGCTTTCTAAGGGTGGCTATTACATTTAAAGACACTTTTGTCCATTATGTGACTTTGATACAATCTTATTTTCATGCAGATGGTAGATTTCAGTTAAGTTCTTCTAGATGGTTGACATCTAATCCACTAATCCACCTTTGGGTTCTGGAATAGTGTGCTACACCCGGAAAAGCGATTCATTGTCTCATTAGGGGTAGTATGCTCTATATAAATACCATTACAACCATAATGTAGGTTAGTGAACTAACATGTGTGTGTTGGTGGGGTGGCAACACTTAGCCAGCTGTGTGGCTTGAAGCTAAATTGTGCACATTATGAGCTTTGCTTCATAAGTATTGTTTGCATACCACTAAGTATTAATATAACTTGGTATGAATGCACTGTCGAGGGGGCAAACACATATCCAGCTATATTCTTGTTGTTTGCCTGATGGTGCCAGGACTTGGAGATATGTGTACTGTTGGCAGAGTATGAAACATGAGTATACTTTGAGGTGTATGTTCTGTTGAGGTAGCAAACACCTAGCCTACTATATGGTTTATGCCAATGATCTTGCCAGGGATTGTGTCTAAACTCTAATGTGTACTGTAGGAGTAGAGCGAGTTATACAACAAATAACAGAGCGCATCCCTGTTAATAGAAGGGTTCGATAGGGATGCGTCTTGGCTCCAACCCTGTTCTCCCTATATGTGAACGGGATAGTCGACTTCCTCTTGGAGGAGCCCGCTGACTTGCCCGCTTTGGGAGGTAATAAGATACCAACCCTGTTATTCACAGACGATACCCTGCTGATATCTAAGACCCCGGCAAAGTTACAGTGACTTATAAATGGATTTAAATTCTTCTGTGATAACATGGGATTGGTAGTAAACAGCTCCAAAACTAAATTTATGGCTTTTAATTGTCACAGGTCATAGAAAAGTGGCCCTTTGCTAGGTGGTGTCCCCCTCAAAAAGGTGGACACCTTTGATTACCTGGGCGTAAGATTCTCTGACAAGATGTCCTGGAAATCCCACATAGCAAAGATGTTGCTGGGACAGAAAAGAACAAGTGGAGTAACATCGCCTTTCACATAGCCCCAGCACTCCAAATCTACGATCTAAAAGCATTCAGTTCTGCCCTTTACGGAGCTGAATTCTGGGGGCTCGACAAACATGATGAGCTTTGCAGGTCTGAATACAAATTTTTGAGAGACCTGGTCATGGTACCCAAAGACGTACCCCTTGCTGCACTATTGTTAGGCATGGGTAGGCGGTCATTGGGTGACATAGCTAGGTTGCGCACCCTACTGTTTTGCACATGCATTAGGCGGTCCCCTGAACTCTCTTCCTATGCAGAAGCCATGACAGAGATTATTAGCCTAAACACCGGTGGGAAAATAGGCTGGATTGCTAACATTAAAAGAACGTTGACAGCTATGGGTCTCCGGGGCTGCTGGGCAGGCGAGGTATCCCCAAGGAGAGAGGATCTCAAGCGCCTTTACTGGGAATGGGTGGAGCTACGAGAGAACTTTAATCCCAATGTGGGCAAACTAACACTAGAATTCTATTCCCACGAGCAGATTAGATATCTTGAGCCCTTTCTCGGCACAATTAAATTACCTAGAGATAGAACACTTTACATCCACTTTAGGCTCGGTACTCTACCTGTCCGTGAGGCGACAGTTAAGTGGAGCCCAAGCAAGGAGAAATACTGCCCATGTTGCAAGGCCCTGATTGAAAGCACGGCCCATTTAATGTTTGCTTACCCGGCGTACAAATCATTGCAGGCAAAATGGCTGAAACCGCTCTGTCGCCAACTGGGTACACAAGACTACCATGCAGCAATGCATATTCTTAGATCTGATCCTAGGCCGTTTTACGCATGCTGTGTAGCAAAGTTTCTAGGACAAGTGTGGCTCACAAGGTGTAAGGTGCTTGCAAGAAAGACATAGCCTTAATCAAAAGTAGACTAGCGGGGGCCTCAATGCCCTGTTATATAAGCCGCTGGACCTACTTTGCACAAGCACTTTATTTGTTAAAAAGGGAAAACGTAGTGTCTCTTTACCATATGATTTTATTCTAGTTTTAACGTTGATATGCACTAAATAATCCGTACTAAATTGTGTATATATTAACTGCTTCTCTGTTTTAAAGTTTTATTCTTTTAACTTTTTTAATATGGTATTCGTATTATCGCTCATGAGCTTATTTTGTAGTATCACCCGGGACACTCCAGTTTGTTGGGTCCACTTACCTCTGTCTGTGCCCTCTTCGCCGCACCACACATGACCGGTGGGATTCGCCGCATTGCCTTTTTCTTGTACCCCGGATCGCTAACCGCATGCTGCCAAGAACTACAGCCCCCAGAAGGCAGTGCTGTCCCGCAAGAGGGGCGATGTCACCAATGAGCCGGGTCTCAAATTGAGCAGGGAGCTCCCGCGGCACAGGACGCTCCAGTTTGTTGGGTCCACTTACCTCTGCCTGTGCCCTCTCCTCCGCACCACACAGGACCGGTGGGATTCGCCGCATTGCCTTTTCCTTATACCCCGGATCGCGGACAGCACGCTGCCAAGAACTACAGCCCCAGGAAGGCAGTGCGGTCCCATGAGAGGGGCGACGTCACCAGCGAGCCAGCTCTCAAATTGAGCCGGGAGCTCCCGGGGCAAGGGCGGGCCCGTCCGTGCCCGAAGCCAGGAGGAGGCTGGGCTGGGCCACCCCCGAACATCTCTACAATTGTAAGGACATCAATAATCTGAACTTAACACTTATCTTATTTTGTCTGATTCTCGTTTTGCTTTCTGAGACAGGATAGTGTGGTAATGTAACACAGTGTAGCACACAGGATTATTTTAAACATCCCGAACAACTTTTTTCGAGTGTGTGATCGTTATCTAATTTTTCTGGTGAGTGATAACATTCTGCCTGTTTTACAATCTATAAGGCTAGAATACCCTCCGTTCATAACAGACGCATGCTTAGATACATTATCTCGCGTTGTGTTTTTCCCTTTTAGATATTACGTGTGCAATATTTTGAAGCACACCCTCTTGGGATATACGCTATCGGTTATCTTCCGATCAAGTGAGTGCGAAGGAATCATCTGTGGACCGCTTGTAATAGCTTTTAGAAAGGTGAGCATGTTAGGTTCTCATGATACTCCCCGTTTTTAGCAGATATATGTAAAGATATTACATCCTGCGCTGTGTTTCTTTCTTAGATATCATGCGTGCTGTATCTTGAAACACGTTTCATTGGGACACATCCTAGCAGTCATCTTTCAATTGTGTCTATGTGGATGAACTGCTATTGCAATACCTTGAGTAGCTCTTAGAAAGGTGAGCAGTTTAGGTTATTGTGTCACTTCTAAAGCTAAGTTTCTCTCTAGTTATAAGATAATTGCTTTAAATATTGTCAGAATTTATAATGTGCCCTTTCACTATTTTATCCCATAATTTGGTTAATACTGAGATTTTTATAGGACCTTTTGTATTGGACTCATTGAAGTGCATATGACTTTCTGTTCTTGAATGCGACTGCTCAGATATTGTATCAGATGTTCTTAGTAATATGTTTACCATATACTTTGTATCTTAGCAGGTAGGGAAAAGGTTTGCTTTTAAAGTCGATTTTTGTATTTACATATAGGATTTAAATGAATTTGATGAATTGTATTTTTTTCTTGTGATGGTAAATACATTATTTAAATTTTGAAGTCTTATTTTTTCTCTTGTTGTCTATTATGTATTTCAGAATATTTTGTGTCTCCTGAAGAAGGCGTTCCTTTAACGCCGAAACGCGTGTCGATTATATTAACTGCCACTTTTGATATTATTTGAGTGTTTGTTAATTGATTTTTTGTATTTTCTTCATTTCAATAGTCATGATTCTATTTTTATTGTGTACTCAGTATGCATTATGCTATACATGATTTATGATTTTAATATGAATGTTTATTAAAAAGAACAAAGTTTTATAATAGAGTGTGTTCTTGCATGTCCTTTTCTTGCACACTTGTTCCCTTTGCTGTTGTTGTGATTGCCTAGGATTGATACACCCAATTTGTTTTCCCTGTCCTAGGAATAGTATAATTTCTCATTCAGGGGGTCCTTGTTGTCCACATATTAGCACACAGGATTAATGGCAGCATGTGCAGGGAAAGGGAGGAGGGTAGTGACAGGTGGGAGTGTTACTGGGACATTAGACCAATTTATAACTAGGGCTACATCAGTATTAGAGCACAAAATAGCTCTGACAGAACGTCGCCTCTGATTAGAACCCATGTACTCAAGACGATCATCATTGGGAGGTTTAATGTCGGCCATTTCACCAGAACAACCAGAAAAGCAAATGCATAATAATTACATTAATGCGGGAGACAGTAATGACCATCAGATTGAGGGGTTGTTCAATCTACCCCTGACAAAAGAGGCTAGTTTTAATGCCTTAACTAATGATCGAGTTTTAGATGATACATCTAATGAAGCTGCCCCGCGTTCTTCCACAAGGTCTACATCTAAATCCAACTCTAATCCTCAACTTCTAAAACAATTACTAGGATCAGGACCCACTGCTAAGAGGAAACGTGGAGGGGGTCCCCATAAGGGAAGGTGCCCAAAGATAACAAAAACGACTAGAGTAACCAAGAATGGTGCAATTGCGACCTCGGTTCCACAAGTCATTACACTCTCACCGACATCTATTCCACAGTTCAAGGTATTAACTGTAAAGCCGGCCGATCCTCCTCTGCCATTGTTACAAACTGCTGAGGGATCTATGGAGAAGGTTGAGCAATTGATCAAATCCTTAATGCTACCACTGTTAGAGAGGACACAAATGATCAGTGAAAGATTGGGAAAACTTGAACAGGCAATTACAGTTAACTTTGATATATTGAAAGTGCAGTGGGAAATAATATAACACGAGAACCCACAAGCATAATTGCCCCATTGCCCATTCCGACTGTAACTAATACATATTCCCTGTCTTTAAATGGATCTAGTCAAGCTGATACAACTACAGAAAGTAGGATGTTGATTTTAGAAAGAGAGGGACGACAAGAGGTGAGGGGGGATTGGCACAGGAAATCGGGGATGTGGGACAGGTCCAAAAAATTACATGTGTAGTTAAGGTAACACCAAACACTGTAAAACAAAAGAGCACTTCCCCATGCATTGATTTACCACTAGATTCCTTCCCATATGCTGTTGTATTGACTGGGGTTCCTGAGTTGGATAATGATAAAATAGAAACTTATCCCGAACTGAAAAACAAGGTAACCTTTTGGCTAAATAAGAATAGACCCCTCCAGTTTCATATACATGGTAAAATCCTGTATGCTCGAAGAGTAAGTTGGGTGGGTCACAGATCAAAGGACCTAGTTGGTGATTGTATAATTGTTAACTTTAGGGATAGACGAGTGGTTCACCATATTTATGATCGGTACCACCAAAGAGGAGAGAGTGGTATACAAACTTATGATTTAAGCTATTTTTATCGTCCCACTTTTACTGCACCACCAAACATGCATCCCTTTGGGGTACAACGAGGCGATCCCATTGTTGGGCATAAAAATCAATTTAACATCCCTACGTTTAATCGTTTCGACATGGTATATGGGCTTGAAGGAGTAGACTGACTGAGAATTGTGACAACCAGTATATCTATGGGCCCTGAAATTGAGGATGGCAAAGTGGTAGGCGTGAATAATGTTGGAACCTTAAAGGACCTTACTCTGCTAGGAACTTTGAGTACTAACAACAGGATCCTAGAGGTGCCTCCTAAAATCTATACAGAGGCCTCATCCTTTAATTCCATTAACACTAAGGTTGTGACTGATCTGAGGACTTGTGGTAGAGGTCATGCATATGCAACAGTCCAAATGAAGGTGCATGAAAAACATACTGTGATTGAAAATCAGGGCGATAAAGCTATAGGACACCTTAATATAAATAATGATTTGTGTAATAATATAGAGTCCATATAGTTAGAGGAAATCAACAATACAAGGATAAATATTAATATACCTGATGAAGGCTGGAAACCCAATATAAAGTTAATGTCCTGGAATATAGCTGGAATTAGAAAAAACCTAAGCGACCCTATGTGGCAGGATTACTTTGATTGCAGTGAAATTGTGCTATTTCAGGAAACCTGGGCTGTTGAAAGTCCTTTCAAAGTAGGTTACAAAACTTTTAGCATACCTGTCACCACTCTAACCAAAGGAAGACCCTCTGGAGGTCTTGCTATTTGGACGGAAATTATGCTAGGAGTTGACTTTAGGCAAATTGATACCTACAGCAAGATATACTAGGAGTTAAGTTTGTAGGACTTAACAAAAGGGAGGTATATATCCTGAATGTATATAGTAGGCCAAGTGTTGCCAATAAAGAAGTGGAAGTTATTGAGCAATTACACTACATCATATCTACGATCAACCAGAGAGCCCTGATAATTATTGGGGGAGATTTTAAGTGCAAATTTGAACCAGTAGCAGGGCTAGAAAATATCTTTGAGGCGGAGGATGGTGCAAACAACATCCCAGTAATAGAGAGTAGCCCTGTAGTACAAAGCACACATGCTGTAGCGCAGTTATTGCGTTTGATTGCAGCCCATGGCCTACGTGCCTGTAATGGGCGCCTACCCTCTGACAGTCCAAGCCAGACAACTTTTAAGCAGGGTAGTTGTAATAGCTATATAGACTATGTAATGGTCTCAATTCCACTTTGGCCTATGGTAAGTGATCTTGTAGTTGAAGACTGCACAGAGAGTGATCACTACCCCTTGTTCTTGACGCTGTGTGCTTCTTTATTTCAGCTAACCGCCCCAGGGAACAATAGCTCTACATATACCCAAATTGATCCT
This sequence comes from Lissotriton vulgaris, assembly GCF_964263255.1. Lineage (NCBI taxonomy): Eukaryota > Metazoa > Chordata > Amphibia > Caudata > Salamandridae > Lissotriton > Lissotriton vulgaris. The sequence goes on along the minus strand of NC_141698.1, from coordinate 204,031,586 downwards.
GTGGTGTCAAACAATCGTAGAGCACTTAAATGGCCTGTAGTATTAGGGAATGAAGACACTGTTAGAAAGATCTACGAGATATACGTAGAAATAGTCTCCCCACATATTAATCGGCCAGTAAAGGAGATCTCGATCATGCGGATGTATGATAATATGGTAGAGGGACTTGAACAAATATTAACTAAAATTCAAACCCCTTCTAAAAAGGGGTCATTAGACTCACTGTCTAGGGGCCATTCATGGTACAACAAAGAGTGCCACAATGCCAAAAAAGAACTGATAGAGGCAGCAAAAAGCGATATCTTAGTCTTAAGGGAGAAAAGGAGGTGCTATAAGGATGTAGTGCTTAAGACAAAGAAATGTTGGGATGAGAACATCTGGTCCGAGTTGCTAGATGCGTGTAAAGCAAATGACCAAGCTATGTTTTGGCTCTTGGTCTCCAAGGGTAATAGAAAAGGGACTTGCCGTAGGGATTTATTCCTTGATGCTAATACTTGGGTATCCCATTTCTCTCACTTGTACTCCTAACAATGAGGTTATACTTGGTAGCGATGATCTAATCCTCAATTCAAGCAAGATACCTCTGTCCTTTAGCATGCTAGAAACCATGGAAGCAATAAATGCAATAAAACAAGGGAAGGCACCTGGGCAAGATAGGATCCCTGGGGATTTATGGAGACACGAGAAAGAGAGATGAGCCCTGTATATCAACCTTTTGTGCAATGCTATTGCAAAGGGTGCTCCTATCCCTGAAACATGGCGGGGCACAAAGATTGTAGCTATTTTTAAGAAGGGGGACCGTATGAACCCGGCGCATTATAGACCGATTAGTCTAATCTATGTCCTACAAAAGGTTTTTTTAAGACAAATTTTAAACAAACTGAGTTCTTGGATTGGGGAAAACAGTGCCCTAACCAAGTACCAGGCAGGTTTTAGGGAAAAAAGTAGCACGATCGATCAGGTGATTAGATTCCTTGTATTATCTGGAAGTATATTAACATTTTAAAAAAGGCGCATCTGTATATTGCATTTGTTGACCTCAGGGCAGCCTTTGACCTGGTTCCCAGAAACGCCCTGTGGACAAGACTAAGGGACCAGGGTGTCCTGGGGGAAATTTTAGCACAGATTATTAGGCTGCATGAGGCTAACTTTGCCAGGGTCAGATGGGGTCCAAATGGTGAATTGACAGACCGTATATATATATAAATAGGGGTGTAAGACAAGACAAGGCTGCGTGCTGCCCCCCAAACTGTTCTCTTTGTATGTGAACGATATTCCGGATTCCCTCTTGGGCTGGGAACATGATTCTCCCTAGTTGGGGGGGGGGCTCATGTACCTGCACTCTTGTTTGCAAATGATACCATTTTAATATCCCAGACACCCAAAGGCCTACAAAACCTACTTAATACTTTTGGAATCTATTGTGAAACCAAAGGACGGGAGATTAACTTATCTAAAACCAAATATATGGCAGTCAATCCGCACAAGACTTTAAAAAAACTTTGACTGTTAAAACAGAAATGATTAAATATGTGCATAATTTTAATTACCTAGGCATTACTCTAGACACTAAACTAGATTGGAAATATATATAAGGCACAATCTGCTTCCCTCTATGGGGCAGAATTATGGGGTTACACAGTAAAATATACTTTTATGGCACAAGAGAATATCTTTCTCAGGAAACTATTAGGTATTCCAAGGCGCACACCTTTACTTCCTACTGTAATGGACTTGCACATCCATCGTACTGATGACCACGCGGCTCTACGGCCTTTATTGTATTGGGTCCACTTGTGGTCAACAGACGAACTTGCCCATTACAGAGAAGCAGGACAGGAAATGCTTAGAATAAAAACCAACAGGAGGTTGGCATGGTTGACCCATATCGAGGACTGGTTTACTAAGTTGGAGCTGAGACACTTTTGGGAGGACCCAGAAGGCCTGACTTTGAGCTGCAAAAAAGTGTTAAAATTAAGCTACTGGGCATTTATTCAAAACTCTCGGTTAGACAACACCAAACTAGGCACCCTATCCTTGAGGTATTTTTCTATGACACCAAGCAGTACATTTGAGTCCATTATGGATGAAATTTTACCAGGTCTTGCCAAATCGCTGTATTTAAAATTTCATTATGGCATTTTGCAAATTAAAGCAAACACTACAAAATGGGTGTGTAACATAGGAAAGGAAAAGGATGGTAGTTGTGAACTTTGCAATATAGGCGCTAAAGAGAATAAAGTACACATTCTATTCATCTGCCCTGCTTATATCCATGCTAGGAGAAAATGGATTAAACCAATTTGTCGCCTTTTGGGATTTAGACGCTGCAGTGAGGCGGAAAGAATATTGCAAGCTGATACTACCCAATCTATTGTGTTTAGCATAAGCAGATACCTTTTCTGTGTAGATCTAATAAGGAGGAGAAGGGGTTTTAAGTTTTAGCTACTTCTGTGACTAATCTTGTGCAAAGAAAATAATAATAACTTTTAAAAGGTATTGGCATTGACCCTTGTACGTAATGCCGATAGTCTTAAATATGTTTTAAGAAGGAAACAACATCATGCAAAAATTGCGTTTAAATGAATTGATAATACTGTAATTTTGCAAAAATGACATTTTTAAAGGAAGCTCCATGATTTTAGATTTAAAATCGTATTTATTGTTTTAATTCCTAGGAAAAACCTCTATTGGGACTTCGATGAGTACTTTTAATTATGTCGGAATGGATGGGCGAGGGATTGAAAGATTTGTCTTATGATTTTTTTATATTGTATGTAATCTTTTATGTTTTTTTACAATCGAAATAAAGATTATTGATTGATTGATAGTATCACCCTTGCAAAATTAATGATGATGTATATCTGTATTCTGCTCTCCCAAAGAATAGCAATGTCTGACATTGTTCTACATTCTGTCCATCAACTGTGTTTTTTGCAATTGTCACCCCGAGACAAGCTATCCAGGCTGATGAAGGCTGATAGCCAGAAACCAGTCCTTGGATGCTTGATTCCGGTCTGGGAAAGACATGGCTTGGTAGTTCGGACTGGACTGTTCCCATGAGGCACAGGGTCAGAGCTGATTTGCATATAGCCAGTGTCTAACCCAGGGTGGTGTGAAGTGCAAAAAAACGATGGATTTAGGCCCAGATCCTTGTACTGGGGTGAATGTATGACATTGTTCTACATTCTGTCCATCAACTGTGTTTTTTGCAATTTTCACCCGAGTGCGCTGGGTATACTCAGACGTGAGTCCCAGGCTCTCCACACCACTGGAGTCAAACTATCCAGGCTGATGAAGGCTGATAGCCAGAAACCGGTCCTTGGATGCTTGATTCCGGTCTGGGAAAGACATGGCTTGGTAGTTCGGACTGGACTGTTCCCATGAGGCACAGGGTCAGAGCTGATTTGCATATAGCCAGTGTCTAACCCAGGGTGGTGTGGAGTGCAAAAAAACGATGGATTTAGGCCCAGATCCTTGTACTGGGGTGAATGTATGACATTGTTCTACATTCTGTCCATCAACTGTGTTTTTTTGTTGTAACCCTAGCTTATATGACATCTTTGACAAAATAAAGCTTATACTGATTGATTGATTGATGTACATGTAACTTGACACTGCAGTCACAGGAACCATTGCCTGGCAAAATGTAAAGCAATTTAAAAAAAAACAATTAGCTGGATGGTTTTCCACTGCTGCGCCAAAATGCAGTGAGGAGGTGTCTCTCTAATGTCTTTCACTGCCATGGGAGAAGACCCACAAGAAATCCCAGCTGCCAGGCTAGTGTTTCCTGTGTTCTCTCCTCCAAAGGCATTTGTGCCTCAGTATTTAACAATATTTCCTTGTGTCCCTTTTTCGGGGTGGTGTTGTGCCCGTATTCCAAACATCTCTTGCCATTCTACTAGTATGGGGAATTCCAGGCTACAAAAGCGATGCCCTTCAGACTATCTGGGCAGGAGGATGCTTGTTTGCTTAAGTATATGATATGTTTTTAAAGGAGGTAAAAAACACAACTTCTTCCACGAGGGAGAGTAGTGGCGTGTGTGTTTGGCTGCCACAGATTGAAAGGTGTGTGAATGCCTTCATTTAATAATGTCTCGCTCAGTCATTTTCTGCTATCTGATGCTCCACAGTTCATTTCTTAACCCCTTCCATGCTGATGACGGAACGGTTCCGTCATCAGCATCGGTTGAGCTGTGCTGATGACGGAACCGTTCCGTCATGACTCCGCCCGCGCAAGGCGGAGTCAGCACAGGCGGGGAAAACCCCCCGCACGCAAGGGGTTAAATGGCATCAATGCATATTGTCGGCACATTACAGAAGCGTTTATTATGCCAGAGATTGCACTACATTATATCAAGGTCTATAACCTCGACCTTCAATTATATTGTACCAAGTATATTACCCACCGCTACATCGTCATTTAATTATATTATTATTTTTTCAGTGCATTGTCTAACTAAACCTATCAACTATTCTCGTCACCTATTATACTTTCCTATTGTGATGTTTTGTATTGGATTGCGTTGGTTTTATGTAGCACCTTCCATTCTCATTGCAAGGCTTAAAGCACATTCCAGATCTTTGAATCCGTACCTAATTGGATATTGGATATTGGATAGGTATTTATAGAGCGCGAACGTTCGCTCCGAAGGGAGCATCTTGGCGCTGTAAAAACCTGGGACCCGATCACTGGAAGGGAGGTGGAGGGTTAGATGGCTGCTTTAGTCCAGTCGTCAGAGAGATTAAAAATCCACGTTTTGAGGTGCTTCCTAAATGGTTTCTCATGGGTCTGAAGTCTAAGATGCCTTGGCATACTGTTCCAGGCTCTAATAGCCAGGGTGCTGAGAGTTTTTCCGCCTTTGGACTTCAGGTTGAATAAAGGGGGGGTCATGAGGTTTTCTTGAGAGGATCTGAGAATGCGACCCGGGATGTAATGAGGGAAGCGTCTCGACAGGTAGACTGGGCCGGATTTGTGGAAGGCTCGGAAGGCTACAACGAGAATTTTGAAGAGTATTCTCTTGTGCAAGGGGAGCCAATGTAGGAATCTGAGGGCAGTGGAAATAGAAGATCTGCGTGGGAGTTTTAAGACAAGACGCGCGGCAGTGTGCAGGACACTTTGCAATTTCAGTCGGGTGGATTTCTTGGTCCCTGCCAAAAGGCCATTACAGTAGTCCACTCGAGAGAGAATGAGGGCTACCGCGATGGTCTTTCTGGAATCGAGCGGGAGAAAGTCAAAGAACTTTCTCATGGATTTTATAAGGCCAAAGCATTTACCTGCTACAGTTGTGACATGGGAATCGAACGAGAGATCGGAATCGAAGATGACTCCGAGGTCTAATCTACATGTATAATTTCAACGGCGCTTTGTGTTCCTATTTTTCATTGGATCCTGGACATCTTTTGGGTGTATGGTTGGAAAGGTGTTGGTTGTTAGTTTGCCTGTGTGGAAAGATTGAGTGCAATGCGTGAGGCTTGGACGAAGGGCAGTAGTGTTGTGTAGGTCTTCAAAAGAGGTAAGCGTAGGTGCTGCAGAGGTTGTAAGTATAACCAGACTGCATGCAGGGGTTTATCATTTTGCCTTACAGACAGCTACAAATAGAGGTTGCACTTGATCATGTCTTTGTAGTGAGAGCCCAAGAACTACCATGGGTGCTTTATGATGTACTCCCAGATGCAGATGAGAGAGGATGTAAGAATTACCATGGCAACTCAGGGGAGGGTCTATATTGTGTCACCCTGACAGTGGCAGTCCAGGCCATGATAACTTAAAGGCGACTTAGTAGACCGTCTATCGTATATCACTAAGCAGGGATGGAAGCATGAGTCAACATTGTTGACGGGCACTTTGGGGTCTATAGTATGTCATCGAAAACAGTCCAGCTGCAACCCAAGGAGATTTTTTTTAAAAAATACGCTTTATTAAGCAAAAATCCAACAAAGCGAAAACACATCAGGCGACATTAGCAGTTCTTACAAATTACTTGATGAATTCCATACATTCCAAATAATGTATAGGTGAGACAAATGGTGGATCAAGGGGACAGATGCACATTCATTTCCTCTAGACTTATCGGAGGTGCACAAACATCACCCCGGTAATGATTCCAAGCCTCCCAAATCTTGCCCCACTTCTCGGGACACCCCCTAGCAACATAAACTGACCTTTCCCTAAACATGTACCAGTCTAAATCCTCCACCATCTCTCGATCCGGGACGGCTGGCTGGCTCCCCACCGCTGGGCAATATTAAGCTTAGCTACCATGAACGCCATCGTTGCCCATTGCTTTTTATATGCATTCAGATCCGTGGATTCCCAGACGTTCAAAATACACCTGCGGGCTTCAGGCCAAATCTCTACCCCCAGGACGTCTCGCAGCATGTCGTGAATCTTCCCCCAATACGCCTGCACCTCAGTACAGTTCCACAATATATGTATGAACGTCCCCAGTTCCCCACAGCCCCTCCTGCATTCCCCACCCTCCGAGTGGCCCATACGGACCAGACATGGCCCGTGATATACGACCTGTGCAAAATCTTCAGTTGAACCAACCTGAGCCTCATCTTAATCGCCGCCACCCGCGGGGAGGAAACTGCCTCCTGCCATTCCTCATTATCCCGTTCCAAACCATCCTCATTCCAGTGCAATCTTATAAGCACCAGCGGATCCTCCATGTTATAGTTTCTTATAAATTAGAGAGATGGTTTTCTCAGGAAGATGCCCGTCTAACATTTGGTCCTCGAGAGGGGAGACATCAGGAATAGTGCTGCCCCTGGGAATGTGTGTGAGTAGTGCATGTCGGATCTGAAGATAACGGAAATACTCGCAGTCCTGGAGTTGGTATAGTTGCCTGAGGGGGTTAAATGTATGAACCGTGCCTTCCCCTTAAACATCTTTAATATGCGTGATCCCTATAAGGTCCCATTTATCAAAGCCTTTAGACTTCCATAAACTTCCCAACTTCTCCGTGCTCTACAACGGGGTGGCAAGTGTAAGCCTCCCCTCCCATTTAAGATGTCTGTTGGCAGCATGCAACACCTGGATGGCATGAGCCGTTGGTCCCGCGAGTGGAAACCTACGAGGCCCAGCATAAAGTGCTCTAGTGTAGTCGCCTCCCGGTAGCTGCCATTGGCCCATAGCATATCCAGGGTCCCCGAGGGGTCCATATATAACCCAAGGAGATTTATAGACATGTCAGTAGAGGGTCTATATTGTGACACCCAAGACAATAGAGAAACAACCCAAGGATATGCATGGACACCTCAGTAGAGGGTCTATGGTTTATCACCCATCCCCTGTTGATCCGAAAACCCAATCAGTTTTTCGACACCTCAGTAGAGGGTTGGTGTAGCACCCAAGATGGTGGGTGCACTAACCAAGGAGATTCATATACACGGTAGAGGGTCTATATTGTGACACCCAAGACAGTGGATAAGCAACCCAAAGATATACATAAACCTCAGTGGAGGGTCTATGGTTTATCACCCATCAGCTGTTGAGGCAACAATCCAATGAGTTTCTTAGACAACACAGTAGAGGGTTGGTGTAGCGCCCAAGACAGTGGGTACACAACCCAAGGAGATTCAAATACACCTTAGTGTATTTAGTTAGTAGAGTCTCTATTGAGTATCGCTCAGGAACTGTGAATTCAAGGATAACGCAGAAGAAGGGCTGTATTGTGTCAACCAAGACAGTGGAGGTGCAACCCACAGATGTGTCAGTGAAGTGTCCAAGGGATCCACCCAGATCATGGTATCCGCAACCTACCAATGAATCAAAATACAACTTAAAGCACATAAACCAGAGACATCAGATTCACATAACAGTTTGTCTCTTAAAAGCTCATCTTCTGGCAGCTGTCAGTTTGTAAAACAATCCAGTGCATTGGGTATTAGGAGATAATTTGCGGGGTCAGGGCTTCGACTGACTAGGGGCCTCCACAGCGTTTAATCCAGCAATGGAGTTGCTATAGTCTCTCATCCACGCCATCTCTGATCAACAATATGTGGATATAGTGGATGCCATACAGTTGTCAAGTGAAATAATGCATGTGATATAGGTAAAATCCAAGACAGATATGTGCTAGGTCTATTGTTAACTTGGTCCAGTGGATCTAACCTGGTTAGTAAATGGACAACAAAACCGTTTTTGAGCCAGGGGAAACAATACTTTTCCAGAAGCATTTGTCAATGAATGATGAGCCTAACATGGCTGGACACGTAGTCTTTCAATACCCTGGATAGGACAGTCTTCACAGTGGAATCTGCATGTTTCAGATTATGGACATGACAACAAATCCATCATACAGGGCCTAAAATGGAAGGAATTATGACGAGAATACAGGACAATGGAAACAAAGAGACAAAAAGACAAGGACAGAGACAGTAGACAGAGAGACCCCAGAGGTAGTCAGCATTTGATGCACTTAACAAGGAGTGACATTTATTCCATAGAAAGTCATATTTTACACATTTCTGCTACAAACAATGACAGATATTGTCAGAGAAATTGCATTCAGCCTATGTCAGTAGTAAATCCTCAGAAGAGGAGGTCGAATCGCATAATTTACACAGCAGCCAAGAGTAGTCAATGACCCTGTTTACATTGTGGGATATTTTGTGAGTTCATATTTTTTGTGCATTATTAACAATGTGCAGAATGCATTTTTACACTCGAGCACTCATGTATGCAAAGATATAGGACTATTGCTTTTTTAAACACATTCTTTACGATGTGTAGAAGTACAAGTCTCCGATATGTATAAACTGGGCATCAATTTAGATATGAACGTCATGTGCTCTAAAAGGAAAGTCACTCCTGTCACTCATGCGTCTTCTTCTCTCCCCCTGCCCATATCTCTCCTTGCAACATCCACAATCCCTGTCAGGATGAACCACAAAAGTCATTATATTAATCCATGCTTCCCTCTGGCAAAAAAGCAAGGAGGATTCACTTAGAGGTAATGTGTGAAGTGTTTATGCAGCACACAAACAGTAATAAAGTGAAAACACAGCACAAGGAAAATTCCACACCAATTTAGAACAATAGAGTAAGTTTAAATACATTATTTGACACCGCAACCACCAAAAATCCAATCAATAAAATCAAAGTTATGAATTTTTTAAGTTTAAGGTAAAAACTAGCACTTCAAAGAGCAAAGCGTCAACCGCAGACATCTAGTCATGTGATGCTGGGTCAAAGTTCAGTCAGATACAAACAATGGATTGGGCCGGCTCAGCGCTTATCTCTGGACAAAGAAGGAATTTCAAGAAAAATGATCTGAGAAGGTAGAAGTTCAGCGGGGCAAAGCTGCAGGCAATTGTGTCCGAGGAGGAGGCATCATAATCCACAAGGTGCTGGACGAAGTTGCGGTTAAGATTTCCATGCTCTAAGTCAAATTGTTTTGAAAGTCGAAAATCTCCAGTGGGACAAGGAGGGAAGCTATAGCCAAAGAGGACTCCACAAGGTTCAATTTCCCTTCTGTGACGGATCAATGAACAGGATATGCTGCAGCAAAGAAGAATGTAGCAGGAGTTGCAGTGAAGTCAAGCTACCAGGCGATGCACCATGCGTGGATAGTCTAGCAGGGTTTGATAATGGTCTCCTCTCTGTTCTCAGAGCAGTTTTTAGCAAACATATTCTAAGTCTAAAGTTTGGGATTTTGGCTTTTGGGGCACCTTTAGCCCCACTAACAAGATCGTAAGACTCGAAAGGCCCCACTTGGAGGGTTGGGACTCACTCAAGCTGGGTCCAGGAGCGGGTTTAAGATGGAATGAGCTTTTTCTGTCCCTAAGCTCTAATCAGGAGGGCAGCCAACTAAAAAACAATGGTTAAGGAGGGTCAAGGGGACTATATTTATAGACCATCCAAACTCAAATACCCCTAATCAAGCTACAACTAACAAAAAGAGTTGGAGGGTCTGTTAACCAACAGAGCCGAGCCTATACGGTCCTGTTTAGGAGACCACACTTTTGGATCGCAACCAACTATCCCTTCGATCAGTGGTCTTCAAACATTTGAATGCCGAGCCCCCCAGTGGAAAAAGAAAAGTAATCGGGTCCCCATCAGAATTTTTAACACTTATTCTATTAAATTGGTAATGTTTAAATATGTCTAGACCTATTTAAACATTGCAGTGGAGTTCTTATACCATTTATAAAATGCAATCAAATACATGATTGCCAGACATACAATTCTGGTGTGGCAGGCTTACTAACATGTAAAAGTATCCACAGTGTGATTATTAGAAATGAGGTTGGGGATTTTGAAGAAGATTTGGAGTCCCTTCCCTTTTGACACATACACCCAGGCAGACATAAATGACAAAAGATGTTAGTGATGGCCCATTACAGAGTGGTTCACTACCACTCGCTTAAAACAAAGCACTGTTATCAGCATAATCCGTCTTTTGGCCAGAGTCTGGTGCCCCCCCCGGGTTCCCTTGAGGCCTGCCTAGGCCCCCCCCCCTAGTTTGAAGACCCCGGCCTTAGAGTCACTCTGGTGGTATGAGTTCAAGAAGTGGAACAGGGATCAAACAGCACAGCAGGTCTCTGAGGGTTCAATGTGGGCTGCAGGCAGCAAAGCAGTCCTTCCAGCTCAGCAAAGCAGTCTTCTGAAGTACACAGCAGGCCCCAGCAGCTAGTCCTCTGAGAGTCTTTCCGCATATTCAGAAAGTGAACTGAAGAGTGGGTATGGTGGTCCTTTTTTTATACCAGGTGCCTTCTTTGAAGTAGAAGAAGTTTCTAGAGAATTTCCTTTGAAGTGTTTGAAGTTTCTTTGTGTGAAGGCAGGATACAGTCTATTCAGCTCAGCTCTAAATAGTTCAGGCATTAAAGAGACTGATTTTGAAAAGTCACGTGTTTAAAATTGTAACTTAAATCCGACTTTGCCATTATAGAGGATTTTTAAATCACAATTTCCCAGACACCAAACATTAAATAATGATCTGTTCCCAATCAAAAGTTAGCACTTATTAAATAGAATAAGGCCTGATAATGTTTTTCTATGGGAAAGGTAGGGCTCACACTACCACGACATGTCCAATCTTTAAATTACAATTCACCCTGCCCTCTGGGCTACTCAGGAACTACCTTGGCGGTGACTTATATGTAATAAAAGGGAAGTATGAGGCTTTGCAAAAGGGTTATATTATCAAGTCGAATTGGCAGTTTAAAACTGCATTTAGGGTGCAATTGCAGACCTGGGACATGTTTTAAGGGGCTACTTAAGTGGGTGGCACAATAAGTGCTGAATGTCCACTAGTAGCATTTAATTTACAGGTTCTAGGTAGATGGTATACCACTTCACTAGGAATTTATAATTTAATTAAATATGCAAATCAGGTGGATGCCAATTTCCTATGCTTTAGGGAGAGAGCACAAGAACATTAGTACTGATTAGCAGTCGTAAAGTGCAAAGATTCCCAAATCCAACAAAAACTAATTCAGCAAAAAACTATTCATGTAGTGGGATAGTGCCCAGGTGTTAAGGCGGTATTTTTTGCTCATGTTCTCTGGTTTGCTGATGGAATTATACATTTGCTCACATTAAGTGATTCTGCAGTTTTTGTAATTTCATATGCAAAAAATTGTGTAAAAAGTCTCTATCTTGGTAGGTTTGAGGTTTAACACTGTCTCCAAAACCAGTGAATGTGGGCATTCTGATTGAGGTAACATTTTGGAGTGTCCCGGGCCCGCAACAGTACCGTGCATATAGGTTCTCTTAAGTTTAATTGTGGTCCACTTGTAATTAGCAATGAGCCCACAACATGACACTATTTTGGGCCAATGATATTTACCACATTTTCTTTACTGTTCTATGATTATATGGTTTCATGGCTTGGACAGGCCTTTTCATTTCACCGGGCAGGGCAGCTCCTGTCACTTTTCCTAGCTTCCCAAGGTTAGTTGGAGCATGCATGGGGAGGCTTCAAGAGAGAGAGGAGGATAGGGAGGGAGGGGGAGGCTATAAAGAAAGCAATAAGAAAAGAAGAATAAGAGAGAGAGAAAGAGAGAGAGGAGTGAAGGATAGAGAGGATGGTGCGAAAGAGAGCGATTGTTAGAGAAGACAAAGGGAGTGTTGTTTGAGATTTTTAGCCAAGGCTGCTTTTTGTTCTACAGTCCGGCCCTGCTTGAGACTAGAGATTATTCCACAGAGATTTGTGGTTCTTGATTTTACAACTATGTGAGGGATTGGGAGCATAAAGAATAGTGTGAAACAAGTTGCTTGAAGAGCTGTATTGCCTCTGAGCAATTGAGGGCATTACATTGACCAAAAAGAGACTCTACAGGAGCTAATGTAGAGAAACATCAATAGTTGCTTTATATATGTTGACTTAAAGTGAGGATCGAAAAGCCAAGTGTTAATTTTATCTGGAAGAGAGAGGTGGTATCAACAAAAAAAAGGTAACAATATTCAGAAGAAGAAACAGAAATTTAGGCATGATTTAAGTGTATGACTGAGGGTATGCACCTTAGAGTGTTTAATTACATGGGGCTAATAATTAATCCCTTTGAAGTGCAGAATAATAAAAGTATTTTGCTAACAAGCATTGTGGCCCAAACCTTGAGATCTACCACAATGGCTCAAGGAGTAAACTCCCCACAAAGATTCAAGATTTTCCACTTAATTCAATTTTTTGTCTCAAATCATGTTAAACACATTGGGCCTGATTCACAAAGGTAAGCTGAGATGAAAGTCTAACTTTATGACTTTCGGTATTCACAAAGGGCATTTACGAGTAGTACATTTAGACTTTTGTCTCAGTTTAAATTAAGTTTTGATTTTAAGTCTAACTGAGTGCAAACTTAAGTTAAACTGAGACAAAAGTCTAACTTTACTCCTCGTAGGGGGGGTGTGGCCTGGCGGCGATCAAGATGGCTGCATAACACCGAAGCGCGCCCGGGGATGCACTGAATGCCCCAACTATCTGGCTTAATATCCTGCTGCAGTACTCGCCCGTTAGCGTCCTCCGACTCACTGAGAGCTCCGGAGTCGGGAGGTACGCTTAGATACTCTGTCACTTGCCGGGCGGCTTGGTGGCGCCGACCGGCGGTTTTGAGGCCTGTGGGGCCTGATCGCAGCTAGAAGCACCGGCCTCCAGTTTCAGTGTGGGCCAGCTGAGAGAGGAGTGTGCCGGCGCCCACGCTCCTGGTGACGCAGAGCTCCGACGCCGGAGGGCGCAGAGGGCCGCCCAGCTGCTGCCTACCCCCGGAGGGGCCCAGCCCTGTTAAACGGCACTGATGCCGGCTCTGCCCTGGGCCGCCCTAGTGGACAACCCGAATTGGTGGCGGCTGCGCTCCCGGGCGGGGAGTGGCACGCGTGGGCCCGCATTGGTCGGGTATTGGCCTGTATTGGTCGGAGACTGCCTGCAGGCGAAGGATGAAATCCGCAATGCTTGCCCGATGACCCCTGACCCCCATATGACGCGGTGAGAGAGAGGGGACTGCCTTGTGGAAATTGGCGCATACATCTGTGGCGGAGTAGTGCCACATGCAATGGTGAAGGATCATACGGGGGAGCCTGAGACCCAGTGCTTCTGGTGATATCTCAGCGGTGGGACCCAACCTGAAATGCCCCCTGTGGCGGTGACCTTGTACATCGCGGAGCTCTGTGGTTTTGGCCGACCGGGGAGGTATAGGAACTGCGGGGAGTGCCTGTGACGGGGGCCATCGCAGGGAACGCAATGTGCCCCAAGAAATCTACCACCACGCAGATGAATACAATGGACAACTACACGGCGCAGCCCGGTGGGGCTGAGGCTGACCATCCTGGAGTCTCCGGGGCCAAGGAGCCGTCGCTGGCCACTATCATGCAGGCGATTCAGTCCCAGGTGGCAACATTGGAAGCCAAAATAGACGCCGTCTCAATAGAAATGGCCCTCCAGCGGGCTGATCTGAACAAAAACTCCGAGAAGGCCACTCAAAACGCGATGGCGATTGCAGATCTCCAACAGGCCACCAAGAAGCTACAGGGCCAGGTCCAGCGACTAACTCAGCAACAGAGGCACGCGGAGGCACGCCTGGAGGACCAAGAAGGAAGGGCTCGGAGAAACAACATGCGAGTGGTGGGGGTCCCGGAGAAAATGGTGGGGCCAAGTGTAGATCTCTTCCTGGAGGACCTCATCCTGAATCACCTAAAGCCCAAGAGACTCTCTAAGTTCTTCATTGTTGAACGATCGCACAGAGCCCCGATCCCCCCTCCTCGCCCCGGTGCCCCTCCTAGGACGATTATTGCAAGGATCCTGAATTACAGGGACCGCGACGCCATCTTGCAAGCCGCTCGACAGCATGAGGACCTGCGGATCGAAAATGCCACCATCCGGTTCTTTCCAGACTTCACCATCAAGGTCCAGCAGGAGCGCAGGTCGTTTGATGCAGTTAAGAGGGAGCTCCGGACCTGTGGCATCAAATACATGATCTTCTTCCCTGCGCACCTTAAGATTCTTCTGCGTGGGAAATCATACTTCTTCACGTCTCCGGAGGAAGTCTTCACATGGCTGGAGAGCAGGCGCAGCATCGCAACAGTTCGCGGCCGGGAGATGGCTGGAGAGACGCGACGGAGAGGTCCCCGACCTCCTCCACAGGGTCAGCGGAGAGGGGTAGAAGGAGCCAGGATGCAACTCGGAGGACTGGTGGTGCAAGGGCTCGGAGCCTGTCTGCCTCGCCTGATCTTGGCTGAGGTGGGCGGGAGAGCCACGGACTGGAGAATCGCATGGAGAGGCACGTAATGTATGAGCTCCGCTGTTGGGAACTTGCTGTGCAGGGAGATACCTATCCGGACTGGCTGATGGGCGAGACATTTGGTCTTACATTGACTCCTGAAGTGGGCTTGGGCAATAGAGGGGGTGGGGGCCGGACTGGCTGCGTTCATACCTGAGGTTTGTTATGCTCCTAATGTTTGTTTGCACTCCCTTAGGTTTGGGTGCTGCAGTTGCCAATTCTGTGATTGTGGGGCTGGTTGCCATCCCCGGGCGGCCTGTCTGGTCGTTCACATCCCCAGAGTTTTCGTTTTTATGGGCGACAGGCACTCTGCTGGTTGAGGTACATTGGGTCACGTTGACCTGAGAAGCAGGGTAGCTGGGTGGGGGGGGAGGGGGGGGAATGGGGAGTTGGGGGAAAGTAGTTGGTTGTTTAATCTTTGTGCTTTGCTTTTGGCAGACCTGTGCGCGAGGGGCTCTAGTAATATGGCTGACAGACATGAGAGTGGCGGGCGGTAGTAGGGTACGGCGAATGCTTTCCTGTTGTTTTTTTATTCATACATTATGGTACATACATCGGTGACACAGAAGGTTAACATTTTATCTTGGAATTTCAATGGTCCGCAGAACAAAATAAAACGCACCATGGTCCTTCAGTACCTCCGCAGGCACGCCCCGGATATAGCCTTCCTTCAGGAGACGCATCTGGTGGGTAACCATTACCAGGCACTCAATAGGTTTGGATATACACTGCAGGCACACGCGGGCTTTACCACGGGCTCCAGAGGGGTTGGGATCCTTGTGAAGAACTTGCTGGCCCTAGTGATCAATCGCAGGTGGCATGACCCCCTGGGGCGCTAGGTAGCTATCTCCGGACGGTGAGAGGGATCCACGTTTAATCTCTGCTCTGTATACATCCCTCCAGGCTGCATGGCACCACACTTCTGGACCTAGAGAAACTGCTCCTGGAGATGCCAGATGGAGTCCTGATACTGGGAGGAGACATGAACGATGTGATGGTGCGGGAGGTGGACAGGTCGGGGACCCCATCCGATCGG
Organism: Lissotriton vulgaris; assembly: GCF_964263255.1. Lineage (NCBI taxonomy): Eukaryota > Metazoa > Chordata > Amphibia > Caudata > Salamandridae > Lissotriton > Lissotriton vulgaris. The sequence goes on along the minus strand of NC_141698.1, from coordinate 204,015,829 downwards.
GGGGTGGGACACCAGCTTGGGGAGTTTGTTAACGCACTGGGTTTGGCGGACCTCCGGAGGGCGCACAACCCCCACCTTCGACAATGTACGCACATATTGGCAGCACATGGATCAGGGTCCAGAATTGATTACCTCTTCACGCAGGTGGGACATATGGGACTCTTTCACAACAGTTGTCATAAAGCCAGAGGTATATCTGACCACTTCCCGGTGGAAGTGCAGATGAGAGGTCCCAAGCGAGATTGGTCAACACCTCCTAGACTGGATGTTTTTCTGTTTAAAGACCAGGAATTCCAGGAGCGGTTCGGAGACCGTGTGGATCTCTACTTTGATGAGAATGTGGGTTCGGTTAGGTCTCCTGGTATCATTTGGGAGGCGTTCAAGACCGTGGCAAGGGATTTTGTGCAGGCAGAAACTAGGAAGAGGAGGAAGGAAAAGCAGGCCCAGGTCGTTGGTTTAGAAACTGAGATTCAGGCTATGGAGAGTACTAGGAGGGGGACCCAGGAACAGGAGATGGACATTAGACGCACACTACGCCTCAAAGAAAAAGAGCTGAGGGATGTGTTGACTGACCAGGCTCGGTCGCATGCTTTTGCAACGGCACGCCGTGTATATGATCTGGGGGACAAAGCGAATAGGATGATAGCCTGGCTTGAGAAGAGAGATAGGGATCGTAATTGGGTCCCGGGTATTCGGCAGGTCGACGGGGCCACGAGGGAAGCCGGGGTCGAAAGAGCCGAGGTGTTTGCACAATATTATGAATCCGTCTATCAACCACACACCGAGAAGCAGGAGTGAGAGTGCACTGCCTTCTTAAGGGATATACCCCTCTCAGTCTTAGCACCAGAGGACAGGGACCTTTTAGATTCTGACATCACAGTGGAGGAGGTGGAAGCGGCCATGAGTGATTTACAAGCAGGGAAGGCTCCGGGCCCCAATGGGTTCCCCGTGTATCGGGACGGGTTACCCCTCATATGCTGCATATGTTTAACACTGCCAGGGAGGACGGGTTGCTCCCGAGGGACCTTCGGTCAGCAACGATAGTCGTAATACATAATTCGGGCAAACCACAAGATCTATGTAGCTCCTATAGACCCATCTCCCTCCTTAACTTTGAAACCAAGGTCCTCAGCAAGGTTTTGGCCACTCGATTAGGAGCGGTAATCCAATCCCTGATCCATCCGGATCAGTCAGGCTTCATGCCCCACCGGAATACCAGGCTCAATCTACGGCGGTTGTTTGGGGTGCTCCAGTAGATGTCCACTCGTCCAGCGGTGCCAGCGGCTCTCCTGTCATTGGATGCCCACATGACCTTTGACAGCATGGAATGGCACTACATATATGAGGTCCTGACCAGAATTGGCTTTGGAGACACCTTTCAGGCGTGGGTGAGACTCCTATACACGGCACCGCTTGCGAGGCTCCGTGTTAACGGCGCCCTCTCCAGGGAGTTTGAACTGGGGCGAGGGACGCGGCTGGGTTGTCTGCTTTCCCCAACACTATTTGCTCTGGCCCTTGAGCCTCTGGTGGCCTGGGGAAGAGCTGATCCCATAGTTCGAGGCATTGACCTAGGGGGTGGATGGGAGGAGCGTATCTCGTTATACGCAGATTATGTGTTACTTTATGTACAGGAGCCGGTGATCTCCATCCCGCGTCTGATGTTACTCTTGCGGTTGTTCAGGGAACATTCTGGATACCGTATCAACTGGGATAAATCTCTGAGGCATCGGCTGTCAGGGCCTCCCCTGGATCTGGGTGAGGTCTGTGAAGGGCTGGTCTGGAAAGAAACCTTCCGATATCTGGGCGTCTGGATTACGACATCAGAGACGGAGTTCATACGTTTGAATATACAGACTCAGTTAGAGCACTGCATGGCGATGTGGCGCATTGGAGGACTCTACCGCTCTCTCTGATGGGGCGAGCCGTCCTCTTTAAAATGATGGCTCCTCCCCGCCTCCTTTATGTATTGCAGAGTGCCCCCTTCCCAGTCCCGGAGAGGATTTTTCGGGTAATAGATTTGAAGATCCGTGCACTGCTTTGGGGAGGTGGATGCCCTAGAATCGTGTTGAGGAAGCTCCAGAGAGGGGTATACGAGGGGGGCTGGCTGTCCCTGATATTAGACTCCACTATTGGTGAAAGTTAATGGGTGGATGTTCGCCCCGATGGAAGAACCAGCCTACAGAGTAGACCGCATGGTTCTGGGGAGTGGTACCTACTTTGATGCGCTCTATCATAAGGGTAGGCGCAGATTACCCCCGCTGCCTCAGACGGCTGCAGTGGTAGGAGCTTGGAGGAAGTCGTCAAAACTGGGGAGGTGAAACTCATGGTACGAACTCCGTTGTGGGTCGGGGACTATCTTCCCGAGGTGACGAAACTGAAGGGCCTTGGCAGATGGAGTCTGATTGATATTGACGTGCTAGGAGACCTCGGGAAAAGCGGAGACATGCTTGAGTTCTCTACTTTGCAGGAGGAATTCCAGATGGGAGGGGGGAGTTCCTATACTATCAACAAGTCTGACATGCCATTCTACAGCGTCTCCAGAGGGGGGATCAGCTACCAGAATATGCCCCGCTAGAAGACAGATTGCTGCTGGACCCGATGATAGATAAGGCCATCTCCCTCACGTACAAGAAGCTCATTAATTACATCCCTGATCCCCTGGAACCGATCCAAGAAAAATGGGAGTCTGATGTTGGGTTGTTAGAGGAGGATGACTGTCAAGAGGCACTGCAGAGCCCTAGGGAAGTAGCAATCCGAACAAGGTTTAGATTGGTCCAGTTGTGCATTCTAGGGGTTACTTTTAATGAAGACCTCTCTCTTAAAAGTCAGATGGGGACGGTGGTATCCTCAAGTTTTTTTCAACTCTGTAAGATCAGGAAGATTGCCCACCTGTTAACCTACTCTGCTCTGATCCAAGTCATCATCGCTATCGTGCTGTCCCGCCTGGACTACTCCAACAGTTTGTATTTGGGTCTTCCAGCCGGGCAGCTCAAGAGACTACAACTGGTTCAGAACCAAGCGGCCAGGTTGATTTGCAAGATACCCAAGTGGCAGTCCATCAGGCCGGGTCTGGCCGGTCTCCACTGGTTGCCAGTAGCACAGAGAGCAACCTTTAAAGCCGGATGCATTATCTTTAGGGCTCTACAAGGTAAGGGCCCTGGATTTATTAGCAGCCTGCTTGTCAGGTACACCCCCTCACGCGCTCTTCGCTCGGGTCACAAGAACTTGTTAGTTGTGCCTCGAATTAGGAAACAACGCCAGGGAGGCGGTTCTTTTCACTTTCTAGCCTCCTCCCTATGGAATTCTGTGCCACTGACACTGAGACTCCATGAAGACCTTTTGGTTTTCAGACAAGCTTTCAAAACTTGGCTTTTTAGGCAAGCCTACCCATAGTTAACTTCTGCCTCTTTTTTGTTGTTGTGTTATGTCTCTGCAAATCTTCCAATAGCGCCATGAAGCCTACGGGCGTACGTGCGCTCAATAAATTCTATTTAACATAACATAACATAACATCCTGCACCGCTCCTACACTCCCTGCACAACACAATATCGTATTGGGTATGCTGACTCTAGGTTCTGTCTGCGAGGCTGTGGAGAGGAGGGCTCCTTTTTCCACATTTTATGGGACTGCGCCAGGATCCGGGCGTACTGGTCTAACCTGGCTGCCATAATGTCCGAGGTGATTGGGGTGGAGGTCCCGATGGAAGCCAGATGGCATATCCTAGGAGTAACGAATGACATTACCAGGCTGAAATGGGATAAGAGCTGGCTGGCGCTGGCAAGCATGGTCGCCAAGAGAAACATAGCCCGCTTGTGGGGTAGTGACCTCCTACCGACTGTGGAAGAATGGGAACATGACCTGGACTGGTGCCAAAGGACGGAAAGAGTGATTTACAAGAGCAGGGGGTGTCCTAGGAAATGGGAAAAGATATGGGGGGCGTGGAGGAGGTATAGAGGGGAAGTGTGGGATACTCAGGCTGCCTCATTACAGCCCTGAGGTTTTGTATGGATTCCGATCTGTTTCTGTAGAATCATGATGTTCATATTGATTTGTATGTATCTATCTGCCGCATGTATGTCCACCTGCCATTAACTACTATATAAAACGCTATTTTCATGAGAGCCTATATTCTGAATAAAAGGTTTTTAAAAAACTTTACTCCTCGTAAATGCCCTTTGTGAATACCAAAATTCATAAAGTTAGACCGATGTCTCAGTTTAACTTAAGTTTTAGTAAAAAAGAGAAGGGAGGCCTCCTTTATGTGGGTATGAGGGACAAGGAGGATTGAATGAGAAAACGCAAGGAGAGTCCCTGGGTTGTGTACTAACTTTGGAACCTAAGTGTAGTGCATGTGTACCAAAAAGCTATGCCCCAGTACTGGAAAATGCATTCATAATGACACAGTAATACACCAAGTTTTTAAAACATAAATGTAAAATACGAAATCAAGAACCTTAGATGTTGTTGTTTTATCAAATAAATTTACAGTTTATTACAATATTCACAAGGTTAAAAACAATCATATGCACAGATAAAAATTAATAAAATATCACAATGAGTTAAAAACAATGAGTTTCAGGAGTCACAGTTTGTTTTCGTTGTCGACGCTGCGTTTCGGTGAATCTTGTGATACCACCTTCCTCAGGACAAACAAATTTCTATAAAGAGACATTAAAATTAGAGGACATCCATTTTTGTGCATATCGAGCATCTAGAGCTCTTCTTTTTTTCAGACAGGCATTAGTTCAGACATATTTTAACCTTTTATATTCAGTAAACAACAAACTAAACGTCATGATACTTGGTCGAGGTCATAGTTACATAATAAGGTTCTACAAGGTATATCAGTTAGGGCAATTTTGGTACAAAAGACTATCACTATGGTCTCCATAGTACTGTTGGCTAGGCAACACATGTATCAGGTAGCTTCTCAATGGAAATGAGTGCGAAGCATACCTGTGTGGGAATTCTTCAAAAGTCCTCTTCTGATCAATTGCGAGGAACTTCTCATATATCAATTGGCGAAAATGGCTTCCTGTTTCTTAATTTACAGGGTGCTATTTCTATAACGGAATATGATGAACATCAGTACTTCATTTAATGTCCATTACTATTTTTTTTTTTTTTTTTTTTTTTTTTTTTTTTTTTTTAAAAGGTGCTCAATGTAAGCAGGAATTCATAAATTACTCTGGTTACCTGTTTAGGATTCAATGATCTGTATTGTAGAGGTTACCGGAGGGGTGCCACCGATTTTGAATTAGGGGACTATTAGGATTGAAAAAGATAGGAAAAAATGGGCCTCATTATTAGTGTTTGGACCGATAAATCTGTCCTATCTACACCGGAGGGATTACTTCTAAGATATGAGACTCACCTAACATAAGGGTTATGAATAGTCCTTCGTTTCTGAGTTAAACCGCGCTGCTGGATGCTTTCAATTATATCCAAAGCGTTGGGTACAGAACACTCACGGTTGGTTTATCATTCAACCTGTTGGGAACATATAATATATGTCACAATTAGTAATCGCTAGGGTTTTTTTCAGACATGACAAAAGGGTTTGGTTATTGCTGGTTTTAATGGTATCTATTCTGTTTACAAGGAGTTACAGGGGAAGCCAAGGTGCCCGAAGTAAATATAGCTCCGAGTATTATATAGCTAAAAGGCGCCTTGAGTTAGAAAAATGCCGCAGTTCGAATTACAGATGTCGGCATTACGAGGATAAAACGGCCAGGCTCGCGCTCACCTTTTGTATTCGTGTCGGCCTCCTTGCTCCCCTCTCGGTCCTTCCTGCATCTGTTAAAGTGCTCGATCTGCCAAAGATAAACAGGGTCTTCCGACTCCTGTTTAAAAAGGATTTAGTTTCCCGGGAAAAACGTCCAATTCGTGACGTCATGGGTAATTAGCCAATCGGAACGGTCTAACACTTCGAACTACAATTGTAGTTTCCTTGTCCCGAGACACGTGACCTACGGTCTATTAGTTACCGTATTCAGATTCTATTGGTTAACGGTAACTACGGACACAATGTTGCTGCACGAATGAGCACCCTAGTTTGGTAGGATGCCGGTAACCAAGGGCGCAATGGATTTGCTTGTTTACTAATGCAATCCGAATTAGTGGCTAACCAAGGGGAACTTAAATCTGCGTTCGTGTATTAAAACTAAAAGTCGCCATGTGCGAGTAATGGTTGGGAATATTACAGACATGAGGGAAGGACTATAGAAAGGATTTACTGCAAAATCCTTTCCCAGTCTTCCTTGGAGTTTAGTCCATTGTTTACAGAGTTAAAGCGGGACATGTAAAATTGTTCCCGTTTTTTCCGTTTAAGGGTGATGTTTCCCCCTCTGGTGTTTTGGGTAATAGATTCTAGACCGCACCATTTTAGTTCATTAATTTTGTGGTTGGCCACTTGCCAATGTTCAGTAAGCGGTGCTCCTTGTTTTTTACATCTAATGGCGGACTTATGTTCATTTAACCTCAGTCTGATTTCTCGCGACGTTTCACCTACATATACTAATTCACATGGGCATTTAATTAGATATATTATATTTTTAGATCTACAGTTGATGAATGATTTAGTAAAATGTTTGGTTTTGTTGTGTTCAATTGGATTGCCTTTCATTACTTGATCACAATTGGAACATTTGCTACAAGGAAATGTACCTGTAGGTAGGGGGTTGTTATCTATGGTTCTTTGTAGTTGATTATTCTCCCTATAAGTATGGACTACACTATTTCTGATGGTTTTGTTCCTTCTAAAGGCAATGATGGGTTTAGGGATTGGTGGTTGACTCGTGTTCGTGGTTATTAAATTCCAGTTTCGGTTAATAATGTTTTTAATTCTATTGCTAACACCACTGTAGTTAGTAATGAAGACCAGTCTTTTGTCTGTTTCTGGATTGTTGGCCTTCTTCTGGAAAAGGTTGTCCCTATTGAAGTATTTCGCTCTTTTTAGTGCCTGGTTAACCATCTTTTTTGGGTATCCCCTGTCTGCAAGTTTTTTGGCCAGAATTCCTGCGTGGTATAGAAAGTCTTTGTTGGTGGTACAGTTACGTTTCAATCTCAAGAATTGTCCAAACGGGATGTTATTTTTCTGACAGGGAGGGTGGTTGCTGTGATAATGCAACATGGTATTTTTATCTGTCTTTTTAGTGAATAACTCTACCTGCAAGGTGCCTGTTACGTGTTTGATTAAGATGTCAAGGAACTCACATTGTTTCTGGTCCACATGACTAGTGAATTTTAGGTTGGTATCTCCTAGGTTCAGCCAGGTTATAAATTCTTGCAGTGATTCCAGGGTTCCTGTCCATATGAAAAAGATATCGTCGATATACCTCGACCACATCGAGATATTCTCGTAAAATGGGGCGGCTACATTAAAGATATGTTTTTCTTCGAATTGGGATACATACAAACAAGCCAGGCTGGGAGCACAGGTGGCTCCCATGCTGGTCCCTTTTGTTTGCCTGTAGAAGTCTTTCTCGAAAATGAAAATGTTGTTTTTTAGCACTATAGTCACACAGTCTACGATAAAGGTTTCATGTGCTGTAGGATCATGATGGTCATGGCTTAATATGGTACTGATAGTATTTATGGTATTGTCCTGAGGTATATTAGTATATAGAGCTTCTATATCAAGTGTCACAAGGTACTGGGAGTCAGGATTAAAGGGAACATTTTCTAATTTTTTGATGATTGCTGCAGTGTCTCTGATATATGCCTTTTGTTTGGTGACGTGTGGCTGGAGAAAAATGTCGGCATATTTGCTTAATGGTTCAGTGAGCGAACCAATGCTCGACACTATAGGTCTCATAGGTGGATCTTCAGGGTTTTTATGAACTTTTGGAAGTCCATAAAGGGCCGGTATAGTGGGATTATCATTGCGTAAGAATCTGTGTTCCTCTTCGCAAATGATGTCTTCTTCTTTTGCCAAATCAAGAAGGTGTCTAATGCGTGTTGCTAGATCCTGCCACTCTTGTTTGCTAGATTTACAATAGTGCTCTGAGTTGTTAAGAAGCACTTGCATTTTTTCTTTATAATAAGAAGATGACATAACCACAATGCCACCGCCTTTATCGGCCGGTTTGATTGTCAACATGTGATTGTTCTCCAGTTCCTTCAATGCCTCTTTCTCTTTCTTATTAAGGTTATGCTGTACCCAGTTTTTCTGATCTAGTACATCTGAGACACTTTTGGTTACCGCTATTTCGAAGGCTTCTATTTGTTTATGAACTTGACCCAAATGAGGGGTCCAAGTGGATTTAGGTTTAAGCCCTGACTTGTTAGGGTGATCTACCTTTTCTTTACCTTCGAAAAAGGACATCAGTCTAATTTTTCTAAAAAATGTTTGGAGGTCCCTTTCCAAGGTGTATTTGTTAACTGGAGATGATATCGCATACCCTAGACCTTTTTCTAGTACCTGGATTTGGGTGGGGGAAAGTATGGTGTCAGAGAGGTTGATTATGGGCGCCTTTTCTATATGTCCCATGTTTTCTGACTCCTTGTGTGGGGTCTCTGCTGATGTTGAGGCACATACTTGCCCCTGCCTCTCCCTCCCCCTCTCTGTTGAGTGAAATTCTGACGTTGATCTAAAAAAGGAAGTGATGGTTTGATCGGACCTTTAGAACTATCCTGTTCTTTGTTGCTATTACGGATATCACTTTGTCCTTCGTTCTCACTATCCGTGCTGGTATAGGAGGTGTCAAAAAATCTGACTTTCTTTTTCTGGTGGAAATTTTGGCCTTGGTTTTGTTGCCAAGGTTTTCGGTAGTGAGAAGTCTCTCGTGGTCTATCGTAAAAGTCCTTTTGTAAATAAGGGTATGTGATCTCGGGATTGTATTTTGCCACATCATTTTTGAACTTATTGCTTTTCTTATTGAATAGATAGTCTCTATATCCATCAACGTCTTTTTGAATCTCTTCCAGTTTTTTGATTGCATCATCTAGGGCTGAATTTTCTCTAAGTTTTTTCTCCATTTCTTTGATCTCTTCTCTCTCAACTATTAAAATCTCCGCGGCTGTTTCTATAATTAAAAGCATCCAGTCGCGGCTGCATCTATTCGCGACAAATGTCCATTTTTCTATAAATTTAGGGTTCCCTATAAATATACCCGGTTCATTAGTTACCTGTAAACCTTTAGGTATAATTCCATGTTTACAGTAATCTATCAAAAAGTCGGAATGCAATTCCGTCCGTATTATTTTTTTCTTGCTATTCCATAACTTCCGCCACTCTTCCTCATCTGTGTTATTGACTTGAACAGATGATATATTTTTTGTAGCTCCATTAATTATTTTGTTGAATTGATCTTCGTCATAGCTCAAGATCTTCATACCTTCCATATAATACTCGGAGCTATATTTACTTCGGGCACCTTGGCTTCCCCTGTAACTCCTTGTAAACAGAATAGATACCATTAAAACCAGCAATAACCAAACCCTTTTGTCATGTCTGAAAAAAACCCTAGCGATTACTAATTGTGACATATATTATATGTTCCCAACAGGTTGAATGATAAACCAACCGTGAGTGTTCTGTACCCAACGCTTTGGATATAATTGAAAGCATCCAGCAGCGCGGTTTAACTCAGAAACGAAGGACTATTCATAACCCTTATGTTAGGTGAGTCTCATATCTTAGAAGTAATCCCTCCGGTGTAGATAGGACAGATTTATCGGTCCAAACACTAATAATGAGGCCCATTTTTTCCTATCTTTTTCAATCCTAATAGTCCCCTAATTCAAAATCGGTGGCACCCCTCCGGTAACCTCTACAATACAGATCATTGAATCCTAAACAGGTAACCAGAGTAATTTATGAATTCCTGCTTACATTGAGCACCTTTTTAAAAAAAAAAAAAAAAAAAAAAAAAAAAAAACAAATAGTAATGGACATTAAATGAAGTACTGATGTTCATCATATTCCGTTATAGAAATAGCACCCTGTAAATTAAGAAACAGGAAGCCATTTTCGCCAATTGATATATGAGAAGTTCCTCGCAATTGATCAGAAGAGGACTTTTGAAGAATTCCCACACAGGTATGCTTCGCACTCATTTCCATTGAGAAGCTACCTGATACATGTGTTGCCTAGCCAACAGTACTATGGAGACCATAGTGATAGTCTTTTGTACCAAAATTGCCCTAACTGATATACCTTGTAGAACCTTATTATGTAACTATGACCTCGACCAAGTATCATGACGTTTAGTTTGTTGTTTACTGAATATAAAAGGTTAAAATATGTCTGAACTAATGCCTGTCTGAAAAAAAGAAGAGCTCTAGATGCTCGATATGCACAAAAATGGATGTCCTCTAATTTTAATGTCTCTTTATAGAAATTTGTTTGTCCTGAGGAAGGTGGTATCACAAGATTCACCGAAACGCAGCGTCGACAACGAAAACAAACTGTGACTCCTGAAACTCATTGTTTTTAACTCATTGTGATATTTTATTAATTTTTATCTGTGCATATGATTGTTTTTAACCTTGTGAATATTGTAATAAACTGTCAATTTATTTGATAAAACAACAACATCTAAGGTTCTTGATTTCGTATTTTACATTTATGTTTTAAAAACTTGGTGTATTACTGTGTCATTATGAATGCATTTTCCAGTACTGGGGCATAGCTTTTTGGTACACATGCACTACACTTAGGTTCCAAAGTTAGTACACAACCCAGGGACTCTCCTTGCGTTTTCTCTAACTTAAGTTTTAGTCTTAAGTCTATCTGAGACCAAAACTTAAGTTAGACTGAGACAAAAGTCCAACTTTACTACTCGTAAATGCCCTTTGTAAATACCGAAAGTAGGTATGGTCCTTTCCTTTTTACCCTTGTCATATTACAGACACAGTCACAGAGGGAAAAAAGCTGTCAGAAGTTGAGCTGACTCTGTGACATATGCAAAAGGCACACTTTCAGATGGCACACTGTCTGCCTACTCCCCCTAGGAAAAACTTAGGAAGATGGGCATGGCGGTGATAAGGACCACCTGGCACCCTTCTGTAGACGGATGCTGTTCAGTACTGCACCGGTCAGCAGGGAATGCCTTCCTCTATTTAAAGAGGGGTAGGTCCATCTACAGTGAAAGTCTGAGCCGCAGTTTCAAACGTCAGTACTGCTTTTCCGAAATGCACTCTCTGCAGCCGCTGCCTGGGCAGGTAAGAGCAGTGGAGCTGGGTTGGTGGGGGGGGTATTCGACAGACTACCACGACGGAAAATTAAACACATATTTCATTTTCCCTTGTTGTTGTCTTTCAAAATCCCCCCCCCCCTCCCTACTGGTCTTACTTGCACGGGCCACAGATGACTCTCTTTAGTGCCAGTAAGAACTGTTAGAGTTTGTGCCTATGCTGAGGACAGTGAGTTTTATGTGTAATCAGGTTCATTGCAGCGGCCCATGCCAGGTGCAACTAGTTTAGTGTGTGCCAGAGTGCAAACAGGGACACTGGGCCAGATATGCAATTCAGGCCACATGTGCAAATATAAGCACTGGAGATTTGATTCAGTAATAGAGACTTCACTGGGAAACCAATTATGCCACAATCTGTTTTTTTAAATAAATTACACCGTGTTCCTGGGTGGATGTTTCTTCTTCACTTCCAACGGCTGACAGGCAGCCTTTCTAAGCAAATACCTACGTATAAATAGTAAATCAGGTAGAGTGGCACCAGAGCCCAGGGATTTAAAAATCCAACTGTACTCCTGTCTGAGTGTATTTTACAGCACTGCTAGGGGCAGGGGCATTTTCCTTGCTTGCATTAGGGCCAATGGCACCCCTCACTTATCTCTGTGACTTCCATACTGGGACCCTAAACACCTTATTAAATGTTCTCCAGTTATTTTTGTGAGGTTCATGTCAATCATGTGGAGACAGTTCACCCTGTGAAACTCTAACTTCTACAGAACCTGCGACCCGTTTGAAAGATCCCCCGAACTGAAGTGTTCAAAGAACATCGAATTCTTGTCAGACAGAGGACTTCTTTAAAGTCGTTTCTAGGTGCTAGCCAATATTTGGCTTGTTTAACAAGCTTCTCTGTGATGACTTCTCTCATCATAGCTGACTGCCTAAAAGGAAAAAACTCAAAAGATGAATGAGTATGCTGTGTGCGCCTGCGAATGCTGCAACATAGTTTGTTTAACAATATATTTAAAATAAAACAATAAATTATCATATCATTAAAGTTAACCACATTTTAAGAACAAGATCCGTAAGAGAAAAACTCCAAACAAAAGTTAAACAATACCGCAGATTATAAAGAGTGCAAATGGTTTCTAAAATTCACGGAATGAATACCATAGATACTGTATAAAAGACTGCCATTGGCCCCCTTTACAAACAAGAGTCCATTTATCACAAGAACACCTTAGCTTTCCTCCCTCACCAATTTGTCCTATTGTGTACTCAATGCAGAAAAAGAGGGGATCCAGCTGGATCCCAGATCCGCCAGCTATTATTGTGCTTGATCCAAGCTTGTACTAGTAAAATGTGCATTGCTACCACGTGACCAGGGTTCATGCGTGGGTATCTGGTCCAGTCTAGACATTCTCTTTGTATCCTGGAACTTATAGCACTCGTTTTGAAATGGAAAAATATACTTACAAGTCCAAGAATGCAAGGACAACATATTGAAGGGAGCATCTAGTCATGCATGGATCTGGGAAACTTGGCAGGCTGAATGTGGATGACACAGGGAACCCATTCAGCAGTATGTGGTCTGCATTCTGTTCAGAGCAGCAACCTGGAGACAGCTAGGGGCCTTTCTATTTTTCACATCCAGCTGGACCCAAGTTTAAAGAACCATCAGCTTCTTTTGTTAGGTATAATCCTGGCTGGGAGCCAAATACCCACATTCCCAGTGCAATGAAGGGAAACAAGTCACACATCTTATTATAACTTCACAAATACTTAAGGGAAACTATGATTTGGAGGCAGGCTTTTGACTTTGTTCAACCCCTAAATGTAGGAGGTATGCATTCACAGTAGGCATGTCAGAAGTACCAGACTGGAGGGGTAATTACACATATAATGATTTAAAGAGCACTTAATTATTATTTTTCTATTTACTTTTTTGTATAGGGCTGCTTGCCCCAAAGTAGGGAGCCAGAGCACTTTAAATCAGGCACACATTACATAACTCATCCAAGTGGGTAAATCAATGTGCAGGATATGTACATTGAGGGTTATAAGGTGTATAAGCCACATATCTCCAAGGCTGGTAGGCATTTTATGTTAGGACTGCATGGTTAGGAGAAACACAAAGTCAGAATTTAAAATGTAACATAGTTGATGGGGTTGTCTCTACTAATAGGAAATTGTTACTACCTGAACAAAATGACAGCATAATGAGGATAAAAACAATAAGGTTCTAAACCCATGCCTTGCAATTCAGATTCATCTCTTTAATGCCAGTTCATGACACACTATGCTATATTAGAAGCATTGCAACTCATGGCCTATATTTAGCTAAGGGATCTTTTTGGTAAAAGCAGTAACCCACTTACCTATTTACATAAAATACAAATCTGTGATCTGCATGTTACACAATGTGCTTTACTAACCCCTATGCTACGTTATGAGTCAAATCTGTGTATTGACAAAACACAAAACTCTCTAGGTAGTGTAATAAAGACCAGAGCTATCTTACTTGTATTATCATCCCATAAAAATGCTGTGGACACAAAGATCACTGCAGAAGGTGTCATAACCCTCATATAATATTTTAAAATGCATCCTCTTTGTGACCAATTAAGTGAGCCAGAACAGATTTACTCTCACATTTTTCCAAATTCTTTGGGGCAGAGTTTTTAGAAAATAAAGGCAGAACTTGAATGTCAGACTCTGCTTTTCAAGACTCCCTTCCTTGACTCCACCCCCTTTCCCCTGCCACATTTTGACACCCAGTTTAAGGGTTTTCAGAGTAATTGATTTCCATTTCCAGGACTGAGTGTACAAAATGCAAACATTGGCCATCATTCTAAGTTAAAAAAACAATGTCTGCATCTGGCTTTTGATAACAAAGTCAGTGTCAGTCAGAAAAACTTTATTTGGTTAATAAAAACCATAAAAGCAAACACATGAAAAAAAAACACAACCATAAAAATATGTTATCATACAAGAAGGGAAACCAATGTAAATACAGTGAAAAACAACTGTAAATTCATATCATATGTACATAACTTAAAATCGTCATTTCAGCCAGGTAACCTGTTTCTGATTCTAAGAACTCCTACCAAAAAACTTGCTATATTTAAACCTATTAAAGGACTTGTCAACATTTGTATATGTACCTGAGGTGGTTTAACTTGCTCAAAACATTGCTCCTTTAATATGGGGACGATTTACCATTACCATTGCCATAAGGCTCTATGATGATCACAGAAAAAGATGAAATGCAAAGTGTCATGTGGCGAGAAATTGGCACAAGAGCATGGACCTGTGTCTTCCACCTTATGTTTGCCTTGAAGAACTGCCATAAGACCTGTGTAACAGATTTAATCTAAATCTTGTCAACAGTGGCGATGATGGGTTAATGTGACTGGTGCTAAGTACGGTTCCACATAGGGGCACATTTTTATCATAATGTAGGACCGAACAGTGAGTTTAGTAAACTCCAGCACCTCTTTTTCTGAACCGGTGAGAGAGAAAATGCACCTTTACCCAGTTGTAATAGCATGCAGGTTCTCAAAAGAATCAGGACGACCCAGTTTACTCATTACATCCTTAATATATTCAACCCATGGAATATGTCACGCCCTGTCTAATGTCAGGCAATCCTCATAACTGCTCGATTAGGGGCTAGAACTTGATTACACATACTCTAATCCATCTGATCAAGGGTGCTAGCGCCAATAGGTCACCAATATAGCCCAACCCAAACTCTTCATGAATTATATGTGAGGGTACTGACTGTGGAACAGCTAACAACAAACTGTAAATCCATGATGTCCAGATATCGCTACGATAGCTGCCGACTGAGATACACTTGCCTGATTAACCTTAATGTGTGCCTACACCGACATAACCAAACAAGTCCAGGATGCTAACTTGTCTGGCTCCCCTATACAAATTGACGTGCCCAGAAAAGCTCCCTGCCTGGTTATACCTTATCGCGGCAACAAGATCCAAGTGTAGTTCATGTAGGAAATTGACTATATTATGGTCCACCCCAATGTCGACCAACACCCTCCACAGTTTAGATATATTTACTCAATGGAATGCGGAGGTGAGATCCAGGAATGCCATAAATACCACACCTTTCTTTGCCTCTGCACGCCTGATCCTCGACGTCCCGCGCTGCGACCACATCACCCCACACCTGAGGAACCTGCACTGGCTCCCTGTCGACAGAATAATCTCCTTCAAGCTCCTGCCCCACACACACAAGGCACTCCACAAGACCGGCCCAGCCTATCTCAACAGTTGACTCTCCTTCTACGTACCCAACAGGAATCTCCGCTCCGCAGACCTCTCCCTGGCTACCATCCCACGCATCTGCAGAACCACAGCCGGAGGCAAATCCTTCTCCCACTGCGCCACCAAAACCCGGAACACCCTCCCCCTCATCCCACGACAAACCAAAGACCTTCTAACCATTAGGAGACAACTCGAAACCTGGCTGTTTGACCAGCAGCAGCAGTACCCCCTTCCTCCCCACCCCTCAGCACCTTAAAACCCTTGCGGGTATGTAGTGTGCTTTACAAATTATATGATTGATTGATTGATTGAACTGTGTATTTGCCGATAATTAATTGTAGGTTCAGGCATTGGTCCAGGTCGCCTTTTACCTGCCCGAACCCATATTGAAGACCAGAAATCATATTGCTCTACTCAGACCACTCCATTCGCCTAGAAAGGATGACTCTCACTAAAACCTTAACGTCTGCGTATTTGAGGGAGATCAGCCAGTAGCATCTCAGGTATGATCTTAGCACCTTTTTAAATACAGAAACAATTATAGACATAGACTAAGTCTTTACCTTCCTCCACACTGCGTTTCCTATACAAGTTAACATTTTTGCCCAAACTTGCAAATCACATTTGAATAGATCCGCAGGGAACCCATCTGGGACTGGTGCTTTCTCCTTGGACAGGGTTATGATACTTCAGAAATCTCCCCAACTCAAGGTGTAGTCACTGCTCCATTCAACCTAATTCAGAGTGTTGGTAGCTTCCATTACATGTTCATAGATTCCCTTGAAGTGTGAGACCCAGATACATGGGGCAATGATGCAATCCATCACAATTAAAAAATTGCCTATTGATCACCTCCCAGAACTTTGCGCTATTTAGGGGCAGATCCTTCGTAATGGCAGAGGCGCATCGCCCCACTCGTCAGAGTCAGTCACAAAAAATAAAATGATAATAAAACAGTATAATTTCATTTTTCCTTGACTGATTCTGACACGCGTTCAGGATTGGGCGGGGCCTGGGCCCTGACAGGCACGTGGTTGCACTTAGGAGTGCGCATGTATGTGCCGTCCAAACATACCATGCGCACTTCTATTCCTCCAAATCAGCTATGTTTACAGCCGGGTTTGAAAAATATTGCAGGCTCACAGGCCCTCCTAGAGCCGCACCAGCATTGGCTGAGACGCCTTAGCCTTCCCCGAGACTGCTGAGAGAACTCCGAGGCTGCGGTGGCCGTCGGTGTTGGAGAATGCGGGAAAAAGGTACGTTTAAAAAAAAATATTTGTTTTCCTCCTCCCCGCTCGACCGTCTGTCACTCCCTTTGGGTGGTGGCGGCCGCCACTGGAGCTAGTATACAAAACACTTTCCTGCAGGAGTCCCTCACAAGCTCTCTCTTTAATTTATATTTTTTGGGCAGCCAGGACTTGTTTATATGCTTTCCTCACCATAACTATAATGTTCCTATACTTGGGAGTGTGACCCAATGCCCTCATCAAGTCCTGATGTGCTCTTGAACAGGTGTGATCAGACAATCTCTCCCCCTCTATGGCCTTTTTACCTGTTGGCATTTCTGAGATTCTTGGCAACCTGACCACAAATCCTATGAAAGGTCATCAGAACCTCCAAATCAGTAATGATATCATGTTCACATACACTGTAGAGATTAATGGCAAAGGACTCTGGTATGACCTTACCCCATTTGATCCGACAATCATGATCCTTAGTAGTGATCTCCCGATCCTCTTCCCCCGCATCGCACTTGTCGGTTGCTCCTATTTCCCATTTATTTTAAGGACAAGGGGATAATGATAGCTAACATTACTTCTTTTAATCTCAACATTTTTAACCTGTTGGATCATGGCAGCAGAAATTGAGACACAATCAATTATCAAGTTAGATCCTCTCCCACTAAAAGATGGGATAGGTTCCACTGCCCATTTGTTAGTAATTCACTGCAGATTACCATCAGCAAGAATATTCTCTAACAACTCTCCTTGTAGGGTATGATCAAAACAAGCAACTTCAAAATTCTCAGAAAATTGATCATCATATATTAGACAACCCAACGGGCACACATGAACATTAAAATCATGTAAAATAAGCACCAAATATATTGAGCTCTGACTTTCTTCCTAGAAACTGAGGAAGCTTTGAGACGTTGCAAATGCTCAAGAGAATTATAAAATTGATAACCACTTAGTTTGGGGCTTTATTGAAATCTAGCTGGACAGACAAAATATTTTTTGTTATTAATGCCTGTGATATTCCAACTGAGTACTTTAAGAATAGGTCCTGGGCTTTTTTAAATCTCCTGCGGGAGGCAGGCTTTCACACTCTAACTGCTCTCCTTTACCTGGTTCTTCCCAACACCAGTGTCATTCAGTCACTCAATACAATCAAAACCACTCCAGGACCGAAACCTGCTTGTTAAGTAGATCGGCCTAAGCTGGTCCTTCTCCCCCCTCTCCATTCCATCATCCATTCCACCTTTTAACTTTAATATCCTGTCTGAGAGAGAAGACTCACTGTGAGGGTAAAAGAATCCCAGGCGATAGGCTATAATGCCTGTAACAGACTTATGATCACTTGCTCTATGAGATGATAGGCTTCTTGTGACATCCTGGTGCCTAATATTTCTATACAGTTCCCCTCAAGTTCTTTTTTCCTAACACCAACCCATCCCACTCTTCTAGCCATTATTAAATGTGAGAATGCTTGCTGCCCATCTCCCATAAAGGTATCACGCCAATGCTTCTCCTTGAACATGAGCTCGGGAGTATATTTTTCTACCCCTGCTTTCAGTGGTTTAACACCCCACAATATGACAAATATTGACGTAACTCTGGCAGGAGCTGCAGCCTAGTGAAGATACCAAATGGTTTCATCCTTTTTATCAGGAAATTAACTCTTTGGCTCCTGATTGTCTCAGTGGTCCTGGGGTGTCACCTCACCTGTATTCTGGGAGCTATGAGGTACAAATCCTTGGTCCCCCACCCGCCCAGTGGATTTCAGCGGTAGATTACAGCATTCCCTGGAGGCTTTTCTGTGGCCCCCACCATAATTCCCATGCTCTGCAGAATAATTGTCAGCAGAGCCAGAAACACGGCGAGTGGAATAGATTGACCTACTGTGGCGGTCTTCAGGAGCCCTCTGCACGCTCTTCTAACTGGAAGGCAACTGTGCACTCCCAAGCCCTGCTATCAAGGCTTTCAAATTATCCACATATAATTCAATGGCCTCCAACTTTGAATTGAAGCCCTCCAGTGAGCTAAATAACATTTTAACAATGTCATCACAAAGGGCCTTAAGCGTAGAGCCCAGGAGAGATTTCAACTGCCATTCAACAACCTTCGAGTCAATTAAGGCGGCACTGGGAGAGGGAGTCACCAAGTCGATAAGTAACCCCTTGTCTTTGTTGGGTATCAAGAAAGAGCTCCCATTGTTTTCAGGGATTTTTTCCCTTTATTTTGACCCACTACAGTCTGTATGCCATTTTGCATTCCAACACTAAATTGGGCCACAACAGAAGACATTCCCGCCCCTAGAATATCGGTTATCACCAAAATCCTATAGACCTCACTTGGGGGTATTGTAGGGCACTCTTCCTTTGTCCTGCCACGAACACTGGAGCCAAGTGGCCTGGGAGATTTGAAACAATTGTTTACACTACACCCCAGTCTTTGTTCAGCATTTTGTATTTCCTCTTTTAAAGCCCCTCCCTAGGCCCCTCCCAATACAATATAGAACATAGTGAATGCGCGCTTAGGTGTTTTTTTTTATTAATTAAAGTCTGTATCCTGGCAGCCTGTTATCTTTCCCATGCTCGTCATAAAGTCCACAAAGCAACATTAAGGTGGGTGGCCCTGCCCTGCTTCTTTCTGGTTCTGACAGGTGCAGGACAGGACCGGCCTGCGCCCTGCCTGGGCACTTGCCCAGGCACACCCCACGCACATCCTGTGCTGCTGGGGACTAGCAGCCCTTCAGTGCTAGTCATTGCCGATGTGGGGCACCAGTGACTCCGCCTCTGCAATGCACGTTGGGCATTGTAGTATGCCCTGTGCTTCTGGTACAATGTGCTCATGAAAGAGATGGCGGGCGAGTTATTTCTGGTACAAAGATCCAATGAAATTGCCCCCCCCAAATGATGTGCGAGCCACCATTGCAGCCTGAAGCCCCCACGGAGCTTTATCAGTGATAAAATGTTTTCTATCCCGTGATGGTATTAGGGCTGGACAGGTCATTCTGCCACTCAGGCATTTCTACCCTATGCTACATGTTATAGGGTTAATTTCAGAGCAGGACTGGCTGCTATGACCCATTCTATCTGTTGCCTCCTGCAGCTTGGCACTGATTTAAGCATTTTTTTCCGAGCGCTGATTTAATTTCTTTCATCTCTGGATATTACCTCCGCAAAGTTCATCCTAATTGGATTTTCGTAGGGTATTTCCTCCTCATTCCGATTTACATATGTTGATAATGGTGAAAATCTGTGCAGTTAAAGGGCAGTGAAACCGCATTGGCACGTTGTTCCCACTCCAGTTCTCAGTAGTGAGCAAAGTAAGCATGCATACATCGATGCGCACGCTGTCACTGCAGTGTAACAAGACCCGGCCCAATTAAAGCGCAGTATCCATCCATCCTAAGCACTGCGCCATTCAACCATCTTTTAATTGATGCATATATTCCTACTTATATACATACATACATCTGTTCCTGCGCTTATCTTAAGCATCTATGAGCGCACTCGCCTGTAGCAAGCACTGTGCCATTCATGCAGCCATACGCTTATATATGCATAGATACATCTGTCCCAGAACCAATACTAAGCATCTGTCAGCCCACCCGTCTCTCGTAAGTACTGGTCCCTGCATTCATTCATCCTTCCATCCATCAATACATTGATACATCGATCTATGTATCTATGCACTGATGCATCTGGCCATGCATCCACTCGCCCTTTATTCGACTATACATTCTTATTTTCGTGCATCGTCCGCCCCCGAACCTAAATACAGCGTATTATACTCATCCACCCACCCTCTTAAGGCATCGAAAAGGCTTGCGAAAGGCATTGACAGGCACATTTTTTTATAAAGAATAACAAAGCTTTAAGTTGCTCTTTGTGGAGCATACTTCATCACCCTTCTCTGGTGGTGTTTTAAACAAAGGTACATCTACCAAAAGAAATGTAAAGGAGCTTTTAAGTGTAAGACGTTCATTTAGAAACATAACGTTTTGTTGAGTTGTATATAGGTACACTGTTTTAAAGTGGCCATGACTGACAGATACTGAATACCTGTACTTCTTACATTTGAGAATGTAAACCAGAGAGCTAATTTGGGGTGGTGAGAACCTTGTGTTCTATATTTCCATGTGAAGCACAGTATAGGAATATAAAAGTAATTGGAAAGCTTTTATGTTCATACTAAAGAGGGGCTGTGAGAACTAAGTGAGGCAATTTAAGTGTGTGTTTTCGTAGCACTAAAACAAGACCGTATGTAAGGTGAGAGCAGGTTAGTGCTGGAGTTGCCTGCTTGTGGTCATTTGCAGAGGCGCAACCAGAGCGAAATTTCGGGGGAGCCTAATTCTTTCAGCAATAGGCAGAGTGGGGATGTAGGGGCTGTAAAAAGGGGTGAAAAAGAACAGAGTCTTCAAAAATACTATTTATAAAAGTTATTTACGGTGGGTTGCAAAGAAAGTGCTGTGGGGTGGTGGGGTGTGGCAGCGAGGTGAAAAGTATGAGGTATAGCAGTTATATATAAATTGTAAAGTAGTATGTAAATAAGTAAATAAATGAAATGAAATGAAATGAATGAATGAAATGAAAACGGGATTTCTAGAGCGCATGGCTGCCCGGGGGCGTCCCAGCGCTGGGATTGTACTAGCCACTGAGGGGGGAAGCAAAAAACGGGAAGGGAATAGGCAAATTATTGTGGGGACAGGTGGGTTTTGAGAAGCTTGCGAAATTTGTTGTGATTCGTTTCTGCTCGAAGATGGATAGGTAGGGCATTCCACAGTATTGCTGCTGCAACTGAGAAACGACGTCCTCCAGTACGGGCTTTCTTAATTTTATGTACTGTGGCCAATTTACCATGGGAGGAACGGAGAGATCTGTTGGGTTTATATGGGAAGAGCCTAGTTTTATGCAGCGGGGGACCCTGATCTTGTAGAGCTTTGTGCGTTATACATAGTGCCTTGAATTTGACCCTTTCACGGATTGGGAGCCAGTGAAGGGTCTTCAATGCAGGTTTAGCTGATGTTCTGCGGGAGGTGCCTGTCAGGAGCCTAGCAGCGGCATTTTGAGTTCTCTGCAAGATGTTCAAGGTTGCTTCAGGGGCTGCCAGGAAAAGGGCATTGCCATAATCTAGCCTCGATGATATCAGCCCTTGTATTAGGAGCTTTTGAGAGGGGGCAGGGAGCAGGGGGAGAATTTTCCTGGCTGAGCGAAGTAGGCCTACGCAGGTACCTGCGTTTTTTTTTGCCTGGGTTTTAAGAGAAAGGTCCTGTTCTAACCAGAAACCCAGACTTTTGAGCTCCGGCTTGGGTTGGGGAAGGGTCCCTAGGCAAGATGGCCACATTGCGCTGGGGAGGAGTGATGTTTGTGGTCCCAATAGCATGAGCTCGGTTTTAGAGCCGTTCAGTTTCAGTCTTGAATCACACATCCACTGATAGATCCCTTCAAGGCAGTCATGAAGGTTTTTGATTTGAGCACTCTCTAGCGAAAAAGAGACCACCATTTGGGTGTCATCAGCGTATGTGATGGTTTTTATCCCAAACGGGGAGACCACTTCATCCAGGGGGGCCATGTAGGTGTTAAATAGTGTAGGGCTCAATGAAGAGCCCTGGGGGACCCCACACTGGAGGGGGAAAAAATCGGATCGCTCATTACCTTCACAGACCTGAAAGGTTCTGTTTTTAAGGAAGGAAGTGAGCCAGCGAAGTGCGGTGTTTCTTATTCCTAAGTTGGACAGTCGCTGTATCAGGATCTCGTGGTCCACCGTATCAAATGCAGCGCTTAGATCCAGGAGGATCAGTAGCACCGTTCCCCCTGAATCCAAGATGCATCTGGCTTCCTCCATCACTTGAAGAAGGGCGGTCTCGGTCCCCTGCCCAGGACGGAACCCAGTTTGAGAAGGGCGAAGAAGGTTGTTGGCTTCTAGGAAAGCCGATAGTTGTTGATTAACAACCTTCTCCGTGATCTTACTTATCCCTGGTAATAGGGAGATAGGGCGAAGATTGGAGAAATCAAGTGGGTCGAGACCTGTTTTTTTCTGTATGGCTTTTACTACTGCATGTTTCCAGCTATGGGGAACCACTCCTTGGCTGAGGGAGGTGTTGATGAGATCGGTGGCCTGGTGTGAGATAGTGGGTCCCACTTGTTTGAGGATATGAATGGGGGCAGGATCGTTTGGAGAGCCACTTTTCATCCCTGAGAGAGTTTTAAGGAATTCTTCCCTGGTCATCTGATGGAAGCTGTCGAGGATAGGACCATTTAATGAACGAGTCAAGGTTTCAGCGGGGATTTTGTCAGATTTGGGGGGGAGGGTTTGTAGAATGGTAGTTATTTTGTTCTGAAAATAAGATGCTATTTGATTGCATGTAGCAACACAGGGTAACTGGGTTGGGGAGGGATTTGGAATTTTTAATACGTTTTTGAAAATTTTATAGGTCTCGCGGGACGAATTAGAGGTAGATTTGATTTTTTCCTCATAGAAGGAGGCCTGAGCTGACTTTCGGGCTAGTTTATAGATGTTCATTGATTTTTTATATTCTTCTTTAAAAAGTGGGTCCCAGTTTTTTCTCCATTTGCGTTCTTGAACTTTACAATTTTTCCGAAGAATCTTGAGTTCTTGGGAGTACCAGGGGGATTTAAAAGAGGTGCATTTTTTCTTTAGATTTTTCTTCGGAGCGACTTGGTCTAAGGTAGAGGTAAGCCAGTTGTTAAATTTTTTATCTGCTTTGTCTAGGTCGGGATCTGCATAAGGGGCAGAGTGAGTTAGTTTTTGCACCCAATTTTCAAGAGATATTTTGGACCAAATTCTATCCTGTTGTCTTGGGGTGAGGGTCTGGGTGTGGAATTCAAAAACCTTGGAGTCCTTTAAAAGCAATAAGAGGCTGGCACAGAACTCTGAAATATCAAAGGACAGTTTATTACATGAAGTGAGGCTGCGTCGTCCAAAGGCCATGGCAAATGAATGAGGCAGTCTGAGGAAGTCAGAAGGCTGATGCCTTATATACATTTCAGACTTACACAGTAAGCATACACAAAAGGGGGCAGTCTTGTGTTCCTGTGAGCACACAAGGAATACCTAATAAGGACATGTGGAACCAAGTGGGAGGAGCTAACAGTTTCAGAACGTAGTGAACACATTCCTATGTAAAACTTAATAAGTAACAGATGCAAACTCTACCAGGCATTTCTGAGCATGCGTGGAAGTGGAGGAGGCTAAATATATCTTGTTACTAGGCAGACTTCAGGCGCAGCTAAAAGGAAGGTAGGACAATACAGATAGTGAGCACATGGCAGCACATGGTAGTCAAGATGGCCTCCAGAAACTAAAATGGCTTCTAAAAAACGGGTAAGATAACTTCTAAATGCGAAATGGCTTCTGCTAACGCTAACCCATTTATGCTAATTTACAACAGATGGCCCTTTTAGCGTTTGCTGAAGACATTCGTATTACTCAGTAGGAACATGGAAAACAGGTGCTCATTAATTTGAACATAATTTCGTCAATTTTCTAATCCATTGCTAGATAACCATTTCCATTCTAAACATTTCAGCAAGAGTATGACCAGGAATACTAAAGAACGGGACATTAGGTCATAAGCATACATACAAACAGTAGGAAGAAATAATGACCACTATTACAGAGAAATTAGCATTTTCACAACCCTAAGCAATAGCAAATCCTAAAATCTTTCAGAAAACACTATATACTCATATAAAACAGTATCAATGCAATCCTTCAATGCTCTCAAGTTGGGTATAGATACTATTCCACAGAGAATGAACTTTTATTCTACCTAAACTAAACAGAACACTACTCTAGAATATTGCAGGCAAGACAATAAAAATTAATTCCACAACACCCAGTACTTTTAACCTTTAAGGAATCACTTTTATAACCACAACTTATGCCCAGAGTCCAATTCCAAGTCCCTCTGGCGGACTATTATTGCTCATCGAATCTCTTCATCCATCGCTGCAAGGGCCTCATCATTTCAGGCCTTCCATAGAAATGTATCTCAGCATCCGTTGGAGTGCCCCTTTTGGCAAACACTCATAGTTCAGTCAAAAGTCTCCATGTCATAAGGGCAGTGCACCAGTGTCTCTCATCTGCGGCAGACACTACGGCAGACACTACAAATGACGTGCTCTTCGTGATCAAGGGCACAAAGCATCTCGTGCAGATCCAAGCATTGTCAAGGAAACTCCTTTAGCAAATCAGCAGCACTTTCAAACTCCAACACTCCTTGTTCGGTGTCAGAGGACGCTCAAGCTGCTTGTTCATGGGCACCATAAGATAGTGCCTCTCGCCAATCTCGAATTCTCCATTTCATTTCTTTTTCGTTGGAGCAAAGGTGAAAAAGGGAACGGTGTGGCCAACTTAGACCAAGGCTCAGGCCAAGACACAGACCAAAGGACTCAAGGGCTTCAGGCCAAAACTTAGGCCAAGGGCTCAAGGGGCTGTACACTGTCAGAGGTTGCCAGTACATAACAGGTACCTTTTTGCGCTCTTTTTTTTCCAATTCAAATTCTGTTGCAAAACCAAAGGGACTCCTTTTCTTCTGTCGTGGAACGCTGGGCAGTAGTGTGAACAAAGAACTAGGGTATACCATTGATGGCGTGCAGATTCCTTACTGGGTGCTGGGACTATAGACCAAAACTTCCTGCTTTTATCTATGGCTGTCAAGGATAGGAATTCGAATTCATCTTTGTCATTCGTTCTGCAGGTGTCACTCTCCCTTTGACTCTGGAGAATCCTGCAGAACCTATCAATGTAGAAGATATGACACAATCGTTAGTTTCCTTCAATTGTTGTACAAAAAACAATTCAATATTTAACAAGGGGATTGCAATCAGTTACCCTACAATGTTCAAGAGAGGGGTCATACACCATGAGACTATCATAATCTAAAATACACTATCATTCTCATAGAAGGCAAAACAATGACTCTAGCCTCTTCAATTGTGTTTCCATATGAGAGCATGTCTTCTATCATCTAGGGGTAGGCAATTACATAAACATTTTATCTGAGTGGAAGTCCTTACATATAGGGGCATCATCTAATGGGTAAACATTTTCCTAAATGAGAAAATCTGAGTGTTCCTAAATCCCTCACCTAAAACATTTCAAAAACGAATTTACATAACAGATGATCAGGGGCATTCATACAATGGCTAATTTATCAAAAATGCGAAAACAGAGAAAAAACAAGAGTACAAACTCCTAATGTTTCCATTATTAGAACACATGTGGTCCATCAAACATTAAAACAGCAGCTAAAAGAACTGAGAACCTAATTAGAATGGGCATTACATTTTTTTCACATTCAAGAATGAACATACAGTGTCTCCTGTTGAGATGAGAAACTTTCCTTATTATATTAAAAAAAAAAAAAAAAAATCAGTTAACCAGTCTATCACTAAGCTGACAGTCAGACTGGAAAGCATCAAAAATATAGGCCTAAAGAAAAAGTCTAAAGAGAAAGAAACAGTCTGGTCAGGTCATACTAAGGGGAATTATGCATAATGTTGTTGTTCCTATTACATCTCTGCAGTCTGGACACAATGCAACATCTGGGGAGAAGCGCCTCCTTCAAGGGAAAAAATGAAAAATGTAGAAAAAATGAAAAAGTTAGGTCACCTTTTAACAAGAGCCACGAATCTATAATTGCATCCTTAGGTCCAATCAAGGATATGTATATAAATCTAGGCCTGCCTGTTCCTTAAGGGAGAAGGGCAGTATCTGTATTGTGGCTTCCTGTATATCTCTTTTATTTTACTTCAATACTATTATGGTCAAATTTTAACATCCACTGGTGAGGCGAATGTATTTTTGTGATCACAGTATGCAAATATCATATCTGTGAAATTTAGTATAAACGCAGATATTAACCACGTGGTGTAGAGCGACACATACCGTCATACATGTCTCTTCACAACACAGGCAAATTTGTAATAATATCAAAAAGCAGCTAATAAAACAAAACATGTCATTACGCTATCATCAAATATACATGCATATATAGTAAGCACAAAAAGCATAAACAAAGCACAATGGTACTTGTAATCAAGCAGAAACGCATGCATGCATGCAACCCAAAACCCAGAATCCAGGCCAGCTTAATTTGTCAAAATCAAAAATTACATCAAAATTACGCTTTCATTTTACTCACACCCCGCTTTTTGCCAGGTTATCACCAGTTGCTGGTTGTCAAAACTGGCAAATACAACTTACAGTGCCGTTTGTGACCCATAGGATGAGCAAGAACCATTCATAAGGGAAAAATGCAAAATCATGAAAAAAACACACAAACATTTCATTTCAAAGAAGTCATAATAAAACCCATCTCTTTGCAACATACTACTTAACATAGCGCATAACAGAGTAAATCTCAACTGTTAACCAACCATCCTCATTGTAAAACATGCTAACCCGCTTTCATAGTGACTGTAAAACTTTTTCACAGACACACTGCATTCCTTGCACCAGCCTTTCCATGTGGCCCCTTCAGACCCCCTGCCCTCAAGGCCCTGAGAGCCTGCGGCCCCTCATGGCCCTGGGAGCCTGCGCCCCTTCACAGCCCTGGGAGCCTGCGAGCCCCACATGGTCCCCCCCTCTCCAAAGCCCCTGAGGGCCTGTTTTTTTTTCTTTCTTTAGGGCTGGTCAAGAATGCACTACTCAAAAACAAAAACCTTCATGTAACCCATCTAATGTGCAAGCTTGAAATTCTGCTAATCAGAGAAGCTTTTTCACCAAGCAGTCCTTGCTCCATCTGTTCACTTACTTACTCCTAAACCCCCTTCTCACTGACCTTAAGGTCAAATTCTGCCAGGCCTACCGTGTGGGCCCTATATCCTATTTCCTCCCTTCAACTTACAAGACCAGAAACCATTCCCCACTCATTCTAAGCTACAAGATCAACCCTGTTGAAAAACACATGTTATATAAATGACTTCTTTCAGGAATAAAATGCATTTAGTAAAACATTTACTGTGAACAATTTGCAGAACATAACAACATAGCATACCAGCATTATCTTAAATGTTTGCTACTAGCCTATACAATTACACTCAGTTATCAGCTCCACAAAGATAAAAGACAGAGTAGGCCCTGCCGAAATTTGAATTATCAATCCTGATATTAAACATAAACCTCTACACCGGGCACAGTAGCTCACTGAGCTATGAAGAACAACCTCAAATAATAACAACCCACACGTTTTATAATAGATACAAACATGCATTCTCTGAAAGCCAGAAACACTGCAAGGCTATGGTAAATGACTAGAATGCTTTTTAAAAGGTCCAGTTTAACCTATTTTCGACTTTTGAGTTTGGGGCACTTAAAATTGAAAATCCTACACTTGCATTACATATTAATCATCCTTAGAATGTGCTTTACATGTTGCAAGGAGCAAACATGAGGCATAGGCATGTAATGCCTTAGAAAAATGAGCCTTTACGCCTGCGTCAAGTAAAACCCTAACATGCAAATATCCTAATTAGTCAGTCACACATTAATTTAATCAAGTTTTAATTTTAGGAGGTCATAGTATGAGTATTAAGCTTTCTAAATATCTAAAAACGATTTTGAAAAACACATATTTTTTTTCAAATAATTTTTTCATGTTTAATAATTTATTTATTGTTTATTTTTTTCAAACCCATTCTGAATTACTAAAACCGCATTTAAAAACCAAACTGCATCTTTTGCCTAACAGTGTAGATGTAATCATGTATGAGCCTATGCGCAAAAAGCCTAAGTTAGAACAAGACAT
Organism: Lissotriton vulgaris; assembly: GCF_964263255.1. NCBI lineage: Eukaryota > Metazoa > Chordata > Amphibia > Caudata > Salamandridae > Lissotriton > Lissotriton vulgaris. Next base: position 203,987,404 of record NC_141698.1, on the reverse strand, counting down.
ATTTTCGCGCCAGAATTTAAAAGAGAACATTTGAGCCACAAACCCAGAAATATACCCCTATTTCTTTTTACTTGTTTTACTCGTTTTAGGAAATGATCAAAAACCCCAATTGAAATGCCTTCCTGTAATACAAAATAATGCAACTTACTTTTGTAACCCTTTAAAACACTTATTCTGAGTCGCTAAATTCAGCCCGTGTTAAACGACCTTCTAATCTCTGGCTGAATCAACATTCCAATGTTTTATGGCCTGTAAAAAAAACACCATCTGCCGTTCTCAAGGCAGGAAGGCAGGAAATGGCCGGCACGAAGGTGACCCTGGAGCTTTCAGGAAACAGACATTTTTTTAGAAAAGTGTTTGACACGAAATACATTTAAACGTAGCAAAAATTCACTGTTAGCTGAAACTTTAACATTTTACATGTATGAAAATGCATGTAAGCAAAGGAGGGCTACAAATTCGTTTTTCCCTACAGAACACACAATTTAATTTTTGAGGCCTTTTCATGTTCCTAGTGAATGTAAATTTTTACTTTATCTAATTTAAGCATTTCAACAGGTTGCACATATGTGCCTTTGTTTGGTCTATAATTTAAAAAGCAACATATAGCGATTTTTGCAGGTAACATGGCAAATTATTGCATTCTTATTTAATTTTCACCTAATATCAATTAATCCAACATTTTTCTTAACAGACTGAAAAACATCAAAAAATCCACAATCACACATTGAGCTCATTTCACACAGAAACAGAAACATTTTCAAACATGCAGGACACACAATACAGCGCTTAAAGCATGTTTTTTCATAAATTCGCGCCAACGCTATTCACAAGCAGAAATTACACTAACAAGAACAGAAACCCCACATTTAAACACACATTGAACCCACAGACCAATACATAGGACTGAAACAAAAAACAAGCCACAAACAAATCGTAAACCAAACCAATTTGTAAATGCTAGTTGTACGTCATATTTACAAGGAATGTTTGGCAATGATGTTTCAATTCACAAGTTTTCTGACTGGCAGAGCACCAAAAATCGCTCTGCATTCCCCCATTTATAAAAGTGCGCAGAACAAAAGGATCCTCACATGTATTATGGCCATATTTTAGTTCCCTGATGATACAATATCACCAAGGAAGAAATATGTTTTCACACCTAAACCTATTTAGGTATCCCTTCTTAAGGGAAGCCGGCTCATTTACTTCACATCACATTATGGTACCGTTCACAAAAAGCAACACATTTTAACATGTGAGCTTAACCAAGGACAACAGGCATGCCAAAAAATAGTGCAGAGTATACACTACTATCAAAGGAGGAGGAAATATCCTCGCATTACCTGCCTATATGAGTTGCAACACATACATATCAAATCAAATCACATCAAATCATATTCATATCATATTCTTCGAAGATCAAACGTAGTTCAAAGTAGACAAGTCTATCTCAAATTCAAAATATGCCACAGTAAGCGTTACAAAGGCATTCAAAACTTAGAACAGGCGCCGCAAAATTATTTTTACCAAACATAAGCTGTCCAAGTTCTAACTGCCAGGTCTTATCTAACAGTCTATCTTTTTATGTTACATTTTAATACTCACGCCAAAAGTGTTCTCAGTCAGGAGGGTGACATCCCTGGGGGGACCAAAGATCAGGAGAGGCAGAAAACACACACGAGCTGCAGACACAAGGAATCACCAGAGGCGCGCCGTGCACAGCTACCTTCTTGCAGAACCCAGTCCCATGCTGCTCAGCAGTTTTCTGCCTCCTGGCAAGTTGATCACTCCTCCAGATTGTCATCTCTCTGATGAGTCCCTTCGTGGTCGCCAATTGTGGAATTCAAAAACCTTGGAGTCCTTTAAAAGCAATAAGAGGCTGGCACAGAACTCTGAAATATCAAAGGACAGTTTATTACATGAAGTGAGGCTGCGTCGTCCAAAGGCCATGGCAAATGAATGAGGCAGTCTGAGGAAGTCAGAAGGCTGATGCCTTATATACATTTCAGACTTACACAGTAAGCATACACAAAAGGGGGCAGTCTTGTGTTCCTGTGAGCACACAAGGAATACCTAATAAGGACATGTGGAACCAAGTGGGAGGAGCTAACAGTTTCAGAACGTAGTGAACACATTCCTATGTAAAACTTAATCAGTAACAGATGCAAACTCTACCAGGCATTTCTGAGCATGCGTGGAAGTGGAGGAGGCTAAATATATCTTGTTACTAGGCAGACTTCAGGCGCAGCTAAAAGGAAGGTAGGACAATACAGATAGTGAGCGCATGGCAGCACATGGTAGTCAAGATGGCCTCCAGAAACTAAAATGGCTTCTAAAAAACGGGTAAGATAACTTCTAAATGCGAAATGGCTTCTGCTAACGCTAACCCATTTATGCTAATTTACAACATGGGGGGTGACAGGAGTGATCTGCCAAGAAAAAGGAATCAGGAAGTGATCTGACCATGGGAGGGGGAGTGGGTGGGAGACTTCTAGATTAAGGAAATTAGTGAAGAGTGGGTCTAAAAGATGTCCTTTGGAGTGAGTTGCTTCGGAGTTTTTAAGTTGGATGTCAAATGCTTTTAATTCCGAGATTATATCTCCAGCAACTTTATCTTTGTTGTCCTCAAAGTGGAGATTTAAGTCTCCTAGAAGGAGAAAGCTGGAGGTCAAAGTGCCCATGGATATGGTGGCCTCTAGCAGAGAATTGACGAAATTTCCTAAGCTGGTGGGAGGACGATAGATGAGAAATCCCGAAAGGGTTTTATTGGGATTTATTTGGAGGGAAAAGTGTAAGTTTTCACAGTCCTCAATACCTCCATTTTGTATTCTGCAGGTAAGGGTGTTTTTATAAACAATCGCTATCCCTCCTCCTTTGCCCTTAGATCTATTTTGGTATAATATGAGGTAGCCTGTGGGTAGCATATTGACGATGTCAGCTTCGGAATGGGGCGTAAGCCACGTTTCCGTAAGGAAAAGGACATCTAATGTCATATCCTGGATCAGCTGGTTGATTTCTACGGAGTGTTTAGATGCAGATCTACAATTAAGTAACGCTAGGTTGACCGATTTAATTGTAAGGTGTTTCCCTCTAGTAATGTCAGAGGTTAGCGGTATGGGGGTGAGGGTAGATGTGGTCGGGCGGTATTGAAGGAGATGATCCCTCGAGTATTGTAGTCTCTTACCTCCTGATTTGGGCATAGTGAGTGGCCCTGTGCCCGGCCGAGAAGAGGGCTTCATTTTATGGTGATTGGGCCGAAATCGCCCAGCCACTAGAGCGCTGTCCAGGCCCCTATCTAAGATGGCGGCCGTGGATTGAGTGCCTCGGGGATAAGTAAATAAGGCAGACCGGGAGACCTAAACTGCTTCAGGTCGTGCAATTTGTCTGCACGAGGAAGCGGCTCACTCAGGTAGGTTTAGCAAGAATTATGGACAATAAACAGCGTTTTTACAAAATTACAATAAAAACGATTCTGTGCAATTTTAAAACAGTGCAAGTGCTGGTAAAACGATTTAATGCAAAAACGAGCTTTGTAAGTTGATTAATTTAGCAGGAGCAGCCAATTGTTCTGCTGCTCGAACTCTAGCCTCCCGGCTTCCGCCTCAGGAGGGTACAATCACTGGTTGGTGAAACTGTGAGGAGCTCTTTTAAGGTGATTGGGCCGAAATCGCCCAGCCACTAGAGCGCTGTCCAGGCCCCTATCTAAGATGGCGGCCGTGGATTGAGTGCCTCGGGGATAAGTAAATAAGGCAGACCGGGAGCCCTAAACTGCTTCAGGTCGTGCAATTTGTCTGCACGAGGAAGCGGCTCACTCAGGTAGGTTTAGCAAGAATTATGGACAATAAACAGCGTTTTTACAAAATTACAATAAAAACGATTCTGTGCAATTTTAAAACAGTGCAAGTGCTGGTAAAACGATTTAATGCAAAAACGAGCTTTGTAAGTTGATTAATTTAGCAGGAGCAGCCAATTGTTCTGCTGCTCGAACTCTAGCCTCCCGGCTTCCGCCTCAGGAGGGTACAATCACTGGTTGGTGAAACTGTGAGGAGCTCTTTTAAGGTGATTGGGCCGAAATCGCCCAGCCACTATAGCGCTGTCCAGGCCCCTATCTAAGATGGCGGCCGTGGATTGAGTGCCTCGGGGATAAGTAAATAAGGCAGACCGGGAGCCCTAAACTGCTTCAGGTCGTGCAATTTGTCTGCACAAGGAAGCGGCTCACTCAGGTAGGTTTAGCAAGAATTATGGACAATAAACAGCTTTTTTACAAAATTACAATAAAAACGATTCTGTGCAATTTTAAAACAGTGCAAGTGCTGGTAAACCGATTTAATGCAAAAACGAGCTTTGTAAGTTGATTAATTTAGCAGGAGCAGCCAATTGTTCTGCTGCTCGAACTCTAGCCTCCCGGCTTCCGCCTCAGGAGGGCGGCATGTTCTATGGCACTACTTGTATCCTAGTGCTCCTCTGTCGTGCTTCATCACGTTGCAGCACTGGGTCCGGAAGTCGTTAGTGGAAGTTTTGTAATTGTATAATATTATTTTAACATAGTGAAGACATGTGAAAAATAATTGAATCTATGTTTTGTTTTTCAGAAAATTATTTTGTTTGGATTAAAATTTGGAAATGCCTAGAAGAAGTGAAAGAAAAAGAAAAGAGAAGAAAAATATATATTTAAGTAAAAGAAAAAATCTTCAAGTAGAAAAAAATTTGTGAGTAGTACAGAAACAGTTTGTTCTACTAAAAGGAGAAGCCAACTTTTGGAAAAAATAATACAAACATTTAATGAAAAAAGATCACACAAAGCAAAAAGAAGAATTTTTCAAAGAAGGTGAAGCAGAGTTCAATTTCAAATACGAGGAAAAGGAAACATGATAAAGAAATAGTATCTGCTACACGGAGACAAAAGCAATTTCAAGAAATTCGTCAGAGACTTTTTCGATCTAGAGTGCTTCAGAATTTAATGAAAACATGCTGCAAATATAAAAGAAAAATATTGCAATTCAAAGAGAAGCAGCGTATTGAAAGTATAGTGGATAATGCTTTCAATTTAAAACAGAAGTTATTCATTTTGATTTTAAAGAGAATGGAACTTGGATAAAATAGTCAAAGTAATGAAAGACATAAGTAGAAAAAATAGACTTGTGAACAGAACCAACTTTTGTAAAATCTGAAGTGGACGTTGAAGACATACTTCTACTACTAAGCCTTTTTTTAATGAGGAAAGTTACTTCCAGGAAACATTCACGAGTTCCTGTTTATACGTGGAGTTGTAGTAGTATTTGTAGTATTCAACAGGAATCCATTGATATAATGCAAAATTTGCAACGACAATATACTCAGAAAAGTATAAAACAGAAGATTAAGTTGTTATAAGGACTAGATCCATGTAATGTAAAAAAATATACTGAGAAGTATGGGCATTCTCTGTAAAAGTGTTTTCATCATTTGAGGATGTTAACAGTGCACCATTCAGAAATGCAGACTTTTGTAAAGAAACTGTACTATGTAAAAAGTCCTGCATTAAGTTTAAGTGAAATAAATACAAGTCTTGTATATGGTTCTTTATCAGATGTTCAAAAAAAGTGTGATGATATTGAAATGCAATATTTTGGTTCCGAAGAGCAGTTCACAGAAAGTGAAAGTTTGACAATTTCAGATGTTGGAGGAGATGAGAAAGTAATTGGCACTGATCAGTTTGAAGAAGAAATTGGAAAGTTTAATGTAGTGTGCTCTGAAATACCAAACTATGTTTGTGTTTGTTGTCGACGTACTCATTATAAAAGTCAAAGTAGCAATGTTGATGTGTATTTGAAAAGTGAAAAGGAGAACAATGATAAGTGGGAAGAATTTGCAACCTACTTGTTTGTTGAAGGTCGATTAGAGTTAGGTAGTGATCAACGTATATGTAAATATTGTTATAACAAATTAGAAGAGAATAAAATGCCTGCTAGAGCAGTACATAATAACTTGGAATTAGTAGCTATTCCGGAGGAGCTGGCCAAATTGAATACATATGAGTCGGTTCTAATTCAATCTGTTCATCCTTTTCAAACTATAATTCGGATGGAGCCTATAACAGGTAAACTGCCACCAACAGACTTGCAAAGAGAGCTGAAAGGAAGAGTGCTGTACTTACCTTTGGATTTTAAGAAAAACATTGAAACTATTGCTGGAGAGAAATAGGAAAATGAGACAGTAGTTATTTTAGTAAATGGTGTACCAACTATGAGTCGGAAAATAAGGCAAGAATTTGTGGATGTTAATAAAGTTGAACATGCTACCTTATATCTTATAGAGAACAATATTTCTTACAAAAATGTAAATGTGGATGAACAGATAATATGTTTAGAAGATGAATCTGAAATTTCAAGTGGTCAAATAGAGAAAGGGGACAAATCAAGGACTGAATAGATGTATTAACATTACACAATATGTCCTTTGCATTCACAAGAAGTAATAGGAAATAGCAGTGAGTTATTTCAAATGAAAAAAGCACAGGGAACTCCAATGAGTGTATGGGAGAAAAACCTGGAAGCTCGTTGTTTTCCACAGTTGTTTCCTACTGGAGAAGATGGATGATATGATGACCGACCTGTACAGATTCCAGCTTCAGAATATCGGTCAACAAGATTATATTCTGAGGAGCCTAGATTTCGACAGTGCATTCCATACATATTTCACCTTTTGTTTGAAAGTGATCTGTCTTCTCTCTCATATGCAGTCAATCATATACTTAAAACTGAAGTTCATCAATCACTTCTTTCTGTGAAAGAATTTGTGGAGAAAGTTCAAGAAACAGATGAAAATTTAGAAGCACAGTTAATTAATTTAATGGCATGTCAACGTGGAACAAATGAGTATTGGTATCATCTTCATGGAGAACTCAAGTGTATGTTATGGAACTTAGGTACAACAACATGGTTTGTCGCACTTAGGGCTCGCTTAGGATGGCAGTAAATCTGCATCCTCCATGCCGGTGGAAGCACCACCGGCCCGGAGGATGCGGATTCACCGCAGCGGTCCTTGTAATCACCACCCGCCAGATCAGGATGGTGGTAGGATCAGCGGCGGATGCCAGGTTCGTCCGCCGCTGATCCGCGGGGTGTAGCCTGCTATTTGGTGGCGGTGTCTGCAAGACACCGCCAGCCAAATTAGGAAGCATGTGTAAACATGCTTTTCCGCGACGGTTTTTATGTTGTGGAAAAGCATGTGGACCTTTGCTTCTGGGGGGCCCTTGCGGGCCCCCAGGGTGAAGGGGGGGTGGGGGTGCACATGGGGGCACCGCGCGGGGCCTGCCGCTTTGTGCATGCAAATGCAATGCATGCATTTTTAACATTACGCGGGTGCTGCTTGAAGCAGCACCCGCCGCAAATTTAAAGATACAGAATGTGACAGCCAGGGTGGCGGTCACATCCTAATTGGCATGGAGGGACCGCTGCTGCCCTTGCGGACGGTCCCTCCAACTCGGGGTGGCGGATGGACGCAGGTCCATCCGCCATCCTAATGACCCCCTTAGTTATGCAGAGTATGCTTGGGAAGATTTGCTTGAGTTTCTAAGAGAAGCGAATTCCAATATAAAATTTTTTGAAATAAAGACTCCTGGTGAACTTTGTTCATTGCATCCTGTAAATGTGTGCAGATATTTTAATCATAAGTTTCAACCTATGATGTTTTTTGTTTGCAATAAAAAAAATCCACCTCTTGGAGAATTGACCTATTTCTTTAGGAGAAAGGATTATCAAGCAAGAGGTGCACCTCATATACATATGCTACTATGGATCAAGGATGCACCTAAATTTGGAAATGACTCTTATCAAACAGTATTGTCTTTCATCGAACAGTATGTGACATGTGAGATTCCAAGAGAAGGAGGAGATAGAAGCTTGAGACAGCAAGTTTTACATTTCCAAAGTCATTGTTGTGGAAAGTATTGCAGAAGAAAATACAAGTGTAAAGGAAAAGTTTACACCAATCGTCGGTTTGGTTTTCCCCGTCCAGTCATTTCTAAAGGAAGAGTACATTTTTTTTCTTCTGTAAGGCACACAATACCTCGAAAATCTCCAAAGAATACCTACAACTTAAAAAGAACAGAAGTGTCAAAGTATATCAATGACTACAATCCAGCCATTTTAAAAATGTGGAATGGGAACATTGACATCCAGTGTGTTGCAGATAACTCAAGTGCTGTTACACATTATGTTACATCGTACATAACAAAATCTGAAAAAACAGAGATGGACACATGTGGGAAGAAATTGCACAAGAGAATAACCCTGCAAAAATTGTACAGCTTTAGTTTGAAAATGCTTTCCCACCGAGAAATTGGATGAATGTTCAGACCGCTTGCACTCTTCAAGTTTATATTCAAAGTCACAAGGAATGATTTGGGTACGTTTAGGTCTTGTCTGCAAACAAAATGGAGTGTTGAAATCATTGGAAGAAATTGAACAATTAGCAGCAAATGAGCCTGACAGTACAGATATCTTTAAAACTAATATGTTGAACACATACTATCCAAAAAGGAGTCAACATCTGGAACAGCTATGTCGGTATGAAGTACTTCAACATTACAGCTTCAAAAGAAATGTTAAACAGAATTTAAAAGAAGGAAAGTTTGCAGTAGTTGGATGTCATGGTTGTTTAGTAAAATATGCAAAGTGTAATCTTATAAACCACAAGAAACTTAGTTGTGAAACTCCAGATAAGCAGGAATTTTACTATTTAGCACTTCTGCAACTGTTTAAACCATAGCGTAGTGAAAGTGAATTACTTGGAGAGTTTGACTGCTACGAACATTCTTTTAATGCTTGTAAAGATAGCATTGGTTGTCCAATTTTCCCTACATATTTAAAAATGTTGAATGATGAAATTGAACAGGAAAAGACTATTATAGCTGAATTAGCTCATGAAAGTTCTCAATATAGTCAAAGTAGTGGTCCATGTAGTCATGATCCTCTTGGACAACCAATGCTGGAAAATGAAGCAGCTATTGCTATGCATGAAGTCAAAATTGCAATGCAACAAGCACACAAGAAGAATATTACATTGGAAAAGTTAGAAGAACAATTAAATGTTGAACAGAAAGAAATATATGTGCAAGTGAGAGAACGGATAGAACATGGTTTGTTGCATGAAAAAAAAATGTCTGTGTTCATCTTTTAATCCTCTTTTGATGTACATCAGTGGTCAAGCTGGGACAGGTTAAAGTTTTTTAATTAAAGTTTTGACCATTTATATTGAAAAAACTACTGGTTCACATTTATGTTGTGTGGTAACAGCTCTAACTGGATTAGCTGCACACAATGTTAAAGGAGTTACATTGCATAGATTATTGATGTTACCAGTGGAGCATGAGAATAAATTAGAATATCAGAAGTTGTCTGGAGAAGCTTCTTATGAAGTGTCAAGAGTGTTGAAGAAAATGAAACTTTTAATTATTGAGGAGGTTAGCATGGTCTCAACCTTAATGCTTGCTTTTGTACACTTAAGAATGCAACAGGTATTAAAAACAGATTACAACGTTCTGTTTGGGGGAAAATATTTAATTGTATTTGGAGATCTGCTACAACTAACTCCTGTAAAAGGATAACCAAGTGTTTAAAACGCTTCTACATGAAAACACTAAGAAATCTTTGAGAAGTATTGGAAATGTGAATCTGTGGTTACATTTTGTATATAAAGAACTCACTCAGAATATGTGACAAGCAAGAGATGAAGATTATGCAAATATTTCAAAAGATGTAAGAATTGGTGTTCTAAGCAAACATGGTAAACACGCTTTTCAATGTCGTCTACTAAAGAACTTGTTTAGAAACGAAAACACACCAGCAGAAGTAATCTACAAGAAAATGAAAGAAAAAAGTCTATAGTTTGCTTCATGCCTACAGTGGAAGAGTGTTATACATTTAATAGAGAGCTTATGAAACTGGAAAATCAAGAAATACTTCACATTGAAGCTATTGCTAAAATCGAGCATCAAGGAATAACAATTGTTCTTTCAGAAAAACTACAGACTAAATTAGATTCTTTGGAAAAATCTGTATCAAACTCTGCTGGCTTAGAAAAAAATGTAGATGTATATTTAAACTGTCGGGTAATTTTGAATCGCAATCTGAATGTAGAAGAAGGTTTAGTGAATGGAGCAATGGGGAAAGTTGTTGATTTTGTGAAATATCAAAATAGAAATGGAACTGAATTTTTTAAAGTTAAAATTGATCAGATTGCAGAGGTAAGACAGATTCAATGTTCTGCCACACGTTTTTTGCTTGTAAAAGACTTGTATGCTCGTAGAAAACAGTTTCCCTTCTGTTTAGCATATGCAATAACTATTCACAAATCACAAGGTTTAAGTGTGGAAAATGCTTTAGTAAATGTTGGAAGAACTGTGTTTTAAGAGGGAATGGTATATGTTGCATTATCTCGAGTTAGAACGTTGTCTGGTTTGTATTTAATTGATTTTGATGAGAACAAGGTTAGTGCTGATGTTAATTGTGTAAGAGAATATAATCGTTTGAGAAGGCTTTATGCTCCCCATTTAGGTGAATATCCTATTTATGAGAAAAGTGTTGTGTGTTCAAAACGCAAACATGTTGAAGAGTTACCTATGGTTGAAAAGCAGAAAGAAAACCAACAGAAAAGAAAAGATGTAAAGAAACAGAAAATACAAACAATTGATGATGTTGTTGGATACCAATTAGAAAATGCTTCTGGTGCCAACTGCTATGCTAATGTAATTCTAAATATTATATTTTATCTTGAAGATGTTTGTAGTGAAATTATGGAAAGTCATGAAAAAACTTTATGTTCTGCACTTTACACGTAATTTCAAGAATTGAGAACTAATAGAAGTAAGATCCATTCTGCTTCTGGTATTTACCAACTGTTGGATCCATGTACTGGATCTTTATCATTCTGTGCTAATATACAGCAAGATGCACAAGAATTTAAGATGGTTATGCTTGGAGTACTAGAAGATGAAGGAATTCAGATTGAGAGTTTATTTGGACTCAGTTACAAATGGAACATGAATGTGAAGAGTGTTTATTATCTTCGAGGACTATAGTTGAAAGAAAGATTTTTATATTTAACAATACCAGACTGCAAATCTGTACCATTTTCCACATTAGTAAAATAAGCTGATCATGAGATGATGTGTTCTCGTTGTAATTCCAGAATGCTATTTACATTATGCCTACAAAGATATGGAAAATATTTGATTATAATGCTGCAACGCTGTCAACCAAATGGAAGAAAAGTGGAAACCAAAATTAAAAATGTTGTTGCTAATCAAGTATCTATTTCTGGAAGAACTTATGCGACAGTTGCTATTGTTTTCCATGCTGGAAGTACTACTACAAGTGGACATTATACAGTTTATTTAAAGTGTAATAATGGATGGAGACACTGCAACGATACACACTTGGAAATGAAACCGAGATTGTCTAATGAATTACCCAGCTCATAGGGAAGGTGTATAGATCTTTAAGGAATTCATACTGGATGCTTTCAAAGCAAGATTTTTGATACATTATCTGGAGTATTGGGAAAATGTGCAGAGAAACTATGCAAGATCTTTAGGGAATTCATACTGGATGCTTTCAGAGCGAAATATTTGATACCTTACCTGGCGTCTTGGGAAATGTGCAGAGACACTACGTAAGATCGTTAAGGAATTTATACTGGATGCTTTCAAAGGAAAATTTTTGATACATTATCTGGTGTATTGGGAAAATGTGCTGAGAAACTACGTAAGATCTTTAAGGAAGTCATACTGGATGATTTCAAAGCGAAATGTTGGATACAATATCTGGCTTATTGGGGAAATGTGCATCGAAACTACGTAAGATCTTTAAGGAATTCATACTGGATGCTTTCAAAGCAAACTTTTTGATAGATTATCTGGTGTATTGGGAAAATGTGCAGAGAAACTATGAAGTAATGGTAAGATTTAAACATTTGAAGTAGTATTGGATGTGTTATTTGTGTTGATTTTGTATTATATTTGAGAGAATTAGGATTTTTTTTAACAGTCTAGTTGATTGTTTTTTTTCCGTGCTGTTTATGCTGAAGCTACACTGACATCACTGTGAATAGTGAAGTTAAGTAGTAGCTGATGACAGCAAAAAAAGGGAGAGCAATTGTTATCTGAATGTTAAATTGTTTTGTATTATTTAAAAACTCATTGTAATTTGTGAAATGTATTATGTTACATAGCACTTTTGCAGTTTATTTTATGTAGTTGAAAAGTTAGAAAAAACACTACTAATGTCAAATACACAATAGTAATTCGATATTTAAAAAACCTTTGAAATTCATTGCAAAAACCATAGGTTTCAGGGACGTTATACTTAGAATTTAGCATTTAAAAAACCTTTGAAATTCACCGAACAAACCATAGGTTTTACAGATGTTAGTTAGGAATTAACATGTAAAAAACCTTTAAAATTCACTGAAAAACCATAGGTTTCAGAGACGTTATAGTTGGACATTTGACTCATATAAAACCAGAGAAATTCACCTGTTATAGTTAGTTGAGCTTACTATAACTTGTGCGCCTGCAATGCACTGCTGATGATGTCACATATTACATCACTCATGACATGGTCAGTGACATCAATGATGACATCACTGATGACATCTCAAATGACATCACTCATCACATCACTCATGACATCATCCACGTGATAATCTGATGCACATACTGATGCCATATTATAAACTTTGATACACCCATTCGAAAATGCAGGCTACTATTTTTGAAACCATACACAGAAGAATGCCATATACTACATACCACTCACTATTTCCTTGGTCTACACACACATCCAGTCATTTATACATGTAGTTACTCATCAATACAGGACTATAATATGCACTCATACATGTATAAATGCAGTCACACTCTGCCACTCATCCATAGAGTTACTCACACACCTAGTCAGTAATTCAAATAATCAATCACATACCCATTTACTCATGTATACAGTTAGAAACACCAACTCCGTTATTTATAGACATACCACATCACTTATTTATACATATACTAATGCATATTTAGTGTCTTATACAATCACTGATAGAAGCAGAAACCTATTTCTACACCCACTCTTCAAAACAATTACTCTCACGTATAGTCATTTATATACTCCAACACTCACATATAGTGCCTTAAAACATATGTAGTTAGTCACAGATATACCACTGAGACATTCATTCACTCATCAACACACCCATACACCCGCTAACTCACCCATACAGCCCTTCCCTGATGCACTTTTGAATCCATACAACCAGTAAACCACCCACTCAGACATCTATGCACTGACTCATACCACCACCCCCCCACCCAGCCACACAGAGACTCAGGAACCCATACAAATACTCAGACAACAAATACATAACCCATATAGACACTCATGTAGCTATTAAGCAACTTATGCAGTTGCTTACACAGCAACTGAGAGACTAATAGAGACTTTTACACGGTTTAGTCAATAACCTATGCAATCAGTAAGACACGTTTAATCACTCACTTATACAGTTAGTCACACACCTACTAAATAATCCCTTCAGGCACTTGTAAATGCACTCATTCTTCAATACACCTTGGCATAGATATTTATGAAAAATATTTAAACTTTACAGAAACACACATTCATTGGATGGTGTCATCAGTGATGTCATGAGTGATGTCATTTGAGATGTCATCAGTGATGTCACTGACCATGTCATGAATGATGTAATATGTGACATCATCAGCAGTGCATTGCCGCCGTGCAAGTTATTGTTAGCTCCACTAACTAATACAGGCATATTTCTCTGGTTTTATAAGTGAAATGTCCAACTAACTATAACGTCTCTGAAACCTACATTCTTTTCAGTGAATGTCTAAGGTTTTTTAAATGCTAATTCCTAACTATAACGTCTGTAAAACCGATGTTTTTTTCAGTGAATATATATATATAGGACCTATTATGCATAGGAAATCCGCAACATTCTATTCCCAATAACTTTGGTGCCGATTAATTAATCTTTGCGAAATTTTTCAATTTTGGCCAGTTCTGGTCCACTCCTAGCCTGAAAGTTTTGGGGTGATTTGTCAATTGGGGCCCGAGAAAAAAGGGGGGTCCCAAAACGTGTTTTCCCCATGCAGTTTCCCATAGGACCTTTAGCCACAGCTACAGCCCGAACGGCTCAACGGAATTACACCAAATTTGGCAAAGAGGTAGTCCTCAGTTCAGATTTGTGCCTTTTGCTTAAATGGTGTCATTCTGTTCAGTAGTTCCTGAGAAAATTACAGTTAAAGTCATTTATATATCTATGGGCCTGGTGGATCTGCGGAGTGTGCAAGGATCGTCATTGTACCATAAGTGCACCCTTCCGATCACGCGCTGAATGATAATCGGCTGTCAAGTGGTTGTCAACATTCAAAACCAGGAACCGTTGGCAGCCATTTTGTGCCTCGGTAGAAGCGAGGCTGAGGATGTCAGTGGAATAAGTGTGCAAAACGTAGAAAGGAGGCAGAGTAGACATAATGTTACCCTCTAGACCTGCTTAGGGGGTCCCAGAAGGACCCCAGGGCCCACAATTATTATTTTTGTTTAAACCCGGCAAGTGCGTGTACGGTGCATGAACTCTGCCGTAAAATAAATAAAATAAAACAGAGCTTCTTTTATAATTAGCCCCCGGGGGGTAAATACTTGGGGCAAAAGTAAAAATTTTTATGGGGGGCCCAGAGGGGCCCCCAGCCCTGGGGACGCCACCCCCCGGGGGCTAAAAAGAAAGAAATGGTGGGGGGAGAGGTCCAAGGTCCCCAAAGCCGCAGTGACCACCACCGCCTGTAGCTTTATGTATGGTGAGAGGGGGACTGCGTGGCCCCCTTCCCGGAACACTCGAGGGCCCTGTTACCCCCAGGGCTACAACAAAAAATGGTGGGGGGGCTGCAAGGTCTCCAAAGCATCGGGGACCACCACTCCCCGTGGCTTTATGTATTGTGGCGGGGCCGGCTCCTGCAGTGTACCGGGGTGTCCATCCCGCCCTCCCATAGCAAGGAAATCTCTTTCAAAATCTAAATGAGATTGCTTTTCCACATGGGGAGCTACATGTTAGTAGCTCCCCTTGTGGAAAAGCAATGCCAGCTCCCAAACGTGTAGAAGTTGTGCACCAAAGGTGCTGGAGTTGCGCACCCTACAGATTATGAGTCGTGCATCCAGCGCTTGCACACCAGGGGGTCGCACTGATCGCCGCGCTGCATGCGCGACTTCTAATTTTACCGTAAAAAATAGCTCCTATCAGTAATTTTAATATCCTCAGGACCCCATCCCCTGGGGCTTATATAAAATGTTGGGGACGTGGGTGGAGCCACAATCCCGCCACGGCCCCGCTGGCTCCCCGCGTTCTTTGGGAGCCGGAATTGCTTTTCCACATGGGGAGATGCTAACTTGAATGTGGAAAAGAAATCTGGTTTGGATTTTGAAAGTGAGAACAGATTTTACTGCTCTGTCTTTCAAAATGTAAACCAAGTTTGCTATGGAAGGGCGGGAGCCGTGAGACTCCCGCCCTCTGATAGCAAACAACAGTGACACTGCAGGAGCCGGCCCTGGGGCGTGGTGGTCCCCAGGGCCCTCGAGGGCTCCAGGCGGAAGACCACAAAGCCTCCCTCCCACAATACACAAAGCCCTGGGGGGATGGTGGTTCCTGGGGCTTGAGTGGGGTTGTTGATGCCCTTCCACTTCTAATTTTGCAGGGGGGGCTTGGAGACCACTCCAACCACGTATTTTATAGCTCTGGGGGGTGTCTCTCACTGTTGCATAGCGAACAGCAATGTTGAGAAAATCTTTCGGTAAGATAACAAAGGATTTTGAAGTCCATTTTTGGCGTTTTTGTTGTAGGTTGCAGCTGTTAAAGTGGCGACAATTTTAATTCCGTGTTTGTAAATATGCCACTAAGTTTTGTAATGTCGACAATCTTGTCTCCCATTTAAATAGGCATGAAGTATTTATTGAAGTGCATTGTTAATCATAAAGCAACACTGTCTAATTGTGATAGATAAAGAATTGAATGAGTTGTGTACTTGTTTTGCTCGTAAAGTGCATAGGGGCAGATTTACAAGTTCATTGCGTTACTATTGCATCACTTTTAAGATGGGAAAAGTGACGTGAAAGTGGAGCAAGGGGATTGTAAATCTGGTACATTGTGTTCTGTCTTATTTTGCTTTCCTTTCTGTCATGTAGAGGATTCTGGGTAAATATAACAGTTTCTGTACAGCCAGTACCTTTCAACCCTACCCCCAAACGGCTTACTGCCTGTTACCATAGTAACAGTTCATGAAAAACTTAAGTGAGCACAGAGGTTTTAAAAGTTTTCCATAGGAACCGTTAGTCGTAGAAGTCAGTGGAAAATATAATAAAAATAATAGCGGGGGTTCGCTGGGGCCCCCACAGTCCCGGGGCTTCACTCATGTTGGAAGGGGGGTGCTGTAGGCTGTGTAAATTATATTGGGGAAATAACCATGTGGCTTATTGCGGCTTTTCTTTAATATAATGTGGAATAATGTTGATTTATTAGGCAGTGTTTACTTTTGTTACGGATAGAGTCACTTTGTTACAGGAAATTTATTAATGTGTATGATGGCGTGTTCTGTATGTGTGCATGGAACAAATTTAACGTTTAATTGGCTAACGTGTTCCAAAAAAAAGCTTAATGTTCATTGGGTGCAAACTATTGAAAGTAGAAGTGTTTTCTGCAATTGACTTCTGCTCCAGAGAGTAGCAAGGACATCTAATTGGCTTAGATGTTGTAAGGAGGACTTTTTCTGAGCTTTATGTTGGTTGGTTGCGAACTATTGAAAGTAGAAGTGTTGCCAGCCATTCACTTACGCTCTGCGGAGTAGGAGGGACATCTGATTTTCTGACCTGCTCCAAGGAGGACTTTCCCAAGCTTAATGTTGATTGGCTATAAACTGTTGAAAGTAGAAGTGTTGTCAGCGATTCCTTCCCTCTTTGCGGAGTATTAGGGACATTTCATTGGGTAACATGTTCTAAGCTGGACCTTACGAATCTAGATGGTCATTGGCTATAAAGCATCAAAAGTAGAAGTTTTGGCAGTCATTCCTTCCTCCTCTGCGGAACATCATGGACATTTTATTGGCTAAAGTGTTTCGAGCACAAGTTTGCTCCTTATTGGGTGGGAACGGTTCACTGTTGTTAGTGATTTTGTGACGCAATTTGTAAAGGAGTATGAGAAAAGAAAGCGGTAGAGGGGAGGTTAGGGACACTACTAACTCTGTGCAGTGGTCACAAGGTGGTGGACAGGGATAATGAAGGTGAAGATTGTTTTTATAAGTTTTAATGGGCATTCATATAATTGCTGTGTGGTGTACAAATCAAGGCGGAAAAATGACAGTGTCTTGCGGTGTTTTTCTAATCAAGTTTGCGGATGGAATACTTCCCAGGAACACTATTTACTTATAATGTGGTGTTTACTTTTCTGATGGGGAGGTATGTTTGAGCAGCAAAAATTTCAGTCTAGGTTTGAAACTGTTCTTAGTTAGCAAATACAAATAAACTTTCTTCCGAAACGGACGCTGTATATTTGAAATGGATTACAATTAAAAATGCAATTTCATAAAATATCAGTTAAGCGTGGCCATACCCTCCTTTTTTCTGCTATAGTTTGTAAAAGTGTTGCCCCTTATTCTTGATAATGTAAGAGGGCATCGGTTACTTTTAGATAAAGTAGAATAGAAGTGCTACAACAAACACTCCCGCACTACATTATCTGTGAAGAGGAGAACAAGCAAAAATCAGTTAAATACAAGTGACTTCATATTACGTAGAAATGTATGCATTATTATTTTTAAAATTTGTATTCTATAGAATTCAGGAACGTTCTGTCATAATGCTTAGAGGT
The DNA here is from genome assembly GCF_964263255.1 of Lissotriton vulgaris. Taxonomy (NCBI): domain Eukaryota; kingdom Metazoa; phylum Chordata; class Amphibia; order Caudata; family Salamandridae; genus Lissotriton; species Lissotriton vulgaris. The sequence goes on along the minus strand of NC_141698.1, from coordinate 203,969,491 downwards.
TGCACACTGTTCTGCTAACAAATCACATACTCATTGAAGAATATATAGGATGGTACTATTATAATATACAGAACTGGTCCTATATATTCTTTAGGGAGAAGGTGAATAGGAACCGCAATTGAGAAAAATAGAAATTAGAAAATAACATTCAGAAATGTAGGGTTTATCAAATATTTCAAGTAACAAAGTATGTATGCAAGCTATATTTTTTATTCTGCAATTTCGTAAAATATGCTCCCTGAAAAAAATATCTGATCAAGGACGTTGTAATGTTTTCTAAGCTGTATTACTGATGGCGCCGAAAAATCTCCTATTACTCTTCTGTAAAAATAGGACAATCTATTACAATATAACGATTGATACCATTGTTACAGTAAAAAGTAAAGGAAAATAAAGTTATCTATTTAACAGAACATCCATAACGAAATACGTTTGAGCGGTAATTTTTTTCTGAGCTTTTTTTCTCCGGGAGGTTAAAAAGTTTGATCTTCGTGGCAATGCGTAATAAACTCCTCTGAGATCATGACTGTGAAAATTATACAATATATATTCACAGTATATCATCAAAAGGAGGGAACAGACTAAAAAACAGAAGCTGGTGACGTTGCTTATATATCTTTACTCTTTGTAACGATGGGTCATGAATTCCACTGAGATTAGCATAACTGTTAATATTATAATATACATATTAACAGTATATACTCCCTAGGGGAAAACACACTAACAACTGGAAGGTGGTGACATTGATTGTAAATGTTTAGGGTTTGCGCCGACGGGTCACCAACACCTCTGAAGCGAAGTACAGTGTCAATATTATAATTTAGAAAGTCACAATATAAGCTGAAAGGAGGCAGAAAAGGAGCAATCTTTGTTGTAATCTATCTGTTTCTGAAAACAAGCTGCTAACATTACAAAGAAAAAGGGAAAAACATGCAATAACACTTTTTTCTAGATATAAATGTTTAAATATTGACAAATAGCCACAAATTATAACTATCTACTATGCCATAATGAAACAACTTACAACTCCAGCATATGTTTGTTGGCGCGAAGCAAGAATCTGATGCTAGAAAAGGGAACCTGCATCACAGATTGGCGACGCAGAAATAACCCGGGAAAGCAAAACTAATCGCACAATAGATGTGGTTTATATAGTTTTTGGTTGTTTAGTAGTCTATGGAAAGAAGATTCAGCTCCGCCTAGGGAGTTGTCATGTTTTACAGTTTACACGTGCTCACGTTTCAACTGTTTTACTTGTGCACGTGTTGGGAAAAGTTACAAACTGTGAAGCTGTAAAGGTTTCGATTTCCATAGTAACACGTATAAGGTCCTTATTATCTACATACGTTGGAGAGTTTAAAATGTGTTACCCGGTAAACTGTGTCCTTTGCAGTCTCATGATTAAAAACATCTAAATAGAAGGTATAAAAAATATATTGTTTACAATAGAAGAAAAAAACGAACGTTTTATTATTTGTTATCACTATGCTTTTTAGTAAAACAATGCCGGCATTTGTAAAGAGTAAAGCTACCCCCGGAAAGGTGAGCCGGCGTTTGGGGCGTTGGGAAGATTAAGCAAGATGAGATAGTGGTGGGCTAAGATGCTGATGGAGTTTGGAATCAAACTGTGAACGCTGTTCTTGAAAGGGAGGTATTATAGGTGCTGCGTCATACTTTTACCACACTTATATGTTAGTTACTGCTAATTAAGTTGAAAATATTCTTAAATTATAAGTAGGGCTCCTTGAGTTATGTTTTATTGATTTTTACAGATAAATACAGACAGAAAAGTATTTATTTTAAAGTGTGGATAAATACGGAAATTGGGTTATTTTTTGAGCGTGTGTGAATGCTGTTAATGATGAGTAGTAGGACAATAGGTCTGTTGTTCTAAAAGTAAAAGGGTAAAAACAATAAAATACATTTAGTAAAGAGCCTTAAAGAGCAATATATATCTTCGCATAAGATAACTTGCACATTTTAATATGAAGGCTGTCTATAGTTTATCATCTAAGAGTGTTTACATGAACCAAGGGGTTGGGTGGGGCGTCCGGGTGGTAAAAAATTGAAAAGTCCTCATTTGAAATTTTACTTTGATGTTCCAATCTTTACTTATACCTACAATCAAACATCTGACAGGTTCAAAACAAAAAATAATAAAAACAATAAAGTTAAAGAAATTAATGGAAAGATGATGTCACAAAGAAACAAAAATAAAACATGACAACAGTTAATTATATGTCCTGGAATGTAAATGGCCTGCGCGTGAGAAGGAGAAGAGAGCGCATTTTACAATATTTGAGAGACTCACAGGCGCAGGGCATTGCATTGCAGGAAACACACCTTCTTAAATCAGAGGCAGTTAATATATTGAAAAAACAAAGGTGGATAGACAAATTTTGCTCCACAGACCATAATGCGAACATAAGAGGGGTAATTATTATATTTGAAAAATCAGCAAAAGCGCAGATACAGGAATATAAAGAAGACAACACAGGGAAGTGGTTAATAGTCAGAGTTTCTCTTGATGGTCAAATGAGAACACTGATAGGATACTATGGTCCTAACTCGGATGATCCTTCACACTTGGACGCTGTAAGAGATCAACTAATATCAGTCAAGGAACCAATAATTTGGATGGGAGATTTTAATATTGTCCTAGATCCTAAATTAGATAAGTCAACCAAATCTAAAATTTGCAGTTCTGTCAAATCCAGAGAAACTCTCAAAAACATCATGACACATTTGGGCTTGGCAGACCTATGGAGAGAACGAGTCGGCAATAAACCAGGCGTCTCTTTGAGGAATAGTAGATTTAAACATAAATCTAGAATTGACTATGTCTTCTTTAGTTATGGTCTGAAGGATGTACTGGAGTCAATTGATTATATACCATCACATCTCTCAGATCACTCTGCTATAAAATTTGCTTTAAAATTTAATAATTCGGTTAACCACCCGTCCTGGTCTTTTGACCGGACACTGTTGCTTGAGGAGGAAGAGGTCAATTTTTTGTCAACTGAATCTCTAGTTTTTTTTTACATAAACAGAGACTCCGCAAGTCCAACAATCGTCTGGGAAGCCTTCAAAGCCTTCCTAAGGGGGCAGATTACAAGTAGAGCCTCTTATAGGCGGAAACTATATTCTCAAAAAATTAAAAATCTAGAACAAGAAATGAGACTGTTGGAATTTAAGATCTATTCGTCTTTTGGAATATCGAGCGATCAGGAGAAAATAGCTAAATTAAAATCCCAATTGGAGAACACCTTACAGGAGAGAATAAACAAAAGATGGGAAGTGAGCATTCCTCCCAATTTGAATTTGGAGAAGCTGCAGGGAAGGTACTTGCGTAGAAAATAAGAGCAGAAAAAAACCCTTAACTATATCAGAGAAATCAAGATACCTGGAGAGTTAAAAACAAGATCCACTAACTCAGAGTTAGGGAGAGCTTTCTTTGATTTTTTTGAGGAGATATATAAAGAGAACATCCCCAACGACGAGCAAGCAAGGTATAGATGGCTAGAGGCCATAACCCTACCAACTTTATCAATAAGTCAGAGAAATCTCTTGGAGGCCAAGATCACTGAAGACGAGGTTAAGAAAGCAATTCGCCACTCCAAAAAAGGAAAGGCAGTGGGTCCGGACGGTCTGCCTGGAGAAATATATAGATCTCTTGAGGAAATAGTTACCCCCGGGCTTACGATACTCTTTAATGGCATTTTAGTACATGGGAACCAGCCCCCAAAAACTTGGGGAGAAGCTACAATCGTGCTCATTCCGAAACCTGTGAAATCATCACCGGACTGTGGATCATACAGACCAATATCATTGCTCAGCAATGATTATAAACTTTTTACAACAATTATGTCTACAAGACTGGCTAGCGTCATTGGAAAAATCGTTCACCCCGACCAAAAAGGTTTCATAAAGGGTAGACAACTAGCAGAGTTAACATACGAAGCTGTGGGGGCTATAGACATCGCTACGGCCTTTTCTGCACCTTTGGCCATCTTGACTCTGGACGCAACTAAAGCGTTTGACAGAGTCAACTGGTTATTTCTTAACGATGTCTTGAAAAAATTCAACTGTGGGGAGAACTTCTGTAGGACTATCAAACAGCTATATAGTGCTCCTTCTGCAAGGTTAATGGTCAATGGATCTTTAACTGAAGCGTTTAATATAACTAGAGGCACAAGACAGGGCTGCCCGCTTTCCCCTCTCCTATTTAATTTATACATCGAACCGTTCGCTCAACTTTTAAGGGACGAGGCTAATATTCCATCTTTTAGCTTTGGAGAGTGGGAAAGGCGGGTAGCAATGTATGCAGATGACATTTTGATTTTCACATCAGACCCAGTAAGAGCATACCCTGTAATCATTCAACAGGCGGAGGAATTTGGCCACATATCGGGGTATGAAATTAACTCAAGTAAAAGTGAAATAATGGCCTGGAATCTACCTAACATTCAGCTGGGGGTAGAAATTTCCTCATCGATGCGCTACTTAGGAATTAGAATAACCCAAGAAGTGACTAGCATTGGGCAAATTAATTTGGAAAGGGTACACACTGAGAGTAAAAAGATTTTAAAATCTTGGTCACATCTACCGCTTTCAACTATAGGCAGGGTGAATTTGGTTAAAATGTGTATCCTTCCAAAATTCACCTTTGTCTTTAATACCATTCCTATTGCCTTTGATCCAAAAATGATTGAAAAATCTCAAAAAGAAATTAACTCATTCATATGGAAATACAAAACCACAAGAATTGCGTGGAAAAAGTTAAGAAGAAGAAGAAGAGAGAAAGGGGGCCTTGCACTGCCTGATTTATTGTATTACTCATGGGCCTTCCAGCTGTCACATTCAAGAATGCTTCTTAAGATGTCGTCTAATCTTGCAACCAATTCCATGTATAAGGCTATGTTAATGGGGGCTAATCTAACATCAGATAGCTTTATGTTTAGGTTCGGGTGTCAGAAATTCTTTAAAAATAATAAACTAAAAATTGCACAATCATGGGCTAAAAATTGGTATAACATTAGAAAGAAACTGGGTCTATCATACTATTCCAACTATTCTCCAATCTGGGACTCACCAGGGTCACCATTATGTCTGCGGGACAGCCTTTCCACTATAATAGAACAAGCAGGCATTATAAGATGGGGTCAACTACTTAAAGATGGTAACCTTATAGGATGGGATGAGTTACAGGAATTGGTTGGCGCAGGGCTGTCAAAATTTAAATACATTCAACTAAACAGCTGGGTGAGATCTCAGATCTGCACTGACACCAACCTAGGGAAAATAAGCAAAATAGAACAAAATTTGGTGGAAAGAGCTACGGGGGGGAAGGAGGTAACTACTTGGTATTGGCAGCTCTTGGAGGAAATTGATGGGGAATTCCAACTCCCAGACAAATTATGGAGAACGGCAATTGGCATCTCATGTAAGGAGAGATGGCAAAACTCTTTCACCCTATTATACAAAACTGTAAAGCCTTCATGGCTGAGACGAAACCACCTTTTCTCCGTACATCGAGCATACATAACCCCGTTGAAACTATCTAAATTTCTACCAAACAAAAAATGCAATAAATGTAATTTAGCAGATGCCTGTGACATACATATGTTTTTTGAATGACCTGACATCCAAAAATTCTGGATAGATGTGAAGGAAACTTTAAACTCTATCCTAAATACATCTCTAGAAATAACTCTTTCCCTTGTCATCTTTGGGCTGGAAGATAACATAAAAGGCAAGGCGAAATCCTTTCTTTTCTACGCAATTTTACTGGTGAGAAGACAAATTTGCATAAACTGGGTAGAGAAAACACCGCCATTACATTCTCGGTGGCTCTCCTCTTTATATGAAATATCTAAAATGGACCTTAAAAGAACAGCTAGTAAGAGGAAATTGGCCTTTTGGGACCTCTTAATCAACTAGAGATGAACCCGGGTTTTTTTTTTTTTCTCCCGGGTCCAATGATTATGCCTTACTTACTCCGGGACCAGGGTCAGCCAAGTATCGATAAAGGTCCTACAGGTTGAAATATACCTTGATGGAGCAAAAAGCAACTGTATCTCTTCTTATGGGACATCTCTACTACCAATATGTCAAATCACGTCTATAAGTCGTGCCAGGTGGTTGGTATGGACCTTATTGAAGAAAAGGCAAATGAGGACAAAAAAAAAAAAAGAGTGTTTACATGAGTGAAAACGGTCAGTCTTTCAGCCATGAGTGCATATTTATCAGTAAAATAAATGTGGAAATATACTAATTTCAGATTCATTTTTTTACAAAACTCAAAATATATATTGGTAAAAACACATACAATTATTAAGTTATACTAAGGAATTATCGTTTAAAAAACCTTTGAAATTCACAGAAAAAAACATATGTTTCAGACAGGTTATAGTTAGGATTTATAATTTAAAAAACCTTAGAAATTCACTGAAAAAAACATAGGTTTCAGATGTTTTATAGTTAGCTGGGCATTTCACTCATACAAAACCATAGAAATTCCTCCATTATAGTAAGTTCTGCTAACTATAACTCGCGCCCCTGCAATGCACGGCTGATGACGTCACATATTACATCACTCATGACATGGTCAGTGACATCACTGATGACATCTCAAATGACATCACTGATTACATCATCCAGTGATTGTGTGTTTCTGTAAAGTTTAAATATGTTTAATATATATAGGGAAAGGCATATTAAAGAATGAGTGGGTGCATAAGTGTCTGAATGGATGATTTAATAGGTGCGTGACTGACTCTATAAGTGAGTGATTAAACAAATCTTACTGAATGCATGGGTTAGTGACTAAACTGTGTGAATGTCTGTATCCGTCTGTCTATTGGTGTGTAACCGGCTACATGGGTTTGTAAATAACTACATGAGTGTCTATATGTGTTATTGATTGGTTGTCTGAGTATCTGTATGGGTGCCTGAGTGTTTATGTTGGTGGGGTGTGTGTGACTCTGTGCATAGATGTGTGAGTGGGTGATTCACTGGGTGCATGGTTTCAAGAGTGCATGTGATGGACTGTATGGGTGGGTGACTGTGTGTATGGCCATGTTATTGAGTGAATGTATATCTCAGTGGTTCTTGTGTGAGTAACTACATATGTGAAAGGCAGTATATATGTCTGTTGGAGTATATAATTGGCTATAAGTGAGAGTGTGTGATTCTGAGAGTGGCTTTATGGATGGGTGTGTGCTTGTATCAGGGATTGTATAAGAGCGTAAGAATGTGCTAGTATTTGTATGAGTATTTGAGCTGGAGTGAGTATAATTGTATAGGTGAGTAAATTGCAGTGTGATTAATTATTTGCATGACTGACTAGGTGTGTGAGTACCTCTATCGATGAGCGGTGGTGTGTGAGTGTTTATATAGGTGTATGAGTGCATATGATAGTCCTGTACTGCGTGACCATAAGTACGAGTGACTGTACAGGTGAGTGAATGGATGTGTGTGTAAACCTAAGAATCAGTGAGTGTGTATGTAGTTATTGCTGGTGGAGTGTCTACGGTTTTGAGAATGGCAGTCTGTAATTTAGAGTGGGTGTATCAAAGGTTATATTAGAGTGTGAGAAGATGCATACATTTATCACATGGCTATGTCTGAACTGGGGTGGTGTGGAGTGCAATAAAACAATGGATTTAGGCCCGAAAACAATGTAGCCCAAATATCAGCCAGATGTAGCCCAACTATAGCCCAATGACAGAATGTCCCAGAGTGTCCTAAAGAACAACTAGAGCGCTAACAGTCTTACTTATGACAAAAGTATGGCACACCCGAAGTCATCTTGATTGGAATAAAGTGTTAACACTTAAACCATTCAATTTGCAAAGGAACAAAATGAGGGGGTTCATTTTGCCATAGAAATTATGATTATTGCTGAAGAAAGAAAAATTAGGGCACATTTTGAGTGACTTCTCAAATCCTCTTATATTTGATTAAAAAAATTCTGATATGCAGTCTCCCAAGATGGCCACCAGAGACAAAAGAGCCCAAATGTAGCCCAAATATCAGCCAGATGTAGCCCAACTATAGCCCAATGACAGAATGCCCCAGAGTGTTCTAAAGAACAACTAGAACGCTAACAGTCTTACTTATGACAAAAGTATGGCACACCTGAAGTCATCTTTATTGGAATAAAGTGGTAACACTTAATACATTTAATTTGAAAAGGAACAAAATGAGGGGTTTCATTTTGCCATAGAATGATTGCGGGGCAAAAAAAAAAAACATTCGATTTTTCGCGGTGGAAGCACTACCCGGTACGCGAACCGGGTAGCTCACGGGTAGCGTAACAGGAGACCGCCATCTTGTGTTTCGGATGAATTTAGTCACAAGACGGAGGATAAACAATGTTGGGAATGGGTATAAGGGGGCACAGGAGACATATCCTTACCCCCTAGGTTTTCTGAGGCTGGCTGAGGAGGCCCATATATGTAAAAAAAACCAGCCTTTTTTTTCAAATTTTTGCACGGTTAGCGCCCGGACCGGGTAGCGTTCCGGAAAGCGTAACAAGGGGAAAACCAAGGGAAACAGTAAAATAATTATGGTGGGTTATCCTGGAGGTGACGCACCTCAGCAACGCTATAATTGATTGGATGCCACCTCTGCATGTGGCGGTGCATAGTATAGTTTCCAAAACTATACTTTTTGTCTGTGCCTCGGGACAGAACTGCATCGCAATGAGGCATGTCACCAGCCGGGCATTGACCTTTTATTGCCCTCGAGGGTAAGAAAAAAATTGCCATATAAAATGGTCTAAGCGGTGGGATTGCCGGGGCTCTTCACGCAAGAACTGCCTCGGCTCTACCTCCTCTTCCTCTTCTTCTTCCTCTTCCTCTGGGTTTGGAGGAACTTTGCAGGTGGTCCTTCCTTCCTAGGTGGTTGTGGTGGTGGTGGGGGTCCACCAGCTGCAGCTACTACAGATGCCATGACTGAACAAGCAGAAACAGGTCTTCCTCTCACAAAGATGAAAGTCAGAGTGAGGAAAAAAGGTGGGGGCTTTCATCATTTGGGAAAAAATTTTTCTAAACCAATGAAAAGTGTTATTTTCAGGTCACATGACCTGTTACGCTTACGTTACGCATCCCACTCCGCGCCGGGAGCGCTTCCGGGGTGCTGCGCTTCGCGCCTCGGGTCGCGCTCCGGAGCACTTCCGAGTGCGCTAACGCGGCGCGTCATAAGACGCATTACGCAGCAACGCGATACGTCGCGCTTACGTGACGCGTCACGATGTTGTTTTCGAATGCGGCAGTTGCGCTAACGGAACGTTTCCTGGTGCGCGGATCGGGTCGTGGCACCAAATTGAGCTAACGGGAAGCTACCCGGTGCGCGGACCGGTAGCGAAAAAAAAAAAAAACATTTATATACATAAAAAAATTATATTAAATACATAACAAATATATTTTTCCTTTAAAAGAAGAATACCTCGAATCCACTCGCCGTGGAAAACGCCGTATCAAACCTGGGTGAGTGCGCAGACAGCGAGCACCGGATATTTGTTTGACGGCTAATGGGCGTTGTGGACTGTTTGAGGCATAAGTTTCTGCAGTATTGAGGAAGAGGGAAAGCTCTGAGATCAAGTCAGCACCACTCTAGCGGTTGGTGGAAGAACGCACAGATTAGAAAGTACTGAAATGTCGCTAGAAGAGGAAATGAATGAACGCGAGCGGGAAGCGCTACTGATATTTGACAAAGCACTGGTGCAGCGGCTAAACAACAGTCTTCAAAGGCTCGCAACAAGAAGATGCCAGACGTTTTGGTGCGATTGAAGCGTCTTGAGAAATTATCCAGGGGTGAACTCTCAAAATGGTGGGAGTCAAGATCCCTACAGCGATATTTAGAAGTAGGGAGAATTCCAAGGGGGCTAAGAATACTTGTAGCTCCGACTTATGAAGACCCCGATCCGCTAATGTTACAGGAGTGGGCGGATAATACCCAAGAATCATCATACCGCATGCTGAGAATTCTAATCAAATATGCGGAGAAAGATCGTGCGAAGATGTTAGAAGAGATAGGTCAAATTAATGATATGTTGGCGAAAGAAGATAACCAAGAGCCGATAACCCTTTACAAAAAGGAGATGGGGGAACGTATAAAAAAATTAGGTACTTCCATCAAAGAACGTAAAGCTCAAAAGTTTATAAGGGACAAACAAGACTATGACCGTGGGCAGATTTACACGTTTGCCAAAAAGTTTGAAAATGTGAGGAGATTGAAAATGAGCGGCGCAGCCCAAAAACAACAGATAGCTCAATCTGGGGGTGAGCAGTGTACCAAGCTCGGATGTGGTTACCTCAGCGGAAGAAGGTCCTAGTGGGGAAATGGAAGAACGAATCCCTACAGTTATTGATGAATTTGGTTTTTTTCAAGAGGACTGGCGATTCAATCTCCGCCCAAGAACCAAGGTAAACTATGCCAAACCGCCAAGAGGAAAAGGCAAAGGCGTAAAAGGCGCCAAGGTGCAAAACAAAGAGCAATAACTAATGCACAGCTGTCACCGATCATTGTCCCGACTGTAACGCAACAACCACCATCAAAATGAATTTGACAGATTTGAAACTCTCTACTGAAGAAGAGCAAACACTCAATTTGGGACTGTCATTTTGCCCAGAAGCTGAGTTTAACTACGTCCAAACTCGCATTGACATCTTCAAGTTTACAAGACTTTTGAAACTCAAAAAACATTTTTCTATGAACCCGAGCTCGAGGAGGGGAGTTCTAAACCCTGGTAATAGCGAGGGCTCATTGGGTGAATTGAATGTACAAGATATGGACCTCATGTTGGATTTTCAACCCTCAGGCAGGATATATGGGAATGATGCTAATGGAGAAATCTTAGTGGAACAGAGACCAGCTGAATCTTTGGAACTTATGAGCCATGCGGATGAGGTAGCAAGGTCTGAAGGACTGGTCATCAATGCCAGTGACCCGACTGGTTTCCGTCCAAGATCTCGGTACATCCCTTATACTGCACGAGATAACATTGACATTTTCAATGATCTGGTAGTGAATGATTTAAAAAACCTGGAAAAGTGCACTAGTGTATGCAATAAAAAATTTAGCAAGCAAGAAAAAGCTCAGACAGCCCTTATTGAGAAAATCAAGCAGAATGAAAATTGTATAGTACGTAATGCTGATAAGGGCGGGAATGTGGTCCTCTGGGACAGGCAGAGATATCTATCTGAAGCTTATAAACAGTTAAATAACAGAGCTTGCTATGTAAGAATTAAACCAGAGGTTATGTTTAATAGTCATGCACAGTACAATTCAGAACTAGAAAATTGGTTTGGTCAGTCCTTGATTACTCATGATGAGTACAAATATCTTAAGATAACCAATCCGGTTACTCCAGTGTTTTATTTGCTCCCGAAGGTGCATAAGGACGCACGTAACCCCCCTGGTAGGCCGATTATTTCAGCCATAGGTAGTGGGTTAGAAAACACCTCTAAGTTTATTGACTCATTCCTTAATCCTTTAGCTGCACAACTGCCGTCATATATTCTTGATACAGGGGATTTTTTGAAATCTATCTATGACATACCCTGGGAGGAGGACTTAATTTTGGTAACGATTGATGTCACCACATTATACACGAGCATTAAGCACAGTGATGGATTGAACATTATAAGACACTTCCTAGGGACAAGACCAATCAAATTGTGGGCTCACACGCAAATGTTGTTGTCAATGGTCTCCACCTGCTTAAAGAATAATTTTTTCATCTTCAATGACGAATTGTTCCATCAAACTTGTGGCACTGTGATTGGCACCTGCTTCGCCCCCAGCTATGCGAATTTGCATATGGGCTGGTGGGAGGAGCAGGTGATCCGGAAGCAGTGCCAAACTGAATGGGAGAACAACATCCTGCATTGGAGTCGTTTTATCGACGACCTGTTTGTTGTCTGGAAAGGCCCTCTATTAGACCTAAACCTCTTTCTGGCAAAAATACAAAAAAATAGCTTGAATTTGAAGTTCACAAGTACCGTCAGCACTGAATCTGTTACATCTTAGACCTTACTGTTTACATAAAGGATAATAAAGTACAAACTAAGATATATAGGAAAGAGACCTCTGGAAACACTGTGCTACATGCCAGTAGTTTCCATCCTACATGTCTAGTAAATAGTATCCCTTATGGGGAGGGTCTAAGGGTCCTTAGAAACTGTAGTGACCCTAATGACAGAGAATGTGCTTTAGCTGATCTCCAACTGCGTTTCAAACAAAGGGGGTACAGTGATAGCTGTCTTAAATCATCTTTCAATAAAGTAAGGCAGAAAACCAGAGAGGAAGTTCTTTTCAAAGACAAGAAGATGAGAAAACAGGAGAGTAATGAATGCAGGCTGATCACAAACTACAACAAATTACATGGATCTGTGAGGAAGATTTTAAGTAGGCATTGGCATGTCATTAAAAATGACCCAATTATAGGTCCCGAACTAACTAACAGACCTCTGATTACCTTCCGAAAGGCTAGATCCTTTAAACAAATGTTAGTCAAAACCACATTGACCAAAGTAAAGAAAAAAGCGAAAAACAAAAGGAGCAATTGGTTGTCCAGAAAGGATGGGTTCCTGAAATGTAGCAAATGTAAGGCTTGTGAACATGGGAGAAACACGAGTACATACCAACCAGGCCTCTCTAACAGAAAGAAAAAGATCAAAGGACAATTTGACTGTAAGACGGAGTTTTCGATTTACATTTTATGCTGTGGATGTAATCTACAGTATGTTGGTAGCACAATTAAACCCGTTCATCAACGGGTGCTACAACATTTGAGGGCGATCAAGAATGCGGATAGGTCTTATCCAGTCGCCCGGCATTTCGAAAAATTCCATGAAAAAGATGCGAGCAGTCTATCCTATTTTGTAATTGATTCCGTGCCCTTGAATGAAAGAGGGGGGGATAGGGTGAAAGAGCTACGCAAACTGGAGTCATGGTACATAGTTGAATTAAATACAAAAAGCCCGTATGGATTGAACATTGAAGAAGATCTGTACACTCACCTATGAATTGTTCTGATTTAATTGAAATAATGATATTGTTATGTGGTACATTTAGCTTCCTGCAAAGCAAGATTCACTTTCTCTAGGTGAAAGTTTGTAGAATATATGTTATTGGTTTTAGAATTTTTTGTTTTCACAGATAACAAATAGAACTGAGTAGATTTGCCCACTGGGGCTCTATTCTTGAAAAAAACTCTTTGGTTTTTTCCACGTGCATCAGTGTTAACATTTGGGATATATTGGACTTGATTGTAATCATGGAATAGAATTTGCCCTTTTCGTAGTCTTGGTAATTTAATTGCCCACTTGGGCTGAACGCTTTCCTAATAATTGTAAGAAGATCTTTAATCAGGATCGAAGTTTGAACAAATGAGCACGAAAAAAATTAATGCTTTCTTGTTTATATGACACCATTTTGACTACTAAATTTTAGGGTTTTCTTTATATTTGGTTAATACTTTTGTTCCAAATAATCTCGTAATGAAACTTCTTGTTTAAATAACATGCACGGAGAAAACCTATGTAAATATTTCTTTCAGTTCTATGATTTTGTTTGTCACGTGATGCATCACGTGACTACAGAGCACTTTAAATGTTTGTACGTGTTTGATAAACTTTATCGTGATCAAGCCTGCTGGGTCAGGCGAAACGCGTTGACAGCGACTAAAAATTAAAAGAAGGTTTTTCCACCACGTTGTGTCGTCTCTTCGAAGATTGTTCGAGGTTTTGAGCGCTTCATATATATATATATATATATATATGCACGGTAAAATCTTCAAAGACGCCACATTCCTGCTGTGGAAACGTAGACACGGACCCAATGGCTGCAGTAAAGGAGATTTTATTGGAAACCTCTCTGGTTACGCGTTTCGAGCAACTAGTGCCCTTGGTCACTATATATATATATGTGTGTCTTAAATACAAATTAAAATATAAAAGGTACTTTTAATTGTTAAGGATAGTCAAAGCACGTACTCTGACATTTGTATTTGTATTCATTGCATTGTATTTTGCTACTCGATGGAATATGCAGGAATACAGTTCTTGGGAATAGAAGCCATTCACAAAAAAAAAAACCCCATGCAATAGATACCAAACAATATTCAACCTACTACTATTCCAAGGAAGATGTGTAACGTACTACACACTGTTAAACTACTACTGCAGTACCATAGTTAACTTATTCTTTACTATAAAAAATGGCTTTTTACTAAAAAAAAGAATGGCTATCCGACTCACCCAACTAAAGTATTTGTAGCTAGAGCCATATTACGCGGTAGAAAAGAGTTTGTTTGAACATCCGCTCTTTTTAACAAGGATCTGGTGGTAACACAGAAAAAGAAATAGTTACACCCTTAATTTAATCCAAATGACCGCATGACAAATGCAATGCTGTTTGCAAGTAGAGAACCCATCAATTTATTCGCACCTGGGTACAGTCCTGGACTGTTTTACCAAGCACTATGGTTGTCTTTTGAGAATGGTCAATGCCCATTCCATGGCCGTAGAATGTATCATGCCTCAACGTCACACACCATGAGAGCCAATAGAAAACAATTCCTTAAACTCAGCCCTAATTGGGGATTCCAGTCCAGGGAGACGATCGTAATGCGGCAGGTACATTTTTTAACACTGAGCACTTTACACTATGCACCATGCACTTTAATATGGGATACATTAATTCTTGTATTCAATATTTGGAGCGTTTTACTTCGAGCATAAAGTTTCTCCCCACCACAGAACCTAAACTGCTTGCAAGAATGCTTTGTTTTTCTTTTCCCAACTTCACCTTGCAATGAAAGGTTTTGGACTAAACTAAAATTGTATTTGATATTTTGTAGTGCAGCACAAACTGACTATGATACCAAGACACAGCAAATATTAGGTGTTAGTATAAATAACAAATAATGTATTCCTTTGACAAATTGAGTAGCGGAGGCACTGACAGTGTGACTTTTTAATACTCATTATTTGATTCTGCCAAGACATTGCTTTGAAATTCAGGTCATTATATTTGGATAAAAAGGAGCTGCCCAAGCATTAACTTTGGCATATTTAAGAGCATTATTTGATGGCTGTGCAATATCATAAATGTATCATTATTCATCCAGTAAATAGCAGGCTTTTGATATTCCACATCATGATGAAAGAAGGGAACTGGGAGGTGGTACCACCTCATGAAATCAGCATCTCAGAGACCTTACCGATTCCCACTTAATTAAGAATTTGTAACTGGATGCCTACCATTTTTTTAGACAGCTTCATTGTCACAGAAAAAAATAATCTTGGTTTTCTAGAGGATGTAAAGAATAAAATAATAACGTGCAGAAAAGTGTCTGCCAAACCTGCTGTTTTTCTCCTTTAAAAGAAACGATACAATGAGCTGCATCCATACAGTTCTTCTGTATATTATGCAAATTACTCCACATACTGTGTAGATAGGCTAACATTTTTATACAAATGATCCCTGAGTGGATGCTCTCTGGGTCTACATTTCTAAGGCACCCATATAATTCTAGCAATATGGATTGTAGACCTGCTCTGGACGTGCTGCACATTTGACCTTCAATCTCCTTTGGCCCACTAGCTAATGGGCTGATGTTTGCTCATTATGACTAACTTCTCTGTGTGGGGATTTTTGCCTTCCATTTTTTAGGTCTGGCGATAATCAAGACTTTTTGAATAAAAAAAAAGACATGTATAATATACTTACTTGGAGGGTCTTTCACCCAGTTGTCTTCACCCTCTGGTCTGTTGTGGTATCCTTCACATTTTGCTTCCACCCACTACAGTATACAGCATGAGGCTGCGGGTCAGCCTCCTTCAGCCACTGGCTAACTTCACTATGAGAAGCCTGCATTTTGCTCTTTCGCGGGGACCACATGGTAGTTCCCTCCTGTTCCAGTGTTTTTGCTTTTAATTTATTATTACTTTAGCGTTGCCTTTGTGTATAGAGAAAGACGTGATAGCAGGATGCTTTCTACCAAATGTGAGCACAGTGCTAATTCAAGCTTTATAAGTTCCTGTCCCCTGCTAATGTTGTTGTAAGTCTTTATGCAGTGGCCTTTGTTTATCTGACTGCTGCTTTTTCAAGGCATACCTAATTTCATTCTTTCCTGCCTTCTTTATTTCCTTCTTTCCTTTCTTTCCTTACTTCTTTCCTACTTGTCAACCTTCTTTCTCTCTAACCTTCTTTTCTTTCTTTCTTTCTTTCTTTCTTTCTTTCTTTCTTTCTTTCTTTCTTTCTTTCTTTCTTTCTTTCTTTCTTTCTTTCTTTCTTTCTTCCCTGATGCGCTGGCTGGCTATGTGTTCCCTCAGCCTCAGGCTGGATTTTATTTGGAGTGTTACACTCCCTTGTCCCACTAATGTCATTAAAACACTGTTAGCTGTTTTGCTCTTTCTAGGTCTCCCTCCTTGTTCTGAAGGACTAAGACTTGGTGTCCTTGATGCAGTGGTTGGGAGTTTATATGCATTTGCTGCATCCCTGCACCTATTTTGGCTTTTGCCCTTTATTCTTCTTGACATTTGAGTGTCTGGTGCTTGAGAAATCCATGCTGTTTCCTGTGTATTGCACTATTGCTGTTTGCTTCTGGTGCATTAGGTGGTGAGACTGTCTTGGTATGGATTTCTTGTTGGTGTGTTCCTATCTGTGCATCTTCTCTCCATACTTTTAGTGGAGGGGTTTTTCAGTTAAAATATAAGGGCTAATTAAGGAGTTCCCAATGGGCCACCGTGCACTGTGCTTCTCCACTGTTCCTGCTGTATGCTGGATTTTGAGTGCTGGTACAAATGGTTCTCCTCAACTTCAAAATCTATTGTATTTGCTTGTCATTTGCTGTAGAATTGTCTTTCCCTGCTTGTCCAAAGCCTGTGGTCAGGGCGGCTTTAGGCTCATGGAGGCCCTGGGCAGGGAGCGTAGGTAGGGGGCCCCGGAAGAGGGGGTCCTGGCGGGATGGAGCGCAGAGGCCAGTGAAGAGGGGGGGTCAGGGTGTTTGGTAGTGGAACAGAGCCGGAGGCCGCCAAATCCCTGCCAGGGGCCGCCACGCAAATATGTATCCATCCTCAGAGGATTATTATATTAAGGATATATATTGGCGTGGTGGCCCCCTTGGGTTTGGTGGCCCTGTGCAGGTGTACAGCTTGCACATGCCTAAGGCCGCCCCTGCTCTGTTGGCTCCTTTGCAGATCTGTGACCTGGTTTTCTACCTGGCCTTGAATATTTGGGGTTGATATGCCCTTTTTAGTGGGCCATGTTTCCAACTGCCTCTCCTTGGGAGTGGGATCTGCTTGTGGCCTCCCCCTGAACTTATTGGACTTCTGCTGCTTAGTTTACCATGACATGCTTTGCTTACAGCTGCTTGGATTCTCGTGAGGATTCCTGTTCCCCTTGCTCTTTTTTGGTATGAATTCTGGTCATGCATTTGCCCCAGTGCTCTTGGATGGCAAGGGAAGTGGCTAAACCTTTTGCTGGCTGGGGCTGTTTGTCCCTGGTTTCAAGTTCTCTGGTGTATTTTAGGCCTGTGTTCCGGGAGTCCTGCAATGGACTGGCCCTATCTGGCCCTGTTTTTTCTGTAATCTGTCTATGTGCATCTTGGTGCTTGGTGTGTAGTCTGTATCCATCTAGTTTTGCTGTTTCTGTTCTTTGTAAATTCCTGGCCTTTGTGTGAAAGTATTCAGGGCCTTTGTGAAGATACGCCCCTTGTGTGTTTTTTTCAATGAGCTGGATCTTTCCCTTTTTTTATTGAGTCCTGTGCTGCTGCCTTGCAGTTGACGGTTATACTTGCTTCTGGCTTTGCTTCTTGATTTACCTTTGATACCTGGCTCAGGCAGATGTACTCTAGCTCCTGTTGTTTGGGTGAAGCATTGTTCTTATTTGTGACCATCCTTCTGTTGTCGCGTGAAACAAAAAGGAGAGACTCCACACACCAAGGAAACAGAATTCCACTTCACAATAAAATTCAAAATTCCTCTCAGGATAAAAACCCAAAAATCACATAAACCACTCAGACTTAACTATACATGCACCTCACATTGAAAAGAATGCACCACATCCAAATATCAAAGAAATGTGGGGAAAAAAATATATATTTCTTTAATCCTCCTATAAAAAACAATATTTCACATTAATATTCTATATCAAATATCACCTTCATGTCAAAAACCCATGTACATCACAAAAAATAATATACAATATAGAAATAAAACAATAAGAACCACAATAGCATTAGGGAGAACAATTAAGACATACAAATTTGTCTTCATAAACCAGCATATCGTCCTATTATATCAAAAAGGGTCTATGAAAATAGCATATCCTAAATAGCGACCCTCCTGTGCACTATAGATTTTGCTTTAATGTTCAGTCGATGCTTTTCGGTGGACACTCTTATTAATAACCATCTTCTTCAGGATTTTATACATTTTATCCCAAATAATTTCATATAACATCCTATAGTGAATGACAATATTAGGGCTGTCGAACTCCTAAAAAATCTTCCTCCCATCAAGGGGAATTTCTGGAGACTATCTTTGTTTCCTTTCCTACTTTATCTGATAGGAGAGACCTTCCATCATATACTGATTTGAATCAAAAGATCCACTGGACTCTGAAGCTATGCGAATAATCCACTACTCAATATGACCTTCACTGAACACCAGTCGAGTACAAGGCCCCTCCTATATGAGAGTCCCTCTGATATACTGTGACTGTAACTATCTACCAAGGACAATAGCTTATCTTCTTATAAGTAGATGTGATTTCAGTCCTGTCTTCAAATCCACTAAAGAATATCTTAAAAAGCCTCATCCCATCCATGGTGCATCAATAGTGTAATTCCTGTTGTCACCAAGACCTGTGTAGTTTATTACAAAAGCCTTGACCCCATGTACTAAGCTGCCTCCTATCTTTCTCATTTGGCATTCTTGTCCCTTTACCGACTTGGAGGATGGTGGTGATCTTACACCTGTGCTCTCATTTTTTCTTTATCTAAAATATACCTAATCTGCTGCAGTCACTGGCGGGCTATGTCACTGGTTTTAAGACTGTGGCATTTTGTGACTTTCTTTCACTTCATCACTGGCTGTGCGTCTAGATGCCTTGGCTGGGGGTTGACACAGCTTTCCTGTCTTGATGTGCCATCAGGGGCAGCACATATGGGTGTTCTCTCTTCTGGTAAACTGCTTCTGCGTGTGCAGTGGTTGTGCCTTTTGCTTTTTGGAGCTTTTAATGCTTGTTCACTTGTCTTGGCTATGACACTGGGGCTGTGTTGGCCTTTCGGTTCTTCCTCCAATGTGTGCGGACTTTGCTCTTTCTGGTTAGGTGTCCTCATGACAGATTTATGTCCTCTGAGCCTATGGTTGATCCTCATAATTTAAGGAGTGGAATGGTGAGGTAAAACTTAGATCTTATTCTTTACCAGTCATCTGATTATTTCAGTTGTTTTCCCATCTCCATTCTTTACAAACCTCACTATTGTGTACCTGACTTTGATCGCGGTAAGCTGGACTGCCTCCGTAGTTGTCCCACTAAGACTCTATATAGAGATGATTCTTTATAAGTAGACTTGTAGATGGAGGAGTTTAAACTTTCTTTCTTTCTTTCTTATGGGAAGCAGCCAGATACACATCTCCCGGACGTAAAGTCAGGAATTTGATATAATTTAATAATCTGTCTAATGCAATTGGCAGTAAGTAATCAAAGCACTACAACCATCACCAACACACCACTAGCATTTTTTTTAAATGTAAGGTCTTACGTGGTGTTTCACCCATCTGTAGTTTCGGGAAATGGCTTGGGACGTTCAACTGTACACAACATAAAAAGTCCTCACATAGAGATACATTGGATCACCTGGCCGCACATACTGTGCCTTCTATTACACAGAGGGTAATCAGAAATGTTTTAAAATAAGGTTTAGCATTGTGAAATGCTTTGTTGGAAGTGTTATTTGGTGTTTTGAATAGCAAAATAATGTGTTAATTCCTACTTACATTTCTCAAATGTCCCCATTATGAGGTAATCTAGGGCACCTATTAGAGATTGTTTAGGAGTTGTATGATTACTTTTCCTGTTCTATAGGCACCCTTTTCAAGTCAACACCTGTTCCCTGGATTGTTTATTTCTTGAATGTAAAAAATGAATCTTAAGAAAATGTATATGAATTGTGTAATAAAAACAATATATTTACTGATCAGTATGCGAGTGTGGGTGTTTAATGGCAGATATTTAAAACTGTCTGCAATCAGGGCAATTCATCATAAAGGAAGATTTGCTCAGAATCTGCATTAAAGTGTGTAGCTAGTCAGTAGGCAATGTCAAATTCTGCCATATGATTCTATTCTGTGCATTTTTTTGCTGATAGTGTAAAAGAAGAGTTGCTCAGAATCTGTGTTAAAGTGTGTAGCTAGTCAGTAGGCAATGTAAAATTCTGCCATATGATTCTATACTGTACATTTTTTTGTTGATAGTGCAAAATCATAAATGTTCATGAACACCTTTCTGTCTCTGATAAAAAATGGTTGCTGCTAACAAAAATATATCGAGACTGTGGGTCATTACTATTATAACCGTATATGTTTTTTTAGAATGCATTCTATTGTGAACTATGGGCTCGATTGCTGTGGGAACATGCCAGTTAATTACTGAAGTCCTTGACAGTTCAAGATCTGACTTTGCCTTTGTTATGCATTTCTCTCCACAACAGCAGCTTTGAACATCAAAGAGCTGCAGTTGCCCTATCTCCAAACCGTTTTAACCTGCAATGTGTGATCTATATAGTGTTTATAGTGTTTTTGAAAGATTTCTGTATGTAACCAGGATATAAAGTCAGTCGCAATTTGCTTCCCCATAGAGCATAGAGAAGTGTTTAGGTTATAACTTACATTCCATACCATTTAATGTTGAATCATTTTAGATTTACTTGGTAAATACAATGCACAGTATTACACTGCTTGAATGAGTAGGCCCAGGTGAAATCGCTTGACAACTTTACGATCAACACCCCAAGACCCATCACCTGGACACACCACTCCATAATCAGTTTTACAGTTGACATTCATCAACCCAGAAGAACCCCCACAATGGGCCCAGCCTGCCAAAACTGGAACAACCTAATAGAGGCAGACTGGATGACTCCCTTACACAAAACAAACCAGAACCCACAGGCTTCCTAACACACAACATCAAAAACTTCTACAAGTGGATCACCAACTGCGCCGTCACACTATTCACTATGAAATGAAGCAACACAGAAACCACCAGAAGATAAGCTAGCTGGTACACAGAGAACCTCACAATGACCAAACAACATTGCAAACAACTGGATGGAGAACCAGCCAAAGGGAAGTGAGAAAATATACATCCAAAACTCCTAGAGGAGGTACCGGTAGCTCTTTCAAGTAACCAAGAGGAAGGCCCTATTTGGACAAATTAATGCCAGCTCTGACAGCAGCAAAGAAATATTCCCATTCGTTGAAGACTTCACCACACCCACAGTCGTCACTCATCACACGATCTGTGCAATGACCTCTTGAACTTCTTCTGCAGAAAAAAAGCAAACAAATACAGCAACTTTTTCACACAACTGGATCCCTTGGCCCCTCTCCAGACGTCTCCCAGAGACAAAGGAAGCCAGCACAATTACCACTTGGGACATCTTTAGCACAGAGCAAACCAAAACATTCTTAAAGATTGTCAGACGTGTCATCCTTAGGGTGGTCTTCTCCAAAACGTTTTTCCTGCTTACCCCCTCTTTTTGCTGCATCTTTTTGTTGGCCATAGGACTTTGAGCACTTTACCACTGCAAACCAGGACTAAAGTGCCTGTGCTTCTCCCCTAAACATGATAACATTGCTGTATACACAATTAGTATATTTAGTTTACTTATAAGTCCCTTGTAAAGTGGTATACCAGATACCAAGGGCCTGTAATCTAAATGCTACAGGTGGGCCTGCAGCACTGGTTGTGCCACCCACACAAGTAACCTTTCAAACCTATCTCAGGCCTGCCATTGAGAGGCCTGTTTGTGCAGTTTACTGCCACTTCGACTTGGCATTTACAATTACTTGCTAACTCTTAAACTCCCCTTTTCTTACAAATAAGTCACTCCTAAGGGCAGGGTGTCGTCTAACTAAAAAGTAGGACATGTACTTTTAAGTTTTACATGCCCTGGTAGTTGTACACACCCACATTCATTTTCACTACTGTTAGGCCTACTTCTCTCATAGGCTCATGGTAATGATAAATCCTGTTTACTGGTGAAGTTGGATTTAACATTACTTTTTTCGAAAATCCAATTTTAGAAAGTGTCATAATGAAAGCAGAGATTGGGCCTAACAGAGTGGAAGATTTGTATCTTACATAGGGTACCTGCTAGTGGTGCAATCTAAACGTTTGTAGAAAGCATTCACATATTATCCAATGTTATGAGTAAATTAGATGTTAGGAGAAACTGGAATCAACTAACATGTTCCAGGGAAAGTTATTGCAATTTAATATAGGGGCTCAGTGATTAATGCTTAGAATGTGTACTGATCATTGTAAGCAATGTAACTTGTTTCTTAGGTCTTACTAGTAAATTTGATTCAGTGATGCATTCATTATGATAAATGCTTTCTTAGGCTAATGATTTATATGTAAGATGTGTATTAAGGTAGCCAAGAGAATTTGTCCTATTGAATGTTAATGGTTGGTGTATTTCCTAACCTACATAGTGTGGTGAATGTATTCATTTAGCCTAAGTCATAGGCCTGAATTTGCAGTACACTTGCAGTGTCTTCATTTCTAAAAGTAATGTTCAAATTCTTATGTGAAAAATCGTAGAATGTTGCTGTCTTACGCTTGCATTGCAGGTGGACAATATTTTTTAGTGAAGAGTATAGGTATTGTTCTGTTAGGCAAGGTTGCAGAATGAAGGAGTTACAATGAGCTTAGCCACAGGATAAAAGGTGGAGGGAGGTGTTTCACTCGGGAGAAGGAGAAAAGACCAAGCACAAGCTGCTAAAGAGGGGTGTGTGCATGGAGAAGGGCGGGAAGGGAGTCGACGTCATGGAAAAGTTTGTGGCTGAGTCCAATATAATCTTATGAGGAGAAAAGCATTGTGGGACATTCAATGGATGCACCTTTAACTATATGGTGCCTGGTAGAGAGGGGCAGCTACCCCATTCCTGCTTGACCTACTGGCAGAGAGCACCTACGGGCTAAAGTGCTTTCTTTCCTTTGCCTGCAGCTTCATGCCTCAGACCCATTCTGTTGCGAAGTGACTTCATAGGAAGGCTTTTCTCATTGACACCTTTTCCTCTCTGCTTATACCTCAACTTAGGGATACCTCTTTAGAATTAGAGTAGGGATAGTTAGTATCAAATACTGTACATAGAAGAAGTGCTGATGCAAGGAGACTTGAACTTTTGTTTTCTCAGCTCATGCATAGATGTCATCGAACTTATTGTCCTTTTTATGCTTCACTTGGTGAACCTCTTTAGGAGGTTCAATTTCCTTCTGTTTCCCTTGTACTTCTATACTCTTATGCTAAGATGTGTGCCTGGCAAACTATTTTTGAATGTGTAATAAAACTGACTAACCTCCTATTGATTGTCAATTTGTGTTCTTGTGTAGCCATTTGTGTTACACTATATTTCAAGTGACTCATGACCTTTTTTTCTTTCTATGCATTCATGCTGCTAAAAAGAATCATTGAAGATCCGACATTAGGTTTAATTGAGCAGGTGGACCCAGGCTCCTTCAGTTTGTAGCACAGTCAGATGGTTAGTACATGAAGCGAAGGGAGAATACAGAACCCAAATCCCGCATAGTTTAGAACCCTGACCAAAAAGTCCCCAGGTAGAGCCCTGATCATCAAGAATTGGAGAGGACAGAGTTCGGAGATGTGTGGCGAGAGTGGTGGCGAACAAAGAAGTGAGTATTAATAGTGTATGTATGGAGCATGTTAGATTGCGGTGACAGTTTGATTGTGGAATATCTTGCGGAGTTGTCACGAGAATTGAATAAATGTTGTTGTCGGGTCCGACATAATCCAAGGAGTTGTTTTGATGGTTATCGGGCCCCAAAGTGGCCTAAGATACAAGCATATTTGAAGGTGTACATGACACCGAGATTGTGATTGTCTGACCAAAGTGTTGAAGAGTTTGTCATGAGACGTCGTCAGCAGCTCCACCTGAGACAGGAAACTTTGTGTGAATGGGACGAATGTGAATTGTGTTGTCAACTCTGAGCGCAAGGCGTGAACTATACAGATTCAGGTGATTCCCCGCTGGATGAGGTTTCATAGCAAGTGGGCATTCTTTGAGTGATTGAATTCTATAGATCTTTTAGAAAGGCAGACAATTACAGATATAAAATGATTGTGTGAGTGAATGCTTATGGAGAAATTGTGAAGGAGGGTGAGTCGCTGCAAGGAGTGACAGTGACATCAGAGAGTGCCACGCTGCGGTAGGTTGGTTGGTGTAACACCAAGCTGGAATTGGTTTATTACATCTGGGGTGTTTGAAGTTGTATCATCACGTTATTTTATTCAAATTGAGCTGGGGATTGTTGAGTTAGAACCAGGAAAACCATGCAATGGTTTAAGGTTCTGAGAGATTTGTTTCATGGGGATGAGGGCATTGTCACGAGGATGGGCGAAGAAGTGCCACCGGGAACACACCAGCTCATTTTATGGCAACCAATGTAGGACTCCATACTATTCTTTCACTTCAAAATTGGCACAAGATCATTGAGAAGGAGGGGGTATTGGCTTTTCCATGCTATGGTACTGTGTGTTACATTGTATTTCAAGTGGCTCATGGCCTTTCCTAACCTCAATGCATTCATGCTTCTAAAAAGAACCATAGAAGATCTGACATTGGGTTGAACTGAGCAGGTGGGCCCAGGCTCCTTTAGGCCCATGTCCGTCAGTGTGGCTAGAATCCAAAATTCACATTCAAGAGAAAGTGCCACTGCTGATGCTCCTTTAGCAATACAAGTGATTTTTTGATTTGTAAATACGCAAATCAATATACACGGTCACCACTTAATGCGTATTGTATTCGGAATAAATCATCAAGTCATTCGTTTTTTAGGACATCTCAATCATACAAGGGTGGTGGACACACATTTGACATCAATCTATAAAATGATGGACCCCACGAGAAGTACCTTTGACTTAAACACAGTAAAAGACATCAGAGAGATTGGTGTGTGTTTTTACTTTTTGTACACAATCTAACAATTTAATAATTTCAAGAATTTTTTGCCACTTGATTGCTGAATTTGACAAATAATATGAGAGACCTTTATTTGCCTTAAAAGAAAACAGCAGCTTTAAAAGCCAAGTTATACGAGCATATCCACTACCAACATCACCATTGAAAAGTAGTTTAAGACAGTTGTGGAACCTGACACCCAAAGAAGGTCACCAGAAATGTGGTGCATGTGAATGTTGCTTTCAAACTATTGAAGGCATGGAGTTTGTGTATAAAGATATCTGATGATGGCACAACTGTAAAACTAAACATGTAATGTACACAATCATTTCCCCATGTTACAAAATATATATTGGAAATCCGGAAGAAAGACAGAGAATTACACAACATAAGGTGAAAAGTTACTGCAGCACCACTTGTACATCATTGTTTAGACAACCACAATTCTGAGGAGAATGAAATGAAATAGGCAGTTCTGGCAGTGGTTTTATTAGGCCCAAGGGGTGGTTACTTGGATAGGCTACCTATGAGAAAAGAAGCTCACATAATTTTATGATTTAATACAGTATTGGAAGGACTCAATGAGATGCAGGGGCTGCAGAATTTATGATCAGGTCTATAAGACTAGTCCCATCATCCACACAGTTTTCACCGCAACTGCTTAAATCTATGTTGGGGGTCCTCATTGGCCTATAGGACCAGCCATTAAAAGCTCTGCCTCGTGACTACATGCCAGTGCTGATTTGTCTTTGATCCAGTTACCCTTTAAAACAACAACAAAGAGTCCAACTTTTCTCTAATGTTTTATGTTCCATTGCTGCAGACTACTGAACCAACCACCCTTGAGCTGATGTGTTGCCCATGCCTTGTGGGTGGAGAGTAAGAAATTCAAACATAGGTGAGACAGCGTCTTCTGCAGGAATTTCTCCCATTCTGAATCTGAGCCAGAAAGATAGGTTGAAGTAATGCACAGCCCCAGTTGTAAGTACCAGCAGGTACATTACGCTTTGCCTTACTCGCATTTATTGTGTCTGGCAGGCAGATACGTATTCTTTTCTAAAATATATTTCTAAAAAGGACTACGAGGCTATGCTCAGCGTGGGTTTCACATTGTCTAATTAAAACCTCATGCAAAATTGATAAGTGGCTCCTGGTATTTTCATTACATTTTAGTATATTTCCCTTGCACACTGAAGACAGTGCTGCGAAAGTTTAGATCTGCCGGTCAGCTCATTAGACTTTGTTTTCAATTGAGTAGTTCTTTCAAACCCGGCAATTTTCCACAGTTCTCCCATCTACAGTTTCTCCATTAAATACAAGTCACATTACACGTTCCACTGTCTAAGTGTAACGCTGCATATAACTAAACTCAGTTTCACGCTCTTGGTTTTTTCACAGATTTTTCTACATTGGAAGGAGTTCTAAAGATCAAATTCAGCAACAGGTTTAGATTAGGGATTTGTGAGTACTGTTGTGTCGTGTGAGACACACTCGACAGGGGTGGTGACACTGTGGAGGCAATGGGGGTGACACTTGGGCCCTACAGTAATAACCACTCGGACACAGAAGTATGCTGGAACTCGTCTCTCTCACGCCGTCACCTCTCTGGCGTACGTGCGTGCGTAGACGCTTTTTATTCGAACCAAGTCACGTGTGTGTATTATGTGTTCCGTTGGTTGCGTCACCAACTAGAACACTACATTCCTCCCCACCAAACAAAAAGCCTCATAGAAAATGGCGCCTCAGTCTTTCAACAGTGTTGATCACCGTCCATCACTAGCAGGGGCTGTGGGGGAACAGAATCATAATGACAATAATACTCACAAACAGGAACTAAGTATAAAAAAAAACAGTCTTACATAATGTAGTCTTTCAAACGGCAGGAGGGGGCCGGATTTCTCCTGAGCTGGTACTGAGACAGTCCTCGGCCCTGGCTTTCACCATCTCCAGACTCACCATCACCTCCTGTTGCAGCAGCCGCTGAGTCCGAAGCCTCCGCCCTGACAGGACTACTGGCCACTTCCAGTCCACCCCCCCTGTGGGGCGTTTCATCACGGGTTTGGGGATAGTCAGTGGGAAGGGCCATGTCCATCAAGGTCCCTGGGCTATCGTGATCATCCATTGGGGACTGTGGTCTGGCCGGAGATGGCATCCTTTCCGGCTCTGCTGGGGGTGCGGTGCAAACTCCACTCTGTTGATATTTCTTGAAATGGGAGACATTGCGGGTCACTCTTTCAGGACCTTTGGGCGCAGTGACTCTGGTGCCTTTCACGCTGACTATTTCCATGGGTCAGGTTTATAGGGGAGCCTGAACTTGCCACTGGTTACTCTGTTGCCCGAACGGTGGCCTCAACTAAGTCATTCATCAGCGGAAACCATACCTTGGTCTGAAGGCGAGATTTTGTCTTGACCATGCCTTGGTGGCCTACATGAGCTAGCTGAACTACCTGGTCTGTTAAGGAGGACGGAATTGCCAGCCGATGTCCTCGCAATAGACATCCGGTATGGTCCTCATTTAGCTCTTCCCTCACATGGTACAGGCTGTCCAGGATTCTTTGGGCTCCTGGGGTCGGGATCTTCCACTCTTCTTTTGCCTTGTGCCAGTTTCCACTTTGGACGGCCCCAATAGCTCTTTGAAGGCATTCATCCTTCCTGGTAGCGTCCGCAATGTGTTCAATGGATATTGGCAGTGGACATGACCTGGCGGTGATGCACCTTACATATTCTTCGGTGTCCGCGGCATCTTCCATCTCTTCTTGGGTGGCTGCTCGCGGGTGTCGTGATAAATAGTCCGCAGGGTTGCGGGATCCAGGCTGGTACTCCACCCGGCAATTGTAGTTTTGAAGCTGTAACATCCATTTTTCAATTCGCGGTGAGGGTTTTGTTGATGTTCCTGAAAACAACGCCACCAAAGGTTTGTGATCCGTGGCCACAACAAACGGTTTCCCATATACATAGAGATGAAAATGTCTACACCCCCAATGTATTGCTATTGCCTCCTTTTCAATTTGAGAGTATCTCTGTTCCGTTGCTGTAAGGGATCGACTAGCAAAAGCCACTGGAGACCAATCTTCCTCAGCTCGCTGGCGCTGCATCAGTACTGCTCCCAGTCCAACCGGGCCTGCATCTACTGCCACCAGGGTCAATTTCCGGGGGTCAAAGAATGCCAGGGTGGTGGCTTCTGACAATGCCTCCTTGATGTCTCGGAATGCTTTATCTTGTTCCGGGCCCCACTTCCAGGGGGTGGCTTCTTTGGTCAGTTCCCGTAAGGGCAATGTTAGGTTGGCCAGGTCTCTCATAATCCTTCAGCAGTAATTGACCATTTCAAGGAAGCTTCTGACTTCTGTGACAGTCGTTGGTGGTGCAGACTCCTTGATGTCTTTGACTTTATCAGGGTCAGGGTTCACTCCTTCAGTCGAAAACGTATAGCCAAAGAATTGTATTTTCCTCTTTAGGAACTCACATTTTTCCCTGTGCAACGTCGGCCCCATTTCTCGTAGTCTCCGCAGGCCTTGGGTGAGGCAACTGTTGTGCTCCTGTATTGTTCTCGCGTGTATCGTGATGTCATCACTGACATTTATCACCCCTGGAATATCAGCTATGAGTTCCTGGATCACATTTTGGAAAACCTCTGCCGCACTCGAGATCCCAATACTCAGTCGGGTGTACCTCCTGAGTTCCAGATGCGTCGAGAACGTGGTGATATTGCGGGAGGACTCGTCCAATACTAGCTGATGGTATCCTGATCGTAGGTCTAGTTTGGAGAACCAGCACGCGCCTGCCATTTCGCCTATTAGGTCATCAATAGTGGGAGTTATGTGGCGTTCTCGTTTGATGGCGGCGTTAGGGAGCCGCATCTCTACGCAAATCCTGACCGCCCCAGGTTGCTTGGGCTTCCTCGTGACCACAATGGGTGACACCCATGGGGTTGGGCCAGTTACTTTCTCTATTATTCCGGCCTGCTCAAGCTTCTTGACTTCAGCTTCGACTAGTGGTCGCTGGTGGAACGCTATCCGGCGGTGCCTCAGGGCTACGGGTTGCACAGTCTGGTCAATGTGAAGTTGGACCTCCTTTCCTCTGAACCTTCCAATGCCTTTGAACACCTCGGCGAATTCCGCCAGTAGTTGCTGAATGGATTCCTGACGTACTCCGAACGCGAAGGATACCACTCCTAGGTCTTCAGCCGCTCGACATCCCAATAGCATGCCCTGTCCATCTTCTGATACGAACACGTTAGCGGTAACAGATTTATCCCCGTGTGATATTACTGTCTTGAACTTTCCTTTTATCTTTAAGGGAGTATCTTGTCCGTACGCGAACACAGTGATGGTGGATGGGGTTAGGCGCGGAGGCGGGTCTAGAGTTTGGTGTAGGGCCGAGGCCATCAGATTGATGGTGGCCCGTGTCCACGACCGCCAGAAGGTCTTGTGTGCCTACCCGGATGCCACATTGAGGCAGGCTTCTGGCCTTCCGCGTGGCAGCGCCAATCATGTACACCTTGTGCACCGTCCGTTCCTCTTCTTCATCATCATCCATGTCGCTCTGAGTCGGGTCTTCCTCCGGTATGGTATTCACAACCTGGCGGGGTTTCCTGTACTTCTTCGCTCGACACACTTTTTCAAAGTGATTAAACCGGCCACAGCCCGAACATCTTTTTCCTTTTGCGGGACACTCTGCCGCCGGGTGTGGGGAACCTCCGCAGTAGCCGCATGACTTGGATTGGGCCAAACCTGGTGCTCCAGAGCCAGCGACGGCTCGTGGAGGGAGTTACGGTGGGGCAGGAGGGTGGGGAGGGGGAGGGGCAGAGTGGAGGTTGCTAAAAACCGGCATATGGATAATTGCAGGTAAGTAAACAATTTAATTAATAAAACGAATTTCGTAGTGCGCCTTGCATCGCAAAATGCAATGCAGTGCGAGCTACGAAATTCGTTTTATTAATTAAATTGTTTACTTACCTGCAATTATCCATATGCCGGTTTTTAGCAACCTCCGCCCTGCCCCTCCCCCTCCCCGCCCTCCTGCCCCACCGTAACTCCCTCCACGAGCCGTCGCTGTCCAGAGCCCTTCTTAGTCCACTTTGTCGGGGACTTGACAGATATTTTGTTGACTGGTTCCGCCTTCACAGGCGCCAGAAGGGCAGCTTCCATGTGCGCAGCCCCGGCCTTCGACAGCTCTTTAGTACGCCCTAGTGGTAGAATATCGGCCAGGGACTTCCCAGACTCCTCTAGGATTTGCTCCCGTAGTTTGGCAGAAGGGCACCCTTGAATGATTTGGCCCCAAACCTCTTCAGTGACGTCCGCAAACCCACAAGTGGACGCAAGATTTTTCAAGTGCGCGTGGTAAGTGTCTAGCGATTCCTCTGGCAGCTGTCTCGCCTGCCAGAAGATAAACCTCTCATAATCTTGGTTAGCCATGGGCTCAAAGTGGGCATTCAATGCGTTAATCAACGTGGGATGGTTCTTGGGGGTGGCTTCCACCAGTGTCTTTGCTATGTGGTGAACATCCTTGCCTCCTAGATGTAAGACCATGGCCCTCTTTTGCTCCTTGTGAACCTTGGTGGCTTCGAAGAATATCATGAGCCGATCCACCCAGTCTTTCCATTTAGGGGCTAGCGAAGATGGGGATCCCTCGACCACAAAGGGTTCAATGGGAGGTATTGTGGCCATGACGTGGCTCTGGACGCTGTAATCCCCGTGTGGGGTGGAGCACCGTTATCTGATCATGATGCACCGTGCTGTCCGTACTAGAATACCCCCTTATCGTGTTTGGGGAATCGCGGGTGTTGCCACTGCTTATTGCGCCATCCTGGCTGTGATGCTTATGGTGCTTTATGCTCCCGAGGCTGAGTTTGCGTGTGAGCATACGCCTGTTGCACCCCTGACTGAGTCCGTATGCGTCTTGGTGGCCAATAATATATTTGCGACGCGGTGATTCACCCCTTATCAGGTTGGGGGACAGTAGGGTCGGGCAGTGCACTGTAGCGTGTTTTGGACCTTCCCTGTGGCTTGGCTTCGCTTGTGTGGTGGATCGTCCTTGACTGCCAAGGACACACGCGCCTCCGTGCGCTGCTCCGTGCAGTAGCGGGGATCGCCCCTCCCCCTTTTCTTGCCGGGATCCACGTGGCGCTAGGCCTGCGACCGGCCTCTGCAGGGACAGGATGGCAGGGGGCAATACTCCTCACCTTTCGTCCGCGGGTGCAGCCGCGCTGCCTGCTCTTCCCCTCCAACACTCGGAGCGAGAGCCGCACTTCAGGGGCCCGCCGGGCACAGGCACCGTGAGCCGAGGACAAGGCTTGCGGCCGCCACACGGCAGACACAGCGACACAGCAGCGAGGGCAATCCCACCCTCGTCGCCAGCTGTTGTGTCATGTGAGACACACTCGACAGGGGTGGTGACACTCTGGGGGAAATGGGGGTGACACTTAGGTCCTACAGTAATACCCACTCGGACACAGAAGTATGCTGGAACTCGTCTCTCTCACGCCGTCGCCTCTCTGGCGTACGTGCGTGCGTAGACGCTTTTTATTCGAACCAAGTCATGTGTGTGTATGAAGTGTTCCGTTGGTTGCGTCACCAACTAGAACACTACAAGTTCATGTTTATATCGTCCACAAGCAATAAAAGGTTAGATAATATAACAGCCATCCTTTTTTAATGTTTCAGAATGTTTCATAGAACGCCTTATGATACAATCCCAGTAAGAAGTGTTTTCAATAACTGAAATACTGATTTACACTTTGCTTAAGTAAACAGGTATTGCAAGTCTGATCCCCTACATATAATTATGAGATCTTAAAAAACATTAGAGGTTTCTCTTTTAGGGTATCCATGTGTTCTGAGTCCAGAGGATACCCCCCCCCCCCCCGAGTCGATCAGTGTTCGAAAAGCATCGACAAGGGCATGCCCCAGAGAGCTTTGTCAAAAAGACATTTTGGGTATACAGGGTGAATGATGTTAATGACCTAAAGAAAACATCCCTGTGATGTGCCACTGATTTAATTTGTGTTTTCTCTTCTGGCCTAAGCCCACCAGGCAGGAGCTATAAGCTGATTGTAATTTGTGAAGCTCTTTTTGGTTATGATCAATTTAGAACCAGGATACAAACACTGCTGCTACAAGCTCACACATAGGCTATAGGGTAACGTGCCATGTTTTTTTATCACAAGTGATGTATTGTGAAATGTGTTGTGGTTTTTGATGTTTCTAAAAAGATCTATAGATTGTTTTCAAATGTGGCTCCACATTCCATGTATGATTGCGATGTCCTAAAAAAATGATTTGATGATTGTTTTCTGAATGCAAGTCATATTAAATGGTGACCGAGGTGAATGATTTGAGGGTTCACAGAATCAAAAAATATATGTGCAGTTGTAAAGTGCATTCTCACCCAAGGGTATCTTAGCGCTGAATAACAGATGTTTATTGTTACACAACTAAATGGTATTAATTTTATCGCCCTCGAAAGGATAAAAGGCTGAGTGGACCTGCTGGTATTTGAACCTGTGACCATGAGGTCGCACACAGGCCCCTATAGTGCACACATTAGTTTACTAAACCTCTAGACCCAGCCATTGGTAAATCACGGGTATTGCTAAATGACTGTCAGCAGTGGCACCTTTTCTTGAATGTCACTTTTAGAAAGTGGACATTTCTCTGCTCTTACTGCTCTGTGTGTCTTGCAGCCTCTCTCCTATACACATCTGGGATGGGTGACAGCTACACTTTGTGTGTTCTCTATAGACAGCCACAAATACCGGAAGGGTGGGTTTGACAGAGAGCTCATCTGCATTCTGGGCAGGAAGAGAGCGGGGAGCTGACACTTACACCTGAATAGGCAATGCCCTGTCTTCCACACAAAGGGTTGATTATCCCCTACTGATGGTGTGAAGCCAGTGGTGGGGTGAAAGGGGGACCTGTACACTTCAAGGGCCTGTTTTGATGTAACCCCCACTTCAAAGGCACGACTGGGCATACGTTCAGGGGATCTGACCCTACCAAAAGAGTGCACTACTGAACCTGTGAGTAACTCTGCCAGTGGTAAGGACTGCTGTGCTACAAGGATTGCCTCTCTGCTTGACTGCTGCTCTGGAAGAACTGTTTTTCTGCTTTGCTGTGCTGCCCTGCTGCTGCCTAATCTCTGCCCTTCTAAGCACAAGGAATGGACCCATCTCATTTGAACCCAGAGTGACTCCAAGGGCTTGCTGGCTAGCCCTCTTTTCTGAAGTCTCAGGACCATCAAAGACTTCCTTCGACACTGCAGCAGCACCTAGACTCTGCCATATGTGAGTCCTGCCCTACCAAGTTGTTCCAACCCAGTCCTGGGCCCTTGAAAGGTGGTTTCTGTTGTACAGAACCATCAAAATCGACACCATGACAACTTTACACTGATCGGAACCGACTCATTGCCCTTTGATGCTCATGCAGGAGCTGATTGACAACATCACTTCGACAGGCTGCATGGATCGACGACAACAGACAGCACGGCTGCATCATAAAGGGGTTCGCCAACAAAGTATTCATCGCCAGCACAGATCTGAACTGACTCATTGAGGCTTCAAAGTTGACACTTGCTCCACCTAAGGTACTTTTTCAGTGGGACCTGTGTGAGTCCTGTACTCGACTTGCTGTCCATCGTGGTTGGCCTGAACTATGGATTCTTCCTGGTCTAGCAGGACCTCAAGTTACCCCTAAGCACTATTTGCCTCTAAGCACTACTTTTTGATTTATTATTTAAAGCATCATAACTCCAGTTCTACTATTGGATTGTTGTCATTTTGGCCTTTCATTTACTCATAAAAAAATAATCTCTTTTCCCAAACCTGAGTGGGGTATTTTTGTGCTGTTTTTATTGTGTTACTCTGTGTGTGTGTGTTTGTTACACAAATACTTTACACAATGCCACTTTAGATGAGCTTGGCTGCTCTGTACCAAGCTACCAGAGGGTGAGCAAAGTTTATCTTTTAGGGTATCTTGAGCTTATGCTGACTAGAGTGGAGGTTCCTGCTTGGACAGGGTGCATACCTCTGCTAACATTGGTGATCAGCAGAGAGGGAAGGTCTTCTGTTTGTGCAATACCATATAGCAACTTATTGTTCACTACAACTCTATACTAAGATCAAATCCAAACCTTTTTCAGTTCTCCCTAAATTGACATCTTTGGCTTTCCCAAAAGTCTTTTTGCTCCATGATGATTTTTATCTGCAATGCCTATGGCCTTATCTGACAGCATGGAATTCAAGCTGTCCAATCTGGAAACCTACACTGTGGCCCAGCTCAAGGGGTTCTGCCAGGAAAGAGGGGTATTCACGAAAGGAAGTGTAGGAAGCAGAGCTTAAGAAAGCCCTAAGAGCATGGGCAGCAGCCCACCAGACCAACAGAGAGGATGAGGAGGAGGGTTCAAAGTCTTTTGAGGGATTTGAGCAGGAGCTGTCTAGAGTTCTTGTCAGGCAACCTGCTGTTGTGGTGGGTAACCTGCTCCCATGACTGGAAATCCACAGTAGACTAGGCAGCAGTATGTTTTCAGGGAATCTTTCATCAGAGGAGTTGGAGGACAGGAGGAAGGAGAAAAAGCTGAAGCTGGAGCTTGCATAGAAATTGCAGAAGGAGCCGGCCCTTGCCAAGCTAAAGAAGGAGAGGCCCTTACAATAATAGAGAAAGAGCAAGTTCTACAGGAGGAAACGCTGTCCATGGAGGAGAGAAAAATGGCCCATGAGTTCAGCATTAGAGAGCTGGACATAAGAGCCCTATAAGTGGGATTCAGCAACAGCCATGCTGGCTGCATACCTGTAGTGTCCACTGGTGAGTCCAGAGTCCAGATACCCAAGGATTTGGTGCCCAGTTGTGTGGTGGGGGAATGGCATAGACAAATGGTTTGCAGTCTATGAAGTGGTTCTAAGAGTGTACAAGGCCCCAAAGGAGTTCTGTGGTAGTACTTTAAGGAGGCACATACCCAAAGTGGGATGAGGCACACTCCTTACTCAAGAGGTAGAGGACCAGGCAACCACAAGATATCATCACGGACATGGGTGGATTTCTTGGAAAAGGGCAACAATGCATTGAAGGGCTGGTTGAGGGGCAGCAAGGCTTATAAATACTTAGGGATGTGCAATTTAATTTTAAAAGAGCACATGCTTGATGTTTGCTCTCCAAGGCAGTGCCAACACCTAATTGATAGCAAGCTTACTGACCCCAGAAAGCTTTTTGAGGTGGCAGACATCTGGGTCAGCACCAGAGTGGCCAAGAAGGCCTCTAGGGGGAACTCTCAAAAGGGTGGTTGTCAGGGTTCCAACCAAAAGAAGGAGGGGTGAAAGATGAAAAGACAGATTTCTCTAAAGGCTCTCAAAACAACTCCCAGGGGAAAGGGTTTAGTTCTCATTCCTAATCTGGCCACCAGAAGATAAACTACCCTGATAAAAGTCAACAGCCTGTGACTCCTAAATGCTATGATTGCTTTGAGTGTGGACACTATAAAGGGGATCTCAAGTGTTCACAAAGAGCACCACCTTTCCCTGGAGGAAAGATTCCAGGAGTGGCAAGTGTAAAGCTGGGGAGGAGTTTGTCCCAGTTCATGGGGAGCAGTGTAGTGGGGTTGCCCTAGTGTCCCTGGGTGACAGTGAGATGGTTCCTGAAATCCATGTGCCCTCAAATACTAACAGGTATTTGCAATGGGTCACTATCAATGGGCTAGATATTGAGACTCTGAGGGATACAGGTGCCAGCATGACTATAGTAAGGAGTCCTCTTGTGTCCCCAGAGCAGGTGATTCTCAATGAATTCCCCCAGGCTGTGGTGTCTGACAAAGGACTGGGTCACTATCCAGTGGCCCTTGTTCCATCTGAGGGGGGATGGTCTGATCTTCTGAAGGTTGCTGTGAGCCCTGCCATGTATGTGGACTGTTTTCTTGATAATGGTCTTGAACAGACTACCTGGAAAGAAGTGGAACTCAAGGTTTCTGTGGAGATGTTGGGGCAACCTGAGTGGATATGTGCTACAAGGTCCATGGTTGCCCATGATGGGAGTCAAAAAGGGCTGGAGCCTGGAACAGTGGTCCAGCCATCTGCTACGAAAGGGTGTGGCAGAGGGCATGGGAAACCAGCCCCTGAATGTATTTCCAGGCAGATGGATGGTGCACTCATGGGGGCCGCCCCAGAGTCTACTGCTGAAAGCATTGCTTCCCTTGGTGACCTGCTTACACTTGCTGGATGGAAAGTAGAAGAAGGACCGACCAAGAAGTAGTTCTGCAGGGCACCAAGGGAGTCCCACCCTTGTGGGACTGAGGCAAGAGGTCAAAGTCCAAGCAGCAAATGATGCCTCTGGGAGTCATCACATTTAAGGGGTGGACATCTCCTTTACAGTGAGCCTAAGGCTCCTGTACGTGGAAGAAATAGGGCCCTGTGGCCCTTCAATGCTACTGGAGCTGGGTCACAAAATTCCCCTGGCAGGGCCAAGGCAAGACCTTTGAAAGACTTGTCCCCAGTTTTATTTGCCTAGGATCAAGAATTCCTTTGATGCATTCTGTAGGACTTGTGTGACCTGCCAGGCCGGTGTAAATACAGAGCAGAGGCTGAAAACCCCCCTTAATCCCTTGCCTGTCATTGCACAAGCTTTGAGCGGATGGGCATCACCACTGTTGACCCTATGGATCCCTAGACTGCATCAGGCAACAGGTTTATCCTGGTTTTGGTGAATCATGCCACTATGTACCCAGAGGCAATCCCTCTGAATACCATGACAGCAACTACAATGGCAAAGACCCTGATGGGAATTTTTACTTGACTTAGTTTCCTCAACGAAGTTGTGTCTGACATGGGCATACATGCAGTCAATGTGGAAGGACTGTGAGGTAACCTACAGGTTCTCCACCCCTTATTATCCACAAACACATGGGCTTGTTAAGAGATTCAACAAGACTCGGAAGGGCACGATTAGTGGCCTACCTGAGACCCTAAGGAATAAGAGGGACATCCTCTTGCCATGCATGTTTTGTGCCTACAGGGAGGTGACACTGAAGGGGGTGGGCTTCAGACCCTTTCAGCTTCTGTAAGGGTACCTGGTTAGAGAACCTCTTAGTTTGGTGAAGAAGGGGTAGAAGCAATCTCCCAGAAAGATTCCCAAGGATGTAGCAGGCTACATGCTCGCCTTCAGAAGCCAAATGACTTAGTTGTGGAAGCTAGCTTCAGGCAACTTGGAAGCAAGTCAAGCTGTAATGAAAGAGAGGTATGACCAAAGTGCTCCCACTGTCGAATTGCAGCCTGAGCAGAATGTGTAGGCTATGGAACCTGTGGAACCCAGGGTCCTCCAAGATTATTGGACTGAGCCCTATGAGGTGATTCAGAGAAAGGGTAAGGACACCTACCTGGTGGACTTCAAGACCCCAGGCAACCCCGCAGGGTGCTGCATATCAGTCGATTCAAACCACACTTTGAGAGGTCTGAGCTCACCATGCTCATGGTGACAGATGGAGACGAGGAGGAGGAGAGTGAACCTCTCCCTGACCTCTCAGACTGCAAGGAGAAAGTTGGGTCTGTGGAGAGAGTAACTCTTCCTCCCAATCAAATTCCTGAACAGCAGATAGACTGCCAGCAGGTGTTGAGACAGTACCTCTATCTGTTCTCCCTTATTCCTGGGACTACCCACATTTGTACTCATGATGTGGACACAAGGGACAACCTCCCTGTTAAGAATAAATCATTCAGGTTGTTGGATTACGTGAGGGCCAGTATTAAGAGTGAAGATTTGGAATTGGGGGGTGATAGACCCCTCCAGTAGACCCTGGTCCAGTCCTGTGGTTCTGTGCCAAAAGCTGCCAACCGGGCAGCACACTTGAACTGGGGTCCTGTGTAGACTATAGAGGGCTCAACTTAGTTACAAAAAGAGATGCTCATCCCATCCGCCAAACTGATAACTGATTGACCGATTAAGGGCTTCCCAGTACTTAAGTACATTTGATCTTACATCAGGATACTGGCAGATCGCCCTAGTAGAAAATGCCAAGTAGAGGTCAGCCTTCTCTGCTCCAGAGGGCCACTACCAATTTCATGTGATGCCCTTTGGACTCAAAAATGCCCCTGCCACCTTCCACATGTTGGTAATATAGGTCTTCGCTGGTATGGAGGCCTTCTGAGCTGCCTACCTGGATGGTATAGCTGTCTACAGTAGCAGCTAGATGGGCCACCTCTTTGGCCTCCAGGAAGTGTTTAAGGCTCTGCAACAGGCAGGGATGACTATCAAGGCCACTAAGTGCCAGATGGGGCTGGGGTCTGTGGTGCTCTTGGGCCCTGGTGGGCAGGGGTATGGTGCAGCCCCTCTCTGCCTCGATAGAGACAATTATGGCCTGTGAGCCCCCAAAACCCCAACTGGGGTCAGGGCATTCTTTGACCTCACTGGGTTTCACAGGAGGTTAATCAAGAGATATGGCACCATTGTTGCCCCCTGACGGAGCTGACTTCTAAGAAGCAGCACAGAAATATGATTTAGACAAAGGGAGGCCACAAAGAATTTGGCTTCCTGAAGTAGACCATGTGTACAGCCCCTGTGCTCAGGACCCCTAACTTCTCCCAGGAGTTTATTGTTCACATTAATGCCTCAGAACAAGACATAGGGGCAGTTTTTATCAAAGCTGAATGGAGAGGGCCTAGACCAACCTGTATCACTACACCTTGTCACATAATTATGCTGCATTTGCAGCTCAAATTACCACTGGAGTGTTGGAACATGCAGCAGTTCCCACCTCGCTCCCATGCTGTACCATAAGTACAATTTCTCAGTCACAATGCACAGGCTGCGGCTCCATCCACACTAACAGTTGACTTTACTAATATGAATGTATTTATAACCAAATTATCCTTTTTAGCAACTGTGGAATAATGAAAGATGGGAGAAAAATATAATGTTATAACCTATACTTTGCAGTTTGCATGCAGCTCTTTGATTACAGTACATAGGTCACTTTGCTACATTAGGATCTCTGTGGCAAAAACCAGGAACCCACTGAGCTATCCACATAAAATACAGTTTTGTGATCTGCATGGTACACGTTTTTTGCAGCAGGTAGGCAGATTAACACTCTGCGCTACTTTATGATGAGTCAAATATGCCACTAGACAAAATTCCAATCACTTCCCAGCAGGAAAATGAATCACCAAAGGTATCTTGGCATTCTCATTGTTGCATGAAAACTGTTGGACACACAATGAACTCTGCAACAGGTGCTTTAAAACCAATACGTTATTGATAATATTTCCAAAAACAGCAGACTCCAATCGCCCGCGAGGTCAGCGCCAGGTGTGGCTGCACCGGTTGTATGGCCCTAAAACCGGCCCTCACAGTAAACACGACACGTCAGTCATGACACTTCCATTCCTCCATAAAGACCAACTGCAACATTTTTAAACAGCAAACTAAATCTACGTCAGCAAAGCCACTTGCGAATGATCAGATGCTGTATCTACCGAGACCCAAAAAAAGAAGGTGATGTCCCTGACTAAGTTCTTCAAACGCCTTTTATTTTAGCAATGGGTGGGGGGGCATTTCTATAATCAACACTCTTAAGTCATGTTAATGACGTAGGCATTATGTTTGATTTGTAACATTCCCTTTGCCTTATTTGCTTTTAGCTTACACCCAGCATACTAATAATTGATTTATTAATATTTTTCAATACCGAGTGTGTTTTCTAGTAAAGACTCGCCCTGATCAACAGCCTTCTCTCCTACAATGACTATCTTGTGCAAAGTGGAACATTTGATTGTATGTTGCTGGCTTCATTTGCCTAAAATAGCAAACCTGCTAACAAAAAGTAGGAAGAAAGAGGATACACAGTGACTGTCCAATGGCCAATTTTTTAGCCCTTCAATGCTACTTGAGCTGGCTCACAAAATTACCCTAACAGGACACCTGGGCCAAGACAAGACCTTTGCAAGACTTGTCCCCCACTTTTATTGGCCTAGGATCAAGAATTCCTTAGATGCATTCTGTAGAACACAGTGACTGTCCAATGTCCAATTTTGTAATCAATAAAACGTACTTGTTTTTAGCTGTTTGGGGGAGTTTGGTCTTCCTACAGATACTGGATTCTGAGAAAGCGTTTTTATTCCACGCTTTCCCTGCACTTCCCTTATGTATATCTGCACATTACAACCCCCTGAGTAGATTAAAGCCATAAAAGTAACAGCTCAAAAGCACTGTTTTTCCCATAATGTTCTAGATTCTAAAACAAGTTGGAGATTAATGGAATTTACAATATCTGCCTTAGTCCTACGCGGTTCGATCACTATGACGAAGAGGTTCAGTGCTTAAAACGGAGTCAGAACAATAATTAAACCACAAAGCGCGCACATTATTTCTGCGTCCTATTGATTAAACAGTGTGTTTAATGTGTTGTACCAACCAGGCGTGCAATGAGATGATTACTGACTGGTATAAAAGAGAAGCACTCTTTTGACAGGTGTTGGTATTTTACAATTACATGAGAAAAAATATTGATTATGTGCTTGGTAGAAAATATCTCTCACTCAAGACTTTAGCACTTTTTTTTGCTGATATTGTATCTGTAGTAACAGTTATTAAGTACACTTAATAACTATTACTGCAGTCAGGATGGCATTCAACTTCGCAAACTTTTGTCATTACAGAACTATATAAGCAGAAGTATCTGAAACTGCAGTGCAGCATTGCGCAAGTGGAAACAAATTGTGCAGGGCCATATTTTGTAGACGTTGCATGCTGATGATGTCAATAGCCCTGCTTGCACTACAAAGGTGTTTAACTGACTAATATCCACCACTGAAATTACTTTCATATTTCACCACATTAATTCACCACTAATCCTTTATGGGCTTCCTGAATAGCATGTTTCAACACCCCATCAGGGGTAACGAGCGCTATATATATGCAAACCTTTTTTCCTCCTCTGTACTTCTGCTATCATTCCAAATCCAAATAACTGACTAACCTATCCACCACTTAAAATGTACTTGCATGTTTCACTATACTAATTCAACACTATTTCCCTATTGGTCCCGGAGTAGCGTGCTACCCGCCGAAAAAGCGCTTCAATGCCTCGTCAGGGGTAGTGAGCGCTACATAAATGCAATTACAATACAATACAATACAATACACAAGGGTGAGCCACATAAAGTAAAATTACATGATCTCCTTGTGTCTGGTTTGTGCCTAGTTTCTTGAGGTGTTGGGACTTTATACAATGCTAGATGACACTATTAAAGTTGATCAGGCTTTGCGCAAAAACCTATAAAAATCTATTTGCATGTTCTGTTCCTTACCTTTTAAACCCATTTTAAATACATTACAGGGGGCTGGTGGTTGGCGGCACCTACGGTTTTTGGAGTAGCCCTCCAGTCAGCTTTCAGTGAAGCAAAGTTTTTGTGCACAAACATTTACTTGGTGTCAGAGTACCCATGCAAACAGATTGTAAATTTCGTCTATAGGGTTAATGGAGAAGCCACTGAAAAACCTTTTTCATGGCCATATATATGTATGGTCCTTTATTGTGAAGTGAACAGATGAGGGATGAAGAGCCACTTCTCATGGCTGACTCTGTATGAGCATTTATGCTAAGATTTTTTTTGATTCCCACATTTATTTGAAGACGACAATTATGTTATATAAGCCAATACCTTTGCAAAACATAAGACCTCATAATTTTTCAAGCATTTTAAAGTTAAGGAAAAATTATGCTATTTCAGGAATAGACGGGCAATTACAAGGTCTTTTGAAGTACTGTGTCACAACTAAAAAACTATAAATGGAGTTTTCATTCTTGTACTCTAATCCATATTTTAAAATGTCTCCTGGTCTTAACTGTTAAAAATGAAATGTAGTATGGGACATTGTACTGCAGTGTTTCATCTTAAAACAAACATCTGGTTAATGAAACCTATGAATGTGGTCCTGCTTCTCCATCGCTTTTAATTATACCCTTTGATAGTAATGTGAATTACAAATAGATTTGCTCAAAAGTTGTCAGAAGCCACAGGATTATTGAATCTGACAAACCACTCAAAAGACCAAAGAGATACTTCTGAAAATCAGACAACTGAAGAAAATGAAATACATTTTAAGACACTGAATGCAAAAAGGTACACTAAAATAACAGAATGGCTGCACCCCGCCTCCAAAATGAGCTTCTCAAAATGATCATAATGTTTCACAACCCAACAGCATTGTCCACCATCAAACCATATCAGGGAAGAGCTGTGGCGCTGCGGCCAGGGCGACTGACACCGGACGCTGGGGCTCACGGTTCGAACCTCGGCGCAGGTCAGCCCAGCACCGGGATGCCCCCGGTTAGCTGTGTGCTTTACAAGTACGGCATTTAAATTTTTTTTAACGTTGTTAGGGACTATGTTACATTGTGCCCACACTTCAAAATGAAGGTTAAAGTCTTCCAGAACTATACATGAGTGTCACATCTTTATCTCACTCCTGTAACCCACAAAACACATTGATTAGGCTCAAAATTTGAATTGAAACTTCAGAATATCATATCGAATATTTGAGTGCACATTTAGCAATCAGGATAGCAGGCTGCCCCTAGACTACTCCTCACCCACAGCACTTGAATGTATTATGATATTACTTCAAATTTTCAAAATCTTCCTCTCCCTCTTCAATAAATTTCATTCGAAAAGGTTAGTAGTCCCTGATCAATTCAAAGTAAAACAGATAAAATGCTTTGTGAAAAACAGTCCTCCTAACATCTTCTTTTCAGCCTAAATCCATTAATCTGACTCCCTCTAACCCATCCAATGACCCCACTTTCTGCTGTATTCCTCCTATCAACTACCCCAACAGAGGCTCTCTCACTATCCTTTATTTCTGTCTCCTAACCCATCCTTTTCTCTTCTCTGTCTCATTCACTACCCTCTCCTTCATCTCCCTTGTTCTCCTTTGTCTTTCAATCACCTGTGGCATAGCCCAAACCTGGGACTCCTAATAACTGAGGCCCTCTACCTTGGACATTTACCTTCACCCTAGATATTTCCTGTACAACCACAGTATCATATTGCCCCTGTACCAGGTGGCCACCTACCTCCATCCCCACCCACTTTTCTCACCCTACTCCCCTAGTTTTCTCGCCTTCCTTTTCCAAGGCAGGGCTTCCCAATTACCTCCCCTACCCATTGCATGATTCCCTACTTCTCTACCTATTGTTCACCCATCCTCAGTCTCATCATTATTAGCTCTTGCAATTTAAAAAGCCCCTCCTTACTACGTGTAATCTCCCATCCAAAAATCTGTCCCCCCCACGTCCCCCACAATATTTCACTACACCTACACCTTATACTACATTGGCCTGTCATGTTACAAACGTATTGCCAAAGAAAGGAATGCATACCCGCGTCCTCCATTTTCAACTGGGTGGCCTCCCCATCGCCTACTCCTAACTCTGCCTCCTTCCTCAATAACTATTATAAGTTGGTACTGCTCCATCAGCCTTCTCTTACCCCACCACGTATCCCATTCCTGCACTTTCATCCTTAACCCACACAGGACATCTTTCAAACTACACACCATTCCATCCACTATAAGAAGCAATTTAGGTAGGGTGTACATTACAAATGCTGTCAGAGAGTCAGTCACTATCAAATTACCCTGCTGTCTACCTATGTTTTCATTGTATTTTAAATATTTATGCAGCTTTTACTACCGCTTACAAGATATTGGAGTGCTTAGAAGTGAGTAGCACAGTACATTAGAATCTAACATTAGTGGTTACTCCAGTGGCTATTGGTTATTGTTCGTTATTAAAATTAGTTTTGTG
Source organism: Lissotriton vulgaris (assembly GCF_964263255.1). NCBI lineage: Eukaryota > Metazoa > Chordata > Amphibia > Caudata > Salamandridae > Lissotriton > Lissotriton vulgaris. The sequence goes on along the minus strand of NC_141698.1, from coordinate 203,925,482 downwards.
CTCTCAAGCAAACCATCCCATGCATATACTCCATTTTTTTTATGACAGATGAAATTAATTGGTGTCAGAGGCCATCTTTAGTGCAGACTATGTGATTTCTTATAAACTGTTGGTAGGATTATTAACTAGACAAGAGGAGATTAAGTAATTTATGTTGCATTGATATGATTTCAAATAAGGAGACTTTGAGATCTATGATATGAGGTATGGGTGATTTGCATATATACAATAAAATAGAATGAGTCATGTATTCATGCAAATTACAGGAGGCTCTATTCAGAGAGAAGAGGCATTCAAAGCATAGAAGTTAAGGAGGGGGTGACAATTTCACTTTGCTTCCTAAACATCACCGCCTATGCTCTCGAAAGGGGACACAGGCATTTCATATACTCCTTTACTTATTTACATCCACACCACACCTACTATTACCCATGGCCCAACACATTGTGACCTTCCATTCAACATATACCTTGATGCACACACTAATCACTACAACCCCACAAACCTGACCTACTCAGTGGAAACTCAACTCTGAACAGCAACACATTGTAGCTGAACTCCATTCACTCCACTTCCCCAATAGTAACACTGCCCAGCCAACGCAAATCCAAGGCTACTCCATATGTTATGTTAACTAATTTTATATAGGGTGTGAACAGTTGTCCGGAAGAGTCAAGGCGCTACTGAGTATCAGAGCATGCAAGCTAGGTCAATAGGTAAAAAGCCATGTCTTTAATGACTTGAGAAATAGAAGCAAGTTTGTCTGAGATGTCACAAAACTTCTGCCACCCCAAGAGACATGCCTGAACCTAGGGATCATAATGATTTTTTGCCACACTTGAACAAAGGAGCCTCACTGGCAGGTATCATTTGAGCTTTTCCGTGAGGTGGTTTGGGCCACGATAGTGGAAAGTCCCAAAGGTGATACTTAGGTCTTTGAAATTGACTCTTTGTTTGACCAGGAGCTAATGAAGCACCCGTAGAGCTGGCTTAACTGATTGGAATTTGGGGATTTCTGACAAAAGCCTAGAGGCAGCATTCTGAGGGGACTGCAACTTGTTTAGGTACTGCACCTGTAAGTTTAGATACACCCCATTCCAGTTCACTAATTTTGACAGTATTAGTGCTGTTACTACTGTTTCTTGCATAGAAAGTGGAATGTATGGAAGAATATTTTTAATTATGTATAGATAATGGTTGAGATAGCGGCATTGACCTGGTCACCAAAAGTATGTTTGTTGTTCATAAGGATGCCAAGTTTTCTGACCATTTTAACAGTAGATGGTAGTGGCCCTATATTTAGTGGCCAGCAGGAGGGTGTCCAAAAGTTGGTGTGCTTGCCGAAAAGGAGGACCTTCGTCTTGCTGGAATTCAGTTTAAGACAATTGCAGTCCTCTACAGCCAATATGAACTCATGGAGTCTAAGTACAGTGTTATCAGTGGAATTAGACAAGGACACCACAATCTCGGTATCGTCTGCATATGATGTCAGAGGAAAACCAAACAATCTGATCAGATCCGCAAGAGACGAAACATACACGTTGAATAGTGTTGGGCTCAATGAGGATGCCTACGGCACTCTGCAGGGCAATGAGAACGACTTGGATTCAAACTCTTTTAAAGACACTGTTCTTGGTCACCCAAAAAGGATTTTAAAGGGAGAGAGAAACTCCTCTAATTCATAATAATGAGCCAAGCGGTCAACCAGGAGAGAATGATTGACGCTGTCAAATGCCGTGGAGAGATCTAGCAATATATGCGCAGCAAGTGCTGCGTTTTCCAGGATACATCTGATATCCTCTGTGGCAGTGTTAAGTGCGGTCTCAGTTCTCTGACAGCTCCTAAACCCAAACTTGGTGTGATGTATAAAGAGAAGCAGCAAAACTATGACCACCTAAAATTTAGCAAGAATGTGACAACCATCACATACTATTAAGCACATCAACACTCCAGCTCAAACAAGCCAACCACTTAATATAGATGGAAACTTCCTTTCGGCATTCCAGCTCAACTCCTCTTCAATTCTTCCGGCTGTGACACAGCTCATCTACATTCTATAACTGAAGATCTGCTTCCCAGTATAAACATAATTCGGCAAAATTGGCCACCAGTCAACTCTTTCCCTGCATTCAATCAACAAGCTTGGAAAATCCACAAACTATTGTGATCCAGCAGTTGGTAAAGACAATGGAAACCAGAGAACCAAGAAACAAGGGATCAGGGGCCACATGGCAAGGATGTTTATCAAGATGGATGAACATCAACAGTAAAGTGTGACTGACATAATAGCTCAGACCATGTACTGGAAATTATGCTTAAACCCCTCAGACTGAACAACCAGCTCAAAAACCTGGTTTGAAACAGATAAGCAAACCAGGCCTCTCATGATCCACGAGTAATCAGAACAAATAGTTGACAAAGGCTTGCCAAAGGATCAGAAGATATGCAACCCCAAAATGATGCTTCTCAGGGGCACCTGCGAAACAGTCACCCTGCCAAGGTTAGCTGCATGTCACTAAACATAATCCTTTTAAAACAAAATCTTTTTATGAAAGACAAAGAACAAGGATTATAACCATCCACTGTCTTGTACATCATAACTTGTATCAATAACAGAACCTTGACTCTCCCACTTCCATCCTCTTGCGGCCTTTTCCTTCAGCCTCTTGGGTATTGTTATGGGTGCCATCTCGGTGCAGAGTGCTCTCTGTGTCCATGCCAATATTTTATGTGCACCCCAGATTTTCTCCCTTTACTTTTGTATACCAGTTTATTGTCAAGCATGCACCAGTCCATATCCTGTTTCTAGGTTTCAAAATCCGGTACCACCCCAACCCCCCCAAAGTCTGGCAATATTTCTTTTTGCCCCACTCATGGCCAGAACTGTCCATATTTTGTGATACCTCAGGCCCCTGTCTCCCCATACACATTTAAGCCGGTTCCTACCCTATGTTTCATGTACCCTGTGAGTTTTGCCCTGAATACCTGGATTATTGGACAGGCCCATAGTATGCATACCCAGATGCCTAAGCTGGAGGAGGCCCTCCCCATTTTCTTTAGGGCTGTTCTAGAATAATAGGAGCTGTGTAGCATTCAGAGCTGAAGCAGCCTAAACCAAGATTGTATTTATTCAGAGCTGAACCAGCCTAAACCAAGATTTTATTGCCAGTTCCTTGGGGTCTCTAAGTGGCTATTTTCATTCACCACCATTGAGGACCCTTATTTCCTCATCCCACTTAGTCCTGAGCTTCAGTATTGTTAGAAATGGGGGTCTCTAGTTGGCAATGGTTTTCACCTTTGTCCAAGTAGGGACCCTTCTTCGTAGTCAGGGTAATGGGTATACACTTTTAAAATACCCCTTGCTCACCCCCTTGGTAGCTTGGCATGAGCAGACAGGCTTATCTCAGACGCAGTGTGTAAAGCATTTGTGTGTGCATACAGTAACACAGTGAAAACACTACAAATGGACACCACACAATTTTTAGAAATATAATCAAAACTTTATCTAATCAACAAGACCAAGTACGACAAAAATCCAATCCAACATTCAGTACTATAAAAATAGATAACCTTTAAATTGCAGGAATATCTCAAAAACACAGTTCTTCTGAGTCGGTATCTCCGTCTGGGACTAGCACAATGCTGAAAACTACAGTCTAACAGTTCCAGCCGACCTAGCCTGTAAGGGCCAGCTAAAGCGTTGGCAGACTTTAGACAGTACCTTTCTTATTACTGATGATCCTGTGGTTATGAGTCATTAGGGGCGTGGTTGCAATGTGAAGTAGAAGTGGAAGCGGTGCAGCGTGTTTTGCCCTCACGGCGTGGTGCAGGCAGCGGCTCGGTGACGGTTGTTCATCGGCATTGGTATGGTCAAGGCTTACGATGCGGAGTGAGGAGGTGCTAGATGTGGTGCTGGCAGGTCACGGTGGAGGCGACAGAGCCAGTCGATGCTCTGGGTGAGCAGTGACGGTGACATCCGGGCAGAGTGAAGCGAGCCGGTGCGGAGCGCGGTGCCCACAGGATGCGGTGCAAGCTACGGCTCAGTGACGGACACCCAGTGGTGTAACTTAGACCAAGGATGCGGTGCGCAGTGCGGCGGTGTCTTCTGTGGTGCCGTCAGGACACAGAGCCAGGAACGGACTCAGTGACACAGTCAGCTGCTCTTTTCTTCTACGATGGCTGAAACTAGCGGTTCCGGAGACAGTGCACAGAAGGATGGTGAGGTCTTTGCTGTTCCTGAGACTTCTTGAATGGGGGCAAGCTCTACCTCACGTACTTGGAGATACTTTGTCAAGCAGGATACACACACAGTTCCTCTGCTTGGCAGAAATAGCTACTGCAGGGCAACACCAGATAGCACACAGGGGGCAGTACTTCTCCTCCAGCTTCTTCCAGCGCTTCTCCTTGGCAGAGGTTCCTCTTGAAGTCCAAAAGTGATCTAAACGTCTGGGTTCTGGGACCCTCTTTTATAGCATGAAATCCTTTGTTCTGTGGTGGCAGAGAAGCTCTTTGCCCAGCCAAAACCATTCTGTCCTTTCTGGTGCAGCTACCCGACAGGAGGTGAAGACAGCATTGTCCAAGGATGCCAGGTCTAACAAGTATGATGTTGGGTTAGTGGATTTGGATCTTCTTTTATGTCAGGAATGTGGCTTTTTTAGGCAACGGCTCTCTCAGCAGTCTGTCCTCAAGAGGGGTGGATTCCTCTAGTTCTGTGCCTTTTGGAATAAGTGCTCACAGGGCATGCCTGACCTGTAAGTATTAGTAGGTCTCTGTATTTGGCAGGTTATAGTCTTCCATCAGGTCTGGTACAGCCACTACATTTCCCCCCTCCCCCAGGTCTTCAAATGAGGAGATACCCATCAAATTCAATGTGGAAAATCCCTGTTACCCTCTCAAGGGCTTCAACACTGCTGCATCACACAGTGGGGTCACAGGCGTTTTTCTTTTTTTGCCCTTCAAGGTAACTCATCACCTTCCTCCACAGTCTAATTATCGTTTTAATGTGTGGGGGCATTGTAGGCAGGAATTGTCTTTCATATGATGCAGCTGGGTATCCCATGCCCCCCCACCACGGGCCTGCCCATTTGGAATGCCGGATCAGTTGGAGCCGCACAGGCCCAGTCGTTCACATTTATTAGCTAGGCTGTTCTGTAGTATTATGGATATGTGGTAGGGTCAAACCCTCCATCCTACCTCCTTCCAGTTAGTTTGATCAAGGCAATCCGTGCCAACCCACCGTTCCATATGAGTGTTCGTATTTCCACCTCTATCTACCAGAAATATTTAGTGGGAACCTCAAAGAGGGTGTTTTGAAGCACATATGGAATCGAGGCAGAGACATCATTTCAAATTATTCAGACATTCCCAACAGGGGGAGCACAAGGACACATCAGTGCTTTATGTCCCCTCTTAATCTCTCCAAAAGTGGGATTAAGTTATGTGTATAGAGAAAGTCTGCATCCCCAATTACATAAATATCAAGGTATCACAATCCCCCCTCAATGAGCTGTATTTTGCAGTCTGGTGGCAGTCTCAGGCACCTTGCCCTTAGGTGGGCACAGTAGGGATGTATGCCAATTAATGGGATAGCCCATGTATTTGCCAAAATTGTGATCATTTGCATAAATCTGGATATTGATATCTTAAGGTTGACAGCATAAAACAGGACATCATCCATGTACAAAGATATCCTGTCCTCCCACACACCTTCTGATTCCAGCTCCCTGACCAATGGATCTCAGCGGATCCTGGCAGCGAATGACTCCAATGCCAGGGCTAAAATAAGAGACAATAGCTGTCAGTCCTGCTTTGTGACCTTTTGGAGTTCAAATGTTGAGGAGTAGGCACTGTCGACCTTAACGTTAGAAATATATTCTGAACAAGCTCCAATCTGTTCAAAATATGGCAGCCAGAATCCTCCTCAATATTCCTAGGCGCCAGTCCACCTCGGCAGCTATACGCCATCTTCATTGGCTAAGAGTGGAGAGCAGGATAAAATTTAAAGCCTTATGCATTGCCTATAAGGCCATGCATCATAATGGCCCGAAGTTTCTAAGAAAGGCATTTCAGATATACACCCCTAAAAGGAACCTAAGATCAGCAGCCAGTTGTTTACTATCTGTTCCCCGAACAAGAACTGCCACCTGGGGTGACAGACGATTCCTGGTAGCAACTCCCAGATTGTGGAATTCTCTCCCTTCACATATCAAAACCGCCCCCACTCTCATCTGTTTCCGTAGGGCCTTGAAGACTTGGCTCTTCAACCAATAAGTTTGTGTACTGATTACTGTATCCTAGAGGATCTTACTGCACCTAGACACCCTTGGGTATTAGTTGCGCATTAAAAATTCCATAAATAAATAAATAAATAAAGCAGGATGCAAAGGAGGAGTTGAACCCAGTGACTGTATTGTGGCCTAATCCCAGCCTACCTAGGGCCGCAATCATGAAGCTCCATTGAGCATATCAAAGGCCATCTTAGCGTAGACATCAGATAAAATACACTGACTGATGACCCAAAAATGACTCTCAGTGTATGTTTTATATAAAAAAGTACATAATTACAGGTTAAATACAACGAGAAAGGTCAGTTTCATGTGAGACTGAGAAATGTAAACTGTCATGTCAGTATGTTCATTGATAAGTGCAAAGGAATAGACATGCAAGACAAAGAGAGTAAAGACATAGTGTCTGGTCTGGTCTAGATGAGCTCCAAAGGTGTCCAAAGGCCTGCCCACATGGCCCGTGGACAGAACAATCTACCCATGACAGACTGAAAGAGTGGAACGCAACCTATTAGTGTTCCATGGGTAACATTAAAACAGGAGGTGGGCAGGTGCCCAGGCATGTTCTGACTGAAATTGTGGCATTGGTCATAAGGGTCCCCATGCTGTAAAATTAGATAACACCGTACAAAATCAATCTTATCTCAAAAGACATCCCAGGAGGAGGGTTCACCTCACCTGCTCTGCCCTAGGGATGGTGCAGGCTGAGAGGGGACCCTCCTCCTGATCTAATTTGTGACTGAAGTCTAATTTGTGACTAAAGTTGTGCCAATCGTGATATAGATTTGGGGAAAGAGATCTGAAACTGGGAACCTGGTTAGCAGGGACTCAGTGCACTTACAGTTCGAAATTACATCATGCAAAAAGTGGGGGCTAACCATGCAAAAAGAGACACTTACCTACATAACCTCTAGAGTCGCTCTCCTTGTACTTAATCAACAAATGTGTTGCTAGTTTAAAGAGAAATTCTGGTCTGCAGATCAGAAATTTCCACCTCTATTTCAGATGCATCTACATCGGATTCTAGGTAGTCTCTATCCTCCCAGGCCAGTTGGGGCAAGTGGATATTTCCGAGAAACCTGAGGGGCGGAGCGTCCGTGAATACACAGCAGGTTGCCTGTTTTGATGCCCGCTTTTGCACCAGTTTCCAGCATCGGAAGCTAGTCCCACCCCGGGTCCCTCCTGTGGCTCAGCAATGTCTAGTGGGCAGCATCGCATCAGGCATGCCCTGCCTTGCTCATCCGCAGCTCTGCTCCTTGAGCACACGGTGGTGTAATAGGCAAAGGCTCTGTTTCTGTTTCCTCCTTCGGTGGTCTTTGCAGCATGGCTGCCACAGCTCTGCAACTTTCCTGCATCTTCCACTTCAAAATGTTCTGCAGGGGATAGTGCAGCCCGGATATGGTGACGAACGGTGGAGGACTTTTGTAGTTCTTGGGTGGAGCCGCTTCAACAAGCAGCCATCTTTCTCAGACGTTGACCACGCCCCCACTAGACAAAACACAATATACAACACCACATTCTCTTTATTTGAATAGTCTCCGATCTTACACCCACATGGATGACTCTATATGGGCAAATCCACAGACACTTACATTTGTGGCACAAGTGGAATGGGTCAAGTAATTGGTGGATTAGTGCTTTATGGCATTATAAAAAATAGCATACCATAAAAACATAAACTAACATAGCAAATAACATAAATTTGGAAATATCCTGACAGTGACTTTCCTTATCTGTGATTTATTCAGTAAACAGTTGTTCCAGCCCCTTTGCTACAGCGGGACTCCTGAAATAAACTAAATTGCCATGGCCATTTCTCTAAAACCTCAGAAACACACATAACATTCAACAGTGGGGCCCATTACACTGCATACTTACACTGTTCATATAATTCAGCTTCAAAGATCTGGCCAACAACCCAGGAGTACTACTGTAACATTGGCGGAGTGTCTAAACCTATTTAACTATTTATTATTTACACCTGCAGTTTAAAACATATTACCATGGTTTCTTTAAACACCTTTTTATTCAGACACACCACCATAATGTCAATGGATCTGCTAGAACGAAAATTAGGCGTAGGAAGAATCAAAGACCAGCTTTTATATTCTTCATTTATCTAATTTTTATTCAAGGCAAACCTTAGTATGTCAGACATTCAGCACTTATTTATTTCTTTATTCAAGAAGAATTCTTTAACTTTATTTTCAAAATGATCATTTATTTTAAAACTCAGAAAAAAGACATTTATTTAGAAGTTTAATAAGAATTTAGCAAAGAACAGATAGCTCCAAGTTCATTCTCTCCTATCCCTAGCTAACACCCTCATCTTATCCTAACAGACCAGCAAGGAAAAACAAACAGTCAAAAAATAAAGTTCTTACCTTCCAAGCAATCGATATTCATTCCGGCAGCATCTCCAGAGGAAATCGAAAAGGTGACCCCTTCTAGCCAACATCAGGGGGTTTTATACACTAAGCCCCTAACTTAATCTATCCAAAAAGTAACTAATATCTCCAATCTGAACTCCGATTGGACACATTTGGGGTAAATGAGCACTTCCTCACCATTGCCACATTTGTTTTTCACATGACTCAGCGGAAATATAAAAGTCTTTTGTTTAAGACAGTTTGTGGCCTAGGCACATCACACTTTAGCAACATTGCTCTCTTTTCCCATGGTTTGGGCATCCGATCCTTCATGCTTGGCATCCATCTAAGGTTCCGGGTAAGGTAGCCTTGAACTCTCCCTCAAGCATAGTCAGCTCACTCGCGCTGGCAGAAATCTTTGACGCGCCTGCGCAGACCAGTACCCACTTGCAGTAGTTAAGAGCGGCCATTTTTCTTACTAGGCCTCAGGGCCACATTTGGAACTATCATAGAAACAAGCAAAAATCCATGTTAATTATAGTAATGAAACCCATTGTGTTTACCTCCCAACATTCTAATATTTCCCATTAGTTGTTACCTAGCGAGGAAGCCACATAAATGCGTTTTATACATACATAACCGACCCTTTTAGCACAAAACGTTTACAAGAAGCACATTTAAATTGTGTTTTATTTAAACTTAAGCTGCGCATTAATTCACATCACAATGACAACATATATTAATTAATTATTTCACTCCATGCAAGCAAGATTAATACTGCCCATGTGTTTGTGAAAGCATTTTATTCTAAAGTCGATCAATCAAACACATCACACTATTAGTAACTGTTATGTTAGTAAGCCGGCCTTTTCCAATCTGGTTTCGGTCTCAAGCGCCAAGATGCTCCCTGGAGTGGTAGTTGCACTCTACAAATGGATCTTACATTACATTACATTACATTATGTTATGGGACATTAATATCACGAGGGGTACACAAAGTTTTGTGTTTTTCCACCTCACTTCATCAATTCCCTCATCTGGTGATCCTATCACCAAATACTCTCTCATAATTTTGAAAAATTTAGCAGAACATGTTTCAAGTTCTTCATATTAGTATGACCTATACTCTAGTATCTTTCTCCTTTATCTCTTTAAAAATTTTCTCTCTGACTTCTTCCATTTCTATTTCATTCTTTTCTCTTTCTCTGGCTTTTCTTTCTTGAATTGTCTTCTTTATTGACTTTCTAAAGTCTCTTCTACTTTTGCATATACAACATAACCTTATCAGAAAAATCACTATTACTATTATTGTTATCGGTATTAGTATTTTACCTATTATAGAACTACCTATTTCTTGAAACCAGTGTTTAATTGCTGTAAGACTTCTACCTAATTTCTCAAGAACACCTTCAACCTCCAGTGGTTCAATCTCTTTATGTAAATTTTTAATATTTGTAATATACCTTTCTAAATTTTGACTTTTATCTGGGATATAAGTACAACAATGTTGCACTTTCAATATCCCACAGACTCCTCCCTCTTTTGCTAAAAGTATATCAAGGGCAAGTCGATTTTGCATTACCATTGCTCTCATGGCAACCATTTCAGTATCAACCATCAGGAAACCTCCTGCTGTATCTGTTGACAATCGATTATCTATTGTAGACAATTTTCGGATTCTGTTTGCATTGAATCAAATTCCCACTGCTTGTGTCAGCGCTCCAAAAACATCACCTATTATTTCTAATACACTCTCTCTTTTCTTTCTAAGAACTTTGCCTATCTCATGTTTACCATTAGTATTTCTATCTACATAAATTTTTTTAGGAAAGACCAAGTCCACATAACAAGTCCCATACCAGTGGTCAGGCAGCTTATAGTAAGCTCTATTCCCACAAATAAAATAAACACCCGGGAAAACAGGATCTTTTCCTCCTTTAAATCACCAACCCCCTATAATTCTATAGGTGTCTTTACATTGACTTGCACCCACAAAATATTTGTCATACACAGTATTGTCTCTCCTTATACAAAATTTCCCTAACATCGGTGTATCTATATTTATGGCTACATTCACATTTTTATCATCCAGATTTTCATCATTAAATGTCCAATATTTAGATTTTTCATGTTTAACTTTTTCACTTCTCTTATAAGCCATTCTTCTCTCTTCAACAATATCCAGGAAAGTCATTTCCTCTGTTAAATTATGTTTAAAAGCAAACTCATGAGATAATTCTTCCATTTGCAAAAAATATTCTCCCATAGCTTTTCCAGGTCTCTTTTTGTTCAATGTATTATCAATCTTTAACTTAGCAAAAATCTCATGTGTGTTGGAATAATGATATTCCAATCTTCCAAGCTGATAAAACAAGCTTGCAATTACACTACAAGTTACTCCACATGTAAGAGGAAGGTGATGATACGTCACACCTTCTGACACTGATGCAGGCAATTTTACACAAACATAACAATCATCAACATTCATAGTGTGGATATATTCAAGCAATAACCTTGAAAACGTATTTTGCGAAAAGTCACTAATAGACCTATCTTGATGCAACTCTGGTTTATACACATGAGTCTCATGAACCTCTACTTTCTCACTTGACCGCTTCTATATTTACAATATCCGTCTCACAGGACTACAGGCTTTTGCTTAATATCATATACTTAGAATACCAATCAATTTTCTCTTATGCTGACATTTTTACTCACTTTTCCCATTTGCTTTTGGGCAGTACAAATCTTCTTGACTACTATTAACCTCAGCAATGAGTGGTAGAACTATATAAGTCCACTCAGGCGATTTGTATTTTTGGTTTGGTCATCTTACTCTCTTTGGCCTTTGAACAACCTCTATTTTCTTTCCCAATGTTTCTTTCTGGCTGGTAATCTCTTTCACCTGCTCTTCTATCTCTTTTGCTTTATTTGCAAGCTTAAATCTCATTCCACCAGTTTCTTTAGGCCAATTATCTCCCTTGCGGATTCTCTTGGTCTTTGGCTCTATTGTGTTATGCTCCACTCGCCAAGCTTTTTTCCTTGGACTCTTCCTTAACACAATTTCATCTGAACTGACATCAGTTTCACTTTCTGTATCATCAACTGTGTCATTGATTATGATTTTCACAATGTCTTTATCTTCATCTGATTCAGCCTTCTTTTCTGTTACTCTGTTAGGAACACCTTCATAAGTGGTACTCGGAATCTCATCCTTCTCGTGAGTCACTTCCTCTTCCCCAGTCTCAGGATTTCCGTTCCTGACCTCAGAGTGTTCAGATTTCTCCTCAGCTTTTCCCTTCTCAATGACTTTATCTCTGCTTGCTCTTGCGTCTTTACTGGTGTCTGTCTTTACCGATTTTCGACCTTCAAGTTGATCTTCGGAATCTGGTATCTCCACAATCTCCCTTTCACCTTCACCTATAGACGCAGAACTGGCTTCTGATACTTCCAGATGTCGACGTTCCTGTCGATCTTCAGTATCTGGATTCTCTTCTGATTCAGCTTCAGAATCAAAGTCAGTTGTACTTTCACCGTCGTATGGGTATTCAGGTGCAGGCACACGGATGGTGTGGCTAGCATGTACCCACCTCTTTAATCCAGCCCACTTCACTGCAGCAGTACTGACTAGGATTACCTGTCATGGCTTTTGCCACCGAGGTACCAAACAGTTTCTTCTGCGATGTACTTTCACTCGAACCCAGTCTCCAGGGACTAGATCATGAGCTGGATTTTTCTCTTTAGAATTTGATTCAGTTCCCACCTGGTGGAGCACAGAAGTTACTACATCAGACAGATTTTTGCAGTAGTTCAATATGATATCATCATTTATTGTTAGCAATTTGTTAACAGGTACATAAGCTTGTCTCATAACCCTGCCCATCAAAATTTCATGTGGACCTAATCCAGTTTTCCTGTCAAGAATACTTCTAAGTGTCATCAAAACAAGTGGCAAGGCATCTGGCCACTTGAGTCCTGTTGCCAAACACATCTTTGCAATTCTGCTTTTAATGGTTCCATTTACCTGCTCTACTACCCCTTAAGCCTCAGGTCGGTAAGCACAATGCAGTTTCTGGCGAATATCCAGAGCCTCACAAATCATCTGCATCAACTCATTTTGAAAATGTGGTCCGCGGTCCGATTCAATGGTTACCGGGAAACCGAATCACGGTATAATTTCTCGTAAGAACAATTTGGCTACAGTTATTCCATCATTCTTTCTGGTGGGGAAAGCTTCAACCCACCGGGAGAACAAACAAATTATCACAAGCACATATATAAGCCTATTGCATGGGGGCAATTCTACAAAATCCATCTGTATGCTTGTGAATGAAACACCCTCACGTCCTATGGTACCCAAACTCACTACAGCACCTTTGGCACAAACTTTCAGCAATCATTCTGAATTTAGGATTATCCCAAGTTTGTCTAAAAATCATGGCATCTCTTCCAATATGGGCTTGACCATGGTACATTTGTGCCATGTCTGAAATCATGCTATCAGGCATTACTGGTCTTTCATCTTTGTAAACCCAGATTTCATCTTCTTCACGCTGTCTACATCCTGCCTTTAACCAAATATCTTTTTCTTCTGATTCTGCCTCTTCTTGCATCTGCTTCACTTCCTGCCATGTCTCAATTACAGTGGTTAGCATTAAACATGTTCTTTTGTTTTGTCTTGATTGATTGAAATGTGATTTTTCGCGCAATGCTTAGCAATGGCATCCGCATAATTATTTCCTTTAGAAATATAATCCTCATTCTTTTTATGTGCTGCACATTTTACCACAGCTATTTTTGCAGGTAACTGAATTACATCTATCAGTGTTCTCACAAATTCAGCATTTTGAATGGGTGTTCCCGCAGAAGTTAAATAACCTCTTTGAGACCAAAGCTGTCCATAATCATGAACAACTCCATAACCATACTGACTATCAGTCACAATGGTTACTTTCACCTCTTTTCCTAGTTCACATGCTCGTATCAAAGCAATCAACTCCGCTACTTGAGCAGAATGAATTCCTTTCAGACAAGATGCTTCCAACACTTCTGCTACTGTGCAAATGGCATAAGCAGCACTCAAAATACCACTCTCTGTTGTCAGACACGATCCATCTACAAACATCACATAATCTGATTCAGGTAATGGCTCGTCTCTAATATCTGTCCTAGGTTTTTTGCAGTACTCAAGAACATCCAAACATTTATGATCAAGTTCACCTTTCTCTTCTGCTTCAATAGTGTCAGGTAGTAATGTAGAAGGATTAACATTCACACATCTGGCAATTGTCACATTTTCAGCTCCCAAAATTACCTTCTCATAACGGGTGATTCTGCTGTTGGCCATGTATTGGGTCTTTGCTCTTGTGAGGAGAATCTCCACTGAATGAGGTACATAAACTCTCACAGGAAATCCCATCACAATTCTTTCACTCCGCTCCAGGCTTACACTGGTTGCTGCTACTGCTTTCAGACATCCTGGCAAAGCCTTTGCAACAGGGTCCAAAACAGCTGAGAAATACGCAATTGGTAAGCATGGGCAAAATTTGCGAATTCGCAGATTTCCCCGCGAAATCGCAAAAAAATCAGCGAATTCGCACATTTTCCAGTGAAATCGCAGATTGTTTTGCATTTGCCCTGGAGTACTTTCTATTGGCTAACCCAGTAAGTGCTCCTTCATTGCGCAAATGTATAGTGCTTTTACTACACTGCAGCTGTGTAAAGGGCCAGAAGACCTGTCTCCAGTGACCATGTGTGGCTGTAACACAGGCACAGGCACACGTGGTCCCTGGAGACACAACTTCTGGCTCTTTACGAAGCTACAGTGTAGTAAAAGAACTATGGGGCAGATTTACAAGCCGCTTGCGCCTCTTTTGCGCCGCAGATGCATCACTTTTGTGACGCAGCGGCAGCACAAAAGATGTGCCATGGTGCTGGGTATTAACAACGTGACGCATCTGAGAGATACATCACGTTTTGAAGCCCTGCGCCATCAGGATGTGTTCCGGCGCAGGGGAGGTTGTTCCTGCGCAAATACGCCTCCTAAAAGTGGCTGAGTGAAATCTACAAGATTTCACTCAGTCACTTTTAGGCCAATGCTGCGTCAAAACCCTGCGCCTGCTTGAAGCAGGCGCAAGGCTTGACGCAGCATTGGGGAGATAGGGCCCCCCAGAGCATTGCTGGAGCTGCGTCGCACTTGCGCCGCAGCTCCAGCAATGCGCTGCTTTTACGGCACAGATGCGTGACGCATCTGTGCCGTTTTTGCCACATGGTGCGCCGCATTGTAAATGCGTCGGACCATGGGTGGCGGAGCTACGGCGCACAATAACTGGCGCATCCCTGGGGATGCGCCAGTTATTGTAAATCTGCCCCTATACATTTAGCCAACGAGGGAGGACTTACTGATTAGAAAGTACTCCTGTTGAGTAGAGGTATTGCACAAAACGGTGGCATCTTTGTGGACAAACACGCAGGGCGGGATTCATTCTGCCCCCTGTTAGACTCGTTTTTTGTGCCCTTCTGCCCACTGTTAGACTCGTTTTTCCCTTGTTTTTCTGCCCTTCTGCCCTCTGTTGGACTCGTTTTTCCCTTGTTTTTCTGCCCTTCGCCCTCTGTTAGACTCGTTTTTCGTGCCATTCTGCCCTCTGTTAGACTCATTTTTCCCTTGTTTTTCTGCCCTTCTGCTCTCTTTTAGATTCATTTTCTGTGCCCTTCTGCCCCCTGTTATTCCCTTGTTTTTCTGCCCTTCTGCCCTCTGTTAGACTCGTTTTTTGTGCCCTTCTGCCCTCTGTTAGACTCGTTTTTGTGCCTTTCTGTCCCCTGTTAGATTCGTTTTTTGTGCCCTTCTGCCCGCTGTTAGACTCCTTTTTCCCTTGTTTTTCTGCCCTTCTGTCCTCTGTTAGACTGTTTTTTTGTGCCCTTCTGCCCTCTGTTAGACTCGTTTTTCCCTTGTTTTTCTGCCCTTCTGCCCTTTGTTAGACTGCTTTTTGTGCCTTTCTGCCCTCTGCATCACCACATCATCACTCAGCGCTACCCCAGCATCACTCAGCACCACCACATTATCACTCAGCACCACCACATTATCACTTAGCACCACCACAGCACCACTCAGCACCACCACAGCATCACTCAGCACCACCACATTATCACTCAGCACCACCACTGCACCACTTAGCACCACCACTGCATCACTCAGCACCACCACAGCACCACTCAGCACCACCACAGCTTCACTCAGCACCACCACAGCACCACTCAGCGCCAGTACAGCATCACTCAGTGCTACCACAGCATCACTCAGCGCCACCACATTATCACTCAGCACCCCACAGCACCACTCAGCACCACCACAGCATCACTCAGCACCACCACAGCATGACTCAGCACCACCACAGCACCACTCAGCACCAGTCAGCGCCACCACAGCACCGCTCAGCACCACCACAGCATCACTGAACACCACCACATTATCACTCAGCACCACCACAGCACCACTCAGCACCACCACAGCATCACTCAGCACCACCACAGCACCACTCAGCACCACCACAGCACCACTCAGCACCACCCCAGCATCACTCAGTACCATCCCAGTATCACTCAGCACCACCAATGCACCACTCAGCGCCAGCACAGCATCACTCAGTGCCACCACAGCATCACTCAGCACCACCACATTATCACTCAGCACCCCACAGCACCACTCAGCACCACTACAGCATCACTCAGCACCACCACAGCATCACTCAGCACCACTACAGCACCACTCAGCGCCACCACAGTATCGCTCAGCACCACCACAGCATCACTCAACACCACCACATTATCACTCAGCACCACCACAGCACCACTCAGCACCACCACAGCATCACTCAGCACCACCACAGCATCACGCACCACCACCACAGCACCACTCAGCACCACCCCAGCATCACTCAGTACCATCCCAGTATCACTCAGCACCACCACAGCACCACTCAGCATCACCACAGCACCCCTCAGCACCACCACAGCACCACTGAGTGCCACCCCAGCATCAATCTGCGCAACCATTGAACAACAACTGGTTCAAATATGTTCTCTCAATGTTTCAAGCTTTATTACAAATGTCACAAAAAGATGTTAATATTTCACTTCTGTTCTTGGATTTTCGTCACAATAAAATACACTGAACATAATCTTCACAACAGTTATTTACAAAAGTTTAAGCTATTGCCATTATAAATTAAAATCACTTTTATTTAAGTATTAATTATTTAAAAAAATTAAAAGCCATTGTAATTTGTAATATCAATACATCTGAGTCACGTAAATACAAAACATGTTGCATTACAAATGCTATAGGTGTCACATTTGCAAAAGGTATAACTATTGGCATTGTAAATGACAAAGCTATTAATTTAGCTATTTTCAAAACCAACACATAGATAAAAAAAATTGTCATTTACAAGACCAATAGCTCAAACTTTCCTAATGCGAGACCTATTGCATTGCAAATGCTTGTTTTTATATCTGTCAGTGCTTCCTGTTGAGATTTAATTTTCGTGACAGGCGCCTCATTGCCTACTTGTAACTATTCTCTGACCCTGCTTCAAGGGTCAGAGCAGGGTCAGAGCAGGGTCAGAGAATAGTTGCAAGTAGGCAACGAGGCGCCAGGAAGCACTTACAGGCTTACAGCAGCAGGTGCCCAAGTTGAAGTTAATTTCTTTGTAACCCTTCTGTAAAAGGTTACAAAAAATTAGTTCAACTTTTGGACCTGCTGCTGTAACCCTGTAAGTGCTTGGCTGAAAATTCGTCCCCGCTGATTATCGGATTTTACCGCGATTTCGCGAGATTCGCGGATCGCGAAATCGCTGAAAATCCGTAAATTCCGCGAGCGGAACGAATTTTCAGCCCATGCTTAGCAAATGGTTTTCTCATTCTTCCATGTCTCTGAATCAATACTGACAGTGCACATCCTTCTCTCTCACTGCAGTACAGTTCAAACTCTTTTTCATAATCAGGCATACCCAATGCTGGTGCTTCGCACAATTTTGTTTTCAGTTGTTCAAATGCTTCCATTTCATTTTTGGTCAACACTAATGGATCTCTGATGTCTGCCTTTGTCAGTCTCTGCAATGGTTTTGCAATCAATGAAAATCCACTAATCCACTGTCTACAATAACCTACCATTCATAAGAACATTCTTACCTGTCTCTGGGTTCTAGGTGATTGCATTCCTTGTATCATTCTGATTCTTTCTGCTGTGACTTGTCTAATTCCTTTTGCAATTTTATGTCCTAAATATTGCACTTCTTTCTGACCAAACTGCAATTTTGATGGAGACACTTTATGTCCTTCTTCTGCCAAATGATTTAGCAATGCCACTGTGTTGCTTACACATGCATCTTTTGTTTTGGATGCAATTAAAAGATCATCTATGTACTGTACTAACACAGACTCTCCAGGCATACTTATACTCTCCAATGATTTCTTTAGTAACTGATTAAAAATTGATGGACTCTCAGTGTACCCTTGTGGAATTCTACACCATGCTAGGATACGATTTTGGAATCGGAATGCAAAAATTGGCTGACTTTCTACATGCAATGGAACAGTAAAGAACGCATTGCATAGATCAATCACTGTGTACCATTCTGCATCATGAGGGATTTGGCACAAAATCACTGCTGGATTTGGAACAAAAGGGCAACATGGGACAACAATTTGATTAACTTTTCTAAGGTCTTGAACAATTATAAATGTTCCGTTTGGCTTTTTCAATCCCATTATCGGCGAATTACAAGGACTGCTTTCTATCTCTCTAAGAATTCCTTGCTCAATCATTTTGTTAATCACAGGTGTAATTCCCCCAATTATTTCTGCAGTTATCTTATACTGAGGTATATTTGGGAAACTTGCTCCTTCTTTCACTGTAACCTTTACAGGATCAACACCTTTCATCAATCCTATATCTTTTCCAGTAGAATCTCAGATTATTTCTTTCACTGCTTCTTTCAATTCAACAGGAATCTTCTCTCGATCAAAAACAGGAAATAGCTTGCTCTGCTCTGCCTCAATTATAAGCATCGTCATTTTGTATAAACTGTATTCATCGGGGTTTGTAATTCTATGCCATCTGGCGAGCAATATATGGCACAGTTCATTTTACACAGTATATCCCTACCTAACAGATTAACAGGGCTAATGTTGATGGAGCAAGTATTCGCACGTTACGTGACTTGCTTGTATTCATGAACCTCGAATAACGTTAACTTCGTAACCAACAATGTTTGTCTTATTAATATTGTACTTTTACACTACACGGGGTTGTCCCAGTGACGCTTGCCTATGTGTTTACTAATCCTAACTACGCTTGCATATTACATGGTCGCTGCTTTGCTGGAATACAGTCTGCGCATGCGTCGGTCATACCCATGTGATGTGACGCACTCGCAGTTCTGGTGGGAAACTGTTGCTCATGCGCAGTACAGCTAAAATGGCCGCTTTGTTTAATCACATGCTTTTCGCTTGCAACGCTGCTTTAGCAAAGCTGTGTGTTCTGCTTAACTCCTAATGCTATAGTTATTATAAAGTAAGGGGTGTAGTATAGCGAATCATGGTATACAGTGTAATAATTTTTTTCTGTGTTTCTAAATTGTTTTCGCTTACTTTTCATGTGCTGTACTCTTTGGGCCGGGGAGACGCTAAACACTCCATCTTTGAAGCCCGTGTGGTACCAATCACGTGATGGGGGAAAAGAGAGTCATGCCGCAGTGGAACTCAGCCAGCTGGCTGCCGAAGCTAAGATGCTCCTGGGAACCTGAACCATGCCCCAGCGAGGAATGGCTGATTCCTACCTGCACTTGTTACATTTGTAACTGGAATGTAAGGGGTGGGTTCCAGAAATGAATATTAAGTCTGAGAAATCCAAAATTTAGGTTGAATGATGATCTAACCTCCTCCTTTGTCCAATCAGAATTTAGGGAACCGTGCACTTGCAACATTGGTGGGTGGTACACTGACCCAAAAACAGTATAACTAGCCTAGGTTTAGCTAGAGAAATTGTCTGACTTGTCCGAATAGCTGACCTGTCACTGACCCAACGAACTCTATAGGTGATTGATACAGAGAGCTGCGGAGCACTCTGTCCGTAATTTCCACAAACTCAGTCGGAGTTTGGAAACCTTAAGTGCTGGTGAAGCACTTTGCTGGGATATTCGAGAACCCAATCAGGGTTATTGGCAGATTCCTTGCAGAGAGGGAGTAGCGCAGGCGTTGCATCCCAAGCTGCAGTTGGTGGTAGTACCCTTTCGTGAGCCCGGTCCTGATCCAAATCCTGGGGTTATCCTGTCCTGACTGTCCATGAGCTGTACCTGCTTGCCTACTAGCAACCTGAGTCCTTGAGGGTCCTTTCCCGCTTTTCCCAACTGACCCGTGGCCAGGGTTAGTCCTCATTCTGTCCTAGGTAAATATATTCTGTGTGGGTGTTTGTCTATCTAAACCTTTTTTCCTCTCCCGTCTCAAATAAAGCATAAGTACATATGTCCTTTCCCCTGTCTCTCTAAAAATAGATTTCATGCAAACTTGTCTATTAGCATGTTCCAATTTTCTCCCTACCCTTAGAAAATTCTGAATCATATGCATATATAGTTGTTCCATTCTTACCCTCCCGTTAGTAAATAAGAATATCTGAACGATTCAAATAAAGTTTTGTTTCTTATAGATAGTTAGTGATAACGGAAAGTCTGCTATGAATAGTATGTTCCCTTTTCTTACCCGCCTTTAGGGACATTGTGAAAGTCCGTTAGACTAAAATAGCGTGTTCCTTATTTTTCCCCTTCACCTTTATTTTTCGATTTCTAGATGGTTCTTGCTATTATTCATAGCTATACTATATTCTTAATTCTAGTAATAGATCGTTTGATTTGTGTAAATCTCATTCTCATGGCATTGGACGATGAAGAATAATTAGATAAAGGTGTTGAAACTACTTGCGTTTGTGGTTATTACAAAAGTATAAACATTTATTCGAATGTGCATGGTATTGTGTTTTCAACCTAATCCCACAGCTTGCTCCTGATCCATTGTGATCTTAGGTACCTGTTTCAAGGATTGGTAAGTCAGGTACACAGAGGTAAAATAGAAAGGAACATGGGTTACTAATAGTAGTGTGTAGGTTTACCTGATTAATAAAATATTGTGATAAGCACATTATGGGCCCAAGTGTGCATATTTGGTAAAATACGAGTCAGGTGACCTGCGCGCTCTATCAGTAATTTTCTGGTAGCAGAATGATGGTTAGGACTAGTTAAGATAGGTAGATAAGTTACTTGCTGATAAACTGTGAAAAATTAAAAGTGCTGCTAACATTTTTATTGCTGCTAAAAAAAAATGTTTTCTGCAAAACCGATCGGATGTATAAATATTGCTTTTGAAATTTTATGAAATGTTTAACTAATTGTAATGAAATGCTGCTATTTTGATTATATGTAATTAACAATTCGTTAGTGATCGTTATATGTTTGTCTGGAATCTCCGGAGACAGAATAGCGGGTGGTGAGGAGAATCCACCTCGCAGTGAGGTCAGTGGCTCGAGGAAAATTAGTGCATGGTTAGGCAGAACTGGAAGCGCTAATTAGGGTTTTTTCCGTATGAATAGTTGAATAAATGATAGCAACGAGTTCGCTATTGAAACTTCAGTTGTGATATCACCTAGTAAGGGTCACACGAGGAAGGAGTAGTAGGTTCATTGGAGCTTGAGTTATAGCAAAGGAGTTTGCTAGTGAAACTTTAGACTTAGCATATATCCCGGAAAGAGTGGATGAGTCAAAGAAGTAGCAGGTTCTCTAATGCTTGTGTGAAGGTTAGGCAGAAGGGTCTATCCGCAGTATATGAAAAGTAGACAGCAGAGGTTTACTTGCAGTGAAAAACATCTTTCTTTCTAGACACTCGAGTACAGTGGCGAATGTTATACGTTGTAAATTAAACCAAGCACTTGCACTTTAAGAAAGAAATCAAGTTTCCGTTACCTTGTGAAGGAGGGAGTCAGTCACGGAGCTGTGCTGACGTCACTCTGTGCCGCTCTGGTATTGGTCGAAACAGCGGGTGTGTAATGAAGCTGGTATTGTAAAGGAGGGGTGAGTGCCGGAGCGTGAGACCGCGTCTCGCGAAAAAGGCCGCGCACCCATTGGTCGAAATTATTTGCAATCACAGTGTTGATTGGTTGTTGGAAATTGAAAGGCGCACTAGCATTGGAAGAAGATTGTAAACAAGAGAACGTAATCCACACGCAAACTAGGCTTTACGTAGTATATGTGGTATCCCGAGTTTTTACCTGATCCGCAATACTTAGGTTTTGGTAAGGATCAGATGCTAAGAGGCAGACATTATAATATGTACGGAAGCAAAAGAAAGATGACTCTCGTAAACAAGGTTAAAAATTACTTCAAGAAGGATAAGCCCCTCAAAACTAGAGAGGGCATAATCATTCCACCACCTAATACTCCCGCATCATTCATGTTATTTGACAAAGGGTATCATACCTGTGTATGGTTGGAAAGTTGGGTGGAGTATACCAAGGATAACGGAGTCTTAGCATTTCCTCTAGATGGTACCTTTAACGGTAGAATTTTGTATAATTTGAGGACCCGAATGAATGACTTACATCCCAGACCAAGGTCGACGCAATATGAGGCATTAGAAGAATGGGAGATTGAGGCCTTTGAGCGAGATAGACCTAGAATTGACAAGGAAAAAAGCGAATGGTATCCGAAAATGCATGGAGAGGCAAAAGAGAAAAAGATGAAGCAGTGGAGACAGAATATGATGATAGAAGGTCTGTTCCCAGTACGTACTGTAGAGGAACCCGTAGGAGGAAAAAGGACAGAGAAAACCCGACACTTAATGACTATGGGAGATTCATAAGATGAATACCTGGAGGATTTATTAATTAAAAATCCACCGCCGTATGATGAGGAGTCTAAGTCCCTGAGTTCGAAAAATCCATTCCATTCTTTAGGCCTTCCAGTAATAGAAGGGCCAGTGCAACTGATACAACAGGTCCAGGTTATAGACATAGTAGTAATGAGGGGTCGAACATGCCTGATTCGACTGTTGCATGTTATAGGCCATCTTGTGGGGAGGGACCAAGTATGACAATTCCAACTGCCCCGCATCTTTACCCTCCTTTAATTCCACAAGTAGTACATGAAACCTCAATGGAAAAGGTTTTACAGGAACGCGAAAGAGAAGCTCTAGTTAAGCAGAGAAATGAACTCATTCAGAAAATATCCCTTTTTTTTTTTTTTTTTTTTTTAAGTTTTTTTTTTTTTTTTTTATTGAGATGGATCAGAAAATGAAAAACAAGAACAACTTTACATGATACAGATATCAGCTGGACCTGCTGACATATCAGAATTTTAAACAGAAAAAAGAAAAAAACCAGAGAAAGGATTAAAACAATTAATACAATATTCAAAGATATCCGGGGTAATTCTTACGCGGCCCCTTTACAGAACACATTGCAGAAGCCTTAAACATATATTGCCAGCATTACATAATCTTACATTAAAAATCATAATATGTGGTATAGTGACACGCATCAATCATCTTATCTTCCTCCAGTTGCTTATCGAAGCCCATATCTTTTTACCGAGTTCTTTACTTTTCTTACCCTTAAATTTATATAAACATTCTTCAATATTATGGGTCCCTAGCAACCTTGTAAGCCACATCTGAAATGTGGGAGCCATCGGATCTTTCCAGGCCGCTGCAATTAGAATTCTAAAAACAGCAACACAGAGAAAGATAAAAGCTTCGGCTTCCTGCTCAACCTTAAGATTTTCATCCCTGCCGATCAGAACAGATGTTGGAGATAAAAAGATTTGACGCTCTAACAGCCCTGATAAAAACTTCTCCATTTCTTTCAAAACAGGGTTGAGATTTTGGCATGAGTAGAACATATGGATTAGATCTGCAGGGCCTTGATTACACCTTGGACAACTATCTGTATCCCTTTTACCCCATTGAAACAACTTAGCCGGGGTGTAGTAGAGATTGAAGATCATCTTATAGTGTTGTGCCTTCAGATTAGTCGCTCTTAATATTTTCCTATTTAATGCCAAAGCGTAATCCACATCGATGTCAGGATCTCCTAATCTTACAGCCCAGGCATTTTCTACTTGTCCAATATCCTCTTCCAATCCCTGTAGCAGATGATTGTACCCTATTTTAATCTTTTTGCCCCCACTCATTATGTAGTGCACAAATGGATTTGGCTCCTGAACAGACACCCTTGGTCTTAATGCCTTCACTGATTGTTCTATCTGTTTGTATAACAGCCAGTGATTCGAGGGGATACCAAATTTCTGTTGTAAAGCCTCAAACCCCAGGAGGTCATCTTTCTCCATGACGTCCCCTAAACATCTAATGCCCAACCTTTCCCAACACCTACTATTCCTATTTTGTCCAAGATGCAAAAATGGACCTGCATTCCAAAGATCAATTGTACCATTAATTTTAGGGATCTTAAGAAATTTCCGCACCGCCTTCCATGTCCCCCAGGCAGATAGCAGCACTTTGCTTTTACTCCTCTTAAAATGCAATGCATTAATTTCACGTGTTAGCACCCCCCTGGCCTTTTGGCCCATTACCAGCTCATAAATTGTGGGGATTCTATCAGTATCATGTAATGCTTCAGGGACATCATAATCCAATAAGTAGTTCATACGTAATAATAAACAAACCCAATGGTATAACCGTAGGTTAGGAGCAGATAACCCACCTCCCTCTAACGGTACAGAAAGTCGGGCTATAGATCTTCTGACTTTGCCATATTGCCATAAAAATTGTGAAAACACTGCTTCCATCTTCTTCATCAAACCTTCCTCAATTAAAAGTGGTATGGCACGGAATAAATACAATAGCTTGGGAAACATTGACATTTTCAGCACATTGACCCTCCCAATCAATGACAAATGTAGTACATTAATCCTTCTTAATTCTTTATCAATTGTGGCTAATAGGGGCCCATAATTTTCTTGATTAATTTTTCCTACGTTTGCATTTATTTTCATTCCTAAGTAGACCGCGGAGTCCACATACCTCTGATCTCTTTTCTGAATATTGGTAGAACAGATTATTATAGTTTTTTCAGTATTCAGTTTGTAACCTGAACATTTCCCAAACTCCTGAGCCAAACTACTAAGTTCCTGCATTGCCACTTGCGGGTTAGTAGTAACAATTGCCAAGTCATCCGCATAGGCCAATAGTTTAGTGGTGTGACCATGAGATACAACCGGGGGTATTTTTTCAGAGGCAAGAATCTTCCTTATAAGCGGGTCGATGTACAATGAGAAGAGTAGGGGTGAACATGGACACCCCTGACGGGTGCCCCTTCTAATCACTACCTCATCTGATTGGAAACCCATTGTAGTTATTCTAGCAACTGGATCCATATACATTGCTTTGATGGCTTTCCTACACTTTTCACCAAAGCCTCTTCTAGCCAATACCTCCCACATATAGCCCCAGACCACACGATCAAAAGCCTTCTCGGCATCTAACAGTATCATAGCCATATCTCCACCCGTAACGTTAGCTGCATCAAATAATGAAATTGCCCTTGCTGTGTGTTCAGTGGTACCTCTCCCAGGGACAAACCCATGCTGCCAAGGTGAAACAAGTTGGGTAATGATCGGTCCTAATCTGTTTGCCCACACTTTAGAGTACAGTTTGGCATCAGTATTTATTAAAGATATCGGACGGTACGAGCCTGGGTTCTCTTCTGGTTTGCCCTTTTTATGAAATATGACGATGTTGGTCTGTTTCCATGTATCTGGGATAATACCTGACCATATTATTCCATTAAAAAGATCCTCAAACAAAGGGAGGATTTCATCTTCCAGGACCCTGTATACCTCTAATGGTAGCCTGTCTGGTCCCGCCGCTTTACCCACTGCCAGTTCATTCAGAGCGGCTTTTATCTCCTCTGCAGTTATATCCAATTCTAGCCTAGCCTTATCATCATCTTTCAGAGTTGGGGTTGACGGAGACTGATCTTGAATATAAGGTACTACCCCTGGCTCTTGATCATAAAGTTTTTGATAGAAGTCTTGGAAAACATCCATTATAGATTTTGGATCTGTATATTCACTCCCATTGTATGTAATCTTTCTAATTCTATTACTGTTTGATTCTTGCCTAATACGAAGCGCTAAAGCTCTACCCGCTTGTTCTCCAGTCTCGTATCTCCTTGCTCTCTGTGTTTGATATTCAGCTATCTCCTTCTGTGTAATTATTTTTAAGATTTCACCCTTAATCCGAGCCATATTGTTAACCGTCTCTCCACTATCCTTGCCAAGTGCTATTTCCTCAATATGACACCTCTCTATTTCGGCTAGATCTAAAATGAGTTTCTCTGTCTTGCTTTTATCCTCTTTTCTTAATTTAGCAGCATAACTGATCGTCTCCCCCCTTAATGCAGCTTTAAAGGATTCCCAAACTCCATTTCTGGAAGCGCTATATCTGTTACAGTCAAAAAACTCTTTTGCACAATTTTTAATGTGTACTACAAACCTTTCATCATTTAATAATTTCCTTTCAAAGGTCCATCTAGAAGTTTTCCTCTGTACCTTAGGGATTTTATATGTCAAAATTAAAGGGTTATGGTCAGATATTATTCTTGGTAGTTTAACGATGTTAACCTTACCGATTTCCCCCGCAGAAACAAAAAAGTAATCTAGCTTAGAATATTTCTGTGCCGGATGGGAAAAATATGTATAGCCACGATCACCGGGAACTTTTTCCCCCCATACCTCCACCAAACCATGAGACTGGATCATAGCGTTTACAGCCCTATTGACTTTTCGTTTCCGACCTGTATAGTTACTCCCCAGTTGCCAGTCTGCGAAGATATTCATATCGCCGCACACTATCATCGGGTTAGCCCAATTCGCCAGCTCTTCCTCTAGCTTATCGAATACCATTGGGTCATCTTCATTCGGGCCATATATTGTACAGAGCGTAAAGCCCATATTCATTTCAACTAGTACCCATCGGCCAGAGCCATCCGTTCTACTACGCTTCACCCCACACAGATTATTTTTAACCAAGATGGCCACCCCTCTAATCATTGAAGATTGTGATGAGCACCCAACCAAAGTGTACCCATTTATCTTCAACAGCGTTCTTTTATTCCAGGGAATGTGGGTTTCTTGGATGCATACTATATCTATGTTATTAGATCTTACCAAATAACTCAATCTCTGCCGTTTCCTCCAATCATTTAGCCCCCCTGCATTGATAGTACATATCCTAATATCTGACATTGATACAATATTTACAATTCCTAAGTTGACATTTCACCCCGTGTCTGATATCCATCATAGAACGTATTCTTTCCATCTCATGCTTTTTCAAAATTTTCTTCCCTTCCCCCCCCTCCCCCACCCCTCCCTCCCTCTGCTCTCTCACCCTCCCCTTCCCCAGCTCCAACATGGAGCTAGACTTCAGCCCCCCTTGCCCAGAGGCGCTCAGACCGATGGTCTGTGCACGTGATGGTTTACAGCTCAGATCGAGGAGGAAATTAATTACATTTACTTTTATTTATTTATTTATTTATTTATTTTTTCCCTAGATTTTACTCATTACCTTTTTTTTTTTTTTTTTTTTACCCCTACCTTGTAGATTTCACTTCGAACACCAAATGCTTTACTAACCAGTGACCATTAACAAAAACTCGCAGATGTATGGAACCTAAGTTTTAAGCATATTTTCCGGCCATTTAACCATTTTGACCAATTTGCAATGTTCCTAACCTACTTATGACATAAGAAATTCCTTTGCTTTGATCTCAGAAGAAAAATAAAATGTTTTTCCATCTTTAATTATTTTCAACTGAGCGGGGTTTATCAGATACGCCTGCATCCCCTTGTCCTGAAACGGTTTGATCATCTGCCGCAGTCTCCACCGTCTCTCAACCGTGATATGACAGAAGTCAGGGCGGACAAAGAATGTGTAACCATCGACTGTCTTTTGTTTATCTGGTCTTGCCCGCTCAGAGATTGCTTGCCTCAAATTGAAGTTGCCTAAAAAAATTAGGATCGCTCTAGGTTTGTCATTTTGTTTCGCGTTTTTATGAATGTTAGCCGGGGTACGATGAGCTCTCTGAACCTCCCTGTCAAAATCCCAGTCTTTTAGATCCAAAAAAGCATGTTCAAAAAGTTTTATTACAAATGCTTTCATATCTGTCCCCTCAGACCCTTCAGGGATTCCCAGAATACGTAGGTTGTTTTGTCGCGATCTGTTTTCCAACGACTCGAGCTTCCATTGCATATCCGTTATTTGCTTTGCATGGGTGTCGACTTTATCAGAAGCGGCAGCTGAATCAGCTTCGGTAGAGACAATTCGGTCTTCTAAGTTGGTTACCCGCTCTCCCAGGTTCACACAGGCTTTTGTCAGTTTCCTTACTGCCCCTTGTATTTTTCTGACTGCTGCCTGAGACTTGCGGCTCTCCTGTCTTGCTTCCTCTCGATGAGCTAAAATCTCCTGATGTATAACCTCCAGAAGGGACATTTGAGCAGATTCCCCACCTGAACCATCTGTGACCGTATTAACCAGCGGTTGCTCCTTCTTCTGGCTATACTTTCTTGATCTCAGTAGAGTTTTTACCGCTGTATTTGGAGGGCTACCTTCCTCTTGTTCCAAATCACTGCCAGAGTCTAAATCACTCCCTTCTTGTTCCAGACTATCATCTTCGTCATCTGACCATTCTCCGCCCTCTGATACGGAGTAGAATGCTTCACTCTGAACTTCTTTTTTACCTCGATGACTCTCCTCAGTATCCTCCTCCAGGGTCTCTTCTGGAACTTGGGGCATTACTGAAACATTATCCAAACAATCGTTTCCAGGAGTCTCCCCCTGCTGCGCTTCCCCCTCTATAATTCCAGCTGTGTTAGCTGTATTATGTTGTTCAGATAGACCTCCTTCTGTATCTCCAGGGGACCCTATATCAAGCCTTTGTACAACCTGAGTCTGGGTCTGAGTCTGCGTTAGATCGCCCTTTACATCCTTGGAATCTTTATTTTTAATCACTTTCTGAAATATATCAGAAATTGGGGTAGTTCCCTGGGAGTCTGAGTTTGGTTTGGATGCCCCTTGCTGTAAAATTGGTTTTTTTATAGAGGGGGAGCCTTGTTTCTTCTTTTTATTGCCCTCAAGGTCTGTTAATGATTCTGCTGCTTCAGCTGCAGCCTTCCTTCTGGCTGCCGCTTTGGCACTGGCACTCATTTTTGGGGCAATAATTTCCCTCCTCCTTTCTTTCAGCCCAAACTGCTCCTTACCGCCAGAGATACTGTTATTAGTATCTTCCTCCGCTCCCAAGCCCAGGGGATCCTCCAGGATGTATCGCTGCTCCTCCACTTCCCTTTGAGCCAGGCTCGCCTGACCACGCACTTGCGTGTTGGCTCCGCGGACCTTACTGCACTTCTGCCGACTCCGTTTGAGCCAGCTGCTCCTCACCGCCCGTCTGCTGAAGGCGGAAACCACGAGCTCCACTGCCTCCACCTCCGTATCCGTCAGCAGACCAGCTACTGCCCCGCCTCTCAGTCTCCGCGTTACCAGCAATGCGTCTAGCAGAAGCCGCTTCAGCGGCTGACAGCCGATCAATTTCATGCGGGTCAGTTTCATTCAGAGTTTCTTCCTTCGGTTTCAGCGTTCAGCGCTCAGCCTTAGCTCAGTTCTTTCCCTCGGCGCTCTCAACGAAGCCGCTTCAGCGGCTGACAGCCGATCAATTTCATGTGGGTCAGTTTCATTCAGAGTTTCTTCCTTCGGTTTCAGCGTTCAGCGCTCAGCCTTAGCTCAGTTCTTTCCCTCGGTGCTCTCAACGGGATTCTCGTATCTACATCAGATCCCACTCGGTGTCAGGTATCAGGTTTTTCATGTCGGTAAAATGCTTGCAGGGTCTATCAGCTATTCAGCTGTTCATGGCGCACCTCCTCGATCGAGCTGCATCGGCTGTCTACACAGCCGCCATCTTGCCCCCAAGTCCAGGCATGTCTCCATTCAGAAAATATCCCAGTTAAATTCAAGTCCTGAAGCTCTGACAATTCCAGTAACTATTGGCCCAGTTGTTCCTCTTTATGGGGATAGGCAGGCTAGTCCAAAAACTCCAGTTATTACACCAGCTGTAGTGCAGCCAAAAAAGAGCCTTTAATAGTTGATGACAAAGGCAAGTGAATGCGAGTCTGTAATTTCCCTAATGGATTTGCCAATAAGAGAACCAGAAGGCAGTGCACAGAGAACGAGAACTCAGACTAGTGCAAGAGAAGTTCTGATAGAGTCACCTGCAGGTACTCGAAGTGCCACGGTAGTGACTCCGGAAGAATTAGAACGATGGACCCGAGAATTGGAAAAGGTAACTCCTCAGCCCAAACCATTAGATATTTACAAGCTAAGAATAGAATTGGAAGAACTAATGGCTGGGAACGTGGGACTAGACAGGCTGAACACCCTTAATGAGGAAGAGTTGTTGGTCATCTGTAAGAGCATTACCAGAAACACCAGAGTGTTCCATGAGAAACTAATGGACACAGCTGCTAATATGGGAATAGATGTCAGCAGATCCAAAGTATTGCAAAGGCCCTACAGAGCAGAGTTTTTGGACAAAGATTTAAAAAAACATGAACGTGTCAGGGAAAAAGGTGCAGATAAGAGAATTGCTGAACCTGTTGCAGAAATGGGGAGATTTAGAAAAATGGAAAGCCAGGTGCGCAAAGAAAAAGAAGACAGCAGGTCTAGACAGGTGACTTCTGAGTATGTCCTAAATGAAGTGGACAAGGCAGAAACTTTGTATCCTATGAGAGAAGTACCCGGTGGAAAATATGTACATGTTCCTTGGTCCTGATAGGATATTGTGTCATTTACAAATGATTTCCCCAAATTACGAGAAAAACCTGTGGAGTGGTACAGACAGGTTGAGAGATTTATAAAAGTTCAAAAATGTCTCCTGAAAGATCTAGATGGGTTCTTTGACATTGTAGTTCCTGTAGATTTATGGACAGAATGTAAAATTGCTGTTGATTGGCCAAGTGAAGAGTATGCCAGAGACACTAGAACAGGAGCTCCCTCAGCGGAGGTGATGAGAAAGTATGACCAAGTAATACTGTATTTAAAAGGAAAAGTGCCTGCTAAAGAAACTGATTGGACCCGCATAGATAGAACTACCCAAAATCGTGATGAAACTGTACATTCATATTATGAACGACTGTTACAAGTGTTCAAAACGTACAGTGGAATAGATAATATTGAGATGAAGGACAGGACCCATTTCATTTATCGATTCGTGTTAGGATTAAGACCTGAAATTTCACAGTGGATTAAAGACAATAAAATCTGTTGGCAAGCAAAACCTATAGATGAGGTCCTGAAATACGCCAAGTATTGTGAAGATGAGATGGAGAATAAACAAAAAGCATTAAAGGAAAAGGTCAGGTGGGCACAAGTGAAACTGGCAGAGCAACAAGAAAAGCAGTTAAGCAAAATGAATACTAATACTCAGAATCAAAACCCTGGGGGTGGAGGGAAGCCCCGAGTCAAAATGAGCCGAGAGGAGGCCAAAAAGAAGTTCCCCTGTCACGGGTGCGGACAGATAGGGCACTGGAGAGACGAGTGTCCAGCAGTACAGAATGGTAATGTGCCCCATAATGATTTGAATCCACAGGTGCAGAAAGAGGGGCCCCGAAATACACAGCAACAGGTAAAGCCAAATCAGTTGCCTCGTGCACCTAGGCCAAACTATAGAAGCAGAGCACAGTAGGGTGAGGAAATAGAGGTATGGGAAGGACAGGAGGATAGAAATGCAGCAACTTCGCAATTCCTGTTGAATAATACATTCCTCTGTGGTGAGCCTTACTGACGGTGCCTGAGGGGGGAGGACGAGGAGTGCGTGCTTGGCGGCTCCTTGCCGGTAGACCAGTCTGGACCATACATTGAAGGAAAGGTTGAAGGAAATGATGTCACTTTTTTGTTGGACACTGGTGCGACTCGTTCTACTGTGAGAACAGCAGACGTTCCAAACCTACCCCTCTCGGGAGAAGCAATCCAAGTAGTGGGTGTTTCTAATCAATTAATTAGTACCCCAGTTACAGAACCCATGGAAATCACTATAGGGAACTTCAAGGAAATGCAGAGATTTGTTGTCTGTGATACCAGTCCTGTAAACTTACTAGGACGAGATTTGCTGTGCAAAATGAACTGTACCATCTTTTGCACACCAAAAGGCGTCGAGATACAAACCCCAGATGAAGACGGAATTTACAAGTTAATGTTAATAAGGCCTGACTCAGAAATTAAAAGACTGACAATACAGGACTTACCTGAAGAACTCCAACAGACAGTGAAACCAGAAGTGTGGGATTTCACTGGGAAAGATGTAGGATTAATGGCAAATGTAGACCCAATTAAAATAGCCATAAAAGAAGATGCAGTTTACCCGAACATCAAACAGTATAAAATGAGTGCAGAAGTAAAAGCAGGGGTTGCCATTGAAATAAAAAGATTGTTGGAAGCAAACATCATACAAGAGGTAATGAGCAGTTCTTGTAATTCGCCCATAATTGGAATCAAGAAACCGAGTGGTAAGTACAGGGTAGTGCAGGACCTGCGCAAGGTAAACAAAACTGTCGCCCCTTGCTGTCCTATTGTACCAAACCCTGCAGTGATTTTGTACCAAATTCCATGGAATGCTGGATGGTTTACCGTCATTGACTTATGTCATGCATTCTTTTCAATTCCATTACATCCAGACAGCAAATTTCTTTTCTCATTTGAATTCGACAGTCATGTCTACGTCTGGAATCGTGTCCCTCAGGGGTACACAGAGAGTCCTTCAATTTTCAATCAGATTCTGAAAAAGTGCCTTGAATCTTTGATCTTATCTGGAGAATCAGTTCTGGTCCAATACATAGATGACCTCTTAGTGGCATCCAAAAGTCGGAAAGACTGTGTTGTTGACACCATTGCCTTACTGAACCATTTGGGTGAAGGAGGGCATAAAGTATCACCAGACAAACTACAGTTCTGTACCTCTTCAGTGAAATATCTGGGGCACCAGATAGAGAGGGGTATCAGAAAGGTTACCACAGAAAGAATTAGAATAATTCGAAACATGGAATTACCAAATACTCAGAAAGAAATCAGGATGTTTCTTGGAGTGGTAGGATATTGCAGACAGTGGATTGTGGGATTTGCAGTTCTAGCAAAACCATTGATAAAAGTTACAAAGAAAGGGGCAAAAGACCCAGTAGAGTGGGACGAGGAAAGCATGTCAGCTTTTACAAAATTACGAGACTGTCTGTGTACAGCTCCCTCATTAGGAATGCCTGACTACTCGAAAGATTTTGCACTGTTTTGTGACACTCGAAACAATTGTGCACTTTCAGTCCTAACTTAAATGCATGGTTTGACTAGACGCCCAGTGGCGTATTTTTCTGCTACTTTGGATCCAGTGGCTGATGGATTACCTGGATGCCTGAAAGCTGTAGCTGCAACTTGCATGAGTCTTGAACAGAGTGAATCCATTGTTATGGGACATCCTGTAACTGTGCATGTTCCACATGCAGTTGTGATCTTACTGACCAGAACCAAAACACAGTATCTTACACCTAGTCGGCTGACTAAATATGAAAGAATTCTAGTGGGTGCAGCAAATGTAACCATTACTCGATGTAACATACTGAATCCAGCTACCCTATTACCCAATTCATTGATTGCAGAAGCAAAGGGAGAGGTCGAGTATAACTGCATCGATCTGACTGAGTTTAGTACTAAACCATGCCCAGACATCAAGGAAATGCCCCTGCCTATAGAAGATTACGAGCTGTTTGTAGATGGCTCATGTCTGAGACATGAGAATGTTGGCCTAAGTGCTGCCTATGCTGTATGCACGATAGCCCATGCAGTGGAAGCATCCTATTTGTTTGGAGTAAAGTCTGCACAAGTAGCCGAATTGGTTGCGTTGGCTAGAGCCTGTAAAATTGGGAAAAACAAAAGAATAACCATATACACTGATAGCCAGTATGGTTATGGGGTTGTGCATGACTTTGGCCAATTGTGGCTACAAAGAGAATTCATGACTTCTTCGGGTACTCCTATCTGAAATGGAAAAGTGGTATAAGACTTACTGGAAGCAATCCAGTTACCAAAAGAATAGGCTGTGGTGAAATGTGCTGCTCACAAATCTGGCAATGACAATGTGACAGCAGGTAATCGATATGCTGACCAACTGGCCCAACATTGTGCAAGACATCAAATGTCAGTCAACATTAAATTGGGAGGAATCGGAAACAGCGGCCAACTTATGGTGTTTGAGGATGTACAAACATGGTAGGAATTGAGAGATTTGCAGGCTGCAGCAGGACCAAAGGAAAAGAAGAAATGGAGAAAGTGTGGTTGTCGACCTAGGAATGAGGATGGTGTCATTGTATGTACTAATGGTATGCCTGTATTGCCTGACAGGTTGATTGCTCCTATGGCCAGGTTAATACATGGAGATGCACACCTGGATAGGGATGCAATGGTCCGTGTCTTCAATCAGACATGGTTCAATTCAAAGTTCAGGAACATCGCAGAGGCACTCTGCCAGAGGTGCTTGACATGTCAGCAATTCAATCCCGGAAAAAGAACAGTAGTTTTACCAGGAAAAATAGGGAAAGCAGAAGGCCCTTTTGTCAGATTACAAATTGACTTTATTCAGTTACCCATCTGTAAAGGAATGAGGCACGTTCTTGTCATTGTTTGCCTATTTTCAAAATGGGTAGAGGCTTATCCTGCAAAGAAAAATTATGCCATTACTGTAGCCAAATTGTTACTGAGGGAACTAATACCTAGGTTCGGTTTTCCAGTCACAATTGAATCCGACAGAGGTGGGCATTTTCAAAATGATGTAATAAGCCAGCTCTGTGAAGCATTCAAGATTACCCAAAAATTGCACTGTGCATATCGCCCAGAGGCTTCTGGAGTGGTAGAACAACTGAATGGCACTATCAAGTCAAGATTAGGAAAAATGTGTGACTCTACTGGAATTAATTGGATAGACGCTTTACCCCTTGTTCTGATGGGACTCAGAAGTATTCCAGATCGAAAGACAGGCCTGAGTCCCCATGAAATACTGATGGGAAGAGTAATGCGGCAAGCATGGTACCAGGACACAAACTGATAAGCATTTCTGATGATTTGGTACTAGAGTACTGCAAGCAACTGGGTGACCAAGTGCGTTCTATTTCTCACCAGATTGGAGAAGACGCCGTCGCTAACCCAACAACTCCAGTCCATAATCTGAACCCGGGTGATTGGGTTGTCCTTAAGAAGCACACCCGGTCGAGTTGCCTTGCACCGAAGTGGGGAAAACCAAGACAAGTGATTCTTGTTACCACAACAGCGGTGAAGTGTGCAGATGTGCCAAAGTGGATCCATGCCAGCTATACGAAAAAGGTGACCGAAGAAGAAGCAAATGATGCTGAAGGTTGTGCAGCTGAGGATTTCCTGAAGTTGGTCCTGAAGTAGCTGATGACGAACAACCAAGCACCAGTCAAGACGAGTGGGTCCCAGTAATCGATCTGACTCTCAATCCGATAAGAACCCGAAGATACACCTACTTAGATAGAGAGTGGGATAGTGAGGACGAGACAGGAATAGAAGGAGATAATCAGATTATCGAAATCCACGTCAAATCTGATGAGGAGGAAGGTCAGATAGGGACAGGGCAGGTTATCGACACACCTCCAAGAATTCCTGAGACTGAAAAGGGACAGTTAGAAGTTAGGGCTGAAGTTCAGGCGGAAGAAAATCAAGAGTTCGAAGTGCTTGAACAGGATCAGATAGAAATAGACAAATGCGTTCAGGAAACAGAATTTGAAACGAACAAAAGTCAAAATCAGCATACACCTGAACAATGCCAGCTTAGTAACCAGGCAGAAGAAACTGACGAAAGACCTGGAACTAGTCAGACAGGTAGGGAAGAAGAAAACGTTGAAACAGATGTGCCACAGCTGAACGAAAATAAGAGAACACGTGAGGAAAGCCAGATTACAATGCCAGTTAAAAGATTTAAGAAAAAGAAAAGTGAACCAAGATTCATAAAAAGACTAAGGCTAAGACTAAAGACTGTAGAGGAAAAACTTGAGGAAAGGAAACAGGCCTCCAGCGAAAAAGAGAAATCTGAAGCCAAGCCTAAAAGAATAAGTGCCCGAATAAAGAAACAGAACCCTAAATATCAGAATCCTGAATGGACGTATCTGGTGTTAGAGGAATTTGAAAATCTTGATATAAGTGATGAAAGTGATGAAGAATTGATTACTGACCAGACTACTGAAGAAGAAGAACCAACCTGAATGTTGCCCTGTATAAGCAACCTGTGTAAAGTAACAAAGAGGGGTTGAAAAAACTTCTTTTGAGCCAAAATGTCTGATTCCAATGTGAATGGAAGACCCAGAGGCAATTGTTGTAAAACATGCTGCAAGGTATGTTTGTGTAGTATAGCATTAGTACTGATATTATGGATAGGACTAACAATTACTATTCCGTACATGATGAGTAACGATACTACATTGTACCCAACTAAAATAGTGACAAAAGACACAGAAGTTCGACAAACAGAAGAGACACCACAAAGTGTAGAAAGACAAGAGAAAACACTTAGCCTTAAGCAGACTAAAATGGATTTAGATGCATCAGATGAGGGAGGACTACATTATCACAGAATCAAAAACAGAACTCATTTAAATGTATTTGCCAACCTGTTAGTACACTACATAGAAGCCATGAAAATAGAGGGTTGTTACGTATGCATGAAGCTACCTACTTCTGTAGCTGAAGGTGTGACCTATCACCATTTACCCCTAAAATATGGAATTTCCTGCAGTATTTTAGCTAGTTTATTTTATAGAGGACCGTTACAGTACTATTACTCTAACTCTGACGGAATCTTTTCTGAACTTCCTATATGTGGAAATCTTAATATTGTACATACTAAAAGTGATGTGATCCGGTATATGGGAGAATACTTTCTAACTATAGGTACAATAGATTTAGGTGAAGCATATAGAGATAACTTGACCTGTTCATTACATGAACAAGAGAAAATGTTTCTAAATATGGCAGAGAAAAGAAGGGAAAGTTTCCAAAGAAAAGCGAACGATAAAAGACAGAAAACTCCTAAATGGGCTGAAAACATGGAAAGCACCTCAAATGGTGGAGCTAATCCTGCCTTGTTGCTGGATTTCGAAAGAAAAGGGAAACTTTGTCTTCACAGAGAAAAGACTAGATATTATAATAACATATTCATCGGTTCCAGTGAATGCGAACACAATTACAAGGTTGGGGTTTCAAAAATGGGTCAGAACCTGTGTTTCCAGGAATTTATTACATATGTGGAAACAAGGCTTATTTCAAATTGCCGGATCACTGGTATGGAAGCTGTTATTTTGGAATTGTCTTCCCGAAAATATACCATTTGAATGAAGTAGCTGGAAGCAATGAAAATACTAATGGATTAGTGCGTAGTAAAAGAGAAAGTGTAGGAGAAATAATAGGTGATATATTTAGTGCATTGATACCTGCAGTGGGAGTGACTCTGAATACCCACAGAATTAGCAAATTGTCTACAGTAGTAGATCGGTTATCGACTGACACTGCTGCTGGTTTCTTGCTGGTCAATACCGAAATGGTTGCGATCAGATCTATGTTTTTTTTTTTTATCCTCATATTGCGGTTTATGCAGAAAGAAAGGTGTTTGGGAGTTTGACAGTATTTGAGCGGTTGTTCCACCATACTGCCCCTAATCGTCTATCGATGGATACAAGGGGAGTTTCTCATTATCTTAGTTCTTACCAGTCAATTTCCTTCCGTACACCTTTATCTTGCTCAATATTTCCTTCGTTTCTGGGAATATCTAGCCCTTGGGCTGTTTGGCAGACTTCAAGTCATGCCTGGAATTATTGTTCCGCTTAATCATTGGAATCGAAAAAGAAAAAAGAAAAAGAAGCAAAAAACTTCGGACAAGGAGGGGCTCTAGTTTGTCATCTGGAAGTGATATAATTTTCCCAAATCTCCCAGTACTTCATCCTTTTAGGTTGTTTCCCTTTTCTATCCAGTCTGCTAGTTCTTATTACAGAGTTTAGCCAATTTTCATGGGTTGGTGGAGCCGGTTTTATCCAGTTAATACAAATCTCTCAACGTGCCAGCAGGATCAGAACGAACAATAGATTTTCTTGATGCTTACTTAGCCTAATCAGATTTGGTTGAGTGGTACAGTGGATCCCAAAGATAATTAAAAGAGTACTTACAGTTATAGGTGTTGCCAATACTGCAGTTAGTGTCTTACCAATCTCTTGCCAATATTGCGTAAGTGCTGGACAGCCACCGAACATGTGGATATCATCCACCTTTTCTTCGCCACATTTGCCACATGATTTTACTGCCGAGCCTTTAAATTTTGATAGTCTTTTGGGTGTCCAATATGCTCTATGTATAGAGAAAAGATGGTTTCTTTTTAGGGCTGCGGGCTTTACACACAGCCAGCATTTCTCTACTGATTTTTTCCAAATTTGACTTAGATCCATAACTTCATTTGGTAGATCTTTCCTCCATATCTTTTCAGGTATAGTAAAATTTTCTTCGCCTGATTCAATTAGAGTCCAATACCATTTTGAGATTTCTTTTTTTAATACCGCTTCTTTCGTCATTTCTGTTTCTAAGTTATTCGGATCTGTTGCTCCTTTCGGAATGGTATTTGCCCAACTGCACAGCTGGTAATATTTAAACTTTGAGATTTTTTGTTCTGTTATTATTTGCAGATGTTCCCAGGATATTAAAACATTTTCAACCAGGAGTTGTCCCCATTTTTCAATTCCAGATTGTCTTAGTGGGCTTGATAGTAAGTCATTTAAGCATTCTGGAGTGGCTGGCGAGTCCCATATTGGAGCCATACTACTGTAGTAGGGAATCTTTTTGGCGATTCTTATCTGATTCCAAAGCTTAACGGCATTATTCAGAACCTTCAGTTTTACTTTTTTGAAGAATTTTGGGTGACCAAATTTGAAGAGGAAATAATCTTCACCGTTTGTTATATGTTGTAAGTAAGTTGGATAGGCATGATGTACCTTTAACAAGACTCTGAAATTTTTAAATTGGAAGGATCTATAGTATTCGTATATATCAGGGCTTGCTATTCCACCTTGTTCCTTCTTTCTCCTGAGTTTGTTCCATGAGATTCTTGAACTTTTTGCTGACCAAATAAAGCTAGATATTTCTCCTTGTATTTTTTTTAGGGCTTCTTTTTTAAATTCTAACGGAATGTTATTAAAGAGATAAGTGAATTTGGGAATGATTGACATTTTTATTACATTAGATTTGCCTAAAAAACTTAGCGGCAGACCTGACCAGATTTTAAGGAGTCTTCTCATATCTTTCACCACTATGTGTAGGTTTATTTCCGGTAGTTTTTCAAAGCTCTTTTGTTATAGTGATGCCTAAATATTTTATTTTATCCTTTAGAAGAGATGAGTTTGAGTTAGTATTCCAGCTCATTGCCTCTGTTTTGTCGTTATTTATCAGATAACCTGAAACCTTGCCAAATTTATTCATTACATCCTCAATCGCTAATTTGGAGAATTTATAGTTGTCAGTAAACACCATAAGGTCATCAGCATAAAGCGCAACTTTCTTTGTCCAATTTTGATATTTGAAAGGTGTTATGAGCGGTTGATTTCTAATAGAGCAGGCCAAGGGTTCGATATACAGATTAAAGAGTAGCGGAGACAGGGGGCAATCTTGTCATGTGCCTCTCTGAATCTTGATATTATCTGTGAGGTTCCCGTTAACTGCTATCTTCGCTCTTGG
The DNA here is from genome assembly GCF_964263255.1 of Lissotriton vulgaris. NCBI lineage: Eukaryota > Metazoa > Chordata > Amphibia > Caudata > Salamandridae > Lissotriton > Lissotriton vulgaris. The sequence continues at coordinate 203,885,953 of NC_141698.1, read as the reverse complement.
GTTTGTGTAGATTTCTTTTACCATGTGACTAAAGTTGCTCCCTAATTTGCTTTTTTCTATGATTTTATTTAGAAAGGCCCAGTTGACACGATCAAAGGCTTTGGCAGCATCGTATGTAACAATCGTTAGAGGTAGCTTTTCGCAGACAGCTACGTCAATTGTTGCCACTAGTTCGTGCGTAATTTCCTGGATTTGTCTGCCCTTTATGAAGCCCTTTTGATCCGGGTTAATTAATTTAGCCATTACCTTTGATAATCTTTTAGCTATTACATTCATAAACAGCTTGTAGTCACAATTGAGAAGTGATATTGGCCTATACGATGCGCAATTCTTTGGGTTTTTTCCTGGTTTTAATAAGATGCTAATCGTCGCATCATTCCATGAGTCAGGTATCGCTTCGTGTCCCAGATAAGTCTTATTCATTATTTCTGTTAGGTGTTCAATTAATGTTTCTTTTAATGCAATGTAGAATTCATTGGGCAGCGCATCTGGACCCGCAGCTTTTCCTCTCTTTAGGTTACATATGGCAGTTCTTATTTCTTCTGGTGTTATTTCGGCGTTCAGGAAATTCACTTCTTCCTCTGTCAAGCTTGGAAGGGGAACATTCTCAAGATAGTTCTTGATGTCTTCATCTGATGGATTTATGTCTTCTTTATATATTGAGGTGAAAAATTTAGAGAATTCTTGCCTTATTGAAACATCATCTGAGCAGGTGGATGATTGGTCTTGGGTATAAATGCTTAGTATATTATTTCTAGTCTGATCCGTTTTCATTTTCCAGGCTAGCATTTTTCCGCAACCTTCTCCATATTCATGGTTTGCTAGTTTGCTGTTCTCTCATTTTTCTTTGACTATGTTCTCCAGGTAATCCATCAGATTCTCTTTTAAATTACGATGCTTCTCTTCTAGATTTTTCCTTGATTCTTGAGTTATGCCACACTCTAGCTGTAGTTCTACTTCTTTAATTTCCAGTTTCAACTTCTTATATCCAATTTTTTTGTTTTATGTTTGTATGCTCCCAAGCTGAGCAGTTTACCTCCTATTACCGCTTTATAAGCATCCCACATTACTCTTTTTGATGTTCCGACAGCATTATCTTCAAAGTAATGGAGGGAAGTTGTTATGAGTTGCTCCACACTTTGTTCATCACTAAGGATTGATCGATCAACTGTCCACCTGTTGGGCAGCTGGGGTTGTGGAAGTGCTATGGTTAACTGTACCGCAGAGTGGTCTGATAAGTGCGCAGGTAGGTGTTCAATGCTTTTTACATTAGCTCACAGAGATTTGTTCATTAAGAAGAAATCTATTCTGGATTTGTGTCCTAATTTCTTATTATGGTAGGTGTACAGATAGTTTTTTACACCTTTTAGCTTCCACATGTCTTCCAGAATTAGGTCTTTTTTGTAGATCCCTAGCCATTCCCTCATTTTTGGTAGATTCTATTGTTTTGTTGGAGGCATTCTGTCTGTTTTAGGATCCTCTATAATATTGAAATCTCCTCCCATAACAATCGGAGTTGGAAATGTTAAAAGTTCAGAGTACAGTTTTTTAAGGGGCGCTGGGTCATCTCTGTTTGAGCCATAATATCCCACAATTGTGAGGATGCGGTCCTCAATTCTGACTTTAGCAATTGCCCATCTACCATTGCTATCTACTTCTTTAGATTCTATTTTGGCATTAAGGGATTTTTTTTATGATAATTGCTACCCCCTTTATGTTGCACTCTTGTGTTGTATGTATGCTTGATCCAATCCAATGAAGATTTTGTACCAATTGAGTCCACTCTGCATTTATTAGATGTGTTTCTTGAAGAATGATAATTTCACTTTCTATTTCTTTCAAGTATTCCACAATCCTTCTTCTTCTTGAAGGGGTTCTAAGCCCATTAACATTCCATGTTAGAATTTTTATTGATTTCTCTTTTGTCATCTTAAGTTGTTGTTTCGATTGAGGCAGTCATTACCTCCTTTACTATTCCTTTTGTATTCCAATTTTGAGGATTTTTTTTTCTTTTTTCCCTACCTTGCTCCCCACCCGTGTGTATTTACAAAATTGCATTTTTATGTTTGAGTGTTACTTGAGATTCCCTCCCTGAGGAAGCCTCCCTTTTTCTTCTTTCAGGTGTTATTACACCCGATTTCGTGCTCCGATTCTCCAGGTATTTTATTCTTTTGTTCTTTATTACGTAAGTGCTTCCCAGTATATATCCTACTGCTGTTGTTCTGTCCCATTTTATGTTTATACATATGTATATGTATTTTTCGTGTTTTTTTCCAAATTTCCTAGTTTCTTCTTATATTTTTTGGTAAAAGTGTGTTAGAGTTTGTTCCTTCTAATACTTCATTGCTGCATTATTCCTTGTTTAGTTTATAGATCTCGATTTGGTCTTTTATCAACTGAATAAGATTTTCTACCTCTTTTGGCTCCCTTAGGGTGTGCATTTTATTTCGCCACATTATTCTTAAGGAAGCTGGGAATTTCAGTTGTACACTTGGTCCCAGAGCTTTCAGTTCCTGCATATGTTGCCCCAGCTCCCATTGCCTGTCTTGTGTGGCTTTACAGATATCTGACCGTATACGAAATGACCAATTATCTTTATTGAAATTCCCAGTTTTTAGACCCTCACTCAATATTTTTTCTTTCAGAGAATAGGTTCTGAAATTTACCAAGATTTTTCTCGGAGTCTTTCTCTCCTTACTTTTTCTGAATGGATCTCTATGGACTCGTTGAATATCTGCTGCCAAGTCTCAATCTTTCGTCCAAGGAAGAAATTCTTCTAGGAGAGATAGAACGTAAGCTTTAATGTCAGATCCCTCTGAGTTTTCAGGGACATTCAGCACTCTTATGTTGTTCCTTCTTCCTTGGTTTTCCAAAGATTCTAGTTTCTCCTTGATGGCTTTCTCGCTGTCTTTTATATGTCTTATTTCTCTTTGATTTGTGTCTATTTTTTTGCTTAAGGCGCCAAGCTCATTTTCGACCGCTGTAACTCTGACCCCTAAATCATTTAGTTTCTGGTCTAGACTTTCAACGACTTCTTGTATTTTGTTCTGGTTTCCTTCTGAGATTGAGAATTTTTCTCTCATTTCCCCCATTATTCTATCCATCATTTTATCCATGCACACCTCCAGGATTTTTTCTGTCTTATTTTTAGCCATATACTCCATATGTTCTCGTTCTGGCGCATCCTCTTGAGTCTCTTGGTCGATTTCTTGATCATTTACTATTTGGGCTCGCGGTGTGATCATAGAGCTTGTTTGGGATAGATGTATTGGTTGAGGTGACTGATTTGGTGATATTGATTGTGTCAATGGGATAGTCCCACTTATGTTTGGAGTTGGGGACGACTGCATATCTGCTCTCACCGCTGTCTCCTTGTCTGCAAACTCCACCACTTCTTCTTCGGAAGTTGGACTGACACACTGATTGTCTGATACTGGTACTGGCAGGGATGCTGCGTCCGCTGTGTTTGCTATGTTTGTTGCGTCAGTCGTGTTAGTTGCTAGACAATAACCCCCTCCTCTTACTTGCACCACTTGTTGTACCTTAAAGTATGATCTTAGAGATGGTGTAATCTTGATTTTCTGATCTTTGCTTTTTCTAGACCCTCTGCTTTTTATATTCTCTGTTAATTCCTCTGAACGTGGGGGGTGTTTCACGTTTTTCTTTGTGCTTCTCGGGGTCATGCACCTTTTTGTAGGCTGTAGAAGGCTCTGTTTACCTAGGTTTTGATTCCTGAGGCAGTATGCTGACCTTACTCCTCCCTCTTCCGATCTCTCTAGCACAGAAAACAAGGCTCCTGCTACTTGTATCTTCTTCGATTTAGATCTTGTGGAATAAGGATCTATGGTTTTACAAAACAGGCTTGCTCTTGACACCTTATTAGCAAAACAGGGCGGAGTCTGTAGAATGTTGAAAGCGCAACATTGTTGCACTTACATTCCTGACAAAAGTGTTGAAATTAAGAAATATGTGAGAAACATAACTAATTTGGAAAAGGAGCTCAAACCACTGGAGGTTGACAGTGCCTGGAAGAGACTAACTGATGGTCTCTCCTCTGTAGGTAAAAGGTTTTCTAACATAGGTAAAAGTCTTGTGAGTAAAATACTGATGCCAATAGCAGGAATATGTTTAATTGTGCTGATCATAATAATTTGCTGTAAATGTCAAAAATGCAAAAAGAAGTATGCTGTGAATAAGAGAGGAATGAAACGGAATGTTGATGAGCTTGAATTAGAAGAACTGAATAATCATATTTATAAAAAAATGAAAAATTATCATCCTAATAAGGATGCAGAAAAAAGACTGAACAAAAAGTTCGTAGAAATTGAATTGGGTGAGATGTAAGAGGTTGGCATCTGGTTCCATTAATAGTAATGGTAGTAAATATCATCAAAGAGGGGATTGATGGAGCAAGTATTCGCATGTTACGTGACTTGCTTGTATTCATGAACCTCGAATAACGTTAACTTCGTAACCAACAATGTTTGTCTTATTGATATTGTACTTTTACACTACACGGGGTGTCCCAGTGACGCTTGCCTATGTGTTTACTAATCCTAATTAAGCTTGCATATTACATGGTCGCTGCTTTGCGGGAATACAGTCTGCGCATGCGTCGGTCATACCCATGGATTGTGACGCACTCGCAGTTCTGGTAGGAAACTGTTGCTCATGCGCAGTACAGCTAAAATGGCCGCTTTGTTTTCTCACATCCTTTTCGCTTGCAACGCTGCTTTAGCAAACCTGTGTGTTCTGCTTAACTCCAAATGCTATAGTTATTATAAAGTAAGGGGTGTAGTAAAGCCAATCATGGTATACAGTGTAGTCATTTTTTTCTGTGTTTCTAAATTGTTTTCACTTACTTTTCATGTGCTGTACTCTTTGGGCCGGGGAGACGCTAAACACTCCATCTTTGAAGCCTGTGTGGTAGAAATCACGTGATGAGGGAAAAGAGAGTCATGCCACAGTGGAACTCAGCCAGCTGGCTGCCGAAGCTAAGATGCTCCTGGGAACCTGAACCATGTCCCAGCGAGGAATGGCTGATTCGTACCTGCACTTGTTACATTTGTAATGTTTTACTGTGTACCCTATTGTCTTCTAAAACTCTCATTCCATGGGAACTGGAATGTAAGGGGTGGGTTCGAGAAATGAATATTAAGTCTGAGAAAGGCCAAAATTTAGGTTAAATAATGATCTAACCTCCTCCTTTGTCCAATCAGAATTTAGGGAACCGTGCACTTGCAACATTGGTGGGTGGTACACTCATCGGAAAAACAGTATAACTAGCCTAGGTTTAGCTAGAGAAATTGTCCGACTTGTCCGAATAGCTGACCTGTCACTGACCCAACGAACTCTATAGGTGATTGATACAGAGAGCTGCGGAGCACTCTGTCCGTAATTTCCACAAACTCAGTCGGAGTTTGGAAACCTTAAGTGCTGGCGAAGTACTTTGCTGGGAGATTCGAGAACCCAATCGGGGTTATTGGCAAATTCCTTGCAGAGCCCGGTCCTGATCCAAATCCTGGGGTTATCCTGTCCTGACTGTCCATGAGCTGTACCTGCTTGCCTACTGTCAACCTGAGTCCTTGAGGGTCCTTTCCCGCCTTTCCCAACTGACCCGTGGCCAGGGTTAGTCCTCATTCTGTCCTAGGTAAATATATTCTGTGTGGGTGATAGTAATTAAACCCATTCTGTTTACCTCCCAACATTTTAATATTTCCCATTAGTTGTTACCGAGCGAGGAAGCCACATAAATGCATTTTATACTTACATAACCGACCCTTTTAGCACAAAACGTTTACAATAAGCACATTTAAATTGCGTTTTATTTCAACTTAATCTGCGCATTAATTCACATCACAATGACAACATATATTAATTAATTATTTCACTCCATGCAAGCAAGATTAACACTCCCCATGTGTTTGTGAAAGCATTTTATTCTAAAGTCGATTAATAAAAATACATCACACTATTAGTAACTGTTATATTATGGGACATTAATATCACGAGGGGTACACAAAATGTTGTGTTTTTCCACCTCGCTCCATCACCTTCACCACTCAGAAAGCAAATGCTCAATAGAAGCATTAACTTAAAGAAAGCACTTTACCTCAAAATCGAATTTGGTCCTGAAAGAAATAATAAAATTAAAATTGCGTTAAATAAAACTGCTACCATGGATAATTGTAATGTTCTATTTTGGGTCAAATCTAAATTTCGTGGTTGGCAAAGTAATTACTTAAAGGTTTAAAGGGAATGAAAGTTCATGGCTAGTATTGTTAATTAATATGATAACACCACTAATTCTAATACTGATATTTCCTCCTCTTTTGAAATAACTTTATAAGCAGTCATTCACTGACAATGTCAATCCTTTGTTTCAAGATTTTGATAACTTTTTCTCAAGTATTCCCAAACCTGTCTTACAAAACATGAATTCTAAGAAAATGGATTATTAGTTGAGGGGTTTAAGTACCCACCTCATCTTATAATCACAAACTTTGTCAGAGTGAACCCTTAAAGTCTCCAAATTAACCCCAAGCTCAACCACCTTGTCGCTATGGCACACAGTGGGAAGGCTTATGTAAAGTATTTGTACAGTACTAAGAGTGTAATAAAGGTAAAATGCAAAACAATAAAAATCCCAGAATGAATTATACAAAATAGAGTAAAGTTTTATATAGAAATAGAGCTAAGAAGCACAAACTGCCAATGATAGTCAATGGTTGCGGTAGAAACAGGACCTTAGCTCACTATGATGGTGACCACGATAGAGCAGGAGTTGGCTACAATAACTAGGTTCGTCCTGATCAAAGATTTTACCTTCTGACTTTAAGTTCCAATCCACCACAGGGTTTTGCTTTTAAAGCCATCGGGACTTGAGGGGATGCCCTTAGAGACTCCAAGAGTTGTAGATAAGAAGTCAGAGCAAGGTCCTGTCCAGATCCAGTTGCAAGTGGTCAGGTGGGCTGTTGCAGGAAAAGGTCTTTTACTGCTTGTTGTGTCCCTGCAGTTATATCAAGAGGTCAGCCTTATGACTCTTGTAGATCACATTGTTGTACTGGGTACAAGAGGGAGAGCAGGTCCAGTCTTCTAGGCTCTTCTCAGGTCCAAAATAAAATGTTTTAGTCCTCTATTGATCTTCCTCAGGTCCAGACATGATCTGAAGTGAGTGTCTGGAGGTGCTACGTTTATGCCTGGCAAAAATCTAGTGGGTGGGAATTACCCCAGAGATGCCGTAACCAATGGGGTAAATGTTCCATGGGCTAACCTTAACCATTTGGGCATTTTCAGGATGGGTGAATTCTTAGCCACGCTAAACTTGGGCTCTGAGGGTGTGAATTGAGAGTGCACTACGGTAATTCTGGTGTCCTCTCAAATTCAAAACTGAAATCTAGTTTAAGGCAGTCCTTGTAAACCCAAAAAACTCAGACAAAAAAGTCTGATAAAAATGAAAGCTGAACTTACAACAACATAATGTATATTTACACAAAGTGTTTTGGTATTCTGTTTCCCTGCTTTGAAGTGTGCAAAAAATATTATAGGTAACCCAGCAGACCTGTCAAGCAGGAGTTGACATTCAAGCAGGAGTTGGCACTCTATTGTCAAAGAGGACACTTGCCCCCCCCAACACCCTGGTGGTCCCTCTAAACCAGTTTTGGGGCAGGTCTCCCTCCCACTGGGGTCCTAGGTAACTAAAAGAACTACATATGGCAGTTCTTATTTCTTCTGGTGTTATTTCGGCGTTCAGGAAATTCACTTCTTCCTCTGTCAAGCTTGGAAGGGGAACATTCTCAAGATAGTTCTTGATGTCTTCATCTGATGGATTTATGTCTTCTTTATATATTGAGGTGAAAAATTTAGAGAATTCTTGCCTTATTGAAACATCATCTGAGCAGGTGGATGATTGGTCTTGGGTATAAATGCTTAGTATATTATTTCTAGTCTGATCCGTTTTCATTTTCCAGGCTAGCATTTTTCCGCAACCTTCTCCATATTCATGGTTTGCTAGTTTGCTGTTCTCTCATTTTTCTTTGACTATGTTCTCCAGGTAATCCATCAGATTCTCTTTTAAATTACGATGCTTCTCTTCTAGATTTTTCCTTGATTCTTGAGTTATGCCACACTCTAGCTGTAGTTCTACTTCTTTAATTTCAAGTTTCAACTTCTTATATCCAATTTTTTTGTTTTATGTTTGTATGCTCCCAAGCTGAGCAGTTTACCTCCTATTACCGCTTTATAAGCATCCCACATTACTCTTTTTGATGTTCCGACAGCATTATCTTCAAAGTAATGGAGGGAAGTTGTTATGAGTTGCTCCACACTTTGTTCATCACTAAGGATTGATCGATCAACTGTCCACCTGTTGGGCAGCTGGGGTTGTGGAAGTGCTATGGTTAACTGTACCGCAGAGTGGTCTGATAAGTGCGCAGGTAGGTGTTCAATGCTTTTTACATTAGCTCACAGAGATTTGTTCATTAAGAAGAAATCTATTCTGGATTTGTGTCCTAATTTCTTATTATGGTAGGTGTACAGATAGTTTTTTACACCTTTTAGCTTCCACATGTCTTCCAGAATTAGGTCTTTTTTGTAGATCCCTAGCCATTCCCTCATTTTTGGTAGATTCCATTGTTTTGTTGGAGGCATTCTGTCTGTTTTAGGATCCTCTATAATATTGAAATCTCCTCCCATAACAATCGGAGTTGGAAATGTTAAAAGTTCAGAGTACAGTTTTTTAAGGGGCGCTGGGTCATCCCTGTTTGGGCCATAATATCCCACAATTGTGAGGATGCGGTCCTCAATTCTGACTTTAGCAATTGCCCATCTACCATTGCTATCTACTTCTTTAGATTCTATTTTGGCATTAAGGGATTTTTTTTATGATAATTGCTACCCCCTTTATGTTGCACTCTTGTGTTGTATGTATGCTTGATCCAATCCAATGAAGATTTTGTACCAATTGAGTCCACTCTGCCTTTATTAGATGTGTTTCTTGAAGAATGATAATTTCACTTTCTATTTCTTTCAAGTATTCCACAATCCTTCTTCTTCTTGAAGGGGTTCTAAGCCCATTAACATTCCATGTTAGAATTTTTATTGATTTCTCTTTTGTCATCTTAAGTTGTTGTTTCGATTGAGGCAGTCATTACCTCCTTTACTATTCCTTTTGTATTCCAATTTTGAGGATTTTTTTTTCTTTTTTCCCTACCTTGCTCCCCACCCGTGTGTATTTACAAAATTGCATTTTTATGTTTGAGTGTTACTTGAGATTCCCTCCCTGAGGAAGCCTCCCTTTTTCTTCTTTCAGGTGTTATTACACCCGATTTCGTGCTCCGATTCTCCAGGTATTTTATTCTTTTGTTCTTTATTACGTAAGTGCTTCCCAGTATATATCCTACTGCTGTTGTTCTGTCCCATTTTATGTTTATACATATGTATATGTATTTTTCGTGTTTTTTTCCAAATTTCCTAGTTTCTTCTTATATTTTTTGGTAAAAGTGTGTTAGAGTTTGTTCCTTCTAATACTTCATTGCTGCATTATTCCCTGTTTAGTTTATAGATCTCGATTTGGTCTTTTATCAACTGAATAAGGTTTTCTACCTCTTTTGGCTCCCTTAGGGTGTGCATTTTATTTCGCCACATTATTCTTAAGGAAGCTGGGAATTTCAGTTGTACACTTGCTCCCAGAGCTTTCAGTTCCTGCATATGTTGCCCCAGCTCCCATTGCCTGTCTTGTGTGGCTTTACAGATATCTGACCGTATACGAAATGACCAATTATCTTTATTGAAATTCCCAGTTTTTAGACCCTCACTCAATATTTTTTCTTTCAGAGAATAGGTTCTGAAATTTACCAAGATTTTTCTCGGAGTCTTTCTCTCCTTACTTTTTCTGAATGGATCTCTATGGACTCGTTGAATATCTGCTGCCAAGTCTCAATCTTTCGTCCAAGGAAGAAATTCTTCTAGGAGAGATAGAACGTAAGCCTTAATGTCAGATCCCTCTGAGTTTTCAGGGACATTCAGCACTCTTATGTTGTTCCTTCTTCCTTGGTTTTCCAAAGATTCTAGTTTCTCCTTGATGGCTTTCTCGCTGTCTTTTATATGTCTTATTTCTCTTTGATTTGTGTCTATTTTTTTGCTTAAGGCGCCAAGCTCATTTTCGACCGCTGTAACTCTGACCCCTAAATCATTCAGTTTCTGGTCTAGACTTTCAACGACTTCTTGTATTTTGTTCTGGTTTCCTTCTGAGATTGAGAATTTTTCTCTCATTTCCCCCATTATTCTATCCATCATTTTATCCATGCACACCTCCAGGATTTTTTCTGTCTTATTTTTAGCCATATACTCCATATGTTCTCGTTCTGGCGCATCCTCTTGAGTCTCTTGGTCGATTTCTTGATCATTTACTATTTGGGCTCGCGGTGTGATCATAGAGCTTGTTTGGGATAGATGTATTGGTTGAGGTGACTGATTTGGTGATATTGATTGTGTCAATGGGATAGTCCCACTTATGTTTGGAGTTGGGGACGACTGCATATCTGCTCTCACCGCTGTCTCCTTGTCTGCAAACTCCACCACTTCTTCTTCGGAAGTTGGACTGACACACTGATTGTCTGATACTGGTACTGGCAGGGATGCTGCGTCCGCTGTGTTTGCTATGTTTGTTGCGTCAGTCGTGTTAGTTGCTAGACAATAACCCCCTCCTCTTACTTGCACCACTTGTTGTACCTTAAAGTATGATCTTAGAGATGGTGTAATCTTGATTTTCTGATCTTTGCTTTTTCTAGACCCTCTGCTTTTTATATTCTCTGTTAATTCCTCTGAACGTGGGGGGTGTTTCACGTTTTTCTTTGTGCTTCTCGGGGTCATGCACCTTTTTGTAGGCTGTAGAAGGCTCTGTTTACCTAGGTTTTGATTCCTGAGGCAGTATGCTGACCTTACTCCTCCCTCTTCCGATCTCTCTAGCACAGAAAACAAGGCTCCTGCTACTTGTATCTTCTTCGATTTAGATCTTGTGGAATAAGGATATGTGGTTTTACAAAACAGGCTTGCTCTTGACACCTTATTAGCAAAAGAGGGCGGAGTCTGTAGAATGTTGAAAGCGCAACATTGTTGCACTTACATTCCTGACAAAAGTGTTGAAATTAAGAAATATGTGAGAAACATAACTAATTTGGAAAAGGAGCTCAAACCACTGGAGGTTGACAGTGCCTGGAAGAGACTAACTGATGGTCTCTCCTCTGTAGGTAAAAGGTTTTCTAACATAGGTAAAAGTCTTGTGAGTAAAATACTGATGCCAATAGCAGGAATATGTTTAATTGTGCTGATCATAATAATTTGCTGTAAATGTCAAAAATGCAAAAAGAAGTATGCTGTGAATAAGAGAGGAATGAAACGGAATGTTGATGAGCTTGAATTAGAAGAACTGAATAATCATATTTATAAAAAAATGAAAAATTATCATCCTAATAAGGATGCAGAAAAAAGACTGAACAAAAAGTTCGTAGAAATTGAATTGGGTGAGATGTAAGAGGTTGGCATCTGGTTCCATTAATAGTAATGGTAGTAAATATCATCAAAGAGGGGATTGATGGAGCAAGTATTCGCATGTTACGTGACTTGCTTGTATTCATGAACCTCGAATAACGTTAACTTCGTAACCAACAATGTTTGTCTTATTGATATTGTACTTTTACACTACACGGGGTGTCCCAGTGACGCTTGCCTATGTGTTTACTAATCCTAATTAAGCTTGCATATTACATGGTCGCTGCTTTGCGGGAATACAGTCTGCGCATGCGTCGGTCATACCCATGGATTGTGACGCACTCGCAGTTCTGGTAGGAAACTGTTGCTCATGCGCAGTACAGCTAAAATGGCCGCTTTGTTTTCTCACATCCTTTTCGCTTGCAACGCTGCTTTAGCAAACCTGTGTGTTCTGCTTAACTCCAAATGCTATAGTTATTATAAAGTAAGGGGTGTAGTAAAGCCAATCATGGTATACAGTGTAGTCATTTTTTTCTGTGTTTCTAAATTGTTTTCACTTACTTTTCATGTGCTGTACTCTTTGGGCCGGGGAGACGCTAAACACTCCATCTTTGAAGCCTGTGTGGTAGAAATCACGTGATGAGGGAAAAGAGAGTCATGCCGCAGTGGAACTCAGCCAGCTGGCTGCCGAAGCTAAGATGCTCCTGGGAACCTGAACCATGTCCCAGCGAGGAATGGCTGATTCGTACCTGCCCTTGTTACATTTGTAATGTTTTACTGTGTACCCTATTGTCTTCTAAAACTCTCATTCCATGGGAACTGGAATGTAAGGGGTGGGTTCGAGAAATGAATATTAAGTCTGAGAAAGGCCAAAATTTAGGTTAAATAATGATCTAACCTCCTCCTTTGTCCAATCAGAATTTAGGGAACCGTGCACTTGCAACATTGGTGGGTGGTACACTGATCGGAAAAACAGTATAACTAGCCTAGGTTTAGCTAGAGAAATTGTCCGACTTGTCCGAATAGCTGACCTGTCACTGACCCAACGAACTCTATAGGTGATTGATACAGAGAGCTGCGGAGCACTCTGTCCGTAATTTCCACAAACTCAGTCGGAGTTTGGAAACCTTAAGTGCTGGCGAAGTACTTTGCTGGGAGATTCGAGAACCCAATCGGGGTTATTGGCAAATTACTTGCAGAGCCCGGTCCTGATCCAAATCCTGGGGTTATCCTGTCCTGACTGTCCATGAGCTGTACCTGCTTGCCTACTGTCAACCTGAGTCCTTGAGGGTCCTTTCCCGCCTTTCCCAACTGACCCGTGGCCAGGGTTAGTCCTCATTCTGTCCTAGGTAAATATATTCTGTGTGGGTGATTGTCTATCTAAACCTTTTTTCCTCGCCCGTCTCAAATAAAGCATAAGTACATATGTCCTTTCCCCTGTCTCTCTAAAAATAGATTTCATGCAAACTTGTCTATTAGCATGTTTCAACTTTCTGCCTACCCTTAGAAAATTCTGAATCATATGCATATATAGTTGTTCCTTTCTTACCTTCCCGTTAGTGAATAAGAATATCTGAACGATTCAAATAAAGTTTCGTTTCTTATAGATAGTTAGTGATAACTGAAAGTCTGCTATGAATAGTATGTTCCCTTTTCTTAACGTCCTTTACTGACGTTGTGAAAGTCTGTTAGACTAAAATAGCGTGTTCCTTATTTTTCCCCTTCCCTTTATTTTTCGATTTCTAGATGATTCTTGCTATTATTCATAGCTATACTATATTCTTAATTCTAGTAATAGATAGTTTGATCTGTGTAAATCTCATTCTCATGGCATTAAACGATGAAGAATAATTAGATAAAGGTGTTGAAAACTTCTCGCGTTTGTGGTTATTACAACAGTATAAACATTTATTCAAATGTGCATGGTATTGTGTTTTCTACCTAATCCCACAGCTAGCTCCTGGTCCATTGTGATCTTAGGTACCTGTTTCAAGGATTGGTAAGCCAGGTACACAGAGGTAAAATAGAAGGGAACAAGGGTTACTGATAGTAGTGTGTAGGTTTACCTGATTAATGAAATATTGTGATAAACACATTATGGGCCCAAGTGTGCATATTTGGTAAAATACGAGTCAGCTGACCTGCACGCTCTATCACTGTCACACACCACAAATCCATGCATCTCTTTGTAATTTCCAATTTCTACTTCAACTGGTTCTGTCAAAGGGGTTTGTATTTGTCTATTTGCTACACCTACAACTTGGATGGACTCTCCCGAGAGAGGAAGATTTTGAATTTCCACTGATCTTACAGTAGAATGGGTAGCACCAGTGTCCACTAGAAAAGTTATTTCCACATCATTCACCTTTCCGTTCACAAATGGACCAGACTGATCTACCTCAAGAGTGGCCCCAAGCACACACTCTTCTCCCTCTCTCAGGCACCGTCAAAAACTTTCAACCGACTCACTGCCACCCTCTTCTTGTAATTAATACTGAGGACACACATTCACTCTTTGCGGTCTTTTTACCTGTTCACCTCCGCTGAATCCTGTCTCTGCACTGTATCTCTGCTGGTTTACACTATCTGGCAGTGGCGGTTTCGGCACCTGACTTTGCTGATTTGCTATCTGCTGTTGTTGCTGTTGTGGATTTATCTCAAACTGCACCTGCGAATTCAATGAATTATTTTCCGCATTAACTCTTGGCAGACACTTACACTCGTTCTTCCAGTGCCCTAACTTGCCGCAATTAAAACAAGGATGCTTCTTCTTTCAATCATCTATATTTCCCACCAACTTTGGTTTACCCTTAAAATTCCCTTGATTCCCTGCATTCTTATTTTCCATTTGCACTACTTGCTGCTCTTCTACCTTTACTTGTGCCCACATGGCTTTTTCCTTTAGCTTTTTCTGCTTGGCATCAATTTCTTCACTGCAATATTTCGCTTTTCTCAAAACCTCATCCACAGCACCTGACTGCTATCCTATCATGTTGTGACGAATCATGTCTCCAATTTCTGGTCTTAATCCATACACAAATCGGTATATGAAGTGACTCATATCTTTTTCATTTAATTCCTCATAACCACTATAATGTTTAAAGACTAACAACAATCTGTCATAGAATGAATGTACTGATTCTTTTGGTTCCTGTGTAGTTCTGTCTATTTTTACCCAATCAGTTTCTTTTGGTGGTATTTTATTTTTCAACCATACTATTACCTGATCATATTTCCGCATCACATCAGGTGATGGAGCTCCTGTAACTTTGTCTCAGGGAAATTCTTCTCTTGGCCAAACTTTATCTATTTTGCATTCTGACCATAAATCTGCTGGCACTACTATGTCAAACAATCCGTCTAAATGAATCCACAGAACTTTTGACACTTTCACAAATCTGTCTACTTGACGATATCATTCTACTGTTTTTTCTCCTAATCTTAAGAAATCATTAGTAAATGACAATATATCCTGCCTGGTCCAAGGAACATGTACATATCCTCCTCCAGGTATCTCTTGCATAGGAAACTCAGCTGCTACTGCCTCCTTTTCCCTGACCGGAAAAGCTAATGTGGATTTGTCACTATTTTCTTCCTTCTTCTTTGCCCACTTATGTCTCCATTTACTTACATCGCCCCATCTTCGCAATAGTACGATTAGTTCTTTTATCTGCAATAACCTTTCTGCAGTATTCATGTTTTCAATGTCTCTTTCTTGAATTTTGAAAATTCCACTCCTAATTCATTTGCTAATTCCTCCAGTTGATCATTCACTGATTTAGCTCTCCATGTAATGCTTTTGCGCAAAAACATAAGTTCATCATCCTGATACGATTTCAATCTTTCTGTAACAATTGTTCCAATTATCAATTCTTCCATATCTACCTTTAATTTTGCTACATCCAATATTCTTGATTCATTCTCTTTTAATTTCAGGGTTTTAATCCACTCACTCAACTCTCTATCTGATGGTCCTACAGGAGTTTGTATTGAACTTATTTTATCTAGGCTTCTCTCTGGTGTCGCGGAGTCAGATTCCGCACCCATCGGGTATCTAAATAATGAGCTTTGGTTAAAAGTTAACTCAGGTGGATTCACTTTAACTATTCGCTTTATTTCCGACAAATCAGGATAACAATCCTCTCTTGCTTTTTGCAAACTCTGTTGTAACGGTATTGTCAAGCTTGGTTCTTTTATTTTCTGATTTTCAAATACTGGTATTACCGGTCCTATCGTTACAGGGACAGTCACTGCTTCCATATTTTTAGTAAGGTTCTGAATCAATTCATGTGTAGAACGTTCATAATCAGAAATATTTGGTTGCACATTATTCCTACTTTCACTATTTTGCACACTTCTGTGTGGTTCATTTCCCGATACAGGAGTACCTGTAATTCTAGCTTCAGCAACAGGTGTATTTGGAGTATATCTAACCTCTACTCTGTCTGGCACATCTCTCATACTTGAGTATGGTCTTGGGGTTTCATCACTACTTTCATTCATTACTGGAGCATTCGGAGTAGTCCATAAAGAACTTGGCTGATATGGTGGCGGTCTCCTATTTAATATCTCTTCTAAAACAATATCTTCTGATTCACTGCCACCATAATTTTGATTCTCTGTTTCTGTATTCTTTTTCTTTTCTGTATATTTCCGACCCTCATATTCATCCACCAATCTAACTGGATACATACCATCACACATATTACTGTGTTCTCCATTTACGCATTCTGATTTCATGAGTCTCACCCCATAAATTTCGACCTCTACCTCTCGGTCTGATATGTCTACACAGCCTCTCACGCTCTTGCTCATGCATCTCATCTTCCCATTCAACTAAAGCCTCAAATTGAGTTGGTTTCGGTCTGGCTCGAACTTCAACATTTTGTCTCTCAAATTCCTCAAAACTGCTGCATCAAGTGATCCTTCCTCAGGAAAGGCTAACACCCCATCATCCTGAGTATATCTTGCCCAGTTTTCTAACCAAACACAGGTATGGTAACCATACTTTGATAACATGTAAGAAGCTGGCGTTTTCGGTGGAGGAAGTAATTTTCCCTCTCTAGTCACAATTTCTTTGTCTTTTGCAAAAGCATTCTATAATTTCTTAAACCATGAAGGTTTCTTCTTCTCTTCTTCGTAATAATAAGACATCTCTCCGATAATTCTCTGTCTTACAAAAGATCGCGCACTTCCCTGTTTACTGTTCCGTACACCAACCTATAGCAGCGCGGTTCACACTAACGCACCAATTAGAACACAGTACGCCTTTCTAAGTTTTTAGCCAATCCCTTTGCTGCTTTTTCGTGATGAACCTATCAGCTCCGACTCTGACTTGGTCAGGTGAACCAATCCCAGCGCGGCTCTTTTGACGTCTTCAGCGCTCCGGCTTCTGCAGCGCCGATTGACCCCTCCCTTAGAAGGATTTTTCAAGAAGCCGTATTTACAAAATATTTTACAAAATCAGTTAGTAACTTACACAAAACAATTCCACTAATCTGTTTCGCTAATAAAGTGATAGATTTCTCAATCACACAAGTATTCTGTAACCGGAGTAGATGACGCTTATCTCCTCAGAATTTTTAGACTCGCCGATAAAGCAACACTACTGGCTTTACCCTTCTGTCAGGCAATAACGAACTCGCTTCTCTAGGAAAGCACATACAGAGATCTTTTTCACCTCCTTAGAGACAATCCCAAAGTTTTGCTTGAACGCGTATTGCAATTACATTTGCACACGTTCATACAGAAAACCCTATTCACATATACATGAACTCTGTTTTACCAGTAGGCAGCGCGTCCATCTAACCCACAACAGAATTCCTCTATTGTTAGCAAAAAGAGACGCCCTCCTTTTACCCTTCAATCAAGCTCGGGTTAAGACCTACTAATTTCTTCAGCGTTAAGTTTTAGTCAGGATACGCAATGATCACTATGCTTGAAAGCTGAGATTTCATAGACTGCCTTTCCTATACATTTATCCTTTCACACCTAAGGTCCCTAAACAATGATATACGACGATACCACCGCAGTATATGACAATACTACTTTGAAACAGACTAATGCACTGTGCGACTTTACCTGCCACACTTCCTCTGACTGCAGACAGAGGCACTGGCTTCACACAACACTTGGAAGCCTTTTTAAAACTACATATAATGTAATAAGGACTCAGCAGATGTTAGTTCATAATTCTGTACATCAAATTGTATATAGCACTTTATACATAACCCTAGCTAATTTCCTTAGCAGCCACTACTCTGCTACCAAGATACAACTGCTACAGCGGGACTGCAGAAATAAACTCTAAATTGCCATGGCCATTTCTCTAAAACCTCAGAAACACACATAACATTCAACAGTGGGGCCCATTGCACTGCATACTTACTCTGTTCATATAATCAGCTTCAAAGATCTGGCCAACAACCCAGGAGTCCTACTATAACATTGGCGGAGTGTCTAAACCTATTTAACTATTTATTATTTACACCTGCAGTTTAAAACATATTACCATGGTTTCTTTAAACACCTTTTTATTCAGACACACCACCAATGGATCTGCTAGAACGAAAATTAGGCATAGGAAGAATCAAAGACCAGCTTTTATATTCTGAATTTATCAAATTCTTATTCAAGGCAAACCTTAGTATGTCAGACATTTAGCATTTATTTATTTCTTTATTCAAGAAGAATTCTTTAACTTTATTTTTTAAATGATCATTTATTTTAAAACTCAGAAAATAGACATTTATTTAGAAGTTTAATAAGAATTTAGCAAAGAACAGATAGTTCCAAGTTCATTCTCTCCTATCATCCCTAGCTAACACCCTCATCTTATCCTAACAGACCTGCAAGGAAAAACAAACAGTCAAAAGTTAAAGTTCTTACTTTCCAAGCAATCGATATTCAGTCCGACAGCATCTCCAGAGGAAATCGAAAAGGTGACCCATTCTAGCCAAAATCAGGGGGTTTTATACACTAAATCCCTAACTTAATCTATCTAAAAAGTAACTAACATCTCCAATCTGAACTCCGATTGGACAAATTTGGGGTAGATGAGCACTTCCTCACCATTACCACATTTGTTTTTCATATGACTCAGCGGAAATATAAAAGTCTTTTGTTTAAGACAGTTTGTGGCCTAGGTGCATCACACTTTAGCAACATTTCTCTCTTTTCCCATGGTTTGGGCATCCGCTCGTTCATGCTTGGCACCGATCCTAGGTTCCGGGTAAGGTAGCCTTGAACTCTCCCTCAAGCATAGTCAGCTCACTCGCGCTGGCAGAAATCTTTGACGCGCCTGCGCAGACCAGTACCCACTTGCAGTAGCTCAGAGCGGCCATTTTTCTTACTCGGCCTCACAGGCCACATTTGGAACTATCATAGAAACAAACAAAAATCCATGTTAATTATAGTAATTAAACCCATTCTGTTTACCTCCCAACATTTTAATATTTCCCATTAGTTGTTACCGAGCGAGGAAGCCACATAAATGCATTTTATACTTACATAACCGACCCTTTTAGCACAAAACGTTTACAATAAGCACATTTAAATTGCGTTTTATTTCAACTTAATCTGCGCATTAATTCACATCACAATGACAACATATATTAATTAATTATTTCACTCCATGCAAGCAAGATTAACACTCCCCATGTGTTTGTGAAAGCATTTTATTCTAAAGTCGATTAATAAAAATACATCACACTATTAGTAACTGTTATATTATGGGACATTAATATCACGAGGGGTACACAAAATGTTGTGTTTTTCCACCTCGCTCCATCACCTTCACCACTCAGAAAGCAAATGCTCAATAGAAGCATTAACTTAAAGAAAGCACTTTACCTCAAAATCGAATTTGGTCCTGAAAGAAATAATAAAATTAAAATTGCGTTAAATAAAACTGCTACCATGGATAATTGTAATGTTCTATTTTGGGTCAAATCTAAATTTCGTGGTTGGCAAAGTAATTACTTAAAGGTTTAAAGGGAATGAAAGTTCATGGCTAGTATTGTTAATTAATATGATAACACCACTAATTCTAATACTGATATTTCCTCCTCTTTTGAAATAACTTTATAAGCAGCCATTCACTGACAATGTCAATCCTTTGTTTCAAGATTTTGATAACTTTTTCTCAAGTATTCCCAAACCTGTCTTACAAAACATGAATTCTAAGAAAATGGATTATTAGTTGAGGGGTTTAAGTACCCACCTCATCTTATAATCACAATCTTTGTCAGAGTGAACCCTTAAAGTCTCCAAATTAACCCCAAGCTCAACCACCTTGTCGCTATGGCACACAGTGGGAAGGCTTATGTAAAGTATTTGTACAGTACTAAGAGTGTAATAAAGGTAAAATGCAAAACAATAAAAATCCCAGAATGAATTATACAAAATAGAGTAAAGTTTTATATAGAAATAGAGCTAAGAAGCACAAACTGCCAATGATAGTCAATGGTTGCGGTAGAAACAGGACCTTAGCTCACTATGATGGTGACCACGATAGAGCAGGAGTTGGCTACAATAACTAGGTTCGTCCTGATCAAAGATTTTACCTTCTGACTTTAAGTTCCAATCCACCACAGGGTTTTGCTTTTAAAGCCATCGGGACTTGAGGGGATGCCCTTAGAGACTCCAAGAGTTGTAGATAAGAAGTCAGAGCAAGGTCCTGTCCAGATCCAGTTGCAAGTGGTCAGGTGGGCTGTTGCAGGAAAAGGTCTCTTACTGCTTGTTGTGTCCCTGCAGTTTTATCAAGAGGTCAGCCTTATGACTCTTGTAGATCACATTGTTGTACTGGGTACAAGAGGGAGAGCAGGTCCAGTCTTCTAGGCTCTTCTCAGGTCCAAAATAAAATGTTTTAGTCCTCTATTGATCTTCCTCAGGTCCAGACATGATCTGAAGTGAGTGTCTGGAGGTGCTACGTTTATGCCTGGCAAAAATCTAGTGGGTGGGAATTACCCCAGAGATGCCGTAACCAATGGGGTAAATGTTCCATGGGCTAACCTTAACCATTTGGGCATTTTCAAGATGGGTGAATTCTTAGCCACGCTAAACTTGGGCTCTGAGGGTGTGAATTGAGAGTGCACTACGGTAATTCTGGTGTCCTCTCAAATTCAACACTGAAATCTAGTTTAAGGCAGTCCTTGTAAACCCAAAAAACTCAGACAAAAAAGTCTGATAAAAATGAAAGCTGAACTTACTACAACATAATGTATATTTACACAAAGTGTTTTGGTATTCTGTTTCCCTGCTTTGAAGTGTGCAACAAATATTATAGGTAACCCAGCAGACCTGTCAAGCAGGAGTTGACATTCAAGCAGGAGTTGGCACTCTATTGTCAAAGAGGACACTTGCCCCCCCCCCAACACCCTGGTGGTCCCTCTAAACCAGTTTTGGGGCAGGTCTCCCTCCCACTGGGGTCCTAGGTAACTAAAAGAACTAAAGGTGAGGCAGGCCTGGGTGTGAGCTATAGCTGCCTGAGACAGTAGAGATACCCTTGAAGTGCTCCAGGGGTCTTGGCCCAGTCCCAATGCCATCATGCCAAGGGGAGGAACTGCCCCCCCCCCCCAATAACCAAGACCCATTGCCCCTGTTCTAGGAACAATACACACCTCACCACAAGGGAGTCGTTAAGCTGCCAGGTGACTGTTGATTACTTACAGAAAAATCTCCAGAGGCTTTAGACAGGGAAGAGGTAACATTTCTAAAGTATATTTTCTATAAAGAACAAAATGTGACTTCACCATTTATTTGGATTTTGATGAACTATTATAAACAGTCCTTGAAATATCTCTCTAGCTGTTTCTTAGGGCAGAGATGATGTTTATTAAACCCAATATTGTATCCCAATGCTTTTCTATGGTACAACCAATCTGCTAAATGAAAATAGTTTTGAGGTACTAGTCAATGTAAAGGCATGTTTAACGTTATTCTTTGCATCTTCTACTTTTAAATATTTAAATATCATACACCCTGCCTTAACGGGCAGGGACAGTAAAGCTTGCTTAGGAACAGCTTATACATACTTGAATGGAGGGGTTTAGGCTTTCTAAAAGTGTTTATTTCGACAGTTTAAACCGGTACCACACATGGCGGATCTGCAGTAATGTTTGTCCTGTCACTACATTGAGTGACACAATGTGTGCTACAGCCCACTGACATTAAACTTACAGCCCCCTTGGTACAGTTAGGTACCATAAACTATGGATTTATAGGTAAGTTAAATATGCTGATCATAAATATACCAATGTTAACTTTTTAAAAAAAGGAGCACAAGAGCACAAACACTTTAGCACTAATTAGCAGTGATAAAGTGAACAGAGTTCTATAGCCAGCAAAATATGGTTCAGCAAAAAGGCCAAATACATTCTGAGTGACCCTGCAGAAAAGGCAAATGTCAAGCATGATCAAAACCTTGAATGAGGTATCTTTTTACAAGAATTCCTATAATTCATTAAGGTATTAATAAAACAAAAGCACTGGAAATGGTACCTTAGTTTACTGTATTCTCCATTCTTCTTCCTTTTGTTGCTAAATCATTGATATTTTGTAAATCATTCATTCATAGTTAATGTGCTGAGGGATTTTTTTAATTCTCTCATCACTGTGATACCCAAGCAAGATGAAGCAACAGAGTTTAAAAAAAACTCTAGGCTCATTTCATTCATCAATTTTTATTATAAAATATATACTAAGATATTAGCCACATGTTTATAATCTCTCATTAATATATTATAAAAAGTAACCAATTGGGTATATTAATGGCAAACAGGTAGCTGGTAATGCATCAGTCTTTTCTTGTGATATTTTAATTGCCATCTAAACTGAGATTCCAATAGCACCTCTTTCCCTTGATACTGAAAAAGCTTTATGCTCAAGACTATCCAGTCGGTTGGGTTTGATCCTCGTACAATCACATCATTGCATTATTTTCCTAGAGCAAGTGCTTTTGTAGACAACTGTTTTTTCTTATTATTTTAGTTAATCTCTTAGAACTAGAAAGAGCTGTCCTTTCTTTCTCTTATTTCTTGATGTGTCAAAGACTCAAAAAATGGGGCTTCTGCTCCTGAAAAGGGAGAAAAAGTTTTCTTAACAGTTATCCCTAGACCAAGGTCATGAAGATAGTCAACAAGACTGTCTCATGTTGCCTCACACCTCCCGAAGGGGATGTCATGCTTCATCAGAGGGCTGTGCTCCTCATCGGGTTGGCGCAGTAATGCCCTACGGGTCCCCTGAAGGGTCACTTTGGCGAAAATCTTTTTAAGAGATGCCGTATGATGAGTGCAATTGAGTTGATAAGTGTGGTGGAGTAGTGGAACGTGGTTGGGGGCTAAAACTGATAGAGGAGGTCACAACTTTAATAGGTGGACCGCCCTGCCAGAGATAAAAACCTACAACAGGCAAATGCTACCCTGGAGGTTTTAAAGGAACCCTGGTAGGGAGGCCTCACTCAGGTCTCTTACTCAGTGGTTTGTCACCATGTTTCGTACCTATCAAGGGGTCTTAAGGATCCATGGCGCTTCGTCAGGACGGCAAAAGATACAATGATAAACTCCCCAACACCAAAATGGTGCCCCTAAAGTGCTACCTACGGTGTGTGTGGTTCAAGGTCCAACCTGTAGAGATATAAATATATTTTAAAAAAGAGAACGATTACTGTCTCCCTGATATGACAGGTTGTCTTCCGCGAGTCCAAAGGCAGAGGACTAAGGGAACTGGCTCGTATCAGGATCAGGCAGTTCACAAGAAAACATAGACGACACAGACAAGCACAAATGTAGGACATCGAGTGACGTCCGCAGAGAATGTTGTCCCTGCGACGCAAGTCCATGAGGCATGGTAGTGATGTATCTAAGGCAGTACCAACATGGACAAAACATGTATTGCCCGTTACGGTTGTATTAGGAATCGAAGCAATAGACATGGGTGGTGTTATTTTACGTTTGGAACAGTGGTTTCTGCTTTCAGGTTTATGCACCCCTGCTTGCTGTCTACTCTAGCACCTGGAGACCCTTTCCGGTAGCCGTGCACTCTACAATTTCCCAAAATAAATATTTATAGTCTGGAATAACAAATATTGGAAAGTTATTAATAAGCACTTTGTTTAAAGCAGTGGAAAGAAAATTGTAGCCCCTAGATTAGTCAGACAACCGAAGGATTCTCAACTGCATCCTTTGAGAAGCTACAAGAATCCTAGTTATTATCTAGCATATTCATTAAGAAACATTTATTACTACATGCTTCCCTATCAAACTTTTGACCTGGGTCCTCAGATACTTTCTCATTTAATGACAATTATATTCTACCAACAAGTTTGTTTTCTTATATTTGCTAATATGTGTTGACTTATTCTTTAGATCTATAGTTAATATTCAGTTGAACTTTCATGGGAACATGAGATTCAGTGAGAATATGAGGTAAAACATGGAACAAAGTGTTGCTCAAATTATTTAAAACACTTAAAGCAGTAAATAATAATAATTGCTTTTTATTTACAAATACTCTGCGCATATTTGTAAAATTGCATCTGTAGTTTATGTTGGGCTTGTAAACGTGAAGATGGCACATCGCTCTACGTTATTGTTTGTAAATTAGTCAGTTAATTTTAGAGCATAGTTTGGTCCACATGTTCTACAACTGTGCAATACATTGTTCCCCTTTTGTTTAAAAAAATATTTTCGGGTTCATTAATTAGTTCTGTGTACGACTTTACTTTCAATGTCAAGTGAGAGGATTTATTTATTGCTCTTGCTACCCATCAAGTAACTTCTTATTGGAACGATTTTTCGAAATTGTCATTTCAGTCCCTATGGATTCATATATGTGATAATCATAGGATAGAAGCTGCTCCTGCTTCAGACACCAAAGTAAAATTAGTAATGATTTGTTATGGTTACCTCTTGCTACATATCTATACTATTATTCTGTTCTTTAAATCATTTTTAGAGTTGGTCAGCATATTTCATTCAGTATTTTTATTATCTTGTTTCTTTTCTTCTTCTTGCTAATTTTTTTAGTCTTCTCTCTTCTTAATCTTTACATTAATACAAAATAAATATGTTGTACCTTCCCATTTGTAAAGTAATGAAATTGCTATATTAGGTTTGTTGATATGATTGTATGTTCTATTTCATGAAAGTAAAAAAGAGATAGTTACAGTCATAAAAGCCTATGAGATGTACCAAACCTACTCGTTCAAATATTTATTTATGTGTTTAGAGTTTTTATTGCTTGCAGGCCATGTTTCCTGCAAACTATGTCAGAATACATCTGAATCCTTTCATAAATATTATCCCTCATTCTTGTAGATATTAGGTAGCTGATACCTTTATTTATGCCCATCTGGATTATCGCAGTACCCTTTATCAGGGCACCCCAGACTGCCAGATAAAAATGTTGTAGTACATGCATAAAATGCATTCTGGTGGGAAGAGGAGGGTCATACGTTCAGTCATATGCCTTGGACCTATTGTGATCTTCATTAGTTAACAGATTGACAGAGAGTTTAGTTAGAAATGCTATGTTGCGCTCGTAAAGCTCGGCATCAGTCAACTCCCATGTTTTGGTAAATAAATGTGGAAGCTGTGTTCTATTTAGGACCCTATCTTCCTTAATAGAGCATATTAAGATTATTTCAGGGTACATTGGGTAGAAGACCCTTGTTGGCTATTACTCCATGTAACTAGTCTCATCCCAGCTTCATTTGACTTGTAGAGAGTAATTTGACATTCAGACAACTGATAAAAAACCTTTATTTTGTGTTGCCCTCATACACTTGACAAAGTAGACTTCCCCATCAATATGCCTAAGGACAAAGGTTGCGTTTACACATGGGGACAGACATACATCTGTTCAGTGACCTGTGTTGGCTTGGCTCGCAAGATCCAAAACCCAATGCTGGTGAGTTTAACAATAACACCAAACTAGTGGTTTCCCAGGACTCATTCTAATGTCACATCCAGTGCACATATGGCAGTCATATCTAATTCTGAGCAACACTGCCAGACTAGTGGATTCCCATGAATCATTTGGCAGCACATGCTGAGCATATACTGTAGTCATATATGATTCTACAAGCACTAATAGAGGGCTTGGTTGGTATAGACTGCAAATTGATATGAGCTAATCATTTAAATATCAATTAAAAGCAAGTAATAGATATTTTCTTTGGGTTTTATAGTCCAATAGTCCATCTTCAATTCATTTTGATTCTGAGTTTCAACATGATTGATAAGTTGAACACAGACTTCATGTACAGGCCATAGAAAGTGCTGGTAAACACAGTCCATCCTTGATTAAATGACTTGAAAAGCATGACATTGTAGCAGTCATTTCTTCAACAGATAGTGGCGGACGGCTGCTTATAATCATGCAGCCGATGCAGAGTACTAGCGTTTTTCACAGAGTAAAATAACCATAGAACACACAATTGCTAATAGTATGATAGTACCCACGAATGAATTACATTATGATTAAAATCTCTATCACCATTCATATGTGTTCCTTTTTGTGACCCTAAAACTCAGGCCTTTACTACAATGCAATGTTGACCGGGTTCACGGGTCCCTTGGTCCAGCAAATGCTGCCACAACATGTTGTGACAATCGGGGGTTTGCGACCCCCACACACACCCTTGGAATAAAGTTCTTGCTCATCCAACTCACTCATATTCTTTTTCTTTTGTTTATAGTACACAAGGGCCATGTCGAAAGTGCTGTATGGGCTATCAAAACACTTTGTTTTTCTGGTGGTTAATCCCTTTATGCCCACCCAAGCACCCTTGTAAATGTTAATTTTATGAAAGCCACTGAGTTGGTTTAACCAAATATCGAAAAGCATGTTTTCTGAGTAAATTGTGACTTTCTGCCAAATTTGTTGTAGTTACATTCAGTATCGAAGACCACATTTTCCTATGGGAATTAAAATAAGAAATACATGTTTTGCGACCCCTATTTTTCCTTAACCCCTTTTTTACAGATCAGCACAAACTTTCTAAAAGTAGGTGAACTTTTGTTTAAAAGTTTCATGCAGGTTTGGTGAGCGGCCCTAACGTTATTAGGGAAACAAAAATGCATTTCCTATGGAGAGTCTGCCCTAACTAGAAATGCTCTGGCCTTATCATTGCAGGAGTAATATATATTATTACTTAAACAGTTGGAAGTGACAACTCAGGAAGAAATGGTTAGGTATGCATTTCCATTGTAAAGGCTTTTGTTTTGCTTAATAATACCTTTTGTTTGCGTCATTTGATGAATTATCATGAAATCTTCCAATCAAATAATAATAATCAGTGACATAGTTTTCAACATCTCAAGATATTTGCCTTTGAGGTGCCCGACCATTGTGCATATGCCAAAACTGTTTTTTCCAGTTCTTCTTCAACTCAAGATTTGGTACAATGCACGCATGTGATGTGGCTGCAATTCCATTTCTTTTACACCCTCTAAAATTGGAATAAAATTCCAAACTATAGATTTCAAAAGAATATTTTCTGTGCCTTTCATGCACTCTTTGACCCGTCACCTCAGGGTCATTCTTCTTGTCATCTTATACTATGGGAATGTTGGTGGTGCTCTCTCCTGATGAAGGATTTCTAGCTGTAAATCCATTGGATAATTGAAAAATAATGGCTCAACCAATCTTGGATATTCCCACAGTGAAATGGGTGATGGAAATGAGATTTGCAATAGTTTACATTGAAAGCAAGGACACTATTTTGTTAGGAGGACAAATAAAAATGTATTAACTAATAAAATGCATGTTTTCATCATGAAATATCTGTGGAACACCCACTGATCCACATGTTAACAGAACAGAACTTTAGGGTCTGCAGGCTTAGAGCTGGATTCAGAGGACTTTCACGATAAAAAGAAATTATAATATAGATAAAATTGTTTGTCCCTTAACATAAATTGATAGAATTGCTTAACGCACACGCGCTTGCACAATAGATGTGGGCATAATGTCTAGCATAGGTTTTGTACTGGAAAGGTACGATTTTCATACAAAATCCCATTCTCAGACATACTTTTTTCCCATGTTGTATGTGTGTTATAGAGTGCACCACACATGCATAGTTTTAAAAGTTAGGAGATAAAAAAAATCCTACTTTGCACCTGCCTCATAGAGGTGTATTTTTATGTAGGAATCTGTCTGCTCAAGTTAGTAGATAGGGCTTTCCCTAAATAGAAAAGCATGGATGGTAGCACAGGAAACCCCATGTGATGTCCCCTTGTGTGGAATAATGCATAGCACTGCAAAACACTACTTTGTGTTACTTTTAGGCAACTTTCCAGTGCAAGTAAAGTTTTCCACCACCGCGCATCACTTTTGGTGACTTTACACTGCCAATTTGAAGGGTATTGTTGCATCAAACCATCTTGAAGAAATCCTGCAGGAACTGTAGCAAGAAATTGTGTCTGCCATGAAGAAAATGACTCTCTATTGCACAGAATACATCTGTTTGATATGTAGAGCAGAATATAAGAATTTAGAAGAAGTTAATGGATGACCACCACAAGGGATTTCCTTCCTAATTTTGTTCTTCATTTTTCCAGTAATATTCTTCCCTAGCAGAATTGTTGTTCTATTTTTAAAGTGAAAATGTCTTCCTTCAGTTTTTTGAATAAACAAAAAGAAATAAAAAAAAGAAACTAAAACAAAAAATACTAAAAGCTCCTTATATGGCTCAAAGATAGAACTATTTATTTATTTACTTCTTTCTTATTTCCTCCCAATTGATAAACACAACAGTATTCATTGCTAGAACCTATTTTTTTTAACCTGGCATGGAAATAAGTAGCAACTGTAACTAATGTGTGTGCCTGTTTCTATGGACCTCTCATTTGCTTTTGACATAGCGAATCGAACAAAGTTGTGGACTGTGATGGAAAGAATGGGGATTGAAGTAGAACTGGTGGATCTACTTAGGCCCATGCATTGGGATACAACAGAAAAGTCTGTTATGAATTAGATTGGGAGTGCCCCCCTACCATATGCTCTAATTGAGGTGTACAGCAAGGTTGTATTCTGGCACCCTATTTATACTCATTCTATATATTTGTCTTACATAAATATCTAGTGAATATGGGAAAGGATTTGTTGCATGTAGGGAAACGTCCTATCCCCATTTTATAAGCAGATGATGTAGTTCTCTTTGCGAGAACCGCTAATGCCTTACAGACCATATTAGATGTTTTTACCTCCTTTATGAATGATTTTGTGGAAGGTTAAACCTAATCAAGCCTTTTAAAATGATTAGTACCCCAAAAAAAAACACAAAATCTTGGGTACACTCTATAGGAGGGATCGAAATTGCCAAAGGCAGAACATTTAATTCTCTAAACATCACTGTGGACTCTGAAAGGAGATGGGGCCATTTATTGAACCAGCGATCACAGAGAACAAATTTGTCAATCTTTAGGTTTGCCACCAAGTTAGGCCACAAACCCATAAAAAAGATGTTACAACTATACAAATGTAAAAGTATACCTGTGGGTACCTTTGAGGCAGAAGTTTGGGGGTACACCGATTCCGAAAAAATTCAGAGGATAGAAAATGCTTTTTTAGGTGGACTGCTAAATGTTCCAAAAGCACTGCAATTTATATATGCCCCAATGAATTAGGAATGATCTTTTTTGAGGATAACATAAAAATTGCCCATCTGTTTTTCTGGTTTAAGCTCATTGTATTCGCCCAAGGTGGGCTTTCTGAGACTTATTTGTAAGGATTTTTTTGATCTTGGTAATATGTTAGGATCCCATGGCCATATTATGTGAAACAGGTTTTTGCTGAATTGGGAGTTTCTGAATATTTGCACATTCCAGATCTTATTAATGCAAACTCCAAAGAGAATATCCAA
Organism: Lissotriton vulgaris; assembly: GCF_964263255.1. NCBI lineage: Eukaryota > Metazoa > Chordata > Amphibia > Caudata > Salamandridae > Lissotriton > Lissotriton vulgaris. The sequence goes on along the minus strand of NC_141698.1, from coordinate 203,856,594 downwards.
AATATGTTTCTTGAATTTAAGTGCAATACACAGGTGACAAAGCAGAATCTATGCGAACAGTTGGGCATTACACCTCCTGGATTACCCCTTGAATTATGAAGCATTATTTATCCTGGATTTGTATCACACAGTATAGATGTTATCTTGGTCACTTTCGTCTCAGCCCAGTGAACTTTCTTTTTGCTTCCACATAACAAGGAACTTGTGGGCCTATTTACAAGCCCCTATCTCCACCAGAACGCCACTTTTAGTGACGGTATGGTTGTGGTTTTGGCTTCGGCTTATTTCAAGGTAGCGTTAAGCCACTTAACCTCTTTAACGCTGCTTGTAAATAAGGCCCCCTTTCATGCTATACTTAGCATGAAAGAGGAGGGCACTGGGTGTTGCAATGTGAGTTCCGCAACAACACCCATTGATTTTGATGCTGCTCCATATTTACAAGGGTTGCGAAATTATGGTGCAGATCTAAAATTAAGACCAAAAAAACCTGATCTTACTTTGGCAAAACAGGGAGAAATGTTTGATTTCTCCTCATTTTTGATGTTTCTATGTGTGTTGCATTGTGCAGCACACATAGAAACAGCAAAATGCCATTGATTGTTTATGTGCAGGAAAGTGTCTCTTCCTGCACATAAGCAATCTTTTTAAAAAAATGGCGCATTGCAACTTCTATGTGTGCTGCACTCTGCAGCACACATAAAAGTTACAAAACACCATTGGTGATTGTTTATATGCAGGAAAGGACACCTTCCAGCACATAAACAATCTTTACCTGTAATGCAGGCATCCTTGCACAATGGTGCAAGAGTGCCTGCGTTGGAGCTAGGCAGCTGCAATTAGTGACAGCGCAGGGTGAAACGCAGGACTGCACTGTATTCTTTTAAATATGGTGCAGTCCTGCCTGTCTGAAGTGGCGGACTGTGGTGTTAAACCAACGCGCTCCGTCACTTAAGTGTGAATATTCCCCTCGGTTATTTAGTGTCCCAAAATCCTTTTGCGATAATAGATCAGCACAGAGAACAATGCACTTTATCTTATTTTGCATTTTAAATAAGACATTTGTGTAGAAAGGAGGTAGAGAGATGTAGGTCCAAGTAACAGGATTTGTTCCAAATTGAAGAACAGCTTAACAACCACAGGAGGACAACCACACTGGCACAACTGATCGCCTCTTTAACCGCTCCCGTGAATCCCCGCTTCCCAACATTCCCCATGACATACCACAGTTCTACCATAAACAATTCTATAATCTAGAATACCACACATCCCCCCTTTTAAAAAATATATATAAAAAAACTAAAAAAACAAAATAAACAAAAGGAACTTAAAACAAACAAAGTCTTTTAGCTTAATAGGAGCATGCTTAACACGTACACTTTTCCTAGTAACATCCATTTCTTGTTCAGTGTTATAGTCATCAACATTCTCAAGAACTGTATTGTAACTATCAGGTACAATTTCATTTTCAAAATTCTTTTGAGGTTCTAAATAAACAAAAGCCTCATGAAAACCTGACAAACCATTCATATTGTCAAAAGAATTATCAGATGAAGATCTTCCTGAATTATTGACTTTAACAGCTTGGGAATTTGAAGTAGGAATTGGAGAATCATTTGATGCTTGTGAATTACACACAGATATTCGCCTAAATTTCCAAATTTTACCACCTTCTACTCTAACAGCTTTGCTAAAAATCTCTGTAATTCTCACAGGATCAGACCATTTAGCCTGTCTTTTTAACCTGTCCATCAAATTTCACACAAACTAGATCACCCACTCCTAATCTAGAAACATTAGACTCTCTTTTTTGATTACTTTGTATCATTTTCTCACAATACTTTTTTACTCGCTCTCTAACATCATGGAAATCCATCTTGGAATCATAAGAATTCTTAGTCTTTAACCACCACGGCATAAGCTTAGAACCAGGTTTCCTGCCACGTAACATTTCAAAAGGAGAGAAAGACCAGTTACAAAATTAGGAGAGGTGCGATATGTTAACAAAGTAACTTGCAAGGCTTTCCTACATTTCAACCCATTTTGTATAGCCAACTGGCAAGATTCCTTTACTACTCTATTAAACCACTCTATTTGACCATTGGCTTGTGGAAAATAATTGGAAACTCTTTTATGTAGGATATTACACCCAGAAATGAAAGATTCAAACTCCTTGTTTTACAAACTGTGGACCATTGTCGGAAATTATTTCTTCGGGTAAACCTTCTCTACAGAATACTTGCTCCAAAAATTCAACAACATTTTCTCCACAAACTTTTTCCACAATCTTTAACTGGGGCCATTTAGAGAAATAGTCAATCAAGACTAACACAAATAACTCTTTACCCGATTGATAATTAAATGGCCCAATGATGTCAATGCCTAATTTCCTCCAAGGCCCTTGGGCAAATTCAATAGGGGTAACTCCAACAGACAGTGCTTTTGTAGATTTATCACTTAAAGAACACTGGAACAATTCCTGACCCATCTGTCCACCATGCCATCAATGCCTGGCCACCAATAAAACTCCCTGATTCTTCTCTTAGTTGTGGACATTCCCATGTGGCCTTTATGGGCTAACTTGCAAATAAGTTCTCTAAGATTCTTGGGAGGAATAATTGTGTCAGATCTCATTACCATGCCGTGATAAGCTCATCTTTAACTTTCCAAAATTAGGCCAGTTCATCACTCAATTTCCTTTCCTCAGGCCACCCTTTATTCAAAAACACTTGTACTTCTTTTAAAATACCATCATGTTCCATAGCTTCTAACCATTTAGACTCAGAAATGTGATTGGAGATTTCCTCACCGAAAATCAAATTTCCATTATCCATGGTAAACGCTACATCATATTCTTCACTAATAGAAGAATCAACATTTTTCCTGATAGGAAAGCGTGACATACAATCTGCATGAACGTTAGACCGACCTGGAACATATATCACTATACAACGAAACTCTTGCAATTTTGCAGCAAACCTTGCCAAACACGCAGTGAGCATCCTGCCACCACCAGCCTACAGCATATTGACTAAAGGTTATGGTCTGTCCTTAATCAAAATTTGGTACCCCATAGAAACTGGCGAAAATGTTGGGCTGCCAAAGTGCATGCGACTAATTATTTTTCAATGGTGGAATAATTAAATTCAGAATCTCGAAGTGACCTAGATGCATAAGATACCACATATTCACCTTCCTTATCTTTTTGCATCAGTACAGCACCAAGACCGACATTACTGGCATCCACACAAACTATACATTCCTTACCTACATTAAATGGTTTTAAAAACGGAGCATCTATAATTTTGTTCTTCAAAAAATCAAAGGATTCCTATTGGTCTTTACCCCACATTATTTCACTTTATTTTTAACAAGACTTGTAATGGATGCACAATAGTTGAGTAATTTGTAACAAATTTACCATAGAATTCATTTAGACCTAAAAATGATAAAAGTTGTTCTTTAGAAGTAGGAATGGGTGCCAAAGTAATGCTTTTTACATGAATAACTTTTGGCTTGATTCCCTCTGAGGAAATTTCCTGTCCTAAATATTCTACCTTATGTTGTCTAAATTTGCATTTGGAAAACTTAAGTGTTAAACATTTAATCTGAATTTTCTGTAGAACAGAAACCAAATTCTCATCATGTTCCACACAATTGCTTCCAAATATTAGGATGTCGTCTTGAAAAGCAATGGCTCCTTTGCAATTTTCTAACAATTCTTTCATTAAACATTGAACTACTGAAGCAGCACTTGCTAATCCGAATGGCATACGTGAAAACTGAAACATACCTTCAGAAGTAACAAAGGTAGTGAGTTTTTTAGACTCTTCATGCAATTCCACCTGATGATAAGCGCTTGCTAAGTCAATGGTAGAGAAAACAGTAGCATTTGACAAGTGGAAATAAATTCATGGATATTTGGAAGGGGGTGCTTATCTATCTAAATTTCACTATTTAAGCTGCGGAGATCCACACACAGGTGGAGCTCTCCGGTGCCTTTGAGCGATAAAACAATGGGAGAAACCCATGGAGATGATTCAATAGGTTCAATGATTTGTTTAAAAACCAAATCATTTAACATTTCTTTGAGTTTAGGCCTATAAGTCAACGGAACATTTCTAACTTTATGTCTAATTGGAATTGTACCATCATTAAGAATGATTTTATGTTGAAAACATATTTTCCTAAAGTATCTTCAAACACTTTTGAGTATTTAATTTTTATGTTTGTTATAAACATTTCATTATCAATGTTCTGCTAATGTGAATGAACAGTATCATCAAGATTTCTGGATAAATCACAATCAGAACTTCCACTCACAGGAGTAGATGCATTTGGGTCAAGTTTTATCCCTAATCCTTGTTGATGTGGCCAACCAAGAATTGATACACCTTCAAATGCCACATACACTTTACCATTGATCATTCTATCCTGGAATTCAATATTCGCCCAAAAGTATCCTTCAAGATCTATTCTATGGCCTGAGTACCCTCCCGGTTGCACGTCAGGAAGGCACAACTCACATTCACACTAAATCTCTTTAAATAGTTTGTTCCCAATGATAGTGTACCATGAACATGAATCTGCCATCAATTGAACTGGTTTACCATTGATGTTAATAATACATGAAGGAATTTTTTTTAACTCAGATTCATTCACTGAAAAATAAAATGTAAACCATGTAAAATTTCTTCTTCCTCCTGAGAAATATATTTGACCCTCTGAAAGGAACGGCCTACATTACTGAAATGTCCCTTTTTCTTACACTTCATGCATACTTTATCCAAAGCAGGACATCCTTTATAATTACCCACATGGTTGGGACTACCACATCTATAACATACAATAGTGTTCCTTTTGAAAGAGGTCTTATTATCCACATGTTTTTTTTCCACCTCCTTTTTGAAATAATCCTTTTTAGGATTTGAAGAATTACTTGTTCGGTTCTTCACTAACGAAACTTCTGGGGGTAGATGTATCAAGCAATTTTGTAGTCGCAAACGTTGCGAATCGCAAAAAAACAGCGTTTGCGACACAAAAATAGGAATATGAGATGTATGTAAGAAATCGCATCGCAAAATAAGTGATCCCTATTTTTGCGATTACTTAATTTGCGAAAGTACAAATTCTGCGAATTTTATTGCGATCTCTTATTTTGCATGGTATAATATTAGCGAATTTCGCAAACAAGAAATCGCAAAATAAGAAATCGCAAAGAGATGTATGAAAAATTTGCATATTGCAAAAACCTGAAAATCGCAAATTAAGAAATCGCTATTAAAGGCAACTACATGCAGGTGGTAACCAATTTGAAAGTATAAAAATGAACCCACAATGCAATTTTAACTTTCAAAATGGCGGGACTTTACCTGATAGCTAGGAGGCTCGGTATCCAAGCCTTTGCACAGAGGAGACAGAGGCAGGAGAGAATCTTCATACTGCGCATTACGCTGTTCCAGCAGACAGAAGAGGACATCTTTGAAAAATACAGACTTGACCCACACACCATTTTGGACCTCATCGATGAATTGAAACACTTTCTGGAACATCAAACAGCCAGGACCCCATCAATTCCTATGCATGTGCAGGTATTGTGCTCACTGCACCTTTTGGCTTCTGATTCTTTTCAAAGGGTCATTGCAGAGGTTGGAGGGGTGTCTCAGAGTGCCCTGTCACACTTTTTTAAAGTTGTTCTGGATGCAATGATGAACAGGCTACAACATCACATCTACCTCTCCAACAGCCAACAAGGCATACAATCGACTAAACTGGATTTTTATCAAATCGCACCTTTTACCACATGTGATTGGTTGCATAGATGGAACCCATATTGCCATCACTCCACCGGCTGCCACAGAATATGTGTACAGAAATAGAAAATGTAATCATTCCATCAACATTCAAATGGTGTGCAATGCAAAGTACATTATCACTGATATTGTGGCTCAGTACCCAGGGAGCACTCATGATTCCTATATCTTTCAGCATAGTGGACTACATAGATGTTTGAGTGCTGGCCAGTTTGGAGAGGGTTATCTACTAGGTAAATGTACCACTATTTCACATTATTACTAACAACAATTTTCCTTTGATGTTAAACACACACTCATTCTTTCTTTCTCATCATGCAGGTGACAGTGCCTATGCTGTGCGTGATTTCATTCTGACACCATATTTAAATCCATCAAATGCATTTTTTTTTTTTTTTAATTGAAAGTTCATGACAATATAATGTACCCTTGTACAAAGCATTGAGTATTAATAAAGGATTATAAATATACGCACGAGGAAGATAAATACACAAAGATAAATACACATAATGAGAGTAAAAAGCTCAGCTGACATAACATGGGGTAAAAAAGATACAATAAATACAATAGTAATGGCTACGTTAAATATTTTAAAAGCTATGGGCCCCCACTTTTTAGCTGCCTCCATGATGCCACTGGCGCCCATATCCTTAATCCCATTTCCCTGGATTTCGCACCCTTTAGAGCGTATAACTCGGACTCGATGTTATGAATCCCGAGCATCCTGCACATCCACATTTGGAAGGTTGGGGCCTCAACATCCTTCCATGCGGCAGCAATTAAGATTCTAAGAACAGCTGTTGATAAAAAGACAAGTGCCTCTGATTCTGTACTTAGGCCCAGTTTAGCATCACATCCAATTATTAGAAGTGTAGGGGATAGGTCTATTTTGACAGCTAGCAGCCCCTCTAGGAACTTTTCGATTTCATTTTTGATTGTCCCTAGCTTCCCACAGCTACAAAACATATGTAAAACATCAGCAGGCCCATTCCCACATCTAGGGCAGTTACTATCCTCCCTCTTTCCCCATTCATACAGTTTAGCCGGGGTATAGTATAAGTTGAAGAGAGTCTTAAAGTGCTGTGCTCTTAAGTTTGAGGAGCGTAGGAACCTTTTATCCATTAGGATAGCTTTATCCAGATCAATGTCAGGATCTCTCAGTTTTACGGCCCAAGCAGCCTCTGTCTTAAGAATATCATCGGGCAGCGTTTCCAAGAATAGCCCGTAAATTGATCTAATTCTACAACCACCTCCCTTCATATAGTCTAGTATTGTACAGTCTTTTGATATGTCTATACTCGGTCTTTTTGATTTAATTGTGTTGGCCAGCAGTATATATTTGAACTCTTGGGATCCTTGGAGTAAATATCGTGATTTCAGAAGTTCAAGGGGCCTCAAAACATCCTTTATCATCACTTGACCTAATGTAGTAATTCCCTGACCTTCCCAGTGTCTCCATGGGCCATCTCTGCTTAGATGAGGAAATAGTCCTGAATTCCAGAGTATAGTGTGTTTATTATACTTTGGAATGTTCTGGTTCTTCTGAACAGAGGACCATAACCCCCAGACGTCTTCCAAAATTTTGTAGCCTGTTGCCTTATAAAATCGCTTATCATATTTCCTTAGTAATACCCCGTGTGCTTCGCTCCCTAGAGCCAGCTGATAGATAGATGGGATATCTCCCTGGCTATGTGGCGTAATACCAGGAAAAAAGAGTATAGCCATTTCTGTCAAAAGGCAAGACCAATTGTAAAACTTAAGATTAGGAATTCCTAACCCACCCTTTTCTTGAGGGAGAGACATATATTTAATTGATCTCCTCACCCTGCCATATTGCCAAACAAATTTCATGAAGACTGCCTCTATTTCCTTGATCAATATGTCATCTACTTTAAAGGGGATAGACCTAAATTTGTATAGGATCTTTGGGAACATTGTCATTTTAATGACATTGGCCCTGCCTATAATTGACAAATGAAGGCTATCAATTCTTTTTAGATCCTGTTTCATCTTTTCAAGTAGGGGCAAAAAATTATCTTTGATGATTTCCCTTGGCTGAGCATTAATTGTTATTCCCAAGTATACCACTGAGTCTACATATCTATCGTCTAGTTTGACAATATTTCTTGAACATAGTACCTGTGTTTTTGCCACATTTAGTCGATACCCAGATAACCTCCCAAAGTCAGAAGTAATACTGATTATTGCGCTCATTGCACTGTCTGGATCAGTGGTAGTTATGGCTAAATCATCCGCATATGCGAGGATTTTGGTGTGAAATCCATTAGTGACAACCGGCTTTATATTGATGTTATTCTTTATAAGTGTAATTAGGGGGTCTATGTATAATGCGAAAAGGATGGGTGAACACGGACACCCTTGTCTCGTGCCTCTCGTGATATGAATCTGCCTAGAGCTTTCACCCATAAGCTGGATACTGGCTGTTGGATTATAATACATAGCTTTAATTGCCTGCAAAAATCTAGGACCAAAACCTCTATCCGCCATCACTTTCCACAGAAAGCTCCATTTGACGCGATTGAACGCTTTTTCTGCATCGAGGAGGATCATCGCGACCCCCCCCCCCTCCCGCCAGCCGCATGGATATCGAACAGGGTTATGGCCCTTCTAATATGGTCAGTAGTACCCTTTCCAGGGACAAAACGATGCTGCCAGGGCGAGACAAGAGTCGCGATAATCCTCCCCAGCCGTGTAGCCATTATCTTTGCATATAGTTTATTATCACTATTTATTAATGATATGGGTCTATAAGATCCCGGGCTTTCCTTGGGTTTACCTTTCTTGTGAAATACCACTATATTGGTTTTGGTCCAAGATTCTGGTATAACTCCAGTATTTATAACCCCATTGAATAGATCTAACAGAAGAGGTGCCGTTTCTTCCTTCAAGTGTTTATAGACCTCCAGGGGTATGGCATCAGACCCTGCTGCCTTGCCTGCTGATAGATCTTTTAGTGCCTGGGAAAACTCCTCCATAGTGATATTCTGCTCCAAAGTTTCTATCTCGCTAGATGTTAATTTAGTGCCTGTATCCGGCCAGTTTAAGCTCAAATCGTCTATATCCGTTTCTTCTTTGTAAAGATCCTGATAAAACCTCCTAAAGACTTCAAGAATTTCAGTTGGTTTATTATAGATCTGATCACCTTCTTTAATTTCGGTAATAGTGTTTTTTGATGTGGCTTGTCTTATCCTTAATGCTAAAGCCCTGCCTGTGTTCTCCCCTGTTTCATACATACTGGCTCTGCGGGTCTGATATTCTGCTGCAGCTTTTTTTGCCAAATGCCTTTGGATATCTGCCTTTATACTATTCAGCTTTTCTAAACTCTGATTACCCTGATTCCCCTGGCTGACATCTCTCCTGTGTTGTTCCTCTGTCTCCGCCAGTTTGACCAAAAGACGTTCTCTGTCTTCCCTAGCTTCTTTCCACATCCTACCCGAAAAGCTGATTGTCTCTCCCCCCAGGCCGGCTTTAAAACTATCCCAGACCATAACCCGGGATGCACTATATCTATTCGCATCAAAGAACGACTGGGACCAGTTCTTGATGTATGCTAAATAATTACTATCCGCTAAAAGCTTTCTGTCAAAAGTCCAGGGTCTACTCTTCTCCCTTTGTATATTCATGGTCATAGTAAGAATGAGGGGGTTATGATCCGATATTATCCTAGGCAGCATTTCAATTTTTACATTAGGAAGACAAGTTGCTGATATTAAGAAATAGTCCAATTTTGTGTGTTTGTTAAATGGGTGTGAATAGTATGTGAACCCAGACTCGTCTTTCCTTAGGCTGCCCCACACATCCCTCAACCCATGAGATTGAATTATAGAAGATACGGCCCTGAATACTCGGGGCTTGCGACCGATATATGGGATATCCCCTGAAAAATCTGCTGAAATATTAAGATCTCCACACATTACTATAGGTGAGGGCCAGTTAATAAGTTCCCTCTCTATATGATCCATCACCCCTGGATCATCCATGTTAGAGCCGTATACTGTGCATAAAGTTATACCTGGCTTTAATTCACATATTGCCCATCTTCCCAATGCATCAGCTTTTGAATTTTTTGCTCCTCCCAGACCTACCCGACCCATAATAGCTACCCCCTTTACCGTTGATGTCTGTGAAGAACAGGACAGAACTTCATACCCCCTTAAATTTAGCCAGTGTTTCTTTTTCCATGGTAAGTGGGTCTCTTGTAAACATATGATATCAGCCCTTATTAATTTTATATACTCTTCAAACCTGCCCCTCTTTTTCCAGTTATTCAACCCACCAATATTTAGGCTAACTACCCTAATACTAGACATAGCCCTGTAGGGAGCAGAGCCAACATTCTAGCCAGTTACATTTTCTCCTGAGCTTCCAGTGACTGTGCATATCCACTCTAAACATTACATTTATATTGAGAAACACATTAATTGCATGAACTTTCTTCTTCCTTTTTAGTTTTTGCTTTCCCCACCCCCCCACCCCACTCCAAGCCTTGCCCCCCCCAGCCCCCCAGCCCCCCTGGCCCCGACCCTCTCCCCAGTGAAGCGCGCAGACTAAGTCTGTGCGTGTGATGGATGCAACCCAGCAGTGGACAATTTAAGTACTACTAATTAGAACTCACCCTCAACTCATCAATAAACCATGAACCACCTTATCGTGACACCATTAACTCTATAAGCCTTGAGCTTAGAGAAGAAATTAAACTTGCAAGTCATACCCTCCCCCGCATGAACTATACAACTCTACAACTTTGATATTCATCCCCCTTAAGCTGCATCCTTCTTATATAGATCGTTTGAAGACTAATAGTAAAACATACTTCGCTAGTAACTCTGATATATTATGTGTAGGATGACCCTACACTACACAATCTATATTAGTTATGAGCCGTACTAAATTGAGTCCAGATACTCCCGAGCTTTGATTTCTGAAGAGAAATACATAGTCTTGCCTAAATGGATTATTTTTAACTGGGCAGGATTAATGAGATAGACCTGTACTCTTTTGTCCTGAAAGGGCTTGATTAATTGTCTCAACCGCCAACGCCGTTCAACGGTGGCATGACAGAAATCAGGCCTTACAAAGAAAGAACCTCCCTCAAAAGTTCTTTTGGCATCTGGTCTCGCTTTCTCTGATATGGACTGGCGTAGAAGAAAGTTCCCTATGTAGATTAAGATAGCTCTGGGCTTATCACCTTCTCTGGTATTCTGTCTCGGTTTAAATGGAGTCCTATGCGCTCTCTGAATTTCAGTAGTCCAATTCCAACCAGCAATGTCTGGAAAGGCTTTCTCGAAGGTTTTCACTATGAAGGCTTTAACATCCTGCCCTTCGATTTCTTCCGGAATCCCGAGGACCCTGAGATTGTTCCTTCTTTGGCGGTTTTCTAGGTCCTCCAACTTCCACTGGACATCTATTGCTTGTGCGCCAAAAGATTCCACCCTGCTCGTGGAAGCTGCAACCTCTGCTTCAGTAGCGACGATCCTCTCTTCTAGATTAGAGACCCTGTCGCCTACATTTGTACAGGCTTTCGATAGCTTCCTGACCACTCCTTTCATCTTTCGCATTGCAGCTTGGGCCTTAAGGCTGTCTGATCGAGTCTCTTCTCTATGTGCTGTTATTCCTTGATGAATTGATTCCATCATTGCCATCAGTGACATCATTGAGAGTTGCGTAGACTCCTGATGCTGTGTCTGAGCCGTCCCCTGATTAGAGTTTCCCTGGAGAGATGTTGTAGGAGAGTGATCCCATGTTAGTTCTGGGTGATCCCTTTGGGAAGGCATGTTTTTAATGGTAGTTGATGGCATCCCTTCCTCGTTGTCGCTTTCCGTTTCTGGGTTGCTGCAATCGATATCAGAGCTATGGAGCTCCTCATCCTCTGACCAGTCGGCCTCCTCTGTCACGGAGAAGAAACACTCACTGGGAGTCTTCTCCTTTTCCTTCTCCTTTTCACCAAGTACTGATCCAGAAAGAATGACATTTCCGCTACCTACTGATTCGACAGGTTCGACTTGGATCGTGGTGAATCTGGTATCCTCTTTCAGTGCCTCGTCTGTTGTTGAGCCTTCTTGAGTGCCTCCATTGTTAGTTGTTGGGGAATGGGAGTACACTCTACCATGCCTTCTGGTAAAGAGTCTAGTGTATCCTTAACGGTTATAGGAGCTGTACACTCACTGGCCCCTTTACCAATCCCCTCGTCTACCTCCATAATCATATCAATAGGATGAGTCGTCTGTGATGTCAAGACCAGAGTGCCGCTTGAGGTGTTAACCCCTGCTCCAGCTACCTGACCTAGCTGATATGACTGCAGCTGAGTTTGAGGTTGAGGCTGAGGCTGTTGGGGATGAGAGGCTGGTTGAGATGTGACCTCGATGTCTGAATCAGGTTCAATCTCTACGTCTTCTTGAGTGGGCGGTAATGCCGGTAATGACAACACGGGGACCTCAGGGGCTGCCGCTGCCGCTGGTTCCAACTCTTTCTGCTTTTTCTTCCTCTCATTCCGATTCAACATGTCTACAACACTCATGGTGGCGGTGGCTGTGGCTGTGGCTTGTCTGGTTCTAGGAGAAGGGGGCCGCATCTCCTTTGGGGTACTCGGACCTGAGGACGTCTGTTGCTGCTTTGCCCGACCCCCAGATCCCACCTCTGGTGTTGCCCCCTCAATCCCTGTACTAATTACAGGCACAGTATTCGCTGAAATGTCTGTATTGCTGCCTGCTATGCCAGTGTTGTCAGCGATTTTCTTTTTGATAAAGGCTTACCTCCAGTATTGGGTTTGGGAGCCATTAGTGAAGCAAGTACCGAGAGTAGAGACAGTTGTTGTTTCACTCTGATCCGGCCTCTGCACTCATAAGCCTTACAGCTTCTCGGAACAAGACTGCCTCTGTCTGAGCCACAGGCGCCACAGCCGCAGCAGCCACAGGCTCCGCTGCCTCTGCTCCTCTCTTGCGATCCCGTCCCTGTGAGGCTCCGCCTCCGGGCTCCGCGAACTCCGCCGGGTCTCCAAACCAGCCCAAACCTCAGGAAGGACGAAGCAGCAATCCTCCGCAGGCCAGGGGGGAGCGCCCTGAAACAAGGATCGGCCCAGAGCATCCAGACAGCCGAGACGCCGAGATGCCGAGATGTGAAGAACCAGATACCGCCGTACTGTGAGTCTTGGCGCCTTCTCCGTACAGCCACGATCTGCAATCCGAAACTCCGCGGAGCAGCTCAGACCCCTATCTGCCCGGTATGTTTAAGGCAAGCTCATGGCATGTATTTTCTAAAGTAGCGAACGGGTTGTTGAGTTCATACTGAAAACTCTGTCCACACTGCTGAGGTTGCTGCTCAGCCGCTCCTCACGGCCGCCATCTTGCTTCTCTGACTAAATCCATCAAATGTAGATGAAAGGAGATATAACAATTGCAAAAACCACAGTTGATGGACAGAATGCAGATCAATTTCATACATTCACCCCAGTACAGAGATCTGGGCCTAAATCCATTGTTTGTTTGCACACCACACCACCCCAGTTCAGACATGGCCATATGCAAATCAGCCTTGACCCTGTGCCTCATGGGAACGGTCCAGCCCGAACTGCCAAGCCATGTCTTTCCTGGATGGGAATCAAACACCCTAGGACCGGTTTCTGGCTATCAGCCGTCTTCAGCCAGGATAGCTTGACTCCAGTGGTGTGGAGAGCATGGGACTCACGTCTGAGCATACCCATCCCACTCGGGGTGACAAATGCAAAAACCACAGTTGATGGACAGAATGCAGAACAATTTCACACATTCACCCCAGTACAGGGATCTGGGCCTACATCCATCATTTTTTCCACTCCACACCACCCCAGTTCAGACATGGCCATATGCGAATCAGCCTTGACCCTATGCCTCATAGGAACAGTCCAGCCCGAACCGCCAAGCCATGTCTTTCCTGGACGGGAATCAAGCATCCTAGGACAGGTTTCTGACCATCAGCCATCTTCAGCCAGGATAGCGTGACTCCAGTGGTGTGGAGAGCATAGGACTCATGTCTGAGCATACCCATCCCACTCGGGGTGACAAATGCAAAAACGAGAGCTGATGGACAGAATGCAGATTAATTTCATACATTCACCGCAGTACAGAGATCTGGGCCTAAACCCATCGTTTTTTTGCACTCCACACCACCCCAATTCAGACATGGCCATATGCAAATCAGCCTTGACCCTTGCCTCATGGGAACAGTCCAGCCGAACTGCCAAGCCATGTCTTTCCTGGACGGGAATCAAGCATCCTAGGACCGGTTTCTGGCTATCAGCCGTCTTCAGCCAGGATAGCTTGACTCCAGTGGTTTGGAGAGCATGGGACTCACGTCTGAGCATACCCATCCCACTCGGGTGAGAAATGCAAGAACCACAGTTGATGGACAGAATACAGAACAATTTCATACATTCACCCCAGTACAGAGATCTGGGCCTACATCCATCATTTTCTGCACTCCACACCACCCCAGTTCAGACATGGCCATATGCAAATCAGCCTTGACCCTGTGCCTCATGGGAACGGTCCAGCCCGAACTGCCAAGCCATGTCTTTCCTGGATGGGAATCAAACACCCTAGGACCGGTTTCTGGCTATCAGCCATCTTCAGCCAGGATAGCTTGACTCCAGTGGTGTGGAGAGCATGGGACTCACGTCTGAGCATACCCATCCCACTCGGGGTGACAACTGCAAAAACCACAGTTGATGGACAGAATGCAGAACAATTTCATACATTCACCCCAGTACAGAGATCTGGGCCTACATCCATCAATTTTTGCACTCCACACCACCCCAGTTCAGACATGGCCATATGCAAATCAGCCTTGACCCTATGCCTCATGGGAACAGTCCAGCCCGAACTGCCAAGCCATGTCTTTCCTGGACGGGAATCAAGCATCCTAGGACCGGTTTCTGACCATCAGCCATCTTCAGCCATGATAGCTTGACTCCAGTGGTGTGGAGAGCATAGGACTCATGTCTGAGCATACCCATTCCACTCGGGGTGACAAATGCAAAAACCACAGTTGATGGACAGAATGCAGATTAATTTCATACATTCACCGCAGTACAGAGATCTGGGCCTAAACCCATCGTTTTTTTGCACTCCACACCACCCCAATTCAGACATGGCCATATGCAAATCAGCCTTGACCCTTGCCTCATGGGAACAGTCCAGCCGAACTGCCAAGCCATGTCTTTCCTGGACGGGAATCAAGCATCCTAGGACCGGTTTCTGGCTATCAGCCGTCTTCAGCCCGGATAGCTTGACTCCAGTGGTTTGGAGAGCATGGGACTCACGTCTGAGCATACCCATCCCACTCGGGATGACAAATGTAAAAACCAGAGTTGATGGACAGAATGCAGAACAATTTCATACTTTCACCCCAGTACAGAGATCTGGGCCTAAATCCATCGTTTTTTTGCACTCCACACCACCCCAGTTCAGACATGGCCATATACAAATCAGCCTTGAACCTGTGCCTCATGGGAAAAGTCCAGCCCGAACTGCCAAGCCATGTCTTTTCTGGATGGGAATCAAGCATCCTAGGACCGGTTTCTGGCTATCAGCCGTCTTCAGCCAGGATAGCTTGACTCCAGTGGTGTGGAGAGCAGGGGACTCAAGTCTGAGCATACCCATCCCACTCGGGTGACAAATGCAAGAACCACAGTTGATGGACAGAATGCAGAACAATTTTATACATTCACCCCAGTACAGAGATCTGGGCCTACATCCATCATTTTCTGCACTCCACACCACCCCAGTTCAGACATGGCCATATGCAAATCAGCCTTGACCCTATGCCTCAAGGGAACAGTCCAGCCCGAACTGCCAAGCCATGTCTTTCCTGGACGGGAATCAAGCATCCTAGGACCGGTTTCTGACCATCAGCCATCTTCAGCCAGGATAGCTTGACTCCAGTGGTGTGGAGAGCATAGGACTCATGTCTGAGCATACCCATCCCACTCGGGGTGACAAATACAAAAACCACAGTTGATGGACAGAATGCAGAACAATTTCATATATTCCCCGCAGTACAGATATCTGGGCCTAAACCCATCGTTTTTTTGCACTCCACACCACCCCAATTCAGACATGGCCATATGCAAATCAGCCTTGACCTTGTGCCTCATGGGAACAGTCCCGCCGAACTGCCAAGCCATGTCTTTCCTGGACGGGAATCAAGCATCCTAGGACCGGTTTCTGGCTATCAGCCGTCTTCAGCCAGGATAGCTTGACTCCAGTGGTTTGGAGAGCATGGGACTCACGTCTGAGCATACCCATCCCACTCGGGATGACAAATGTAAAAACCAGAGTTGATGGACAGAATGCAGAACAATTTCATACATTCACACCAGTACAGAGATCTGGGCCTATTCCATCGTTTTTTTGCACTCCACACCACCCCAGTTCAGACATGGCCATATGCAAATCAGTCTTGACCCTGTGCCTCATGGGAACAGCCCAGCCCGAACTGTCAAGCCATGTCTTTCCAGGACAGGAATCAAGCATCCTAGGACCGGTTTCTGGCTATCAGCCGTCTTCCGCCAGGATAGCTTGACTCCAGTGGTGTGGGGAGCATAGGACTCACGTCTGAGCATACCCATTCCATTCGGGGTGACAAATGCAAAAACCACAGTTGATGGACAGAATGCAGAACAATTTCATACATTCACCCCAGTACAGAGTTCTGGGCCTAAATCCATCGGTTTTTTTTTGCACTCCACACCACCCAAGTTCAGACATGGCCATATGCAAATCAGCTTTGACCCTGTGCCTCATGGGAACAGTCAAGCCCGAACTGCCAAGCCATATCTTTCCTGGACGGGAATCAAGCATCCAAGGACCGGTTTCTTGCTATAAGCTGTCTTCTTCCAGGATAGCTTCACTCCAGTGGTTTGGAGAGCATGGGACTCACGTCTGAGCATACCCTTTCCACTCGGGGTGACAAATTCAAAATCCACAGTTGATGGACAGAAAGCAGAACAATTTCATACATTCACCCCAGTACAGAGATCTGGGCCTAAATTAATTGTTTTTTTGCACTCCACACCACCCCAGTTCAGACATGGCCATATGCAAATCAGCCCTGACCCTGTGCCTCATGGGAACAGTCCAGCCCGAACTGCCAAGCCATGTCTTTCCTGGACGGGAATCAAGCATCCTAGGACCGGTTTCTGGCTATCAGCCGTCTTCAGCCAGGATAGCTTGACTCCAGTGGTGTGGAGAGCAGGGGACTCAAGTCTGGGCATACCCATCCCACTCGGGTGACAAATGCAAGAACCACAGTTGATGGACAGAATGCAGAACAATTTCATACATTCACACCAGTACAGAGATCTGGGCCTAAATCCATCGTTTTTTTGCACTCCACACTACCCCAGTACATACATGGCCATATGCAAATCAGCCTTGACCCTGTGCCTCATAGGAACAGTCCAGCCCGAACTGCAAAGCCATGTCTGCCCTGGTCAGGAATCAAGCATCCTAGGACCGGTTTCTGGCTATCTGCCGTCTTCAGCCAGGATAGCTTGACTCCAGTGGTTTGGAGAGCATGGGACTCACGTCTGAGCATACCCATCCCACTCGGGGTGACAAATGCAAAAACCACAGTTGATGGACCGAATGTAGAACAATTTTATACATTAACCCCTGTACAGAGATCTGGTCCTAAATCCATTGTTTTTTTGCACTCCACACCACCCCAGTTCAGACATGGCCATATGCAAATCAGCCTTGACCCTGTGCCTCATGGGAACAGACCAGCCCGAACTGCCAAGCCATGTCTTTCCAGGACAGGAATCAAGCATCCTAGGACCGGTTTCTGGCTGTCAGCCGTCTTCAGCCAGGATAGCTTGACTCCAGTGTTGTGGAGAGCATGGGACTCATGTCTGAGCATACCCATCCCATTCGGGGTGACAAATGCAAAAACCACAGTTGATGGACAGAATGCAGAACAATTTCTTACATTCACCCCAGTACAGAGATCTGGGCCTAAACCCATCTTTTTTTGCATTCCACACCACCCCAGTTCAGACAAGGCCATATGCAAATCAGACTTGACCCTGTGTCTCATGGGAAAAGTCCTCTTGTCCACCTCTGCTGCTCCTTGACACTACCATAGTATATGCACGTGACCTTCTCTGTGCCTGTGATTGCTCTACAGGTACTGGTGGAACAACTGTTTCCTGTACACTCTCACTCGCACCACCAGCTTCAATGTCATCATCTTGAAAAGGAGGCAGAGGGGCCACATGGGTACGTTTTTTCCTGACAATGGTAGGGGACTCAATGTCATCACTTATACTGTCTTCAAGAGCACAAACATCTTGAAGAGGCGATTGATTGCCATCAGTTTCCTCCCTGGAATGTCCTGCCTGTGCTGTGATTGTAGATAGAGACATATGAGTTTTTTGTCTGGATTACTTAATGAGCTTAATAAAGTTTTCTTACTTTGATAAAACATATTTTGTTGAGTATTTCAATCTACATTTCAAAAGCTCTATGTCATTCTGTTTTTCAATTATGTTAAACATAACATGTTGTAATGTAACTACAACTCCCATAATACATTGCTCACTGTCTGTGACTCAGTGTACCTGGTCTTAAGAAAATCCCATTGTGTACTTGTACTAACTTAATGCACATGCATGTCCCACAACTTCACTTACAAACAAACATGCATCTTACCTTCTGCTGTTTGTGAAGGCTCAGAACTGTCAATCTGCGCAACACCACTCGTACTCTCAGGCAAGAGAGTGGCCTCAACAAGCTCCTCATGTGGAGTTGCCTGCTCAGCAGTAGATGTTCCACCTCCTGTCTTGCTGGACTCCTTCCATCTTGCTGCTAGTTTTTCCTTTGACCGGAGGATCATATCATACCATCTTTTGCGCAACTCCTCGATGGTACGTGTTGTCACTCCAACTGAATTTACCTTCTGCTGGATGTCCAACCAACTTTTCCACTTACGTGCCTCTGGCACTTCAGTGCTTGTTTTCCAAACAGCAACTCATGGTTGCAAGCCATCTCCTCAATTAAAGTCTCCTGTTCTTTTTCAGAGAACTTGTGCTTCCTCTCCTTTTCTTTCCTGACATTCCCTCCTGTGTGTTTTCAGGCTCCATGACAAGCAAAACAGGTCCGCTCAGCTCCCAAACAGTCTTCCAACTGCCACTGGGTGTGGCTCAGGTAAACAGGTGCAGGTAATCACCCACACTACCTGACTGTGATGTCATCACCCTGTTCATGCATTGGCTGATTCCCGTTTTTGCGATTTCTTAATTTGCGAATTTTGCAATTTAAGAAATCGCTAATTATTCGCAGAATCATTTGCGATTTTTAAGAAATCACAGATTATTCGCTAAATCCTACATACATAGCGTTTTGCGAATCGCAAAACTTCGCAAATAAAGAATCGCAAAAAGCTTTCTTGATACATCTACCCCCTGGCTCCATACGTTGGGCCTCATTTATGAGAAATGACGCATTGCTGCGTTAAAGCAGCGATGCGTCACTTCTCAGTGCGCTCCTTGCGACATTCCTGATGCGTCATATTTAATGTATGACGCATCATGTCGCAAGGAGTTACAGATACGTCAGTATTTCTGACATATCTGTAAGCGCAAAAGTGACGCATTGCTAGAGGGTGTCACAAAAGTGACGCAACTCCAGCAATGCGTCCTTTCACATTCGGCAAGCCTAATGTGAAAGGGCCTGCGTCAGTCTTACGCCTGCTGTGAGGCAGGCGCAAGATTTTGACGGAACGGCGTCCTAAAAGTGACGCCGTGAAATCTCATAGATTACACTGCATCACTTCTACGACCCTTCCTTGCATCAATACGCCCCCCCTTGCAGTAGTCCAGTCTTGACAGCACTAGGGATTGAGTGGCTTGTTTGAGGTCATTGGAAAGGATAAAGGGTTTTATTTTGTAGAGTAGTTTGAGGTTGAGGAAGGCGCTCTTTGCAGTGTTCTTGATGTGTTTAGTCATGTCTAACTTAGGGTCCAGAGTGATTCCCAGCAATTTTACAGAATCGGCTGGGGTGGGTTTGTGATTGAGAGCATCAATAGCTTTTAACCATTTGGTGATTTGGGGGTTCTTCTCCTTGTTGGAGATGAGGAGGATTTCTGTCTTGTCTAGGTTTAGTTTCAAGTGGTTTTGTGATAGCCAGTACTCGACTTTTGTCGTTTAGTCTTTCAATGTCTTCGATGGAGGTGGTTTCCAGATAGATCTGGGTATCGTCAGCATAGAGGTGGAAGGGTATGTTGTTGGTTTTTAATATGATGGTAAGTGGTTCCATATAGAAGTCGAAAAGCTGCGGCGAGAGAACTGATCCTTGTGGGACACCCCTGCTAACAGGAGCTAAGTCAGACAGGAAGTTTTTTTATTTTTATTTTTTTGGTGCGGTTTTTTAGAAAAGAGGTGAACCATTGTAAGACCACCTCTTCAGCTCCAACCCTTTCTTTAAGTGTGTTAAAGAGAAGTTTGTGGTCAACTATGTCGAAAGCTGCTGATACGTCCAGGAGTATGAGTAGGCAGCAGTGGCCTGTGTCAAGGGATTTGTGCATATCGTCTATTATATTTAGGATCGCTGTCTCTGTGCTGCATCCTTTTCTGAAACCCGATTGGTGGGGGTTAAGAAGGTTGGTGACTTCCAGGTGTTGGGTAAGTTGGAGGAGAACACATCTTTCCAGGATTTCGCAAGGAGAGGGAGGTTGGAGATGGGTTAGAAGTTGTTCAGATCGTTTGTGTTGGAGCCTGTTTTTTCAGTAGAGGTGTTACTTGGCCAATTATGAGACAGTCCGGCATGGTTCCAGCGCTTAGGGAGCTGTTTATAATCTCAATCCAGAGTAGGGCTAGGGAGAGTGTGAGTTTTTTTGTCCAGTTGGGCAGGTATGGGATCCTTGAAGTGTGCTGAGGGTTTGGAGTTGGAGATCATTTTGATTATCTTCTGAGATGGGATTGAAAGATTTCCATATGTTTGCGGGGTGATTGGGAGTAGTCTCTTTTGTTTTTGTAGGCAAATTGGCTGCAGGGGGGCTACGGTGAATGTCCAAGGAGAGTTCTATCTTGGTGATTTTGTTAGTGAAGAAATTGGCAAAGTTATCGCATTGGTCTTTTGAGGCCGTAGCTAGTGTTGAAGTGGGTCTGGAAGTTTGTTGCCTAATGAGATTGAAGAGTTCTTTGGGCCTGTTTTTAGCATTTGTAAGGGCACTACAAAAGAAGGAAGATTTTACGTTCATTATGTGTTTTTTATATTTTCATCGAACTGATTTCAGTCTATTTCGTAGGATTGTGGACGGGTTGTTGCACCAGATTCTTTATGCAGCTCTTAGTTCTCTTCTTTCGGAGTTTATGTCTGTGTTGAACCATGATCTTGATGGTATGCTCCTGACTCTTTTTAGTTTCAGGGGGGATATTTGGTCCAGAATGGAGGAAATGGTAGAGTAGTAGTGGGAGGTGGGTTGTGGTGTTGAGAGCTCACCTTTGTGGTTGGGGAGGAGGGAGTTTAACCTTTCCTCCAGGTCTTCAAGGGGAATCTGACTTAGATTTCTTTCCCATCAGGGGGGGGGGGTCTTGCATGCAGGACTGACACTGGGTCTTTTGGTTGATGTGGAAGAGAATGATATGGTGATCAGACCATTCAACGGGCAAGGTGTGGTCATATGAAACAAAATCTGGTTGTGCGATAATGGCATCCAGGATTGGGCCTCTATTGTGGGTTTTCTCAGTGCAGTGTTGGGTGAGGTTGTAGTTGATTAGGAGATCATTTAGGGTTCTGATTAGCGTGTTTTTTTTCATTCCAGTGTATATATGAGGTCGCCCAGAATTAAGTTGTTGGAGTTATGGAGTGAGTCGTGAGTTATCAGGTCGGAGAGGTGTTCTCCAAATGAGGCATTGTTTCTTGGCGGATGGTAGAGGAGATGGCAGAGTAATGGATTGTTGTTGCTTGTTTTGATGGAGGCAGTGAGACATTCAAAGGAGTTGTATTCTGGAGCATCGGTTTCCGTCACGGGGATGTCTTTCTTGTGTATGATTGCTAAACCTCCTCCTCGTTGGTTAATTCTGTCTTTGTGGATGATTGTGAAACCAGGGGGGACAAGCATGTCCATGGTTGGGGGGAGATCTCATTTAGCCATGTTTCAGTGATGAACATGATGTCTATTTCGTGGGTGAGGATGGTCTCAGCTAGTTCTGTGGCATGTGTGATGGCTGATCTGCAGTGAACGAGCATGCAGTTTGTGGAGGATCCCTCCATCCACATAAGCTAAAAACATGGGAATCCATGAATCCCATTCTATATTTGGCTCTCCAGCAACTTGTAAAAAATGTGGTGGTGGAGCAATGTTAGACATGGATGAAGCTTATAGGTTTATAAATAAGTCAAAAGGAAAAAAGGTTGGTAATAATAATTTAAAAAAATAATACCTTGTATCTTGAGTAAAGAAGAAATCAGTGATACCAGAATGCTTGAAAGGAGGGAAACGTCTTGAAAATATGAACTAAATATCTCAATTAAGAAGTTAGATCACTTTAAAAGTGTTGTCGGAAGATCTCCATTTATCCGACTGAAACTGACAGAAATGCCAATAAAATCCAGGATGGCGGCACGTAATACATGTTGCGTGTGCAACGTGAGGTCAAAGTCACAATCCCAGAAAGCATTGCTCAGAAGAACACTGTCGGAGAATTGTTGAACGCATACGGCATTCGGAGCAACAGAAACGCGCATGCTTTCGGAATTCAAATAATGCACAGAAGCGTTTCAATACCGCTCGATGATGCAGTCGAACAGAAACGATAGAAGTAAGTTAATTTTAAAAAAAGGCAAGAAATCCAAAGTCATCAAATGCAAGTATACATTAACTCCAAAAGCGGCAAGGCAAATATTTAGACAATATACTTCTTATAACCGTCATTGCGAGGTAAAACGAAGCGCTAGGTTAAAAAAAAAAATGTAAGTCACAGTGGTACAATAAAAAAAATACGTTATCAAACAGTGTTCCGAGAAGAAATGCCACAATAATGAAGTAGACTATTTTGAAGATCGTAGGCAGTTTGTAGAATAATATTGAGTGAATGCTGTCTCCGATGTATAAATCTGTATCCCCAACGTCACCAATATTTGTGTAGAAAGAAAGTAGAGAGATGTATGTCCAAGTAATAGGATTTATTCCAAATTGAAAACAGCTTAACAATCACAGGAGGACAACCAGACTGGCACGACCGATCGCCTCTTCAAGCGCTCCTGTGAATCCCCACTTCCCAACATTCCCCATGACATACCACAGTTCTACCATAAACAATTCTATAATATAGAATACCGCAATTACGCTCTCTATTTCTGAAACCGATTTTTCACACTGAAAAGATCAGAAACTTTTAGGCATGTTTGAAATTCCTACAGAGGTTAGAATCACAAGCTTCCTGCTATGTAGTAATACATTATATGCGAGTCGCCTAATCACTTATGAAAAAAATATGAATCTTCACATGTAATTTAAGTATTTAAAATCAGGTTGTATTTTATGTTCTTATTTTATATGAATGATTATTGGTGTCCCAGATGATGTGATGAAATAATCATTTTAAAAAGCAATTCTGAGAAATCCAGCTTATTAAGTGTACCGTAAATCATTTGCAACTGCTTACGGAGTATAATTTTTAACAATTTGTTGCATTTATTGTGCTTTTTATACTTTTATGGATTTACGCCGAATAATGAAATTCACTGATTGGCGTATGCCTGCTTGGTGTTCGAGTGACTGAACTTGTACAAGTTATTTTTAAATGCTTTTTTGTAAGATAATCATTCAGTTGGAAGCATGGATGTGGGCAAGTGTCTAAACAATATGCACCATCAATGTAGCCCATACTGTCTACATGGTAACAAATTATTTTGCTCATATAGTAGAACTAGTGGATGACCAAGGCTGCAGTCTTATTACTGAAATGTCATTCAACCTATGGTCCCATTCAGAAAAAGGTCAAGTGCTTAAAAAATAAAGTATATAATCAATTATTTCTAACCAGATGTTTTCACACCTCAGATTGTCAGACCTCTACAGGCTATGAACACAAAACTGACAGTTTTCAGCGAGCACCTACTAAGGGTTAGGTAGCACATGAGCATAACGATATGTTGACAAAATCGAAATTGTATTTTGAATTAGAAAAGTTGAATAAGACCTTGAGTGTCTGTTAACACAAACCAATAGGAATGAGAGGATTCTTAAACAAATGATTCGCAAAGGTACAGATTCCATTGGCTATAGGAGAAAAGCATAAGCATTAGGATGTAGGCAACATTTCCTCCTTTTGGGATGCCCCCCACAATATAACTGCTGATTGCTTAATATACACCATAGCATAATATTGACTGTGCTTTCTCTGATTGCTGCAGATGTGGCAACACTTGTTATAACTTCCACTGTGTTAGGGATCAATGTTTTGACATATGTCTCCTCTTTACTGCACAATATCCCGTCTGACATACTTAGAAAACCCATATACACTACTGAAACTTTTAGGAATCCAATACAAAAAGCGCTGTGGGTATTTCTTATTCTAGAGTAACTTTTACAATAGTAGGAGTGGAAAAACATCATTTTCTGATTAACTTTTTACAAGCTGTATACTTGTAATATTTTTTTAATCTGTTTGTAGCACTGAAGGGAGGGAGCAAACATGGAGAATAGGAGCTGGAACTTTTAAAGAGCATGATGTAGCTGTTTAACGTTTGGGGTCCTTAAAACATGAGCCCTATACCTAAGGGGTCAAATCTCAAATAAAGAGCATGGGAAGTGCTAGTTTAACATATGATTTGCACATGGATTTGGCCTGAATGGGGAACATAAATAGTTCAGGAGCTGAAATGGTGTTTTGTACGGTGGTAAATTGGCCATTTTCCGGAAATCTCGCACATTTGTTGAAAGTCTACGACTGAAATTAATAACACAAGAGAACATAATAATAACACAATAACACAACACAAAGAGCATCATTAAAATAGAAATATAACAGGAACACAATAACAGTATAACTAAAGTACAACACGATAACACAAAAACACACGATAAGAATGCAATACAGTACTTTATTACAAAAACAACACAACAGCATATGAACTCACTCAAACACAACATAATGCAGAACAATTAACATAAAACCACTAAACAACATCACAGTTTCAACACTGCAACAACATAGAAAAACAAAACCTCAATTCAATAAAGTTTTAAAAAATGACAACACACCTGGAAACATTATCACCTAAAAACAGAACACAAAAGTGGGCCGATGGGGTAGAAGACCGTACCCTGCACTGGATAAGGTGCTTTCTTGATATTGGGTCCCAATCAACTGTCCTTCCTCCCTCTGAATCACTTTTCAAGTAGATCGCCTATGAGGTACCTCAGGGTTTGTGCTTAGCACCATCCTTTCCAATCTTTCCCCTGGCTGCCCCTATGCAGGCCTTTGGATTCGACTCCTCTCCTATACTGATTATACCCAACTGAGTTTGAAGCTTAAAGGCATTCTCACTTTATTTTAAACCAAATTTAGAGATTGTGTGCTTGCCATCTGTATTTGGATAGATTCCTATCCTCTGTGTCTAAATTCTTCAGAAACTTAATTTTCCCTTTGTGATTCCCCCTCGGCATGAAGTCACAGTCATTTTCCCATGATGTAGGTATTATCAGCATTCCCAATGGCATCTGTTGGAAATTTGGGTTTCATTTTTTACTCTAAACTATCTTTTGCCAGAAAAATACAGAAACTGAAATCAATCAGACTTCTAATACTGGGAGGTCTCAAGAAGATAGTACCATTTCTAATACCTGTTTCCAGGACAATATGATCCAATTCCTATATGATCCAGTTCCTTTTACTTTCAAGGTTGGTCTACTGTAATTCTCTCAATTTAATGTAATCGGGTACAGCAGCTACAAATGATCCAAAATGCAGTTGCCCTTTGGATTCTTGGTTTAAACAAAAGACAAAGAGTGTCTTCTCATCTTCAAACTCTCCACTTATTACCTGTGAATCAAAGATGCATTTTTATAGCTCCTTATCTAAGTCATCGAGCAAGCCACTCTTGTGTTCTACTCCAGCGGTTCTTAAACTTTTTACTACGGTGGATCCCCACTGAATCACAACTAGAAGCCAGGTACCCCCGCCTACATGAGTGGCCAGTGCAGGTAAGAGCGGTGGCCCGTGGTCCGGTGGGGGGACTCGACAGGCTAAGACGAAGGAAAAGTAATTCTTTTTTTAATTCTTCCTCGTCATCGTCTGTCGAGTCCGCCCCCCACCCTGCCCCTCCACCCTTACCTGCACAGGCCGCTGCTGCCCTCCTATGCAATGTCTATGATTTGAACCTCAAAAGAAAATAGAAAAACAGAGAAACAAGTATACACCGGACCATTACACAAGAATGAAATATTGTGTTTATGTCACAAACAACAAATATAAAAAAAATTGAATTTAATTTTATTAGGCAGTTAGGAGCTTTTCAATAATCTGTTTCATATATAAAAGAAAAAATTATATGCTAGACTCTACCATATCATTTTGTATTTTTTGCTCTAAATGCATTCTCTCTTTTTGTCGGTGAATGTCATGCTTCCATGAATCAAGCTAGGAATACTAACTTAGGTGCTTATTTACAAGCCCCTGGCGCTGCAGTGCGTCACTTTTAATATGGGAAAAAGTGATGCACCGGTAGCGCAAGGGACTTGTAAATAAACCAATTAATGTTTATCCTCCAGTTTTAATCACTCCATATTTAGAAATTGTTTAAAATGTTCACTTTCACATGTTGCATATTTATGTTTAGATATTTCCTTGTTCTGTTAAAATTGTTTAATCTTCAACAAAGTCACAAACTCCCTGAGTAGGAATCGCCGACCCTCATGGATTCGAGGACTACAGATTAAGAATTGCTGCTCCACTCTACACAAAGCTACATTTTCACATGCACTACCCTCCCTGATGTTTTCCCATTGTTCTACATGTCTAGTATATGTCCCTAATTTTATATTGACAGACACTTGCTTGCTTGCTTACCTACCTCTCTGACACGTCATGGAATTCTCTTCCCCTGAATATCTGTGCAGTTGATCTTTATTACCTTTTCGTAAGCATCTGAAAATCCAACCTATGTTCTGCCATCTGAGTAGCTGCCTTCTTCCACAGCACCAGTGCAACTCGTCCCAGGGTGACAGTTGTGCTTCATTGCTTTTGTAATCAATCACTCCACATAGCATAAAACACCACAAGAATACAATACACTGATGTTGCATTGTTCTGTTATGCTGTGTTGGCTTTATTGTGTTGCTGGATTGTATAGGTTTTCTGCTGTGTTAGTGTTGTGCTGTATTTTGCTGTGTTGCAGTTCGTTATTGTTCTGCTGGGCAGTTTATAGGTTGGTTTGCAACTTTTTTGTGTTTTCTGGTTTTCTTATATTATTGTTATTTTGGGTTTGTGTTACTGTCTTATCATTGTCTTTTGTCATGCTGGTATGTTGTTGTCCATGTTGGAGTGTGTTGTTGTCTTCTGATCTTGTTAAACTTATTGCATTCATTTATTTTGTTGAATATTGTTGAGTGTTGCATTGCTTTGTGGTACTTTGTTCTGGTGCTGTTGTGAGGATGTTGTGTCATTGGAAGCTACAATCTACCTGCTTATATATGCGAAAATACTATTGTAATATATCACCATCAGGTCAGCATTGAGCTATGTACCAACAAGGACACTTATTATGCCAATCAAAAATGATTTGCGATTCGGCCCAGAATCTTTAGGGTGATGGGCATGGCTTGACATAGAATACCTAACACAGATGAGCAGGACATGAATGTTGTTTGATAATCTCAGTCAACACCATTGATAACACCACTAACATCTCTTACACACTTAGGGGCCTATTAGGATGGCGGATGGACCTGCATCCGTCCGCCACCCCGAGGTGGAGGGACCGTCCGCAGGGGCAGCGGCGGTCCTTCCAGTGCAATTAGGATGTGACCGCCAACCTGGCGGTCACTTCCTGTATCTTTAACCTTGCAGGGGGTGCCTGCCGCTTTGTGCATGTAAATGCTGGGGGGTACCATAGGTACCCCCAATGTTCACCCCCCAACCCCCGACACCCTGGGGGTCTGCAACGGGCCCCCAAACACCAAAGACCACATGCTTTTCCACGGCAGAAAAGCCGCCATGGAAAAGCATGTTTAAATGCACATCGTAATTTGGCTGACGGTGTCTTGCAGACACCGCCACCAAATAGCCCTCCACACCCCGCGGATCAGCGGCGGATGGACCTGCCATCCGCCGCTGGTCCCACCGCCTTCCCACCACCATCCTAATCTGGCAGTGGGTGTTTTCTGTGGCCGCGGCGGTGAATCCGCATCCTCCAGGCCGGCAGTGGCTTCCGCCAGCCCGGAGGATGCGGATTCACCGCCATCCTAATCGGCCCCTAAGTTTGTTAATCTTTATTAAAGAAAGATATTTATGGGGGTTGACTGAGACATTTGGCAAATTTCAGGCTCTTTGTTGATGAGAGATGGGTCCTTGAACAGTCTGGGGATTCGTGAAGTTACTTATGAGAATTGATAGACCTGTCAGCCTTAGGGTGGCATTCCCCCAAGCATTTTGCCTGCTTGACTCCAGTTTAGCTGAATTCTTTTTGTTGGCCTAAACAGTCTGAGCACTTTACCACTGCCAACCAGGACTAAAAGGTATATGGTCTCTCCCCTAAACATGGTTTGATTGACTTATCCACAATTGGCATATTTAATTTACTTATACTTTCCTAGTAGAGTGGACTACACTTTCCCAAGGCCTGAAAATTAAATGCTACTAGTGGGCCTGCAGCACTGATTGTGCCACCCACACTAGTAGCACTTTAAAAAAGTCTCAGGCCTGCCACTACAGAGCCTGTGTATACAGTTTACACTGTAATGTCGACTTGGTATTTAAAACCCCATGCCAAGTCAGAAACTTCCCTTTTATTACATATGTTACCCCTAAGTTACACCCTAGGTAGCCCATAGGGCAGGGTGCTGTGTAATTAAAAGGTAGGGGAAATACTTTTTTATGTTTTATATATTTAGGACACGTACAATACATTTTTATGTCCTGGTAATGATAAACACCCACATTCGTTTTTCACTACTATTAGGACTACCCCACTCATAAATTAACACTGGGGATAACTTACTACACTTTATAAGCTGTAATTCCTGATTTAGAAGGAGTAGATCTGTCATGTTTAATATCACTGAAATGGTAATGATAAATCCTCTTTACTGGTATAGTTATATTTATCATTACCCTTTAAAAATGGCACTTTTAGAAAGATTGCATTTTTCTGCTCTTAGCCTTGTGTGCCTGCAGCCTGCCTCCATATACCCCTGGGATGAGTGACATCTGGACTTTGCACGTTCCTTCTAAACAGCCACACAAAATTGAGCTTAGGTGTAACTGAGTGGCCATCCACATCATGATGGGTCATCCTGGGCAGGATGGGACAGAGGAGCAGACACTTACACCTGAATAGGCTGTGTCCTGTCCATATACATAGGGCTGCATAGCCTACAAGATTGAGACTGGAGCCAGAGCTGGGAGGGGGGACCCTCAAGTCCTTCTTTCAAGTCATCCCCACCGCAAAAGCACCATTGGGTATAAGAACTAGACTTATGCCCCTACCACTTCAGTACACTACTGGACCTGTGAAGAACTCTGCCAAGAAGAAGGACTGTTGTACTGCTACAAGGACTGCCACTCTGGTGGACTGCTGCTCCGGAAGAACTAAGTATCTGCTGTGCTGCCCTGCTGCCTGCTACTGCCTGCTCTGACTGAGAAAGGACAAGACTCATTTCACTTGAACCCTGACTGACTCCAAGGGCATGCTGGCTTGCCCCTGTTCTTAGTCTGAGTGACATTAATGACTTCTCATAAACTTTCAACAGCACCTGGACGTTGCTTGCTGCAAGTCTTGCCCTGTCAAGTGGTGCCAATCCAGTCCTGGGCCCTTGGAAGTGGGTATAAAGTGCTGCAATTGCTAGAATCCACGCATCAACTATGTTGCGCTGATTAGAATGGCACATCTGCGCCAGCGTATCGCTGCCATCACAGTGCACCATTTCCAGTTTCCGACGCATCTCCGACTTTGCACAGTTCTGCGCCGATGCATTCCCTTCAACACCAAAGTTCGACGACAACACATTGCCTCCTTGCTTCCCACGTCTCTACTCCCTTGAAGACACATCTAAGGTACTTTGCAGCGGGCAAAGGGTGGTCTCTCTATCTGAACCGCGATCCATTGTGGTAGGTCTGAACATATGGATTATCCCTGGTCTAGCACGACCAGACTGTCCTGGTTGGCCCTTTAAGGTTTTAAGCACTATAACTTCATTTAATCTTTAAACATTCATAAATCTGGTCACACTTATTGGATTTTTGCCATTTTGGTCTTGTTTTGTTTATAAAAATAGCATCTATGTTTCTAGTCTGGAGTCTACTCGTGGTGTTTTCACTGTGTTACTGTTTGAAGTGTTGCACAAATACTTTACACATTACCTCTTAAGTGAATCCTTACTGCTCTGTGCCAAGCTACCAGAGGGTAGGCACAGGTTAATTTAGGGTGTGCAGTGATATAACCTGACTAGGATTCTGGTTCCTGCTTGGACAAGATGCATACTTCTGCAAACAAGAAACTCAGGGGCAGATTCACGAGCCACTTTTGCGCCGCTGTTGCCTCACTACTGTGACGCAACAGCGGCGTAAACCATGCACCACGTTGTGCCCTATTTACAACTTGACGCATCTAGGGAGATGCGTCACGTTGTAAAGCCCTGTGCCACATGAAATCTGCATCAGGTTTCATGTGGGCATTCCGGCGCAGGGGGGAGACGTTCCGTCACTGGAACGCCTCAGAAAAGTGCCTGAGTGAAATCTGCAAGATTTCACTCAGTCACTTTTCCGACGCCGCTGCGTCAAAACCTTGCGTCTGCTTGAAGCAGGTGTAAGGCGTGACACACCATATTGAGGATAGGCCAGGTTGGAACAGTGCTGGAGTTGCGTCGCACCAGTGTAAATCTGTCCCATAATTTGTAATAGGAATTTAGTTCACAGTTGCCATTTCAACTCAGATCTCTTACTCTTACACTTGTTTTTGTCCTGTAACCATTCTCTGTGATTCCATGTTCATCAGGTAATGCACATGATGTAAAAAAAGAAATTAATGAAGATAAAGATATTAGAAATTAAGTGAGAGCCAATAGTAAAATATATGTTATGATACAGTATATTTAATGGTATGAAAAAGTATGGCCACAATACATTTAGAGCCAAATTTACAAGGAGTTTATGCAATGCAGCGCAGCAAGTAAGGGTGCTGCACTGTGTTGCGTGAATGGGAGAGCAGACCTGAACCATATCTACTATAAAGTGGCCCAGCTTTGCCCTCTACCTGTACTGGCACACTTCTGGCACCAATGCACCAATGAAGGCACCCTTGGCCCTTGTGCAAGGGTGTCTGTGTTGTGGCCAGCATTGATTTTGTGCAGAAATGGGTCCCTTCCTGTACAAAAACTAAGCTATAAGATATTTTTCAGTTAGCATGTGTGCTGAAGATTGCAGCACACATCTAAAATGGAAAAAACTAGGAGCAATTAAAACACCTCCTCGTTAAGCCTGCATCGGTGAGGCAAAGGATTTTGGCCTAAATCTGTGCCTTCCATTATTTATAAATTAGGATTTGAGTGAAATTGATGAGTGATTAATTGGCTCACTCATGCAGCACCCATGGAATGCAACCATGGAATGTCCCCTCGATGCAAATGAATGCAAGGCAGCACATTGCACTGCTTTGTGTTTCGATGTAACCCAAATCACAATTTGCATTGGATTGTAAAAACCACCACTCAACTTTGCGTAGGATTTACATAAAAAAGTAACAAATTGACAAAATAGGACAAAATATTCACTCTGTTTTGTCAGATTAGTAGTAGAGAACTGTTCCAGAGAGGACCAATATCTCTTCCGGCAGTACAGATTTCAAGGGAAAATAATAACATTTAGTAAATAGAGTCAAAGGTTACAATATTAGATCATAATATTAGGAATTTGGAAAGTGTCTTATAGAAGAAACTAAGAAACTATCAATTTCTAAGAAACTACCGTTTTTTTGCATCAGGATAATCTAAGGAAATTAAACAATCATGACATATGATTCCAAGATAAAGAATGACAGCATTGAGGAACAACAATGTACAGTCATAAGAATCCACACAGGAAAAACTAGTTTTCCCTTAAGATAACCTCAGTTTATCTTTCCTTGCCAGGTCAGTCAATCCCACAACATAGGAATTCCAGCACCTTCAAGACACACCACAAGCACAGCTTTCCACCAGAACCTGAAACCAGAGAATCCAAGAATCAAAAGGGGGTGATGGCAGTTAATCATACAACTTGTAAGAGACAGGCAAGACACACAGATCTACTCACCCTTGATTTCTAGCCTTTGTCCTGAAAGCCTCTGAAAGTTGTGCCCATTAACAACACCCATCTGCATGAGATAATTGCAATCTACTATCAGCCAGACTTTCACTTAGTCAGTAAATTGCCTGGGTTGGATAAAGCATAACATCTTAGATCCCTCATATCTGAATAATTGTGAGAGAGTTATTTAGTTATGTTTTCTGATTTTAGTGGTTTAGCAGAATTTAGAAGACCTTCAGAATATGAACATTGTTTCTGCGCTCATGTCCTAGGGGACTTAAATATTCATTTAGAAAATCCAGCTTGTAAAACAAGCACTGAGTTTATTTCTGACTTGCCCGCCCTTAACGTAAACTTGCTCAACTCTGGACCTACGCATGAGGCGGGTCATTTATTAGACCCTATTTTTTCTAATCTCGCTGAGATTACATGTTCGCCTGCACTGCCAACATGTTGGTCTGATCACTATCTTATTGGTTTCTCCCTAACAATCCCAGCTAATGATGCATTAACCCCCACCGATCAAATTGCGCAAATTAAAAATTGGAAAAAACTAGATATAACTACCCGGAACACTTTTTTTAAACTCTCACCTTCCCTGCTCAAAACAATAAGTTCACTCACTATCCACCTCAGTGCAGAAATGGCTTCTCAGAGCGATAGACACTTGTCTACCACTTTCTAATAAAAAAGTTAACAATCACCGGCCCCCAGCACCTTGGTTCACTGAACAGCTGAAAAAAGAAAAATCTGACTGCAAAGCGTTGGAGCGAAGGTGGAGAAAAAACTACACGCTTGAATCTAGAAATGCCTAATAAATCAAGTAAAAAAAAATATCATAGCCTTTGCAGAAAAGCTCGAGCTGACTATGTTTCTTCTACTATTTAAGATGCCCTAAATTGCTCCAAAACGCAATTTAATATGGTCAAGGAGCTTGCAGGCTCAAAAACTATAGCTACGCCCCCGTCACTAAATAAGCAGCAACGCAAGACACTGGCTACCTTTTTTGTACAAAAAGTTGAAAAAATCACCAGGACATAGTGCATGCGCAAGATAAGTGTCTCCCTACCTCAATTGAATCACCTATACCTCTTGTCGCCGACAATAACTGCAGTAACCAAATGAAGTCAACTGATACCTTGGGCGGTTTTATTGATTTCTGGCCGAGGCTAAAATTAGACATTTTAATAAAACTTCCTAATAACATCAAATCTGAATCCCTCAAAGATCCTTTGAACATCTCTGTACTTAAGCAGTTAGATCCTTCTTCGCTGGATGTAGTTCCAGATCTCCTCAATGCTTCCCTTCAGGAAGAAACCGTCCCACCTGATTGGAAGCATGCAATGATACATCCACTTCTGAAAAAAGCAGGAGCTGATCCTGACCTACCCACGAATTATCGGCCTATCTCTTTATTGCCGGTGTTCTCTAAAATTCTAGAAAAGCATGTTCATCTGCACCTTTCCACATTCGTAACCACCCAAAACCTGTTACATCCTAGCCAGTCAGGCTTTAGAACAGGGTTTTCTACAGAAACCACCCTTTTAGGAGTCACGGAAAACATACGCTGCCACTTGATATGGGAGACACAGTGGCGCCTATTGGACTTAAGCTCTGGATTTGATACGGTATCTCACACTGTATTAATTAATACTCTTAGATCCTTGGGCATCCTTGACTCAGCTCTCAATTGGCTTGCCAAACGTTTCAAGTTTTTTCCCGTACAGCCAGCTCTGACATGCATGTTTTTGCCCACAGGATGCCACAGGGCTCCATACTTAGTCCCCCACTTTTTAATCTGTATGTGAGTCCCTTAGCTGAAGTGGTAGAGAAATCTGGGCTGACACTGCATTCTTATGCCGATGATTCCCAACTTATTTTTTCTCTTTCTTCTAAGAACACTAAGTACTCCTCCCCCTAAAAATGGGCTTAATCAAAATAGCATCAAGGATGCAACACAACTACCTTAAATTAATCGGAGAAAAAACTTAAGTGCTCATATTTGGTAAAAACAAAAATTTGTGGGGTCCCCAACACTGGCCATGCAAAATGGGTGCTCCTCCGGCACCCTCTCCCCAAGTGTGTAATCTGGGCATCATTACTGATGACTCTCTTAGCATGCACTCGCACGCAGTAAAAACTACAGCTACGTGTTTCGCCATCCTTAAATGGCTAAAAAAAAATCTGTTGGATGTTGCCAGAGTCCACCCAGAAAACCGTGGTCAATACCTTGATTCCTTCAAGGCTTGACTATGGTAACGTGCTTTACCTGGCCTCTAACAAAGCCATAACACGCAGACTACAGATGGTATAGAATTCTGCAGCCAGGCTGTTATGTAAGGTCTCAAGAGCCACTTCTTCCTCCCAACACCTACGAAACCTGCACTGGCTCAGGGTTAAAAATCAAGTCAAATTTAAAGCCCTAAGTTTCATGCACAAAATCAAAGCAGATAATGCCCCGAAATACCTTCAATCCCTAGTCTGCCCCTATTTTCCCTCCCGAAATCTCCGCTCCTCCAAGCAAGGAAAATTAGTTGTTCCCAAAATCAAACTTTCCCGGATGGGTGGAGGGTCTTTCTCCTATCTAGGTCCCTCCCTGTGAAATACACTGCCGACTTCACTACGCAACGAGAATAATTACATTAAATTTTGCAAATCCCTAAAAACATGGCTTTTTAACAACTAGCCAGTTGCCATGTCTCCAGCCTCTTCTTGGATCTGCAGTTTGCGCCGGGAAACCCTTTTTGGGTAGCTGCTGCGCATTATAAATTTAAATAAATAAATGTCGCCACAAGTGATCCAAAGTTAAATGGTACAGTTTCTTTTTTTCGGATTAATACAAATGTAGATAAAGTCACTTTTCCTTGTTATCCACATAACCCACTTCATACACATTATTTTCCACAACCATAGTAATTAACACATATATAAATGAATGGGTTTAGCTAATTATTGATAAAGTTCACTTAGATGGTCATCTCAATGTGATCAGCCTGGTGGCATGACACAATGTCAGTAAAATCCCCATGTAAGAGAGACTGCCATTGGAAGGAAGTCAATGCCATTTTAAAGAAAGCATATGTGACTGAGGCCTAGCCAGCATCTCTCAGGCGACAGGCAATGCTAAAAGCAAAAATATATTTTTAAAAACAAGCAGAATAGGCATTGGCAATGTCAATAGGTTTCACCTATGTGAGACCTCTTGGCTTTGTCAATGTTTTTAGACATCTTGCACAGCAGCCCACAGCTTAAAGTGAAGAAAAATGTCCTAAAAAGTGTGTAGGTAACCAACATGAGAAACGTGTGGGTGAGGAGGGAGGGAACAGAAACAACAGACAGAGGAAGGAGGACTAGGCAACATCAGAGGGAGGTGAATGGGAGGAGCGAGGGAGCAATAACAGATAGTGGGAGGAGGGCATCGGGTAAGCAACAGGAGGGAGCTGCAGAGAGGGTGAAGGAACAATGGTGTGGGAAAGGGACCGTAGTGTGCCATGTACTCCTAAAGAGTGCATGGAAAAAAGTGGGGGGGAAACAGAGGACACTGGCCACAAACAAGAAGCTGCACTAGGTCCATACTCGACACAGGGAAGAAACCCTAAAAGAAAGCAGAAGGTGAGAAACCAGGAGGAAGTAGGAGGCATGAGCAATTGGAAGCATGGATCAAAAGTGACATGGAGGCCTATCAATCGTAAGTACCAGTAAATAATAGGTGCGCCCATTTTAACCATTGTTTAAAAGGTTTTTTTCATAACAAAAGATTTTGCCAACCGTTTCAGGCAAAACCTAAAAATAGGACAGGGGGCAATATCTTAGGCAAATTGCATTTCTTTAATTGTGCAATATTATGTTGTTATCACTAGCAAAGCACATTATCAAACCCCAAAATTAAAATGTTAGCATTAAAATTATGTCAACATACAAAGCAGATCACTGAGGAAACACATAGCTTTTAATGGCTCTCTAGAATTGCAATTGAGTCTTGTTGAGTCTAGTATCTTGAGAGTGAGACCATTACCTTCTACCTGCATCAAGAAGTGTCTGTCACAAAACCAAACAGAGGGAACAATGGAAGTATGTTAGTGCTTGCATACAGAAGAAGAGGTTGGGGATAGACAATAATGATTGAATCTGCATGAAAGCAAATTTGGAACCAGTGCATGAGATACTCTGCAGAGTCACGTATAATCTTGAATCTGATGCTTAACGGCACTGGAAACCATTTATCAGTTCTAAGATTAAAGGAAGTAAGGTCTTTGGGCCTGATTCTCAAAGGTAAACTTACATTTGTGTGAAAATATGCAAGTGTTTGCTATTCACAAAGGTATTTTACTAGTAGGTTCTTAATACCTGCAGTCTCTACACATAAAAAGATAGGACAGTGCAATCTTTTTATTTGCGGAAACTCTTCAGTTGTAAAAAATACTACCTTTTAGAATAGCAAGCAATTGCGATTGTAATTTTTTCTCGTTGTGAGTCAAGCCTGAGGGTTATTCTGATGGAGGTCCGACCACATCCGACAGCTCGTTAGATGCGGTCCAACCATCATCTGCTGCTGCGGTCCGACCAACGCATTACAATGCATGCAGTCAGAGGCAGCAGACGGAGGGTCAGTAATTCCTACAATAGAGGCTGTGCCTGCTCAGACACCGCCGTTGGGTCTTCAATGTCCCTTTCCGCCTACTCTTTCATGGCAGTTCGCCCGTCATGAAAAGGTAGGTGGAAAGTGACTCTTTGGGGGCCCCTAGAACGGCTCCCTTCCCCCCTGCCCCTCCACTATGGTGCCTGGGGGCCACCTATGGTGCTCCCCTAAACATACCCATACTGAGTGGCAGGCATCGCATGGTGCCTACCACACTGTGCAGGGATATTTTTAAAGTGTATACATTTTCTATTGAGGCATGTGCTGCAGCCCGCAGCACAAACCACAATGGAAAATATACACAATGCAACTGCTGTGAAGGCGGTCGCATTGTAATGAGGGCAGCAGGACTGCCGACTCCATGCCGGGTTGTTCCTCTTCCACTACAGTGCAGGTCGGACGAGAGTCCGACCGGCATCGTAATGATGCCCCTAGTCTCTACATACAAACAGGTGAATTCTGAAGGGATGGATTCTATTGCAGACCTTCGCTTTCAAACATTGTGTGTGTGTCTGTGTGTGTGTGTTCATCAGTGTACCATGTTGTAAGGACCAGATCGCTCCTCTTAGTGTTGGCTAACACTGACAGAACCAAACAAACACTGTCTCTGTGAGAACTGGTGACTAGTACCCGTAGTGTTTTTAGGTACTTTTTCAAGCGAGGGTGTCAAAAAAGCAAAAGAGCATTTACAGAGAGTGTGGCGGGGGTTAATCCCTCGTCTGGGTGAGTTCACTGACCATCACCCCTGCCCACTGCTTCACTATCACCAAGGTCCCTGCTTCTGTTAAATGTTTCACATACTGCAGATTCACCTGTTTGGCCTATGTACATCATCTGCTTAGCCAACACTTTGGTGTGTGCACTTGCTGCTCTCTGTTTGTGTTCGATATGCTAACTAGGCTTTATCACATGTTTATTGAGGAAGACAACCTATTGACTTGTGCCTTTTCTATCTTTACAGTGCCAAAATAGCAATGCCATGGTAAGAACTGTATACACTTTGGAAAATGTAATTCTTAGTTGACCTACCATACAAGGTCACATGCTGGTCTCATGAACAGCTGAAACTGGCGCCCCACCTGCTGAACTAACTCACTGATTCAGCCATTGCAAACATTACCTCTTTAAACAATTATTGTCTTTTGTAATACTTTGTTTAGAGTATCTTTCTGTCATAGATTTTGCAAGATAAAATAATAAAACGGGTATTGCTCTATCACGGCTCTTTAGTAAAAGATACAAATATATCCATTGCCGCTCTTCTGACTGTTTTCAACGTGTAAAAGTGCCTTGAATAATATATGCTTAAACATAGCTAAGTGAAATGTATACTGTCATAAAGATGAAGCACGAATTCCTCCATACACAGAAAGAGATTGGCTTGCATTAAACGTGCCCCGGGGGCACAAATAGTAACATTCTCAAATTACAATATTAAAAGGCATGCCCACGCCAGCTTTCATGGTAGGCAGCAGCAAACCTATTAGGCTGGAAATACATTACTCTCCAACCTAGACGGGATGTCAAGATTTAATTAAGAAAGACAAACCTTGTTACAAGGAGAAACATTAAACGAGAAGGTTGTTCCATCAAAAACGCAAGGTTTTGGTCATTTTTTACAGTGAGAATGACACTGTATGTCTTTGTAATATTGGTGTTTGACCGTGCCAATATCGTCGGGAAAAATATAAAATATTATTCTTGCTTGCTAAGGAGATTTTGCAGTCTCTTCTGGATTTTTACTTGTTTTTAGATTTTTTTCTTTACTCTGAGCAAGGCTATTATTATTACATTGCACCGAGTAGATACAAATGGTAAAGAAAAGATTACATAACCTAATTGACCATGCCTGAGTAGGACTGTTTTTTTTTTCACTCTGTAGAATTTTCGAGGGGGATTTGTCGATTTCGCTTCACGCAATATTTTATGAGACAAAAGAAAATATGTATTTTAGGCATTTTCCCATGAGCCAGGTGGCATACAGATTGTGGTCCTCACACGCTAAATCCACCTTTTTCCCAACCATAAAACAATTCCGGTTGATACCAAACTCCATTAGCTGCTACTCTCTCACAAACCCCCAACCCCTTCATCCCCTGCTTCATACCACCACCAGAGCAACCACAAACTTGCCATACTAATATCTCCCCAAATCATGGTACCTCCCATGTTGAAGGGTCCTGCTCTTCCTGGATACCTATTCAGTTGTGAATGACAATGGAAAAGGAGAAAAGACATGTTTGCCCGTGTCACCTGAGGCTGATTTACCGCCACAACTTGGGAATTAAAAATGTCGTTGTATATATGATGCAGATTTTGTTGGGGTGGGTGGGGGGGAGCATTCCCCAATTTTTAGCGGCCAAAGTTATCTTAACTTGTCTGGTCTTTTCCACAGCAGTGGGACCGTCTATCTCTGTTAAGATTCAGAGAAGCAGACGTTTTCTGCATAGACCTATGACTTCTCATACAAAGAAAATGGCTGCACTTTGCAATGTCAGTGAATTACAGTAGTACAACTCCAAACGTAGGAGGTTGAAGAATTTGCGCTGTTTCACCTTACTACTGGTCTGGAAATGTGTCTCTTGCCCAAGATGGATACCAAATGATTAACTGCAAATGGTGTCCATGAATCTTGGATATTAGTCCACGTACAAACATGTTTAAAAGTGATAGTGAAGTTCAAAACTATAAAATGTCAATACCATACAATATGAACTTGTTTCTTTGCAGCGTCTCATATTTTTTGCTGCGGGAGGTACAAATGTATAAGTACGCCTGTGACACCAGGCGCGCAACACCCATTGGCCTCAAAGAGCTTCAGCCCCACCCGTCGAGTGTGGCAGCCCGGGATGAGACACTTCCCGGGCCCGCTCACAGCCGCACCCGAGCACTTCACAGGTCTTTAAAAGACCTTGTGCATGTTAATGGGGCTTTGTTGTTGTTTCACCCCTTCTATGAGCCCCTGCAGCTCGACTCTGCCGATTGCCTAAAGATTCAGCCCCCCCCGAATTTTTTTTCTTAGCCCCCCCGAAATTTGACTCTAGTTGCGCCACTGTGTGACACTACTCCCTTCTCCGCGCCCAACCCACAGGGACGTAGCTTCAGGGGGATGGTGTTTGGAGTGTTGCACCACTCTAGTAAACGTATTTTGTGATAAATAGTTGGGTACAGTTAGTTTTAGTTGGTTATGGTGAGGTGTCTGTCGGTTTTAACCAGATATTTTTACACACCCTCTCTCTGTTTGGAAAGACTTAAAAAGTTGGTTATTTCACACACAAAACAATTTGCTCACGTAGTACCACTACCAATCCGCATTCCTCTCCCTTTCCACTGCCTCTTAAGCCCCTTTTGTGCATACCTCTAGTCCTATAATGTGTTTTAACATTATGTGCCAATATCATTATTGTGAAATGTAAAGCTCACCCTCTAGTCTTACTGATAAAGCTGAGTCCCTGCTGACCTGTGCATGCTCAGACACAGCACAACAGTGCGTAGACATATCTGCCATGCAATGACTAAGCACAAATTAGGAAGTGAAGAGGTTGCTGTTGTAATCACGTCAGGCACACATTACAATACTTGGGACATGTTCAATGACATTTGTGATTATGAATGTTTATATTAGCGTTTGGGTGTGAGTGTTTGATTGATTCAGATGCTCCGTCCATCACCACCCCCTTTTGTACTAATTTTGGCCGCCATAAGTGTGGCAGGGTATGCTCAGACGTGA
Organism: Lissotriton vulgaris; assembly: GCF_964263255.1. Lineage (NCBI taxonomy): Eukaryota > Metazoa > Chordata > Amphibia > Caudata > Salamandridae > Lissotriton > Lissotriton vulgaris. The sequence goes on along the minus strand of NC_141698.1, from coordinate 203,815,906 downwards.
GTCCTTTGCTCACTTTGCCACTGGATTCAAGCAAACCGGGCTGAAGACGGCTGGAATGCCAGAAACCGGTCTTTGGAAGCTTGTTTCCGGTCAAGGGAAGACATGGCTTGGCAGTTCGGGCTGGACCTTTCCCATGAGGCACAGGGTCAGACTGATTTGCATATAGCCATGTCTGAACTGGGGTGGCAGAGTGGGCTAAAGAACGGTGATGGATTAAACCCAGATCTTTTGACTGGGTGTGAGTATTTGATTGATTCAGATACTCCGTCCATCACCACCCCCTTTTGTACTGCTTTTGGCCGCCATAAGTGTGGCAGGGTATGCTCAGACGTGAGACCCTTGCTCACTTTGCCACTGGATTCAAGCAAGCCGGGCTGAAGACGGCTGGAATGCCAGAAACCAGTCCTCGAAAGCTTGTTTCCGGTCCAGGGAAGACATGGCTTGGCAGTTCGGGCTGGACTGTTCCCATGAGGCACAGGGTCAGACTGATTTGCATATAGCCATGTCTGAACTAGGGTGGCAGAGTGGGCTAAAGAACGGTGATGGATTAAACCCAGATCCTTTGACTGGGTGTGAGTGTTTGATTGATTCAGATGCTCCGTCCATCACCACCCCCTTTTGTACTGCTTTTGGCTGCCATAAGTGTGGCAGGGTATGTTCAGACGTGAGTCCCTTGCTCACTTTGCCACTGGATTCAAGCAAGCCGGGCTGTACACGGCTGGAATGCCAGAAACCGGTCGTCGGAAGCTTGTTTCCGGTCCAGGGAAGACATGGCTTGGCAGTTCGGGCTGTACGGTTCCCATGAGGCACAGGGTCAGACTGATTTGCATATAGCCATGTCTGAACTAGGGTTGCAGAGTGGGCTAAAGAACGGTGATGGATTAAACCCAGATCTTTTGACCTGGTGTGAGTGTTTGATTGATTCAGATGCTCCGTCCATCACCAACCCCTTTTGTACGGTATATTAGCGTTTGAAGCAGCCTCCTAATTGCTTGAGCACCACATATAAGCAAGGAATAAAATAAATATTATCACACATAAATAAATGCTAAAAGTATTTTAACTTGTAAATCAGGTACATTTCTTTTGCATAAGACCTGGCATCTTTGGGGTGGTATCCCCCAAACACTTTGCCTTTACACCTCCTGTTTTCCTCAATTCGTTTTTGTTGCCTTTGTATGTTACTACTGTTAACTAGTTCTTAAGTGCTTTTGCCCACTCCCTAAAACATAGTTCCATTGGGATCTACCTGATTTGTATATTTAAAATACTTGTACGTCCCTAGTAAATGGTACTATACACACCCAGGACCTGTAAACTATTTGCTACTAATGGGCCTTCAGTGCTCCTTGTGTCACACACTAAAATAGCCTTCAATACTTCAATAGGAATATAATTCTACATCACAGAAGTACTCATCCAAGGAGCCTGAAAAAAAAACTTGCCGTATGGTCAATTGTTATGGATACGGTGAAACTGTTCAAGAAAATCTGAATATGAACAGCATGCAGAAATCTTCAAGGAACAGATGATCTTACATGGATATCCTAAGAAACTACTCAAGCATGCAATAAAAAGAGTGTTGTATATGGCTAGAGAAGATTTGTCACAAAAGAAAATCAAAACACACAAGATGATGGACGGAAGGTTGCACAATGGCAAAACATTCACCCCCAGTCACATATCTGGGTTTAATCCATCGATATTTTGATCACCAAGCCATCCCAGTTCAGACATGACCATATGCAAATCAGTCCTTACCCTGTGCCTCATGTGAACAGTTCAGACTGAACTGCCAAGACATGTCTTCCCTGGACCAGAATCAAGCATCCTAGGACCGGTTTCTGGCTATCAGCCGAAATCAGCCAGGATAGCTTGACTCCAGAGGCGTAGTGAGCACAGGACCCACGTCTGGGCATACCCTTCCCACATAGGGTGAAGAGCAAAACACACAAGATGATGGACAGAATTTTGCACAATGGCAAAACATTCACCCCCAGTCACATATCTGGGTTTAATCCATCGTTATTTTGCTCACCCAGCCACCCCAGTTCAGGCATGGCCATATGCAAATCAGTTTTGATCCTGTGCCTCATGGGAACAGTCCAGACCGAACTGCCAAGCCATGTCTTCCCTGGACCGGAATGAAGCATCCTAGGACCCGTTTCTGGCTATCAGCCATCTTCAGCCAGGATAGCTTGACTCCAGTGGCGTAGTGAGCACTGGACCCATGTCTGGGCATACCCTTCCCACATAGGGTGAACAGCAAAACACACAAGATGATAGACGGGATGTTGCACAATGGCAAAACATTCACCCCCAGTCACAGATCTGGGTTTAAACCATTGTTATTTTGCTCACCAAGCCACCCCAGTTCAGACATGGCCATATGCAAATCAGTGTTGACCCTGTGCCTCATGGGAACAGTCCAGCCCGAACTGCCAAGCTATGTCTTCCCTGGACCGTAAACAAGCTTCCAAGGACCGGTTTCTGGCATTCCAGCCGTCTTCAGCCTGGCTTGCTGGAATCCAGTGGCAAAGTGAGCAAGGGACTCACATCTGAGCATACCCTGCCACACTTATGGCGGCCAAAAGCGGTACAAAAGGGGGTGGTGATGGACGGAGCATCTGAATCAATCAAACACTCACACCCAGTCAAAAGATCTGGGTTTAATCCATCATCGTTCTTTAGCCCACTCTGCCACCCCAGTTGAGACATGGCTATATGCAAATCAGTCTGACCCTGTGCCTCATGGGAACAGTCCAGCCCGAACTGCCAAGCCATGTCTTCCCTGGACCGAAAACAAGCTTCCGAGGACCGGTTTCTGGCATTCCAGCCGTCTTCAGCCCGGCTTGCTTGAATCCAGTGGCAAAGTGAGCAAGGGACTCACGTCTGAGCATACCCTGCCACACTTATGGCGGGCAAAAGCGGTACAAAAGGGGGTGATGATGGACGGAGCATCTGAATCAATCAAACACTCACAACCAGTCAAAAGATCTGGATTTAATCCATCACAGTTCTTTAGCCCACTCTGCCACCCAAGTTCAGATATGGCTATATGCAAATCAGTCTGACCCTGTGCCTCATGGGAACAGTCCAGCCCGAACTGCCAAGCCATGTCTTCCCTAGACCGGAATCAAGCATCCTAGGACCGGTTTCTGGCTACCAGCTATCTTCAGCCTGGATAGCTTGACTCCTGTGGCGTAGTGAGCACAGGACCCACGTCTGGGCATACCCTTCCCACATAGGGTGAACAGCAAAACACACAAGATGATGGACAGAATGTTGCACAATGGCAAAACATTCACCTCCAGTCACAGATCTGGGTTTAATTAATTGTTATTTTGCTCACCAAGCCACCCCAGTTCAGACATGGCCATATGCAAATCAGTCTTGACCCTGTGCCTCATGGGAACAGTCCAGACCGAACTGCCAAGCCATGTCTTCCCTGGACCGGAATCAAGCATCCTAGGACCGGTTTCTGGCTATCAGCCGTCTTGAGCCAGGATAGCTTGACTCCAGTGGCGTAGTGAGCACGGGACCCATGTCTGAGCATACCCTTCCCACATAGGGTGAACAGCAAAACACACAAGATGATGGACGGAATGTTGCACAATGGCAAAACATTCACCCCCAGTCATAGATCTGGGTGTAATCCATCGTTATTTTGCTCACCAAGCCACCCCAGTTCAGACAAGGCCATATGCAAATCAGCCTTAACCCTGTGCTTCATGGGAACAGTCCAGACCGAACTGCCAAGCCATGTCTTCCCTGGACCGGAATCAAGCATCCTAGGACCGGTTTCTGGCTATCAGCCGTCTTCAGCCAGGTTAGCTTGACTCCAGTGGCGTAGTGAGCACGGGACCCACGTCTGGGCAAAAGAAAATCAAACCACCTTTGGAAAGATTGGTTTGTGTTACAACTTTCAGTCCAAATATCAACAAATTTAGACAAATTGTGTTAAAAAATTGTCACCTGTTGGAAAACCTGGAATGCCCATTTCCGACAGCGCTCTTTGCCATGAAGAAAAACAGGAGCATTGGCCAGCAGATTGGGAGAGCTGACATTTTTCCATCACAAAGCAAACAAAATCTAAGGACACAATTGCTATTAAATCCAGTTGAGGGGCATCACAAATGCGGAACTTGTGCTGCAGGTGACTCCACAATAGAGGGGGTTGAGTACTCACATAAAAATATCAATTGGTCTCAGGCTGAATTCAGGAATTGCAAATCTAAGAACATTATTTATGCAATACTTTGCCCCTGTGAGAAATGATATATTGGCAAGACAAATCCGCAGATCAACCAGCGCATCACGCAACATCGTTCCAGGATTAAAAAGAAGAGGGTTACTGAACCAATGGTGCAACACTTCATGGATAACTTGCACAGTGAAAAAGACTTCAAGTGGACAGTCTTGTCAGGTCTGGATACAACCAAATGCCTGATTGACATCAACAACCCATTGCTACAAAAAGAAGCTCACCAAATTTTAAAGTTTAATATTACAATTACTGGTTTGAATGGGATGACAGAACTTTCAAGAGTATAGCTCAGAACTGCATGTCCCAAAATGCACCATCCCAGTCTTCACCAAATGGGACCTGAACGTCAATGTGATTGGTCCATAACATTTTCTCATGATTCATAGGGTAAAAATACAAGAAGTGTTCACACGGGGAATGCCTAACTGACAGTGAAGTTGCTGTGCATATTGGAGATAGAATATGGATGTGCTCAGACTTAAAAACAGTAAGTGCGCTTCATGTTAGAATCTAGCATGTTTATAATGTCATTGATAAGTTGATGACTTCAGCAATATGTCCCTCATTCGCTTTTAGAGATGCAATGATTACAGAAATAGACTCCTGCCTCTGAGCAACTCCAGAAAGTTTGAAAGGTACTTTTTGACCTTGTTTAGTCGAGTTGCCCAATGTTCATGTATTTAAATATACTAAAATAGATGCAATCATTTTAATATTTTGTAGAAATGTCCCCGGCATAAACTAAGAAGCGCACTGTAGTAATTTTCGTTAAGAGAGTCTGGTTACTTGCAAATCGGAGTCAGAGCAGCAGCTCTGTCTAAGAATCAGGCAACCAGGTACAGATATTTGAATTAAGCATATTGAAGGAGAGTAGTGTTTAGCTTTCATTTTCACTGATGCAGTGTTTGCATCATTCATTTATGTTTTTTAGACCATTAACATGAAGCCCTGATGAGAGTCCAAGTACCAGAGGACTGGGTCTTGAAACGCGTCAGCACTTTTTTTCAACACTGAGAAATTTGAATAAACTTGGTGTGACGTGAGGGATTTGTATTGAATTGTATGTCCCATATACACACTCTAAACACTTTCCCATGTTTGGCACATGTTTGGCCCCTAAAAACAAGATAGTGACAAGAGTATTCTTTTTTCTGATGTTATGATGCAAAAGTCCAACGTTTTTGTATATACATGTGTTTGTACATAAGTATTTCCATGCAATGTTTATTGTGAATCGTCATAAGTCTTTTTCATGTTGTGTATCTTATTTTGAAAAATGTGTGTTTTTTCACTTCTCATGCAACTAAAATCTTTTGGAAAATATAAACAATTGCAAAGAAAGGAATGGTTTGATAAAAATTCCATTCAAACAGAAAAGATAGTGTTCTGTTTGTTGCTCAAAAATAAGAAGAGCATGACGTCAAACTGAGCCAGGTTCTCCTTTTTGTATTCACTTTTAGAAAATTGGCATGTTTTTTCCCCAACCATTTGTGCCTTCTGCCGGTGTCCAGGGTCCCATGACTGTGAATGGCTATGCTGTTGGGGTTTGTTGCATTGATTATAGACAGTATCACAAAGGGAGCTTAAGTGTGGACATAATGAGCCATCCTCGCAGGATAACTGAGGAGATCCTTTTCTGAGCCCCACTTACACTTTAGAGGACTTTGCTTCATGCACACACAAAGGAACCTGATGTTAGGAATCGGGTTAGTCCCTTTTTAATGACCATGCCTTGACATCACATGACAGTGGCAAGGAGGATAAAAGCTGGTCCTACCTTTAGTTCGATGCTTGATATTGCCAGTGTTCGGATTCCTGTATCCTGGTTGTTAGCTGCTGATTGTTGCTGTGCAGAATCTTTTCTGCAGATACAATACCTTTTTTGCCTGGCTCTTGCTCACGGGCTCGTGAGAAGGGTTTGTTTTTTCCCCCTATTGGTTGGACCTTTTTCCCTTTCCCCGTTTTTTTTCCCTTTAATTTAGACAGTATTGGGTCCCCGGGTTTCCCTCCCCTTATCCCCGTTTTTCTTGTCCCAGCGCTTCGTCCTTGTTTCCGGGTGTTCGGGGGCTCCCGTTCACTCACAGCGTTGCAGGGAGGTTTTTTCCTCTCGTGGAAGATATTGAAGGAACGCTGAGTGTTCACGAAGCCTAGTGTTGTTTTAGCGCGTCTTCGCTGGAACTACTCTGCCTCGTTTTGTGCGGAAGTGACGTTTTGGGTCACTCCGCGAAGGCTTCGGTGCAGAACTCTGGGTTTGTTTGGTGCTTCCGAAGGGTTTCCCTCTGTCCCTGCCCCATCGGCCAACCTTACGAAAGCAAAGGGGTTTTTTCAGGCGGTGGCAAGTTCCATTGTAAGACCTTTTTCCCCTCGCTGTATTTTTTATTTGGACATTACTACAAGGCTCCCTCCACTTCCCTGCTATAGAGTGTGGTTGCAGATACCGGAGTACCACATTTCTTTTGTTTTTACTCCATACCTTTACGAAGCTGAGCCTGCGCTTCACACTGGTAAGAGGGGTTTTGTATGTTTTGCAAGGCTTGGTCATTGGGGGTTGGAATTTAATATTGCGAACTGTGATACATGCAGGGTTTGTTTTTCCCCATTGTACATAGGTGCAGAAGCGTAAAGGAAGGAGGGATCTGTGTCCTATTGTCACTAAGGGTGGAAGACTTGGTGTCTCCTCAACATTACCACCCTCTTTCCGGGTCCATTCGTGCACTCATAGAGCTTGTCCTGTGGGTGTCCAGTGGGCAGGTAAAGGGGACTGGTGCATGCTACGTTCCTGCAGTGCTTGGGCTGCTCGGAATCCAACACCTGACACCAAGCCAGGCCTGCAACCCTAGACGTTTTGGAGTCTTGGCAGGGGAAGGGGAAAAACTTTTCAGAACCAGATGTGTGGGTATGGAAGGGAGTCTCCCCACACTGCGGCTGGCACCAGGTTCAAATATTGGATATCCAGAGCGACTCAGAAGAACACTCTTCGACCTGTGTAAGCAACAGAAGAATAACTGCCCTGCTGCAGGAGGACTGTGCTGCTACTTGAAGGACTGCCTTGCTGTCTGGGAAGGAAGATTGGACCTGCTTGAATTTATTCCAGGCTGACCTGATTGATTACAAGGGTCGGTTGACTGCTCTCCTAAGTGAGCTACAAGGACACAACAAGCTTCAGAGGCCTCCCTGCAACTGCCTTCCTGCCCTGCTACAAGTGGACCTGCATGGACCTGCATGGGCCTTCAACTGGACCTGCCTGAGCTGTGATCACCTCTGCTGGAGTGAATCCCATATTCCAAGGTTCTGGACCCTTCGCTGGTATCAGAGGGTACTCCTCACAAAGAAAAAATTGAAAATCCTGAAGTCTGGGCTCCTCAAGACCTCAAACGGGCTTGTTTGCTTCAAGGCTCTGATGTCTACACTGACCGCCAACGTGAAGCTCTGCTGAGATCTGCTTTTCACATCAACAGTGACCACAAGTGATGACCACCCATGCAAGACCTATAACATGCACTTCATGCTACTGTAACGGCAACCTGCAAAATCCACCATGCGAAGCTACAGCAATGACAGTCTGTGGCTGACAGGTTGTTCATGGCAAAGCAACAACAGTCTTTTACACCTGACCTGCTCTTCGCACTACAGTGATGACTATCCCCGATGCTCAGTGTATTGTTGCTTACAGCCGCTGGAGAAGAGAACACGCTCCTTCTCATCTGCATCTCAATTTGCCTCTGGAGGAGGAGAAAACACCAAATTCTCGTAGAAGGATGAAAGAGACGACTGGCAGGCTTCGCTGGATGTTGAGTTAAGAACCATGCTCGTCGCCAAATTAATGTGGTGTCTATCACATTAATAAATAATAAGTTAACACCTAGTAAAGGTTAGGTTTGGTTTACGCACCTCAGCCATCGACAGCAGTACTCTCACTGACAACTTAAGCACTCAGCATAGGGAGATTCCACACAGAAATCTTGACACGGTTTCATGCAGAACCAGGCATTATGTCACACTCAGTCTCCTTGCAGCCTTCTCCACTGTTAATGGAACTCTTCCCACTAGAACATTAAGGTAACTTTTCAGTCAGACTAACCTGGTCCCTGTATCCGAATCGTGCTCCATTGCAGTCGACCTGAATTTCCCCCAGTCTAGCACGACCAGATGAAAGTGAATAGCGCTTTTTTCTTTTACGTGCTATTTTCATTTCAAACTTTAAAACTGAATATCTTCTGTTCTACTGTTCGGATTTTTGTCATTCTGGTATCATATTATTTATTGAAATTTACTCTGTTTTTCTAAACTAGTTTGGGCTGTTTTCTTGAGGTGTGTTCTCACTTGATAACTGTTTTTGTGCTGGATAAATACTTCACACATTGCTTCTTCATTAAGGCTGACTGTTTTATGCCAAGCTACCAGAGGATTAAGAACAGGTCAATTTAGTGACATTCGTGGTTCACCCTGACAAAGACCATGGTTGCTGCCTTAGTGGGATTTCCACCACCATTAATTAGTAACACAATTTGCTACAATAACTGAGTTAAACAATATTTTTTTTAAATGAAATAAGATAGGATGTTACCTCAGATTCACATATAAAACGTGCACATTTTACTAACGTGGAAAAAAATGCATCGCTTTTATTTTTAGGTCTGCCAATAAACAGCTTTACTTGTTGCCGAGCTCATAGCTTTAGACATAAAATCAAAAAATACAGAGGCTGGGATTTGGGTCAGCCCACTTCAAGCATTGGCTTGTTTGATAGAGCCTCATCAGTCACCACTTATTACAAGTGATTTCACATATTCAATCAGGCAACTGTAATATTGTTTGTTCACATATGAAAAGAAGTCTGTCGCTTTATCACACCTCACTTTCACCTGCCTTTCAGCTGTGCTTCACATGTAGCTGGCACTTCATTCAATGCAAGCAGAATCTCTGCCACTGCACCCTAACCACATCTTTTCAAAGAGTCATTACTTCATGATCAGTGTGTGCAATTACCGTGTAACTAGCCTTTCATGCTCTGTGCTCATCTGCGGCTTCCACTTTTGCCATGGAAAGGAATAGCTCATAATTGAAAATGAAACTTCTAAGCAAAGAAATAGATCTTCAAGGCACAGAATAAAGACCATTTCAAGTGCCAGCGACTGATTAAACATGTACACATGAGGGTGTTTTCACCTATTTCGTCAAGAATACACAAGAGGTGAACGCCAAGCGGCAATAATATCATCATTAGAACCCTGCATTAGCATATTAAGCCCATGAAAAGGAAGAAAAAATTTGCAATGATAATAATGAGTATGTAAATAAATATTTATATATATATTCACTTAAAAAACCATAGGTTTCAGGCCTTATATAGTTAGGAATTAGCATTTAAAAAAGTATTGAAATTGCTCCTATATAGTTAGTTGTACTAACTATATTACGCGCACCCGCAATCCACTGCTGATGATGTCACATATTACATCATTCATGACATGGTCAGTGACATCACTGATGACATCACTGATGACATCTCATTTTACATCACTGATGACATCACTGATTTACAGTCAGGTAAAGTCAAATATATAAATCTTTCAGTGTCTATTCTAGTAGTACTTGATGAACTACAATTGTGGCAGTTATGCTGCCATTGATAAGAAAGGCTGAAAAGATTATTTATATCTACATCTTCATCTTCCAAAACACCAAACATATACATTAAAAATTCCTGACAATCCTGCTGAATGTTCTGTGAAAATTTATCTTGACCAGAACACATATCTAAAATATTTCGAATTTCTGTTACACTTTCTATTTTTGCTCTATCACTGCTACATTTCTCAAACACAGAATTCAATAAACCACACAATCTTTGATCCCGATTTTCAACAATCTGTTCTTGTAAAATGTTAAGAAAAAAAAACATTAACCACTACATTAGCATAGCAGTTAACACCAGAACTATTTTCAAACTGAAATCCAACAACATTTTCTTCACAATTCTTTTTCTTCCTGTTTTCAATTACAGTTTTGTCTACTTTTTGTCTTTTTGCTACTACCTCACTGCAATTACTCTCATTTCTTCTTTTTCGGCCTACCATACGTTTTTCAAACAGAGGATATTGAGGCAAATGTGGAGCATATTCTCTTCTTAACCTATTGTATTCTTTAACACAATCTAGATCTGCACAAATTTTGTCTCATCACACTCAATCAAGTACAATCCTGATAAAGTTCTGACTCGGGATAATGCCACATATGCCATACCCTCTTTAAACACAGATTTTCCAATGTTCACTAAAGCATTATCTACACTTAAACCTTGAGATTTATGAATTGTTACTGCATATGCCAAACAAACAGGAAACTGTTTTCGGCGAACATATAAGTCTTTTACAAGTAAAAATCTAGCAGAACAACGACTGATTTGTTGTACTTGCTCAATGCCATCAAATTTTATTTTTAAAAATTCAATTCCATCTCTATTTCTATAATTCACAAAATCAACAACATAACCCATTGCTCCATTTACCAGACCTCTTTCAACATTTAAATTCCTTCTCAAAATGATACGACAATTTAAACAGACATTCAGAGTCTTTTCAAAACCAGCTGTTTTAGAAATACTTTTCTCTAATGAATCCAATTTAGTTTTCAAATTTTCAGACAAAACAATTGTTGCACCCATATGCTCTATTTAATCTATTGCTTCCAGTTTCACAATCTCTTCATTTTCTAACTCTAACATTTTGTTGTTGAAGATGGAACATTCTTGCAGAGTTGGCATCAAACATATCCCAGATTTCTTCTCAGTCATTTTTTAAAAAATATTCTCTGGAAGAATGTTTTCATTTGGATACAAATTTGAAATTAATCGACCATGTAAAGCTTCTTTCCCAAGCTCGCTTACTTTTCCAATTCTTACATCTTGTAGAATATTTTTATAATCTTCATCCTTTGCCTGTCGCATATTTTGAAGCAGTTCAGCATATTTAAAATTTAACCATATATTAACGTTTCCAATGCTTCCAAGGGACTTCCTAGTATCTTCATGCGTGAGCATTTTAAACACTGGTTGTCCTTTTACTGGAGTCAACTGCAATAGATCTCCAAAAACAATAATGTGTTTTCCTCCAAATAACACATCATACTCTGTTCTAAGAATTTCTTGCATTCTCAAATGCACAAAAGCAAGCATTAGATTTGAGACCATGCTTACTTCATCAATAATAAGAAGTTTCATTTTCTTCAAGACTCTTGAAACTTCAGAACACGCATCTCCAGATAACTTGTTGTAATGCAATTTATTTTCATGCTCAACTGGCAGCATCAGTAAACGATGTAGAGTAATCCCTTTAATGTTATGTGCTGCCAGACCAGTTGGAGCAGTTACAACACAAGCCTGCGGTGAATCAGTCCTTTTCTGCAGATAACTTGCAATGGCTTTAATTAGAAAACTTTTTCCTGTCCCCGCTTCTCCACTTACGTACAGTCGGACAGGGTCAAATGATGTACATGAGCACTCTTTTTTCTCATGTCTGAATCCATGTTCAATCTGCTCTGTGACTTCATCATATATCTTTTTCTGCTCAACGTTTAGTTGCTTTACCAAATCTTCTAAGTTAACTCCATCCTCTTGAGCTTGTTCCATAGCTCTTTCCACCTCATCAATGGCAGTGGCAGCTTCATTTTGGATAATTGGTCCTCCTAGTGGATCCTGACTCAATGAAGTAGAACTCTGACTGTCTTGAGAACTGTCTCGAGCTATCTCTTCAGCAATTGTGGTTTCTTGTTCTATTTCTTCGTTCAACATTTGCAGATAATTTAGAAAAATAGGACATTCTATGGTATCCTTACTTGCATTAAAAGAGTCTTCATAACAGAGAAAATCTCCAAGTAGTTCCTCTTCTGTACGCCATGGCTTAAAGAGTTGCAAAAGAGTTAAATAGTAAAATTCTCTTTTGTCTGGAGCTTCACAACTCAATTTTCGATGATTAATCAAATGGCCTTTTTTCTGCTTCACTAGACATCCTTCATAGCCAATGACTGCATATTTTCCATTATTGATATCTTCTGTGATGTTCCTCTTATAACTGTAGTTTTGCAGAACTTCATACAAACAAGTGTTCTCAAGGTGAGTACTTCTATTTGGATAGTATGTATCCAACATATTTGTCTTCAAAATATCTGTACTGTTTGGTTCTTTCTCCGCCAAATATTCAATTTCTTGTACAGATTTCAAAACTCGGTTTCGTGTTGCAGCAAGACCTAGACTCACCCAAATGATTGTTCTTGATTTGGCATAGAGACTTGCTGATGATAACCGATCAGAACATTCATATGCTCCAATATTTCGATGCAACAAAATCTTCAGACTGAAACTGTATAATTTCTTGCTTAGACTCTTTTCATGTGAAATGTCCTCCCACATTTCCTTCAGTTCTGTCTTTTATTTTTTGGTAATGTAAGATGTCACATATCAAGCCACAGCAATAAAATTGTCAGCAATGAAATGAATATCCATGTTAGCATTCCACATGGACAAAATCACTGGGTTGTAATCGTTGATGTACTTAGATTCTTCATTTTTTTTCAAATTGTATGTATTTTTGGGAGATTTCCTCGTCACAGTATGTCGTAGAGATGACATCAAATTATTTACTCTTCCCTTAGAAATCACTGGTCGTGGAAATGCAAAACGACATTTCGTGTAGTACTTTTCCTTGTTTTTAAATGTTCGACGACAGTACTTTCCACAACGATGAGATTGAAAACGTAAAACTTGTTGCCTTAAACTGTTTTCTTCAGTAGATTTTGGAACAGCACATGTTGAATACTCTTCAATGAAACTCATCACTGTTTCATCCAAATCTGATCCAAATTTGGGTGCATCTTTAATCCATAACAACATATGTATATGAGGAGCACCTCTCGCTTGATATTCCTTTCTCCAAAAGAAATCCAAAACCTCTCCAAGGGGAGGATTTTTTTTGTTGGTAATAAAAGACATCATAGCTTCAAATCTATGATTAAAATATCTGCAAACATTTACTGGATCCAAAGAACACAGTTCTCCAGGTGTTTTCAATTCTATATTTTGTATGTTTCCATTTGCCTCTCGTAGAAATTCAAGTAAGTCGTCCCATGCATACTCAGCACAGCTAAGAGTGAGGAACCATGTAGGAGTTCCTAAGTTTCTTAGCATACATTTCAATTCTCCATGACGACGGAACCAATACTCATTGGTTCCACGCTGACATGCCATGAGATTGATTAGCTGAGATTCCAAAATACTATCTTGCAGATTAACTTTCTCCATAAAGTCCCTTGCAGAAACATTTTGCAGATGAGCTCCACTTTTCAGTATATGATTAACTGCATAAGAAAGCCCAGACAAATCACTTTCAAACAGTAAATGAAACAAATACGTAATGCATTGACGAAACCTTGGATCTTCAGCATATAATCTTAAAATACGGGAATTCAGCTGCAGGAATTTGAACTGGTCGATCATCATATCGTCCACCACGACCTGTTGGAAATAATTGTGGAAAACAACGAGCTTCCAAACTTTCTTCCCATACACTAATAGGACTTCCTTTTGCTGCTTTCATTTGAAACAAGTCAATTGCATTCCCCATTACTTCTTTGGAATGCAAAGGATGAACAGTATAATGTTCATATATTTCTTCACTTCTAGACACATCAACTTTTTCAATTTGACCAACTGAACAATCACTGTCTTCTTCTGTAGCTGTTTCCTCTGCTCCAACACTTACATCTTTGTAGTACTCATTGTTTTTTATCAAATACAATGTTGCCTTTTTGACTTTCCTAACATCCACTAAATCTTGCCAGATTTTCTTACTCTTTGTCGGAACCCCATTGTAACGGGGGTGAGGTCGGAAGGCGTACCCCGGGGGAATGGTGGTATCCGTGCCCCGCTGACCCTGAACCTCCTCCTTCGTTACAGACTGACCCCTGGAGGAACGATCAGTTCAACAGCAGAGTGGACGGCGATCACAGCGGCCCCTTTAACTGGGCGTTCGATTCCGAGAAGGAGGACCCGCCCACTGTGGACGTCAGCACTACCGGAATGATCAAAGGCCAGGATGCCCCTCTCTCTTTGGGCTCTTGCATGTCAACGGAGCTGGTCGGAGTCCCGCTAGAGCGTCGCCAAATACCATCAAGAAACTGACGAAACAACAACCACGGATCCCAGCGCTTTTCCCCGAGACCGCCTGACCCAGAGGAGGAGAAAGACATTTGTGTATAAAAGCACCTTAAAAATAAAACCCTCTTTGCCCGCAACACCTGGTGTCAAGGTCGTCCCTGTAACCCCGCCTACACCCATTAACTAGAATAACCAGAGGATCCTCTTCTACTCTTTCTACACCAATTGTATCAATATTTTTCTTTACATCTAGAGGCAAATAAACAACTCTTCCCTTTAATCCTCTTTGTAAATCTGTAAGAGGTAATTTCCCTATTTTAGGCTCCATGCGAACAATAGCTTGAAAAGGATGGACACATTGAATCAAATTTGATTCATAAGTATTTAAATCCATCAATTCAGAAGGAATATCTATCAACTGAAGATTATTATGAACTGCTCTAGCAGGCATTCTATTTTCATTTAATTTTTTCAAACAATAATTACAAATACGCTGATCAAAACTCAAATCAAAAGAATTCTCCACCAACAAATAACCTACAAAATCCTTCCATTCACTATTATTTTCCAATTCACATTTTGCATATAAATCAACTAACCTAGTCTGAATTTTATAATGAGTCCGTCGACAACACACACAAGTTAAATTAGGCCTTTCACTTGATTTCACCTTAAACTTGGTAATTTCCTCGTCAAACTTCTCTGTACTTGAAATCTGTCCATTATCTTCCACATTACCATCCACTACTATATCCATTTCTACACTGTCCTCTTTGTTCCCAAAATAACAAAACTCAATTTCTTCACAAATAGTCTTCACATCCACTTCAGATCCATGCAAAAGAGCACTGTTTAACTGTTTAGGCTTAAGTGCTGGACTTTTTTCATAATACAACTTTCTCACTAACTTCCTCACCTTATTATGATGCACTGCTAACATCCTAAAATGATGAAAAACACTCTGACATACTTTTCTAGAAAGACAAGCTAGTGAATGCCCATGCAAACCTGTGCTTTCTCTCACTCTGCAAGGATCTAACTCTTGCAAGATCTTCATTTTTTGTTTGAGACTTTTCTTATGTACGTAAGAAATTTCGAAGCAAATCGATTGAATCCTGTCGCAAACTACAAACACTACTACACTTCCATGTGTACACTGGACCCTTAGTACATCTCCCTAAAACTTCATCAGCTAACACCTCTTCTGCATCTCTAGACACAAGTTTCTCTTTTTCCATCACACAACCATCTTTCACCTCATATGCTCGACCACTGGTGTCAACTGCATGCACCAAATCATTTTCCTGAAAGTAACTCTCCTCATTGAAAAATGGCTCAGAACTTGAACTATGCATCCATTCACCAGAAAATACTTCACAAAAATTACTCCGATTAATAATTCTTTTCCGTCTACTGTTCGATTTGAAAACATCAATTGCCCTATTAAGTATCCTAATTCTATTGATTTCTAAAATAAATACTTTTTTCTTAACTTCAAAAGCCTGATCAACAATCTTCTCTACACTTTTCTTTTTCTTGTAAAAAGCAGTTCTCAGTTTACCTTTCTTATCATTTTTTAGCAAATTTAAAACTACCCTATTGCGAAACATTCGCCTACGAATGTCCCTAAATTGATTTACCCTTCTATTGTTATCCATTCTCTTCTCTCCTGCTCCAATCGAGACATTTTTTGTGGGCCTCTCCTTCCTTTTTAGATTTGCTGTCTCCTTCTGAATATTCACATTAGCAATATCATTTCTTTTTGTACGACATATGTTGCGAAGAAAAGACGATTTTGGGTGCAAATGAATGGTATTTTCATTTGGCCCTTATTTATGATTGCCTTGTGCAACCTGTGCATCACTTTATACATGAGAAATAAGTGACGCTCTTGTGGCGCAAGGCCTTCATAAATAAGGCCCTGAGTTTGTTGGCTGTTGATTTGTTTTCACTTTTGAAACATCACTGTTGAATAACATTTAAAAAAACACTGCCCAGAACCTATGTACAAGCACTGAATTTCACTTTTGAAATCTCACTATTTCCCAAAATACAAATCCTCCACCTTGCAAATGTTGATAGCAAGCATTATCAAAAAGCAGAACACAAACCAAGAGCAAAGAAGCTCAAGGCCTTATTTATAAAGGCCTTGCGCCAGAAGAACGTTGTTTATTTCCCATGTTAAAAGTGACATACTGACCCCACAAGACAATCATAAATACCAGCCAAATATAAATGTCATTGATTTGTCCCCAAAATTGTTTTTTGATTAACATTTAAAAAACACGGCGCAGAACCTATGTACAAGCACAGAATTTCAGTTTTGAAACATCACTGTTTCCCAAAATACAAATCCTCTACCTTGCAAATGTTGATATCAAGCATTATCAAAAAGCAGAACACAAACCAAGAGCAAACAAACTCAAAGCCTTATTTATGAAGACCTTGCACCAGAAGAGCGTCACTTTATTCCCATGTATAAAGTGATACACCGGTTGCACAAGGCAATCATAAATAAGGGCCACATGAAAATGCCATTCATTTGCACCCAAAATCGTTTTTTGAATAACATTTTAGAAACACTGCGCAGAACCTATGTACAAGCACAGAAATTCACTTTTGAAACGTCACTGTTTCCCAAAATACAAATCCTCTATCTTGCAAATGTTGATATCAAGCATTATCAAAAAGTCAAAAACAAATCAACAGCCAACAAACTCAGGGCCTTATTTATGAAGGCCTTGCGCCACAAGAGCGTCACTTATTTCCCATGTATAAAGTGATGCACAGGTTGCACAAGGCAATCATAAATAAGGGCCAAATGAAAATATCATTCATTTGCACCCAAAATCGTTTTCTGAATAACATTTAAAAAACACTGCCCAGAACCTATGTATAAGCACTCAATATCACTTTTGAAACGTCACTGTTTCCCAAAATACAAATCCTCTACCTTGCAAATGTTGATATCAAGCATTATCAAATAGCAGAGCAAAACCCAAGAGCAAAGAAACTCGGGGCCTTATTTATGAAGGCCTTGTGCCACTAGTGTGTCACTTTCTTCCCATGTTAAAAGTGACATACTGGCGCCACAAGACAATCATAAATAACAGCCAAATATAAATTCCATTGATTTGCCCCCAAAATCGTTTTTTGGTTAACATTTAAAAAACACAGGGCAGAACCTATATACAAGCACAGAATTTCACTTTTGAAACATCACTGTTTCCCAAAATACAAATCCTCTACCTTGCAAATGTTGATATGAAGCATTATTAAAAAGCAGAACACAAACCAAGAGCAAAGAAACTCAAAGCCTTATTTATGAAGACCTTGCGCCAAAAGAGCATCACTTATTTCCCATGTATAAAGTGATGCACCGGCTGCACAAGGCAATCATAAATAAGGGCCAAATGAAAATACCAATGAATTGCACCCAAAATCGTTTTTTGAATAACATTTAAGAAACACTGCGCAGAACCTATGTACAAACACAGAATTTCACTTTTGAAACATCACTGTTTCCCAAAATACAAATCCGCTACCTTGCAAATGTTGATAGCAAGCATTATGAAATAGCAGAGCACAAACCAAGAGCAAAGAAACTCAGGGCCTTATTTATGAAGACCTTGCACCAGAAGAACGTCATTTATTTCCCATGTTAAAAGTGACATACTGACGCCACAAGACAATCATAAATAACAGCCAAATATAAATTCCATTGATTTGCCCCCAAAATCGTTTTTTGGTTAACATTTAAACATTTTTTGGTTAACATTTAAAACTGAAGAAGATGGCCGCCGGGTGGGAGCTCCTGATCAGAGCTTCGAGTGCGAGGGGTTCCAATTCTGGATTTAATCCCCGTTAGCACCCGCATCTTCGAGGATTCAACAACGAGTAACTGGAACAAGTAACTGGATGCAAAGCTATTTTTAATACCTGGTTTGACGACGGCTGCTGCCCAGGCGCTGGACATCGCACGAGCTGCCTTGAGATCGGCTGCTGAGCGGACGGCTGCTGCTCTGGCGCTGGACGTTGGAGGTGCTGGAGTTCGAGATCGCCCTAAGGTCGAGGGAAGGCGCCCGTTCTGCACCGGACCACTGAGGAGCTGCGCACCGCTGGACATCGTTGATGAAACGTGCTGAGGACCCCCGACCTACTGGAGACTGAGACCCGCAGGGGAGGACCGAGCAGTTCACGTCATCCTCCCCGGACCCTGGGCTCCCCGCTGGCCAGTTTGCGCAGCTCGTTTGCGGATGTCTGCTGCCTGGAGCCAGCTGTGGGCAACTGTATGCCTGGCGAGGTCGTGGTTAACTGTGGGACGTCGCTGGAGTAGACCATTGCTGGCTCCTGGAGAGCGGTGGGCACTTCACTGCGGAGGTGTCCTGCCTGCCTGTGACTGCTGCCGGGACCCGTCCGGGAGCTGTGTGCCCTGTCCCGTCCGACTGGCTGTGCGCTCCGGGACTGGTTCCTGCGCTTCACGGCGGCACCGGAGGGGGTGGGTACCTGACAGTAGTGAGGCGGAGGAGCTGGAAGACGGGGCGGACTGGCCGAGCGCGGGCGAGCAAGGGCTTCCTCGCCCGTTTGGGCGCTGCGCCTGCCTGGTTGATCGCTACGTCCAAGTCCCACGCATCACACACCGGGAGCTGTGTGCCCTGTCCTGACCGCGGAGCGCGGTGTCTTGCGGGATGGTCCCAGCAAATAACAAAGATACCGCTGGTTATTGTCACCCTGCAGCCAAGGGGAGCCCGGCTTCACCCCCCACCCGTCCCACCCCACCCCTCGAGATACTGTGAAGCTCCGAGCGGGGAGGCAAAGGTGTGGCATAGCAGACAGCGGGCTGAACAAGCTTAGGAGTGTGAGAGCGACCCTACAGACGCGGAGTCTCAGGAGAGAACAGCAGTGCTACTAGTTGCCCCCACGCCCCCCCCTGCTGCCACCGGGATCTAACAAGAGCAGAGTTGCAGCCTTTTCCTAGAGTGTTACGAACGGCCGCCTGATTCCTCACAAGGTCTGTCTACAAAGCGTCTAAAGAACTACTGCTGTCCAAATACTTCTATTTTTCACCGGCCAGACATTATCGACATTGTCTCCACTGCCTAAAATGGCGGGGGCCATAGCAGGAGCAATAAATTCACCACCACCCCAGATGTCTGCAAAGCTGCATTCCAACTAGATCAAGGGTCGCACAAATGGAGATAAGTCTCTCTCCTCCCTACCAAGCAGCAACCAGGAAGCACCAACATAGAAGCTGGACTAACTCGTCCTGCCCTCAACAGAAAAGGAAGCTGATCTCTCCAAACAAGACAACAACAGACAAAGGACTAAAAAACCCTGACTTATCTACTCTCTTGTGGCAGACATCTTGACCAGCCCAGAAACTTCAGAAACTTCAAACTTCAAAGAGGTATTTTTTATCACCCCACATCACATATGTTAATTAACCCCAGATCACATATGTTAAATCTACCCTGTTCAAAATTGGCTGGGGGCATAAAACGGGAGCAGTTTCTCCTTAAAGTGACCCTACCCTAAGAACTGGTCTCCTTTAGACTAATCTCCTCTTATAGGCAGCGCACTTTATACATCCCTGTATTTACAACTAGGGTGATAGAGTGTCCTTATTGTAGTACTGTACTCCCTCCTGTAACCTGGTTATTTCTTAATGGGCACCAAACTCACTTTACAACGATCGCTACCTCATATATTTCTGGCGCATTAACCTGATGTTAACACCTAAATCTTTTGCCTGCATTTCATCAGCATTACCAGTGCAGAAAGTGAAGCTGTCCCTCTAAGGCACATGACCAACAACAGAGAAAGGACTACTACCCATTATGCTATCCCCGGTGGCCATCTTGGACTAATCCTCCACTGGGGCAGCCATCTTAGACTAGTCATCCACACCCACCGCCCATACCCAAGACCACTTAGGCTATTGTCCCTCAACCTCACAAACCCCACAAACTCTCGCACGTACACCCCCTCCCTTTTCTTTCGTCAGCCTACGCCTCCGCCACCATGGAACGCACAGGCGAGCACACTTACAAAATTAACTACCCACCAGGGCTCTCCAAAAAAAACGCCAAACGTTACAAACACAACTTCCTGAAGGCTCACCCTGAAACACCATGTGTGGACACCTACTTCTCACAGATCAATGGAGCCACGAGCACTGATATCATCTTCCACACTCTGCGTAGAGCACAGTGGAGGAAAGCACTTCTCTCCATTCTCACTAGCTCCACCACCAGAAAAACCGCTCACAGCCTGACGGTCTCTATCACGCCATCCCAAGTTTTCGCCGGCAGAGCCACCATTACCATCTACAACAACGGGATCATTCTATTCCAAGCCACAGATAGAAATCTCGACCGACTCGACCACCTTTTCCCTACCTTCCTAGATCACATTACCAAAATGCGGTCCCCCACCTCGCACACACCAAGATGCACCACACCCCCCAACTCCATGCCCCAACATAACCCACCCTGCCCATCTCACCGGTGGAAGGACACACCCCCTACCCACCCCCAATATAGCACACCCTGCCCATCCCTCCAGCGGAATGACACACACCCCACCCATTCCCCCAGTGCTATAGTTAGTCAAACACCCAAGGTAACACCTCCACACCCCTCACCCACTGACGGTAATCGTCCCCCTTCCCTCATCACACACAACACCACCGTCCCTTCCACCCACTCCACACCACCCCATTCCACTCCACTCCACTCCACTCCACACCCCACACTCATTGTCGAAGATCACTCCACCCACTCCACTCCACCCCATTCCACTCCACTCCACTCCACTCCACTCCACTCCACTCCACTCCACACCCCGCACTCATTGACGAAGATCGTCCCCCTTCCCACATCACACATACCCCCACCCTCCCTTCCACCCACTCCACACCTCCTGCGAGCCTCGCGGTACCCACAACGGACCGGAGCATATCTCCCCTCCTACGGGGCAGTTGTCTCTCTCACACTATCCCCCCCCATTCTCACTCCTCACTTCCCCACCCCCCCAACCAGACACACAGAGCTCACCACCCCTGGCTCCTCAACATCCCCCCCTCTCTACCCCCCCATTCTCAGCCCCCACTACCTTCCTGACACCCCTATTGTCTTCAGTCCTCACTCATCCCACAACTCTCCGGCGTCGCCCCCCAACGACGTCCCCGCCCTTACGTCCCAGCCGACCCCTCCCTCACCCACACCCCTCGCCCACACTCTCTCTCACCTATCGAATACCACCCCACTCCCTATTACCGCAGAACACTCCACTGACACTTGCACACCCCACCCCCCTGTCCCCAGCTCGCATTCCAGCTCCCTATTCAACAACCCGCATACAGCCCTCATCTCCAACGCTAGCCCCAACTCACAGCTCGACCTGATCTTAACAACGCTACTACAAGTCAAAGACGAGCTCCACACCATCAAAGAACATCTCCACACACACCCCAGACAACACCGACCTACAACCAACACCTCCGTATCCAACAAAGGCCAGACCCTCCGCACAGGCCCTCGCTCTCAGCCCGCTCCAGGGGTGAAACGGGTGGGCTCACACTCTCCGCGTTGGCCCACTATCCCCAACCGCAACAACATACACCGCCCCCGTCGTGCCCTTAACTCCCTGACGGTTCATGACTTAGACACCCTCCTCCGCTCATTTGGCCCTGGCCCGGTAAAGCGCACATCACCCTCACAACTTCCCATACCCACAATTCTCTCAAATCCCATTAGGCACCCAACTCTAAGCAGCAGATGCTCCATCCCCAACAATCTCAGAAAAATACCCCTCACGCTAGAACACTCGACCATCCCTCTCACCCCCAGACTCAAATGCATCCTACTCAACTGCAGATCGGCCCAGAGGCACTCCTCCAACATTGCAGATCTCGTCACATCAATGGATCTTGACCTAGCCATTGTGACTGAAACATGGTTAACTGAAGCCTCCACACCTATCATGGACATATTAGTCCCCCCCAATTACCACATCATTAGACTTGACAGGACCGGCAAGACGGGCGGGGGAATCGCATGCATTTTCAGGAGCAACCTTTCCGTTGCTAAATTAACTTCCCCCTCCCTCACGTCTTGCGAACTCATCTGTCTTGATATCTCCAGCGAGGGCAAACCAGTATGTGCTCTACATCTCATCTATCACCCGCCTAAGGACAACCTCATCTTCACCAAACAACTCATGGACACGATCTCATCCAACGCTGGTCGGCAGATCCCGCAAATCTACCTGGGTGACTTCAATCTCCACTGGAACGATCAGAAAGACGCAGTGGTAAATAGTCTCAAATCTTTCCTTGACGCGTCTAACCTCACCCAAATATGCAACAGCCCAACACACAACAAAGGCTCCATACTTGATCTCATCATCGCCAACGAAGACTCCACCCAATTAGGGGCAATCCTACCTTGTGATTGGTCAGACCACCACATTATCACCTTCTTCATCAATGAAAAGGTTAAACCTGTCTCGGCTCAACCCACCAAATCTAAGATCTGGAAAAGGGACATGAAGAACCTTAACCCCAACTCCCTGCCTCCCCACCTCACCAATAGCCTCCTTCCCCCTCCGGGCACCTTTGATGTTCAATCACTGACTGACCACTACCTCGACTCTATGAATTCAATAATCAATGAAGCCGCCCCACTGCAACTAAAGAGAGTTTCCACCAAGATCTCGAACCTTTGGTATGATGGCAGACTCAACGAAGACAGGCGTGCTATGCGTATGGCAGAACGCACATGGAGATCTGTCCCCTCATCACAGCATCGCAAAATACTTAAGAGCAAGAGAAATGCCTACTTTAGGAAAATAAAGCGCGCTAAATCTGATTTCTTCAGCCTTCAGCTGGACCAAGCAAAAAACAGACCAAGAAAGCTGTTCGAACTAGTCAAAACTCAAACCAAGACGCAACTCCTACTATCAAACGTCACAACAAACAACATCCCACACTGTGAAGACTTTTCTGCTTTCTTTAAGCTAAAGACCGACAACATAAGGAGTGACCTCCTTAATGATGTAAGTCGATACCCGAGCATCACCAAAATGCCCGACACCCAACCTAAAAATAACGCTTCCTGGTCGTCTTTCGACACCTACTCTGAAGAAGCAATACACAAACTGCTCGGCACCTTGAAGCCTTCTAATCACCTCACAGACCCACTACCTGCCAATGCTGTTAGAGACTTCATCCGCGCTCTTCTCCCACTCTGGACTAAAATCATTAACAGCTCCCTTCAGCAAGGTCTCATTCCAGACTCCCTCAAAGTGGGGCAAGTCACGCCCATACTCAAGAAACCTACAGCTGATCCGGCTGACTTAAACAACTACCGCCCTATCACCAATATCCCCACTCTGGCCAAGCTGTTGGAAAAATGTGTGCAACTCCAACTAACAAAACACATTGACCAGTTCGAACTCCTCGACCCTCATCAACCAGGCTTCCGAGCGAAACACAGCACGGAACCGGCCATGACACACATAATTGATGACGCCCTCCAAATCCTGGATCGCAACGACTCATGCCTCCTCATTCTCCTGGACCTCTCCTCAGCATTCGACATGGTCAAACATGAGAACCTATTAGAGCTCCTGAATACTAGAATGGGCTTATCCGGGACTGTACTCAAATGGTTCACTTCCTTCCTACACAACCGATCCCAGAAGTTCAAGATCAACAACGTGCTGTCCTCTCCAGTGCCAGTAGATTTAGGCGTCCCACAAGGATCTTCCCTCTCACCCACGCTGTTCAACCTCATCATGGAACCACTCGCTACCATGCTCCAGGCATCCAATGTACACTTCCACATGTATGCCGATGACACTCAACTTTACCTAAAGGTACAATCCCCGGAAGATATCAAACTTCTGAACTGCACACTTAGGAACACCCAATCTTGGTTGGCCAGCAATCACCTCAAACTAAATGCATTGAAAACTGAGTTCCTCCTGATATCACCCCCTGCTAAAATTACCACCACCCAAATATGGCTCAATCACCTAACAGCATTCAATGTCCATCCCACCGTCGTGGACTCTGCGAAATCCTTAGGCATCACACTTGACGCAAAGCTCAATATGCAACAGCACATTAGCAAAGCAACGAAAGGAGCTAACTTTCAAATCAACACTTTGAGGAAACTCAAACCCTTCTTCCCAGCCAAGGACTTCCAAACTGCTGTACAAGCACTTGTCATCCCCCGCATAGACTATGGAATTGTGGCCCTCAGCGGTCTCCCTCAAGCAACTACAGCACCCCTAAGAGCCTCCCTAAATGCTGCCGCGAGACTCATTACGGGCTCAAGGAAACACTCTCATATAACCCCTGACCTGAAATCCCTGAAATGGCTTCCCCTCGAAGCCAGAATACAATTGAAAATTGCGGTTATGACACACTCAGCCATACACCACAAGGCTCCCACCTACCTCACTCAAAAGTTGACTATATCAGGAGGTTCGAGATCCAATAGAAGTACAAAAAGTCTGCTCCTGAAACCTCGCAGATTCCGTAAGGAAAAAACCTACAAACGCTCCTTCTCAGGAATGGCACCCAGGATCTGGAATGCACTCCCTCCTGAAACGAGGATTATCTCCTCCACTGTACTCTTCAAGAAAGAAGTGAAAGCCATCCTTATAGCCAAGTTCACCTGATCCTTACTGTTGCTGCTCAGAGACTTTGCACCGTTCTTGTAACGTTGGATACTTAATGTTCCAATAACTTTATGTTCATGACCTACTGACCTCTTTTGCAGTTGGATCAAAGACTATGCACTGTCCTATAGTATTGTCTTTTGAGGGTTTACTGGTATCCACTGATCTCTATGGCAGCTGGATCAAAGTCTTTGCACCGCCCTATCATAATGTCATAATGTCTATCTGAATGTTTATTGTTATCTCTAGAACTGTATTGTAGCTAGCTCAGACTCAGCACCGTCTTATATTTTTGTCTATCTGAGTGTTCTCTGCTATTTAATGATCTCTATTTTAGTTAGATCAAAGACTCTGCACCACCTTATTTTAGTGTTTACCTGTATCTTATTAGCACATGACTGTTATCCTATTATGCTACCGTTCACTATACTGTACCCATTTATTATGTCTACTCACCCTCCTGTTTGCCCACTCCCCCCCCCCCTGTGAAGCGCTCTGATATCTGTTAAGATCTTGTTTGCGCTATATAAAACTTTGAATAAATAAATAAATAAATAAATAAATTTAAAAAACACAGGGCAGAACCTATATACAAGCACAGAATTTCACTTTTGAAACATCACTGTTTCCCAAAATACAAATCCTCTACCTTGCAAATGTTGATATCAAGCATTATTAAAAAGCAGAACACAAACAAAGAGCAAAGAAACTCAAAGCCTTATTTATGAAGACCTTGCGCCAAAAGAGCATCACTTATTTACTATGTATAAAGTGATGCACCGGTTGCACAAGGCAATCATAAATAAGGGCCACATGAAAATACCATTCATTTGCACCCAAAATCGTTTTTTGAATAACATTTAAAAAACACTGCCCAGAACCTATGTACAAGCACTGAATTTCACTTTTGAAATCTCACTATTTCCCAAAATACAAATCCTCTACCTTGCAAATGTTGATAGCAAGCATTATCAAAAAGCAGAACACAAACCAAGAGCAAAGAAACTCAAGGCCTTATTTATAAAGGCCTTGCGCCAGAAGAACGTTGTTTATTTCCCATGTTAAAAGTGACATACTGACGCCACAAGACAATCATAAATAACAGCCAAATATAAATTTCATTGATTTCCCCCTAATCGTTTTTTGATTAACATTTAAAAAACACGGCGCAGAACCTATGTACAAGCACAGAATTTCAGTTTTGAAACATCACTGTTTCCCAAAATACAAATCCTCTACCTTGCAAATGTTGATATCAAGCATTATCAAAAAGCAGAACACAAACCAAGAGCAAACAAACTCAAAGCCTTATTTAGGAAGACCTTGCACCAGAAGAGCGTCACTTATTTCCCATGTATAAAGTGATACACCGGTTGCACAAGGCAATCATAAATAAGGGCCACATGAAAATACCATTCATTTGCACCCAAAATCGTTTTTTGAATAACATTTTAGAAACACTGCGCAGAACCTATGTACAAGCACAGAATTTCACTTTTGAAACATCACTGTTTCCCAAAATAAAAATCCTCTATCTTGCAAATGTTGATATCAAGCATTATCAAAAAGTCAAAAACAAATCAACAGCCAACAAACTCAGGGCCTTATTTATGAAGGCCTTGCGCCACAAGAGCGTCACTTATTTCCATGTATAAAGTGATGCACCGGTTGCACAAGGCAATCATAAATAAGGGCCAAATGAAAATACCATTCATTTGCACCCAAAATCGTTTTTTGAATAACATTTAAAAAACACTGCCCAGAACCTATGTATAAGCACTCAATATCACTTTTGAAATGTCACTGTTTCCCAAAAAACAAATCCTCTACCTTGCAAATGTTGATATCAAGCATTATCAAATAGCAGAGCACAAACCAAGAGCAAAGAAACCCAGGGCCTTATTTATGAAGGCCTTGTGCCACCACTGCGTCACTTTCTTCCCATGTTAAAAGTGACATACTGGTGCCGCAAGACAATCATAAATAACAGCCAGATATAAATTCCATTGATTTGCCCCCAAAATCGTTTTTTCGTTAACATTTAAAAAACACAGGGCAGAACCTATATA
The DNA here is from genome assembly GCF_964263255.1 of Lissotriton vulgaris. Lineage (NCBI taxonomy): Eukaryota > Metazoa > Chordata > Amphibia > Caudata > Salamandridae > Lissotriton > Lissotriton vulgaris. Next base: position 203,788,728 of record NC_141698.1, on the reverse strand, counting down.
CAAGCACAGAATTTCACTTTTGAAACATCACTGTTTCCCAAAATACAAATCCTCTACCTTGCAAATGTTGATATCAAGCATTATTAAAAAGCAGAACACAAACCAAGAGCAAAGAAACTCAAAGCCTTATTTATGAAGACCTTGCGCCAAAAGAGCATCACTTATTTCCCATATATAAAGTGATGCACCGGTTGCACAAGGCAATCATAAATAAGGGCCACATGAAAATACCATTCATTTGCACCCAAAATCGTTTTTTGAATAACATTTAAAAAACACTGCCCAGAACCTATGTACAAGCACATAATTTCACTTTTGAAATCTCACTATTTCCCAAAATACAAATCCTCTACCTTGCAAATGTTGATAGCAAGCATTATCAAAAAGCAGAACACAAACCTAGAGCAAAGAAACTCAAGGCCTTATTTATAAATGCCTTGCGCCAGAAGAACGTCATTTATTTCCCATGTTAAAAGTGACATACTGACGCCACAAGACAATTATAAATAACAGCCAAATATAAATTCCATTGATTTGCCCCCAAAATCGTTTTTTGATGAACATTTAAAAAACACGGCGCAGAACCTATGTACAAGCACAGAATTTCAGTTTTGAAACATCACTGTTTCCCAAAATACAAATCCTCTACCTTGCAAATGTTGATATCAAGCATTATCAAAAAGCCAAAAACAAACCAAAAGCAAATAAACTCAGGGCCTTATTTATGAAGTTCTTGCGCCACCAGTGCGTCACTTATTACCCATGTTTAAAGTGATGCATCGGCTGCACAAGGCAATCATAAATAAGGGCCAAATGAAAATACCAATGAATTGCACCCAAAATCGTTTTTTGAATAACATTTAAGAAACACTGCGCAGAACCTATGTACAACCACTCAATATCACTTTTGAAACATCACTGTGTCCCAAAATACAAATCCACTATCTTGCAAATGTTCATAATAAGTATTATCAAAAAGCAAAAAACAAATCAACAGCCAACAAACTCAGGGCCTTATTTATGAAGACTTTGCGCCACAAGAGCGTCACTTATTTCCCATGTTTAAAGTGATGCACCGGCTGCACAAAGCAATCATAAATAAGGGCCAAATGAAAATACCAATGAATTGCCCCCAAAATCGTTTTTTGAATAACATTTTAGAAACACAACACAGGACCTATATACAAGCATACAATTTCACTTCTGACACATAACTATCTGCTTCCAAATATTCTCCATAGAGCAAACAAGTCTCTATCTTAATTAAATAAATCATTTCTTACCTTTACAAATGCTTTGGGAGATTGAAAACAGTGTCAGACACACACACCAATTTTTCTTTAGCAGAGCAAAAGGTGTGCACTCAATACAATGAAACCAAGACTGGCATAGAAAATCTCTAACTTTGTACACATATGACTTAATTCAACCAATCAAAAGTCTTCCCTCACTATTTTCAAACCAACACCCTTCCCCCTCTCAGATCTTTCTATCTGTTACCATAGCAGCTCCCTCCTAACTGAACTCTCAGGTTCAAAAGTTTATTGTACAATGTTGCAAATTAACTCAGCAAGGATGTTTGACCTCTCAATACACCAGCTTATCCAGGGTATTATTGCTTTTAGTGACTTTTTTTAACCATTCAAATTGCTTCTTTCACACAACACAACCATGCACCCTAACTTTCAGTTTTCAACTGTCTGAATCCACCAATCATTGCTTGTGATTCAAGAGCAGTGAAACTCCACAATTATTTTTTAGTAAACTCCTACTGTTCCAACTGCCATTTCATTCCCACACTTCATCTGACTGCACCAGAACCTTCTCACATCATGCATTCTATATGGATTATTGGACATAGCTACATCCACTGGGCTCAACGGTATGCAGCAAGCAGAAATTATCACAACCTTGATTTATCAAATCTGGAAATCAAGTGGATTGGCCAGAGAGGATTGAGATGTCATCAATTGATACCATTGGTGAAAACCTTTTTGCATCTGCCAAGCCCTGACCTCTTAATAGTGCACTGTGGTGGAAATGATTTGGGCACTATGACTGGGGTTAGTCTGGAAATGCTTTTAAAGGACACCTTTGATCAATTGATGACACATTTTCCACAAACTGCCTTGGTATATTCCAATATATGCCAAAGACAGAAATGGAACTGGTCCAACCAATTTTGACCACAATTTGAGAAAGCACGGAAACATGTGAATAAATCTGTTTCTGCTTACATGAGAGACTGTGGAATGGGTTCAATATACAATAATAACTTGCGTTACAACATGCAAGACATCTACAGAGGAGATGGTGTGCACTTCTCAGATGAGGGGAATAGAATATTCCTCCTGAATTTAAGACTGAGCATTGGAACCTACTTGTAGGTACCTAAATCAACCACAGAACCCAAAAGCTTTTTTCAGAGCTACCCTACCTCTGATCATTCAAAACGTTTATCTTTTTCTAACTTTTTTCACTATTTTTCACCAAAGTACGCTTCCCGGTACGTGCACCGGTGCGCGAACCGGGCGCTCCACCCGCGGAAAATTCAAGATTTTTTTTTTTTTTTTAGCCTTTATGTGCCTCCTAAGCCCCCCTCAGAAAACCTAGAGGGTCAAGAAGTGTCTACGGTGCCCCCTTCTACCCATTCTGAACATTGTTTGCCCTCCATCTTGTGTCTCGATTGTACCGAAACACAAAACGGAGGACTCCCGTTACTCTGCCGGTACGCGTACCGAAGCGCGCACCGGTAAGTGCTCCATAAAAAAAGGTGGGAAAGTAATTTACAGAAAAACCACTGGAGACACTTTCATCAAATATAGAATAGGCCCTACTACATAGCAGTCCCTACCATTTGCCCAAATTTGGTGAAATTCCATTGAGACATTTAGGCTGCAGACCTGTCTAAATATCCTGAGGTAAATTACATGACCAAAACACATATGAAGTGTTAGAATTGACAACCAATTAAAAAGTTTCTTTCATTTTCTACGATTATTTCCTGACATTTGATTGGTTATGTACATGAATAAATAAAAAAAAGAGAAGGAAACACAGCCATTTTGACTACTGGTTCCTGAAGTACATTTGAAAAGAAATAACACTGACAACTTCAACAGCTTTCTCAAAGGTAAGTTGTTATTTTGGAAAGTGAAGTATGTTGTGCACTTTAAGTTAATTTGAGAAAAAATATTCTGTTAGTTATATACTATCCCTCTGTAATAGTTATAGATTGAGACCTGCTACCTGAAATTCAGGAAAGGCCTGAAAACCTGGCTGTTCTCTGCTTAATCCTCTCCCATTTTACTGTCTCCCTGCTTCTTTTCCTCTGTCAGCGCCGGGAAACCCCTGGGTATCTGCGCGCTTTACAAACCCAAATATAATAATAATAATAATAGGCTTCTCTGTTATAGTTATGGATTGAGTTAGGCTTCCCTTGTATTATTATAAATTTACTTAGGCTTCATCACATACTCTTTGTTATATTTCAAATTCCAGCCTGATACCATACACTGCCCAAAGATAACTTCACTGTTAAAAAATTCAAACTACATGTCTGAACTTAAACCCAACAGTGCCCTATCTCTACTGATATAATTATTTTTTATGCAATTTACAGCAACAAAATGGAAGGAGAAAAGAATATTTCTTTTGAAATTGTTTTGGACAACAACCATGATAGAAAAAATGCTGAAAAGGATAACATTGACTTTATGGATGAGTCTCTAGACCTTGAATTACTTGAGTGTGTGGAATCAATGGAAACACAGGAAGTAAATGAAGAGATTCCCGACAACATTTTATTAGAAGTTTTATTAAATTATGAAAAAGAATCAGAACGCCGCTGTCTCATGGAATACGTCTAGGCTCTGCACTCGGAGGACAAGAGTATACTGGTTACTTTTTCAGCAGACTTACTTGGACACGATTTACCAGTAATAAGGACTCACGCTTTTGGATTGAAATACCTATATATATGAACTTGGATCACTTTAAATGAATTCGAACTGATGCGGAATACATGTAAGGAATTTGCTCTTCATTTTTCTACGCATACCTCCTTAGATATATATGCCCTGACGAAGTCTTTGGTCTCTACGACCGAGACGAAACACGTGTTGGCAGAGGTTGCATTCCTATCTGTTGATGAAGATTGTCAATAAATGAAGAATAATGAGAACATTTGAAATCTGGAACTCAACATTTGTCCTTTCTTTTGGATATTGATGAACATTCTTAGCTCAGGATTTTCTGTCTATGTTTATAAGAATACATTTTTATTTAATAATCAAAAATTGTTCGAGCCATTATTCATTTTTATATGTAATTCATCAAGTAGATCAAAAATGTTTAAAATATAAAGTGAGACTTATAGTATACTGTCCAACTTTATTGTGTTACATAGAAAGTTTGCTCATAGTTACTTCCTTTCTCCCACTATATTATCTCCAATGTGTATTTAACATCTCTTTATCATCTCCTGCCTCCATGTTGTTTCTGCTTTCCTGGCAGACTATGGTATGGATTCCATATACCACAATAACTTCTGTAACAACATGCAAGATATCTACAAAGGAAACGGTGCATATTAAAATATAGACTCTGCATTGATACCTACATGTTGGTACTTAAATAAAAAATAAAAAAACAACAAAAAGAACAATTAATAAACATACCATTTTTAAAAGTGATTCTTTTTTCCCCATAGTACGCTCCCTGGTGTGCTCCCCGGTGCGCGTACCGGGCGCTCCCCCCGTGAAAATCGAAAACAAAAAAAAAAATGTTGAGACCCCGCGGGCCCTTTAATGGCCCCCACATCAAACCTAGGGGGTCAGGGGGGGTCTACCCTGCCACTGTTTATTTTTATGTTTTCACTTGTAAATAATGCACAAGACATTTTCTATGTTGATTAACATGGTGATTGTTTGTTTGTTTACTTAAACTGGCATGAGTAAAGTTACAGTTGACACTGACTAAGGTGGAAACGCTGAAACGCGTTTGTCAACCTAGCTGCAGAAGCGTGCAATAAATGATTTGAAACTACTTGACCCCGAATTATGGCTTTTTGAGTGCACTCCAGTGAATTGGTTTGCCGTAAATCACAGACCAGAGTTGGGAGTGTAACTGCGCGTCTCACCACGCGCTGAGGAAGCACCCGTAACAAGTGAAGCAACGACTGGTGAAAGTGCGTTGAGGAATATATATATATATATATTACCTACTGGCGGTCGCCAGTAGGTATATATAGTTAGGATTTTTTCTCTATGGGATTTTTGAAAATTCTATGTCTAATAACTTTGGCGTTTGTGGACGGAATTGGCTGAAATTTTCAGGAAAATGGAACATTTTGTTTCTGAGCAGCCCATGACAATTTGGGGGGGTTGCATCAAGGGGGGGCCGAGAAAAAAGGGGGGTCCCAAAACGCGTTTTTCCCATGTTAATTTCCATTGGGCGGTTGGCCTCACTTTTAGCTCGAACGGCTGAAAGGATTTGCACGAAACTTGGCAAAATTGTAGGGACTGTTAGCCCGATGTGCCTTTGCTAGGTCTCAATATATGTGCTCCAGTGGATTTTGAGTAATTTAGGTTCAAAAAAAGATATATATCTGGGCGGAGCCTAACCACACATCTGATCTGATTGGCTGTCAGCACTTCATCCAAGAAGTGTTGGCAGCCATCTTGGGACCAATATACATGATAGCACCTCATTAAAAAGCATTGTAGTTAATAGAGGGTTTTAGGACTTTAGTTACATTATAAATCATTTGTTGATGGTACCATACTCGTTTTAGGAATTGTGGTGGGTTCCAAGGTGATTTTACCATGTGAAAAAACCTTCTGCTGTGATATCATGAATATTGTTTGAAAGAAACTAATATCTCATGATTTTCCCACAGTGGTTTGGAAGGGGATCTATAAGCTAAACTGAAAGCATATTTTCTGTAAATACACATTATCTTTCTCAGTCATGTGAAAATGAAGTCTGACATTCTCAGTAAAACATGTACATCCAACAAGGACAGAGACTGTCAGTTGATTCCTTTGTGTTCTACTGCAGCCTCCTAGAGTGTTCTAAAGAACAACTAGAGCGCTAACAGTCCTACTTATTACAAAGGTATGGCACACCTGAAGCCATCTTGATTGGAATAAAGTGGTAACTCTTAAAACATTTAATTTAAAAAGAAACAACATGAGGGGGTATATTTTGCCATAGAAAGTATGATTAGTGCTGCAGAATGAAAAATTAGGGCACATTTTGAGTGACTTCTCAAATCCTTTTCTATTTCATTAAAACATTCTGACATGCAGTCTCCCAAAATGGCCACCAGAGACAAAAGAGCCCAAATGTAGCCCAAATATCACCCAGATGTAGCCCAAGTATAGCCCAATGACAGAATGTCCCAGAGTGTTCTAAAGAACAACTAGAGCTCTAACAGTCCTACTTATTACAAAGGTATGGCACACCTGAAGCCATCTTGATTGGAATAAAGTGGTAACTCTTAAAACATTTAATTTAAAAAGAAACAACATGAGGGTGTATATTTTGCCATAGAAAGTATGATTAGTGCTGCAGAATGAAAAATTAGGGCACATTTTGAGTGACTTCTCAAATCTTTTTCTATTTCATTAAAACATTCTGACATGCAGTCTCCCAAAATGGCCACCAGAGACAAAAGAGCCCAAATGTAGCCCAAATATCACCCAGATGTAGCCCAAGTATAGCCCAATGACAGAATGTCCCAGAGTGTTCTAAAGAACAACTAGAGCGCTAACAGTCCTACTTATTACAAAGGTATAGCACACCTGGAGCCATCGTGATGGGAATAAAGTGGTAACTCTTAAAACATTTAATTTAAAAAGGAACAATATGAGGTGGTATATTATGCAATAGAAGGTATTATTAGTGCTGCAGAAAGAAAAATTAGGGCACATTTTGAGTGACTTTTCAAATCCTCTTCTATTTCATTAAAAAGTTCTGACATGCAGTCTCCCAAAATGGCCACCAGAGACAAAAGAGCCCAAATGTAGCCCAAATATCACCCAGATGTAGCCCAAGTATAGCCCAATGACAGAATGTCCCAGAGTGTTCTAAAGAACAACTAGAGCGCTAACAGTCCTACTTATTACAAAGGTATGGCACACCTGAAGCCATCTTGATTGGAATAAAGTGGTAACTCTTAAAACATTTAATTTAAAAAGGAACAAAATGAGGGGGTATATTTTGCCATATGAATTATGATTAGTGCTGCAGAAAGAAAAATTAGGGCACATTTTGAGTGACTTCTCAAACCCTCTTCAATTTCATTAAAAAATTCTGACATACAGTCTCCCAAGATGGCCACCAGAGACAAAAGAGCCTAAATGTAGCCCAAATATCACCCAGATGTACCCCAAGTATAGCCCAATGACAGAATGTCCCAGAGTGTTCTAAAGAACAACTAGAGCGCTAACAGTCTTACTTATGACAAAAGTATGGCACACCAGAAGCCATCTTGATTGGAATGAAGTGGTAAGTCTGAAAACACTCAATTTACAAAGGAACAACATGAGGGGGTTAATTTTGCCATAGAAAGTATGATTAGTGCTTCAGAAAGAAAAATTAGGGATCATTTTGAGTGACTTCTCAAATCCTCTTCTATTTCATTAAAAAAATTCTGACATGCAGACTGAAACATGCACTTTGAATACCAGCAGCAGACGTCCCTGGTGAGCAGTAGCTTTACTACAGTGATCTAATGTGCAACTAGAGTGCTAACATTCAGAATTTATGGCAAATGTGTGACACATCTGATACCTTCTTGATGGAACCAAAGTAAACAAGCATTGAAAATGCAATAGATCGCGCCCTCGTTTAAGTTAAAGCCATTCTGTTTGTAATGAGGTGGCTTTTTAGCTTTGCTTTTATTAGTGTTTTTCAACTTTCATGTAAATAACATGCATCTGTATGCATATAAGTATATGTATGCATGCATTTATGTTTGTATTTATATAGATATACAGATGATATATGTTTATATATGTATGTATATATATATATATATTCACTGAAAAAACCATAGGTTATAGACCATATATAGTTAGGAATTAGCATTTACAAAACCTTGAAAATTCACTGAAAAAACCATAGGTTATAGACCATATATAGTTAGGAATTAGCATTTACAAAACCTTGAAAATTCACTGAAAAAACCATAGGTTATAGACCATATATAGTTAGGAATTCGCATTTACAAAACCTTATTTTACTCACACAAAACCATTGAAATTCCATATATAGTTAGTTGCACTAACTATATATCGCGCACCCGCAATCCACTGCTGATGATGTCACATATTACATCATTCATGACATGGTCAGTGACATCACTGATGACATCACTGATGACATCTCAAATGACATCACTGATGACAACATCCAGTGACTGTATGTTTCTGTAAAGTTAAAATATGTCTTACATATTGAAGAATGAGTGGATGTATAAGTGTCTGGATGAAGGATTTAGTAGGTGCATGACTGACTGTATGAGTGAGTGATTAAATGTGTCTCACTGAGTGCATGGGTTAGTGACTAAACTGTCTTAATTTGTGCATCATTATGTCTGTTGTTCTGTAAACTGTTGCATGTGTTGATAAGTAGCTATATGAGTAACTATATGGGTTATTGATTGGTTGCCCAAGTATTTGTATGGGAGACTGAGTGTGTGTGTGGGTGGCTGGGAGATGTATGACTCTGTGCATAGATGTGTGAGCAGTTGATTCACTAGATGTATGGTTTCAAAAGTGCATGTGGAAACAGCTGTACGGGCGGTTGACTGTGTGCATGAGTGTATTGGTGAGTGAATGGATATCTCAGTGCTACATGTCAAAGTAAGTACATATGTAAAACACAGTACATGTGAGAGTTGACATGTATAAATAACTCTGCATAAGAGCCAGTGAATGTGTGAGTGGCTGTATGGATCATTGTGAACTTGTATCAGGGATTGTATAGGAGAGTAAATATGTGTTAGTATATGTTTGAATAAGTAAAGTGTGTATAACTGTATAGTTGAGGAAATGGAGGTGTGATTGATTCTTTGCATGACTGACTAGGTGTGTGAGTAACTCCATGGATGAGTGACAGTCTGTGAGTGTCTGTTTACACTGATTGTATCTAAGGTTATATTAGAGTCTGAAGAGGTTCATCGAATTATCACATGAATGATATCATCAGTGATGTGATCAGTAATGTCAAATGAGATGTCATCAGTGATGTCATCAGTGATGTCATTTGAGATGTCATCAGTGATGTCATTTGAGATGTCATCAGTGATGTCACTGACCATGTCATGAATGATGTAATATGTGACATCATCAGCAGTGGATTGCGGGTGCGCGATATATAGTTAGTGCAACTAACTATATATGGAATTTCAATGGTTTTGTGTGAGTAAAATAAGGTTTTGTAAATGCGAATTCCTAACTATATATGGTCTATAACCTATGGTTTTTTCAGTGAATATATATATATATATATATATATATATATATATATATATATATATATATATATATATATATATATATATATATATATATATATATATATATAACCTAATCACTGCATGTAGGTCTCGCAGCGGCTCTAGCAAAACCCGGAGTGGACAGCAATTGGGACCTGCGCCTTCTGCAAACAGGGTGAATGGGCGTAACAACAAACTCCTAATGGAGTGGACTGCCATGTATTTAATCTGCTTCCCAGGATTTGAAGCACGCTACGTGCGACAGAAAAACGGCAGGCTTTACCTGCATGAGTGTCACTTAATAAGTGATACTTAGTCTTCATATATTTGGTTCATGAAGAGAGACATGGACTGGACACGCACCCGCGATCTTAGTCATATAAACAGTAATTGTAAGACTATGTTTGCAAGGGACATATGTCTCTCTATGGAGGGACACCAATGCCGATACACGGCAACATCGAAGTGTAACTGTATGACTTTGTTTGAATAAAGATAATGCATGCTTAAAGCGCATCAAAACACACTTCAACATGGCGCCCATGATTGTTCAGAGTGTAGTCCTTTGTCTACTGGTATTACACTGTTTGGATTGTTTTAAAAATGACGCCATGCATCGCGCTCCCTTGAGGAAGGGACGCTTCCCGAAACGCGTTTGTCTTGAATAAAATTTGTTGGAAACTGCCAAGAAACCCGTAAGTGCTGCCGTTTTTCTTCTACCTAGGATCTTTGAAGAAAGTTTTGGAGCATTTATATTTTTATATATTTATATATATATATATATATATATATATATATATATATATATATATATATATATATATATATATATATATATATATATATATATATATTACCTACTGGCGTCTCGCCAGTAGGTATATATAGTTAGGATTAATTCTCTATGGAACTTTTGAAAATTCTATGTCTAATAACTTTGGCGTTTGTGGACGGAATCGGCTGAAATTTTCAGGAAAATGGCACATTTTGTTTCTGAGCAGCCCTTGAAAATTTGGGGGTAGTTTGTCAAGGGGGGGCCGAGAAAAAAGGGGGGTCCCAAAACGCGTTTTTCCCATGTTAATTTCCATAGGGCGATTGGCCTCACTTTTAGCTCGAACGGCTGAATGGATTTCCAAGAAACTTGGCAAAATTGTAGGGACTGTTAGCCCGATGTGCCTTTGCTAGGTCTCAATATATGTGCTTCAGTGGATTTTGAGAAATTAACGTTTAAATCAAGATATATATCTGTAACAGCGCTCCGGGCAGCTATCCGGTTAGCGAACTTTTCGCGTATCGGAACTTTGCGATGCGAAGCTGATTGGCCCTCCGGTGTCTGTCAACATTCTAAACAGTCCGGAGCGGCCGCCATCTTATCTCTCGGTAGGATCGAGAGAGAAGAAGAGGTGAAAAACGAAGGGGGAATTTAATGAAAGGGGGCAAGGTATACCTCTCTTGACCCCCTAGGAATGATGTTGGGGTTATTAAAGGGTCTTGTGGGGAAAATTAAAAAAATATATATTTTTCACGGTAGAAGAGCTTCCCGAGCCGCGAACTGGGCTGCAAACTGGTAGCGAAACGGGAATTCGCCATTTTGTGTTTCGTTTTAATTAAATTACTAGGTATAAGGGGGTGCGGGAGACGTATCCTGACCCCTTATGTTTTCTGAATATGTTGATACATGTCTTCCAGCGGCTGTGCGTGAGCTTTTTTTTTTTTTTTGCTGCGTGACGTCTGTTAACGTTCGATTCGATGGAAATCAGGAAGTGTTGACCGCCAATTTGTCACTGCGATAAAATATTTTGTTATAAATGAATCCTTATTGATAAACATTGTCTGCGCCATCTTGCCTTTTTTGTCCAATGCCACAATTTTGTCGTGCACGGCAGCCATTTTAGATGCCTTGACCAGGCCCACTCTCTGCACGCCGTCGATTCTCAGCACGGCTCCGCACCCTCGCAAGCATCTCCCCCACGCACTGGTCACCCCCGCTCTCTCTCTCATGCATGGGCCATATACTTCCCCCCATCTGCGCTGCTCTTCTCTGAGAATCACACCCTGTGCCCGCCCGACACCTCCCTTTCACCCTATTCACTACCGCACCCTCTGACACTCCTCTTCCTCTGTGTCCGATTGTCCAGGCCGGACCCAGGCTATCACCTAGCCCTGCAGATGTAGTTTATGGCCCCAGCTGTAGAGAATCCAGACATGCCAACCCTCCCGATTCAGGCGTGAGACTACTGATTTCAGTGCTAGTCTTTCGCCTCCCGATTCCTGCAAGGAAAAATCCGGGGGCATATTACCAACAACTAGCGATAATTTTTGTCTCTAACTTGTTTAGAGACAAAAATTATCGCCGCACATCGGCGAATTTTATCGCACATAAACCTTGCTATTAGCAAGGTTTATCGCAAATGCGATAAAAAACTGCCGCAATGCATGAATATCGCTGAAAAGTCAGCGATATTCATGCATTATCCAGCAAATGCTCTTAGCCATGTTATCCACCTTCCATTGGATAACATGGCTAAAAACTGCTCTGTGCGTGAGCTTTTTTTTTTTTTTTTGCTGCGTGACGTTTGTTAACGTTCGATTCGATGGAAATCAGGAAGTGTTGACCACCATTTTGTCACTGCGAGTAAATATTTTGTTATAAATGAATCCTTATTGATAAACATTGTCTGCGCCATCTTGCCTTTTTTGTCCAATGCCACAATTTTGTCGTGCACGGCAGCCATTTTAGATGCCTTGACCAGGCCCACTCTCTGCACGCCGTCGATTCTCAGCACGGCTCCCCACCCTCGCAAGCATCTCCCCCACGCACTGGTCACCCCCGCTCTCTCTCTCATGCATGGGCCATATACTTCCCCCCATCTGCGCTGCTCTTCTCTGAGAATCACACCCTGTGCCCGCCCGACACCTCCCTTTCACCCTATTCACTACCGCACCCTCTGACACTCCTCTTCCTCTGTGTCCGATTGTCCAGGCCGGACCCAGGCTATCACCTAGCCCTGCGGATGTAGTTTATGGCCCCAGCTGTAGAGAATCCAGACATATCAATCCTCCCGATTCAGGCGTGAGACTACTGATTTCAGTGCTAGTCTTCCGCCTCCCGATTCCTGCAAGGAAAAACTCGGGGGCATATTACCAACAACTAGCGATAATTTTTGTCTCTAACTTGTTTAGAGACAAAAATTATCGCCGCACATCGGCGAATTTTATCGCACATAAACCTTGCTATTAGCAAGGTTTATCGCAAATGCGATAAAAAACGGCCGCAATGCATGAATATCGCTGAAAAGTCAACGATATTCATGCATTAGCGAGCTAATGCTCTTAGCCATGTTATCCACCTCCCATTGGATAACATGGCTAAGAACTGCTCAGGGCAGCTTTTGGAGATATTCCCGCTTAGCGCGAATATCTCCAAAAGTTGGTAATAGGAGATAGCGATGGTTAGGGACTGTTTCAAGTCGCTAAAATCTTGGCACGCCCACTTTGCATGTCATTCGTGATAAATATCACTGACATGCAAAGCGGGGCCCAAGATGGTCACTATCTCCTTTTAGCTGTCACTAACTGGTGTTAGCGACAGCTTGGTAATAGGGAGGTAATTTTATCTCTTTTTTTTTGGCTTTTAAAGCCAAAAAAGCGGAAATAAACCCCCTTGATAATATGCCCCACGATTTCTCGGGGGTTTCAGCTGACAGGGCTTGGTATTGTGTTACGTGCTAATTCTTCCAGGAAACGTCAGAGGGTCGATGCAGGGGTTCTAGAAGGGGTGATAAACCATTTAAGCCTCATGAACAAGCGCATGGTCTTTTAAAGATTTGTGAAGTACTCGGGGCGGCGGTGTGTGTGTGCCCTCTTTCAGGAGCGGGCGGGGGGGGCACTGCCAGCAACTTGCCAGGTCAGGTAGTGTTCAACACGTGCATCACCCTTTCTCTGCCTGCTATTGCGCTCCATGCTTCGGAAAGGTAAGAAAAAGAACGTGCATTTGAGTTTGAAATGTCCGATCCTGTAGCAGTACACTTGCAAAGCCCACACATGACAATAACCCGATTCAAGGCCCCATTCACCCGATTTTTTAAAAATATATAGCACTCCAACAAAGTTGGATTTTAAAACTTTATTAACTTTTAAATATAACGAACGCAACAAAAACTGTAAATATATTTAACCATTTTTTGAAATTAACCAGAACTATAACGATAACAACAACAACAACAATAATATAACTTTTATGCCTAAATTACGCAAACATTTAGCTAATCTGCTAAAGGGGGGAGTCGCCATTTCTTTACAATAATCAATAATGAAAAATCCACATCAATAGGGTTGTCCGTTTTCTCGATGCAGCACTATAGTGCAACATACACAGCACCTGGGGTGTCAAGAGTGAACAGGTCTTTCTTTGTTCCTTAAGATGTTATCTGTGTCAACCTCTTCCGAGAATGCTGATGCGTTAGGGTTTCCTTGTGTTTCTTAATAGCATTGGTGTCTGCACACTTCTTTGTCAATTCTGTGAAGATGATAACTGCTTCATAAACAGACGATATCTTTGTTTAGTCATTAGTGTTAAGTGTGTCTGAAACTACAGTGCCCTTCTGTTTTTTTTTCTTCAGGCTCTACAGAGTTTTGTGTGTTGTTCTTTTGAGCGACAATTATTCCAGAGGTTTCAGGTTTACTTGTTTTGTCCTGCAGTGAGTTAACAGCTTTAGAGACTTCATGTTTATTTGCTATGTCCTGCTGTTCGTCAACTGCTTCAGAGACGTCAGCCTCATTTGTTATGTTTCACTTGATCCTGGACCTGCCCGGCCGCGCCCAAAATGGTGCCGGTGTAAATGGGACTCGTAACTGCTTGTTGTGTACTGGTTGCCCAACCTTGATATCACGAGATACATATGCAGTTTTGAAGCACATGGCGGAGGCTTGTCTGCTGTAGTGGGGTGCCCCTTTATCGTTTCAGTCGCCATTCCGCCCGCTTTTGCTACACTGTGCCTTTTCCGCCATTCAGCTGTTTAGCGCCCGCTCTTACGGCTACAGCGTCTCGCTCACCATGTAGTTGAGTTGCTCCCACTCTTGCGGTGCAGCGATAGGCGGCTTCCACAGGACTCTTAAAATGGCGGCCGGCTCTTCGGATTTGGGCCTGGTCCAGTAAAATGGCCCTGGGACACCTTGGAACTCGGACGCTTGTCTGCCAGGGCTTGGGTTCCATTCTCGAAAGCGTCCCCTCAGCCATGAAGATTGTACAAAAGTCTTGGGGGCCGTCGACTCCTGCAGGCTTCCGGTGGGGAGCGGCTGCCATGATTGCTTGCGGAATGGCCACGACGGAGCTACGAGATGGTGGTGCTCTCATGGTGACGCCAGCTTCAGTCTGAAACATTCAGAAACAAGGTGGGGCTTTCATCGTTTGGGAAAAAAAATGTTTTAATCCAATGAAAAGTGTTATTTTTAGGTCACATGACCTAGTCTTACATCATTAGGAAAACAAAAGTAAAATGAACCAATGAAAAGTTTTATTAACAAGTCACATGACCTGTTATGCTTACGTTACGCGCTGCGCGGCGCGCTCTGGATCGTTTCCGGGAAGCTGCGCCTTGCGCACCGGAGCACTTCCGGGTGCGCTAACGCGTCGCGTCATATGACGCATTACGCGACAATGCAGGTCCAGAATATAGTCAAAATGTCTCCACCAACCAGCGGTCGGAATACAACCGCTTTCAGCAGTCCAAAAAGTTCGGTTAAATCTTAAGAGCGGGAGCAACTCAACTACATGGTGAGCGAGACGTTGTAGTCGCAAGAGCGGGCGGTAAACAGCTGAATGGCGGAAGAGGCACAGAGTACCAAAAGCGGGCGGAATGGCAACTAAAACGGTAAAGGGGCGCCCCACGACAGCGTGTCTTCAGGTCAAACGGATTGTGGGACAAGGTCCAGAATGGAAGAGTCATCAAAAGGGAAAAAATTCCGCCGGACCCCGGGAGCCGGCCGCCTATGCCGGGGGCGATCTCAGGCCACACCAGGGCAACACGACTTGGGGAGGGGGCAGGAGCCAAGCGCCCCCTCTCAGTCCGCGCCATCTCACCGCCCCTCGGGGGCCTCCGTCAAGCGGTTTAGGGAGGCACCGTATCACATTGTTTTCCAATGCAGTCAGGTCCACAAATGGACCCCACTTACTTTGAATAGTGAAGCTGCAGCAGGTGCAAATAAGGTTTAAACAGTGTTACAAGAGCTGCTTAGAACTCTGAAGTATGGCACTCAACAACCAGGACTTATGCCATTTGTGTAAGGCAGTGACATGGAAGCAACTCAGGGACAAAAAGCATGAACGAACATTCACGTATGAAAATCTTATTTGGGGAAGGGGTAGAATCCAAACGATCCCTCCCAGTTTGCGCCACTACACCGTATGTGGAAAATCTGAAGCCATCGTTCTACAAACTCTCAACGCTTGCTATCAGTGCATGAGTTTCATGCTCGATCGATTGAGCTAGCCGGATCGGGCAATAAAAAGTATAAAATAGTTATGTAAATAGTTATTTAATAAAATGTTTTACCCTGTTTCTTTGCTGGTGTGTTGTCTATATTTATAATATTTGCATAGGGTTTGTCGTTATTTTGGGCGGGGTGGGTGGCGGAGTCGAGCTGTCTTGCAGCCCTCATGGTGTGGAGCTCAGTTCATTTCACTATTTTCGTATTTCTCATGAAGGGTTGTTCCTAATGTTTGTATTTTACCGAGGTCAAAAAGAGATCGAATTAGTGGTCTACTGATTTTGCTCGATTACTTTTATTTTTTTACACGATTTTATACTATCTGCAAAGACTAAACAGAGTATTGCGACTTTGTGCTTGTTTGTAAATAGAGAATGATCCAAAGAGAACCAATTCTAAAACAGTAAATGCTTGGATAACAATCAATCAAATGGAGAGACAAGCAGGTACGACAGATTACAACAGGGGTAAAGGTCTGCGTTAACTACCGTTCACTATCTGCAAAGAGAGAGTACTACTAAGAGAAAAGAGGGGAGGGGGGGGGGGCAGCGTTCAAAGCACATCAGCGTGCATAAACACGAAAACGTTTTTACCTATCACGTACTTGACATTTGACAGCTTTTGATATTTGCTATTAAAAAACCATTGAAATTCACAGAAAAAACCATAGGTTATAGTCGATATATAGTTAGGAATTTGCATTTACAAAACCTTGAAAATTCAATGAAAAAACCATTGGTTTTAGGCCATATATAGTTAGGGATTTGCATTTACAAAACCTTATTTTACTCGCATAAACCCATTGAAATTCCATATATAGTTAGATGCGCTAACTATATATCGCGCACCCGCAATCCACTGCTGATGATGTCACATATTACATCATTCATGACATGGTCAGTGACATCACTGATGACATCACTGATGACAACTCAAATGACATCACTGACAACATCACAGATGACATCATTTATGTGTTAATACGATGAACCTCTACAGACTCTGATATAACCTTAGATACACTCAGTGAAAACAGACACTCACAGATTGTCACTCATCCATGGAGTTACTCATACACCTAGACAGTCATGCAAAGAATCAATCACACCTCCATTTCCTCAACTATACAGTTATACACACCTTACTTATTGAAACATATTCTAACACATATTTACTCTCTTATACAATCACTGATACAAGTTTTCAATGATCCATGCAGCCACTCACACATTCACTGGCTCTTAAACACAGTAATTTATATATGTCAACTCTCGCATGTACTGTGTTTTACATATGTACTTACTTTGACATGTAGCATTGAGATATCCAATCACTCACCAATACACTCATGCACACAGTCAACCACCCATACAGCTGTTTCCACATGCAGTTTTGAACCCATACATCTAGTGAATCAGCTGTTCACACATCTATGCACAGAGTCACACACCTCCCAGCCACTCACACACATACAAATACTTGGGCAACCAATCAATAATCCATATAGTTACTCATATAGCTACTGATCAACACATGCAGCAGTTTACAGAACAACAGATATAATGATGCACAAATTAATACAGTTTAATCACTAACCCATGCACTCAGTGAGACACATTTAATCACTCCCTCATACAATCAGTCATGTACCTACTAAATCCTTCATCCAGACACTTATACATCCACTCATTCTTCAATATGTAAGACATATTTTAACTTTACAGAAACATACAGTCACTGGATGTTGTCATCAGTGATGTCATTTGAGTTGTCATCAGTGATGTCATCAGTGATGTCACTGACCATGTCATGAATGATGTAATATGTGACATCATCAGCAGTGGATTGCGGGTGCGCGATATATAGTTAGCGCATCTAACTATATATGGAATTTCAATGGTTTTATGCGAGTAAAATAAGGTTTTGTAAATGCAAATCCCTAACTATATATGGCCTAAAACCAATGGTTTTTTCATTGAATTTTCAAGGTTTTGTAAATGCAAATTCCTAACTATATATCGACTATAACCTATGGTTTTTTCTGTGAATATATATATATATATAAAAAAATATATATATATATTCACTGAAAAAACCATAGGTTATAGACCATATATAGTTAGGAATTCGCATTTACAAAACCTTATTTTACTCACACAAAACCATTGAAATTCCATATATAGTTAGTTGCACTAACTATATATCGCGCACCCGCAATCCACTGCTGATGATGTCACATATTACATCATTCATGACATGGTCACTGATGACATCTCATTTGACATTACTGATCACATCACTGATGATATCATTCATGTGATAATACGATGAACCTCTTCAGACTCTAATATAACCTTAGATACAATCAGTGTAAACAGACACTCACAGACTGTCACTCATCCATGGAGCCACCCACACACACACTCAGTCTCCCATACAAATACTTGGGCAACCAATCAATAATCCATATAGTTACTCATATAGCTACTTATCAACACATGCAACAGTTTACAGAACAACAGACATAATGATGCACAAATTAAGACAGTTTAGTCACTAACCCATGCACTCAGTGAGACACATTTAATCACTCACTCATACAGTCAGTCATGCACCTACTAAATCCTTCATCCAGACACTTATACATCCACTCATTCTTCAATATGTAAGACATATTTTAACTTTACAGAAACATACAGTCACTGGATGTTGTCATCAGTGATGTCATCAGTGATGTCATTTGAGATGTCATCAGTGATGTCATCAGTGATGTCACTGACCATGTCATGAATGATGTAATATGTGATATCATCAGCAGTGGATTGCGGGTGCGCGATATATAGTTAGTGCAACTAACTATATATGGAATTTCAATGGTTTTGTGTGAGTAAAATAAGGTTTTGTAAATGAGAATTCCTAACTATATATGGTCTATAACCTATGGTTTTTTCAGTGAATTTTCAAGGTTTTGTAAATGCTAATTCCTAACTATATATGGTCTATAACCTATGGTTTTTTCAGTGAATTTTCAAGGTTTTGTAAATGCTAATTCCTAACTATATATGGTCTATAACCTATGGTTTTTTCAGTGAATATATATATATATATATATATATATATACATACATATATAAACATATATCATCTGTATATCTATATAAATACAAACATAAATGCATGCATACATATACTTATATGCATACAGATGCATGTTATTTACATGAAAGTTGAAAAAACACTAATAAAAGCAAAGCTAAAAAGCCACCTCATTACAAACAGAATGGCTTTAACTTAAACGAGGGCGAGATCTATTGCATTTTCAATGCTTGTTTACTTTGGTTCCATCAAGAAGGCATTCAGATGTGTCACACATTTGCCATAAATTCTGAATGTTAGCACTCTAGTTGCACATTAGATCACTGTAGTAAAGCTACTGCTCACCAGGGACGTCTGCTGCTGGTATTCAAAGTGCATGTTTCAGTCTGCATGTCAGAATTTTTTTAATGAAATAGAAGAGGATTTGAGAAGTCACTCAAAATGATCCCTAATTTTTCTTTCTGAAGCACTAATCATACTTTCTATGGCAAAATTAACCCCCTCATGTTGTTCCTTTTTAAATTGAGTGTTTTCAGACTTACCACTTCATTCCAATCAAGATGGCTTCAGGTGTGCCATACCTTTGTAATAAGTAGGACTGTTAGCGCTCTAGTTGTTCTTTAGAACACTCTGGGACATTCTGTCATTGGGCTATACTTGGGCTACATCTGGGTGATATTTGGGCTACATTTGGGCTCTTTTGTCTCTGGTGGCCATTTTGGGAGACTGCGTGTTAGATTTTTTTAATGAAATAGAAGAGGATTTGAAAAGTCACTCAAAATGTGCCCTAATTTTTAGGTCTCGCCTGTCGATGCGCATGCGCATCGAGCAAGCGAGACTATTGCGACTTATCCACTCTTTATCTACACTGCAAGGAATCGTGGCGATTCCTTGCAGTGCCCGTGACTTTTAAGGTCAATGCGCATGCGCATTGAGCTTATGCGCATGCGCATTGACCTTAAAAGCGCGTGCGCGTGCACGTCCGTCTTTGTTTACCCGCTCCGCCCCCTCCCGCCGTGTCGCATTTCTCCTCCCCCTCCCCTCTCTTCCTTCCGTCTTCCTGCCGTGTCGCACCTCTCCCCTCTCCGCCCCCTCCCCTGCCCGCCCCCTCCCCTGCCCGCCGTGTTACGGATGCTATGATGCTCATTCCACATTCTTTCTTGGCCCAGACGGCTTGATCTGCTACCACAAAGTGGACAAGGTGAGGCAGGGCATGCTTTAGACTATAAATAGATTGTTGTGCGAGAGTCTGTTCTCTAAAATTGGCAGGAGGAAAAATCAGAAAGTGAATCTCATTTATCCACAACTTGCTCTCCAGCTCTGTGCCTCTTCCCTTCCGTGGGCTCCATCTCTAAGCTTTGACTTTAGAAGGAATGACAGAGTGCAGAAAAGAGACTGTACTTTACATCTTCCTGTCCCTTCCCTACTTTTCCGAGGCCCTCCACACCATTCCCTCCCCATCTGTGCGCGCCCCTCTCTCCCTGGGGTTCCACCTCCAAGACTTGCCCCCGCAGAGAAGAGAGTGATGAGGAATTAAGACTGAGCATTACCGCTCCCTGCCTTTCCCGCACTACACCGGGCCCTCCCCGCCCCCTCACAACTATGCCCTCTTCCCCCTCCCACCGGCTTTACCCCCAGGACTTGTCGCTGCATGGAGTGGTGTAGTGCAAAAAGCAGACTAAACGTTCTAGCTCTCTTCACCAGGCCCTACCGTTCTCCTATCCCTCAGCTCTTTCCTCCCTTCATTGGGGCTGCACCTCCAAGACAAGTCCCTCAGAGAAGGAAAAGAGTGTATGTAATACTGTTCCGTGCACCCGTTGGCGACCACCCCCCACCACTGCCTTCCCTCCGAGGGGCTCCACCTCCGAGCCGCGTCTC
Organism: Lissotriton vulgaris; assembly: GCF_964263255.1. Classification (NCBI taxonomy): domain Eukaryota; kingdom Metazoa; phylum Chordata; class Amphibia; order Caudata; family Salamandridae; genus Lissotriton; species Lissotriton vulgaris. The sequence continues at coordinate 203,767,760 of NC_141698.1, read as the reverse complement.
TGCAAGGAAATATTTAGTGCAGGAGCAAACCGAGCATTACAGCTTCCCACCCTCCCCCATCCTTTCAGTAGACCCGCTCCGTGATACAGCGGCAGCTATATTTCAATCTGTCCATCAATTATGGATGGTAACAAATAAGAGGCAATTTAGTGTGCTCTAGTTGCAATGGCAGCAATAGCCCGCTCCAGGCTGTGTCTGGCCAGGAGAGCCGTGCTTTGTTGGAGTGTAACGCGGCAAAACATTTTTTTGTCTCACCGCTGGAGAAACTGGAGCTGGGTTTGCATTGATTAGAATGGGTTGGCAGGCGCTTTATAATTAATACACACTGACTGCAAGCGAAAGGTCACCCAGGTACTTCGCGGAGGGTATTACTGCAGCCAGAAGGGGCCCTTTCAGGCTCGGTGAAGTTGCGGCTTGTATTGTCTCGTTACCATGTAAAGCTGGTAACTAGATGGGTATATTTCTGGAATCATTAGTGGCGCAAGCAGCCTCGCCTTCCCAAGACGTGCCCTTCAGGTGAGCTTTCTCAGATTAAAATGAACTAGTTCTTGGTTTAAAAAAACATTGCTCCTCTCGAAAAGCACAGAAACATTCACACACTGTTGAGACTAATATTGACTATATCAATAAGTACCATTTCGTGTTATTGTATCTAAATGCATTTTATGTGACCGTCTTAAACTCTGGTATTGAACTGCCCCGCTGGCACTTACAATACAGGAACTTCATAAGGGGAGATGTTCATCTGAGGACAGCGAAGAGCGTCCTGGTAACTCAGGGTGGTTTTTCTGTTTTCCTGTTCGATATATCCTGTCATAGCACGCTTTTTTGTAACTCATTTACAGATCTTAATGTTGGGACCTTGATAGATCCCGCCTGTTGGGTACTAGCTGCTAAAATCATTTTGGATTTGTAGGTAGGTTTTTTATAGAGCATATGTAATTATGTGGTGGTTGTGCATGGTTTCTCATAGGTGATTTGTTGCCAGTCTTTCTCGTGTGGCTCACAGGGCTCTCAGTATGAGGCCGTGCTGCCCCCCCTGTGCTGGGGAGAACAGACGCCCCTTTCTTTCTCTCTAAACACAACCTTCGTGGTGATTTACCGTTAATTCCGTACATGGCATTTGCGTGCGAGCGGGGCTGAGTTTAATTGCCATGGGTGTTAGGTTTGGTGCAATTTATCACATAAACATTTGCTCCAGTTTTCCGAATTGAAACCGCAGCCCAGCTTGGCTGCTCCAGTAGCAGAACACAAAACTTCCCGAGCCCCGTTCAGCTGCAGGCCGCATCAGAGTCCAGGCATTGGCTTTGTAAGCGGTGTAGATGAAACCTGGCAGAAAACTGCAGCCCCGGGCATCAGAACCTGTTATGTGTCAGGAAGTGCACCCTTTGTCTGCATGTGTGGCTGTGTACCTCGCCCCTCCCCTTTTTGCGTCCCCGGCTGCCCGCTGGCGATGGAAATGCTGTCGTTCCTACAGGCGTGCTTGTGTAGCAGTGTGTCGGCCATCGAGGCCATGCCCCGCTGAGATAGGTGTGTGAATCCTGCCTATCTGTGGTGTACAGACCACTCCAGCCTTTTGAGTACGGGCGACTTCCATGTACTGATATCAAGTTCACTGTGACAAAATAGCAAAGCGGAGCAAGGTTTTATGTTTGTTATAGTGGTCATGGAAACAGTTTCTTTAATACGTATGCTTTTTTGCCTGCTGTTCGGCGTTTCTTTTTGCGCTGGACATTTTTGACATCTCCTGCGATGTGTTCATATTATTAAAATTCGATGACTATGCCACTTTAGCCAGTAGCTGTGGTCACTCACCCTCACTCTCACTCATCCTCACTCACCCTCAACCCCTCACCCACCCTCACCCTCAACCCCTCACCCTCACTCACTCACCCTCAACCCCTCACCCTCAACCCCTCACCCTCAACCCCTCACTCACCCTCACCCACCCTCAACCCCTCACTCACCCTCACTCACCCTCACTCACCCTCAACCCCTCACCCTCACTCACCCTCACTCACCCTCAACCCCTCACCCTCAACCCCTCACCCTCAAACCCTCACCCTCAAACCCTCACCCTCAACCCCTCACTCACCCTCACTCTCACTCATCCTCACTCACCCTCAACCCCTCACCCACCCTCACACTCACTCACCCTCAACCCCTCACCCTCACTCACTCACCCTCAACCCCTCACTCACCCTCACTCTCACTCAGCCTCAACTACTCCCCCTCACTCACCCAAAACCCCTCACCCTCACTCACCCTCACCCTCACTCACCCTCAACACCTCACTCACCCTCACTCGCCCTCACCCTCACTCACCCTCACTCACCCTCACCCTCAACACCTCACTCACCCTCACTCGCCCTCACCCTCACTCGCCCTCACTCGCCCTCACCCTCACTCACCCTCACTCGCCCTCACCCTCACTCACCCTCACTCACCCTCAACACCTCAACCTCACCCTCACTCACCCTCACTCACCCTCACTCACACTCAACCCCTCACTCACCCTCACCCTCACTCACCCTCACTCACCCTCACCCTCACCCTCACTCACCCTCACCCTCACTCACCCTCCCTCACCCTCTCACCCTCAACCCCTCACTCACCCTCACTCTCACTCATCCTCACTCACCCTCAACCCCTCACCCTCACTCACCCTCAACCCCTCACCCTAACTCACCCTCACCCTCACTCACCCTCAACCCCTCACTCACCCTCTCACCCTCAACCCCTCAACATCAACCCCTCACCCTCACTCACCCTCACCCTCACTCACCCTCACTCACCCTCACTCACCCTCACTCACCCTCACCCTCACTCACCCTCACCCACCCTCACCCTCACCCTCACTCACCCTCACTCACCCTCACCCTCACTCACTCTCACCCTCACTCACTCTCACCCTCACTCACCCTCACCCTCACTCACCCTCACTCACCCTCACTCACCCTCGCTCTCACTCACCCTCAACCCCTCACCCTCACTCACCCTCAACCCCTCACTCACCCTCACTCACCCTCACCCACCCTCACCCTCACTCACCCTCACTCACCCTCAACCCCTCACCCAGTGCAATAGGTCTCGGAGCATTTGAGTTAGAGCTTTTAGAAATGTTTATGGCTTTTTTTTTTAATTCTTTAGCATTGGCTACAGGAAACAAAAATGCTAAAGACTTACACAAAAACCCATAAACAATTCTAAAAGCACTAACTCTAATGCTGCGAGACCTATTGCATTTCCAATGCTTGTTCTTTCTGCAGCACTAATAATACCTTCTATTGCATAATATACCCCCTCATTTTGTTCCTTTTTAAATTAAATGTTTTAAGAGTTACCACTTTATTCCCTTCACGATGGCTCCAGGTGTGCTATACCTTTGTAATAAGTAGGACTGTTAGCGCTCTAGTTGTTCTTTAGAACACTCTGGGACATTCTGTCATTGGGCTATACTTGGGCTACATCTGGGTGATATTTGGGCTACATTTGGGCTCTTTTGTCTCTGGTGGCCATTTTGGGAGACTGTATGTCAGAATGTTTTAATGAAATAGAAAAGGATTTGAGAAGTCACTCAAAATGTGCCCTAATTTTTCATTCTGCAGCACTAATCATACTTTCTATGGCAAAATATACCCCCTCATGTTGTTTCTTTTTAAATTAAATGTTTTAAGAGTTACCACTTTATTCCAATGAAGATGGCTTCAGGTGTGCCATACCTTTGTAATAAGTAGGACTGTTAGCGCTCTAGTTGTTCTTTAGAACACTCTGGGACATTCTGTCATTGGGCTATACTTGGGCTACATCTGGGTGATATTTGGGCTACATTTGGGCTCTTTTGTCTCTGGTGGCCATTTTGGGAGACTGTATGTCAGAATGTTTTAATGAAATAGAAAAGGATTTGAGAAGTCACTCAAAATGTGCCCTAATTTTTCATTCTGCAGCACTAATCATACTTTCTATGGCAAAATATACCCCCTCATGTTGTTTCTTTTTAAATTAAATGTTTTAAGAGTTACCACTTTATTCCAATCAAGATGGCTTCAGGTGTGCCATACCTTTGTAATAAGTAGGACTGTTAGCGCTCTAGTTGTTCTTTAGAACACTCTGGGACATTCTGTCATTGGGCTATACTTGGGCTACATCTGGGTGATATTTGGGCTACATTTGGGCTCTTTTGTCTCTGGTGGCCATTTTGGGAGACTGCATGTCAGAATGTTTTAATGAAATAGAAAAGGATTTGAGAAGTCACTCAAAATGTGCCCTAATTTTTCATTCTGCAGCACTAATCATACTTTCTATGGCAAAATATACCCCCTCATGTTGTTTCTTTTTAAATTAAATGTTTTAAGAGTTACCACTTTATTCCAATCAAGATGGCTTCAGGTGTGCCATACCTTTGTAATAAGTAGGACTGTTAGCGCTCTAGTTGTTCTTTAGAACACTCTAGGAGGCTGCAGTAGAACACAAAGGAATCAACTGACAGTCTCTGTCCTTGTTGGATGTACATGTTTTACTGAGAATGTCAGACTTCATTTTCACATGACTGAGAAAGATAATGTGAATTTACAGAAAATATGCTTTCAGTTTAGCTTATAGATCCCCTTCCAAACCACTGTGGGAAAATCATGAGATATTAGTTTTCTTTCAAACAATATTCATGATATCACAGCAGAAGGTTTTTTCACATGGTAAAATCACCTTAGAACCCACCACAATTCCTAAAACGAGTATGGTACCATCGACAAATGATTTATAATGTAACTAAAGTCCTAAAACCCTCTATTAACTACAATGCTTTTTAATGAGGTGCTATCATGTATATTGGTCCCAAGATGGCTGCCAACACTTCTTGGATGAAGTGCTGACAGCCAATCAGATCAGATGAGTGGTTAGGCTCCGCCCAGATATATATCTTTTTTTGAACCTAAATTACTCAAAATCCACTGGAGCACATATATTGAGACCTAGCAAAGGCACATCGGGCTAACAGTCCCTACAATTTTGCCAAGTTTCGTGCAAATCCATTCAGCCGTTCGAGCTAAAAGTGAGGCCAACCGCCCTATGGAAATTAACATGGGAAAAACGCATTTTGGGACCCCCCTTTTTTCTTGGCCCACCCTTGATGAAACCCCCCCAAATTGTCAGGGGCTGCTCAGAAACAAAATGTTCCATTTTCCTGAAAATTTCAGCCAATTCCGTCCACAAACGCCAAAGTTATTAGACATAGAATTTTCAAAAATCCCATAGAGAAAAAATCCTAACTATATATTCCTACTGGCGACCGCCAGTAGGTAATATATATATTTATATATATATATATATATATATATATATATATATATATATATATATATATATATTCACAGAAAAAACCATAGGTTATAGACCATATATAGTTAGGAATTTGCATTTACAAAACCTTGAAAATTCACTGAAAAAACCATAGGTTATAGACCATATATAGTTAGGGATTAGCATTTAAAAAACCTTATTTTATTTGCACAAAACCATTGAAATTCCATATATAGTTAGTTGCACTAACTATATATCGCGGACCCGCAATCCACTGCTAATGATGTCACATATTACATCATTCATGACATGGTCAGTGACATCACTGATGACATCACTGATGACATCTCAAATGACATCACTGATGACATCACTGATGACAACACCCAGTGACTGTATGTTTCTGTAAAGTTAAAATATGTCTTACATATTGAAGAATGAGTGGATGTATAAGTGTCTGGATGAAGGATTTAGTAGGTGCATGACTGACTGTATGAGTGAGTGATTTAATGTGTCTCACTGAGTGCATGGGTTAGTGACTAAACTGTTTTAATTTGGCAATCAATATTTATGTTCTTCTGTAAACTGCTGCATGTTTAAATCAGTAGCTATATCAGTAACTATATGGGTTATTGAATGGTTGCCCAAGTATTTGTATGGGAGACTGAGTGTGTGTGTGGGTGGCTGGGAGGTGTATAACTCTGTGCATAGATGTGTGAGCGGTTGATTCCCTAGGTGTATGGGTTCAAAAGTGCATGTAGAAACAGCTGTATGGACAGTTGACTGTGTGCATGAGTATATTGGTGAGTGAATGGATATCTCAGTTCTACATGTCAAAGTAAGTACATATGTAAAGCACACTCCATGTGAGAGTTGACATATATAAATAACTGAACATAAGAGTCAGTGAATGTGAGAGTGGCTGTATGAATCATTGTGAACTTGTATCAAGGATTGTATAAGAGAGTAAATATGTGTTAGTATATGTTTGAATAAGTAAGGTGTGTATAACTGTATAGTTAAGGAAATGGAGATGTGATTGATTCTTTGCATGACTGAATAGGTGTGTGAGTAACTCCATGGATGTGTGACAGTCTGTGAGTGCCTGTTTACACTGAGTGTATCAAAGGTTATATTAGAGTCTGAAGATGTATTATCACATAAATGATATCATCAGTGATGTAATCAGTAATGTCAAATGAGATGTCAGTGATGTCATCAGTGATGTCATTTGAGATGTCATCAGTGATGTCATCAGTGATGTCATTTGAGATGTCATCAGTGATGTCATCAGTGATGTCACTGACCATGTCATGAATGATGTAATATGTGACATCATTAGCAGTGGATTGCGGGTCCGCGATATATAGTTAGTGCAACTAACTATATATGGAATTTCAATGGTTTTGTGCAAATAAAATAAGGTTTTTTAAATGCTAATCCCTAACTATATATGGTCTATAACCTATGGTTTTTTCAGTGAATTTTCAAGGTTTTGTAAATGCAAATTCCTAACTATATATGGTCTATAACCTATGGTTTTTTCTGTGAATTTCATTGGTTTTTTAAAAGCTAATATCTATAGCTGTAAAATATATTCTTTATTAAGTGACGTATCACGTAGCCCGTGAGACGCCTCATGATGCATCGCATAACCGTGACGTATCGTCTCTGCAGCGCAAACCAAACCCAAAACGTAAGCGCGCCAGAACACGCTTAAAGATATATATATATTTTTTAACCTTAATTAGACAAAATCCACACGTGCACATATCACAAACGTTCAAAAAACACAATATGTCGGACTCCCGTTACGCTGCCGGTTAGCTGCCCGGTTAACGTACCAGGAAGCACCTTTACCGCGAAAATCGCAATTTTTTTTTTTCACCCCCCAGGGAACTTTAATAGCCCCCTCATCAATCCTAGGGGTTCAGGAGGGGTCTGCCTTACCCCTTTCATTCATTTACACCTTTTTTTTTTCCACCTCTTGTCTCTCGATCCCACAGAGAGACAAGATGGCGGCCGCTCCAGACTGTTTACAATGATAACAGCCAATCAGCTTCTCCTCAGACTCCCGTTACACTGCCGATTAGCTTCCCGGTAGCTGCCCGGTTAGCTGCCCAGTTCGCGTACCAAGACGCGTCTCTACGGCGAAAAAATCGGATTTTTTTGTTTGTTTTTTTTTGGCCCCACGTGGTTTTATAATATCCCCCTCATAAATCCTAGGGGGTCAGAAGGGGTCTACCTTGCCCTCTTTCCTTCATTTCCCCCTTTGTTTTGGCCTCCTCTTGTCTCTCGATCCTACCGAGAGACAAGATGGCGGCCGCTCCGGACTGTTTACAATATTGACAGCCAATCAGCTACTCCTCAGACTCCCGTTACACTGCCGGTTAGCTTCCCGGTTAGCTGCCCGGTTAGCTGCCCGGTTCGCGTACCAAGACGCGTCTCTACGGCGAAAAAATCGGATTTTTTTTTTTTTTTGGGTTACACTGACGGTTAGCTTCCCGGTTAGCTGCCCGGTTAGCTGCCCGGTTCGCGAACCAAGACGCGTCTCTACGGCGAAAAAATCGGATTTTTTTTTTTGGGTTACACTGCCGGTTAGCTTCCCGGTTAGCTGCCCGGTTAGCTGCCCGGTTCGCGAACCAAGACGCGTCTCTACGGCGAAAAAATCGGATTTTTTTTTTTTTTTGGGTTACACTGACGGTTAGCTTCCCGGTTAGCTGCCCGGTTAGCTGCCCGGTTCGCGAACCAAGACGCGTCTCTACGGCGAAAAAATCGGATTTTTTTTTTTTTTTTTGGGCCCGGCGTGGCTCTATAATATCCCCCTCATCAATCCCAGGGGGTCAGGAGGGGTCTACCTTGCCCCCTTTCCTTCATTTCCCCCTTTGTTTTGGCCTCCTCTTGTCTCTCGATCCTACCGAGAGACAAGATGGCGGCCGCACCGGACTGTTTAGAATGTTGACAGACACCGGAGAGCCAATCAGCTTCGCTTTGCAAAGTTCCGATACGCGAAAAGTTCGCGAACCGGAGCGCTGCCCGGAGCGCTGTTACAGATATATATCTTGATTTAAACGTTAATTTCTCAAAATCCACTGAAGCACATATATTGAGACCTAGCAAAGGCACATCGGGCTAACAGTCCCTACAATTTTGCCAAGTTTCGTGGAAATCCATTCAGCCGTTCGGGCTAAAAGTGAGTCCAACCGCCCTATGGAAATTAACATGGGAAAAACGCGTTTTGGGACCCCCCTTTTTTCTCGGCCCCCCCTTGACGAACCCCCCCCAAATTTTCAGGAGCTGCTCAGAAACAGAATGTGCCATTTTCCTGAAAATTTCAGCCGATTCCGTCCACAAACGCCAAAGTTATTAGACATAGAATTTTCAAAAGTCCCATAGGAAAAAAATCCTAACTATATATACCTACTGGCTATCGCCAGTAGGTAATATATATATATATATATATATATATATATATATATATATATATATATCCAGAATTAAGTTTTGCCAACTCGGGAAAGCCACACACAGGTAGGTTTAACGTCCGTTTATTTCAAAGGCTGCAGCATGCTGAAAGGCAGTCTTTACAAAGAAATTAACAGCCTGGCGCGTTTCATGCTCTGCGAGCATTTCTTCAGAGGCATTTCATTAGCACACGAAGCGTGAAGGCAGCACTTATCTTAAAGATCACCTGCCCCAGTGGGCGTTGGCTCACACTAAGCCTGATGGTCCATGTAGTGCCTTAAATGAAACTCCAGTGAGCCGCTTTAAATTGTGCCATAAAAATTAAAATAAACAAATAAATACCACAGTGGCTGTTTGCAAATCATCCTTTCAAACTGGTGCACCTTATGACCTTTGAAAACGACCTCCTGTCCAACAACTGGTTGCCTTGTAGCTCCAGCCTAGTCCACCACAGCATGGCGGGGCTTCTCCCATGACCGGGCCGGCCGTTATACATCCAGAATTAAGTTTTGCCAACTCGGGAAAGCTTCACACAGGTAGGTTTAACTTGCGTTTATTTCAAAGGCTGCAGCATGCTCAAAGGCAGTCTTTACAAAGAAATTAACAGCCTGACGCGTTTCATGCTCTGCGAGCATTTCTTCAGAGGCATTTCATTAGCACACGAAGCATGAAGGCAGCACTTATCTTAAAGTCTTAAATCACAACACCCAATACAGCGTTGGAAAGGGCAGTTGCAGTAGAAGGACATATTTTTTCACCACCCATTTGAAAAATGCACCGGTCTCTCTCATTGATGGCCAGCACCAACATACACTTTAAGACACACCTCCCGCCACAAGTTCTAGAATTGCGAACTTTAGAGCTGGGGAGCTACGTTCGAATCTTGGCATCAGCTCAACATCCTGTGATTCCAGGCAAATCGCTTTGCCTCCCCGTGCCTACCACAAATTAATGTGTTCTTCTGTAATGTAAATTGTGCTCATGCCATGTTGTCGAGTTCGTTCTATATAATATTGCAAGGAAAAATAAAGTAGGGAAACTCAAACACTACTGAACGCGCATTCTTAGGTGCATCAGCAGTGCACTGTGAATCGGAGCGTTTCACAGGCCTGTCACTGATAAGAAATGTTATCAAAACGAAATCCTACAAAACAATATACTACTGGCCGGCAGCAATTCATACCCGGACAACGTCGGGCGGGCTGCTAGTAATAATATAATAAAGAGAGTGCCCAAACCTTTGAGGCGGGTAATCTCAGGAACCACAGCACCAATCACAACACCCAATACAGCGTTGGAAAGGGCAGTTGCAGCAGAAGGACATAGGCTAAGCAGATGCCCACCATATACAGTCAAAAGGTAAAAGAACCGTGCCACACACCGTGGCACACAATTTTTTTAACAGTAGTTTGTGTCCCTGTAAATTTGTATACTTCCTCAGTTTGCATTGATCTAAACCTTGCAAAGCATCATTTTATGTTTTGGACTTTTCCTTGAAAACGTACTCAAACAATTTCTCAATATATCAATTGATTGCTTTTGAATACTACAAACACTACTCTACGCCTTCCTTGCACCTCTTCAGCAATTACTTCTAGGTACCATTACTTATTTTAGAATAGAAGTACATTCTTCATTTCATAACCGATTTATCAACTGCATGCACTAATGTGTTGTCTTGCAAGTAGCCATCTTCATTAAATCAAGGCTCAGTACTCGAAGTATGTATCCATTCACCACTAAAACCATGTAAAAGTTTGTTCTATTCACAAGTCTTTTCTTTTGGCTTTGGCTTTTCATTGTCAATAGCATTTCGTCTAGTGTTTTCATTCTCTTTAGTATCAAAACAAATATGTTCCTCTTGAGAGAAAACGTCTCATCAGCTATACACTCAACAAGTTCCTTTTGTCTCACTACTTGTCTTACGCTTTTACACCTTTTCCGACTCCTACTTAAATTTGAAATTAATCAACTGCGAAACATCCTAAGTCTAATTTCCTTATATTGTTTCTGTATCCTAGTAAAAGTGTTTCCTTTTCTCTTCGGTTCTTCAGTCTTCTTTCCCTGTATTTGTTCACTTATCTTAGTATCCTTCTGTATAAACTCAATTTTCCACTTTTTGTAATTGAGCGCATACAATTTTAAGAAATGTGTTTGTCCTCTTACCAGCAGTTCTTTGCTCTTTCACCACCTTTTCCTCATGTTGCTCCTTTTGTTTCTCAGTTCTGATGAGGTGTTGTTTTGCTGCTTTTTCTTTCTTCTCTGACTTTTTGATGTCATTGTAACTCTCTGTAGTTAACTAGATATTAATGTCTAAAAATTAAAAAAACAAAAGTACATGGACCAGTTAATGGCGTAGTGTTGCAGTACATGTTTTAACTATTTAATCATTTACTTTATATAAGCACATATAGGTTAGTAAATGTTCAGACTACACATATTAGCCTCCCCTACAGTCTACCTACACAGTTCCCCAGTGGTAACTTCTAAGTAGCAGAAAGAGCAGTTTTGGGTGAGTTTTAAGTGACAAGAGAGACCTAGCAGTAGAACTGCATGTACAACCTCAAGAATAGCAAGTTCAAGATATAACAAATGTACTAAAAACTTCATAGGGTCAGTTGTTTACCTACTATCTAAATGAGTGTCACAGCTCCTAACTGTCAGCTCTGAGTCTATGGGCCGTATGCGTCAAACAAAATACTGGTCGCAAACGGGCTGATTCGCAGATTTGGCCCCTTTGCGACCAGTATTTTGCCATTTGGGATGCATCAACCCAAAAGCAATTTGCAAAATAGGAAATCACTAATTTTGCAATTACCTATCCTGCGAATGCAATTAGGGAATTACAAATTGCGATTCCCTAAATGCAATGCATTATGCATTCGAAAATTGGGTTTTTGCAATTTGGAAACGCAAATTACCATCAACTTCAAGTTGATGGTAATTTGCAATTCCTTTGGAAAATACAAAAAAAAATCGTTTTTCAAAGTGCATTGTGGTGCATACACATGCTCTTAGGGCATATGTGTGCACCACATGTGCATACTCACCTTTTTTGGGTGTGCATCAGGGTGGTCTTTTGGCCTTGGGCCCCCTCGCACCTTTGACATTGCATGCCCAATTTGCAAGTACCTATTTGGTACTCAAAAACTGTGCATGCAATCCCAATCATTCCTAAGGGCCTTTAGACCCATTGGAATGAATGGAAGACATTCCTTAATAGCGAATCACAGTTTGTGATTCGCTATTAAGGAATATGTAGGAATCACAATTTTGTTTTGCAAACCTAACTGCATAGGTAATTGCGACTCCTTAATAGCGATTCCTTAATAATCATTATTAAGGACTCGCAATTCATACCTTTGATGCATGTGCCCCTATAGGCATGTACATTTGTAACTAAATCTATGTCTCTAATAATGACAAATATTCTCCTCTAAATGTGTCTCTAAGAGGCTGCATGGATTTCCTCCTGGATGTATCAGTGAATATTGGATTATTTTAGTGTGTGTGCAACTGTCTTCATTAGCGCATGATATATATGACTTCTGCCTTTCTATGTGAGTGAATGTTTAGCTGTTTCTCTTACTATCTCACGGAGTGATTTGGCGTTTTTTTGTGGTTTTCTACTTAGGTATATGAGATTAAAGTCTGGGTAGCAGGGTGAATATTTAATTGAGTACTTTGGTCTCTAGGAGTGCATATAAGTTACAAAAAATTCAGACTACATGTTTCACCTTTTAAGCAGACAAGTCTCTGCACTATCCCTAGCTACACCCTACCTCACTACTCACTTAAATGTGGTACTAGAACAATTTATACCTTCTCTATAAGTTTTAAGAGTCGAGACAGCCCAAGCAAAATAACTGCATGCACAACCTTAATCATAGCAGGCGTGACACAGGATGCAAGGGTTACTTCTGTGCATGGTAAATTTGACAGTGTCGGTTCTTTGGAAATATCTAAATGAGAGATTGTGTTCCTTGACTTGGGTTTCATGTGCATATACGTTTCTAAGTAAATGGATGCCTCTCTTTCTGAGATCTTTGCTTGTGTCAATGTGTTTTCAAGAGGCTGCATGGATTGTCTTCAGGCTATGTTAGTAATTATTAGGTTATTTAATTGTGTGTACAGCTGCCTCCATTAGCAATGGATGCACATCAGTTATGCCGGTCTGTGTGAGTGAATCTGGCGATGCTTATATTAGTATGTCACTGAGTGTTTAAGTGTCTCTAAGCTTTTCTACTTAGGTATGTCAAATGGAAGTCTGGGTAGCAGGGCGGATATATAATTGGGCACATAGTCTCTAGAAGTGTGTATAGCTCACTGAAACATCAGAGTACATATGCTAGCTTTTAAGCAAATAGCACCATACCGTATGTCTTAACTGCAGCCTGCTTTTGTGGTGGGGTATCCATGGTAAAAGAGCCCTTTATGCCTTCTCTAGGACTATTAAATGTAAAGGTTGGCCTCTTCATAAAACTGCATGCACATCCCCTAGTGTAAAAGGCTGGTGACATGATGCAAGGGCTACTTCTGTGTTTTTTAAGTGTGCGTGCAACTACCTCCATCAGCGCCATATACATAACAGTTCTGCCAGTCTGAATGAGTGAATCTTTAGGAGTGTATGTCACAGTCTGAGTGGCTGTTTCAGTGTCTCTCTACTTTTCTACTTAGATATGTGAGATTCAAATCTAGGTGGCAGGGTGTATATATAATTGGGATATGAGTCTATAAGAGAACATATAGCTCACTGAATCTTCAGAGTACAAGGGTTACTTTTTAAGCACTTAGCACCGTACTCTTTGACCCAGCTACACTCTTCATTAGTGGTGATTTATACCTATAGAAGAGTACTTTAAGCCATGTCTAGGACTTTTAAATGAGAAGACAGCACTAGCAGTAAGACAGCCTCCACAGCCTCAACAGTAACAGTTCTGACAGATAATGCGAGGGCTATTTCTCTGGATAGTAGACTTGACAGTACCAGTTGTTCAGCAGAGATCTAAATGAGTATCTGAATCCCTATGTGGGGGTGTATTTGCAAATGAATGTATGTGTCTTGATATATCAGTCTGTCTGGCTGACAGCTGTGGTTCTCTTAATGTGTCTGTAAAGACTGCATGAATTGCCTTGGGTGTCTTAGTGAATATTAGGGTTTTCAACTGTGTGAGCAACGACCTGCATTAGTGCTAGATACATAACACTTTTGCCTGTCTGTATAAATGAATGTGTAGGTGTTTCTGTCAACAGTCTGCATGGGTATTTTAGTGTATGTTTACTTTTCTACTTAGGTATGTCAGATTGAAGTGTGGGTGGCAGGTTGGATGTATAATTGGGCACATAGGTCTTTAGCACTGCATATAGCTCACTACAACTTCACAGCACATGTGTTAACTTTTAAGCATATAGCATCCCTCCCCTATCATCTAGCTGCAGCCTACCTTAGTAGTTAGGTATACATGGTAAAAGAGAATTGTATGCCTTCACTATCACTTTTAAATGTGACTGTTGACCTACCAGTAAGACTGTATGCACAGGCTTAACTGTAGTAGGTCTAGGATATATTGCAAGATCTACCTCTCTAAATCTTAGAGTTGCAACTGTCACTTCTTTAGTAGATATCTGAATGTGTGTCTCAGTTCCTATCTGGGGTATGATTACATGTGTATGTAAGCTTGTAAATACATCACTACCTCTCTTTGTGGCATATATGCTTCTCTAAATGTATCTGTAAAGACTGCATGGATTGCCTCCTTACTGTGTTAGTAGTGACTATTGGGTTATTTAAGGGTGTGTGCAACTGCCTCCGGTAGCATTAGATACTTATTTCTTCTGCCTTTCCATAACAATGATCTTTAGGTGCATCTGTCACTATGTCAGTGGGTGTTTTTGTGCCTGTCTGTTTTTCTACTAAGGAGTGTCAGATTAAACTCTAATAAACAGGATGGATGTTTAATGGGGCATATTAGTTTGTATGAGGGCATATAGCTGAGTGAATCTTCAGAATACAGGTATTACCTTTTAAGGACAAACCAGCCTGCCCTATGGGCTAGCTACAGCCTACCTCAGTGGTGACTTATAAGTAATAACAGATCAGTTTATGCCTTGTGGAGCAGTTTAAAACATCAAAGTTCAAATAGCAGAATATCTGCAGCCAGGCGCTAAACTGTATCAGGCCCAAAATATGATGCAACAGCAACTTCTGAGGATGTTACACTAGAAACTGTCTGTTCATTGGTGGATATGTGAATGAATGTCTCAGTGATATCTGGGGCTGTGATTGCATGTGTATATGTTTCTGAGCAAATGACCGCCTGTGTTCATAACCTCTCTGCATTTATAAATGTCTCTCTAAGAACCGGTCTGCATGGTTTGCCTCCTGATTGTGTTAGAGAGTGTTAGCTTTTTAGGTGTCTGTGCTACTACTTTCATTAGTGCTACATAGATGTCACTTGTGCCTGTCTATATCAGTGAATCTTTAAATGCTTCTGTTAGTATATCAGTGGATGTTTTAATGCCTGTCTGCTTTTGTACTAAGGTGTGTCAGATTAAACTCTAAGTGGCAGGATGGATGTTTAATATTTATTTATTTATTTATTTATTACGTAACTTGTATCGCGCATACTAAACCCGAAGGTGTCAAGGCGCCTATCAACAGATCAAAAGTTTGCAGAGCGCCACTAAAGGTATGCACGTGTGAAAAGGTGAGTCTTTAGAGCCGATCTAAAAGCTTGTAGAGTGGGGCGGGACCTTACTTCCAAAGGGAGAGCGTTCCACCATTTAGGGGCCAAGTTAGAAAAGGCCTTGCCTCCCCATCTTGTTTTTCTAACACGAGGTACAGAAAGAAGAAGTTTCTGAGTGGAACGGAGATTCCTACCAGGGTTATATTGAGATAGGATCGATCCAATGCCTGTGGAGCTAGATTTAGCTAAGGCTTTATACACCATACACATGGATTTAAAAAGGATCCGATCCTCAACAGGGAGCCAGTGTAGCTGCTTTCGCGCTTCAGTGGCAGAGGCACGTTTAGGTAGGTCAAGCACGAATCTCGCTGCCGCATTCTGGACCACCTGCAAGCGCTGTAGCTGACTCTTGTTCAGTCCTGCATACAGCGCATTGCAATAGTCCAGTCGCGAGCCCAGAAGTGCGACAGCAAGTTGCCTTCTTGCCTGAGGTGACAAATAGTGCCTAATTTTCCTTAGGATGTGGATAATCCCCCAGCAGGTCGATACAGTCCTGTTGACCTGTTGGCACATGCTAAGGGTGGGGTCAATCATGACTCCCAGATTTTTTGCTGAGGAGGTAGGCTCGGGACATAGGCCCAGCGAGTTCGGCCACCACTCAGCAGACCAGATCTGTTCTTTTCCTCCGAAAACCATCACCTCCGTCTTCTCCCCATTCAGTTTTAGTGAATTATGGGGAATAAAACTTTGTATGAGCGCATATAGCTCACTAAATCCTCACACTTCATCTGTTACATTTTACGCACATACCAGCCTGCCAAAAGGGCTAACTAAAGCCTACCTCAGTGGTAACGTATATCTAATAAAAGATCAGTTTGTGCCTTGTGAAGCAGTTGAAAATATCAAAGTTGGACTAGCAGGAAAACTGCATCAGGTGCTAAACTGTACAAGGCCCAGCAACTTCTGAGGATGCAACACTTGAAAGTGGCAGATGATTACTAGACAGATATGTGAATGAATGTCTCAGTGATATCTAAAGCTGTGATTGCATGTGTATATATGTTTATGGGATAATGACTGCCTCTGTTCATAATCTCCGCGGGCTTTTCTGTTAAGATGCATCAGATTAAACTTTGAGTGGTGGGAAAATGTTTAATGAAGCACATGAGTTTCTTTGACCAAATATAGCTCTGTGAATCTTCAGAATACATATGCTAGCTTTTGAACACATAGCAGTCTGTGCATTGGCCTATCTATAGTCTACCTCTGAGCTGACAAATATAGTAAAATATCAGTTTCTACTTGTTAGAAATGGGGGTCCCTAGTTGGCAGGTTGGTACCTTGCCCTAGTAGAAACCATTCTTACTAGTCAGGATAAGGGGGATACACTTCTAAAATCAACCCTGCTCGCTCCCTTGGTGGATTGGCATGAGCAGTCAGGCTTATCTTAGAGGCAGTGTTTAAAGCATTTGCACATAACCAACAGTAATACAGTGACAATACTACAAAAGGACACCACGCCAGTTTTAGAAAAACTTACAATGTTTTATCTGTGCAAAACAAGACCAAAAATGATTTTAAAAATCCTCCATACAGTTCTTAGAAATGTCAATAAGCAAAAATAGACTTTAAATACAGTTCCTTAAAGTCAATAGCTCCATCCGGGGCTATCATGGCATCGGGAACAACAAATCCAAACAGTTTGTCACGGGGAGCAACGGTGTCGGAGAGACCAGCAAAACAGTTCCTTTAGAAATGCAGGGATTTTGATTCAACATTTTATTCAGTTGATCCTCTGTATATCCAAATGTTACAAATGTATCCATATTTGTTTTTTTTTTAATATACACCCCAAATAGGTGGTTTTGAATAAATAAAGCAGATTGAATAATTTACTGGGGCTTTATCTATGGACCTCTCCGGTTCAAAAGAACCATACTCAAAATATAAGATATAGCAGAGAGAGAGAGTTGTCAGAAGATGAAAAGGAGGTTCTTAAATATGGATTCAGTTTTGCCCCCACTGCCCCACCAAATAAATTTGAATTGGAGAAAGATATAAGAAGTTTCTTCAGAAAAATTAGACTCAATAGGTTCTTTGAGGACAAGGAATATGAGCCAGGTCCAAATGTAACAGGCTTCAAACCCAGGTCAATATTTACCCCAAATTTGTACCAAGTCGACAAGAATGTCGAATTGTTTGAAAGAATAGTAGAAATAGAGATCAAAAATAGCCTAGCAAATACTAAGGCACAGTCAAATAATTTATCGAAATGCCATAGAATAGCCTTAAAAAATCTACAAGACTGCGACCATATAACAATAAAACCGGCCGATAAGGGTGGGGGGGTCGTAGTCTTTAATACTGTAGACTATGAGAACAAAATGAAGGCGCTCCTAAATGTCAAAGAGCATTATATCCCTGCATCATTTAGAATGTTAGAGGGACCTAAAAGAGAGGTGACAACATTCCTTAGCTATGGCAGAGACAATGACTATATCTGCGAAGATGAATACAAGTTTCTTCTAAACAATAACCCTATTATCCCGGCAATTTATGGACTGCCTACAATTCATAAAGACACCACGGACCCGCCCATGCGGCCAATTGTAAGCAGTCTAGGGTCGTTATTGGAGCCCCTGACCAAATACGCAGATTTTTTCTTGCGTCCATTGGTCCAACATCAACGCTCGTATCTGAAGGACACGGCCCATACCATCCCGATATTTGAAGGGAGGAGCTTCGATAAGGTGACCCAGTTTCTGGTCACCTTAGATATCGAAGCTCTTTCCACAAATATCCCCCAGGACCATACCATCCAGGTGCTTTCATCTATCCTGGAGGGTGAGAACTTGAGGAGTGAACACAAGGATTTTATCCTAGGATGTGTGGAATTAGTATTAAAAAATAACATTTTTCTCTTTAAAGAAGAGCTATTCAAGCAAGTCAAGGGGACCAGCATGGGGGCCACTTGTGCCCCCAGTCTGGCATTCCTCTACGTTGGTCATTTCGAAAAACAACACATCTACAACGAGTTGGCGCCCTTTTATGAGAATGTCTCTCACTGGCACCGTTTCATTGATGATATCATCTTTATCTGGAACGGTGCCAGGGAAGACTTGGGGCCCGATGTAGGTAAATCTATATTTACCACTTCATAAATACCGAATCATACCGATTCGGTGTTTATGAAGTGGTAAATTAGAGGGGGGGAGATGTAGGTATTTCAGATTCGGTAAATACCGAATCTGTAAGATTCGGTATTTACCGATTCTGTAAATACCGATTCGGTATCCCCCATTGATTCCTATGGGCCTTGAAGCCCATAGGAATCAATGGGCATTACCGATTCGGTATTTACCGAATCGGTAAATACCGATTCCAGCAAGGGTGCAGGGGGTGTCACTTTGACACCCTCTAGCACCCCCAATACTGGCTTGTGTGCCATGTGGCACACAGACATGCCCTAAGGGCATGTCTGTCTGTCACATGGCATAGGTGTGCATGCACACATGTGCATGCACACCTGGATTCGGTATTTTAACACCCAATTAGATTGGGTGTTAAAATACCGAATCTGAAAGGCCTTTGGGATTCAGAAGAGTCCCACCTACATCTGGAAGATACCGAATCGGTAAAAATACTGATTCGGTATTTTACAGATTCTGTAAATTTACCGATTCGGTAAATATACCGAATAGGTAAATACTGGCCCCCTACATCTCAAAGTACCAAATACCGGTCGGAAACGGCCGATTTCGGCCGTTTCCGACCGGAATTTGCCACCTACATCGGGCCCTTGGTGTCCTTCTTGGAGTGGCTCAATCTGGGCGATAGAAACCTAAAATTCACTGCCCACTACAGTGCCCAGAGTGTAGAGTTCTTAGACATAAAAATCAAAGAAGTCAATGGACTTTTAGAGATTGAACTCTACACAAAGCCAACGGATAAAAACACCCTATTGCAGTATCAGAGCAATCACCCCCGATCCCAAAAAGACAATATCCCCTTTGGGGAATTTTTAAGGCTACGACGCAATTGCACGAGTCTGACAGATTTCTACCATCATGCTGAAATCATGAAACACAAACTACGCTAAAGGGGTTACCCTAAAAAACTTGTGAAACAATCTATGAAGCGAGCAAGATTTTATAACAGAGACAACCTATTAGATATAGACAGAAAGAAAAAAACAAGGCCCAGGATAGGATTGTTTTTGTGAGCCAATATTCCGATCTCAGCAACAAGATCAAGAATATAGTCAATCGGAATGGGAAGATCATTAACAGTAGCCAAACTGTACCAGTACCCAAACCACTGTTTTCGTTCCGACGTAACAGAACAATTAAAAATGTTCTAGTACAAACATATAATAATAAAGCCAGTAGTGTGCAAACAACCCTGATCGACAACAAAAAAGCAATAGGTAACCACCAGTGTGGCTCATGCTCTATCTGCCCTAACTGCATCTCAACAAAGAAATTGACTTTCAATAGGAAAACATTAATTCCAAAAAGTTTAAACAATTGGCAGGAGAAAGAATTTAGTTTATCTGCTCGTTTGCCCCTGTGGCCTGGGCTATGTAGAGGAAACAGGGAGAGAGCTACGAGTAAGACTACTAGAGCATAGATCATCAATTAAAAATAAAAAAGAAAATGCGCCCCTTACAAATCATAATCAAAAGAAGAACCATGACTGAAATGAGTTTACTTGGTTCATTCTAGAAAAAATAAGTGTCAATAGAAGAGGAGGAAACCTAGATGCTATCAGAAAAACACGTGAACAATGGTACATGTGTTTTTTAGATATTGTAGAAAATGGTTTAAATTCAAAAGAGGATTGGATGAAGTTAGTAGCCAGTAACTGAGAAACTCAAATCAAGATGAGATATGTGATTGTACTCTAATTAAAAGCTAAAGAAATTCAATTGCAGTACGCTTAAAACAATGAGTGGTAGTATGGAGGGAAATAAAACCATTAATAAGGTGTAGAAAGAAAGCGTACCTCTCAAATGTAATATTAATGTAATCTCAGTGCAATCCAGTGCTCTTAATATTCTTCAACACAGTATGAGCAAACGTTGGTCTAATTATAAAAAGGTTACAGAGATAGACTAAAATAAAATAAATAAATGGCCATCTAAAGGGAACAAGAAACGATGAAATAAGCTCTGAAGCACAGAAAAGCATAAATCAGGTTGACCTTGTTTATTTCAAATTAAAACCAACGCTGAAATAACCATTTTAAAATTATTGTGGTAGAGAACACTTTAAAGAAGTGACGCCCATAATATTGATAGTTAAAACCATGCTCAATAAGAAGTAAAAACGAGGCATGGGTTCTAATTGAGAATGAGGCTTGGAACCGGAAGTCGTCAGAAGACTAGAACGAGGCGTGAAACATATAGAGAATGCAAACGAGGCGTGAAACGCTCAGTCGTGCAGAGCGCTCGATCACAATAAAACTGACTAAGGCCGCCAATTAAAAAGAACAGCTGAACCTAATAAAACAGGCCAATTAACATTAGCACAATATAAAGTGGCAGCAGAAGAGGCAGAAACATTCGACTCTTTTCCTAAGAAGATAGGAGCCGTCGTTAGACGCTGGATGGGTGTGGAGACGCGGAGGCTAAAACCTGCAACAGGTAAGGAGCGCTTATGCCGATGTGGCCTTCCTGCTGATTATTAGCACTAATTCAAAACCACGGGCGACAGTGTCTGTAACTAACGGAGCTGCGCTGTTTTTAATTTAATTCCCCTGCAGATATAACAAGCCTGCAAACGGCGCCGATTATCCACCCCATTCAAAACGCATCAAGGCACGATACGAGGTGGGTCTTTAGCGCATGATAAACAATACATACAGGAAGGGTAGATCGTTCTGTAAGAAGATGCCCATTGTATGTTTATCTCTTTATTTAGAAATCACCAAACACGTAGAGCTGAGGGAGCAACTTTCTTCAAGAAGGTGGTACTGTGTAAGACAGCAAAGTTAAAAGAACCCCAAATTTGGGAATATGCATCAGTAAAATCAGGTAAATCTACTAAACAACAAAGAATCGTACTGTGTGGAAATAGTATGAAAGCTAGGTAGTTCAAGAAATAGAAGGAAATAAAGAATGACAATAAAATAAAAAAATCTTCTTTATATAGATTCCGATCCTGCACGATTCTGAATGATCGCATAACAGTGGCATGAGTGGAAGCCATGAAAGGAATACACTCAGGTAATTTAGGATTTTAAAAAGACAGAGTGTATCCAGATAGAGAGAAATACTCTTCTGTCATGTTAGAACTTTTCTGCTTTATAAAGTTTAATAACAAACAATAAACTACTTTGCAGATTTGCCCAAAAACCTTATGATGTTGAGCTTGGCAATTCAGAAGAACTTCAAATAATAATATGAGATAAGGTAATAACTCCAAGAGTGGGTGGTATGATATATCTTTAGGTGTAAAAACACTGGTAGCCTAGATGAAAGATACAATAGATTGATGATAGATCATGGTGGTTTATCCCCCAGAGGGCTCTCTAGGCAGTGGCCTACTGGTGGACTACAAATGCAATTTAACAAGCACACATGGTAATATTGGACATGTATTTTTTTCAAAGTAATATGGATATAAATATGAGGCTAATAAGGTGCCTGGAAAACGTTACATGGGATGCAACACTAAGTATATGATCCAAACTCTAGATAGAAGAAGATAAATTAAAAAGATGTGTAAATAATGGAATTGATGCCTGTGAAAGGACTAAGGACTGTACATTTCATGTGACAAATAATGCAAGTTTTATAAAAATGATTAATTAAGAAATGTAACTTTGAGAATGTTGTGAAAAATACTGATCCTAGTATGTTTACCAACAGGACTTTTAGCTACAAGGCAAACATCCAGTGCCGTTTATTAGGAGAGATCATTAATTCAGTCGTGAGAAAGATGGCACAATAATTAAGCTATCGAAACGCGTCGACGCCCAACAAACCGCACAATTGTGTAATCAAGCTTCTCCTGTGTATCGCAAGAATTTAATGTTTCCAGGACTGGGTCTTTGAATTTGGATACTTGATGTGCAAAGTCTGAATGACAAATTACACTGTCTTTTGTTCGTCTCTCCCCCTCTTTGTGTTTTTATAATTGATAAACTGTATGGTATTGTCTCTTTTTTAAGTTGATATCTTGAGTTTATAACTTTGATGTGATTTAGCACTGTGATAATTTTAGTAGTATATGCCAATAGAATGTGGAATTGTTTTTTATTGTGTTTTTTTATGTTTTTAATATAATAATAAATTTGGTATATCTTTGATACATATGCATATGTTTTGTCACATTTGTCAAATACAAACGTCCAATATTAACATTTGGGCCTGATTAGCTAGGAATCTGGCCAAGGGAATTCTTTGATTTTACTGTTGAAAAGTACCCTATTCCCCTGGTGTAGGGGGTCTCTCTCTGCTATATCTTATATAGACAAGAAAATAACCACTTTCTAAAAGTGGTATTTTCAAACACATAATATAAAATTTGTCTTTACTAAAAGATTTATGTTTTAAATCCTGAGTTCAGGCATACTAAACTCAATTTCCCTATCTTGCCCCAATGGAAAGTTACGCTTGTAAGATGACACGGCACACACACCAGGACATGTCCCACCTTTCACATACACTGCACCCTGACCATGGGGGTAACTTGGGCCTAACTGAAGGGTGCCTTACATGTAAGGAAAGGCAATGTTAGGGCCTGGCAAGTGGGGGCACTTGTCAGGTTGACATGGCAGTAAAAACTGTGTGCAAACTGGCAGATCTGAGATTCCTTTGAAAGGCTGCTTGTGTGGGTTACACAATCAGTGCTGCCTACACACTAGCAGTATTTGATATACAGGACCTAAGTACACAGAGTGCACTATACTTGGAACTTAGTAGTAAATCACATAAGCCAAACATGGAAACACCCATCCATACATACAATTTACAGAAGGATCACTTGCAATTTAACACTGAATAGCAGTGAGAAAGTGCACAGAAGCACTAAACCAGCAAAGGAAGTCTAGCGTAGCATTAAAGACAGGAGGCAAGAAAGCAAAAAGACAGGGGAAATATGCTAAAAGATAAAAGGTTTAACAGTACCTAGGACTTTAAAATATGAAAGTTGACCTAGCACTCAAATTACATCCAAAAGCTAAACTGTGCAAGGCCCAAACCATAATGGAAGGTCGACTTCTCTGCATATTAGATTTGAAAGCATGAGCTCTTTAGCAGATATGTGAAAGCATGTCTCAGTCCATATTTCTGGCTGTCACTGCATGTGTATGCAACTTTGTGTGTAAATGACTGCCTCTCTTTGTAACCTCTATAGTTATCTAAATATGTCAAGGAAGGGGGTTACATGATTTGCCTTGTACATGTGTTAGTAATTATTAGTTTTATTAGGTGTGTGTGCAAATGTCTTCATTAGCGCTACATACATAACAGTTCTTCCTGTCTGCATGAGTGAATTTTGAGGTGCTTCGGTCGCAGTCTGTATGGGTGCTTTAGTAACTGTATACTTGTGTGCTTAGGTATGTCAGATTAAAGCCTGGGTGCCAGGGTGGATGTAAAATTGGGCACGTGAGTCTCTAACAATGTATATAGCTCACTGAAATTTCAGACTACATGTGTTACATTTTAATCATATCACTCCCTGTGGTACGGCCTAGCTGCACCCAACCTCATTGGTAAGTTATATGTACTTCAATAACAGTTTACGCCTCCTGTTGTCTGTGCAAGTACCTTCATCAGCAGTACATAAATATGACTTGTGCCTGTCTATATTAGTGCTTCTTTACTGCCTGTCTGCTTTACTACTAAGGTGTGTAGATTTAATAGGGCATATCAGTTTCTATGATTGTACACTGCTCAGTCAGTCTTTAGAGTATATGTGTTAACTTTTAAGCACATACCAGACTGCCCTATTACCTATTTGCAGCCTACCTCACTTTTCCCTACTATCAATTAGACCATCAGTTTATGTCACGTGTAGGAACATACATAGGTAAATGAATACATCAGTTCCTCTATTACAAATTACAATACATATCTGCAACTGCTTTTTATACATCTAGAAATATATGCCTACTCTCTCAGTATTTTAGTGAATGTATAAGTGCTTCTGTTAATACATAACTCGGTCAGTAACGCCCTATTGGCTGTTTAAGCATCTATGTCACTTGCATAATAACTGGAATAGTTTATGCAGCACCTCACATAACACTCCCCACATGATTACTAAACAACAGAACCTCAAAGGGACAACTCTCCCTTTTTTAGCTAGAAACAACCATACTTGAAAACATGCCTACAGCATGTATCAGAGGTTTCCTATGTATAACAAAACATACATTAAAAAGGTCACAAACTCATTTTACATGTATGCTAGTAACAGGACAAAAGCACACTTTGCACTATTAGCTGAAGTCCATATTTGAACACTCCTTGTTTAACTATGTCTAGCAGTGTTATATTACATGTTTCACTTAGGATAATAATAAAAGAACATATCTCACCATCTGTGCACATACAAATCTGCCCTGAAATTATCCAATAACTACACTAAAGAGTATATAAAGATAACTTTCACCTTTCACAGATTCATAATTCATGTACAAACACAAAGTGCATGCTTTCCTCATTCAGTTGTAACTGTTCTAGTCCTCTTTTATAATGGACCAAATAGGACGACTACTCCCACAATTCAAATTAAAACATTGTTTGTAAGCAGAACACATGTAAAACTATGACAGTGTACACTACATCATTATATTTAAATGTAACCATTAGTGTACACTCTTTCTTTCTACCACTTCCTTAATAGAGTAAAGGGGAAGAGCTGCAATATGGAGGTACATGGAAACACATTGTAAACTAATCTCAGAGACACCTATTCTGAACCTCAGACAAACTGTGTCCTAATCATCTAATTCATTGTAACATAAAATCATGCATGCTATCAGTTATAAACCATCTTATTTTTTTAAATACTGTTTTTTATATATAACTGCTTCTTTACAATATATATGAGAACTATACCTTTAACAAAAAATGTTATTTATAAAAAATGTGATTGACCTACCACAATATTGAGTTCATTGGTAAAATGGCTTTTGTTCTCTTATTAGATAGCTGCAATACTCTTCAGGTTTGTACAACCTCTTCACAAGATTGGCACACCACTCTTATACAAAGCAACCATAAATGGCAATCTTCTGACCTTTCATTGCTTGATACTGCAAAAGTCAGAAAAATAAATATTCCTTTAATATTTAATTGTTGTAACTGCATTTCTGAATGGTTACTGTCTATTAACCATTACACCCCTGTTTAGATGTAGCCAAAAATGCATGCCTTTGTGTCAATATTTGCAACATATGCACGATCATCACAATGAATTTGCAACCAAGGAAATGTGACTGAGAAAACCTACTTTCCTTTATTATTGTACATATTTATCACTATACTACACTTTATTGGAAAATCCTCACTAGGAATTCTTACCTGCCTTATAAAACAATAAGCCTAAACCAATTCATAACAACTGATTCATGTCTCTTTAACACCCTTCTCCCATTGTGCCCTCTGCACATTCTCCATAGACATCTACTAGAACCAGTAGATCAGAAGTTCATAGCACATTCTAGGAAGGCCATACAACTTACAATGTGAACTACAGCGGGTGATGTTTAGTGCACATACGGGAAAGCATTTCAAGTCTGTGTTAATTTTTGTATTTACTAGAACCAAACATCTAATTACTAATCATTTCCAAAATCTTGCTACTTTTATTCACCTGCATATTCTCTGCAATCAATCACATTTTCCATTTCTTTTTTAAATCACCACCACACAGGCATTTTACCTGCTTTTAATTGTACCAACTGCATCATTCAGTTGGAGCCTTCTCTTGTCTGCTACTCCTGCTTCACTAAATAAATGCTTACAGTGTGGATTGCGGAAGACAGCTATGTGTTTGGGCTGCTGAGGCTGCAAGAATTAAAAGTAATGACAGAAACTTGGGTTTGGCAAATGTGAATATTATTTGGATTGGGCAGAGAGGATTAAAGTCTCATTGGTTGCTGCCTTTGGTTAAAAGCATTGTGGATTTACCAGCCCCTGACATCATGATTGTGCACTGTGGTGGCAATGACCTAGGCACATTGACTGGGGTAGGACTGGAAATCTTAATGAAGGACACCTTTACTGAATTGATTATGCTTTTCCCTCACACTGTTTTGGTGTACTCTAACATATGCCAAATGCAAAAATGGAAGTAGTCAAATCAATTCCATCCACAGATTGACAAAGCCAAGAAACATGTCAATAAAACTGTTTCTGCATTCCTCAGGGACCATTACATGGGCTCAATCTATAATAACAACCTGTGTTTTGACATGCATGGAATTTATAGAAATGATGGAGTACACTTTACAGATGAAGGCAACAGGGTGTTTCTAAGTAACCTCAAACTCTGAATCCGGTCTTATGTTTAGCTGTCATGTGCACACTATCAACACTTGTCAGAGCCACTCTAGTACCCATAATATTGTTACATTTTTTTATAAAGAACTTTTTATTTTAGTTTATGGACATCTTCGCAACAACATCACAATGGTTGCAAAAAAGTCGCAAAATCACAAAAACAGACATTCAATGGCCACCAGCACATGCAAAAATATTTACAATGAAAAATCCATGCTAAACATTGCACTACACATATTACTATATACATGATTCTTTAAATAACATATAAAAAACTCCTGTTTTTGTGCTAAGTGACTTTAAAAACCATCTCTAAAACCTGTTTTCTGTTTTTGTGATTATTCAGGACATCGCAAAGATGTTGTTAACCGAGACAATTGAGTCTTTTTCATGAAGTGTAAAACACATATATGCACACATATTACAGTATTTTACACACTAGCGGTTTATTACTGTATTACTGTTTGGCCTAATTCGAGGACGGCGCGGATATAGTCTAATGTGATGAGGAGAGCGGTCTCGGTGCTGTGGTTGCTGCGTAATCCAAATTGAGAGGTGTCTAGGATGTTGTTGGTTTCGATGAAGTGTGCTTGCTGGGTGTTGACAGCCTTTTCGATGTCCTTGACTGCGAATGGAGCAGTGAGATGGACCTGCAGTTCTTGAGGTCCGACTGGTCTGCGGAGGGTTTCTTTAGGAGAGTGTTGACTTTGGCGCATTTCCAGTTGTCGGGGAACATGGTGGTCTCGAGGGAGCAGTTGATGATTAGACGTGGCTCGGGTGCAATGGCTGTGGCTGCCCTATGGAAGATGTGTGGCGGGCAGGGGTCAGAAGGTGCTCCAGAGTGGATGCTCTCAATGGTCTTTAGGGTGTCTTCTGTCGTGAGTGGGGTCCAGATAAGAAGGGTCTTTTGGGTTGCGTCGTTGGGCGTGGGGACTAGAGAGGTGCAGAGGTCTTGGCCGTCGAAGTTGTGGTAGAGCATCATGAGCTTGAAGTGAAAGACGGAGCAGAGTCTATCGCAGAGGTCTTGGGAGGGAGGGACGTAAATTGTTTCGCTGTTGGGTTGGGCAAATTCCTGTATGATGGCAAAGAGTTCCTTGGAGTTATGCACGTTGGAGGGGATTCTGTCTTGGAGGACATTTTCCTATGTGGGTTTGGTGAGTTGGTGGTGTGCTGTGGTGGCTGTTTGGTAGGCAGAGCATGCTTCCGGAGTTTTGCTATTTCTCCACGTCATTACCAGTCTTTGGCAGGAGCGCTTGGATTCGTGGAGTGCCATTGTGAACCAGGAAGATTTCTTGTGTGTCGTCTTGTTATGTTCTGGAGGAGAGCGAGTGTGTTGGGACAGTTAACGATCCACTGGTGGAGGTTGCTTGCTGCGGTGTTGGCAGCTGTCGTAGTTGGGGGTGGAGTGCAGGCGAGGGCGGAGGGCGGAGGGGAGGTGCTCTTCTGAGACTTTGTTCCAGATTCTGCATGGGAGGTGGCATGCGTGCTTGTGTGCAGTGGGTTTAGTAAAGGAGAAATGGATGCCATGGGGGTCAGTCCAAAGCAGTTTTGTGGAGTGGCTGAAGAAGATGTTGTTTCCTCCTGTGAAGATGAGGTCGAGTGTATGTCCCCCTGTGTGAGTGAGGGAGCAGAGACAAGTTGCTTCAGGCCTATGTCGGTGGGGTTCTCTAGGAGGGCGGTGGTGTTGGGGTCACTATGGTTGTCCAGGTGGAAGTTCAGGTCTCTGAGTAGTATGTAGTCTGTGGAGGCTAGGGCGTGGGGTGTGATGAGATTGGTGCTGATGTTGTTGAACAGGCTTCAAGGTCCAGGTCTTCTGTAGACGAGTGTTCTGCAGACCGTCATTCTGGGGTTGGTCTGGATCTGGAAGTGGATGTGTTCCATGGGGGCGAGGGATCGTACGAGTCGGTGGTTGTCAATCAGAGGGAGGTTTTGTGGATGATGGCGAGGCCTCCTCCCGTGCGGTTGGGCTAGTATTTTCTCACGATCTTGTATCCGTCAGTGATGGCGGTTGTGATGTTGCATGTGAAGCTGACATTGGTCCAGGTCTCTGTGAGTCCGGTGGGCTGGGTGTTGCTGCCGGGATCCAGAGTTGGGGGGATGTGCGGCAGCAGTGTCGGCAGGAGATTGGTGAAAAAAAACAAGGACCGCATGTATCGTTTCTAGAACTCCTAGGACAGGGTAATACTACAATGCAAGAAAATTCCTAGGCAGTTGCTAGAATTCTATTAACATTAATCATAACGAGACAACCTTTAGGGGGATGACCCAAACTCAGTGCAATGGAGTGACAACTGTTTAAAACATATAAGGTTCTTTTATTGATATTTTATCTAAAATTTGAAGCATGATAAAAAACACAATACATATATTCAAACCCAAAAGTGCATAATACATCTGATCCAATATATTCACCATAAGTCACGAAAGGTGAGCACTAGTTCACAAGAAAATGTAAACATATACATACATAATATCAACATGTAAAAAACAGACAAGTTAACATGATACTGATATGGTGTGACTGGGTGATGAAAGTTCTCAACGCACGTTTCGGCACAAGGTGTGCCTTCATCAGGAGTGCCACAAGAATTGTGTCAGAAATGGACTTGGTTTGTAGATACAAAAACTGTTGTGGATGAAGAGTCTACACGCGCCGGGATATCAGTGAGATTGTTAGCGCTGAAACTGGCAGATCTTGCCTTGAACGTGGATAAGGAGGATCAGGAGGATCAGGGTTTAAGTATTAACACAGTAGTTGCGGAATTGCCTCAAAGTGACAGAATGTCGTCTTTTCTGGATAGCGAATCTTCAATGTATAGAGACTGCACTCTACGAGACGATAAACTTGTAGTAGGACCAAGTTTGTCACTGTGGGTACTAACCCAGGATGATGGGCAGTGGCGTGCCGACCTTTATAGATGTGACCGTATTTTTAAATTTAGCATAGAAAAATAAATAGGCAGTTACGGAGACAGCGCGAATTGCATGTCCAACGAGATGAGGAAACAGGGAGGTGCTCAGGGAGCGAGGAAGGGATGGAACGCCTGATGGGCTCGTACTGTAGTTACTAATGAGGTTCATTGTCAGGGGACGCCATTACTGAACTCAGCAGGAGATTGGGCCTTGGGTGTTGCTTGGCATCCAGAGCTGGCAGTCATTGTTGCATCCATGGTTGAGTGTATAGAGAGTGATGGGGTCATAGTAGCGGGGGTCTTGGGACCAGGGTCTCTGGCACTGGTCACGGACAGGAGCAGACTGGCTTGCCTTTGGCGTGCCTTCAGGGCACCACGGCACACCATCAGCGCATGCCGGCTGCGCAGCTGCCATTAAGTAGGGGTTGGGGAGGGCAATCACCTGGGAGCCGGGAGCAGGAGAGTCACAGTGGGGGGAAGGGGCCATAGGGGCAGCAGAGGCAGCAGAGGCATGGAGCACGGGAAGAGGGAGCGAGGAGGGCAACAGGTAAAAGATGCAAAAAGAGAAAAGGCAAAGAAAAAGAGGCAAGGAGAAAAAGGCAATGGGAAAAGGCAAAAGGAGAAAGAGACAAAGAGAAAAAGGCATAGAGAAAGAGGCAAAAAAGAGAAGAAAAATGCAAAAAGGACACAGAACAGAGCAGAATAGCAGAAGAACAGGGTGCTCTTCCACTAGACCACCAGGAATGAGATGCAGGAGAGAGCCTGGGGGTGGAGGAGGGTCTTGAACGCCTACCTTGAAGGAGCTCGGGCTCAAGGGCAGACCCTTAATGGTGAAGCTGTGCAGGGGAGAGCAGTGACACTGACCAAGAAAATCAGAGGCCTTCCTCCTATTGGCTCGTGATATCACTATAATTTTCAACTTACATTTCTCAAGAACTACTAAACAAATTTGCACCAAATAACAAAAAGAACAATCTGTGTAACAACACCTACCTCTCCAACAAGTTTGGTGTAATTCCATTTAGTGGTTCGGCCTTAGTTGTGTTGACAGGTTCCTATAGAAATTAACATTGCAAACATACCCCTATTTCAAACCCATTTGGCTGAGCCCCCACTTTAGCAATCCCCCTGAACCTTCCCACGTGTAACAAGAATCACTGGAGCAATTTTTTGGAAAGATTTGTTAAGATTCGTCAAACTGCGCCAATGTTATATGCAAGTCAAAAAACGCTTTCCTTATGGAAACGTGGTCCTGACTATAACTACTTACCGGCAACCACCAGTAGGTTACATATATATATAAATATATATATTCTAACATTGGCAATGAAGCCGGCAGTAGTTTCCCCTACTCCCTTATAAGCAGGAGAAGTTGATGTTTCTGGGTTCCACCTGCGGCTGTAGCAATCTTGGGTCACCTGCCAGTGAAAAGAACAGTCAGGGTGGATGAAGGCACTCTTTTCTTTTGTCCTGGGTTTGGGGGCCCAGGACAGCATTTTCTTTCAGTGTGCCCCAGGAAATAGGGTCTCTGAGGTCATATGAATCTCCGGGGCGGGGCCCTCTCCCCGCCCCTCTCTGACAAATGTGTAATGGATTGCTTGCGCCGACCCTTAGGCACTGCCCCACCCCAGGGGGGTTTTAGGGAAATGCGACACAGCCCCATGTGCTCTGGTCTCTGTTTAAGGGCCAAAGGTTGGATTCTTACAACAGTCTTATCTCAAGGCCCGTTGGGATGACTTTCACAATTGCTAGCCTCCAAAGGGCGCACTTTGCTGAGAGCTGGTTTCACTGGCTCCTTGCACTAGCCTTCTCCTCTGCTTTCCCCTCCAGTACCCAATGGCTTTTGTCCATCTTGATGGGCATCTGGGAGGCAGTGGAGTCCAAGTCTTCCACCAACAGGTCATCAGGGTCAGCGAGAAAAGAGGCCAGCACCACTGGCCCTGGAGAGACCCATCTAGTCCTTGTTGTCAGCTGCGGGCAAAATCCTTAGTCCATCAGGGGCATTAGAGGGCTTCTCCTTTGAGCTATCTATGGTGTCGCTGGCATCGCCATCCAGATCCTGGCCTTGTTCTCTTTCACTCCCTTGTGCAAGGGTTTATAAGTGTGGGTGGAATGTTCTGGAATCCATGCACATATGGCCAATCATAGGATGCCACATCAACCCTCCGTCCACCCCTGTCCAACACGTCCTGCATTTTGGGACAATCCAATATGGAAGAGCCCTTCTTTTACTATTCAGAGCTCCTGTGCCCATCCAGAGATGTTGCTATGATAATGGGCAAACCCTCCCTTGTGGTCACTCCAACCCAGTTCTGTAGCAGCTTCCCATCACACTGGGTTGGAAACCAATTTGGCTAGAGACAAAAAGGTAGAGTTTAGGTCTGGTGTCAGTTTCATCTGTTTGTTGCAGGGGACACTTCTTGCAAGTGCAACTAGTCCTGGAGCACAGTCTCCAGGCTATTCTGTCATAGAGGGAAAATCCCGACCCAAGGCCCTTTCTCCACTGTCTGTGAGCAATACGCATCTCTCTGCATGGGAGGCAACCAACTGCTAGGTGACAGCTGAAGGCTTATGTTGTAAATAGCTTTGTCTGTTGAGTCTGTCTTCCATGGTGGTCTGCTCGTTTATTCTGTGCTGCGAATAAACTTCATACTTGAGAAGAAGTTCCTGCTTGTTTCATAATTTGAACTTACTACTGCTTACAAGCTTTAGGTATAATAATAATAACTTTTTATCCAGTAGTGAAACATAATTTGATTTCACCATCAAACTGCTTTTCAATTAGGGTTAAATACATCCTTTAAATATTTCTCTGGCTGTTACCAATGCGAATTTTGCATGTATTAAATGTAGCCCTAAGTTCCCCTGTGGCACGGGACAGCCTTGCTACAATGAAAAGAGTTTTTGGGGATGATGCACAGTAAGGACATGTTCAACATTAACTCCCACATGTTCTACTATCAAATATCATGCACCCTGCCTTTAGGGGCAAGAATGCCTACTTAGAGGTGACATTAATATTTAAAAGGAAGATTTAGGCCTGTCAAATGGGGTTATTTTGGCAGGTCTAATATAAAACTGTCACATGCAGGTAACGTGTATGCAGTTACCAAGCTGTGAATGATAATAGTCTCTCATCTATAGCCTGCACAAGTGCCCCCCATATGTGTGCACATGTTTTCATGTGTAACCAACCCTGTGCCGCTGACAGGCTAAGTGCAGGACAAGTGGTGGAACTTTAAAAAATAAACAAGATTTGGGAAGCTCTCTGATCTTGCCTCTACCTGCACTTTGGCACATGTTACAAGTGCCGGGTGTATTAAAGGAAGAACATTGGGTATTAGCTACTACCTCTGGTGACTCCTAATTACCCTTCATGCACAGAAACAATAGTAACATTTTAGACAACTTCACTCAATAAACCAAAAGCATTCAGATATGCCACTTTGCATGCAATGGAATACTGAGATTATCACTAGATTATGTTCTGTTATAAATTGTTTTATAACGCGCTCTGTTACTGACTAGTATCCTGGTGCGGGGGAGAGATGTGCAGTGAGCAGAGGGGGAGAGGGGGAATTCAGGCAGATTTAAGTAGTCCCATTGAATAGATGGGTTTTTAGACCTTTCTTGAAGCAGGTAATAGACTGGGCTGCACAAAGGTGGAAAGGAAGTGCATTCCAGGCTCTGGCAGCCCTCACAGAGATAGACTGGCCACCCAGCCTGATGAACTTAAATCTGGGCTTAGCCATCCTGCATTGGTTAGCAGATTGGAGACAGCGATTGGGGACATACAAAGAAAAACGTTTGCTCAAGTACAGTGGCCCGAGCTGATGGATCGCTCGGAAAGAAAGAACCAGTACTTTAAACATGATCCACTGTGCCACCGGAAGCCAGTGGAGGCTGCGCAGGTAAGGGCGGATGCTAGACCTCCTGGGCAAAATGAACAGGAGTCTCACAACCGCGTTCTGAATCACTTGCA
Organism: Lissotriton vulgaris; assembly: GCF_964263255.1. Lineage (NCBI taxonomy): Eukaryota > Metazoa > Chordata > Amphibia > Caudata > Salamandridae > Lissotriton > Lissotriton vulgaris. The sequence goes on along the minus strand of NC_141698.1, from coordinate 203,733,902 downwards.
GCCGTTGGATCAGATAAGATGGTAAGCCACTGAACAGGGCATTCGCATAATCAAGCCTGGAGAGAATGAGGGCACGCGACACTGTCTCCTTGGCCACTCTCGGGAGAAGTGGAAAGAATCTACGCAAGGCTTTGAGAGTGCCAAAACAGACACCTGAGAGTCTTTTGATATGGTCCTCAAATTTCAAGTCACTTCCAAACCAGACCCCAAAATTCTTAGCTGGGCCATCCATGGATTTGGGGCAAGGAATGTCAAGTGGCCATAGAAGATCTCTAAAGTTGTCGGGGAAGGATCCATCTAAAAGAACCTTGGACTTATCTTCGTTGCACTTAAGCTGTGCAAGTGCTAGCCAACGAAAGACCGAAGAGAGGCAGTGCTAAACCGCCGATGTATCTAAGTTGCCCCCCGGACAGGTGAAAAAAAGTTGCGTATCATCGGCGTAAGCCATAATTTTATCCCCTAGATGTTCGGCCAGAAGAGTCAGGTAAACATTAAAAAGCAAGGGGCTGAGAGTAGACCCCTGCGGAACTCCAGTAGAAAGTTTCCTAGGCAGAGAGGCATGCGGTGGCATCCAGACCTGTTGCGTCCTCTTATTGATAAATGACGTCAGCCAGTCAAGAGCCGTTCCAGCAATGCCGATGTCAGACAGTCTGGTAAGGAGAAGCCCATGGGGCACCGTATCGAAGGCGGCAGAGAGGTCTAGTAAAATCAGAACCGCTCTGCCGCTACCATCGAGGCACTCCCGAATCGCCTCCGACACCTCCACCAGAGCAGTTTTGGTGCTGTAGGCAGCCCGGAACCCTGATTGAGCTGGGTGCAGGGCACGGGATGACTCAATAAAATGGTCCAATTGGCGAAATGGCATTTTTTCGCAGACTTTAGCCAGTGCCGACAGCAGAGATATAGGCTGGTAGCTGATGGGGCGGCAGGATCCGTCCCGGCCTTTTTAGAAGCGGCAGGAATTTGGCCTGCTTCCAGCGGGACGGGACAGTAGCAGTGGAAAAGGAGATGTTAACAATCTGGGTGACCTCTCTACACACTGTATCAGCAACCCCTCCGAGCACCCTGGCCGGACACGGATCAGTAGGCGACCCCGACTTCAGGGACTTAAGTACGGCAAGGATATCTGCTTCAGCAAGTTCAAGTTCTAGACTTTGTATAGCGCACTACTCACCCAGAGGGCCTCAAGGCGCTTAGGGCGGGAGGTGATTTAATTTTCGAATATCCAGGTTTTTAGTTGTTTTCTGAAGGAGAGGTGGTTCTGAGTGAGGCGGAGGTGGGTGGGAAGAGAATTCCAGGTCTTTGCCGCTAAGTAGGAGAAGGATATTCCACCCATGGTGGATCTGTGGATGCGCGGAATTGCGGCAAGGGCTTGATTGGACGATCGTAGTTGGCGGGAGGGGGTGTAGATCAGACGAAGGCAGCAAGGGTTGCGCAGCACATGGAGATAGAAAGCTCTGGACGATGGAAAAAATGTCTTTGCTGTTGTTATTCGCCTCTTCAATCCTCCCTGTATAGTAGCTTCTCTTTGCTGTTCTAATCGCAGCATAATAATCCTTCAGGGCAGCTCACAGAGCAATTTTCGCGTCAGGCAGATACGCTTGCCCCCACACACGCTCAAGTTTCTTGCAACCTAGTTTCAATTCCCGTAAGGCGTGGGAAAACCATGGTTTGGAGGGGGAAAAGCGCATCCTACGGATGCAGCCCTGATTAACAGAGGCTGCTGACCCCTGTTCCACCCATGTATAAATCTACTAACAGCCTCACCCACCTCCGAGGCCAATAAAGGGCGGTCTCGGGATAAAGAATCAGCCAAAGTGACTAGGTTGATGCTCTGGCGGTGGGCGGTTAGAAAGGTGTCCCCAGCTCCTGTGGATCTTTCCAGAGACCAGGAGAAACTGATCAACTTGTGGTCTGACCACGTCACACTCTCAGGGTAAGAGATCAGAATATCAAAATTAGAACATACCAGATCTAAGAGGTGGCCACCCACATGGGTTGGGGATTCCACCCATTGTTTGAGTTGAGCCAGATTCAAGGTCTCAACTAGGCGTCTGGTCTCTATGGAGTCTAATTTGTTTTGGAAGATTGGGGCCCCTGCCTAAAAGGATAAACCCTAGCAAGGTCTAGTACTTTTTTGTAAAGAGTTGGTCGGGTTATGTACACTTTTACTTTTTGAGTAAACTAGACGTTGTATTTGGATAAATCAATATTCTACCAAATAGTTTCTGTTAAGCCTTTTTATTTATATTTCATCTTTCTGTTGTTTTTTTCTTTTTACTCTTATTTCATTTCTATTAATTATACATATATCAACACCTTTTTGTTTTTTGTGTACAAATGCTTTTTACATATAATACATGACAGTTATTTCACATTGGACAATCATTAAAATATTTGAAACAACACAGAATATATTCCCTTCAACACGTTTCGGCCGTTCGCCTTCCTCAGGAATTCTGCATTTTCTCTTTTTATCAACAGTAGCTATAGTGATGAAAGACAATATTTTAGTATTTACTTTTTTTACAATATAGTATTCATTTTCAACGTCTAGACATTTACTTCCGTTATTTTTATCTATATCATTGATTCTGTCTGCCTCTTTTGTTGTGATTTCCCCATTGCCATAAGTCGACCCTGCATGGTTAGGTGTCACTGTATCTCTACTCATCTACATCTATTCACAAAAACTATACACTTATATACATATTTTACAACACATTATATACATTATGCACAACTTTTATTAGATTTACCTATACAATATTTACATTCAGACATTTGGAAACTGATCTCTTGCTTGCAGATGGGAGCTATTGTATATTGGACCTCAGGATGGGAGCGGGGGGAGAGAAAAAAGGATCTATGGAGATGGAAAATACCCATGTATAAATCTACTAACAGCCTCACCCACCTCCGAGGCCAATAAAGGGCGGTCTCGGGATAAAGAATCAGCCAAAGTGACTAGGTTGATGCTCTGATGGTGGGCGGTTAGAAAGGTGTCCCCAGCTCCTGTGGATCTTTCCAGAGACCAGGAGAACCTGATCAACTTGTGGTCTGACCACGTCACACTCTCAGGGTAAGAGATCAGAATATCAAAATTAGAACATACCAGATCTAAGAGGTGGCCACCCACATGGGTTGGGGATTCCACCCATTGTTTGAGTTGAGCCAGATTCAAGGTCTCAACTAGGCGTCTGGTCTCTATGGAGTCTAATTTGTTTTGGAAGATTGGGGCCCCTGCCTAAAAGGATAAACCCTAGCAAGGTCTAGTACTTTTTTGTAAAGAGTTGGTCGGGTTATGTACACTTTTACTTTTTGAGTAAACTAGACGTTGTATTTGGATAAATCAATATTCTACCAAATAGTTTCTGTTAAGCCTTTTTATTTATATTTCATCTTTCTGTTGTTTTTTTCTTTTTACTCTTATTTCATTTCTATTAATTATACATATATCAACACCTTTTTGTTTTTTGTGTACAAATGCTTTTTACATATAATACATGACAGTTATTTCACATTGGACAATCATTAAAATATTTGAAACAACACAGAATATATTCCCTTCAACACGTTTCGGCCGTTCGCCTTCCTCAGGAATTCTGCATTTTCTCTTTTTATCAACAGTAGCTATAGTGATGAAAGACAATATTTTAGTATTTACTTTTTTTACAATATAGTATTCATTTTCAACGTCTAGACATTTACTTCCGTTATTTTTATCTATATCATTGATTCTGTCTGCCTCTTTTGTTGTGATTTCCCCATTGCCATAAGTCGACCCTGCATGGTTAGGTGTCACTGTATCTCTACTCATCTACATCTATTCACAAAAACTATACACTTATATACATATTTTACAACACATTATATACATTATGCACAACTTTTATTAGATTTACCTATACAATATTTACATTCAGACATTTGGAAACTGATCTCTTGCTTGCAGATGGGAGCTATTGTATATTGGACCTCAGGATGGGAGCGGGGGGAGAGAAAAAAGGATCTATGGAGATGTAAAATACCCATGTATAAATCTACTAACAGCCTCACCCACCTCCGAGGCCAATAAAGGGCGGTCTCGGGATAAAGAATCAGCCAAAGTGACTAGGTTGATGCTCTGATGGTGGGCGGTTAGAAAGGTGTCCCCAGCTCCTGTGGATCTTTCCAGAGACCAGGAGAACCTGATCAACTTGTGGTCTGACCACGTCACACTCTCAGGGTAAGAGATCAGAATATCAAAATTAGAACATACCAGATCTAAGAGGTGGCCACCCACATGGGTTGGGGATTCCACCCATTGTTTGAGTTGAGCCAGATTCAAGGTCTCAACTAGGCGTCTGGTCTCTATGGAGTCTAAAACATCAACATGGATGTTGAAGTCCCCTAATAGAAGAAAACTTGAAAATCTCAGAGCAGAGCATGAGGCACAATAACCTCCTCCAAGGCATCAATGAAATGACCAGCGTAACCAGGAGGCCGGTACACCAGCGTGCCTCCCAAAGTAAAATGCGGGTTAAGCAACAGAGAAAAATAGAGCAGCTCCGTGTCCCCCATATCTCCCTGGGGTTCAAAGAAAAAAGATCCATTTATCCATGTATACCACGGCGACCCCGCCCCCTCTTCCTAGTGGGCGGTCCGCCCTCATGATCTTAAAACCCCTGGGGATAGCTAGCTCCACCACCGGGGAGCAGGAGTCATTAAGCCAAGTCTCAGTAATAAAGAAGAGGTCCATCTCAAACATGTCAGCGGCATGCCTGACCAGAGACCTAGCATTAATTAACCCTGCGTAGAGTCAGTACTTTCTAGTCTGGAACAACAGCGCGTAGGGTGGAAGCGGAAGTTGCACTCTGAGCATACTCTAAATAGGCTGTCAGCAACCCCCCAAGGAGTTCCATCTCCACAGCTCGTTGCGTTAAGCGCTATAAGATCCTTGTGTGAATACCTTAATCTGGTGGATTCTGGACAAACATTATGTTATTGACATAAGCTATGATTAAATAATTGGGTATATTTCTCCAGCAAGACCTATCCAACACCACAATCTTACAATCTTAACACATAATATAAGACCCTGGCATCCAGCACGGAGTTGACCCAGAACATAATACACAAATCATATTGTCAGAGGATGTCTCAGATCCATTCCATGAACCTTTGATTCTAGTGGAAGGAACCCTCTGGACATCCTTAAGCTCTGTGAAGCCATAGTAATGGCCAACTGCGAATTTAATAATACCCACATAACAACACTAGATAACATTAGATAATTACATAAAATTACAGAACATTATATTATAGCGTAAATGAATTTCCTCTGATGGTAGTTTTTATGGCAATGAATTGATTTACATGTATTGAAATTTCTTTTGTGACAATATAGTTGCAATAAAGATGATAAAGAAAGAAAGAAAGAAAGAAAGAACATGCAACAATAATCAATATGTAACTGAATGAACTACCATTGAAGTAAACTACAAAACTTGTGAAAAGCAATTTGTGAGAGAGTTAGAGTGAACAAGACATTCTCAGGTCTGGCATGTTGGTGTGCTTCAAGGTCACAGCCAATGCACAGTGCTGAAGGGCCAATGCGAGTTCCCCTCTGCTCTTATATTTTCAGAACTTGTGTTAAGTGGTTCCTTGTTGTTGCTTCACTGCACCACGTTAAGTAATCATTCCTTCACTCGTGATCATCATATTTAGCCAGTCCCAAGGACCGATGAAGGCAGTGCACTGGCCCCTTCCTACACAACCACTCACAGGAATAAAAAGTGTTTAACAGAAAATGAGTGTTAAATTCTGGTTTGCGTGGGGCCTCTATGCTCTTGGCAACTGCCCAGCATGAAAAATACAAACTCAAGGAGTTGATGGGCGGAGCGCCTAAACTTTTTAGACACTCACCACCAGTCACAGATCTGGGTTGAATCCATCATCATTCTTTAGCTCACTTTGCCACCCCAGCTGAGACACCGCTATATGCAAATCAGTCTTGACCATGTGCCTCATGGGAACTGTCCAGCCCGAACTGCCAAACCATGTCTTCCCTGGACCGGAAACAATTATCCTGGGACCGGTTTCTGGGTAACACCCCAGCGTGCCCATACATTAAGACGGCACTGGATGAAGTTATGAAGGGTAGTTTAGTTGGTCAGGTGGCTTAGTAGAGTGGGTGCAGAGACTCACTAGTCGAGTAGCTGTAGTATGATGGGTGTTATTGCTTGGTCTCTCCACAGGATTATGTGCAAAATGTTAGCTGTAGGAAGGGATTAGTTGTTAGGTTTAGAATTTCGACTTATTCTTGTGACCTCAGAGTAAAATCAAGATATTATGGTCTGTCAACATTTTTAGTCCACTACTTACAAAATCGTCTTTGAATTATACTCCATGGGCAAACACAGGTGTAGGCAGGGATTGCAATTATATTGATTGAACCTTTACCGCAACTGGTAATTACCGTGGAGATAAAGGCCAAACCTTCGGATGTTTCCAGCAAATAAAGCTCAGCATTGCAATTCTGCTGAAATTAAAAGGACAAACAAGGCCGGAACAATACAGGGACATGTGTATTTTGGTGTGGAAAATACCAAATTATGCATATTATACCATATTATTGAGAGTATAAGTCAATATAGGCGCTATGGATTGAAACCGATAAATTTGAAAACCCAGGCTTTCACACTTAAACAGGACAATAAATAGCACCTGCCCACCCAGGGCACTCGTAATCGATGCCTGAATGTTCTTTCTCTGTTTCTTTCATTTCAGCCCCTTTTATTGTGTCTGATAGGGTTGGCTTTGTTGGAGAGTTAGAGTTTTTTTTATATCTGGGGGCAGATTTACAAGACCCTTGTTCTGCCAGTTCGTCACTTTTTGTGAGGCAACACCCATGGAACCAGACATATTTCCAGATTTACGAGGATTTGTAAACCTGGAAATGCATCAGTATGCCACCCTAGGGTTGGCGTAGCGAGACACAATGAGGAGAAATGTTTTCATTTCTCCTCAGTTTTTTCCTCTTTCAATGCGCGCTGCATTCTCCAGCACAAAATGAAAGAGGAAAATGCCTGTAGTGACTGTTTTTTTGCAGGAAGGTACCCCTTCCTGCACAAAAACAATCTCCCCATGATGCAGGCATCCTTGCACTATGGCGCAAGGGTGCCTGCACCGGCGCATGGCAGCTGTTTGTGCGCCAGCGCAGGGGAGAGCACAGGAATGCGACATATCATTTTAAATATGTTGCATTCCTGTGCTTTGAAAGTGTTGCAGCGTGGCGCAGCAAAAGACTTGCGGTGCCACGCTGCGGCACCTTCTTGTAAATCTTCCCCCTGGACCCTTACTCTGAAAGGCCTTGTATATTACACATGTGCCTTGAATCTTAGTGTCCAAAGCTTTGAAGTACAAGGTTATGTGTTTATGCATTTTTAGATTTACGTACACTCTTTCTGTTTTGTTCTGAAGTCTTGGCCATGTTGACAATATCAGCAGACCTCCTAACCCTACAAAGGGTCCGATTCCGATTCGGTAAACCAATCGTACGACCGAATCAAACCTGTAGCCTTTTCGACGACTCGTACAATTCCGTCCGAATCGCGTAGTACGATTCGTTTGAAAAATATACGACCGAATCATTGCGAACTGTACGAAAAGCAAGGGAAAATCCGTACGACATGGACCCTCACAGTGAACCGTACAAATCGTAAAGATGCTGTACGACCCGTTTTTTTTTTGTTTGTACGACCCGACAAGTACGATCCGGACCGGGGAATAAGAACGCGATTTGTACGTAAAACGTCGTGTATGAGCGATTCGTACGGAGAGCCACACAATCACATACGCACCGTACTCCTGCAATCATGGGGTGTACACACCATACCTCTACGCCCCGTACCCCTGCAATCATTGGGTGCACGCACCATACCCCTGCAATCATGGGGTGTACGCACCGTACCCCTACGCACCGTACCCCTGCAATCATGGGGTGTACGCACCGTACCCCTATGCACCGTACCCCTGCAATCATGGGGTGTGCACACCGTACCCACGGGGGTCCGTTTCATACGCCGTTTGAGTCTAAATCTTCTTTTCCGGACGTTTTGAGCTCCTGTAGAAAAAGAGTCATACTGAGTGTTGACGAGACGAATCGTACTTGCTGGGTCCGAAAATGCTGCTTCGATCCGTACGGACGTCGCGTACTTCGTGTTCCGAATGCGATTCGTACAGATTTTTAAGTGATATGGTCTTTTGTACGATTCGTACGGAGATCTGCTTTGGGTCCGAATCGTACTTCATCGTACGTAGGTTTAAGGGTACGATTCGTACGGGAAATATGCTCCGTACAGCTATTTGTAAGGGATTTTACTGAATCGGAATCGGCCCCAAAATGTTTTACAGTGTGATTGCACAGGGAGAAATCAGCAGGGCCCTGAAGATGGGGTAAAGCCTTAAACAGCAGTGCTTTGTAGCCCTTGCATTGACTAAACAGTCACACCTACCCTCCTCCACAGCAAGAACACACTCACCTGAAGTCACCTTCCATGTCCTGGTGAACTTTTAATTGGAACACGGTTGTGTAGAGCATTCACAAATAATCTGGAAACTCCCTCTGTACAAGGGTATCCAACTCACTGTGTGATAGTGACTTTTCACAGTGTGGCCCTATGATAAGTGACAAAACAGTGTGTACATGGCTGCACTGTGTGATTTGGCAGACCTATATCAGCGATATCACAATTAAAGATCTCCCCAAGAATTAAAAGTGCCACAATTGGTTCACCAAACCATGTCTTAAAATACAGAGAAAATAATCTTTTAGCTTTTTTCTGCGGGCTGGTAAATGTGCCCAGTCGTGCATGCAACACAATAACCCTTGGAAGTCCTAGGGGAGGGAACTAGAGGCACAGGGCATTCAGCGCGAGCGGCCTCCATCCTAACATGAATACACAAAAGAATCTGCTCTGAGTATAGATGACCGAGACTTAGAAGATACTAAGTAAAGTGGTTGGCATCTCACAAAAAGTGAATGATTGTCCTCACACACCACCTGGTGTCATGCTTCATCATTGGCAGTCCTCGCTCTCTAAAAACTTGGGGGCAGATTTACAAGAAAGTGACGCATCTGTGAAGATGCATCACTTTTCCTGCGCCATTTTGAGAAGCCACTAAGGATGCGCTGTATTTAAAATACGGCGCACCAAGGCGCAAGGATTGACAGATGCGCCAGTAATTCTGATGCATCCATTGACCCAAAAGTCACACATTGCTGGAGTTGTGTCGCAAGCATGACGCAACTCCAGCAATGTAGGGGGACGCCTATCCTCATTGTGCTGTGTCACTCCTTACGCCTGCTTTAAGCAGATGTAAGAATTTGGCGCGGTGGCGTCCTAGAAGTGGCGCAGTGAAATCTAGTAGATTTCACTGTGTCACTTCTATGAGGCTTTTTTGCGTTGAAACGCCCACCCTGCATACATTATACCTGACGCAGGTATAATGTGATGCATCTACTAGATGGGTCGCGTTGGAAATGGGCCACATTTTAAAGCTGCTTCTGCGTCACAAAAAGTGACGCAATTGCTGTGCAAAAACAACGTAAGGGGCTTGTAAATCGGCCCCTTGGTTTGATAGAGAGTGGGTCTACACCTGAGACAGGGAGGCACTTCTAAAACTAAGTGGGGGCCCGTGACAGCGAGTGATTGTCTAAAAATCAGTATAATTGCCAACATTTATTTATTCAAATAGGCAATTACATGATAATAAAAATTGAGAGACTGAAAAAGGGGAAATATTACCGTCACCGTAGTGGATAAAGTTGTCAACATGTTTCTGCCCTTATGGCCCAAAGGGTCTGCGTCATTCATCAGGACGGAAAAATAAAAATAAATCTGGGCTCCTCTCTTACCAAAGTATTAGTATAGAGTTACCACTGGGTAGGTTAACCTGTGTCACATTCTACCTGAGATGATTTCCTGAAACCTGTAAACATAATAAAACAGAGATTGCCAACAAAACTTTGGGTCAAAGAAAAGGAAGAAATTCTAGTGACTAATTGCCTCACATGCATCATTCATACATATAGTGGCTATTTGTGTATGACGTGTGTCACTGCTTTCAGGAGACATACAGTTTATCTTGCCCATGAGTGTGAGACCAGCTCACAGCCTTACCCTAATCCAGCTTCCTACACACCCCATGGGAGGAGGGTGAAGGAGTGACCCCTGTAGTCAAACTCTGGAAGAAATAGAAACACACATCAAGTCAGTTTCTATCATCCAACATTTTCCAAGTGGGTAATGGAAAGGCTATCCACAAGAACTCAACCACACCACCAATCATGCTCTTACTACATCAACGTGCATCTCTCTCCATGATCCTAGATGTGTTCGCCCCTCTTCCCCGTTGTGGAATGAAGAGCGTAATAATAGGGCTTTAAATAGTACCCTTAATGAGTAAAATTTGTAAATTAGTAGCATATGTGCTCGTAATTGTTTTTTTATATATAATAGATTCCGGTGTCTGAACAAACCCTGTTATCTAGCGATCATGTGCCTGATCTTCGCCTCAGGAAGAGGAAATGAGAAGAAGCAGCAGGAAGCCCTACTTGCTGGCGGAACACCTGTGATTTCCTCTGTGTCCCATCGCGAGCAGCCTGGGCTCGACTGGACCGCGTGTTAGCTGAGAGCGTGGGGTGGTGTCTTTCGTAAATGCACATGCGTGCACAGCCGTCCCCCTTAGGGGATGCCTGCGCTCCGTGCTTTGATAAAGCGTGCCACGTTGTTTGTAAGTACACGTGCAAACTCAGCAGTCCTGTGTGAGGTTGCCTGTGCTCCGCATCTAGGCGCAGTTTTATGATGCCCTTGCGCATCTTTGTGCCGCAATTGCGTCACTTTATTTGACGCAACGGCGGCACAAACAATGCGCCCTCTTTACAACATGACGCATCTAGGAGATGCTTCACGTTGTAAAGCCCTGCGCCATAAGGAGGCGTTCCTGCGCAGGGGGGGGGGGGGCGTTCCTGCGCAGGAACGCCTCCTGAAAGTGGCTGAGTGAAATCTATGAGATTTCACTCAGTCACTTTCAGGCCAATGCTGCGTCAAAACCCTGCGCCTGCTTGAAGCAGGCGTAGGTCTTGACGCAGCATTGTGAAGATAGGGCACCACCGAGCCTTGCTGGAGCTGCGTCGCGCTTGCGACGCAACTCCAGCAATGCGCCACCTTTCCGGCACAGATGCGTCACGCATCTGTGCCGTTTTTGCACCATGGTGCGCCGCATTGTAAATGCGGCGCACCATGGGTGGCGGAGCTGTGGCGCACGTTAACTGGCGCATCCCTGGGGATGCACCAGTTAACATAAATCTGCCCCCTAGTTCTTATTGTGCTACGTAAAAAGAGTCCCTGTTTTCACATTCTGGTAAGAATGTGAAATCAGAAACACTGGGACATGAGTTTCTTAGATGAAAATAAAGCCATATTATTGTGCCATGAAAAAAGAGTTACGGTTTTCAGATTCTGGTTAGAGTGTAAACCAGAAATGCTGGGACATGAGTTTTTTTGGATGGACATAAAGCAGTATTAAGCAGGAACATGTTTGGAGAGGGGATCATGTCCTATTTTTATTTGGTACTGGGAAGACAAAACGTACAGCCCATTTGTTTAAGATTGTTATATTACCTTCATGTGTGTATGCTCACATACATAGGGTATAGGCCTCAAAGGGTATATAACGTGGATAATTGCCCTTGTGTGTGCACCATCCGGCTGTGCACTGTATGTCAGTGAGCGTATGTTTAATGTTGCATTATCTCCCAATATGTAACCATGAGATGTCATCATTCAGTCCAGTATCCCACATCCGGAGACGATATACCCATTGTTGCTCTCTGGTGTGGAGTATTTTCTGGATATTTGGACTCGTCCTCTTCATGACCTCAAGTACTATCCTTCTCAGGTCTACATCTCCATGATTGTATTCCAGGTAATGTCGTGTCAATTTGGTATTTGTTTTTCTGCACCTGATGGGGCTCCTATGTTTGTTTATGCGAACTTTGATGTTTCTAGTGGTCATGCCCACGTACATTAAACTGCAGGGGCATGTGATCAAGTAAATAACACTCTCGCTATTGCAGTTGCTGAGGTTTTTTAGTACCCATGGTTTGTTGGTTTTAATGTCTTCCTCCTTGGTGGTGCTGGTGAAGGTACATGTCACACATCCACCACAGGGGTAATGTCCAACTGGTCTTTGATTGCCCCACAGTGTGGTTTGATTCTGTTTTTTCGTTGGTGGTATCTTGGCATGGACCAGCTCATTCCATATGCTTGTGTGCTGCTTAAATTCAAAAAGAGGAGGTGACCAGTGTTTTGTTGCCCCATTGAGGATGCACCAATGTTTGTGTATAATGTTTTGTACTTTATTCGATATCGGGGTGTATGTCGTGACACCCACTACTCTTTTATCCTCTTTCTTCTCCTTGCTTTCAAGTAGTGCTTCCGGATTGTTATTCCTGGCTCTTTTTCTTTCCTTTTTGATTATTTTCCTGGAGTAATGACGTGTTGCCTGTTTGTTCTCCAGTACCTCAGCTTGTTTGTCATAGTTTTCCGTAGTTGAGCAGTTCCTACGGATCGTGAGGAACTGGCCTACCGGCAGGTTCTGTTCGAGTGACTTTGGATGAAAGCTTTCGAAAAGGAGTAGATTATTCCTATCTGTGCTTTTGTTGTGAACTTTAGTTTTGATTCCGTCTTGGGCCATAGTTATTACTAGGTCCAGAAAAACAACCTCTTCGTTACTGATTGAGTGCGTAAATCACAGATGTTTGTCTCTGCTATTAACCCATCATACAAAGTCCTCTGCTTCTTCTTGACTGCCGTGCCAAATAATAATGACATAGTCTATGTACCTACGCGAGATCTTTAGTTACGTCATGTAGGGGTTGTCCTGATGGAAGATATGATCCACTTTGAATTGGTGTACATAGAGACACGCCATGCTAGGAGCAAATGTGCTCCCCATGGAAGTATCTCTGATCTGATGGTATATTGTGTTCTCATATTCGAAAATGTTTTCTGTGTGTGCCATTCTGCGCACTCCAGGATGAAGTGTCTTGGTGTCATGTAATCTCAATCTTTCTCAAGTGGAATGTGTTCCACCATACTTAAGGTGTGTCTCTGGGGTATGCTGGTGTACAGGGCCTTGATATGTATTGTGATAAACGGGTCCTTCACTGGGTTGATCCCAAGGTCTCTGAGGAGGCAGAGGACATCCTTTGTGTCTCTCACGTAGGAGGTGGAGGTTTGAACAATTGGTCCTAGGAACTAATTGCAGAATTAGCACAAAAGCTCAAGTACTGAGCCAATGCCCGACAATATAAGTTCTTATGAATCTTGGGGTGAGTGTAAAACCTAGGGGTGCGAGGGTAAATGTGCCCAGTCTGCCATTTTTACACTGGAGACGATATAAGCTGTTTGTTTAGGCTCACTTAATAGCATTTTTTAAATCTTTGGCAATTGTACATCTGCATCAACCTTACATTCATTGGTATCTCTGGCGACATGTATTACAAAAAGTTTAATCTGTGTTTGTGCTGTAAAGGTTTTTACAACTTTCATGCAGCAATTGAAGCCCAAATATTAAATATATAACATTGAGGATGTAGGAGTGTTTTTATACTTCAAGGTATGGGGCTGATGTTTGGTTTGAAGCTGGTAAAAAATGTGTCTACAATTCAGCCGTGAGGGACAGGTTTCAGTATAATATCATATTTTTTGTTGTTGCTATAATTCACTTCTCCAGTACAAGATAAGGCAATCAGTCACTGTAGCATAGTGTCCTGACTCAGCGTAAACTCAGATTGAGGGGCAGCAAAAAAGCCCAAAACTTGTCTTTCCCTTGCCGTCCAGTCATGCAAGTGGTTTGTAAGCGATCTGATTTAAAAGTCTACAAGGTACAGTAAACAGGACAAATTGTTCTTTCTTTATCTCATTCAGCAGGCAGGCTGCTCAAGTGAAAAGCCAGCAGTCTCACAATCCATCACTTTCCTTTTATTACATTGAATAAACTGCTGAAACGGCAGTGCACAATTCAATAATCTCTCTGCCTCGCTGCCAGTTTGCAACATGTTCCTCTCTGGACGCCAAATATCAGCTACTGTATATTCGCCATCACTCTTGTCAGCTGGGGAAGTGGGCAGGCCAGGCAGGCCCGAGCTCTCACGGTGGCGCTTGTGGTAGTTAATGAAAGGCGAACGCCTTTTACTTGCGCGAGACAGATGTGCAGGGGATCTTGAAAATAAACTACGAATAAACGGCTTTCCTTCTTACCAATTCAAGATGGCGACTACTTTCTCAAAAAGTGGGCAAGAAATTAAAGGACATATTGATGACAGCTTTGTGCCATGCTTGCACCAGGCACCCTGGTACATGCGTGATGCAAACCTCTAAGTCATATTTTTCAAGCCTGGCAAAGCCACTTTCTGCACAAAAATAATCTTGCCTACAACACAGACACCCCTTCACCATGGTACAAGGGTGCCTGCATTTCCACTAGGCTACCAAAACAGCACTAGCTTATGCGAAATGGACAGGAATGCGCCGTATTGTATAAATATGGCGCATTCCTACCCTTTACTTGTGACGTAGGGCAGCGCAGCAAGATGACTTGGCGCTCAGCCCTGCCCCACAAGGTTCATAAATATGTCCCTCATTATTTTAAAATGAAAGTGGCAAAAACTTGCTCTCATTTTTGGAATCATTCTGAGTTAACGTTAGTCAACTTGTAATGGCTGATTCAGAACACAAGAAGAGTGAGTGGTCTTTTTCTGGTGTGCAAGCACATTTTTCTAAGTGTTTAAGACTGGATTTGGCGCAGGGAAGCTAATGGAAAGGAATTCTTTTTAATAAAAAAATGTAGGCTTCATTTGCAACTTTTTGAGACAGGGCAGCGACGCAAGGCTTCTTGCTGCGCTGAACTGCATCAAAATGAAAGGGCAGGAATGCAGAGCATTAATGAAATATGGCATATTCCTATCCTTTCTGCCGATGCTCAAATTGTGCCAACGTGGGCACCTTTGAACAATGTTCCAAGGCTATCTGCGTTGTTGGCACAATTGTTTTTGTGCAGGAAGGACACAATGGAGGCATTTTCCTTCTCCTATGTGCGTTGCAGAATGCAACTCATAAAAAGAGAACATAAATGAGGAGAAATAAAGGTAGTTCTCCTCATTACGCATCCCGAGGGGAGTTGCACAGATTTGATGCACTCCAAGGTTTACAGATCCTTGTGAATCTGGGTATGTGACAAAACCCACGAGTGTTGCAACGGAAAACCCACCACAATGCCCATGGAACGCCTCCTTGACATAGAGTAGGCTACGTAGCACTTTGCACCATCCTGCGTTACTCCATATCAATGAGGACAAGCAAAGCCACTAAGGTGGCTTTGAGTCGCCTCATAGATATGATTGAGAGGCTTGTGCCACCGGAGCATCAGAATAAGTGACACTCCTGTGGCATAGGCCTCATGTAAAGGATCCTATGTGTGGAAAAGCATTTTAGACAGCTTCCCTTAAGGGTGTGGAAAAAGGTGGTCGATATTTAAGACAAAACTTGTGAATTTGTCAAACTGCCGTATTCATGCTCATTGGTGGAAGGTGGAAGTAGCATGTCAATGGACACACCTGGAACATTTATGTGTGTATTCATTTTCAATGAAAAAAACGATACATTGATTTATTGAGGCAAATCAAGGACACATAAAGGTTTAATCAAATGCATACTCCATGACCATATTTGATGGCTTAGAGAGAAAATGAATGTGACGTACTTTAAAGAAACTTCAACAAAGCCAGTATACCTGGCTTATTTTAATAAGGGAAAGTGTTTTTCATTGACGGCTGAAAGTATGCATGGATGGATAAGTGTTTGAATGTGAGAATCAGTTTATGTTAGGATGAATGGATGGAGGTATAGGTTAGCACATAAATGAATGAGTTAAGTAAAGGATGGGTAAACATATTTTGGATGACTGTATGAGTAAGTGCTTGGAGACACTTTCTAGTTGAAAGTAGTGTATGTCCAGATAATTCAACAAAGATGGGTTTGATTAAAATCTGATTTCATGGGGGGCAGGAGTAATTATCTGCAAGTGAGTCACTACTTTGGGAAGGGAAGGCCATACCAACTTAATAAACACACCCTGGTTAGGTCTCAACACAAGTCTCTGAGTAACTCTTCTCAAACCCTTATGGCTACAGCATCAGCAGGGAATTACCCAAAGAAAAGTGTATTAAGTTGAAGCAGTGCCAACAACTTTAAGTAAACAATACCGCAAAAGAAAATTCCAAAACTAATTTAGGAAAATAGAGAACAGTTTTAGGAGCAAAAAGACACTAAAGGGTCTAAAGGATCTAGGAGGCCGCACAAAGCCACCCTTGTCCCCACAATCCTGGGCCCTCCTTTCCCTGTCTCTCCATGTTCAAGTTGCCAGGTGGTTGCCAAAGGTACACAGTTTATTGCTCCAGAGTTATGTCATCTTTCACTCTTTAAGCCTATGCAGCTCGAAGCTTTGTTTGATCCAACAGAAAAGCCAAGCAGCACACTACTCTGATCCCCCAGAGATGATGCCTAGTGCCCTCACCCTTATTCACTCATATACTTTTGGTAGTCCGACCTTATACTTTAATTTGCACTTAGCATAGATTGTTATAATTCCATCCCCATCCCCCAGATGCATTACCTCTTCGTCCCTCGTCCCAATCATTTACATATGGTGGTGACTCCACCCTCTGGTCTTAAAAAACACACAGAATTATTCTAATGAGCCTTACCCACCCTCCTGGCTCCCATATAAAGCATGGACTTACCATAATTATCCTGTTTGTTTTTACTATCTTCTGAGGTTGAGGACATTCAGGACGAGCAGTTTGGAGGATGGGAGACTTCCCTGATGAGTTCAAGTTCAAGTTCAAGTTCAGGAATTTGTATAGCGCACTACTCACCCAGAGGGTCTCAAGGCGCTTGGGGGAGGGTGTGTGCATTGCTTATCGAATAGCCAGGATTTAAGTTGCTTTCTGAAGGAAATGTGGTTCTGTGTAAGGCGGAGGTGAGTGGGGAGAGAATTCCAGGTTTTGGCCGCTAAGTAGGAGAAGGATCTTCCTCCCATGGTGGATCTGTGGATGCGCGGAATTGCGGCGAGGGCTTGATTGGAGGATCGTAGTTGGCGGGTGGGCAAGCATGAGCGAATTTTGCGGATCTCGCGTTCGCGAATTTTGCGGATTTGCGGATTCGCAATCCGCAAAATCCGCGAATTCCCGCGAATTTGCGGATTTTTTTTTTTTTGTGTTCGCCCGTGTTTCTGCCAGTTCGCGAGGGGTTTTTACAATTTCGCAATTTGCGAACTTACCTGTCGGGTCGCAAGTTTTGCGAACTTGTTGTTTCTACGTGTCCAACCTGTTTGGGACACTCTTCTTCATCACTGCCACTCTCTGTCACCACTGCCACTCTCTGACTACTCATGCCACCCTCTGGCCCACCCATGCCACCCTCTGTTTCATCACCACACCCTCTGGTTGTCCAGTGTACATTATTTTCGGCAAAGCAAAGCACACCTTCCCTGCCTCAAGTGACCTGAATTAATTTGGGGCTGATTAATGTGTCACAGAATATTTTTTTAGCTGGCACCTGCTTCCTTAGTGCGCCCTGATTAGTGATCTTTTGCACTTGCTAAGTGCTTTCATTGTTGCAAAATTAGTTACAACGCCTGCCCTGCCCCAACTGACAATAATGAATTAGGGGCTGATTAATGGATTTTAACTTCCAGCCTGGCTCCTGCTTGTCTCCCTTAGCTGTAATTCATGACCTTTGTGGCATATGTGTAACTATTCTGAGGTTCAGAGCAGGGTCACATAATAAGTTTCAACTGGCAACTGAACTCTGGAGGGGCCCCTCAGGAAGCACTACAGGAAATGGCTACTAATGATGTGCCTGAACTTTTGAACCTGGTAAGTAGTTACTTTCAGTTTTGCTTAGATCGTATTTCTGCAATTTCGCACTTATTCGCGGGGCGCGAACTCACGCGAACAGTGCGAGCAGTGCGAGCAAAATCCGCTGCTCGCGGATTTGCGGATTTTCCGCCCATGCCTACGGGTGGGTGTGTAGAAGGACAGTCGTGTGTTGAGGCATTTGGGTCCTAGGTTGTAGAGGGCCTTGTGTGCGTCGGTGAGGAGACAGAACGTTATTCTCTTGTTGACGGGAAGCCAGTGGAGGTCTTTCAGGTGACCGGTAATGTGACCTTGACGAGGGATGTCCAATATGAGTCTGGCTGATGCGTTTTGGATGCGTTGGAGTTTTTTCTGTAGTTTGGCTGTGGTTCCGGCGTAGAGGGTGTTTCAATAGTCCAGTCGGCTAGTGACCAGTGCGTGGGTGACAGTCTTTCTTGTTTCGGTGGGGATCCAACTGAAGATTTTTTTGAGCATGCGAAGTACATTGAAGCATGAGGATGAGACGGCGTTGACTTGTCTGGTCATTGAGAGGGAGGAGTCTAGGATGAAGCCCAGGTTACGTGTGTGGTCTGTAGGTATGGGTGCTGTACCCAGGGCCGGTGGCCACCATGAGTCGTCCCAGGCAGAGGGGGATGATCCTAGGATGTGGACTTCCGTTTTGTCCGTGTTTAGTTTTAGGCGGCTGTTCTTCATCCATTCGGCTACTTCTTTCATGCCTTCGTGTAGATTGGTTTTGGCGGTGTTAGGGTCTTTGGTGAGGGAGAGGATCAGCTGGGTGTCGTCAGCGTAGGAGATGATGTTGAGGTTGTGTTGTCGCGTGATGGATGCGAGGGGACTCATGTAAACGTTGAAGAGGGTGGGACTGAGTGATGATCCTTGTGGTACTCCGCAGATGACTTCGGTGGCCTCTGATTTGAATGGGGGGAGGCGGACTCTCTGGGTTCTCCCGGCGAGGAACGAGATGATCCAGTCCAAAGCTTTTCCTTGTATGCCGACATTGCTGAGGCGTTGTATGAGGGTGCCATGACAGACTGTGTCAAAGGCGGCGGAGAGGTCAAGTAGGATGAGGGCAACTGTTTCTCCGTTGTCCAGTAGCGTTCGGATGTCGTCTGTAGCTGCGATGAGGGCGGTTTCGGTGCTGTGTTTGGCTCGGAAGCCGGACTGTGAGGTGTCGAGGGAATTGTTGGATTCAAGGAAGGCGGCGAGCTGACTATTGACGACTTTCTCAATGACTTTGGCGGGGAATGGGAGGAGTGTAATGGGGCGGTAGTTCTTAAGTTCAGAGGTGTCTGCTGTGGGTTTCTTCAGAAGGGCGCTGAGTTCCGCGTGTTTCCAGCTTTCTGGGAAGGCAGCGGAGTTGAAGGAGCAGTTGATGACATCACGGAGATGTGGTGAGATGATGGAGTCTGCTTTGTTGAAAATGTGGTGGGGACATGGGTCGGTTGGCGATCCTGAGTGGATGGAGTTCATCAGGCGGATGGTGTCTTCAGTGGTGATTGGGTTCCAGGCGCTAAGGTTGTTAGAGTGCGGTTTTGGTACGGAGGTGGGTGGAGTGGACTGTTCTTTGGACAGGTTTTCAAAGCTGTTATGTATGTCGCCGATTTTGTTGTGGAAGAAAGAGGATAACGAGTCGCAGAGGTCTTGGGAGGGAGTAATGTCGTTTGAGCCGGCGGTGGGGTTGGTAAATTCTTTGACGATGTTGAATAGTTCCTTGCTGTTGTGGGCGCTGTTGTCGAGTCGATCCTTGAATGCTGATTTCTTGGTGGATCGGATCAATTGGTGGTGTTTGCGGGTGGCGGCCTTGAAGGTGGACAGGTTGTTAGTGGTTGGGTTTTTTCTGCAGGTTTTCTCGAGAGTACGGCATAGCTTCTTGGATTTCTTAAGGTCATCGTTGAACCAGGGGCCCTTTTTGCTACCTTGTTTGATCTGGTGGTTATTCAAGTGAGGAAAATTAAATTTTGGTCATGATGTGTTCCCTAGCGCGTACCCCACCGACTCCATGTACCAGCTTAACGTGCATGTAACTTCCCTCCTGTGCCAGCTATGAAGACGCAAATACATTTGCGTCCACCGTCAACTTGTCCTCTTTCAGAAGCACCATGAATGGATTATATAGTCCGTTCCTAAGTATGCTATGCCACCGTCTTTTTGTAGTACACTTTTCACTTTTTTCCTGCTCTAGCCTGAGTAGGCCCTGAATTCCTGCCATCTGAACCTCTTTTGTGGCTCCTGACTCTGCCCAGGCTACCTCTGTACTCGTGAACTCTGTCATACATTCAGCGCGGCCCCTTGCGCTCAGCTCAAGCCTGCTTTCTGCCAAGACTGACTATAACCTTCGAGTTATCTGTTCCGCTCCCCGAGAATACATTCCTGCCTACTAGATCCTGTAAACATCCTCTCCAGCTGCAGAGCCAAAAAGGGCCGATCTGTCTTAATGCAAGTAATTCATAGCCTCCGTTGCCATGCTTCCATGGAAGGCCCCGTGCCCCCACGCTTCACATGTAGACACTTAGGCGCTCATACACGCATCCACAGTTAGCATAGAACAGCCTCTACCCTAGAGACCTTTTCCGCCCAGATAGTATAGTTCCTAAACATCAGATATCAGATATGATAGAAGTACAAGTTGATCTGACATGCCAGACTTCTGTCTCTTTCCGTCAGTGTAAATGTCAAGACCCCTGCACCCCGTCAATCACACGTCATGCAGCTGCGCGCGCATCCAAGCTTCCGATTTCTGCTGACATTGCAACATTCTGTTGGCACCACCCCTTGGTGCCACCCACTTGCGTCACCTATCAGTGACGTTTCTAGCACACACCTCTAGTTCACGCCTAGTTTACGCCTCTTGATGATGTATTGGTACCACGTGTATACTGTTATCTTGTCTTCTCTCAGCTGTTACGCCTCTTACATTGAACCTTATGATGTAAATCAAGTATATAAGCTATGTATTGTCAATAAACGAGAGCGCGCTCATCTATCCCTTCTGACACCCCTGTGGTGGTCAGAACATGATATCCTGATTCCTTTATGAGGAATAAAACCCTTAGAAACTCTAACACCACGGACTCTGTTTTCTTTCCTTCTGATTGAGTTATCATTGATTAAGTACTTACCTGCATAGAAATTAAGAGAGTAAATTAATTATTTACGTCATTTTGGCGCCCGAATAGGGACCCCTCCCCCACCTCACGCGCCGGAAGGTGCGTTGCAATCCGTGTCCCCTGCCATCAGTTAGACGGACTACACGTGTACTGGCAGGATTTCCTGCATCCCCCTCTGACCCACGGAGGTGACGAAGACTGCGATCAGTACCCAGACGAGGCGGTGAGGAGTGCGGAGGATCCCGACCAGAGCCCAGCCGAAAGAAGCAAGGTCCGAGGTGTGAAGAGGCCCACCAGTTTTCCGAAGTTTTCCGAAAGTTCTCCGAAGTTTTCCGAAGTTCCGAGCCGAGTCCAGTCGAGTTTTCCGAGGCCTTCTGTTTCCGTGCTTCCCGGTGAGTACCATTGCTGGGTCGTATCTAGACGGGTTTGGGTACGCAAGTCCGGTCTGCACTGTTTTTAGGCAGTGTATCTGTACTGTTTAGCAGTATATCAAGTCTTCCGAATTTCTGCACTGTTACAGCAGTGTATCCGTACTGTTGAGCAGTACACTTAGTTAGCTATGTCTTCAATGTTTTCATGTGATTAATGTTGTGGTATGAATGTGACTGTTTTACTGTGTATTATTGTATTTCTTGTATCAACCAGCAACTCGTATCAAGGAATAAAAGACCTAGCGTTCAGCAATAAGTAAGCAGGATGCCGTTCCTCAGCAAGTTAAAACAGATCGGAACTAGGAAAGGGTTACTAGAGGAAGAAATTCCTATCCCCCCTAGGGACACTCCAGGCAATTTTATGTATCAGAAACACGGCATAGATGCCATATTATATCTAGATTTATGGGCCGATTACACCAAGCACCTAGATGAGAGACACAGATGGCCTGTTACCGGAACGTGGGATGCTGAGTGCATCATGAGGGTAGAAGAAGTATTATGGAAAAAGAAAGCTAGGCAATCCCAGAAGGACGCCATAGAATTTTGGCGTAAGGAATCACGTAAGCGTGCTGACAAAGCACTTCGTAGAGAAGACAGACTTAAAGAATCAGATAAAGAACGAGAAAACGAATTAGTTACTGAAGGGATCCGAGTAAAAACAGAACAAATAGACCGTGCCCGAAATAATCTTGTAAACGGTATGTATCTCATAGCAGATGGCACATCCGAACCTGAATCAGAGATACCGAAAAACTTACCGACACCATTAGTTCCAACTAAAGTAATGCATAAAACTACTAAAGACATATTCCTGAATTCGTATCTAGAGGATGTAGCACCAGCTTACACCAATCTGCCTGTTCGTGCCCTGCCTACTGACAGGGATGGGGGTGGCACTGCGCCCCCAGATAATGTTCCGCCGGTACCGCGACAGACCTCCCCTGTTCCGCCACCTCCGCCACTTCCTCCACTCAAGACGGATCTAACGAAACCAGTACTACCTAATCTTACTAAACGACAGATTCAAGTCCAGATACAGACTCCGCGGAGAGATAATGCCCAAGCATCCGCCTCAGGAGGTGCGACAACGGGTCTACAGACCCCGCCACCGACACACAGATTGCATTTAAAGGACACACAGAATCCTTTCCAGTCTCCCTACTCACCCCGGCTTGAGGCATTCAAAGATAGGATGTCATTCTGCAGATATGATCCAGTACCCGGAAAAGACGATCTAATGGTATTAGCATCACTACGCTTAAGATCTGCCACCGATAACTTGCTATGCTGTGTAGGAATGCAGGAAGCTCTCGACAGACTATACAAATTCATACAGACAGGGAAAGACCCCGACAGTGTCAAAGCTGCCATGTATAAACAGAAAATTGACATTCAAAAACAGATATTACGATTCTTCATTAATTGTGTGATAAGAGAACGAGATAGGCCCGGGACAGATCAAAGTGAGTTAGACGCATTGAACAAGTGGGGCCAAAATATAGCAGACGCAAAACATGACAAGGGGACTTGCATAGCCACTATGTCCCAGAAAATTAGTAAGGCAGTATTAACTGCACATCAGGAAGAAAATGATAAAAATTCCTCCGAGGAGGAAGATGAAGATGAAACATCAGGAAAATCTACAGACATTATAGCATATGTAGGTAGGGGAAACTACCTTAGGAAAGGTGTCCGTCCGGAGAGCAAGAGAGTCCTTTTCTCTGCTTTAACAAATCCGAATTCTTCTGAGCATCAGTTCCAGGAAACTGATAAAAGGCTTCGAGATCGAGTAGGGTACCATGTACTCAATTCTATGGATGAACAGGAACTAGCCCGGTCAGCCGTGTTGTGGGCCGAAAACCCAGACATATATAATGATGACACGTTAGTGCAGACATTCTTGAACCTTTCCCCGGAAGAACAGAAAATAGCAGGTGTATACATGATTCAGCACCTCCTCATCAAGTTCAGAAACCATCATTCTGATCCAGGTCCCTTACATGAAACATTAGAAGCACTACTCATGGATAGATGGAGAGGTTTTAGTACCAAATTAATACAAATAATTCTAGAACAACGACGTAAGTATAACACCTTCCTGAGCTCTGAATATATTCCCGCCCCGCCTCCAGAAAGAAAAATGTACCACATGCAATGCGGTGGTGGCATTGAAAGTCAGAATCCCTTACGAGAAGTACATCCAGTTATGGGTGAGGATCATACTCTGAAACGTGTGTATGTTCACACACCACTGACTAAGTTAGAACTGTTAGAAATGAAGAAATTAGTTCCGTGCCATGATAAAGACCCTGCGGGTTTTCACAGAGAGCTTAAAGACATGTTACTGATGGGAGATTACACGTATGATGATATTATGAAAATGCTAAAGGTATTGTTGCCCACGGGCATTTACGAGAAATTAAAAGAGAAGGATTGGGAAGTGGGAGAGTCAAAGATAGCATGGGCGGAAATAGAAGACGAAGAAAAGAAACGAGTCCCAGGGTTAGGCCTTGGGGATCTGACTAAAGCATTACCAGGTTTAATAGTACAGGTTCTGCCAAGATTATTGACAACTCGAAAGGAAGATTGGGACGCAATCTCGTCCTGTAAACAGAAACAAGATGAAGATACTAGTGACTTTTATTCAAGATTCGAGAAATGTTTCATTATCAATAGTGGCCTAAAAACTAGTAGCGAGTCATATCCACATCTTTTTGTAACAAAATTAGTAGAGAACGCCCTACCACTAGTTAAAAATAGAGTGTACAAGGTTGAAAGTACTTGGCAGGCAAATACGCCATCACAGATGTTACAAATGTTACAATATCACCAGAATAGAATTAGGGAAGAACAAGATCAGGAACAGAAACGTATGAAAGACACGAAAATGAAAATGTTAGTAGCTCAGACCATTCCAGCCGAGGGTCATAGAAAAGGTGGGGCCCAGACCAATCATTCTGCCGCTCCCGTTAAAGGGACATGTAATTATTGCAAGCAGCCAGGTCACTACGTCCATGAATGTCCAGTCCTGAAACATAACATCGAGACAGGTAAAACTAAAGAAAGACCGCGTCCGCCTAGACATGAACAGGGTCAACAACAGACCTCACAGAACGAACAGCCAATGCAGAATACACAGCCTATGCATGATCAGTCCCATACCGTACAGACAGTAGCAGTACCGCAGCCACAGCATGCTCAAACACAGCCCGCTGCCGCAACTAGACAAGTATCACAACAGATGTACCAGTATGCCCAGTCGGCATACCCAGATTATCAGCGTTATACATGAAACAGCCTAGGGAGGGAAAGTGATTTGCCTCTTATTGAAATTCCTGTAGATCAAGAAGGTCCTTATGTACATAGTCACGTATTAGGAAAAGACAGAAAGTTTTTAATTGACACAGGGGCAAGTCGCACTACTATAAGTCATAATGAAGTCCCAGGGGCACCCCTCTCAGGCTCACAGAATGTTTCCCTTGGTTTTTCAGGACAGCCTATTGTAAATGAAGTATCAGAACCAGTACCACTAGCTGTGGGCCCATTATCTCGAGTTACAGATTTGTTACTTACGAAATCATGTCCCGAAAATCTGTTAGGAATTAAAACACTGAAGGCTCTAGGAGCTATAATTTGCTGTTCCCCGGAGGGAGTCAGACTCTTTCTACGGGATTTCAAGGGTCATTATGTTTTACGTGACTTTGATGTCAGATTGAAGAATGTACCAGATCACTTATGGGCAAAAGGCCCAGCAGATGTAGGTTGTATGCATATCACACCATACCGTGTCACCCTCAAGACAGGAGTTGTTTTACCCAGAATCAGACAATACAAGTTACCACCCGATGCTGTAGTGGCTTTACTGAAAATTATTGAAGAGCTTATCGCCCAGGGAGTGGTCGTAGAGACCGACTCCAATATCTGTAATTCACCCATCATTCCAATTCTTAAACGTACAGACCGCAATGCACCGCCAGTATATCGGCTGGTGATTGATCTTCGAGAACTGAACAAATGCATTGTACCACAATATCCTGTGGTCCCCGATATCTCCTCCCTGTTAACTGCCATTGATTCAGAAGCAACGTTCTTTACTGTAATCGACCTCAAGAACGCCTTCTTCAGTGTACCCATTGACCCGGAGAGCCAATATCTCTTCGGATTCAGTTTAAATGGACGAAGTTTCAAATTTTCCCGCGCACCTCAAGGATTTACAGAAAGCCCCAGCATCTATAGTAAAGCACTGAAAAGACAACTAGATTGTATCCAAATGCCAGTTAATACCGCTTTACTACAGTACGTCGATGATCTACTGATCACCGCACGAAGTGAGCCCGAATGTGAACAAGCATCTCTGATAGTTCTGCATTTTCTGGCCGACAAGGGACACAAGGTGTCTCCTTCGAAGCTACAATTCTGTGTTCAGCAAGTTGTGTACTTGGGTCACTTGCTGTCCAAAGTGGGGAGACAGCTCACTCCCGATCGCATTCAGTTAATTGTAAACATGCCCCGACCCCAGTCACAAAAAGAAGTGCGGGCCTTCATAGGCCTCACCTCGTACTGCAGACAATGGATTCCTCAATATGCATTTCTAGCTAAACCACTCATCCAGTTAACAACACAGGAGGCAGCAACTTCGACTGTCCTCCCTTGGACTCAGGAACACACACAAGCCTTTGAGGAATTAAAGAAAGCTTTATGCCAAGCACCAGTTTTAGCGACACCATGTTACAGCAAACCGTTTACACTTTTTGTTACAGAACGTGACGGTACAGCATTGTCTGTCCTCACTCAAGATCAAGCAGGTTCACATAAGCCTTGCGCTTATTTTTCAAGCACATTGGATTCAGTAGCACAGGCACTCCCTGCATGCTTAAAGTCAGTAGCAGCAACAGCGTTAGCAATCAGACAAAGCGACTCAATTGTTTTAGGTCATCAGTTAACAGTACAAGTTCCACATTCTGTAGAGGTTCTGTTAAACAGAACCCAGACTCAACACTTGACTATAGCACGACTGACAGGTTACGAATTGACATTATTCCAGCCACACATAGAAATCAGACGCTGCAGTATCTTGAATCCAGCAACATTGTTACCTACAGTTATGACAGATCCAGCTCCACATGATTGTATAGAGATTATTAATGCAGTAACAAAGCCCAGACGAGATTTAACAGATGTTCCATTGACAAATCCAGACCTGACACTTTATGTGGATGGTTCATGCATGAGAACAAGTACAGGAGAGTTAGTAGCCGCATATGCAGTGACCACTGAAACCGAAGTTAAAGAAACACATCGTATTGATACATTGTCTGCCCAAGCAGCAGAGCTCATCGCTCTGACCCAAGCCTGTATTCTAGCGAAGAACAGAAATGTTAACATATACACAGATTCCCGTTATGCGTTCGGAGTCGTACACGACTTCGGCATGCTCTGGCAAGAACGAGGTTTTCTGACCTCTCATGGTACAAAGATACAGCATGGTCCTCTCATTCAAGCACTGCTAGAAGCAATACATCTGCCTTCAGCGATTTCAGTCATGAAGTGTAAGGCACATACTAAAGCCACAGATTCTGTTTCCCAGGGTAATGACCTGGCAGATCAGACAGCAAAACATACAGCACTGACTCACACACAGACAACTGACACGACAAAGATAACAGATCCGACAAACTGCATGACAGTCAGGGATCCCACACTAGATGTTATTGACATTCAGACACATGCTACTGCAGACGAAATAAAGAAATGGACCGAACTAGGAGGGATCCAGACAGATCAAGGTTGGATGACGAAGGGAAAATCTACATGGTTTCTCCCTGACTCTATGGTTCAAGTCATGATAAATACAGCACATAGTCCTGCCCACCTAGGAGAAAAAGCAATGCTAGACAGTTTGC
The DNA here is from genome assembly GCF_964263255.1 of Lissotriton vulgaris. Taxonomy (NCBI): domain Eukaryota; kingdom Metazoa; phylum Chordata; class Amphibia; order Caudata; family Salamandridae; genus Lissotriton; species Lissotriton vulgaris. The sequence goes on along the minus strand of NC_141698.1, from coordinate 203,706,469 downwards.
AAAATCTCTGGAACAATAAACACTTACGAGCAGCAGCAAAACAGAAAGTGCGTACTTGCATGATCTGTTGTCAGTTCAATCCAGGTAAAAGCGTCCCTGTAGAGCAAGGTGGATTTCATCCTCCCGATCACCCTTTTGAAGTCCTCCAGATGGATTATATCCAGATGGACCGTTGTCGAGGATTTAAATATGTTCTCGTAGTTGTCTGTGCTCTGTCCCGCTGGACCGAAGCATACCCAGTCCCAGATTACACTGCTCCGACCACTGCCAAACAGTTGGTTCGTGAATTTTTCCCACGGTACGGCTTGCCCCGTGTCGTGTACTCAGATAACGGTCAGCCATTCTCGTCTGCTCTAATGAAAGAAGTTTCCTTGTTATTGGGATACCAGTGGAAGTTCCATTGTGTCCGACATCCAGAAGCCGCAGGCCTTGTTGAGAGGCATAATCAGACATTAAAGATTCGCCTTGCCAAAATATGTCAGGAGAAAGGGGTCGACTGGATAGTCGCCCTGCCGGTGGCACTATTCTATATGAGAATGGTCGCCCATTCGAGATCAGGGCTATCTCCGTACGAAGTGGTCTTTGGCAGACCACCGAATATGTGGGGGACGCCCATTCCTAAAAAGATAACCGATGTTGATTCTAATATGTTGACAGATTACCTTGCCTCCTTGATGTCTGCACTCCAATCATGTCGTTCACAGGTTGCCGCAGCCTTCCCTGACAACACCGATGTGAAGCCGCATGACGTCCGCCCCGGGGACGTTGTCCTCGTCCGCAACTTCGACAGGAAAAGTCCATTGGAGCCCCGCTGGAAGTCTCCGAAGACCGTTCTTCTTACAACAAAGACCGCAGTCAAATTGGAAGGCAGAAAGGGGTGGGTCCACCTAAGCCATATCAAAACATTCCCAGGACTGAAACCGGAACAAGACACACCCACCCCCACCAGAGACTGTGATTCCAAAGACTTTACCGAAGTCAAGAAAGAAAAGACTCCTCAAGAACAATACCGTATGAAGTTACGATCTAGCAAGTAAGACAGTTTAATTGTTTAAGTCCTCCCCTAGGTGAATCGGTTAAATAGTTTCTGACATGTATCCCCTAGATCGAGTTAGAGAGAGAGAGGAAAAGAAAAGAACATACTGCAAATCACTTCGTAGTCACTGTATAGTGACACTAATAATAATGTTTATTCTAAGTATATTAATAATTGTTGCTAGCATCTTGTTACCTATATACTATCCTATCTTCAAGCGTGAACAATCTGCTTACAATGTCTCTGCTGAACACACTTTTAGTGAGTTACCTCCTCATGAGCTTTCCTACAGACTCGCGCTGCGCAACAATACATTCATTAGTATGTTACATCATTCTCATCAAACTAACAATGCTACAAATTGCTGGATATGTGGCCGACTCCCTCCCTACCAGAATTACAAGGGAGCACTGCCTCTCTTTCCGTATCCGTTCTCTCACAATGGCTCCTGTGGAGCATGGTTTAAGATAATTAATTCTTTAGATCCCGACATTGCTGTTTTCGATGGGGGTTGGGTTTGGGGAAACCTGAACTTGGTCCTACTAGACATCTGTTACCCAGATAAGGAGGGACTCCCCACTAGAATAGGAACTGATCTAGAAAATGAAGTATATGGATTAGGTAATTATACAATTAGCCTTATGATTCTTACTGTCGAATCCGAAGCCACACCAGTTCTACCTATTATGTCAGTACTGCCAGTCACTGGTGAATTATGTATCAAGAAGAAAGGTTCAGTACACTTAGGTCATAGTAAATGCACTACTGTGGTCGAATTCAGTGATGATGGAAAATCATCTTTCAAAGCTATCAGTCACTCTTACTTTGTTTGTGGTCATACCGCATACATTCGCCTACCTCCAGATTGGGATGGTACCTGTTACATTGCATTCCTTCTGCCACCTGTTTTTCTAGCCCCTTCCGATTACCATAGAAATAGCAATCTAGTAAAGAATAGAGCCAGAAGAGGTGCCCCCCTTGTCGACTACACGGAAACGGCATGGGAACAGTACACTGATTTTAATAAAGGATTCTTTTTCTTCTTGGGCCCTGTCCAGAATAGTAAATTAATACGCAGATTAACTAGAACACTTGAAGCCGTAGTAAATGAAACTACCTCCGCCTTAGGTAACTTAACAGAAGAGCAGTCCGCTATGCGGGTTGTTGTTCTTCAGAATCGTCTTGTAATTGACGTCATCTTGGCAGATAGAGGTGGAGCCTGTAAGGTCATCGGGTCAAGCTGCTGTGTTTTCATTCCACAGAATGCACCATCTGTATATCAAGCTATCACCCGTCTTCATAAAATTGCAAATCAGATACATCAGAATCCAGGCACCTGGACTTGGTCCGGTTGGTTCTGGACAACGTTAACAGCTTGGGGATGGAAGATCCTATCCTTCCTAGGCATTGGCCTAGTCCTAGTATTCAGTTGTTGCCTGTGCCTGCAGTGTGGGCCAGCGATCTGTGGACTGTGTGCCACCTCTTGTATTGAATATTCCAGTTTTCACTCAAAACGTAACCAAAAGAAAGAAGAACAAATGATGTTACAAGAACAGACTGATCGATTCATGAGGATCGATATTTCATGAAGGGTCCGTAGGGAACAAGGAGGGAATGAGGAAAATTAAATTTTGGTCATGATGTGTTCCCTAGCGCGTACCCCACCGACTCCATGTACCAGCTTAACGTGCATGTAACTTCCCTCCTGTGCCAGCTATGAAGACGCAAATACATTTGCGTCCACCGTCAACTTGTCCTCTTTCAGAAGCACCATGAATGGATTATATAGTCCGTTCCTAAGTATGCTATGCCACCGTCTTTTTGTAGTACACTTTTCACTTTTTTCCTGCTCTAGCCTGAGTAGGCCCTGAATTCCTGCCATCTGAACCTCTTTTGTGGCTCCTGACTCTGCCCAGGCTACCTCTGTACTCGTGAACTCTGTCCTACATTCAGCGCGGCCCCTTGCGCTCAGCTCAAGCCTGCTTTCTGCCAAGACTGACTATAACCTTCGAGTTATCTGTTCCGCTCCCCGAGAATACATTCCTGCCTACTAGATCCTGTAAACATCCTCTCCAGCTGCAGAGCCAAAAAGGGCCGATCTGTCTTAATGCAAGTAATTCATAGCCTCCGTTGCCATGCTTCCATGGAAGGCCCCGTGCCCCCACGCTTCACATGTAGACACTTAGGCGCTCATACACGCATCCACAGTTAGCATAGAACAGCCTCTACCCTAGAGACCTTTTCCGCCCAGATAGTATAGTTCCTAAACATCAGATATCAGATATGATAGAAGTACAAGTTGATCTGACATGCCAGACTTCTGTCTCTTTCCGTCAGTGTAAATGTCAAGACCCCTGCACCCCGTCAATCACACGTCATGCAGCTGCGCGCGCATCCAAGCTTCCGATTTCTGCTGACATTGCAACATTCTGTTGGCACCACCCCTTGGTGCCACCCACTTGCGTCACCTATCAGTGACGTTTCTAGCACACACCTCTAGTTCACGCCTAGTTTACGCCTCTTGATGATGTATTGGTACCACGTGTATACTGTTATCTTGTCTTCTCTCAGCTGTTACGCCTCTTACATTGAACCTTATGATGTAAATCAAGTATATAAGCTATGTATTGTCAATAAACGAGAGCGCGCTCATCTATCCCTTCTGACACCCCTGTGGTGGTCAGAACATGATATCCTGATTCCTTTATGAGGAATAAAACCCTTAGAAACTCTAACACCACGGACTCTGTTTTCTTTCCTTCTGATTGAGTTATCATTGATTAAGTACTTACCTGCATAGAAATTAAGAGAGTAAATTAATTATTTACGTCACAAGGGTGCTAGTTCGTCAGCGCTGTCGGTGATCCATTGTGTGAGTTTGGTGGCAGCTTGGTTTGGATCCGATGATATGGCAGGAGGGTTTTGGTTAAACGATGTGAAGAGTTGGTCGGTGGTGATTTTGTTCCAATTTCTTCGAGGAACAAGTTGCGGGGGGTTGTGGGTCAAGGTCTTTTTGTAGTTGAAGTGAACGCAGCTGTGGTCTGTCCAATGGAGAGCTGTGGTGTGATCAAAGGAGATGTGCTTGCTGGAGGTGCAGATAGGGTCGAGCGTGTGTCCGGCAAGGTGGGTGGGGGTGTCAACAAGTTGTTTGAGTCCGAGATTGGCCAGGTTGTCCAGAAGGGTGGTGGTGTTGCTGTCGTTTTTCTTTTCCGGGTGGAAGTTGAGGTCTCCCAGTAGGATGTAGTTCTCGGAGTTGAGGGCATGTGGGCTGATGAAGTCAGTGATGTCTTCGTTGAATTGTGTGTGGGTTCCTGGTGGTCTACAGATGAGGGTGCCTCTAAGTGTGGTCCTGGGGTCGGTGTGGATCTGGAAGTGGAGGTGTTCGGCGGTAGTGAGGTTATCGTCGGAGCTGGTCGTGATTCCGATGGTGTTCTTATGGACGATGGCGATGCCTCCTCCTGTTTGGTTGGTGCGGTCTTTTCGGATGATCTTGTAAGCGTCCGGGATGGCTATGGCGATGTCGGGGGCTGATGAGGTGTTCATCCAGGTTTCTGTAAGGAAGGCGACGTCCGGTGATGCAGTGTCGAGTAGGTCCCAGAGTTCTGTGGCGTGTCTGTGGACCGAGCGGGTGTTCAGCAGGATGCACTTCAGGTTGTTAGAGTCGGAGCTGTGTTTGGAGTTAGTGGATTTGGTGTGGGTCTTGATGCAGGCGAACTTGCAGGAGTGGCAGGCGAAGGGTCCGTGGGTGTGTCCTGGGGCAGCTTCGCAGCATTGTGGTGTGCGTCCGGGGTTAAGGGCAATGAGGGTGGCGGCGTCATACGTTATACGGGTGGAGGGGATTTTGCGGGGGCCAGGGGGTCTGGCGCTGGGCGCAGTCCTGGCACGGAGGGGCGTAGACAGGCTTACCTTTTGCGCACCTTCGGCGCGCATGGGGCACGACCGCTGCGCGTGAACGCTGCACGCAAATGCATCTGTCATAAGTGGAGAAGTGGAGGGGGGGAGGGGGGAGGGAGGATCAGCTGGGAGGCGGGGGCGGGGTGTAGGGGACGGGCTCCGAGGCACAACAACAACAAAATGGCAGCAGCAAAAGTGAAACTAGAGAGAGGCTGGGGCACAAAGACAAATTAAACAGCTTACACAATCTGTGAATAAAGCGCTACAAAAATCTATGCACAAGACAAGCAATGTACTTTCCAATCAGAGCAACACAGCGAGCGCTACAACAGGGACTGCGCAAATGAATAACACAGTGCTTGAGTCAGCTAAAGCGCTATAATTATTTCTAGTACTCTGCAATGCTTATCGCACTACAGCGGTATGACAGACAGCAGCCAGCAAATTTAAAATGATCAGATGAGAGCAAAGAGCGCAGCCCAACGATACCAAAACTAGAGCAGGGAGCGTGGGGAGCGACCGCTACTGAGAGCATCAGCTTGGGAGTCCCCATTCTGCTGCTACGAGGGATTCTTCATCAGGATCCGGTCGCTTGTGGGCGTTACTACTTCAGACCACGGTATAGTTTGTGGACAGGGTCTCTGGCTCGGCTACAGGTAGCCTGGAGATTGGCCTGCATCAGCGGGGGCAGGTAAGAGATCTGCCCCCTATTCTCCCTCTGCTCCCGAGGTGGGCATCAGCGGGCTGGATTGAGATTGGTCACTTTAAGCCGTTTACTGTGGCGGAATGTGCGGGCGTTCAACACAGTGGGCGGGGCTGCATAGTGCTGTTGGGCGACTCGAGCACAGAAAGGGTTAAGGAAATGGCTTCTTTTGTGTACTCTTATCTGCGGCCCTTCTTGTTGGCCCAGGGCTGATGGACATATGGCAGTATCCTTGAAGGGTAGGGGTGTGTTTCACTTCACCCTCTTTGTTTTCTTGCAGGCTCAATAGATTCCAAGAGGAGCCCGACCAGAGGAGCCGGAGCCTGGCAAGCCCCTGGCCATTGCCACTTCTGTGTGAGCCCAGAAGGAGACCGCGAGCTCCTGGTGAGTGGGGCAGAGCGAGGAAGCTGAGTTGGTGCTTTCAGAGGCACTGTGGTGCCGTTGCCACTTTCTTCAAAGCTGACCCACCCATTGGCGGGCAGCTGCACCGTGGGGGCAATTTTTTGGCCGTGAGAATCCCAGTAGAGGCTCAGGAGGCCATACCGGGTCAAGGATGATTCCACAGATGCCCCCAGAGAGAGTGGGCAGTTGCAAAGAGGGGCCCCTGTTGTTTAGAAGTCCTGGAGTGGGGTTTTGGTGGCACAGTTTGTGCTAGGGCTCATATTTGCACTTGGCTGCACCGCAGCAATGCGGGCAGCCACAACACGGGGCATTTTTCTTCCTTGAAGAACCTGGAAGGGGTGAGACACCCCCCTTACCCCCCCAGCACATTGCGCACAGTGTTTTCGCTGCATGGACAGCCAAATGGGCCAGTGGAAGGCCTTAGTGTAAGCCCTGACTTTCGGGACAGAGGGCATCTGAGCAACAGGAAAGGCCAGTTGGCCTGGGGTCTTTTGGTAATATTGGTAGGGCGCCAAACTCTACAAGGAATGCATAATGTGTTTACGCTAAGGGTGATATATGCATCTGGGGAGTGTCACCAAGGCACCTTCCTAATTGTGAGGTATTGCATAATGTGTTTATGCTCATGATGCCTATTGCATAATGTGTTTATGCCTACAGAGGTTGCGTAATGTGATTATGCTTATGAGTTTTATGCCTACTGTGATGCAGACATAATGCGTTTATGTTGTTAGATATAATGCTGAGGTCATTATTGTGCCAGTAGTAACTGGTTGTGTTTTATGTGTGCTACTAGTGCTTTCTAAAGGATCTGACAGTTGCCCGATTGGCCCTGTCCTGTATATAATCCCCTGTGAATATTGCCCAGTGCCAGTTGGCACAGTGTATATTGTGTGATTATGATTCTAATGTGTTTTGGATAATGCAAAGGCTATTGTTTTATATAACCTTGTGTGGAGTTCCTTTTGTGGTGTGCCTAGTGTGTTGCTACTGTGTGTGCGTGTGTTGCGCAAATGCTTTACACATTGCCTCTGGGATAAGCCTGACTGCTCATGCCAAGCTACCAAGGCATGAGCAGGGGTTATCTTCAGCGTGTAACTCCCTTGAACAGACCAGAGTGGTGGTTTATGCCTAGCTTAGGGTCCTTGAAAATTGAATCGCTAAGAGACCCGCAAATTTTGCTCTTTTAAGATTAGCCGAGATTTACTGATATATCCGTCTGTCACGTCTATCCTATATTTATTTATTATCCCTGCACAACTTTATGAGATAAGGTGCTAAACTAAAGGGTGAATTATAAACTTAGTAAGCATAGGTCTTATTTATCACGGAACTTTGGGCGTTTTACGGTATTTTTTCAATAGGAAAACAGAGATGCCAATTTGACAAATATCGCCAAAAGTCATAGATTGTCATTTTTACATCCTCTATCAAGATACCGGCAAGCATTGGTTCAATTAAAAAGAATATCCTTATAGTTAAAACGTATAGGATTGCTCACGATTATCTGCATTATAAATAATTGAACATGCATATAGTCATAGATTAAGCATGACATTAGCGTAATAGGTACTTCTTTTAAACGTATAACTTTTAGTTTTATATTCCCTTAGTAGTTCAGCAGTATCGTGACTCCCTTTAAAAGATAGAAATAGTATTTTTGAAATTAATAACATCAATTTACCACTACATTGGAAGTATCACGAGAGTCCTAACTAGCAGGCCTACTAATTTTGAATTTGCTTATATTATCTAATGTGTTTGTATGCAACAAACGTAGGTTGATGCATTTGTCGATATTTTGATTTTAATTAAATTCAGAAACCTGACAGAGAAGTATTCTTCCTTCAACTCATCCGTCTTGACATTAACCCTCTAACAAAGTAGGTCCATCATTTGAAAGCAGTACCAATTAGATAATACATAAAATCGAACATGTATTAATTGCCTTTTGAAACATTGCAAAACAAGAAGTTCTCCTTCGTCTTGGAGTCTCCGTTATATCAAAAGGAATAAAACAGCGTACAGTGAATCTGACAAGTAACCCCATTAATGAGCTTGAAATATGGGTATATATACACACACACACACATATATATATATATATATATATATATATATAAATGTCTGCTCCAACAATCCCTCCCCGCAATCCTCGGGAAACAGGAGGCAGCACTCCGAAGGTAGGTAACACAAAGTTCTTTTAATTTCTCACAAAGCGCTTTCGGCACTCGGCCTTCGTCAGTAATGAGACGCTGGCAACAAACATCCACTTACATTTAAACACCCGCGTTGCACGGGTCGTAAACATAAAGATAGGACTACCATCGCAAATCAAAATTGAAAAAGCGGCGGTCGCCATCTTAGAGTGGTTGTACTCGCAATGCGTTAATCGCTTATGCTGACAATAATACAAGTATATATCCAATTATTGAAAAGCACACTAAGGCCATTTTCAACACACAATGCGACTGTATAACCAAAGTCATAGAATCACGCCCTGGATGGGCTCAATCGGCGTCTGCTGATTCAGAGTGGGTGCAGATGACACTGTCAATCTAAGAGACACACAGATGGTGACACATATGGAAGTACAGCAAAGAGGGGGTGCAACGAACTTTAAACCGAGTTCCACTTTCATGCCAATGATGGGAGCAGATGCGATAGACACTTTTTCTGAAGCTGTCATTCAGGATTTAAGAACTCTCAGGTGCAAACATAGAACTGATCATGGAAGATCTAACTTCACCTACAAGCAACGAATAGCTTTAAAGAAGCTCTGTGATGATTCGTCCCTGGTGTGCTAACCCTCGGATAAAGGAGGGAATATCGTGCTGCTAGCCAAATTGCAGTATGAACAAGAAGCACTGCGGCAATTGAATGATCTTAACACGTATGTAAGGGTGAACGAATCTACATATAATCAAAGCATAAAAGACTACCACAACATGATATTTAAGTGGTACAATAATAACATGCTGAATGGTGACGAACATCTGTTTCTGAGATGTCTAAATCCAATAACTCTGACCTTTTACTATCTACCCAAGATACACAAGGATCCGGTGAATCCTCCCGGGAGGCCTATTGTAGCTTCACAGGGCAGCTTAACTGAAAACTTGTCTATATATGTGGACTCTTTTCTTTCTCCCCATGTTGTCAATTTGAAATCCTATCTCAAGGATACGAAACATTTTTTGAACTGTATTGAGAAGATGGTTTGGTTGGAGGGGTACACTATGATGGTCATCAACATTGCTAGCTTGTATACGTGCATTGAGCATGAAGAAGGGTTACAAGCTATTTCCTGGTTTCTGGAGAGTAGGCCAGTGAAATATTATGAACACAATAAAATGCTGATGGAATTTCTAAGATTTTGCCTCAAGAATAACATCTTCCTTTTTGGTAAGAACCTCTATAAACAGCTAACAGGCGTGGCGATGGGCACTTGCTCGGCCCCTAGCTTCGCGAATTTATTCGTGGGGCACTGGGAGGAGCGGGTGGCTTGGTCCAATACCAACAGCAAATGGAATGAACTGGTGAGATGTTGGTATCGCTATATAGATGACCTGTTTATCATCATCGAAGGATCAGTTGAATTAGCTGAAGAATATCTGGAGGTACTCAATAACAACGAGAATAACTTAAAGTTTACAGGAGAAATTAGCCAAAAGGAAGTGAATTATTTAGATCTGACTGTTTTTATTGAAGGAAGCAATCTGCATACCAAGCTCTTTCGTAAGGCCACCGCAGGTAATTCAACACTATATGCCACCAGCGGGCATCCTAAGAGTTTGGTCAATAGTATACCCTAGGGTGAGCTTTTAAGGATAAGGAGGAACAACACTAAGGACAGTGAGTTTAAGAAAGCAGCCGGCGAGTGTATACAAAGGTTCAAAGCAAGAGGATATAATGCCACTACATTGAAACAAGCACTGAGCAAAGTTGAGAACCTTGATAGGAATAGGTTGCTGGAAGATAAAACTCATGAAAAGGATAAGAACTCCGAGTCTGGGCAATTCCGACTAATAACCACGTATTCAAGGAATTCTGGAGACATTAAACGCATTTTGCGTAAACATTGGAACATCCTGATGACGGATAATGTTATCAAGCAAGATCTGCCCTCCTATCCTTTGGTCACATTTAGAAAAGCAAGAGCACTAAAGGACTATTTGGTCCATAGTCACCATGATGAACTGAAACCCAAACCTAAAATTGAACCTATGAAAGGTTTCTTTCCCTGCGGACGATGCAAGGCGTGCAAGGGAAGCAAACGTGTAACTCAGTACAGCATTCCAGGTGTAAAGGAGCCTAAGAGAATTCTAAAATTCCTCACATGTACCACGCCTTACGTGGTGTACTGTCTAACATGTCCTTGTGGCAGAAGGTATGTGGGCAGTACAACCAATCCAGTGAAACTAAGGATATTGGAACATCAGAGAGCGATCCAGAATGCAGATGTCAGTTATCCTGTTGCGAGACATTTTGATAAAGAGCATGCACGAAACAGAGAATTGCTTACTTTCTTCTGCTTGGACTCTGTCCCTGTGAGTGTCAGGGGTGGTGACAGACTCTTAAAGTTAAGGCGGTTGGAATCAAGATACATTATAGATTTGTTAAGTAAAATGCCAACTGGACTGAACATGCATGAGGATCTAGCTGTACACCTGGGATGAATTGATTCGAATTGACAGTAACATTGCTTCATGTTCTCTAATGGTTTTCAATTACAATGAGGAATGTATTTCTAATGAATTTTTTCCGTTGAGGGTTGTGATACGTTGCAAATATTATGATTGATTTATGCCCATCCTGGGCCTTATAACATGAAGAGGAAAGTGGGACCATGAGTTTTGTGTTAATATTGTTGCCATATGGCGTTTGGGATCAAGTTCGATCTCCACTCTAACACTGTTATATTTGTATGATATAATTGCATATTGCACCCACTCTGAATCAGCAGACACCGATTGAGCCCATCCAGGGCGTGATTCTATGACTTTGGTTATATAGTCGCATTGTGTGTTGAAAATGGCCTTAGTGTGCTTTTCAATAATTGGATATATACTTGTATTATTGTCAGCATAAGCGATTAATGCATTGCGAGTACAACCACTCTAAGATGGCGACCGCCCCTTTTTCAATTTTGATTTGCGATGGTAGTCCTATCTTTATGTTTACGACCCGTGCAACGCGGGTGTTTAAATGTAAGTGGATGTTTGTTGCCAGCGTCTCATTACTGACGAAGGCCGAGTGCCGAAAGCGCTTTGTGAGAAATTAAAAGAACTTTGTGTTACCTACCTTCGGAGTGCTGCCTCCTGTTTCCCGAGGATTGCGGGGAGGGATTGTTGGAGCAGACATTGACGTCGGGTGCACCCCCGACTGGCAGGCATCCGCCATTGAGTGCGACAGGCTGGTGCGAGTGGAGCGGATATATATATATATATATATATATATATATATATACATATATATATATGAAACAAACACCTTCTCCTTTGCCGGAAAGATGAGAGGGACACAGCGGAGCACGGTAAGGCAAGCTTTAATATTCTTTATGGCATGACGCGTTTCAGAAGTCTTCTTCCTTTCTCAAATGCCGGAATTCTTGTAGCTGATAAGACTACATGTTTGTCTTTTAATAGTCCAACCGTTACTTCAATGAAGTGAATGCACCTGACCCCCGTGATCTCAAGCTCCGCCCATGCAGTTACGGTTGAACAAACTGCATTTCCCTCAATGCAGCGCGGTGTTGGGCCGGGGAGGGTGAAGCTTGTGGCCTGGATTGAAATAATTCACAGTTAGTGAAGGGCCAATTTTGAGAGCGAGTCAGGCAACTATGTATAATTATAAAGACATCACAGATCACCAAGTGGATATATAATTGGGAATTTGGCTTTATCTTCTGTACTTTCACCCTCTTCTTCTTTGCTTCTGACTTACATGTTTTTTATTTGTATTGTCAATTTAATGTAATAGATGATGATTGAATCATTGGTATAGACATGTTTATTGAAAGATGTATTCACTCTATGGCAGACCGTTAACACAGTAGTTTTTTTAAATATGAAACCAATCATTGTTTAAATTGCGAGAATTAGTTCTAAATGTATTTTTAATCATTTTTAGGTTTATTTGTGGCTACTCCTGACGAAGGCGCCCATAGCGCCGAAACGCACGTTGAAGATCATAACCTTGCCACTTAATGTTTTGATGTAATTTTAATAAGACAATGTAATGTTACAAAGATTAATTAAAGTCATTATTTTGACCTTTCTGTTTTAAATTATTGGTAATTCCATGATTAAAAAGAAGTTTTTTATATATGATCTTGTATTTGAACTAATTTCTTGTATGATATTTGGTATATTGTGTTTTTATATATTGTCCTAGGAACTATATTTTCTACATCTGCCTAGCTCAGGCGCATGCCCTAGCTAACAAGAAATCCCATTTCTAACAGATGGATCCTCAGCATTGTCAAGAGGGGTTACCAGATAGAATGTCAGACTCCTCTGAGTCTGTCAGGGACAATTCACGCCCCTGTTACCTAAAATTCCATCAAACAGCAGGCCTTTGTGAAGGAAATTGCCACTCCAATCCAGAAAAGAGCAATTGACCTGTGCCTCTGAGGGATAGAGGCCAGAAGTTCTACTCTATTGTCTTCCTGGGGAAATTGTCGAGTGATAAACCAGAAGGCTTTGGATTTCTTCATCTCAAATGTCAAATTCAAAATGGACACCCTCCAGAGGATTGATCAATTAATTCCATTTCAGTTTCATGATTACCCTGGATCTAATGGATGCTTACCTGCATACCCTTGTTCCTCAGGAAGACTGGAGATTCCTGAGATTTGCTCTAGGAAACCATCATTGACAGTTTGTGGTCCTCCCCTTTCGGCATGAAGTCCGCCAGCAGGGTATTCACCAGAATAATGACTCCAATTGTTGAGCATCTTCCTTTGCAGGGTATCACAGTTTACCCTGAACTCGACAACTAGATTCTTCATGCTCCTTCTATTTAGGAGACCTCAGACATTTTGGATTGCATGAAGAAAGTGATGGATCATCTGATCTACCTCCACCATCTTCCCAAATGTCAGCTGACACCCTGATGAAAGATCAGGTGCCATATTCTGAACAGGTCTGGCAAGAATATTTCTTTCTCCAGACAGTACAATGCGTATGCAAAGCATGATAAGGCCACTTCTCTCTTGATAGAGGTACCGCTCGACTGTGTCTGGAGGTCTGAGGGAATTTGCCAGCATGTGTTTTCACAGTTCCGTGAACATAGCTACATCTACAACCATTCCTTTGGCATCCATACAGTTTCCACTCTCAAAAGTCTCACTCCTTGGATCACTTGGTTCCTTTCTCTAGTCAGATCAAGCAGGAGATGGAGTGGTGGTTTTACACCCGCAAACTGATCAAGGGCATGCGGATGTGAACAACCCTTTGACCTAACTACATACGCCAGCAAGATTGGTTGGAGGGCATGTGTCTCTCCCACTCAGGCCAGTAGAAATGGTCATGGTTGGAGCAGAGAAAATAATCAAATTGGATAGAACTCATGGTGAACTAGAGAGCTCTCATACACTTCTCGACTCTCTCCTAGCCAAATTATGTGATGTGAGATCAGACAACACACCCTCCTTTTCCTTTACATAAATCATCAGGGGAGCATCACATCCAAGATCTTGATTCAAATAGTGACATTGATTAGTCTTTGTGCAGAGTTCAATCTTTTGAATTTGAAAGCATCTCATACGTGAAGTGTTGAAGGATCTGCTAAGCATGTCATTCCCATAATCAATGGGCCTATATTTGTCCCGCAGGATCTTCCTCCAGATCTGCAGAAAGTTTGGTCAGCCATTTCTGGATCTATTTGCTTTGAGAACTAATTCCAAGGTTCAGAGGTTTTCTTCAAGGTTCCAGGAGGAGGTAGCCTAGAGCACAAATACTCTCCTGGCTGATTGGCCCCAGTCGCAGCTTTACACTTTCCCTCTATGTCTCCTGATTACAAAGACGTTGGCAAAGATTCAGGGGGAAAGAGCAGAAGTGATCTTGATAGTCCCATTTTGGCCAAGGAGATTGTAGTTCCCTCTTCTGCAGTGACTGGCCACTTGTCCTCCTTAGCATCTTCAGTTGACTCCATCTCTTTTTGAGACTCTTTGCTTTCTTCATCTTCATTGCGCTCTCTCGGTTGGAGGTTGAAAGGGCAAATGCAAATCTTTTAATTAAGGGTCTCATGATTGCCTTCGACTCTCAAAGCCTACTCTAGACATTAGGATATTTTTTACAAATGATGTTCCCAGCATTATTATTTGGCTTCTTCCTGTCATTTTTCAGCAGTCTTACAGTCTTTGGAGGATGGCCATTAGCATGATCTTTCCCTCTCTACTCTTAATGAATGAATTTATTTGCCCATCTGTTAGAGGCCTTTCGAGCAAAAATTCCAGCTTCCCTGCTCTACGGCATCGAGCTAATAGATTTGAGTCAATGGGGTTTCCTAGATACTATCGAGGGTAGTCTCTTGCGACATTTATTGTCGGTCAATAATGCTTGTAGAGTGGAATCCCTCAGGCTTGAATTGGGCATACAAGGTAGCTGGGTTCAGGCCCTGGCAGGAGTTATATGTTGGGTCTTCCACCTTGCCAAGGGTAAATTGGCTACTTTAAGATCTCTGATTAAAAAGGAATTACTGGGTCCCATGAAGGAATATTCCTTACTTTTAAAGAACTTTTGAAGGGCTGTCACTTTATTAGAATTGGAGGAATCAACTCTCTTTTCATTAACTCCACATCAGCTAAAGCTGTCATTAAAACGGGCAACTTGGGAGTTACGTTTTAGGAGGGATAGAGATGTCCTTATCACAAATAAAGGTGTCACTGAGGTTGTCAACTCTTACTTATTTAAACATATACAACCTTATGCATCCTGGACCCTTCCTCACGGCCTACGCCGTTTTTGGTTCCTCCTTAGACATGATCTTCTCCCTCTAAACAAAGTACTAGCTAGATGGCATGGTGGTTCCGACAAATGTAATTTATGTAGCAATGACAACTCAATTCAGGATATTGCCCATATCCTTTTTATATGCCCTGCCCTAATGGTCCACCGTCGAAAGTGGTTGAGACCTATATGTTTACAGTTAAGCATTTCCTCTGCTAAATCTTTACGTGATGCCACTTTCAACCCTCCTAATAAAATGTTCTGTTTCAGAATTTTTAACTTTTTTAAATGTTTTCTAGAATTATATTAACAGATATGACTCTCATATTCTGTTTTTTTGTATAAATGGAAGGTACCTTGTGGATTTTATGTTTTTGCATTTTGTGTTTATATGTGGATCTCAATCGAGTTCCAAATCATATTCAAATAAATTAATTCAAAAATACTCTTAAGTTTCACTGGTTCTCTAGCAAGGCTTTTGGATAGTTTTCTGAACCTCTGGGAGACACTGAGGCTCTGATTAACAGAGTCCTTAGGAGTTTCTCTATTTCAAGACCTATAGTAAAATTCTCCCCCACTTTGGATGTGCCCTCTCTCCTCAGATCTTTTCAAAACTTTCTTTTTGAACCTTTAGAGGAAGTCAGACTGAAGTTTCTCTCCTACAATGTGTTTGTCTGGTGGCTATCATGTTTGTCTGGTGGCTATCATGTCTGCACTGGCTCCCCGTCAACAAGAAAATCACGTTCAGACTCCTCACCCACGCACACAAGGCTCTCCACGACTTGGGCCCCAAGTACCTCAACAACCGCATCACATTCTACACACCCACCCGCCAGCTCCGCTCGACCAGCCTCGCCCTCGCCACAGTCTCACGCATTCGCAGAGCCACTGCCGGAGGTAGATCCTTCTCCTACCTGGCGGCCAAGACATGGAACTCCCTCCCCATCCACCTACGACTGACCAGGACCATCTCTCCTTCAGGAAACAACTCAAGACCTGGCTATTCGAGCAGTAGCGGATCCCTCCCCTCCCAGCGCCTTGAGACCCTAACGGGTGAGTAGCGTGCTTTACAAATACTCCTGATTGATTGATTGATTGCACAAAGGATCAGTGAGCTTTCAGCTTTACTAAGTCATTCTCTTTTTCTCAGGTTATTCAAGGGTTGAGTCATCCTTCATCCAGATCCTTCTTTCTACCTATATTTAACTCCTACTGTCATGTTTCCCAGGAGGTTATTCTCCTTTCTTTCTTTCCCTCTCCTTCCTCAGACGAGGAAAAAGTTCTTCACTATCTGGATATTAAAAGTGCTCTCTCCATTTATCTTGATCGTTCTAAAGAGTTCAGGAAGACCAATCAACTTTTTGTGACTTTTGGGCAAGCAGGTCAATGCAGATCTTCAGCTAGAGCCATATTCAATAGATGGTTAAATGTTTCTACCATGCAGTCTCAGCAGGGCCCTTCTGGAGATAACTTGATTCAGGGATGGTTTACCATGGTCATGGCTGCTTCCTGGGTGGAGTTCCAGGGGGTTTCTCTTCCAGGGATTTGTAGATCAGCCACTTGGTCTTTGAAATCTACTTTTGTGAGACATTAGAGACTGAATAATGTTCTGGTCTGTACTAAGCATTTTGGTGTGTGGGTTAAGTACGGTTTTGGAAAAAGAATGAGTAGAACTGAGAGTAATGAAGATTATCAGTAAGTAAGTATCAGTAAGTATAAACTTTATTGTTTAGTTAATTAAAACCATAACAAAGCCAAATGGAAGAGAATTGAACATTACAATAAAATAAAATCAATAAAATTCATCATAGTACAGTTTAAAGCGCACAATTTAAGATGATGCTGGTAAGAGCTTTATCAAATTGCTCGTCGTTAAAATAGTTAAAAATACTAAAAATCTTATTTTAAAATTTCGAGAGCTTTCAGATGCTTTTCAAAGGCTATCAAGAACTTTATGAGTTTGCAATTAATTATAGGGTCTGTTGAGTCTAGGGCGCCAATAATGGCCGATCTACAGGTGCGTAGACCTTTGGCCCTAAAAATATACTTTAAAAAGAGTGTGCGCTCCCGGTTCAATGTTTTACAGTGGCATATAATATGGTTTATATTTTCTTTTGTAGTGCCACATAGTCGACAGGCGTTTGCATCTGAGCTTTTCCAGGTAGGTTCTTCAGCCAAGGTTGGTAGTTTGCCGAATCTCACTGCCATCAGCCTTTTTTTTTATAAGCACAGAATACGTTGATACTAGGTAGGTAGCCGAGGTGAGATTGTTGTAGCTGTTAATCACGGTCCATGAATGGGAGTGGGCGGCAAAGATAGCTTTGTCCGTAATTAGTGAGTGAAATTTGGCCGCTTTGTTTAGAACCTGTTTAAAGGACGTGAATGTCAGGTTTTTTCCCACAGGTTTACAGTGCCTGTTTGCTCCAGAGCGCCAGTCAGATATTTGTTTGCTGCAGAATTTTGTTGGTTTTCTAATTCCTGACATAACAAGCTGTCCAAGGTGTTGTTTGTGGAATTCATTTTAATTCTATACCATATCTAATACTTGTGTAGAGTCTTCCCAGTGACTCATTCATCAGACCAAATTCTAAACGCGTCTGGGTGGGTGAAGCTGAGCGTGAGAGTTGTAAGACCTTCTTGTAGATTTTTGTGATAAGGCTGTTTAAGGTAATATCATCCTTGCCCTGCATGGCTATACTGGCGTATGATAGTGTTGGAAGGGGGGCCTTCCATTTTTTTTGCCAGTGAGCTAAGTGCGAATGTTTATGCTCCGGCTCTCTGCTTCTTGTATTTTTTTGGGGCGTTTAGAGTGAGCTTGTCATCGAGGTAATATCCTAGGTATTTATAGTTTGTTACTCTTTCCAGTGATTTTCCCTCAAGTGAGATATTAAGTTGCACTGTACGACGGTTAGTTATTGACATCGTTTTTGTTTTAGATAGATTCAGAGCAAGGTTATTTACCGTCAAAAATTATGACGTTGGGGGCGGAGCTGGGCCGGCGACCAAGATGGCCGCACGGGGTCCCGGCTCCGCCGACCTTCTTCCCTCACCGCCCGATTTGCTCGCCTGCCCCGTGCGAAAACGGAGCTTCTGCGCGTCGGAAGGGACGCCGAGATGAGGCGTCCAACTCCGGCGAAAATCCGCGCTCCATGGACGGAGGTGTGCTCCTTTGCGCGGAGCGGCCCGCCCGATGCCAGCAGCCGGGACCTCGCGCTGCACTGCACCCGGCCGCAAGTTGAACAACAACGGCCACACGGACCCGTGAGACGCCGTTCTCCCGTCATGGAGGCCAGTATACCCCTCGACACCGCTGGAGCCCGCTATCGGCGTGATGCACTGTCCCTCTGTGCTGTTTGCTTCTCCCCCCCCCACCCCCCCCCCCCCCCTCCCCAGCACATTTCATCGGCAGCCGGACAATGGGAACTGCTCTTTCTTTCCCTGGAGGTACACTGTTTGCTTGTATACATTGAACTGCGATTTACGCTCCGGCTCACTGGTGCCGGTGGGGGCACAATGCTGCTGTGTTACTTCTTGGGCTGGGGGGGGCCCGTATGCACTAGCCCGTGGTGGGGGAGAATGGAATCCTGTGTTGCGTTATTGTTGGGGCACCGGCGAACCACAATCCCCTATCTGGCGGGGGCCGGCGACTCCGAAGCCTGTCTGTACTGCGCCGCGGTGGTGCTCCCTAAGAAAGTGGCGACTCGATGATTTCTACCTAGTTATGGCGGCGGCCGAGTGTATTGGATACCGGGGGATGGCGAATGAATACCCCCAAGGGGCCGGAGAAATACATTCTGGAAATGGCGTGAGGATGTTCTGATTGCCTTTGGATCGATGATTAACTGTAAGCCGCCACCAGCTTTGCCCGTCACTCCTTGTGGGATAAATGTTGCAGCTCCCTGCGGAGGAGCCGCGGCCGGATGTGGATGCGACTTAATGGTGGCTGGAACGCGGACATGCTCCCTTAAGAGACTCCTTGGTGGCTCGTAGCGGATCGACTAAAGGATAACTGGCCCCGTGGGTGAAGGTTGATGGCGGTTGAGCGAACCGCGCCATGTAACGTCGAAGAGGCTTTGGTTTCTCCTGGAATGACTTTTGTGCTCCAGTTTGTACTTTTCTGACCCGGCCCGGCATTACATGACTGGTGTAATCTGTACTATTGATCTTGAGGGCCCGTGGGAGTCGAGTGCGCTCGGGGCGCCATTGTTGCTACTTGGGGAGATCTATACTCTCCTGTGGGACTTGAAATGCTGAGCGATTAATACTATCCTGTTTAAGTGGGTGCTCCAAATGTTATGACTTTACTCTCTAAGCAATTGAAACGTTGTGTGACGGTGGGGGGGGGGTCGGGGTGCCCGTATCGGGAATCTTCCACATATTTTCTTTTCCTATCGTGGGCTGTTAGTTATCCTTTCTTTTCCTCTCTTCTTCTTTAACTTATGGTGTGTTATTGCCTTTCTCTTTTTTCTCTTATTCTCTTGTCTATATTTCGGGTTCATAATGGGCGACAGGCACGCTGCTAGGGGGGTAGGCTTTAGCCACATACAGGGGTGCAGGGTGGGGGGATGGGGGAGGGGTGTTGTTGTTTTCCTTCTTTTCTTCTTCGTTTCTATGGCCTTCCTTATTTTTGTTGCTCTTGGCTCGACTTTACTTTCTTCTTTTCTCCTCTTATTTGGGATCTCTGTGGAGATAATCCTCCGCATGCTCTTCTTATTTTGAACGATGAGGGTGATTTTTAATTGCTTTGCCACTGCGGCCTGGAACTGTTCGGTGGGAGAACTGCTTTGCATTTTGACTATCCTGATACTGTATTGGAACATCCATGCCTTACCGACAGTATTCCGGACTATGAACATCCTGCTTCTCGAATATCCCTTGATTTGTTATGTCTTAAGTGTAATGCCACAGATCCTGCTTTTTCTTTTTAATTTTAAAATGAAACCTTCTTTAATTCTGTTACCTTCCGGTAAGAATGCTTTCCTGGGTTACAACCAAGTATTTGCGGAGCGGAGCTTCGTGCTGCCATGGACTAATTGCCTTGTTTTATCCGCTCCCGCCCCGATGGCTGACCATGATGGTCTGCATTGCTTTGATTGTAACTGATTTAGGTACCAATAAAGGTTTACCAAAAATTTAAAAAAAAAAAATTAAAAATTATGACGTTACGGCCAGTAGTCTGGACAGGCCCACTTTAGTTAGGCTCAGAAGCAAAATGTCATCGGCGTAAGCCAAATGGGTAAGATGAAAATTACCAAGTTTCGGTGCGTGCGCATTGCAGATGTTTAAATTTCCCGAGAGGTCTGAAATGAATAGGTTAAAAAGCTGTGGTGCTAATACACAACCCTGTTTTAATCGGATCGATGTGTATACTTTTCCTGATAGGTGTGATCCGTCCCCTAACTTGATTTGTGTCCAAGTATCGGTGTAGAATAGAAGTAGCCCCCTCAGTATTTTCTCAGGTATGGCCAAGCTTTCAGCTTCGCCCATAATAGCTTGCGATCAACGCTATCGAAGGCCGCCTTCAGGTCGATTAAACAGAGGTTCAGGTCCTGTTTCAAACGCTGGCATTTTTTTGCTATCATGGTTATTGTTAATATATTAGACGTAGTTCCGATGCCGGCTCTAAAACCAGTTTGGTTCATTGGGATTATTGCTTTATCATCTGCCCAATTTACCATGTCTTTTAAAAGGAGAGAGGCAAAATATTTTGCTTTGATGTCCTGGAGTGTTATTAGGCGATAATTTAAAGGGTTAGCTCTGTCTCCTCCTTTGTGTATTGGGGTGATGATAGAACCTTTCCAGCTTTTTGGGATGAGGTTATAACTTTGAACGTCGACAAAAAGTTCTTCGATATGTGGGGCCCAAAAGTCTGGTGCTTCCTTAAAGGCAATTTGTGGGATGCCATTCGGTTCCGGCGCTCCATTACTTTTTCCCTTTCTGATGATGGTATTAATCTCATCAGCCGTGTACCGGCCGTCTGTGGCTTCAGTAGGTGGAGTTGTCCTTTGTGCCATTGTTGTGCAGTTGGTGTGGTAATGTTCTTTGCAGCTGTTTAAATGTGGTTCCACTGGTCCCACTATCTGCCCAGGAGCGTTCCTTTGGTTTTCTTCAAATTTTGTCGACAGTAAGGTTGACCATACCGTTTCTTGAATGTTCGAGGACAGTATGTTTCGTGGCCTTGTCAGCTGGTTTATTATGGTCCAAAATTTATTAGAGTCCTGTAACTTAGAGCTGGCCAGTAAATTAATCCAGAAGTCGTCATTCGCCTTCTTTTTCTGCTCCCAAATCCTTTTTTTATATAATTTTCTTTGGACAAGAAAAGTCTTCAAGTAGCTCGGGTCATTCACTTTTGATTGCAGGTTTTTTTGGCTTCTCCGTAGGGCCCTTCTTTGTTCATGTAGTGCCAAGGGCAGTTTCTTTGTCGGATGCTTATTTTTTGCCGCTTTTCTAGTTGGTTTCATTTTTAACTTTAATTTAGCAAGAAAAAGAGATCAGGCTTCTATCTTATCCGTTGTAGCTCTGTTTGTCTCTTGCAGAGCGTCCTTTATTATTGAAGTCCATTTCAGTTTGTTCGAACTGTTCCATTATATTCGTTTCTGATTGATTGTTCCTAGTTGGCCCTCCAGGGAATACACCGGTTGCAGTGTATCTGCAAGAAAGTTGAGTTTCAGGTGTTGCATACTATGATCACTCATTGTTGTATATTCGATGTAAAAGGTGAGTACTGAAGGGATCAATGGAAGACTTATTATAGTAAAATCCAATGCAGATTGGCTATAAGGACCGTAGAACGTTTTCTTTGGTGGGTTGTCATTCTCTGTCAGTAAGTAAATATTTGTGGCATTACTTGCAAAACACGGACTTCTAAACAGGGTCTTTTATCCAGCTTTCACCTAAAACAGGCTCCTTTTTATGCATGCATCAGCTCACAAGGTGTAACTACTTGTTTCTCAGGAACCAGCACTATTTATTCTAAGAAATCGTCCCTACCTTGAGATATTATGATGTAAGAAATTGGGTTACTGGTTGAGGAGGGTGAAACCTTACTCAGGCAACAACTACAATTCTTGTTAGGGTAGAAAACAAGGAAATCTCAAATCAATCTGTGCTTAACCCTCTGGTAGCTTGGCACAAAAGCAGTTGGCTTAACTTAGAGGTAATGTGTAAAGTATTTATGCAGTACTTCAAACAGCAATAAAATGAACATGCTACACAAATAAATCCCATACCAATTTAGAAACATAGAATAAAATTGAAAACATTTATGAGACCAAAATGACAAAAATCCATTGTGTAGAACTGGACATATGCAACTTTAAAGATGTATTTAAATATAGTGCTTAAAAGCACAAAGCTCCAACTGTGGTTATCTTGTCATGCTGGACAGGGACAAAGTCACAAGCTTAGGCTGACCAGAATGGGGCACAGGCCAGGCACAGGACAAAGTTAGGCTCATGGAGGATTGTACCTTATGACCTTGGTACGCGATCTGGTGTCAGTTCCGATTAATTTGTGCAGCAAGGCTTTGCTTTGCTCTGTAGTGATTCCGATGAGGCCGGCAGCTCTGTGGTAAGGCTTTGTGGGACTTTGTGTCACTTCATATCTGGTCCGATGGGGACCACAGCTTGGTTGGCAGGGTACCTTCAGGCCCACTCCCAAGGGTCTTTGACTGGGGTTGCACCACCTGAGGGCAGGACTCGCAGCAGGCAGAGTCCAAGTGATGGGTTCAAGTGGGTGGGAGCCTTTTCTGTCCCCGATGCTCTGATCAGGAGGCCAGCCAATTAGCCCTTAGATTCATTCTGGTGGGCTTGGGTTCAAGATGCAGGTCCAGTCCTTCTCACTCAGGCAGCAGGGTAGCAGAGTAGCAGTCCTTTATACACCAGAGCACCACAGCAGTCATTCTGATACTTCTACAGGTTAAAAGGTGTATTGAGTTGGGTCTAAGGATCCACTATTTAATCTTTGTGCCCACTTTGAAGTCGGAAAAACTTTTGAAGTCCTCCCTCTACAGAGTTGTCTAGAACATCCTACCTCCCTGCCAATGCCCAGCTTGTCTTGGGCGGCAAAAGACTAGTGTCACACCCTTTGTCATTGTGCTTAGTCAGAGTCTCTTTGATGTGCAACTGTGGTAGCTTACAGCTCCGTCCCCCTATCAAGTCAGAGCAGGCCCATCCTGCCATCACTTATTCCCCCTTTATCTCACTGTCTGGGAGCAATATACAAAGACCAAAACCCAGCTGTATGTAGTCATGTGACCCTGAATACAGGCTGATGGAACCAAATGGTTAAGCAAGAAAATTGCCAATTTTCTTAAAGTGCTATTTTAAGAATTGTGACTTAAAACCTGTCTTTACCATTAAAAAGGGTTTTAAAATACAATTGTTTAGACACCAAACTCGACATTCCTATTTACTCCCAATTGAAAGTTCTCACTTATTGAATGTAATATGGTAACCCAATGTTATCCGAGGGGAGAGATGGGCCTTGCAGTAGTGAAAACGAATGTAAGAGTTTTTTACCTACTAGGACATGTGAAATTTAACAGTACATGTCCAATCCTTTAAACTATTCTGCATCCTGACCTATGGGCTGTTTAGGGTCTACCCTATGGGTGACTCATATATATTCAAATGGAAGGTTTAGGCCTGGCAAAAAGATACTTTTTCCATGTTGAAATGACAATTTAAAAATGCACATACAGGCTGCAATGGCAGTCCTGAGACATGTTTAAAAGGCTACTTAAGTGAGTGGCACAATCAGTGCTGCAGGTCCACTAGTTGTATTTAATTTACAGGCCCTGGGTAGAGGTGGTAGCACTTTACTAGGGACTTACAATGAAATTAAATGTACCAATTGGTTGTTAGCCAATTTCACTATGTTTAAAAGAGAGCTCAAGCAATTGAGCACTGGTTAGCAGTGGTAAGCTTTGCAGAGTCCTATAGGCCAACAAGAATGGATTCAGAAAACAGCAGGGTTAAGCCAAGAAGTTTAAGAATTACCCTAAAGAGCAGGCCAAGTTTAACATACTTCATTATTTACATTGATGTTCCTAACTT
Organism: Lissotriton vulgaris; assembly: GCF_964263255.1. NCBI lineage: Eukaryota > Metazoa > Chordata > Amphibia > Caudata > Salamandridae > Lissotriton > Lissotriton vulgaris. Next base: position 203,682,424 of record NC_141698.1, on the reverse strand, counting down.
ACATGGGAATACTTCGCCTTTTCCCATTTTGCAACTGTGAGCTAAATTTTGTTTTCTTTTTGACATGTAATCGCACCATACATTTGTCTCTGTGCTACAGATGAAAGTTCTTTTTTGTGTTTAAGTTTTAAGGATGTGCATATGCATCTGAATTCTGCCACTTGATGAATGGTATGCCCCAACATACATTGGCATCATGTTTCCTAATTATTGAATGAAGTACAACAAAAGTGCATTTCAGAAAATAAAGGATATTTTATTGGCACAAACATTTGAAAATAAGGATATTTCTTGGTGAAGATCTTGAACAAGCTATTTTGCTTCAGTAATAAATGTGATTGGCCATGAGAAGGCAGAATGAATTGATGCTGTGCAGCAGTAGACACACCATATGGTTAGGGTGCACCAAATAATCAGCAAAGTAGACATTTCCCCAAAGCCCCATCTTTCAAGGGCCGGACTGTCCATCTTAGCTGTAATAAAAAGTAATTTATTCCCCTTTATTTATTTCTTTTCAGTTGAACAGCCTGCTTCCTCACTGACACTCAGCCATGCAATGAGTTGCGATTGTTAATGGGCTCAAGGTTAGAATGGGCTTGAGCACTAATCTGCTCTTAAGCTTTCCTGCTGTGAGATGATACCCAACTGCACATGCCTTTTCATTCTGCGTACACACATATGTGCATTCCTAGTACACTTGCACTGACTAACTTTTGCCTGTGTCAAACAAGATAAATAAGTTTAAGGGCAGCGGCATGAGCTGCAGTAGCGGCTACTAGCAGGGAAAAGTGGTGAGGCACAGGCTCCTAGACTGCCCTGCGCTAATCCAGACTCTGCTCTCTGGATTAAAGGGAGCGTGCTGGTTTTACGCTCTCTCAGGGACTGGGTGCCTCTGCCTGCTGTTCTCCATGCAACAGCCTGAAGATATCTTAGTGTGCATGTCAGTTTGGCTGTCCTAATACAGCCGGCCAAACCAATGAAGGAGCGCCATGTCATTTTGAAAATTGTAGGGCTGCACCATATCTCCAGTAGTCAGCACCCACATATTTAGAGGGTATACTAACGTGTGTTTTTAGAAATATAACAGTAGGTTGGGAATTAATGCAATGTGTAATCAATGTATTCATAATAATACAAACTAATGTAGAGCCTTAACAGGTGTGTAATGCTTTATAGGATGTAGAAATGATATTAACATGTGTATTGTAGAATTTAATAAATGTGCCATATTAAGAGTTGCAAGTGTAGGAGATAGGATGTGATGTTTTAACATAGAGAAGAACTCACGTTTAGAAATGAAGTGTAATGATGCTTTTGTAATGGAATAGAGTGCTTTGTTTATAATGTAGAATCATTTAGAAATGCATTTAAACGTGTAAAGGCCTGAGACATGAAGAAAAGCCACTAGAGGCCTAACTGTGATTTCTTTAGTTAGCATAGGTTATTCTTGTGAAATAGCTGCTTGTTGGAAAGGATGCTGTTCTCAGCAAATATTGAATTGTAACTTTGGATGCGCCCAAGGTTGCTTTTCATGAATTCCCGTTGCAGGTGCAAGGCCACAGAGCTTGTTAGGTAGAAAGATCCATTGCTTGGAAGTTAGGCCGGTAGGAGTGAGGGCGAGTAGGTGCCAGAGGATTGTTCAGCTACAACATTTGGCGAGAAGGTGCCTGGGATCCAAGAAAACTTCAACGGACGATGGATGGACGGATGCCATGCTGGAAAAATCCACAGACTGACACCTGCCCAGATGGGCGTGCTTTGGGCGTATATATGATTTTGAGAGTTTTGTATTAGGGACAGACCCCGGGGGTGAAGTGCAGATCTTGTCAGGAGGTTGCTAGAGCAGGATGTAGGTAACTTAGACAGCGTTGAGGGAACTTAGGGCAGAGTGGGGTGTAGGAAGGAGCATCTTAGAACAAGCTCAGTAGTTAGTCTATCTTTGAGAACGTGAATGCACTTCTTAGGAAGTCTTCACTGCTGACATTTTTACTCTTGCCTGAAGGGGATTGTTAAGTAGGGATGTCACTTTAGAGTTAGTGTAGGGACAGATTAACCTCTTCTTTCCTTTGTAAATGCAGTCCAGACTTCAAATGGGAATGGTGATTGGCTGCCTGATGTTCCTAGAATTGACTCTGCTTTTCATTCTGAGTCGTTTGAGACTCATTCGTAGGATTATGTTTGTATTAGTGACAGTCTATTTCTTGAACCTCTTGCTGAGGTGCTTGTATGTCGTATTATTTTTGGCATTGTATTACATTTTTAACTTCAGTTTATAGTCAGTGGTTCTGTAAATTGGATTTGATTATCAATTTGAAAAGTTGTTTGATAGTGAGTTTGGATACCTCCCCTCTACAATTCTTAGCAGACTAAAAGATCTAGTCAACCTGTTCTGGGATTCTGGAGGATTGATAAGGTAAAAATCTAGATAAGAATCCCAGCCGCTTCAGTTGGTAGCAGAGTAGGATGGTTGCCTCTAGATTGAGGGGAGATCTAGATTAGGATAAGAGTTCTAAGGCCCATAGAAATTAGGTGATGATTGCCCAGTGGATTGTCGGGGGAAGACGGCATTTCATGGAAAGCAACAGAGAGTGACGGTGCGGCAAAGGCAGCAGCAGTTTGTGGAAAAGTTAGTATGAATAGGGTTTTATGTTGTTAGATTGCGGTGTTTGTGTTGAAATTGTGATGTATTGCGGAGTTGGAATGCCTGTTGTATGAAACTGGACCAGGCTGTGAGCGGGCGCAGCCCGGGAAAATCTTAGGTTCAAGAAGTAGCTTAAGTGGTTGTGGTATATCTAACACCCCGAGTAATTGTCGACCATTGTTAAGGAGTTCGTGAGGTACCATTGATCGCCCGCTGGACCGAGATAGGGGGAACGAGTGTATGAGTACGTGAGTAACTGACTCTGGTCGTGGGTTGTTGAGTGTTTGTAACCTATCAGTTGAGGTGATTATCCGGTCGTTTCGTGTACAGACAGTTACCAGTTTGGTGACAATTACACAACTGTGGATGGACAGTCAGGCTGTCGACGTACAGTCAGCTAAGTGATTGCTTGGTCGTAAGTGATCATTTCAGTGTGTGAATGGGACGCATGCGTGAGTGAGAGCTGAATTGTAAAGGAGGGGAACTGTTGCGAAGCGGAGGTGAGTGACGTCAGAAGGTGCTGCGCTGGGATAAGGCAGTTGGTGTGAAGCCGCGCTGGGATTGGTGGATTGTCATCAGGATATAGAGGAGCGATGCGAAAAGAGAGAAGTTGGTTTTCATCATGAAATGTTTTAAAGTGTTACGAGAAATGTTCAAAAGAGAAAAGAGATTAGAACCCCAGGGGAGAGAAGAGGCTCCGCCCGAGGATACTCCAGCTCATTATATGGCTTCGAATGTTGGGTTGCATACTATATTGTGGCTTGAGAATTGGGCAAAGATGACTGATGGAAATGAAGAGTTGACTTTCCCCAGATATGGAACTTTCAGATTGGAAGTGTTATATCAGTTGAAGTCGATTATGGCTTCTTTGCGTCCGTTGCCTAGACCAACACAGTTTGAGGCATTGAATGCGTGGATTAGGGCGGCACACGAGAGAAACAGGGATAGAAGACAGGAAAGAGTGAAACGGTGAGTCAGAGCACTTCAGGATGCGAGGTGGGATGCATTGGCGAAAAGATGGAGAGTACAGACAATTGAAGGAGACAGGTTGTATCCACTGTTGGTAAAGACAGGGGACGGCCAGAAAAGGAATGATGAAGACGATGACAGTGACACAGATGATAGTTTGTTAGAAAGGATGTTATTAGAGAGACCACCTCCATACAATCCAGATTTGGAAGGAGAGAAGTGAGCCCCAATAGAAGGAGTTGGAGAACAGCAAGTTCCACCTAGAATGGAAGTAGTGGGAAAGTTCTCAGCAGGGGAGAGGCAGAACATAGGAAGTACTAGTCCACAGAGGTTGCGGGTTGCCCTTAAGGTACTGGTTATCATCGGTCCTATAGTGTCAGTGAACATCCCCGAGCCAATGAGAAATGTAACGCCACCACAGATGGGAATGGAAGGGAACATCAGTGATGTAAGGAACAGTGTAGTAGGTGGGTTGAGCCAAATGCCAAGTCCTATGGAATCGAGCATTCCATTGCCGGCTACTCCAGATTCGTCTAGAGGTCTGATGGATCTGAGGGGGCCGAGGCCAAAATCTCTTGGCGAACTGAGGCCCGACTTAAGGACAAGGGAAACCCCTGAAGACAACAGGTGCCGAAAACAGGACAGTGCTTGTAGGGAAGTGAGTGGTATGGCTAGCAGAAGTACACTGTCATGTTCCGCCTGGCAGGGTATTCAACAAACCTGAATCCCGCACTCCTAACGCATCGGAATGACGGTGGACTACAACTCCCGTCATGACCCCGGGGAAAGGGTTGCTGCCGATAATTCCTTGTGCATCCTGGAGGACGGTTTGAGTGCGTGAAGTAGCGGTAAGAAAACGGATTCTATCCGCATCTGTTCTGTTGTACCGGCGCTTCTTATTGACTTCCGAGTTCACGCTGGAACGTGGAGCTCTGATATTGCTTTGTCTTTCCTCTCGGCTGAGGGGGAAGGAAACTAGCCAGCATCTCGTCTTGACTTTTCTATGTAAACCACGCTGGGGCGTGCTTTTGTTTCCAATTTGGTTTTCCTCTCGGCTGAGTGGGAAGCTAAACCCTACCTACTGTGTTTGCCGTGCGAGGGGCTTGCCTCGTAATTGCCACGCAGCGAACGTGACAACCGGATGATTAATTGTGTTTCTCTCAACTGAGGGAGAAAAGGACTTCCAAGTACGAATAACTTTGGCGCTTATTCAGAGAACCGAGGCTCAAATACCCCCGGTGAAGAAATCTGACAAACAAGTATTTGGGTGCTTCTCAGGTTAGGGTGTGATATTCGAACACCCAGATTCAGCAGAGAATCCTTTCAGTTTATGTTGTTCTTTGCATTGTTTTCCCTTTACATCACTTGTTTATCATTTTTTGCCTGCTGTAGGAGACACCAAGAGGGGTACTATCACAGAGGGATTTATCTCCCCCATTGAGGACTGTATCCTATGTATTTTAGGTAGGTGGGGCAAGCATGCAGGTACATAGTGTCGCCCTCAGTAGTTAGGGTTTTCCAGAAAACGTGTTTGTTCTTTGTCATCCCTACAGCTGGGTGGAGTGCCTGGTACCACCTCCCTGAGTGTCTACCACAGAACCTATCACGTGTATTTTTCTTTACAGGTACGAGCGGGGGTTATAGCGTACACTCCTTTGAGGTAAAGAGAATCAGAGAAGTGGGTGGGTTAGTATTGCACGAACGGGGGGGGTTTCCTAAACAAGTTGTTCTTTGTCATTTCAGGTCTCCCTCCCTGCTGTCCCCTTCCTTTCCCTCCCCGGTTGGACACCCTTTGTAGTCTGTGTTCTCTAATTCAGGCTCTGAGGCGGTTCGTATGGGGAGGTTATAGGCCTAGCAACACAGCCCCGAAGAGGCCAGAAAGCAGAGCCTGACATACACTGTCCGCAGACATAAGGGCGAAAAAGTTGGACGCGATGAGACTCAAGGCAGAAGTAGACAAGATAGTTGAGGGAAATTTACCCTTAGAGAGAGTGGAGCTCTATGAGCCAGACGAGTTGCTATTTGTAGCGAAGGATGTGGCCCGCAAGGCGAGGTCGACACATGAGAAACTGACTGAATTGGCAAATAAATATTATGTGGACTTGATCAGGACAAAAATGTTGCAGGGAAATCATCTGTTGCAATACACTGATCAAGACCTAGAAGAGAAGAGGGCAATTGGCTTAAAGACTCACATTAGAGAGCTGATCATAGGAATATGAGCCTGGAACAGGCTCGACAAATGGGAAGAACGGTAGTCAAATAAATAGAGTGTCAGAAGGAGTGTGATAGAGACACCCAATCCAGGAGGGGGGATATCAGGAGTTGGGACATACCCCTTACAGGAAGTGGCCAGTGGGGGATACGTGCATGTACCTTGGAGTCGAGGAGATTTGGCAGCATTCACGAACAATTTTCCAAAAATTAGGGAAAACCCTGTTGAGTGGTACAAGCAAGTTGAGAGGTTCGTTAAGATCTCTAAGGTTTTGTTGATTGACTTGAACACCTTATTTGACATTTTAGTTCCAGGAAATTTGTGGATTGCATGTAAGTTTGCGATTGAGTGGCCTAATGCTGAACCAGACCGAGATATTGTCACAAATGGGCCATCGCCTTTGGTCATGAAGAAGTACGAACAAACGATCACATGGTTAAAGTCTAAGGTATCTCCACAGGATGTTGATTGGGTGAAGATAGATCAGAAGGAGACAGTGCATGAATATTACAAAAGACTGTTGCAAGTCTTTAAGCAGTACAGTGAGTTGGATGTCATGGATCCGAAGGACATGGGACAGTTTGTTTCCAAGTTTGTCCTGGGATTGAGACCTGGTATCTGCCTTATGATCCAGCAGCATTTGATTTGTTGGCAGAACAAGCCACTGGACGACATTTTGAGATATGCAAGGTACTGTAGTGATGAGATAGATTTGAAAAACAAAAAGTTTAAGGACAAGCTGATGCTGGTTCAGATGCAGGCGGCTGATAAAGGTCAGGTGCAGTCTGGAGGAGGTACACTGGGAAGTAAACAGAATGGTAAGAACAAGGTGAAGGGAAATGTAGAGGATTCCAAGCCAAGAGTGGATCTAGCCACATTGAAAAAGACTACTGCCTGCCACCAGTGTCACCAGATTGGACACTGGCAACTCGAGTGCCCCTTGAACCCTGCAAATCAGGTTAAACCAGAGGAAGAGGTAGAACACGTAGAGGTCCCACAGGTGATGACCACTGTGTCAAAGCCCAAAACTGTGAAAGGGGGGACTTCGACTACATGAGTACAGGTTCCCCAGCCACCGAGGATCTCGTCAGGGACTCGGACATACCAGCAGATGCCTCTTTTTGATGAGAGTGATGATTGTTACTTAGACCCGTTGGCATGACGGTGCCTGAGAGGGGAGGAAGACTGCACTCTTAGGGCAGTCTTGGAGGTAGACCAGAGGGGACCATTTGTGGAAGCGGATGTTGATGGTTACCCTACCACCTTTCTGGTTGATACTGGTGCTACCCATTCTACTGTGAGATCTGCAGTAGTTCCCAACCTACCCCTCTCGGGACAGACTATCCAAGTTGTAGGTGTTGGAAATAGGAAGATGACAAATCCCTTCACTGAACCGATTCCTGTGAAGATAGGATTGCTCTGTGACAGACACCAGTTTGTGGTGTGCGACTCGAGTCCTGTGTGTTTACTAGGGAGGGATCTCCTGTGTAAACTAAATTTGTACCATCTATTGCACCCCCAAAGGAGTGGAACTGCAAACGACTGATGATGACGCTACCTTTAAGGTCGCAAATCAGCATGTTTGCAGAGAGATGTATCCTGTTTTGACAGTGGAAGAGCTTCCACTAGACCTGAGAGATTCAGTCTCACAGAAGTGTGGGACTTTACCGGAGAAGACATAGGACTGATCAAAGGAGTTGAACCAGTTAAGATTCAGGTCAAGCTGAATGCAGATTTCCCAAGAACGCCTCAGTATAATCTGACTCCAGAAAGGATTGCAGGGATAAAATCTGCAATTGAGTCTATGATCAAGCAAGGGATCTTGAAAGAAGTAATGGGCAGTCCATGTAGCTCACCTATTATGGGATTACAGAAACCGAGTGGGAAGTTCAGAATTGTGCAGGACCTGCGCCGGGTAAACAACATAGTTATTCCATTTTGTCCAGTGGTACTGAATCCATCTGTGATATTGTTTCAGATCCCTTGCCAAGCTGAGTGGTTTACTGTGATTGATCTGTGTCAGGCCTTCTTCTCGATTCCTCTACATGAAGAGAGGCAATTTCTTTTTGCTTTCAAGCTGGAAAACCGGGTCTTAACATGGTGTTGTATCCCTCAGGGGTACACAGAGAGTCCATTGATCTTTAATCAGATCTAGAAGAAGAATCTCGAGAGTCTTGTACTGCCGCAGAATTCAGTTCTCGTACAGTACATTGACGGTCTCCTTGTTGCTTCAGAGACTGAGGATGCATGCAGGATTGATACCATTAAAAAGAAGAAAACTTTTTAGGGATTAAGGCAAAGCGTTTGCACTACTATTTAAGTACCATGGCTAGGTCCAAAACGAAGGTGCTAGAACCAGGAATGTAATCCCTATACAGACCCAACAAGGAAAGTAAGGTAACCCTACTTCCTTGGCTCACTAGACTTTGAAAAATGGACAGCACCCTTCTGAGTTAAATACACAATTTAAGATATATAATGTCTCAGACAAGAGACTCTGTGTCTTCAGTTTTCTGTCCTTTATTCAGTTTCTCATTTTCTTTTAAAAATCGCTGATAGCCAAATAGCCAACGCGTTTTGTCCGTGACCGGACTTCTTCAGGGCAATACACAATAAAAAGATACGAAAACACATATTTACAAAGTGCCATCCATAACTGCTAATTTCTGGACAAACTTTTCCTTAAAAAAAGAGAGAGAACCGGAATCTTTTAACAAGTCAAAGTAATTTTTCACTATTTAAGGATCTTCTGGGAAAACATGCACACAAAAAGTACTGGATAATAGAGAGCTGATATAAAATTCTTGTACCTTCAAATGCACTCTTAATGCAGTCAATAGCATGTTGTAAAATTCTAATATAAAAATCCAAGGAAGTGCATACGAAAAAACCTGATTCGAACATATGATAAACAGGTTCCTATACCTTTAATTACATTATTATTATGACAAAACAGCATTTTAGTAAAGTCTAATATAATAATACAAAGAAAATACATAAGAGAATACCTGAATAGAACGTATAGCTTTCAAGTTCATAAATGGTGAATAATTAAATGTCCAGTATTTGAATCTGCAGAATGATTAATCACCATTTAATATATTTATTACAGTGCAATGTGTTATATTCAAAATGTCTAGTCTAAGAAATGGTATCATCGTCTATTATATGATACCGTCATACTCACAGAATTAATAACATAGTCCTTTGTCATTAAGAAGTATAGGTAATTCAAAAAGGAGTTGTGGATAGGTATAACAACAGTTTTATTCAGGCCAAGGTAAGCCCTAAAAAAATATAAAGATAATATGTATTGTTTTAATCATTTAGAAAAGCCATTGTATTGAAAAGTACTAAAAAAATGTCATATCACGTAAAATACAGTTTTTGTAGCCTAAGTGCAGAGTGCAAGTTGCCGACAGTAGAGTGCAGTAGAGAGCAGCGGACGGCAAGCTTCACAGCTGCCTGCCACCGAGTAGCCGAAAGGAGGGCTTTGGCGGCATTGAACCCGTTTTTCCCGGCTAAATCTGCTGCGAATCTGCAGCGGCGGCAAGAGTAGCCAGGGCCAGGGACCAGGGTCCGGGACCGGGAGTGTCGCGGGAGAGCCGCAGGAGAGCCGGAGGGCCGCGGGAGAGCCGCCAGAATGGATCCGGGTGAGCGGGTGAGCGAAGAGGTGGGAGGCTGTCCTGAGGCCGCCCTGAGGCACTACGGGGGAAAAACTGCTAGCAAGCAGATAAAACTGTCAACCTGGGATATTGCTTGCTCAGCAGCATTACTCGGTGCCCGATTGAGTGGCGGTAGGTGTTTCCCTGCTGGAGTCCGTTGAGGGTGTTTCAAAGCCAATGCCGCCGAGTTGTGCTATCCTTGTTTCCGTGTGCTCTATCCCCAATCTGTAGAGGAGTTGAGTGGTTCAGACGAGAGCACAACTCCGGAGCGTCTTCCCAGGTTGTGTTTCTTCGAGCTTTCAAGACGCTGTTATCACCAGCTGAGGACACGCACTTGCGCAGGGAAAGACAGCGCTGCGAACAGGTACTAGTCGTTTCCCCTTGAGAGTGGAAGACTGCGCCTGGAGGCGCTCTCCTCTCGGGGGCACGCTGTGCTTTCCTAATTATAACACCTTGCAGCTAATGTTTCTATTTTCCACTTTATATGAATATTTGACTATGTGCCAGGAGTAAAGTGGTTCGCTTGTCTGTTTACCATAACAGTGCATTCTGGTACCTTGAGTAGGTGAGTCCTCTAACTGGCACTTTTGCGCTGGGAAAGCTGTAAATCTTTCTGCGCTTTCATCGTGATATTTTGAAGATCCCGGCAGGACTGCCAGGATATTTGGTTTCGAATTTCTTCTCACGTTATTACAAGGTTATAGGAATGTTCTAGAAGAGATCTGCCAGAGCATGCTTTACCACGCTTCCAAGAAGAATATGTCTAAAATTTAATTGAGCATTTTATGGAAAGAGGTCTGACTTTTACACGAAGCGGCTACAGAAGCTGGATTATTGCCTTGTGGAGAGCAGTGAACGAGGGAGATCGAGACTTGGGAGCCGCGAACCGCGTACACCGTACACGTACGCCATATATTGGGACCTTCAGCAGCAGGACGGTGAGAGTGGCACTGGGGGTTACGGGGAAGGGGACAGGAGAGAACTAGAGTGCCTGCGATCCCCTCACAAACAATCTCCCAGTACCCCCCCTAGTGCATTACCCCCGCTACTGACCACCGCTACTGAGGGAACCAGAGTCTAGTGAGCAGAGACCAGAGGAAGGAAGACAAACAAATCCTCTGCCCGGTGTAAAACCCAAGTATCACCTGACCATCAGAAAATATACTACCAATAGTCCCGGTGCAGGGAAATGGCCTTCAAGAAACTGAGATCACGAACCATCTTTATGAAAAGAATGGGAATAGAAGAGGCAACCAGAAAGACCTCTAATAAAGCGGTGAAAAGTGGACGGGTAACAGGAACCCCTGAAATAAGATACTTTACAACATTAATCACTGATGGGCAAATAGCAAAAAATCAGTCAACCTCAGCTATAGTAGCTGTTATAAAGGAGGATGGGGAAGATAAAGTGGGAACTATACAAGAACCCCCCAAAGAACACACACTAAAAACTCCAGAGGCTGATCAAAAAACCATTCTAACGGAGTGGGTGGACTCACCTCTGGAAATAGAATCAACTGGCCAAATAGTATTGGGCCTATCAAATATTCAACACAGCCCAGACTATAATCCCATACGGCCAGAAACCATTACCAAAGACGGAGACAAGGATCTCGGGCCACAAATAGAGCCCGATGACATAAACAATAGCACGCTACTAAAATCCTCGGATCGAGAAGGCCTCCTGGAATATTCACCAGATCTCTTTATGTTTAAGACTGCCAGCTTAACGAACAATTATACTCCAGTGTCTAGATCTCTTTTCACATTGCAAAAAATCCTGGACTCGGTCCTCGCCCATTTAGGTAATATTTTGGAGAACTCGGATCAAACACTTGATGTGCAAATAGGAATTTTAAAGTTCCTAGTAGAAGAAAAGAGGAAAAAAGAACAAACCGAGTCAATAAAAACAAAAGGAACATCTGTTAACAATCAAGAAGCAACAAGTGATATCAAAACCATCAGTACCCATCTAGCTCGGGTAAAAGAGAATTTGAAACGCAAACAGGGAATAAATCATGCAAGGGAACTATGAGTAACCAGCGTGAAACTATCGTATATTCCCTAAGGAAACTCTTTAAAGAAGAAAACAACAGAGAGCCTAACCTATATCCTATATTTAGGAATACCAAAAACAAACATATCACGACCAGTCCTGCCGGGGATCAAGAAATAAAGGATAGCATTGACTTAAATAGCGAGGACGCGCGGGATTCACAAAATAGAAAAAATATAAAAAAGAAACAAGTGGAGGTAAAGAGAAAAAGGGGAAAGCCGCTAAGAAGACTCAAAAAGAAGAAAGCGCATAAACTCAAATTCCAGAAGACAACTGCTTCCCCTGATATCCAGCTCGACAATGAAGAAAGTACAAAATCCCCCACGCAATCAAAGATAAAAAATCGAAACTCGATGGTAAAATCTGAAAATAAAAACCCACAACAAAGCTCCGCGTTAAACCCAAGGGCAAAAGACTTCCTTTACAACCCGGCTAGCGTAGCATTAAAAGTCTACTTTAAAGGACCCGAAGATCATCAAAATAAATACTCACCGCAGGAGGAGATAATATCAACACACTTACAAATAACAGAGCTCTTTTCCATTGGTGATGCCCCTCTCAATCGAGGCCGAATTATTAATCTCCTGCAACGTATTTTGACGCTACAAACCTTAACACGAAAAGAAATTAATCTAGTAACCTTCCCGGATAAAGAAAACATGAAAACCGCCATGGTAGAATTTTGGTCACCTGTGCTGCCTGGAATTATCTTGAAGGAACAAGAGACTCTCCACAAATGTGGCTATGATTTGACCTCAGTACAGAAAACTACAGACTGTAACTCGAGAAATCGGCATAAGGGATCATTACGAAAAATTCCCAATCAGCCAAATAAAATGACCAATTACATAGAAGATTCAGCAGAAAATCAATTTATTTCCGTAAAGGACGGAGAAAGGGAAATTTGGAGCCAAAGTACCCAAAAAAAGGATGCAGCAAGAGTAGATCAGTCATGGTTATGGATCGCAGAGACTCTGAACAACAAAAAACAAGAACTGAACAAGAATCACTCTGTTTAACAATGGCCTATCGATATCATCCTGGAATATAGCAGGTAAAACAAAAGAAACAAGCACTGGCGTTGCCAATAGGTCTCGCAGTAGGAAAGTTGGAGCTGTTGGTTTTGTAAATGACAAAGCCCTTTAATTTTTAAAAAAGAAAACAAAAATAAAAGGCATTGTTATTTACAATTGTAATAGCTCCAACTTTCCAACTGCGAGACCTATTGGCAACGCCAGTGCTTGATGTTTCTTGGGCAGGAGGCGGAACACTGGCTTAATTTTCAAACCATTGTCAGTGAAATGCGGGCAATCTGGGGACCAACAACGCATGGAAATATGGAAGAGGAGCAGGTCGATCTTAAAAACACGTACTTTATTAAAATAAACGACCATATATGCACATATTTAATGTAAACCAGTATAGAGCATCTCCAGAGCATTGATTTGAAACTGGTTCACAGCGACTCAATTTAACGTTGTTTACTCTGTGCATTGTTCCTTCTTCACCCACATGTTGAATGTCTGCAGAGAAGCTAACATATGTTTTCACTTTTAACACAGTCCATATAATACAGACATTGCTACAAAACAACGTGCAACAATTGTGAAAAATGAATTAGAACTACCGACCTTCATTTCTTTTCCGATCTTGGCCGGCCTGGGGTGTTTCTTTCCTGAGTCGATTCAGTTTGTGCAAGAAAGGGGAGTGAAGGAAACAAGAGAATGTAAGTGTCAGGAAGAGGCGCCGAGCATCCGTGTACGCAGTCCAAGTAGCCTGCACTTCAAACTTTAAACCCCAAGTTACATATTAGTGAGGCAGAACAAGACGAGCAGTTGGGCACCTGAAAACCTCTCTCTTGGTGGCGGATGTCTGTCAGTACTCAGCCACCGCCCCCCATGTTTCACCAGAGAGTCCCCCGGCAGATTGTCTCCGGAGGTGTTGGCCTCCCGGAGTTATAAAAGATTGGGCTAGGAGCGCGGTTAAAACACTGTGTTCAATCGTGGCCAGCACAGTCTGAAAGACTAACAGTGTTAATCTACTCAGGGGTGAAACAAAACAACAAGATTGCGAGACTGTTAGTTGACCATGAGACGCCAAAGGAAACTGTCTCCTATCAGGTTACACAATCACCAGAGATAAAGTATTTGAAGAGGTGTGGGGTGGACCTAAAACACATTGCACACATCACACACATAAAGTGAGCATTTAGAGCACTACGTTAAGACACTGAAATGCAGGCGCGTTTGTTAACATTCTTATGGCGGGGAAGCGAACGGAAGACAACAATAACAAGAGTTAAGAGCGGCCGGCCGGGAAACTGAAAGTACGGCCGGCCAGCCATGATTCAATTAGGGGAGGAGAAAATGGCGGGGAAGCGAACGGAAGACAACAACAATAACAAGCGTTAAGAGCGGCCGGCCGGGAAACTGAAAGTACGGCCGGCCTGGGGCCGGCCATGATTCAATTAGGGGAGGAGAAGCCGCAGAGCGCACGCTGGGCGAAGCCCTTTGATGTGCTGTGCGGCCGTGAATGCGCATGCTTGTTTGGTCACGTGAACTTAATGAAAACCGCAGTGCAAGAAGCCCTTGGTTTGACGAGGATTTCGAGCACTTAAATTCTCGCTCCGCTCAATGCGCTTGCGCGCATTGATAGGTCGCGAGACCTAAAAATGATTGAGCTCGCAAAAAATCAACCCGCTATAATTGCGCTACAAGAAACCTGGTCAACAAAAAGTTTTCATCAGGATGGGTATTTCACCTATGATATTCCTGCGCAGGAAGTTGACCGAGGTCATGCGAAGGGAGGGATAGCTATCCTACTAAGCGAAGAGTATAATTGGGCCCAAGAAATCATCACTACAAAATCTAAACACTTTCAATGTATTAAGATCAGGCTGGGGACAGACCCCTCAGATCTGCAAACAAATATTTTACGTTTTAACGTATATATATTCCACCTGGACAAAAAAATTACGGGCTATTTGTTGACATCCTGGATGGTATCCAGCAAATAATAGAAGCCCTAGCCTATTTGCCATATATGATCATGGGCGACCTTAATGGAAAACTATCAAATAGTGAAATATCAAAATGGGCAAACTGGTATAAAGAACAAGCTCTGGAAATTTCAGTGCCGTTGTTCCCGATTAGAAACAAGGTCGATAAAAGGTGGAAAATATTATTAGCATCACTCCCCCTATTAAACGGAACTATTCTAAACGGGAACGTGGAAGGTGACATTCCTGCATCTTACACGAGACGGGGAACTAATACCTTATCAATCCTGGACTATATGATCTGCAGCTTGGATATATTTGGGTCTGTCTCACATCTTCGAATTCACTCCGTCCAGGGAAGCGACCATGCTGTTCTGTCCTTACTTACGCAATGGAAAACAATCACATGTCCAACTAGCCATATCATGTTTAAGCACAGTACAGTTATGGTAAAGACAAATCAAAGGCGAATCTATTGGAATTCATCTACGCTCAATAAAATAACCACCTTAATAAACACTAATCAACTTCTTCTGATAAAACACTCCTCCAACCCAATAACAAACTTTGAGTCAATTCTTGAGATACTAAAACAAATGCTTCAATACAAATTGCAACAAGCAGTACCAGCAAAGCACGGAAACAAAACCATTAAGTCATCCACAACCGCAAAAATGCTAAACAAACTGATAGGAGCACAGTTCCTGGAACTCTCAATGCCAAGACAGGCAGAAATCAACAAATTGAAGAATCAACTTAAGAGGGAGAAACAACGAATAAAAAGTACAGCAGAAGATAAAAACTGGGTCGATCTGCGGATAGCAGCAAAGCAGTACAACCTACGCACTTACTGGTCCTTAATTGCAAAAGAGACAGGCACAAAAAAGGCCCTGCAAGCTATCCCAGTTCCCCCTAAAGAATGGGATTTATATATAACCAACCTGTATAAATTAAATACAACCTATGAAATGTCTAGTAACCCCACAAGTAATTGCGAAGGAAACCCCTCGCCTATTGGAACTGCTTCCCCCTTCTCTACGGAAATGCACATAAGGAAGGCAAGATCAACAGGAGCCACCGGCCCAGATCAAATTCCAATCATGGTTCTTCAGGCTAACCCCAAGGGATGGAGTACGGTACTTTCCCCCTCTTTAATTTCATTCTCAAGACAGGGGAAATGCCAAAATCTTGGAAGGGGAGCATCGTAGTACCAATACATAAAAAGGGACTGAGACACCAACCTGGCAATTATAGACAAATAGCGCTATTGGACGCCACGGGAAAGATCTTTGCTGCAGAGGTCCTGGACCAACTTAAAAAGTGGGCATTCTCACTGGGACTGATTCCGCTCTACCAAGCAGGCTTCAGGCCAAAGTACTCACTCATAGACAATATCGCGATGCTACAAACTATCCTTGACAAATATGTGGTAGTTAAATCCCAGCCTGTGTATGCAGCATTTATTGACTTTACAACAGCGTTCGAACGAGTGGACAGAGCGTTGCTATGGAACAAACTGAGGAAATTAGGAATCCCAGAACAGCTACTACGAATTATAATTGCCCTGCACACAGACACTTGGTGTCAAGTTTGAATGGGGAGGGAAAAGGGCCAGACCAACCCGATCCCGACGCCAAATGGACTCAAGCAAGGATGTCTCCTTGCTCCTTTGCTTTTTTCATTATATCTCAGTGATCTGCCGCAGCGTCTACAACAAGTGCGAAGCTTCCCACCAAAGGTAGCAGCTCAAAATATACATGCCCTACTATATGCAGACGATATTATAGTACTGGACCTAACCCCCTTTGGTCTGCAAAGCGATCTGGATGCCCTGTATAAGTATACCCAGGAACATTTTTTAATTCCTAATTTAACCAAAACAAAAATAGTCTCTTTTTCAGGGAGGAAAAAAAGCAGCAAATACTGTTGGAGACTGGGCGACGAAAAAGTCGAAGAGGTTGAGGACTACACCTACCTGAGCAGGATCTTTACTAAGTCTCTAAAAAATAATCAACAGCTTTTAAACTTGTCCAGGAAATCCGAGGTACATGCAGGAGCTCTGCAAAGGTTATACGCGGCCTCTGGAAATAGACACTTCTCCTCCCTGCTAAAAGTCTACAGTGTGAAGATACCTTCAGTTATATCATACGCCTTGGAATACATTCCAATCAAACAGTGGTCATTCCTGGACCTAAAAGAAGGAACAATACTAAGAAGAATGTTAAAGGTATCGCAATCTATTCCAGTACAAGCTCTCCGCCTTGAACTTTCACTTACGAGTTCTTACTCTAAAGGTATCGCCAACGTGATTAGGTGGGCATAAAACCTGCTACATGCGAAGGATGGGACTCTTTGCTCCCTGCTCAAAGCAGAGACCTTTGACTGTGACTCATCGAAACATGTATTCTTCAAAAACATGTCTATTGCCTTTAAACTGGCGAATATTAATGTCAATCTGCTGCTAACTTGGACACCATCTCAATTGAAACTTTTTCTGAAATGCTATACCCCAAGACTTAGCTGTGAACTTGACTCCTCGCATTGCACCAAATTAACTTTATATAAAAACATTACGGAAACAGTGGTACTCAAGAAAACGCAGAAATATATAGATTTTAATCTCACGCATGGCGCTAGGAGATCAATCATCCTGCTTCGGCTGGGCATTTTACCCGTCCAAACTATAACAGCGAAATGGCATCCAAACAAAAGCAAATTATGCAGCCTATGTAATGGCGGGGAGCAAGACTTTGAGCATCTACTGTTCACCTGTCCCAATCCAAAAGTAGTAGCGGCGAGGGCAAAACATCTATACCCCATATATGTCAGATGCCGTATTACCACCATAAAGGAATTGATTATAGTATGTAAATCTCCCCCGAATGAACTAGTATGTTATAAATGTTATACATTTTTAAAACCTTTTTTATCTTTGTACTAACATGAGAAGTTCTAAATGCTGTAGTAATTGAATTTTATCTGTATAATATTTGTGGTCCTCAGTGGAGTACTAAAACAAATAAAAAATAAACTTGAAACTTGAAAACGTAAAATACAGATCAAGTAATAAGCTAAAACTGAGTCAACTTATGACAGTTTAAAAAAAACACAACGTTCTCTACACAAAATCCCATTTAACCATAGGAAAATGGGGTGTATAAGTAACAAAGGTATCTAATGTGGAGATCCCATATATTGACGCAGTAATAAGAACACAAAGTCCCCATTGGCGCAATAAGTAAAACGCAATGTCAAATGCCAAAAAAAAGATGTATATTGCTGTTAATGTCACAAACGCAGCCGTGTTCAATAAATGGTACGGGAACATAAGATCGACAGAGCCGATGATTAGAGTGTTTCATATATAACCCTCTGAATGTTACGTGCCATATTTGAATGGAAAGACTCAAATATATGTAGTCTTTATGGTGTTCATTTTAGGGTATTCGCTCATTCGACAAAGTAGAGAGAAGATTCTATGTAGGACCCTTTAAAAATGATACGTTTAGTCACGGAGTACATAATTTTCTCAGTGAGAATATAAAACTTTATTGTTTAGTTAATTAAAACCATAACAAAAATGAACATGGAAGAAATTTTAACATTACATAACACACATAATTTTCTCAGTGTGTCTACACCGTTACACAAACCATAGTCTGGTTACTGAAGCTCGGATATGATGACGATATCGGCATCTTAATACAAAATTTACGAAAAAATGCAATCTTTTTGACATTGTAATCCAGTGAAAAGAGGAAAAGGCAAGGCAACCTAATTGTTGATAGCCAAGTGCTTTCGTTATTAGTACCATATAGGACATAAAGTTAGAGAAACAGAGTTAGAGTTTTCCTTGCTCACCCGCTAGTCTATAGATATAAAAGACGACAATAAGCGGCGCCATCTTAGGCGGATGAAAAAACAAACTAAAGATCAGTTTCAAACCATAAGGACTATTGATGGGCACAGTTTCCTCGCACTTAAAGTGAAAAACTACCAGAGAGATATGTTAATAACAAAAGGTAGCCAAAGTCCTAAATGGAGGAGAGAGCTATAGCGAGCCCCACTTACCAAGAAACACCGCATCGACGAGCATAGTAGAAAGGTCTTCTGGTTCAACTTAAGAGCTCAGAAGACCCAGCTTTTATACAGGTGGTTATTGGCATGTAATGGTATAATTGGCATCTAATCATCTAATTAAGCGCATAGGCATTATGCAATTGTCTCCGAAATTACGGCGCCATATTAGAACGGATAAGATACTGCCGAAGTGACGGTGCCATATTAGAACGTGTAAAATGCTATCGAAAAAACAGCACCATATAGGAACGTTCTGTAATTAAGCGTATAGGCGTGATGTAAATGTTTCCGATATGAAGGCGCCATATTGGAACGGGTAAGAGTTTGCCGAAGTAAGGGCACCATATTAGAATGTATTTACATGCTATTGAATCAACGGCGCCATATAGGAACGTTCTGTAAGGAACTGCCGAAATATCGGCGACATATTGGAAAAGGTAAAGGAACTGCCAAATTGACAGTGCCATATTGAAAAGGGTAAGGAAACTGCCATAATAACCGCGCCATATTGGAACGTGTAGGACGACACATGAGTGATCCAAAGACCGATGTTGATTGTTACAAAGCACGTTCAAATAGTTAAACGAAACATATTATATGATGCTGCGCATCTCAATTAATGAGAGCAACAGTGGTCTCATGCATGGAGGAATTTCAAGAACAGGGTAAATATAGACACAATGGAAACTATATTATATACTGACTTGCCCAGCCGGGCAGAGGTCCAATTTTTAATTTCGACACCAATTTTTCGGAAAGAATACCTTCAACAATTTCTTAGAGGAGGGCACAAGCCTGTACCCAAACATTTACAAATTTCATTACAAGAACGGAGGCTACATTATGCAATGACTTTTAATTGCAGATCCAAGCCAGTCGCATCACAATATAAAGGTTCCAAAAAGAACACTGAGATACAGTAAGACATTACACATAGCAACCATCAGCCTCTTTTAAATGCGGCTCCAAGCAGATAAGTAGCTCATATTTTTCTTCCTCATTTTAACACTATTGTCATTTAATATTGTTATGGATCTTAATTTCTGGGGAGGTTTAATTTAAGTGTGAGTTAATTCTCACATTATATTGGTGTTGAATTTGTTTCTATGTGGGTTTACCTCACTTCCTACCCTCCCACCTCCCCTGATCTGCAATTTACGGAGATCCTATCTTCCCTTTCTCTTTCTAGGCCTTAGTTATGTCACCTTATAACCCTTTTACCGAATCACTCCCCCTTGTGAGCACCCATTCGTGGTCCCTCGCACAAGATTGTCTGTTAAAGCGCATTTACCCCAGGAGTTAGTTTTTCTAATTTATGGCTCGTATTGAAACATCTTTCCACACTGTATTGTATTTTAGCTCCATATCCGTTAGTTACTCCCGCAGTGAGCCGCACGCCTGCTCTGACACACGCGCAGCCCGGAGAGACACGCAGACAGCCCCCGCTCCGTAACGGGAGCCTAATGTGACCTTTTAAGCGCCGCCGACTCCATTAAATGAAACGCTGCCTTTAAGCGCCGACTGCATTAAATGAAACGCTGCCCCTTACCGCTTCGCGGATTTCGTGGAGCTTCCCTCTCAGCGTGGAACCTCGTTTGAGGGTATCAGGCAAATACGCAATACGTATATTAGAGGAAAGCAACCTGCAGAGCCTCACGCTTCGTGAGTGTCTTGCCTAGGGACTTTCCTCACCCCCCCAGGACAGTTGAAATTCAGCTGTTTGTAAACGTCGGAGCTTCGCGTTTTTTGTTCCCAGAGCTAGTGAAGAACAGGAAAGATTTAAATCTAGGCATTTGAATATTTGTGCCTATATGCTCGTTTTCTTTCCCAAGAATCCCTATTTTTTAATCAGTATTTGTGGGTGAGCACAAATACCTACTTTATCAGTGGGAAAACACAAAATAGATGTAAGGGTGAATAGTTTCTTACAAAAAATATTTTTAAAAAAAGAAGAAGGGCAATATGATTTCTGGTTCAGATTCAGAAGGAAACAGTGCTACGATCCCTCACCTTAATAAGCAGGATTTCCGGACTATGATCCAGAAAGAAATGAAATCCTGTTTTAGGGAGACCTTTGCCCAATTCGCTCCCTATAAGAGACCAATACCTCCACAAGAGGATATCTCTGATGTTTTTAATGGTGAGAAAGTGAGTGCAAAACGTACCAAAAAAAGTAACAACACCACTACCGAGAACCATGTGAGCACAGGAGGTCCTAGCACCTCTAATATTGTTGGTGGTCTTGGCACCACAAAATTTTCGGATGGTCCTCGCACCTCAAATAATAGAGATGTCTTTTATGACACACATTATTCGGGTGCCCCTTATGGCCCAAGTACCTTGGATGCCCTTAGCGGCTCATTATCACTAAGTGCTCAAGACTTCCAGGAGGGCTCGGATAATGATGATGACTTAGATCCAGAAGAATACGTTCTGGACTTGGATGATGGGGATGTTGGAATCTTTGACGACGAGGATGAAACCCCCTCTACATCCAAGGATAGTATTCTAAATCCCTTGGGAGAGGAGATGTTTTCCCCCCTAAATCTAAAGCATCCACGTTCCACACAATGGTCTCCTCAGGAGCATGTATCTAAATTTATCAAAAAATGGATTCGAAATACCCTTGAAAGAGGGACAAGGAATATTTTAAGGGCTGAGTGTTCAAGACCCTCAATCGATGAGAAAGCATGTTATGCTCCTAATTTGGATCCTGAATTAATCAAATACCTATTTAGACTTGGTCGCGACCCTAGAAAAGGTCTTGAAAAAGCATTTAAAGGGTGCCAATATCGCCTATTGGACGTGATTGGTCCATTGAGCAGAATTCTTGACTCCGCTGAGGAGTGTTACCTTAAAGGTACCCAGCTTGATACTGATCTAATAAGAGGTTGGAGTCAGAGAGCCCTCATTCTCCTAGGTAATGCTAATACTAGTATTAACGCTGAAAGGCGTAGGCTTATCCTTTTTAAACTAGACCCTAAACTCACCGATATGGCTAAGAAGGAACCTTCCTTGAATCCAAAAGGCCTGCTCTTTGGTGAAGAGCTTATAAGATCTTTGGGAAAGTACGTCTCAACTTTTACTGCTCTTAATAAAGCCCAAAAGAATATGAAAAGAGTATTCACCAATAATGTTTTTGGAAGGGCGGGAAGAAGGGGCCTCCCTTCCGGCCGGTATAGCCAAAGGCCCTACCAGAGATCACGCCCCTTTGGAAGAGGCTCATACCAGAACAATCACTTCAACACCTCCTACCGTGGAAGAGGAAATCAAGCAAGAGGTGGAAGATCCCGATCATCTTTCCCATCAAACCCTCCAAGTAAGTTCCCTTCATTTACTTTCTCCTTCTACCCCTCCAAAAGTGGGAGGCAGACTAAAAAATGTTTCGAAAAATGGGAGGAAATAACTCAAGATCCGTGGGTACTGTCCACAGCAATAGGCTTTATGATAGATTTTGTTCAAACTCCGTTTCAAACCTCTTTCCCGAGGGATATTCCCATCTCAGTGGAGATGGAGAAAATAGTAGAGGAAGAGATATCCTCTATGCTTCAAAAAGGAGCGATATTATAAGTTCCCATGGATTCCCTAACCTTTGTAAGCTCTTTGTTTCTTGTCGAGAAAAAAGGAAAAGGTTGGAGACCGGTTATAAATTTGAAGGGCCCGAACAAATTTCTCTTTTACAGGCATTTCAAAGTGGAAGTAATACATCTTCTAAGAGACCTTCTTCGAAAAAAAGATTGGTTAGTCAAACTAGATTTGAAGGATGCCTACTTCACTATCCCGATAGTGGAAATATATCAACAATACCTACAATTTCTTTGGAAAAATCATCTTTATCAGTTCAAGGCTCTCCCCTTCGGGCTTTCATCCGCCCCTTGGTGTTTTACCAAGGTAATGAGAGCAGTAGCTTACTTCCTAAGAGAACGGGGTGTTCGTCTTATTATTTACCTCAACGACATCTTAATAATGTCCCAGGACCTGCCTCAGATTCTCATCGATCTGGAAATGGTTACGAATCTGCTGGAAAGTCTAGGTTTCATTGTCAACAAAGAGAAGTCTATTCTAACCCCCTCCAAATCTCTGGAGTTTCTGGGTTTCACTCTAGACACTTCCAAGTGCCTCCTTCTTTTACCTCCTTCAAAAATCTCGAAGATCAAGAAAGAGATTTGTCATGTCTTAAGACAGGAAGACATCCCTTTAAGGGAACTGGCAAGACTTCTAGGTCTTTTATCCTCTTCCATTCAGGCGATCTTCCCAGGCCCTCTGAATTACCGGGCCTTACAAAGGATAAAAGGAAGAGCGTTGAGGTCCGGTCTTTGGTACAAAGACCAAATCACCCTAGATTTGGAGGCCAAAATAGAACTGAACTGGTGGTTAGAAAACCTGGAAGCTTGGAATGGGAAAGCAATTTTCGGGTCAGAACCAGATTTTGTGCTGGAATCAGACGCTTCCCTTCATGGTTGGGGTGCTTGTTTTCTAGACCAGAATACGGGTGGTGTCTGGTCTCAGGAGGAGTCATCTCACCACATCAATTTCCTGGAACTTACTGCTGGTCTATACGCCCTTATGAGTTTCAAGCACTCAATTCAAGGGAGATCGGTTGTCCTGAAAATGGACAATGTTTCAGCAGTGGCCTTCATCAATCGGTTGGGAGGTACGAAGTCTGCCGACCTTTTGAACCTAGAAAGGAAACTCTGGATGTTCTGTTTAGAACACAAAATTGCCATCAAAGCGGAATACTACCCAGGGAAGTCGAACGTTTCTGCCGATTGGAATTCCAGATTCCTTTCGGACTACAGCGATTGGAAACTGAACGTCGCTGTTTTCGACTCACTAAATTCTTATTGGGGTCCATTAGAGATAGACCTCTTTGCAAGTCGTCTCACCTTTCAACTAGAGCGTTACTTCAGCTGGATGCCGGATCCCGGCACACAGGAAGTGAACGCATTTCTCCAAACCTGGTCAGGGATCAATGCTTATGCCTTTCGTCCATTCGCAATGATACAGAGAGTCCTGCAGAAAGTGAGACAGGATCGATGCTCTCTAGTTTTAATAACTCCCTTCTGGCCATCACAAGCGTGGTTTCCCACTGTTCTGGAACTGACCTTAGAAATTCCATTTCTGATACCTTCCCTAAAAGATCTTCTTACAGATGTAAACGGAGATCCTCACCTAATGACCCTATCAGGGAGTTTGAACCTTCTTGCCTGGAGAGTGTCAGGCGATCCAACGATGTCCCAGGACTTTCGTCATCACCTTCTACTCTCCTCAGAGAGTCATGGGCCCCAGGAACTCACTACAGATACACCAATATCTGGAAATGCTGACTTCGTTGGTGCATGGAGAGGGATTTGGATCCAACTCAAGCACCTATCATTGATATAGTGAATTTCCTCGCTGAACTATTCGACAAGGGATTGAGTTATAGATCAATCAACTGTTATAGATCAGCGATCTCCGCTGGTCATGTCCTCTTTAACGGCAAGTCAATCGGTAAGAATGTG
Source organism: Lissotriton vulgaris (assembly GCF_964263255.1). Lineage (NCBI taxonomy): Eukaryota > Metazoa > Chordata > Amphibia > Caudata > Salamandridae > Lissotriton > Lissotriton vulgaris. The sequence continues at coordinate 203,658,296 of NC_141698.1, read as the reverse complement.
ATTGTTTGTAGGGTAATGAAGAGCATCCGTTTAAAGAGACCCCCAAGGCCAAAGTATAATACTCTCTGGGATGTTAATTTGATTCTAGATCTCTTCACTTCCTGGCCAGATAATTCATTTTTCAGCAGAAAGTTTCTTTCTTTTAAACTCGCAACTCTTCTTTGCCTTATCTCCTGCCGTAGAGTTTCTGATGTTAAAGCTCTGGAGATTTCTAATAGATCACATAATTTATTTGGAGTTAAATTTGAAGTCTATAGAAGAACCAAGACCATGTCTGATTCAATCTTCTATCCTCGTTTCGATCCTTCTCCGAAACTTTGTGTGGTTGATTGTATGAAAGCGTATGATTTGACAATGTCTAATCTTCGACCGCTTAATGAGAACCAACTTCTCATTTCCTTCGTTAAGCCCCATAAGGCTATTTCCTCCACTTCCATTGCCAGATGGGTTAAGTCTGCTATGTCTCTAGCTGGTATTGATATTTCCACATTTCAAGCTCATTCTCTTAGAGGTGCTATGGCAAGTAAATCTCTTTTGTCCGGAGGTAAGTTGGATGATATCCTTAAAGCTGCAGACTGGTCTAATGCAAGTACCTTCGCAAGACATTATTTTAAACCAATTGAACACAAGTCTAATATAGTTTTACAGGGCTACCAACATGCATAATGTAGCCTCCATTCTTGTAATGAAATTGCGATTCTCCTATTAACATGCCTAGAGAATCTAGATTTCATTGAAGACACGGAGACTCACATTATCCCTCCCAACCCATCCCTGTATTGGGTATTGGGTTTAATTTAACATGATGTTATTCATAATCTTAATGTTATGTATTTTGAATTGTTTATAATTTATTGTTCAATTGTTCACCTGGGGCCTCATTTATGAAAAGTGACGCATCGCTGCGTGAAAACAGCGATGCGTCACTTTTCACTGCGCACTCCTTGCGACACCAATGATGCGTCATATTTAATGTATGACGCATCATGTCGCAAGGACTTACAGATACGTCAGAATTTCTGACGCATCTGTAAGCGCAAAAGTGACACATTGCTGGAGTGTGTCACAAAAGTGACGCAACTCCAGGAATGTGTCCTTTCACATGGGGAAAGCCCCATGTGAAAGGGCCTGCGTCAATCTTACGCCTGCTGTGAGGCAGGCGCAAGATCTTGACGCAACGGCATCCTAAAAGTGACGCAGTGAAATCTCATAGATTTCACTGCGTCACTATTACAAGGCTTTTTGCGGGGGAACGCCCCCTCTGCATACATTATACCTGACGCAGGTATAATGTGGCGCAGGGGTTTAAAAAGTGACGCATCTACCTAGATGCGTCACTTTTTAAATATGGCGCAACAAGGCGCATGTTTTACGCCGCCGATGCGTCACAAAAAGTGACTCATCAGCAGCGCAAAACTGACGCAAGACCTCATAAATGAGGCCCCTGGTTTTGAAACTGCTTACATTGTTTTTTAGGAAACAATTTTCATTGTCCTCTTTCTTTCAGATAACCCTTCTACTTAATCTACTTTTGACGTTTCATCATCAGGAGGTTGTTCATTTGTCTTCTTCTTCTTCAATTTTGCTTCTATTTTCTTGGAATCTCCTGGAATCTACTGGATCTACTTTCGCCAGATTTAAAAGAGGCTGATGGTTGCTATGTGTAATGTCTTACTGTATCTCAGTGTTCTTTTTGGAACCTTTATATTGTGATGCGACTGGCTTGGATCTGCAATTAAAAGTCATTGCATAATGTGAGCCTCTGTGTCTTTAATGAAATCTAGATTCTCTAGGCATGTTAATAGGAGAATCGCAATTGTCATAGTTAGCAGAGTGGACAGAAAGTAGAGCAAGATTCTTAGGCAAGAGCTATTGTATTCTGTGAATATTACAATAACAGAATTTTCATTCACACCATTACTAGCTTTATAGTAATTGATACATATCACAGTATATGGTGTTGTAATTGTCGACGGCATTTCGATCCCGTTAAAAAGTTACAGGGATCATCATCAGGACTAAATAATGCCTAATTATTAGTAGCCATGATAGCCTAAAGGAAAGGGGAGAAATAGAGAAATCATCCAAGAGAGGACGCATGTTAGGTAGTTACATTGTACATGTTTTTACTATAGGAAGTAGGTGACAATACGTGTTGCCTTAAGGGCCTATATCGACGGTGTTGGGCACAAGGATTGGAGGCCATAGATGAGGATCTCAATTAGTCAAGTTATGTATCTAAGTAATCCAAAAGAAATTTTTTGTGTTTCGCTAAGGTGGAGCGAATAGCGAAACAAATCAGGTGACCCATCCTCATTGTTGAGAAGTAACGCCATGTTGGAGTAGTAAATTCCCAAACATAGATGTAAAAGGAATACAGGGACTGTCAAGGAATACAATAAGGGTTATATCTACATTGATGAAAAAGGAAATGAAGGGAGACATTATGGGCCTCATTAGGATGGAGGATTTTCCGCATCCTCCGGGCCGGCGGAAGCCACCGCCGGCCCGGAGGATGCGGAAAATCCTGTGCGGACCCACCAAAGACCCACGCCACATTAGGATGGCTGGTGGGTCCTGGTTTCCGTCCGCAGCTTTTCCGCCGCGGTTGGCTTACAACCGCGGCGTAAAAGTACTAATATGGTGACGATGTCTCTCAGACACCGTCAGCCAGATTAGGATGGGCTCTGAGACATGCTTTTCCGCTGCTGCTTTTCTGCCGTAGAAAAGCATGTGTAACTTCACTGCGGGGCCCGTGGCGGGCCCCCTAGGTGAAGGTGGGGGGTGTGAGGTGCACATGGGGGGTACCTATGGTACCCCCCTGCATTTGTATGCAGAAAGCGGCAGGCACCGCGCGGTGCCTGCCACTTTCTACATACAAATGCAATGCGTGCATTTTTAACATTGCTGCGGGTGCAGCTTGAAGCCGCACCCGTCGCAATGGTAAAAATAGAGGATGTGACCGCCAGGGTGGCGGTCGCATCCTAATTGCACAGGAGGGACCTCCGCAGCCCATGCGGAGGTTCCCTCCTACTCTATGGTGGCGGACGAACTCAGGTCCGTCCGCCATCATAATGTGCCCCTTAGTTAGGTCCTGCAAAATGTGCTTATGATTGAAATGGTCACAGTACCATGGCCGTCCAACGCGGTTTCACCGATTTTAAAATCACATAAAATAACCCTAGTAACTCTAAACGTTCCCACAAAACATTTTAAACCTAACAATACAGAAGTCAATCAACCTGTCAAGTGTTGTAGTATAGAAGCAACATGCATAAATGATGTCTCATCTCATGTTAGATATTAAGACATCGTAGTGTGACCTAAATCTATGTATGTGGAAGATCAATTGGACAGTTGTTCTCTCGATGTAGTCAGAGAATTTTTTATATAATCCCAAACATTGTACATGGATATAATTGACACAGTAAGGACTCAAAACATAGTCCAGAGCAAAAAACGGTAACTTGTTCATCAGAAGACACAGGCCTATGTACAGTAAATCTCAGGGTTAAGAAAGAAATGCGGATTACATAAATACACGTCATAATCTATGGATCCCTACAGAAAATAATGGTATTCATTATTAGTATTAATCCCCTGATGAACTGGCCTCAATCTACAAATCCAGCGAGATTCCCTTTGTCTCAGGGATAGTGTCCTATCCCCGCCCCTAGAGTTGATTTCCACATGATCAATAGCATGAAAACTAATAGTATCATGATGGGGGTGGCAATCCAAGATGTGTTGTACCACTGGACTACGTGCATCACGATTTCAGATGTCACGAATGTGCTCTTGAATTCTCACTTTCAGATTTCTAATGCTGCTACCCACATATATATTTTTGCAATGGCAAATAAGTACATATACCACATAGGTCGTATTGCAGTTAATAAAACCACTTATGGTATATGTTTTAGGTCCATTATATTTGAATGTTTTAATTTTATTGGAACCAAACTTGCATATAGAGCAATTGCCACATATGTGGAAACCATCCGGTTTCCCAGGCAGCCAGCTAGATGTTTTTTTTCTCTGTAGGTTTAATGTAACTAGGGCAAATTACATTTTTTATTGTGTAGCCTTTCTTGTACACAACCCTAGGTCGTGCTGACACTATGTCCTTTGGCATAGCGTCAGACTGTAACAAATGCCAGTGTTTACGAAGCATGTTATACATGTGGCTGCTATATAGACCATATTCAGTCACAAAAATGAACTGGTTGCAGAAATCATTATCTCTGCTTTTAGGATGACTAATAAGGGTGTCACTTCTACGTTTTTTCCTTATTTTGTCCTCTGCAGCTTTGATTATTTTGGGGTCATAGCCTCTCCTTTTAAAGTCACTAGCAACTTTAAGCAGGCCCTTCTCAAAATTGGAATCTTCACTGCAATTGCGGCGTACACGTACCATTTCACCAAAGGGAATGGCAGGATTCGTATTCTTAGGATGGCAGCTAGTTGCATGCAGAACACTATTGCATAAAGTAGGTTTTTTATACATGTCACTGTGAATTATGCCATCTTTGGCATATAGCCTCAAATCAAGAAAAACAATCTCTTGTTTGGAGCTAGCCATAGTTAGTTGGATGTTACGTTCATTCGAGTTGGGAAAGTTGAAATTCTGGTAAAGATCATCCTCGCTTCCCTTCCAAATTAAAAAAATGTCATCAATGTAATGAACATAAAAAAAGAATATGTTCAATCCAGTCCTTTGTGCCACGGCCCCAGGCATGCTCCATCTCGTACAAACCCTAAAGGATTGATACCATTGCCTTATTAAACCATTTGGCAGAGAATGGACACAAGGTGTGGCCAAACAAGTTACAGTACTGTTTAAATGAGGTGCAGTAATTGGGTCACTGAATTGAGAATGGCAAGAGGAAAGTGTCACCTGACAGGATAGAGGCGATCATGGGTATGATGGTGCCTTCTACTCAAAGAGAGGTCAGAATATTCTTGGGGATGGTTGGCTACTGTCGCCAATGGATTGTCAATTTTCCTTTGAAGGCCAAGCCTTTGCAGAGACTGAGCAACAAGGATGTGAGTGATCCGGTACCATGGAACAATGAATGTATGAAGGCTTTCCTTGAGTTGCGAGAGGATCTTTGTCGTACTTCGGCACTGGGAATGCCTGATAACAATAAGCCTTTTTCACAGTTTTGCTGTGAACGAGAGGGTTGTGCTTTAGCAGTGCTAGTACAAGATCATGGAGGTGTCCGTAGACCAGTTGCCTACTTCTCAGCTACTTTAGATCCAGTAGCTTCAGCGTTGCCCGGATGTCTCAAATCCGTTGCTGCAACAGGTGTCAGCAATGAAAGATGTTAAGGTGTTGTGATGGGTCATCAGCTTACTGTTTGATGTACCACATTCTGTTGAGCTTTTGATGACCAGGACCAAGACACATCACCTGACGAATAATAGGCTCACACGCTACGAGCAGGTTATACTTGCTGCGGAGAATGTGACCCTTAAAAGGTGTTCTGTTTTGGATCCTGCTACCTTGATGTCGTTGCCAAACACTCTTGATGAAGATTGTGAGGACCATGATTGTCTTGATGTGACTGAAATTTGTACCAAACCGAGACCTGACATTGTCGATGAACCATTGGTCGACCCTGATGACGTTTTCTTTGTTGATGGTTCATGTTTAAGAGACAGTGTTGGTCAGTTGAGTGCAGCCTTTGCTGTGTGTACCATTACCGGAGTAGTTGAAGCTGCATGCCTGGAAGGAGTATACTCCGCTCAGGTGGCTGAGATCCTTGATTTGACGCGTGCTTGCATAGCAGCAGATCAGATTTGGATTACCATCTAAACTGACAGCCAATATGGGTTTGGTGTGGTTCATGACTTCGGACAGTTATGGTCCCAGAGAGGTTGCATGACATCGTCAGGATTGCCCATCCGCAATGGGAAGTTTGTGAGGTTGCTTTTAGAGGCCTTACAACGTCCCAGAGAAATTGCTGTTGTAAAGTGCATGGCTCATGGGAAAGGGACAGATTTTGTGTCACTCAGAAACCGCTATGCGCACGAGGTTGCACGATTCTGTGCTGAACAAGGTTATATCTTCACTGAGGACCATGTTGTGGGGGGCGAGGAGAGAAACGATTTTAACATGATGCTGGCCATGGCAGATACTTGGGATGAGCTCAAGTGTTTGCAAGAACAGGTGTCAGACCATAAGAAGAATGTGTGGATCCATTCAGGCTGCGTGAAAGGGGATGTGGACATTTGGGTGTCTGGTGATGGAAGAGCAGTATTACCAGATGAGTTGCTGAGTCCGATGGCAAGACAGATTCATAGTGCAGTGCATTTGGGAAAAGATGCGATGGTGCGAGTGTTCCGATAGACATGGTACAACCCACGGTTTCGTACAGTGACAGAAGCTGTATGTCAGAGCTGTGTTACGTGTCAACAAATGAATGTTGGAAAGAGGACTTCAGTTACCCTGAGTCACATTGGGAGGTCAGGGGGGCCCTTCAACAGAATGCCTAACTCATGAACTGCTGACCAGGGAGCTAACTTTCCAGTCCCTGCAACGTGTATGCTGATTAAATTCACCATCGCCCAACTTGTGGATTATTGACAAGGGAGCTAACCTTCCAATCCCTGCAACGGGCTTGCTGCTTTAACTCACCCTCGACAAGGCTGTACCTCGCGGTACCCGCTGCGCGGGTCCCGCATCGCCCGTGTTGCCGGGTGTCCAACTTAGGAACAGGTTCGCCGCTGGAGTCAACTGCTGCACCAGAGGGCGGGAGAGGAATACTCCTTCAGGGCTGCGAGCGCCAGGTGAGGGACAGGGACTCCATTTCCCAGGAGTCCCTGTGTTGCCATCACCTGCACCTGGACGCTCTCCCTGCTTGCCCCGCCCCCGACTGCCGAGCTAAAGGTACCGCCTGCCCAGGACGTTTGGGAGACGCCTAACTCATGAACTGCTGACCAGGGAGCTAACTTTCCAGTCCCTGCAACGTGTATGCTGATTAAATTCACCATCGCCCAACTTGTGGATTATTGACAAGGGAGCTAACCTTCCAATCCCTGCAACGGGCTTGCTGCTTTAACTCACCCTCGACAAGGCTGTACCTCGCGGTACCCGCTGCGCGGGTCCCGCATCGCCCGTGTTGCCGGGTGTCCAACTTAGGAACAGGTTCGCCGCTGGAGTCAACTGCTGCACCAGAGGGCGGGAGAGGAATACTCCTTCAGGGCTGCGAGCGCCAGGTGAGGGACAGGGACTCCATTTCCCAGGAGTCCCTGTGTTGCCATCACCTGCACCTGGACGCTCTCCCTGCTTGCCCCGCCCCCGACTGCCGAGCTAAAGGTACCGCCTGCCCAGGACGTTTGGGAGACGCCTAACTCATGAACTGCTGACCAGGGAGCTAACTTTCCAGTCCCTGCAACGTGTATGCTGATTAAATTCACCATCGCCCAACTTGTGGATTATTGACAAGGGAGCTAACCTTCCAATCCCTGCAACGGGCTTGCTGCTTTAACTCACCCTCGGCAAGGCTGTACCTCGCGGTACCCGCTGCGCGGGTCCCGCATTGCCCGTGTTGCCGGGTGTCCAACTTAGGAACAGGTTCGCCGCTGGAGTCAACTGCTGCACCAGAGGGCGGGAGAGGAATACTCCTTCAGGGCTGCGAGCGCCAGGTGAGGGACAGGGACTCCATTTCCCAGGAGTCCCTGTGTTGCCATCACCTGCACCTGGACGCTCTCCCTGCTTGCCCCGCCCCCGACTACCTCATCACCTCATAAGGAAGGGCAGATCACCGCTACGCGGGACGCGTGCGGGACGCCCGGGGCTAAGCCCGGGCAAAGGGCGGGCCCTCTGTGGCCCTCAGAGGCCTGAGGAGCCTGGCCTGGGCCACCACCCCTGTTCGTTTACATTCCGCCCAAGGGACAAATGGACACATGAACTGTAAGTTGTCTAAAATCCTTGATTAGCGTCTGTGGGCTGTTAATCATAAGTATCAGTTAACTGTTATATGTTTAGGATCTTTATTACCCTCTACCCTGTGCATTAAGGCTGTTTAAAAATCGGTGGTGGGGTGTACCATGAACTGTCGTGAAACCCGGAGCATGGCAGTCGCAGAAGCAAAAAAATTAACTGGTACCCTAGATGATTTTATTGTTCGTACGCATGCACTGATTGACGAGGGTATAATATTAATGGATAGGAGGGTGTCGCAAGATCTGGCTATGGCCAAGAGATCATCTCTAGGCCCAATTGCCCAGGCCTGCACGCCTAACCCCGAGAGTCGCCCTATTTCCCTTGCTTTGGTACACAATCCTGGGGACACTGGGGATTTTGATGCCTTAAACTCGCAGCAGGATCTGGAGGCCACCCCCAACCTTGATCTCATAACAGTAAGCGACCCAGACAGGATAGAGTTAGTTAATCCCACCGGGGCCAGTGATATACACCAAAAGGGTCTAAAAGAAGGAGCAATTCCCAAGCAAAAGGTAAAAAAATCTACCACTACTAAAGGGAAGAAAGCACAAACGGCCAATAAGCGTAATAATTTCATCTCAGTTCCATCAAATACAAATGGGGCAGTCTGCACAATTGATACCGGGGGGACACACTCAACAAACAACGGCTTGCCTCTAAGTCTTCCAGACGATACCATCATAGATAAAAGTCTGGAGGAAATTATGGAATTAAGTGGAGAAATCACTAGCTCAGTTCAACACAGTCAGGAGGGGTGCGGGTCAAGTATGTTTGACAACAATAACATCTTGAACATACTAAAATCTTTACTTGAACCCATGGAGGTTAGATTGCGCCGCATAGAAACTATCTTGACTAACATCCATAAAGATATTAGTGCCCCTAGCCTCACCATGAACCCCAAAACATCCCACACTACTAATACAGCCACCAAGTCTTCTATGGCTGGCAAGAAAGCTACTGTGGTTAATAGTAACGCTTCTAACAGTACAAGTAACACCCCCGCTGAGGAAGGCACTAAATCTAAGACCACGGTGATAAAACAATCTGAGAATCCAACTAAACCCAAGCCACCCCCCCAGGTTAAATCAAATGACCTCATTCCACCGACCCCAAACCCGGCATCGACAACCGGACCTAAGGTCATGGTCCGTAGAAACATCCATCTCCCCCCAGATGCCTGCCCCTATGTAGTGATTCTCACTGGGGTCAGTGAAATTTCATCTCTAGAAACTGAATCCAACCAGGCCTTAAAAAATAAAGTGTGCCATTGGCTCTCTAAAAATTATCCCTTACCGCCTAACATGCCAAGTAACATTTTAATGGTGGAAAGAACCCCTTGGGTGGGAGGAAACAGGAAAAGTCTGCAAGGGGACTGTGTGGTGGTCACCTTTGAGAACACACAGGTGGTAGATTTAATTTGTAGAGGGTCCCCTAGATACCAAGCTAGCACTGTCACCGCCAGGCCCCTCTCTTACTTCTATCTACCGGGCAACCAAACAGATAATAGATGGAAATGAAATGAAATGAAATGAAAATGAGATTTATAAAGCGCTACAGTTGCCCTGAGGCGTCCAGGCGCTGAAAAACAGATGGGGCCCTCTTGAGGTTACTTTGCTATGCATTAAACAGCAAGGTTTTTAGCTGTTTACGGAAAGTGGTCAGGTTGGGGTTGTTCCTTAGCTGCAAAGGGAGTGAGTTCCAGAGTTTGGAAACGTTATACGAGAAGGAGCGACCTCCTGCTCTGACTCTGCGAGTTCTGGGGATCTCGGCCAGGAATGCTGTAGAAGAGCGGAGGGATTTATTCGGCCTGTAGGGAGAGATCAGGGGTCGATTAATGTCTGGGCCCGTTTCCCAGAAAGTCTGGTGGGCAATGCAGAGCGATTTGAATCTTACTCTGTCCCTAATAGGTAACCAGTGCAAGGTCCTCAAGCTGGTTCTCACTGAGGTCCTCCGGGGGATGCCCAGCAATGCTCTAGCAGCACAGTTTTGGGTGCGTTGAAGTTTCTGTAGGGTGTAGTCCGGGGCTCCCAGGTATAGGGCGTTATTAAAATCCAAGCGGGATTGGATAAGGCCCTGTATAATTATCTGTTTGGCCTCGAAGCAGAGGAGGGGAAGGACTTTCTTAATCACTCTGAGGAGGCCAAAACAGATGGAGTTGGTTAAGGGGCCCACAGGAGTCAAAAATAACTCATAGGCAAAATCCCCCTTGGGAGGCACACCCTGCAGGCTGGGTTGAAGGTGTTAATGCGGGCTGGAACCAGGTCAGGTCAAGAAGAGGAAGACCGCCCTATGGGGGTTTTGCGGCAGAGCCCCATAATAGCCACCCACTCAACTATCAACAGTTTGTTCAGGGATATGACAATTTTTTCAATTTTCCCACTTCTAACCGATATGATTACTTGTCAACCTTAGACGGGAATGATTGACAAACACAGGTCTCCCCCTGCACAGAAAAGCCTGAAAACAACACCTCATTCTCTATGCAAACGGATAAGAGCATTTTGGGCGGGCAGATGTCCTGTTCAATTACCACTAACTGTGAGGGTGGGGAAGGAGGAGAGCCTCTTAATGTAAAAACGGCTGGGCCCCGGGGGGGCGAGGACTTCTCAATGGCAACTTGGAACATTGCGGGACTTAAAAACAAAGTGGATAACCCAATTTGGCGGGACCTAATAGGTTCCATGGACCTAATAGCCCTGCAGGAGACCTGGGACACTGAAAATCTATTGACTCTGGATGGGTTTACTACCTTCTCAATTCCAGCAGTTGGATCCTCGAGGGGGCGTGCCAGAGGGGGTTTGGTCACTTTGATTTCTGCCAAAATCCCTGGGACATATACGCAAGTAGCCACTGGTTGTCCTTATTGTGTTGCTGTCTTAATCTCCTATAGGAATCATCATAATGTCTTGGTCATAAATTTTTATAACTCATTTGACAGGGACAGTCCAGTAAGTAATTTGATGATGTTAAGTACTTTTCTGGCCGACTTTAAAGAGTCGGCAGAGCATGACTGTACCATTTTGTTGATGGGAGATTTCAATATTCATAGATGTAAGGAAAACTGCCCCCCCAATGTGTTATTTGGTACCCCGGACGAAGAAAATACCCACTTTGAACACTCAGAGCAGGGCACCTTTTTGGAAATAATGTTGGCTGAACATGGGCTTATCTTACCAAAGGCGGATGATGGGGATATCCCCACTTTCACGGGCCATGGCAGTGGCTCTGTGATCGATTATATCTTCCTCTACAGCACTAATGGAGCCCAAAGTAGTAGCTACTCAGTCTTAAGGTCCCATTTTAGTGATCACAATCTTGTGGTTTTAAAAGTAAAGAACATATTTGTCATCAAGGATAGCTGTAAAAACCTGACAGACAAGCATGATCTGCGCTTAACGGATCAAGCACGCAGAATCAAATGGTGTAAAGTAATCCCAGATGAGTTTTTTTGTAACTTGTGTGAGAGTAGTAGGGATGACCTGATGTTGTGTATGGATGATCGGGCTGGGGATGGTGAAGTAATGGAGGCGTATAAAAAGGTCTGCATTGATATTCTCTCCAAATTAACTGCTCATGGTAAAGGCAGAACACAAGGGAATGACGGCTGGTTCGACAAAAAATGTTCAGCGGCAAACCATAAACTTAAGGCTGCCCTTAAGTCAGAACCAGTTGATAGACGGCTAGTAGCTGCCCTTAGGAGAGATTATAAGACCACAATTGAAAAAAGGCGGCGTGAGATTAGGGAGGATGCTTGGGCTGATCTGACCTCTACAGATGTATTAAAAAACAGCGCCAAGTTTTGGGCAGTGGTAAATCAACCTTATTTCTCGGACTCCAACAACAATGAATTGGATTGTGGTATCCAGGAAGAACGATGGCACACGCACTTTAGTTCAGTTTATGAAGACGAGACCCAGGTGGTAGAATGCCCGACCGCATTCCCTCAATCACCATACACCTTATCTGTGAATGAGGAGGAGGTGGCAGTGGCTATTGGTTTGATGACCAGTAACAAAGCCCCCGGGCCCGATGGCGTCCCCTCTGACCTTTTCAAAGCTGAGACTTTATTTTGGTCCAAAGTTTTAACTAATGTTTTTAATAGAGTTTCTAAGACGGGCATTCCTGAGTCATGGTCACAGTCGGTAATCGTGCCAATTTATAAAAAAGGGGACAGGGGGGACCCTGGTAACTACCGACCTATATCCCTTATTGACTCTGCAGTCAAGGTTTTGGGGAGGGTGGTTTTAGGCAAATTGACCACCTGGCTAGAGGAAACCAATACACTTTCACCTTTACAGTACGGTTTCCGTAAGGGACGTAGTACAATTGACCAAAGCCTAAATCTACAGTTGATTATTGGGAAGTACACCTTAGCTAAGCCAGGTTCATTGTTTATCGCTTTCATGGATCTGTCCTCGGCGTTTGACCGGGTAAACAGATCCAAACTGTGGGGCCAGCTCCTTAATATCGGAACAGACCCCAACATAGTTTATTTCCTAGCAGATCTCCATAGGGATCTTACAGCAACGGTCCGCTACGATAGAAAGGGGAACTGCACGGAGAAAATTAGCATTATTAACGGTGTGAGACAGGGGTGCATTCTTGCTCCCCTGCTCTTTACACTATATATCAACGACCTTGGCAAAACTTTGAGTGGAGTTTGTAAGGATATCCCGAAGGCTGGGAAATATCTACTGCCTGCCTTACTGTATGCGGATGACGCTGCCCTCCTAGCTAGAACCTCACTAGGACTCCAACGCCTGCTGAACTCCTTTTATGCTTTTATGGATAAACTTGACCTGAGTGTTAATTTTGGGAAGTCCCACGTCATGGTAGTAGGTCACAAAGCCAAGTCAAGGAAAATGTGATGTCATTATTTTGCAATAAACACAAGCTGTCACGAGTTTCTAGATTTCCCTATTTGGGGGTGGTCTTCGATGAGGGCTCCACGTGGAACCCCCAACTGGTGGAGAAAAAAACTTCCCTGGCACGTTCAATCTCAGCAGTACTAAGATTCTCCCGTAAACTAGGAGTGAAACCCATTGAGGCAGTACTAAAAGTATACGCCTCCAAATGTACTGCAATTGCCACGTATAGGGCCGACTTGTGGGGCTTTAAACAGGTCTCATCGCTCCAGGTCTCAGAGGACAATTTTTTAAAAACTCTTCTTTCCTTGCCTAATTCTACCGCAAATTACATAGTCCACCAGGAGTGTGGTGTAGGCTATCTGGAAGACAAAATTGCCCTGGCCCCCTTATTAAAACGGTTGGCAGTTTGGTTAAACCCAGAGCTTGATGTAAACCACGAAATCTTAAAAGATTGCTTAAGCCTGGACCACTGGGATAAAATCACCTGGTTGAAGTACGTGCAACAAATGTGTGTAAAACTGGGACGACCAGAATTGTTTGATAAACCTACAAGCTTGGTGAAAGGGGACATGAAATGGGTCAAAAATACCTTCTTGCTAAATAGAGGAATGGATAGAGAGGGCAGGGAGCTGGTCAAATCCTCTGTCAGGTCCCACCAGCTGATTGCCTCACCCGACCCTGAACCGGAACTGTACCTCAAAGTTGTGAATAACGCTAATCACAGGTACCTGTTAACAAGGTTCCGTTTGAATAAAATACATCTTTTAATTTCTGGCCGCCCTGTTTGGACTAGGAGTAAGGACCTAGCATTATGCAAATGTGATGGTTGCTCAATCATGGACACGGCTCATTTTTTGTTTTTCTGTGACCACTTCAAAGGTATTAGACTTAAATTTATTATACCATTACTAAAAGGAAAGGGTTTTAGGCAAGTGAAGCCAGCCCTGCTGTACCTTCAACTGTTGGCAGAGATTTGGGTCATATTCAATGTGGCTAAATTTTTAACCATCGCAACGAGACTTGGCAAAAAGATTGCTTGGCCTTAGAGGACTTCTTATAAATATAAACTACTGTTTAAAACTTTAATTAAGGTCACTGATGTGTACACTGTTGTTTTTAAAAGGAAAAAATATCCTGCCATTATACTCTGTATATTTCTGTTTTTTATCCATGTTATATGTTATATTTTATCCTGGGTGGGTTGTGGATTGTTTTAATGCTTGTACACTTTTATGGTTTTTGTGATTTAAACCGAATAAAGTATCTTTTGAATTTGAATTTGAATGCAATTGGACTTCATCGAGATGCCTAGGTGCAACCACTTGAGGTACATTTTGTTAGTAGTGTGCGTGTTTTCAAGGTAGGTGGAGGCATACCCGACTCGCAGGTGCGACACAATTATAGTAGCTAAGTTGTTGTTGAGGGAGCTTGTCCCTCGATTCGGGATTCCAGCCTCTTTGGAATCGGATTGGGGAACGCATTTTCATAGCGAAATCATGAAAATGCTTTGCACAGCACTGAAAATTGATCGGAGACTCCATTGTAGTTATCGTCCAGAGGCTTCTGGGATAGTGGAGCAGATCAATGGGACACTGAAATCTCGAATGGTGAAAGGTGTGTTTGTCTACATCTCTGAAGTGGCCCAATGCATTGCCCTTGATGTTGATGAGCATGCGCAGTACCCCAGACAAGTGAACGGGTCTCTCCTCTCATGAAGTGTTGATGGGAAGGGTTATGAGGTTGCCAGCGGTGAGAACAGCGGCCCAGATCAATATCACAGATGATCTGATCCACGATTATTGCAAGGGACTCGCTGATGTCGTCCGTTCTGTGTCTCATCAGGTACAGGCTGCTGTGGTTCCGGCATCCAGTGATCTCTGTCATGACCTGAGTCCGGGAGACTGCGTGTTGGTCCGGAAGCATGTGCGAAAGAGCTGTTTGGATGCTCAGTGGAGCGGCCTTTTCCAAGTCATCCTAGTCACGAACACTGTTGTGAAGTGTGGGGGGCTGCCAAATCGGATACATGCATCCCATACCCATCGAGTTTCAGCACCCTTGAAAGAAACAGCTCCTCTCCCGAATGAAAATCCAGCTGATGTGGTAGGGCCACAGGAGGGGACAAGCCAAGCTGTGAGGGTGTCTGATGCAGCTGGTTGCTCAAAAAACGAAGCTGAGGAGGGTCACAACGGCAGGGACTCCGAAACTGATTCCGAAAGGGAAAGTTGCTGTGAAAGTGGTCCAGAGTCAAACTCAGCTGAAGAAAGTCATGAGCAGGGTGAGCGAGCAGAAGGTGCGAGAGCCAGCAGAGCAGGGGAGCAGTGGCCGGAGAGACAAAGGCGACTGAACCTGAGACTGGTTTCAGAAAGAGACCTTGCTCCTGTGTCTGAGGAATCCGAATTAGAGGAAGGCGAAGAAGGGCAAGCTAGTGGAGGTCTAAAAAGATCGAGACGAACGAAGGTGCCTTGCCAGAGGTACGCGACTCCTGAGTGGACTTACATTGTGACTGATGCCAGGAGTTTTGAGATCGGGGAGGGTAAGGGCAGTGACAGTGATCAGCACCAGTCCTAATATCAAGTTGGATGTGCTGTTGTTGGTACCGGGACTTGAAATTGAAGGTGTACTGACAATCACAGTCCCGAATCCCCCAATTGTGAGCAGAATTTGTAAATACTTGCTGTAAATAACCTAGGTCCGAGTGGAAAAAGAAGAAATTTAGGGACTTCTCATAGAGGATGGAGAAAGGTTAGGGTTGTCTTTGAAAGCTGTAAATAAGGAACTGAAATTCAAAGGGGACTTCCAGATTCTGAGGTGTGGTTCGAATTGATTCAAGTAACTGAAGTGGGAGAGCAGAGACTGTGAAGGTTGTTGCTGAACAAGAGAAGCTGCAAATTGTCTTGAGGCCATGGAGGCTGGAAATCCGAATTGTAGAGCTAGGTGCATTGTATGCACACTTATAGGGGGAGTGATACTCTTCATTGTTCTGGTAATTGTAGTTATATCTAGTACCACATGAGCAGGCAGTGGAGGTAGAGGGAACACCTACACCTACTACTCCTAGCGAAAAAGAGGTCAAAATAGGATACGAAAGAGCCTTGCTGCTAGAGGAGAGTCGTAGGTTACATGCAGATCTGTCTAGAGGCAATTTCAAGCTTAATGCATATGCAAAGTTGTTGTATGAGTATAGTGAGGCCATGGATGCGAAAGATTGTTGTGTAATTGCCTGCTTCTGTAGATGAGGGTATTAGATACCATCACCTTCCATTGACTTATGGAATTTCATGTAGTTTGCTGCTTAGCATTTTCTATGGACGAAATCATTTTGAATATTACTTTTTAAACTGTGATGCTGTACTTCCTGAAGCACCCGCCTACAAACATTTGAATAAGTATGATTATTGCAAATCAGAAGATAGACTTGGGACGTATTTTATTCCGACTCAAGAGTTGGATACGTCTTATGCTCATCGTCATCATCTGACATGTTTGTTGCCAGACACAGAGAAGAAATTTATAGAACAAGTGGAAGATAGGTACCGTAGACAAAAACAGTTGCGAGATTCAGGACAGGGTAAGGTAGATTGGACCGATGAAGAAAAGCTGCACAAGTCAAAAGGAAGTTATGGTACAATAGCTCTAGATGAAGTGCAGAAAGGGAAGTTGTGCTTTCATAGACCACAGACATATTATGAGAATGTGTATGTAGGTCACACCACGTGTGAGCATACTTTCACTTTGGAGTATTATTCAAAAGACTCGTTGCAAGTGTAGTGCAGATTATCCCGACTGTGTATTTTGTTTGTGGGAAGAATGCATATGTGGGACTGCCTAAGAAATGGTATGGAACGTGTTATCTAGCAATCATTTTTCCCAAGATTTATCACACAGAAGATTTTGAACTTTTAGAAGGAGGACAACATGTGAGAGTGAATCGAGGTGAAAGTGCAGGAGCCATAGTTGGAGAAATCTTTGGAGCAATGATACCAACTTTGGGAGTGATCATGAATGATGTGAACATTAGAAGGTTGGCGACTGTTGTGGATGAGTTGTCAATGACTACAGCTAAGTCGTTGATGTTGTTTGAAGGTGAGATGTTGTCGATAAGTACTATGGTTTTACAAAATCGTCTTGCTTTAGACATTATTCTAGCAAAAAAGGGAGGAGTCTGTAAACTTTTGAAGGTCCAAGAATGTTGTACTTATATTCCAGACAACAGCAAGGATCTGGAGAAATATATAAGCAACATTACTGCGATCCATAGTGAGATTGAGGATCTGGCTGAGGAAACTGTGTGGGAAAAGGTTGGCAAAGGATTTGGCAAAGTCGGGTGTTGGTTTGCAAACCTTGAAAGAGGTTTTCTTGGTTTTGTGTTGAAACCCCTTATCATAATTGTGGCATGTGTGATTGGATTGTGGGGTTTGGTACAAGCTTATAAATGTTACAGATCATGCAGACTGGAGAGGTCATTGAGAATGCAAGAGAGGCGACTGGAGAGACTGCAGGACAGTCAATATCGGAATCTCAAGAACATGGAGTTGCTTAGTAGAGGGAAAGAAGCAACAAGCTCTGTTTAACTCGGTTCTTTCCATGAGGGTTGTGTATTGTGTAATGACACAGTTCATCAAAGGGGGGAACTGAGGGAGCGCAATGTCATTTTGAAAATTGTAGGGGTGCACCATATCTCCCGCATTCAGCACCCACGTAGTTAGAGGGAATACTAACGTGTTTTTTTAGAAATATAACAGTAGGTTGGGAATTAATGTAATGTGTAATCGATATATTCATAATAATGCAAACTAATGTAGAGCCTTAACAGGTGTGTAATGCTTTATAGGATGTAGAAATGCTATTAACATGTGTATTGTAGGATTAATAAACGTGCCATATTAAGAGTTGCATGTGTAGGAGATAGGATGTGATGTTTTATCATAGAGAAGAACTCACGTTTAGAAATGAAGTGTAATGATGCTTTTGTCATGGAATAGAGTGCTCTGTTTATAATGTAGAATCATTTAGAAATGCATTTAAACGTGTAAAGGCCTGAGACATGAAGAAAAGCCACTAGAGGCCTAACTGTGATTTCTTTAGTTAGCATAGGTTATTCTTGTTAAATAGCTGCTTGTTGGGAAGGATGCTGTTCTCAGCAAATATTGAATTGTAACTTTGGATGTGCACAAGGTTGTTTTTCATGAATTCCTATTACAGGTGCAAGGCCCCGGAGCTTGTTGGATAGAAAGATCTATTGTTTGGAAGTTAGGCCGGTAGGAGTGAGGACGAGTAGGTGCCCGAGGAATGTTCAGGTGCAACATTTGGCGAGAAGGTGCCTGGGATCCAAGGACACTTCAACGGACGATGGATGGACGGATGCCATGCTGGAAAGATCCACAGACCGACACCTGCCCAGAGGGGCGTGCTTTGGGTGTATCTATGATTTTGAGAGTTTTGTATTAGGGACAGACCCCGGGGGTGGAGAGCAGATCTTGTCCGGAGGTTACTAGAGCAGGATGTAGGTAACTTAGACAGCATTGAGGGAACTTAGGGCAGAGTGGGGTGTAGGAAGGAGCATCTTAGAATGAGCTCAGTAGTTAGTCTATCTTTGAGAACGTGAATGCACTTCTTAGGGAGTCTTCACGGCTGACACCTTTACACTTGCCTGAAGGGGATTGTTAAGTAGGGATGTCACTTTAGAGTTAGCGTAGGGACAGATTAACCTCTTCTTTCCTTTGTAAATGCAGTCCAGACTTCAAATAGGAATGGTGATTTGATGCCTGATGTTCCTAGAATTGACTCTGCTTTTCGTTCTGAGTCGTTTGAGACTCCTTCGTAGGATTATGTTCGTATTAGTGGCAGTCTATTTCTTGAACCTCTTTCTGAGGTGTTTGTATGTCCAATTATTTTTGGCGCTGTAATACTTTTTTTACTTCAGTTCATATTCAGTGGTTCTTTAAATTGGATTTGATTATTGATTTGAAATGTTGTTTGATTATGAGTTTGGAAACCTCCCCTCTAAAATTCTTAGCAGACAAAAAGATCTATTTGACCTGCTCTGGGATTCTGGAGGATTGATAAGGCAAAAATCTAGATAAGAATCCCAGCCCCTTCACCAACATGCGTACTTGCAGTGCCCACCACTCCGCCTTCATGCTTGCTGCTGTCAGAGGCTGGCCCCGTCCCCAAGACTCAGCTCTGTCAAGAAATTTTTTTTTATAATAGAATTGCTTTATTGTCATTTATTTTACATGATGTTTTCTCCTGCTGGCTCCAGCAGTGGGGCAATGCTCCTTCACCAGAACGGAGGAGCCGCTGCTGCTCAGCTGGCACACAATGCCTCTGATAGCACTCAGTATTCGCTGGAGGGGTTTTGTCCTACAGGACCAGGCAGGACAAATTAACAATATACAATAAAGATTGCCTGGTCTCGGGTTCAGTCGCTGTATTTTTATTTATCAGCAAGTGTGAGCTCTATTATGTAGTTTTAGAGGCTCATTATTACTTATCTTTTTTGTAAATGTTTATCTTACTTATACATTTGCAGTAAGAGGTTATAACACTACCTGAAGCAGTTCTTAAACATAAATCAAAATTCAAAAAACAATTGTGCATAGAAAGTCAAAACAACAGTGGTTTGCATGACCATTACATACCAAATCATAAATTTCAATCATTAAAACGGTACACCAGAATTTTAAACAATCAGTCTTAGATCATATTTTGTTTTGAAAATTTTTTTTGAAAGACTGACACACTATGGGCATCTACTTTATGCAAAGTTCTAGCAGCGCAGGACGTCTTTTTCAGTTTAATGCCTTATAGTGGATGTGGAAGATTAGTCACAAGTGGAAAAGCCGACGCGTTTCCAAACCCGGTATGGATACTCTGGTTTTTCTTCAGGGCAAGCCTGGGTACCTGTTAGTTTTGGGAGCGCGATGTCGTCATTATCATTCCGGTTTCCTCACCTTGACTTTAATTTCAAGGTTTGTGGGCATCAGTCACGCTGGCTTTTTCGAGCGGGTGCTGGCAGGGAAGTTTCCGCGTTAGGCGCGTGTTCTTTGCTGGGATTGTTTCATTGTTGCAATCGCTTAGCTTTTTCGATTGAATCACGGAGTTCTTCGACCACACTGACTCTGCCGGACTTCACCCGGAAGTGAGTAAGGTTAATCACCTGACATAGCCCGCTGAAGGCACTCAGGGCTTGAGAATCATTTGCATGCTTCAGAGCTACATCTCTGAAATGCCTGTAGAGATTGGTCACAGTCAGACACCCCTCCAAGATTTTGCTGATGCACGAGTCTGCTCAGAAGGCCCGATTTCCCTAAAGGGCACTCATAGCTCTACTTTCAACACTGCAGGATAATATTACCTGTTTTATGCAGAACTTCTTATGAGCTTCTGCATTGAATGGTGCTCCTCTTGAAAGCAGATTTAAATAAAAAAGCTCTCCATGGAAATCACTAGGAATGATTTTATATTGTGGTGTTCAAATACCCGGTCACTGTGCATAACATGGTTGGAAAGCCATCATTTTGATTAGGAACAATTTTACCGTATTGCACTCTAGGTAAGTAATGTTTAAATTTCCCAGTGCCTGGATGGAATTTTACATATATTCATAGTAAATTGTAATGTTCTGCTTTTCAATCAACTTAAAATACACACAATATTTTTAAATTTTGGATTTCGGTTGAATGGCAAACTTCTACACTGTATCTTTATTTGCTAGAGGCAAAAGAATTGCCATGCAACTCATCTCATTCCATTGTCTTATAGATATTGTTAATGCTCCTCAACTTGAGAGAGTGATCAGAAACAAAGGTTTGCACAGGATTTAAATCTAACACTGTGGAGCCCCAAGAGATAGTTGCTACAGCACAATTTTGAGGGTGTAACAGAATACCAGAACATAAGCACAAGAGGCGGTACCCAGGTGGCCTGCATGAGCCCAACAATTGAACAATCTCTCAACAATCAAACTCTCTTTAGCTATAACTTACGTAAGCTGTCTGATGGAGAGGCACAGTAATCAATTAATGAGTTTGAGGTGAAGCTGCAGATAGAATTTCAAGAAGCACTACAAACAGAAGAAATCTTGAACTCTGTCTTGAATATAATCTTAACTGGCTAGTCAGGAATACATGTGAAGACCTGAGCCCTAGATGGGGCATATAGTCACAGCTTTTGGGGGACCTGCATGGGGAAAGTATTGACTGTGCTGGTGATGGGGGTTAACAACTAAGCAGCACACATGTGACAGTCACAATCCTGTGCAGCATAACTCTTGTCACACCAACGCAGATACACTCTGTGTGACAGTGCCCTGAGCAAAGGGTGGAATTGGAAGCCAATATTGCTCAGGGCCATACGTGAATGGTAGTGCAAACAGACAGAGAGAGACAGTTACTCGCTTTTGCCGGCTACTCTACACTTCCCATCACCATTCCGTTTGCCCTCTCTGGCACGGTACATTTCACACGGTGTGTTCTGCGTCATCAATCAGAGGGCGTCCTCTATACATATACGGAAGTTCAAGTGACACTTCCTGAAGCTGATCAGAGACCGGGGATAGGTTTGAAGGTTTTTATTAAATTAGCACAGTTAATTTAAACCACTTCTAAAGCGTGTCAATATAACACAATTATCACGTTAAAATCAAAAACTAAGAAAACCATCAAGGTTTAAGTTCCTATAGATATAACTAAAAAGGCAATCTTGTAGTTACCATTGTAATCACATAACAGGACTCCAAAGCCTAAAATAAAATAAATTAGTACAGGAATACTAGGTCAGGGAACGAAAAAAATCTGTGATAAGTTTTTGGGGTGGAGGAACTGGAAGAGCAGGGGCCAAGGAGGGTAAAAAAAGATTGTCCAGGAGTCTCACATATTTTCCAGTCCTTACAAGCACTTGAGTGTCTAAGGAAGTAAAACAAAGGGTTGATGCCTCCCAACATGTCTTGATGCCCCATTTTAAATATAAGTGTTTTAAAAGAAGCCTTCTGGGAGCGTCAAGGGTGGGAAAACAGCACGGAAGATGCAACCATGAATGGGACCAATAGTTGCACAGTCTGCAGGCCCCCTCCTTACTTTTTGGAGCCCATCGGTTGAAGGCAGTGGAGCGCAGACCTAGGAGATGCATGAACATTATGCTCTTCCGAGTCACTGCGTTCAGATTTTCCAGGAGGTAAGATTGAGGTACCCCAGGGCGGTATGAGATATTCAGGGGAAGCAAGACAGTTGATGTTTTTAGAGCCTGGGAGTCCATCCGATGGGAAATTGGTCTGACCTGCTTATTGATAACCTTTTTCCAGACTGTGTATGGAATAGTGTCTGTGGTTTGTAATGAGTTATCAATGTCTAGCGATCTTATGGCCTTTATGATTTGACGATTCCACGGATTCCCATGGTTGGCAAGAGTTTCTTTTAACCAGACTTTTAGGGTGTTGTCTGCGGCTTTTAGTGTCCTTATAAAGTATTTCAGGGTTTCAGCCTCACAAAAAATAGATTGTCTTTGAAGGCCCAGCTCCAATCGTAGTCTTGCCCTGTGGATAAAATTCGGAAGATGGAAGATTTTTTTATAAATGGAAACTTGGGCGTGGTTGAGACTGGCAGAGCATGCGCCAGGGAAGGCCTGATGCCCATAGTTTAAGGCAGGGAGAAGAGTGGCTTTAATCACCTTCAGAATGGGTTCTGCAGAAGGACTACTCAGGGACTGGTTAAGTCGGATCAGAGAGTATGTTATTGCTCCAGGTCTCTTTTTCAAGGCGGCTAGGTGAGCTGATGGTCTAGAGGACTCACTAAACCAGACCCCCAGGTAATTATATTTTGATGTTGTTTTGGTCTTTGCGGGCCCAATGTTCCACCTTAAATTTTTCTTGTTCTTGCAAGAGCCGAAAATCAAAACCTTTGTCTTTTCCTGGTTGATTTTTAGAGCGTTAGCAGTATTATATTTGTGGAGCGTGCTTAAAGCTCGTTGAAGGACAGATTTTGCCTGGTCCATTATACCAATATCGTCGGCATATTGCAAAATGTGCAGGTTCGTTTTTGCAAGGCCCAGTTTTGGCGGAAGGAGATTGCTTTTCTCCAGGAATGTTCCCAGGTCAGCGGTGTAACGGTTGAACAAGAGGGGGGCGAGAACGCAACCTTGCTTTAGACCGGCTGAGGTTGGAATTTTTGCAGAGACTGTCTTTGGGCCAGTTCTAACTGGCACTCATGTGTTCTTATGGAAGTAGATAAGGGCTCCTAACAGACTCTGAGGGATCCTCACTTATCTAATTTCCTCCAGAAGGTGTTACAAGACACTTTATCAAAGGCAATGCTGTAGTCTATAAAGCAGCAATAAAGAGGTAGATGATTATTTTGTGCTGCTTGTTGACTCAAGCTAGCTAGATTGGTGATGTTGTCTATTGTAGAGGCCGAGGATCGAAACCCAGTTTGAAAATATGGAAGAGTGTTGTTTTCTGCTACCCATTTTTCTAGCGACCTGAGAAGACACCGGGCATATACCTTGGCCTCAAGATCTAATAGGGCAATGAGTCGATAATTAGCTGGAAGAGAGGGATCTCCTTTCTTAAATATATGGGCATAAGATCGAACCAGTCCATGAGTCTGGTAACCGATAGGTAGTAAACGCGTTGTTGTATAAGGGGACCAAAAGCTTGGCCCACTCTTCCAGTGCACATTTGAATACCACAGATGGAAGGCCGTTGGGCCCGGGAGCACCATCGTTTTTCATGGCTTTTCAAATACTTGGAGACCTTGGCGGGAGTAGTCAGCTCATGGATTGCTATCTGCGTAGTATCGGCACAGTCTCTAAATTCGCTCACCCCAGGGTCCAGGGTGTCACAGCAGTATTGTTGGATGACATGCTGGGCCCAATCTTCTTCACGAACCGCGTTCCCTCTGTTCTTATTGGAGGAACAAAGCTTGTTTATATGGTTCCAAAACTGGGACAGGTTTTTTCCCTTTAACAGGGCAAATATTTTTAGCCACTCATTCTGTTCTTTTCGTCTCTTAGCTTCCCATGATGATTTTTTAAAGGCTTTGCGCAGTGAGGCCATATTGTTAGGAGAGTGCGCAGTGCCTTTCGATTTGTGCAGGCACACAGCCCTCCTTAGGGCTCTTCTTTGGATGGCTAACACCGGGTCAAAAGTCTGCTTTGGTCGAGACCTGTGGGGTCTATGGTGAGCTTCAGGGACTGTTAAGAGGTCTCGTAGTTTGACAATGGCGTTGTCCCACCAGTGATGGAAGTCTGTGGGGGCATTGTGCGTGGAGTTTGGAGTTGCTCCCATAAGCCAGGAGCCCACCTTATCAGAACCCGAGGCGTCCCATTTAATTCGTCTGACTAGAGTGTGGAGTTTGACCTGCATTGAGTGCCCCACTTCAGTTATTTCAGCAGCGGCAGGCACTTGCAGGTCCATTGTTATAGTTAAAGGAATATGGTCGCTCTCAGTACGAGTGGGGATTTCCATCATGATTAATTTATTCGCCAGAGATGGTGATAAAAAAATATAGTCAATGGTTGAAAGATTCTTAAATGTTGGCGGCAGATGGGCACCAGGATTCTGTTCCAATATGCTTTGCTTTGCAGAACGTAAGTTGTAATTGGTTAAAAAAGTAGTCATGGCTTCTCACTCTTTAGTTTCGGCGACTGAATGGGCGTTGGGAGCCAGGTCTCTGATGTTGAAATCCCCTAGTAACAGTACTTCTGCAGATGCGAATTCCAATAAAAGTTCTTCCAGATGTTTGACCAATAAGGACAGAGCCACATTAGGACAGCATCTTTCTATGAGTAAGGTATAAGCATATTCCCTTTCTTTTTTCACCTGATTTGGGCTTATAGATGCACATCTGCTTCGTTGGCTGTAGTTGCCTTTGTCTGCACATGATTTTAGTGTATTCAGGATTATGGTGCTGCTGACATCGGCATGGTCTTGGGTGCTTTAACTGAATTATGCCATATATGTTCCTCTTCTAATACATATTGCTGCTAGGAATACATATTCTGGACTTGATTGTTCCTTTGAGCGTGATTGTTGATATTTATGGTTTGCGCTCTGCATTGAAATCATAGGCACATTTAGTGAAAGAGGCCTTTCAGTGTGGTTTGAGCCACAGACGGACCTTTTTTTAAACACGGCTGGGCGCTCATGTTCATTAATATGAGAAACACTCTTTATTTTTTCTCTGCCCCAGGTTTGTATATCATAGCAGGGCTTTTATCCTGTCTCTTTTATCCTGATTCTTTCAGTGTTTTCCCTTCTGTGTGTCACACACTCAGTGCACTGTATACTCTGTGTTTTTTTTACTATACTCTATAGTCATACTTTATCACCACTTTTATATGTTATAATAGGTACTGGATGCCGCCTTGAGTCTGTCAAACCAAAGTTACAGGTATCCATGCATTCACCCAACAATTCGGGTAGGTGCTGTATAGTACATTATGCTCCACTAAATTCGATCGTTACATACATTGTAATTAGAATCATGCAGGGTAGGGGTTGTGTGTTTTGTTTTGTTAAAATGCACTCATTCCTTCTCTTTCTAGGGAGTTCGCTGACCAGTTCATTCCACATTTGAGTGACAGACTACTCCATCTACTGGTTTTGTATAAAGACTTACCACTGTTTCAAGGCTATACAAGTGGTCATTGTCATCTCGCCTCCCGCACATATTTCTTTTGTCCTGATACAAGCCGCTGCATCCCTATAGGGAGCACTAGGCTGAAAAATGTCGATCTCTCTATCTGTTTTGACAGATTGAATTCCCCTCTGTCATGCTTACCACTGTTTCAAGGCTATACAAGTGGCCATTGTCATCCGCTTTCCGCACATATTTTTTTTTAGTCCTGATACAAGTCGCTGCATCCCTATAGGGAGCACTAGGCTGAACCATGTCGATCTCTCTTTCCTTTTTGACAGATTGACTTCCCCTCTGTCATAACAGTATCTCTTTTAATCCTAGCCTATGAATGCGTTAATAAAATTGTCTAGCATATCGTAGAGTTAGTTTTAATCACCTTCACTTGTTCACTTATCCCCTCCCCACACCCTGCTCATCTAGATGTTTAGTACTCCTCATCATTTCTATTAAAACATCCCTGAGCTCCTCCCTCTCAGAGAGGGAATTGTAGCCTGTACTACGACTAGGTTTGCAGTGTGAGGAGATCCCCTATGAAGAAGCATGCCACCCTCAGGCGGGTGAGGGGAATCTTCCTTAGAAAGGCATATTCCAACATTTAATTATTGCATTAGACTAAGGGGGCCTTCTATGTGTTTTCAAGTCGAGTAGTGGGGAATCGGCCCCTGCTGGTCTTTAAAATTCCTCTGGTCCTCTTTTTGTGTATATTATTGGTGGAAACATACACCTGCAACAAGCCATTCATGTCATATCCCCTCCACCCAAAAGGCCACCCAACAAGCTGGGATTTGTCTCGGTGACAAGAGTGGAGTTAGTGACCAAATGTGGACCACGAACATATCGAATTGGCTCCCATGAACTAGGCTATGGGTGTTTCCTTTCCAGTCTACGAGGTAAAAAATCATCGTCTAATGCGTCTGAATTGCAAAATGGCTCTCACCTCACAATTCACATGACCATCTGCTAGAGGAGGTGGTCCACACCTTCTGATTTTCCCTCAGGTGACACACTGGGTCTAGACCTTTCTAAGCAACAGCTCCTGGTGTCAAAAAGGGATGCCATTGGCTTTGTAGCAACTTCAGGCCTTCCCAGGAAGTGAGGAATGAGAGCTGTATGAAGGCTTCATTGGGGCATGCTGACATCAGGAAGTCTCCTGCACCCTCGGGTTCAGCTCCAACATGATGGACACCAGTGTGATGGGATGCAAAATCTAGCTTGGAGCTCTTATTGGAATCTAAAAGTCCACTCCAGAAAGAGACAGATTTTTAAAGGTTTTGTGTCACCCTTGCACCAGGCAAGGGGGCACAAGGGCGACACAAAACCCTTGGTGCAATTTATCAAGCCACGCAAGGCCACCTTCTGTGACCCTGCATGGCTTGATAAATCTGAAGTAATGCAAGGGGATGGAAATTGCTGCCCTTCATAATGCTGCCCCTGGGAGGCATTCAATGGTTGGAGTGTGGGTGTTCCCCTGCATCCACACATGGATTTGGTGCATCCCCAGATTTGCTGTTAGAGGTAGACCTTGGAATATGCTAAAATTCTACGCCTCCTCAATGAGAGGAATAACAAGGAGAAATATCTATATTACTCCTTGTTTTTTCCTCTTTTGTGCTACATTATGCTGTGCACATGGAAAGAGGAAAATGCCTCTGAAGATCATTTTTGTGAAGGAAGATGTCCGTTCCTGCACAAAATTAATCCTGCTTACAACGCAGGCACCCCTGCAGTATGATGGACTGCGTTGGTGCTAGGATACCAAAAGTGTGCCAGTGCTAGGAAAGGACAGCAGTGATGCTGTATAATATTAAATACAGCGCATTCCTGTCATTTCATTTCATGCAGTGCATCAAGGTTGCTTGCTGTGGTGAGCTGCATGAACAAAATTTTAAGCATGGCCCCTAGTGTGGGAATATGCCTTTATTATTGGAGACAGTGGGCCTGATATACAAATGTAAACTTCCACTTTCGTGTAACTTTACTGTTGTTTGTAGTTGTAAATAAGAGAGTCAAGAGTTAAGTACTGGTTAAAAGATGTCACAGAAAGGTGCGTCAGTAAAGAAATATGCTTGACAATGGACTTCCACTTTTGTGTAACTTTACAATTGTTTGTAGTTGTAAATAAGAGAGTCAAGAGTTAAGGACTTGTTAAAAGATGTCACAGAAAGGTGTGCGGCTAAAGAAATATGTTTGACAATGGACAGAAATAAAGATAAATTGTCGCAAAATTGTTCAGGATTGAAAGAACACACCAGTGATGTTATATATCCTCCAGATGTTCGCCATCCTTATTCCTATAAGACAGCAACATATAACCGGCTAAATGATTAGATTATAATTTTCTAGCATGTATATTTTATTAGTATGAATGCTTTAATGGTGCTGAAGTTCAATTTATAATCAAGATAAAGGATTTACTAGACTAGACAAGAGGATATCCTTCAAGCTCCTCATCCACACACACAAAGAACTACACAAGACCGGCCCAGCCTACCTCAACAGACGGTTCTCCTTCTATATCCCCAACCGGCAGCTACGCTCTGCCGACCTCTCACTCGCCACCGTCCCGTGCATCCAAAGAACAACCACTGGCGGGACATCCTTCTCCCACCTCGCCGCCAAGGCATGGAACACCCTCCCACTGAGCCATCAACAGACCCAAGACCTACTGACCTTCAGGAGGATACTCAAGACCTGGCTGTTCGATCAGTAGCGCCCCCCCTCCCAAGCGCCATGAGACCCTCGCGGGTATGTAGTGCGCTTTACAAATGATTGATTGATTGATTGACTCTCACACTTCTGCTGTCGTCAATTTATGCTTGTTACTTTTTTATATGGCAAAAATTATTGAGCACAAAAAGGTTAGCCATAAAGGTATATAGTTTACATAAATATATAGATTTTGAAACAAACTATTGTGCAAAAAATATACACAGCTTGACCCGCATATTTTTCTTTTCATTCATTTTCCTGATGTAGCAGAAATTGCATTTTAATCACACATGTAGTGCACATAGGCATATACTCCTTTGTTGCATTAACGTGAGGTGTTAGACTTTCAAAAAGTAATAACAGGAACGTGATATGTTTAGGCCATTAAGTAGTAACATGGAGGATTAATGTATAAAGTGAATGTAACTAGCAGAAAACTTCATCCCAAAGAGTTTGTATTTTGAAACTGATATTATTCATTTATTACATGTGTTTATTAAGTGTGTCATTTTAATGTAGGCAAATGCATTTAGTTAAATGTGCCTTATTTCCTATGCAATTTCTTAAAGCTCACATGCCATTTTCTTATGTTAGCTAAATCTTGTAGGCCTGAAATGCATTTCTCTGGAAACTCTCGCTTTAGAATTAATAGCTAAATTTCATGTATGCTGTGGAATTTATTCTTTCTAACATTTTGTGTTGCAGGTGGAAGAAGCGCCCTTGTTAGTTAGAATAATGCCTTTGTTTTATTAGTCAGGCAAGGAGAGAAGGAGTTACATCATAAACTCGAGTCAATAGAGGAAAGTTGTTGTGTTTCACACTTGAGAAGGCCTGGTAATCAAGGTCAGCTTGTTGCAAATCAAGAGCAGTTATCCCACGGAAAACTATCTTTAGGATCATACTGAAAGCAGACGGCATGACCTCCTAAGACTCTTGGGAAAGATACCTGTAACAATGCGATGTTGAGGGTAGGGAAAGGATCCCACTTCTTCTCTGCCTCTGGAGAGAGAGCATCTTAGAGCAAGCTCTGTCTCTGTAGCTTTATGCTACATGACCCATTATTGTGGAGAGACTTCTTAAGGAGACTCCACAGACTGACACCTTTTAACTTTCCTGTCTGAAGAAGCTTAAGTAGAGATGTCATTTTAGCATTAGTGTAGGGACAGATTAATGCTTTATATTCATCAACCCTCGATGCAGGGAAACTCAGACTCATGCTTTCCGATCCTCTGTATTCTGCTTCTTGAATTATTTGTTTTGCTTATGTCGCATCATTCTAAATGGATGCACAGGTTTGGCTTCATGCTGATTCTAGTATATTTCTATACTCTCATCTTGAGGTGTCTTTATGCCCAGCTATTTTTGCCTTTGTAATAAATTAACTAACCTTACTTAGTTGTATGGGGTTACTATGTGTTGAGGAAATACTCTGTAGAATTGATTGGGAATAATAACAACTTTCTCCCCTCCACGCTTACATGCTGCTTAAAAGAACCATCGGATTGTGATTATAGAATAGGTCCTAAACTTGTAGGCCCGGCCCTTTCCCTCCATCATTTTAGATGTCACAAGTGAATTCAGTATCATAGTGTGGAAATATTGAGGTAATCTGCTTAGTTTTTTATTTAAAATTAATGTCACTTTCAAGGCCCTGGATTTATACAAAACACTGAAAATGGCAGAACTACAGGCTCCCTTTTGGTAAAGATTCTAGTAAAAGTGGCTGCCCAGATTTTAGTGCAATTTTTAGCAGACAAGAGAACAAATGCAGAGAGGTATATTCGTTCTTCCAGGATCATCCAATGTGGTTTAGAACTATGGTAAGAACACGTCTTAGTTCCAAACTGGCTAATTTAGTCACTTTACCATTGGGCCTCCCACTCCAAAGAATACAACTTTGCTGAAATCACTAAATGGATTTACCCCTGTGGACTCTATCATGTTTATTTAAATGTATGTGTAAATAGCGGGTGCAAATACACCATAATACAAATTACAAAATACACCATAGTACAAATAAAATATATACAGACATGACTATGTGTGGTGTTTACTACTGATTTATGCAGAAGTATTTTAAAAGTGTGGAATAACGTGAACAAATGTTTTTTGCGCATGCTTTGTTCACTTTATTACAACTTTTCCATTTGTAACTAGAACCTGGTGATAGTTGCCCAGCAATTTGCACTCAACTCCTACTGTGAGCCAGTGCAAAATCAGCATAAACAGGGGTGGCTCCTCCGTAATGGCAGAGGAGCGCCATTCCACTGATAAATAAAATGATAATAAAACATTGTTATAATCATTTTATTCATCTCTGCGGCTGTTTAAGTGGGAGTGGGACTTGCAAGTGTGCATGTCAGCTCGGCTGGCCATCTTAGGTGGGCCAAACAGACATGAACACTTGTGTTTCTCCAACCCAGCCGTGTTACATGGCAGGGTTGGCGAAATGCCACAGGCTCCCAGACACTGTCTGAGCAGCAAACCAGACCGCTCAGATCAATCCTGGTGCTGCCATCATAGTATGAGAGCAGCAGCTGGTTTTGGGTGGGGAGCCTGTGCTTCCAGGCCCATCCACTTCTGCAGGAGGAGAGGGGGAGGAGCAATGATGTGGCCACAGCAAGAGCGAAGCAGCAGGTAAGGGATTTTTATATATATATTTATTTTCCAAACATCTACTTTCCCCACCCTGCTCCGCCCTACCAGTTTCAATTGGCGGAAGCGACCACTGGGTATAAAAGCAATTTGTCATTGTTTTAACTGGCTAGTGAGTCTCATTGAGTTGGTAAATGCAGAACAGCTAAATATGCTGAATGGTATTCATTAACTTTTTTCACCTACATGTTTACTTGGGTGTTTACAAAAACAATTCTCCCTTATAAATTAAAGAACCACCAGTGTTGTACTCAGAATTCCTATATAACATCAGTGGGTACCATCGTTCCATGGGTCACCACAGAATACAAAAAATGTACGCTTGTGCCAGTGTCTGCATTATGCTGTAGGGGGTCATCATCATGGTCCCTATGCACATATCACTTATATAATGAGAACACCATAGGAGTGTAGTATCCTGACATTCAGCTACACATGCATTCGAAAATGATGTGCAGTCCTTCAGAAAATACACAACAAGTGCAAACCATTATAACAACACCTTTCTATAGCCCAGCATGCATACACAATGACAATAAACACCTACACAGAGTGCCTGATTGATTACCTCTTTAGCTATATTATTTATTGGTGTAGTACTTTGTTTGATTTTAACATTCTAAAGGAGTCAGAATACGCAATCCCCTTTACAAACAAAGAAATTAAAGATTTGTTCTTATTATATAAAAGGGAATAGCGACTAAAACTAATCAGGCCCCAAAAAACGTTTATATTTTATACACAACTCGGAATCAAAAATGGGTTCCAGGCATACTTAACGGAGGTGTCAAGATCCTCACACCGTTTTGTTTTGACACGCCTGAGGTTGGGGACCGCCCATCATTTAGTATCCTTCCGAGAAATAAGAGAAAGGTCTTCCATGAAATGTCCTTGTGACAATATTTCCAACCAGAGTTGTTGTCATTTTTTAATATTTTGCAAATGTTATTCCTCATTTAGGAAATTTTATCTGAAGTCTATTTTTTTTTTTAAATATAATGTACGTAAAACAGTGGATGCAATGAATTTATTGTGTACTCTTGAGAATACAGATATTTGTTTCCGGGTTGCACTATTTATATTAAAATGCAGAGCAGCCAGGAAATCAATAGTTTTGTAACAACTTGCAACTGGTATTCTGGGATAAGTATATGCTAGTTTACATCCATGTGTTCATAGTACAAGGTATTAAGTCGAGTTTTTGACTCCAACATTACAGCAAATATCGGCTTTTTACTTGCCTTTGTCACTTTGCATGAGAATATGAATATGCATATCATGCGTTGTACTGTTATAAATTTGAGCTCTCTTTATGCACATGTCACTTTAGTAAAACTTCTTGATAAACATTTTTAGCTAGGATACTGTTTTAGTACAATGTTTTAATGAAATAGTTGCCATCCATACGTTTTTAAATATTTATTAATAATGTTTTCCTTCAAGTGCTATCTATTGCTTGGAAATGAATGCTTAGATAAATATGCCACCAGTAAATAATAATAATTTTGTATTTTATGATTTTATGTAATTGCATGTATATTTCTTGTTTATTGTCGCTTTTATGGTTGTACTATGCAAACCGAATAAAGCTTTCTGAAAATGATTACCCCTTTGAAAATGCCCAAGAAATTCCAGCAAAACCCACAACTTTATCATAATACTGCAAAACAGCAACACAGCACATCGCAATATCAACTCATCAAAACAATACAACAAAAATAGAACCATGATATAATTGCAATACACAAAACACTGAAAAACCCCAACATTATTCTACACCATGTAACAACATAATATAGTTGCACTTTTGTCTTGTTGTTTTATTGTGTTGTTATGTTATGTTATGTTATGTTATGTTATGTTAACAAGGTTTTATATAGCGCTCGTACACCCAGAGGTTTCATGGCACTGACTGACAGATGCTTTGGTGGTAGGAGAGTTTTGCATGAGCCTGGGTGAACAGCCAGGTTTTAAGCTGTTTTCTGAATATCAGGAGATTGGTGCAGGAACGGATTTTCAAGGGAAGGTAGTTCCATAATTTGGAGGCAAGAATGGCAAACTTGCGACCTCCCTGGCATTGGAGCTTGTAAGGGGGAATGGTCAGGAGATTTTGTTTGGCAGACCGGAGGTTACGGGAGGGATTGTATCTAGGCAAAAGGTTGTTGATGAATTGGGGGCTACAGGCGTGAAGGGATTTGAAGATGATGCAGGCCATTTTGAATGTGACTCGCTGAGGGATGGGGAGCCAGTGAAGTTGTTTGCTGGTGTTGTGTTGTCTATTGTGTTTTTAATGTTTTGCGTTTTCATGGCTCTTGTCCTCTGTTATTGTATTGCTTTTGAGTAGTGTGTTTTTGTGTAAAGGTTCTATTTAAATATTATTATGCTGTAATTTTGTTTTATTGTTTTTGTTACCTTAGTGAGTTGATTCTTGTGTTTTAATGTGTTAATGTCATACCACTTGTACTTTCTCAAGTAAAACTGAGCATTTGTTGGAGAACATAAATGCTGGACTGTAGCAAGACTGATTTTGAGAACTCCTCAGGATATGTTGGCTTATAGTCCTGCTAGCCCACAGTGCATCATCTGTACCCCTAACTTTACAGGGTAGTAAATGGATGTGCAACCTCAGAACATGACAACCCTGCTCCCCCAAGGAAATCATGGCAACAGATCTAAAACACTTTTGCTCAGCTACTTATGCATACCCAAAGAGATATACAAGAATTACACAGTGAAGCGTTTCAATATTTATTGAAGTATTGTGATTTTTGAGTACTTGTGCTGCAATGATAAATAGAAGAAAACAGAATAATATGATTAGCATTATGAGAATGGTGAAAAAGATGAACATTCCCACCATTTTGCTGATTACAGAAAACTATATGCTTGCATACGAGTACTGCAATATATTGTACTCTACCTAATGCATTCTACCCTATCGTGTCTAAGATGAATGGATCTGACAAAATCCCTGTTGGTGGTCTAACTTCCCATTAAGTGTCAGCAAGCTGCCTCTCTTGGTGTAGGGTTGGACAGCATCCATCGCATGAGGTGATAGGAATCAGCTTAGCTGGAATTCCGGCATGGACCAACCTGCTCAGTGCCAGCGAAACGATCTTCTGAATAAACAATGGCTTGATGTCATATATACAATAATGTTCTCCATTTTGCCATTTCGAAGCCCCAGTCAGGTAGCTATTGTTTATTCTATTGTGATATATCTGTCGCCGAGTGGTCATAAACATATAACATCTTGTGTACTGAACTAAGCCCTTGTACAGCATGTTGAAGGTGTTCTGATATAGTGCCTACGAAGTGATATTGTAAGCAAACTGAGTTTGAGGAATGCTATCCTGTTTGTGTGTGTGTGTGTGTGTGTGTGTGTACGCAAACATATATGTGTTAAATGCCATTATGTTTAACGGGAGAGAAAGCAACTTAAAAACGCAAGCATGTAAAGATGGTGTTTCTCAAATGGGACTAATACCTCCATGTGACATTACTATTGAAGTGGTTATGTGCAATTTTTGTTGTGTGGCTATTGTGGAGTCTTTCTGTTGTTATTGTTGTGTTTTTTTGTCAATGTACATTTTCATTTATTTTGTGATGTTTTGTTATTTGGGTGGTTGTGTTTCATGTGTTCGGCTATTGCTTTCTGGTAGCTATGTTGTGATTTGTTATTATTGTGTGCTAGTGTTGGTAATTTTTGTTGAATTACGCTTTTTATTGTGGCTCTGTGTATTGTATTACCATGTTTAGCTCTGGATTGTAACATTGATTTTTAGACCTTGTCTTCATCTGTGTATTGTATTTCTGTATTTATACTGTGAAATTGTTGTCATATTGTTATTTTGCTGTGGGCTCATGTTTTTTAAGTGTTGCTGTGTTTTACTGTTTTTATTTTGTTGTGGGTTTTGTGTTATATTAGTATTGCAATATTGTAATATGATGTTGCTGTTGTGTTTTGAAATTGTTGCACCTCTATTGCAATTCATTTTGGTGCTATGACTTTGTAATACAACGATAAAGGGAAGTAGTGTGGTGGTGCTGAAGAATATGCCAATGGTACAACGCGTGGTGTTACCACGCAGTAGCTAACAATGCGGTCTTTACAACAACCGCGTTGTTACCACGCATGGCTGTACATCGCAAGTCATTTCTACGATTTGCACTAGATGATGCGCTGGACTTAGGAATAGTATAAATTACTATTCCGACTCCAGTTAGCGCAACAGCAGGAAATGTGTTGGATTTAAAAATCAACACATTCCCTGGTGTTGCGCGCCATCTAGCCAAGTAGTTGAAACGACTTGCGATGTAATACCAAAGCGCGGTAACAACGTGGACGTTCTTTCGTCCACGTTGTAACCAACTTGCGTGGTATTACCTGCATTGAAACCACTGTTTCCCCTTGCTGAATTCTGTTTGTTGGCTGGGGTTTATAATGTGGTGCTACAAGATGAAAGGGTTTATAAGGGGATGTGTTGTAGTGTTGGGGGAGTTAGTAGCATGGTGTTAGAGATTAGCAATTGGGTGTTGCTGGGTGGTATGTGGTTCAGTTAGGTGTAAGTACAATGTGGGGTTACACTGCAGTAACAGATGAGTTATAGTGTGGTGGTGGTGGGTGAACACATGGTGCCACAGGATGATTTAGCTGTGGATAAGGGAAATGCATGGTGGAGTTGGTTGTGTGGTGCTCAGTTGTGTGGGAATCGTGTCTGAGAGTTTGGTTTTATTGGGATCTTGTATAGTGGTGTGGGTTTGTATTGACATCATGTGTTTGATAATGTGGTTGTGTGCAGAGGTAGTTCAGTGATATCAAGTGTGAGTGTAGTACTTTGGTGGTAAAGAGTTGCTGGACTGGATATGTTATGTTGAGAGGTGGCAGTATATGTCCTGTAGTGTGGTAATGTGATGGTTGTAGGTGGTACTGAAGAACTTTTAGATGGTAGTGTAAGTTTGGGGTGGGTAGTACAGTTGAAGTGTGTGGTAGTGTCATAGACCTATGTGACAGTGTTTTACTGTGGACTATTTTCTTGCTATTGAAATGCAGTGGTGTGATGATTCTTTGGAGATGTGCATATTAGTGTAGTAATGTTCAAGTTGTAGAATGGCGATGGCGGGCTGGAGTGGTAGTAGGCAGCTGCTTTGCATGGTAGTGCAGTTGGGTATTGGTAATCGTGTGGTGTTAGGATTGCATAGTGAAATGTATGTGACAAAAACGTGATGAGTCAGTGTAATTTTGAGACGTAAAATATTTTCTGTCTATTCCTCAAGCATTGCAACAGAAGCACTCTGATCTGTATGATACATCTAAGAGCAAAGCATATGGTGAGGAAAATACACTTTTCTGAAAACCTGTTTTAAAAAAGTTAACCAGAGTAGCTTTGGAAACAGCTAAAGATAACAGTAACCTGATCTAAAAAATGAAGGCATTCTGAATATGTGAATGCTAGGATGGATGGTTACTGTTCCTCGAAAGCCTCCAACACTGCATTCACAACCCATATCTAGCCAGAACCAGTTGCGGCTGACATCTCTGGGGAGTGGTGGGGTGAGCAAATGGGTGATGGGTAAAAATAGAAATAAAAAGCACTTACTTTCAACAAATCCTCCTCCTCACCACACGTCCTCCTCATGCTGCTGTAGCAATCACATGTTCAGAGCAACTGTTATAACCAATCCAGGCGCTGCTCTCAACCAGCATGAGAGAAGCGCCAGGTTTGGAGGGACCGGCCTCTCTCTGTGATCCCGAGGGCACTGGAGGCCTGCACTTGCTATAACCCTGGGTTAAGATAGTTGGCTTAAAACTTTGAAAGTGCTTATGTCTGGATGGTCATTGCAAGGCGGCCAGCCAAAGGGACATGGGCACTTTAAAAAGTGCCCAGGCTGCCCACCTTCCTCACTACTGCCGACTCAGCAAGCCCCACAGCGTCCTGACCCTTAATTTGGGATGGGTCAGGACGGTTAGATGAAAAAAAAAAATGGTAATATTATTACTGTTTTATTTTTAATCTCTGGGGTTTTTGAGGACATTTTATGTGGCGGGGTAACGCTCCTACGCTCCTACACTCTCACAGAGGAGCCACCCCTGGCCAGAACCATGCCTCATAAATATGAATGAGACAGGAGTCTGCAAATCCTACCAACCTTTAGTTTTGCTCTGGAACGGACCTGTCTCTTTGTTGCAGCACAATAGGAAGGTTGGCCTCAGAGCAGAGAGAAAAACCACTGACTGCTTTTCAACCCAACCTTTAGTACATAAGGCCCTATACCAAGCAATAGCGATAATTATTATAATTATTGTAAGTACCCCCGCACCATGGAGCAGGATTTGCACCGCCGCTGCGTCACAAAAGTGACGCAACGGCGGTGTAAATAAGGCGCAAGGGGCTTGTAAATCTGCCCCTTAGTTCTAATGTGTGTTCATTTTCTTTAAGGGAGCATCCCAGGGGTGGTAAATGAGCATTCTCATGCTACCACTCATGGTTTTTAACGCAAAGTCATATCTAGTATGAATAGAAGACAACAGGGCGTTGTGTCAATAAAAAATAGCTCCTTGATGAAAAGGCTAGCTAAGAGATATATCCTTATTTCTCCTAGCTTTTCACACATCGTATGTGTGCTACACTGTACAGCACACACAGTGCTGGACTGGCCTATAGGGCAATCAGGCAGTGCCCAATAGACTGCTCTGTAAGGTCAGTGTGTGAGCTTGTTATTTGGCTGTTTGTGGGACTGTTTTGTAGTCAGTTGAGCCTGTCTTTACTGTTTATTTAACTGATATTTAAAAATAGCTCAAGTCTATGCAGTCATCCATACCTTGCAAAACACTTAGCGTATCTTTACAAGTTCAAAACTGCCCCAATTTGCAAACATGGGCCACTTTTAGCTATCTAATTTACGGCCACCTTTATTTTGGTGCATGGGCCTATTTTCTGTAGCGGTCCGACTCTAAGCACATGTACGAAGTAGACATTTAAAAAAAATGTTTGTAACTGGACTATAGCATAGCCTCCAGTACAAAACCTATGCTAGATGTCACGCTCACACCTTTGAATTATGTTACAAAAGTGTGTGCTTGGTGTTAGGCAACTTGTTTGTAGTATAATACTCTGGAAAAGAGTAGCCTAGTCATATTTGAATACATCTGGCTCTGCAATACTCTCTCCCATTCCCACAAAGCTGCGCAGGAACTTAATTAGCTGCTCTGCGCAACCTTTTTATAAATCTGCCTCTTCATGTGTTCTACACTTTCAAATGCTTTTTTCTGTTTTCCTTTTCTGAGAATTTGACAAAAATCTGCTGAGCTGGAATACACAGAAACTGTATTTTCTTCAGGGCTCACGTTTCAAATTAGATTATAGTATTTTGTAGCCCTGTCAATGAATATTAACGGTTCACTTATCCAAATGAAGGTGAATTGCAGGTCAAAAGACAGGTTTTATCCACATGGGATTAAGCTAAAGCAGACACATGGGAAGGAGGTAGATAATCTGGGTTAGACATCTGTTTTTGAAACACTGTTCTTATCTCAAACCGTACCTGTGAATGCTGAACCACAAGATTGGCATCTTTTGCTCAATGTGATATAGAAGTCATTTTTGCATGACCCACGTTTGTGCCTTAATGTCTGTTGTAGTACAATGATACAATTAAATTTCTTGCTTTTCCTTTTTAATGTGTTTTGTTGTGTTTGATGCAGTAGCACAAAGGAGCAGTGAGCTACCATTGTGTACTACATTCATAATGTGGTCTGACTAGATTATATGGAACATTGACCCTCACAGTGTGTGCAACATTGAGTTTAAGGCTAATGTCACACAAAGTCTTAACATTGCACCTCGTAGAGGTCTGATACTTTTATGAAGAAGAAACTTATGTGGAAGGTTAAGGTAGTATGTTTACATTTTGACGTTACCATACAGTGCAATACTTTTGAGTGAAACCGTTTGCGCATTGTATCTGGTCCTTTTTTGCATTAGATTCTTATGTTTGTGGTGCTAAATGGAGATAAAGTACGTAAATATTTTTAGCAATGCTATTTTTATGGAATCACCACTTTTACACTGTTTTGGCTGCACTCTTTTAACCAGCTAGAGGAAATGATGCTTCGTAATCTTGGGAGTGTGTGCTATTTTCGTTTATCCTGCTATGTATGCAATTGCAGAGCGAAAAGCAGGCACAAAAATGATTACACTTGATTTTTCACTTTATGCACCACTAAGAATGAATCCATGGGACTAAAGACAAAGGAACATTATAAGCTGAATTTCATAATGTGCACTGATCAGAAAAAAATACTGTGGTGTGCGGTGTGAATTTAATTAGCCCCTTTGCTGCGGGGGGTAATTCCCCCGCTGTGCTGGGGGACGGGGGGCGCTCACAGCGCCCGCATGCACTTGACGAGCTCAGCTCGTCATGAGGCACGGCGCTCCGGTGCTCATGACGAACTCAGCTCATCACAGGTGCACCCGTTCCCGTGAAACGCTCAGCACAGTAGGGGAATTATCCCCGCGTGTGAGCGTTCCACGGCTCATGACGAGCTGAGCTCGTCATGAGCATCAATGGTGTTAAACTCTGTGGGGCATATTATCAAGGGCCATCTCGCTGCTTTTTTGGCTTTAAAAGCCAAAAAAGCGACAATAATATTACCTCGCTATCAACAATGCAGCGCTCACATGCATTAGTGCATGTTAGCTGCCATTTTTGTAACGCCGCGCATCTTAGCGATATACATCGCTAATGAGATACAAAGAAGGCGTTCCTGACCATTACTCCATGTAAGTACCGCTAACAAGGCTTCGCGATATTTACAAGAATGGAGCAGATCTGCGAAGCAATGAAAAAAAGCTGAGCTAACCGCGGTTTTCACCAGAATCTAACGCCTCATAAAATCCTGACTAAGCTATCTGTAATATGGGAGGTGGATTTACAGGTTAAGTCCACACCCCCATATTATCAAGCATTCTCTTAGCGCTGTGAAATCATTGCTTGATTTCACGCGCTATTGCCGATTATCGCCGTCTATTGCTAGTTTTCACATCGCCATTTAGCAAAGCGTTGCTAATACGCAGCTAACACGGCGATGTGAATCAGCGATAGACAGCGATAAGGGTAGGCGCGATTTGCGATGTTTATCGCATTACCTTGATAATATGCCCCTGTATTTTGTATTTGATGGTAAATTAGTGCGTAATTATATATTAGTCTGCTATTATGTGTTAGGAGGTAGTAGTAAACTGTGAGGGGAACGTGGAACTCATTAGGACTGGTACACTAACAGGGCCAGATTTACTAATGTTTCACACAACGCAGCAAGGCAGCATAATGAAGCCGAGAGAAAGCGGAAATGCGCTATTTCTATTAATATATAGCACAGTCCTGCTCTCACAGTACTGGTGCACTTCAGGCAGCCTAGCACCTTGCACTGCGGTACCTGCATTACTGACAATATTGTTTTTGTGTAGTACCGGTCCTTATAAGCATATTACTGTTCCTATGTGTGTTACCGAATGCCGCACATTTATAAAGTGGAAGTAACAAGGAGAAATAAAGATATTTCTCCTAATTACGCCAGCTGTGGGTAGGCGCACCATATTGGTGCAACCCAGGTTTACGACCTTTCGTATATCTGGGTTGTCACCAAAATCAATGGGTAGATGAATGGGAAAGACCATGCTCCACCAATGGAATGCTTTGACGAGACACAGCAACACAAGGCAACACTATGAGCTGAGCTATTCTTTTTTTCTTACAAAGCCACATAAATCCATGAAAATTGGCCTTTGAGTGTCTCAATAAATCCAGAAATACATTTAGCGTTTTGCTTCGTTAAAAAACAGGGTTGCAACCCGAGGCAACATGTTAATAAATCTGGTCCATGGTGTTAGACATATCTCCTGCGAACGCCTACTTAGTACATTTCAGAGATCATAGCACAGAAACCTCAAGCTAGTGAAGGTCTGTGGCATCACCAGCAATAATTAACTCCACTATTCGCAATGCAATTTACAATATAATATAGAACTAAACTACCTACACGCTATAAGTTATTACACATCACTGTTTCCACTGATCTGTACATGATACATAATTTTGGATCATTCCTTTTGAACACAGATTTCAGTAGGAAGAAGCGGGTGTCTGGTCTGTCCCACACGGGTACGCTATGAATATGGGATGATCCGAAGGGTGTCAAACCCACAAAAAATATAGATGTTAAATAGTAAGCATTAAAGTGGCAGATGATTCTGAAGCACACTGCATGAAACCATTCAGAGGTTCAATTGACCCAATTGTGGTCACAGGGCTATGATTTTGGTGAAATCTTTATTTTAGGTGGTCATTGGTCCAGGACAAAACAGAAAGAGATCTAGAAGGTTAACCACTTCTAGTCGAGCTTCTACCAGAATAGGACTGCAGGTATTCACTTTCAATGGCGAGGTAAATCCTTTCTGTTGGTAGTTTGGCCAAGATTGAAGCTTATATTTTGAAGAAATAGTGAAATGAAGGCGAAAAGTACTGTCAACCATCAGTAGTTACAGTCTGCAAATAACAGAGCCAATACAGCAATGTCAAGGTGAAAAGCAACGATTAAAGTAATCTTTCTAAGGAGTAAAATTTGGTTTATGACTAAAAATGTACGGTGAGATCAAAATCCCTTGACCAAAATGGTTTCACATCATCCTAACACGTTGTAAAAATCAGAAAGTCGCCTTTACTCAAAAATGCTGTTTTAAAGGCTATGATCGAAAGTTAGGGGGCTATTTACGGTTCTTGGATGTTTTATAACTGCCAAAAATTGGCTCTATAAGCTCTGCAGGAAGATGTGCACTTTAAATATGCAGATAGAACATCCATCAATTTTTGGCAACTGTCTCCTTTCCCTAAAGTCTAAATAACCCCATAGTCTTAACAATTTTTGTATGTCCTTATGGCTACTATGGATGAAGATTCTCAATTGACTTGGGCTGTGAATTGACTAAGCAGGCATAAGCTTGGGCACAAACAGGTGGCAGAAGCTTCTCTTCAAGCACCTCGTACCCTATTCGCAAAGGTAGATGCTAATTTCTGCAAGCATATTTTTAGGATTTTTACAAAATTGTAAAAATATAATGGATCGATGGGGGGGTACCCACCCAATCTGTAGCTCGTAATAACAATTCTGTGACCATCGCTACCCATTGTTAATGGTTTGTTGCAGTCGTGACCCATGTTGTCCATAGAAGCAATTAGTGGGTGGTATTCAGACAAAATATTGAGTCAGTAATATCAACTAGCACAATTATTGAGTCAAAACTGTTGTGACACAGAGGTATCATGAGCAAGAATATCGTGGATAAGAATACCGATTTTAAGGTAAGTAATAACAATGTTGAAAACATTGTTGTGAATTATAATGATTTTTGTGAATTTTAATATATATTCTTATTGTATACGTTTTAAAATGTTTGCTTGAATATTGTTAGTTTTTTAATGTGGTTTGTAAATTAATAGTAGTTTCTAAATGTAAAGAAATAATTTTTGGTTATTTTTTTGTACCGTAGCGGGTTGGGGAGTTTATAGGGGAATAAGGTGGGAAGTAAATTAATAATATTAATTAGTCAAGTAATAATTATTCATGTTAATTGTATAATTATTATTTTTTTGAATAGTTTTAGCTGCAGATTGTGGCTTTTGTAGGGGTATAGGTTTGGAAGTAAATTAACTAAAATGAAGTAATGAATATTTTTCAATTATTTATGTAATTTGTATAATTCATATTTTTAGTTTGTAGGTTTTAGGTGCGGGTTGTGGCTTTTGTAGGGAGATATGATGGGAAGTAAATTAATTATAATAAATTAATAATCAATTTTTAATTATCAATAATTATATAAATATTAATTATTTATGTAAATAATATATATTTTAAAAAAAAAATTGAGTTGTGGGTTGTGTTTTTGTAAAGGTAATGGGTGGGAAATTAATTTTTTATAATTTAATAATAATTCATTTTTAATTATTTAAAATGATTTAATTGATCATTATTTATGTTAATTATATAAATATATACATTTTTTTATTCAATGTGCGGGTTGTGGGTTTTGTATGGGTAAAGGGGGGAAGTAAATAATTATAATTATTTTAAAATTATATATTGCTATAGATAATTATTTAACTGATCATTAATTATGTAAATTGTATAATATATATTTTTGTTTGGGGTGCTTTGGGGTTTTTGGATATATGGGAAAATATAATAATTCATAAATATGTTTACATTTTTGTTTAAATGATCATTCTTTATGTAACTGTGTTATTAAAATATTTTTTAAGGTTATGTGGGTGAGTTGTCTTTGTAGGGGTAAAGGGTGGGAAGTTAATTAAATACAATTATTTTATTCATAGTTCATTAGTAATATTAATTTTGCAAATATGACAAATCTTTGATATTGTGTGTGGACTTGCACGACCTGGATGCTAATATTTAGATTGATCAGCAACCTCTGCCTAATATCAATGAATTGTTGTCCACATTTAAGGGTGCTGAGGTATTTACAACTTTAGATATGTTGGCAGTAGTTATGCGAGGAGTCGAGACATTTGAATTCTTTTGTCACTCCTGAAGGAGCCCTTCTTTATAGACAGATGCTGTTTGGCATAGCCTCGCATTGTCTTTCTTCCAAAGGCTCATGAACAATTTGTTCAAGGACATTAGTGGAGTGCTTTCAAGATCATATTTTGATTTATGGAAGTAATAAAAGTGAACACATTGGTAGATTAGAGAAGGTGCTGGAAGTTTTGAATGCTTCTGGTTTGACTTTAACGAAAGAGAATTTTTTTTTTCTGCAATGGGGTGGACTATTTTGGTCATTATGTTTCAAGTAAGGGAAACAAGCCCAAGTTAAAACTGTGAAGGGGGGGGGGCATGGCTTGGACGCTGGCCAAGATGGCGGCGTAGACCCGGAGCTCCGGCGCCGCTCCTCACAACCATCGCATTTGGGGCATTTCACTCCTGTCAGCTACCAGTATGAGCCAAGTCCCGTGAACCGGAACATGAGAAGAGCCTAGCGCCCTCATTGTTTCCCGGTTTCGCGACCTGCTCGACGGCTATGAGGGAGTCCCGTTTTCGCGGCTCCGGCCGCCATTTTGTACGCCGGCCGCGATTCTCGGAAGCGGCCGGCTTCTAATCCTTTGCAGTTGCTTCTTACCTCATCTTCGGCTGGCAGAGGACACTTTCTGCACAATCCACAATGGTGAGCCCAATTTGATTAGGAGTTGCTCTCAAAGGCGTTTTTATACTGCGCGCACCTCCCTTCATGATTTCTGGCGCCATTTTGTGACTGGCAATTCACCCTCCTGCTGCATTGCTTCTTTGCCTCACTGTTTTTGCATCTCTCCGTCATGGCCATGGATTAATGTGTCTCCAGCTCATGCAATTCTTCTTTACACCTGACCTCTCGCTTATATGTATTAGAATACTGCGTCAGGAGTTTTTTCTGACACAACTTGCCTCCGAAAATTAAGCAATGCTCCCTTCATCGTTTCATATGGCTTTTCTCATCTTTATTTCCTGCTTAGAAGACCGTCAATGTTCTTGTTAAGTACTCCTGCATTGCTGAAGGCGGATATAATAATTCCGGTGGCTTTCTCCTCCTTGTGCATATTCATTATCAATTTATTGTACTTTACCTCATGGTACGTTTGAGTTCCTCTGTCATCCTGACGTGTTCTTCTGCCTGGCACAATACCTGATACCTGGTACTGAACTGTGGTTTACTTTTTCCTCTAGTCGTGACCTTGTGTGGACCTTTCATATTATTGCTCTTCTTGTCAGGAAGACCTTATACTTAATATTGACTTCTTGCCTCCGCTCTCACTATTCTGACCGCCTTACATGGGGAAACTTCGCACATTGAAACTCACCAATTTACCGAAGCCACCCATTGGTTCTGACTCCGACTCACCTACCCAGGAAATGGAAGAGGGTAAATCTTCGAAGTCAGACTCTGCACATGGGGCTATTC
Source organism: Lissotriton vulgaris (assembly GCF_964263255.1). Lineage (NCBI taxonomy): Eukaryota > Metazoa > Chordata > Amphibia > Caudata > Salamandridae > Lissotriton > Lissotriton vulgaris. Next base: position 203,613,466 of record NC_141698.1, on the reverse strand, counting down.
CTAAGGCTCAAAATGGAGGGAAGATACAATCCTCTTTGACCTCATCCAAACCTCTCAAGAAGGATCCGCCATCCCCTGGGAACAGCAATTCATCCTCTATCGACCTTATCTTGGATGAATTGCAGGCCTTCAAACCTTTTATGGAAGCAACCACAAAAAACATGCAGGCCATGCAAGAGAAATGGTCGTCTTTGGATGCACGGGTCACGACTTTGGAACAATCTTCGGACTCTTTTCACTCTGTCTCCTCTCGCATTCCTTCAATAGAAGCTGAGATTCTTCTCCTACGATGTCAAACAGAGGATTTGGAAAATAGAAACCGAAGGAACAATCTACGCTTATATGGTCTTCCGGAACTTTCAGAAGGGTCCAACCCGACCATCTTCTTTCAATCATTCCTTGCAAAGATTCTTGACAATCTGGCCTTATCTTCCATTAACATCCAGCGAGCTCATCGTCTCGGTCCTAAAGTTGCATCCAAGCCTAGAGGTGTAATCATGCTGTTTTTGCAGTATACTGATCTCTTGCAGGTCCTTTCAGCCGTCAAGCTCAAGAAACAGATTATCTGGGAAGGTCATTGCCTCTATCTCTCCCAGGATGTCTCCAAGGCAACCGCAGATCGAAGGAAATTTTTTTGGGATTTAATGCCACAATTAAGAGCCCTTGGTGCCAGGTATGGTCTCTAACATCCATGTCTTTTCAAGGTCACCTATAAAGACAGAACAACCACGTACGAAGATCCTGCGGCCTTACAAGCTTTCCTTCGTCAACAGACTCCTGACATCATGGATACCTCCAGACCTGGATGAGTGACTTTGTTGTTCATTGCCTTATTGATTCCGCTGCATTGCGATTTTGTTACCTTTATTGCTGTTGCAGGATATGTTTTTCCTTACTGTTTCTGTTATAATGATTGTCTTATGTTCTAAACTCCTGTATTTTTCCTAATGTTTTTTCTCATTTCTTCAGATATGTCCCCTCTCATCTTTATCCTGATGTCTCTTATTGTCTTCCTACCCTACCCATTGGATTTATGATATTAGAGGTTCGTTGCCGGTTCTGGTTGTTGTCGTCGTCATCTCCCACCACCACCATCCCCATCCCTGTTCTTGACATTTCGTTTCGTAAGTATGTCTTTCAGTCGTTCGTTTTGGACTTGTACTGTCTTTTTGTGTATTCTTGTATCTGTCCTCTCTCTCTCTCTATCTCATCCTTGCACTCTCTCTTACATTTCTCATGGTTTCTCCCTTTCTCCTCTTTTTTCTCTTTTTGGATACAATCTTACCTTTGTACTAGCTTATTTCTCTTCTTCCTCTTTTTTTCATCTTATCTTTATCTCCTTCTTTGTTCTTTTCTCCTATTTATTCTTCTTACTCTTTTTTCATTATATCTCTTCTGCATTACTGAGCATGTTACACTTAACTGTTTTTTAAACTTGTTTAATTCCGTGTAACGACATGGAATGTTAAGGGATTAAACAATCCCATTAAGCGACAAAGAGTTCTCTCGCATTTAGCAAGACTAAAAACTGATGTTGCCCTCCTTCAAGAGACTCATCTTGCGGAGTCTAAGGCTTTGAAACTTAAACGTTCTTGGGTGGGTCATGTTTTATGTTCTCCTACGACGTCTAGGAAAAAAGGCGTTGTGCTTTTGTTACATAAAAAGTTAAACGTTTCCTCGATTACCCATGAATGTGATGCTGATGGTCGTTGGCTCATTGTTAATTTACTCATTGATAACATCCCACTCACTTTGTTTAATGTGTATGCCCCCACTGGAATCGATAGATCCTTCTGGCCTGCTATCTCTTCCAAGTTGTCTTCCCTCTCTGGAGATTATAAACTTCTTGGAGGAGACTGTAATCAGGTTGTTGATCCCTTCCTTGATCGTCACTCGAAAGTTACTTTTGTTCCCTCTAGAATGCACACACAGTTTGTGAACTCCTTTCAAACCAATGCTTTGGTAGATATTTGGAGACTATGCAATCCTGATCTTCGAGAATATAGTTTTTTCTCCCCTCCTCACCAATCCCAATCCTGTATTGATCATATTTTCCTCAGCAAATCCTTATCCCAACATGCTATCCGTTCTGAAATTGGCTCCATTTTACTCTCGGATCATGCCCCTGTGTTTGTAGACCTTGACCTTCTCCCATTCTCCCCTCACTCTGGCAGATGGAAGTTTAATAATGCTTTATTTTGGAACCCTCCTTTTGCTCTGAATTCACTGCCTTTGCTAAGGAATTTTTTATTTTAAATCAAACCCCTGACTCCCCTTTTTTTATGGTTTGGGATTCATTTAAAGCAGCCTCTAGGGGTTTTATTATCAACTTTGTTTCTCGACGCAAGAAAGATCGGCGAGAGGAGGAGCTTCGCGCTTTTCCAAGATGGACGCGTGAGCACAGGGCTCCCGAGACCCCTTCCACCTCCCGCATCTATCCTGCAACTCATCCTGATTTGGACGACGGGTACCTTTTGCTGATGCCCTGCTGATACAAAAACCTTTTTCCAAAAATCGATTTGGCCGCCGGGAACCGGACTTACTGCGCCTTGAAATTTGCGGCCTATATCGTAGACCATCCACGGGCTTGAGTCCCCAAGGTACCCAGGTGGCAATTGAACAACAACGGCTGGTGTGGCACGTTCACTGCCCCTGTGGTACTTTCGGTTTCGCTCTTGGTCATTGTTGACGGCGATTTGCGGCCGATCTGCATGGCGGACCTGATTCCGCTGCCAGTCCTACGCTTGCCTTTGATCCTTGCCCTCTCGCCTCTACAGGCTTGCCATGAAGGGGACCATTCTGACCGGATCTCAACGGTTCCGTTGGAGCTTGTCGCCCATCATGGCGGGCAATGCGGACGCCGAGAAACGGGCCACCAGGGGCTCATACCGAGGAGGGGTTACCCAGTCCCAGACCATAGATCGCTTTACTCGCCCTAAAGGATCCCCAGGCGGAGCGAGCAAGGTCCTTGAGGAGACTGGCGATGGTCCTCCTACAATTGAAGAGCCGACATTGAAAGATGTTATGGGCGCCATCGCAAGTGTTAGAACAACTATGGGTCAGCAGTATGAAACCCTTACAGCTAAGATTGACACGGTGGCGATCGAAGTCAATCTTATTAGGACGGACTTGGGGAAAACCAATGAGCGGGTCAAGTCTCTGGACATCAAGACTGCGAGCCTGACCACGGATGTCTCGGATCTCCAGGCCGAAGTTCGCAATCTCCGGACTTCCAATGACTTGTTTGCCCGCCGGCTGGATGATTTTGAGAGCCGGGCCAGGCGCAACAACGTCCGCATTGTAGTTACGGAGAACTCCGCGGACGTGTCTACAGACCTTCTGGTGGAAGACCATGTTCTAAAACATCTGGTACCTAAAGGCCTCAGTAACTTTTTCACGGTGGAGCGTGCTCATAGAGTCCCCGGTGGAAAGCCCAAGCTGGGGGCCGCTCCGAGGCCTATAATAGCCAGGATTTTTAATTTCCGGGACAGGGACGCTATCCTGCAAGCTTCACGTACCAATGGTCACAGTAAGTTTGAGAATGCGTCGGTTAGTTTTTATCCGGACTTCACGCAGGCGGTACAGAAACAACGTATGGGTTTTACGGGGGTGAAGAGGCGACTCAGAGACATGGGGCTGAAGTACGCCATGCTTTTTCTGGCCCGCCTGAGGATTGAATATGAAGAACGTGCGCTCTTTTTTGACCGCCAGAGGTGGCTAGTGACTGGTTGGACACTTTGCCGTCACATCGTACCAGCCCAGAGAGTTTGAGAGGTGCCAAAGGTGGCTTGGAAGAACAGGAGTAGTGAGTCTGCACCGGCGAGCCAATTTTATGGACCTATGGCAGTGGCTCTGTGTCTGTTATGTTTCTACAGTGTGGATACCCAGGGGTGGGGGGAATCGGGACTCTTCCTCCTCTGGGGACTTTTTTATCTCTTCTTGTATGTTAGTTTAATGGGGCGACAGTAACACTGCAAGTTGGGGTGGCTTTCTGGTCTACCGCAGTGGTGCAGGGTGGGGGGGGGGTGTTTGAGGGGTTCATTGGGGGTGGGTGGGGGGTCTTTTCTTTTTTGTTTGTATCGAGCCTGCGCTTTGTTTCAGATTTTATCCTATGTGCCTGTTTCGTGGCGGGGGAGGCAGAGTGTTCATTACTGGGATGGGGTTAGGGGGCTGAGGGTGCTGAGCTGGAACGTTAACGGTCTTGGTGATAGGATAAAATGGGGGATAGTTTTGCAATATTTGAAGCGATGCTCCCCAGATATAGTTTTACTCCAGGAGACACATTTAGTAGGAAATACGTGCCATGCACTGAATAGACGAGGCTACCGTTTGGTGGCCCATTCCGGATTTACCACTGGGTCGAGAGGGGCGGGTGTCCTGGTTAGGAATTCCCTCCCCCTAGAGATAGACGACACGGTGCTGGGCGATAGAGGCCGCTATGCGGCTATTACGGGTCGTTGGGAGGGGAAGACGATCTCCATTTTGTCCGTGTATGTTCCGCCCGGTCTACAGTCCACCACATTTACTGATTTGGGCAGGGTGATCCTGGGGTTTCCTGATGGCATGTTGGTTGTGGGTGGCGATTTTAATTCAGTAGTCAATGGGGATGAAGACCGTAGCCCCCCCAGACTACTGCCCGCGTCGCAGCTATGGCTGGGGAGTCTCTTGGACACGTTAGGTCTAGTTGATTGTTGGAGGCAACTGCACCCTGGATAGCTCCAGTATACTTTCTACTCGGGAGCTCATGGGAGTCTCTCGAGACTTGATTATATCCTCGTACCAGGGGTGCAGATGGTCTCTGTAAGGGAAATCAGGCATTTGGCTAGGGGGATCTCTGACCACTCTCCACTTTGGCTTACTATTGATATACAATTGGGAGCCGGGGGCCGGATCGCCCCGATCAACCCCTGGCACACCTGAGGGACTACACTCTTTGGCCCTTAAACAGTCTGAATATAGGGCTCTGGTGACTGACGCGGCCAAGGCAATGAATCGTGAGCAGGAGGGGCGTTTGTATGATGTTGGTGATAAAGCGGGAAAGTTGATTGCTTGGCTGGACAAAAGGGATAGATTGAATCGGGTGGTGCCTGTTATTGAAAAAGTGGATGGTACGCGAGTGGTGGACCCGGTTGATATAGTTGAGGTCTTTGCCCAGCATTTTCAGACGGTTTATGCGCCGGTCTCGGATAGGCCGGAAGAGGACTCGTACTTGTTGCTTCGGGATATCGCGCTGCCTAGCCTGTCGGATTCGGACAAGGAGCTTATGGAGGCGGAATTTTCTACCGATGAAGTAGCGCTCGCTATCCGCTCACTTCGTTCTGGGAAGGCCTCAGGTCCGAATGGTATGCCAGTTGAATTGTACAAGCTGTGCCCTGACAAAATGGCGCCACATCTTCGTCGGATGTTCTCAGCATCGCGAGATCTCGGGTCTCTTCCCCGGGATCAGAGACTGGCATCCATTGTGGTCATCCATAAAGATGGCAAGCCCCGTGAACATTGTTCATCGTATCGGCCGATTTCGCTTTTGTATGTGGAACCCAAAATCCTGGCGAAGCTCTTGGCAAACCGGCTGATTACGGTGATCAGTGACTTGGTCCACCCGGACCAATCCGGCTTCATCCCCCATCGCAACACCGCGCTCAATCTTTGCCGTCTTCATGGCGTCTTAGCAAGGGCGGGGTCTCTTGAGGAGTCGGCCATCTTGGTTTCACTTGATGCCTCGATGGCCTTTGATACGGTGGAGTGGCCATATCTGTGGGCAGCCCTTGCTAAGTTTGGTTTTGGCCCTAAGTTCATCGGGTGGATCAGGCTTCTGTATGAGCAACTACTGGCTCAGGTGGTTGTCAAGGCCAGGGCCTCGGAACCCTTTGCTCTCGGATGCGGCACGAGACAGGGATACCCTTTGTCGCCACTCCTTTTTGCGCTTGCCCTTGAACCCCTGGCCGCAAGGCTCTGCTGGGAACCTTCGCTTAAGGGCATCCGATGGTCCCCCGACTTTGAGGATCGTATATCGCTATACGCCGATGACATATTGTTGTACCTTACCTCCCCCCGTAAATCACTGGGTGTCCTATTTGACGTCTTGAGTTCCTTTGGGAAAAACTCTGGTTTAGTTATTAACTGGGCCAAGTCTTTTATCTACCCGCTCACGGGAGACTTACCCTCTCTACCCCGCGTTTGCCCATTACCCGTTTCTAGAGTCGACTTTAAGTACTTGGGGATCTACATTAGACCCCACAGTCCGCTATGAGCGGAATTTGTTACCTCCGCTTTCCCGGCTTAGGTCGGATGTTGCGGCGTGGTGTGGCTTGCCTCTGTCCCCCTTGGGAAGAGCGGCCCTGTTCAAGATGATGTCTCTCCCCCGATTCTTGTATGCCATCCAAAACACACTTGATTTGGTGCCGGCCAGCTATTTCCGCGAAATTGAGGGCCTACAGAGGAAGCTGGTGTGGGGCAGGCGACCGCGCATTGCATTGGCAAAATTGACTTTGCCCTGGTACGACGGTGGTATTGCGTTGCCTGATATTAAACGCTACTACTGGGCGTCCCAACTGAGTGCTGTTAACCATGCCATGTACAGTCCTGTTCCGAATCCCGCATTCGAGATGGATATGTGGTAACTGCCCGGGGGCGACTATAATAGAGCGCTCTACTCTAGAGCCGCCAGGAAGAACATGACGGGCCCCACTGGGGTCGCGGAGCGAACATGGGGTAGTGCAACCACGGCTACGGGATGGACGGACAAGCTGACTAAGGCGACCCCCTTATATGCTGCGGAGAAACTGGGTGGTCTATGGACGTCGAAGGGATTTGATAGATGGGACCTTATTGGTATCAGTAAAGTGGGCGACCTCTGGGCCAAGGACAGAGTTAAGACCTTTGATGAACTCAAGCGGGAGTATAAATTGAGTGACAGGGAATATTTCCGATATCTCCAAGTCTGACACGCACTCGAATCGGTTTTCCCAGCTGGAACTACGATCCCGGAGTCTTCCCCCCTGGCTCATAGAGTGCTAGACGGGTACGTCCCTGACAGCACTATCTCTCTTATTTATAAAAAACTTATTAACGACCGCTCGGACCTTCTTGTACAACTTCGGGGTGCCTGGACTGGCGATGTGCTGGAATTGGATGATGAAGACTGGCAGGCTGCGATATCCTCCCCTAAAGAGGTCGCGATTCCGGCACGTCTCAGGCTGGTGCAACTGAAGATTCTGCACTGTGTCTATGTCACGGGTCCACGGATGATACATATGGGTTATTCTGTGGATGGGCTGTGTAGGCGTGGTTGTGGTATGCTGGCTACCTTCCTTCACATTATATGGGACTTTCCGGAAGTGGTGGTTTTCTGGAATCGAGTGCATGCGGTGATGGGTGAAGTGACGGGTGTTGAGTTATTGCCTGATGCTAGACACTGCCTATTAAATATTTGGGAGCCGAATTACTGCACTGCTGCTCAGACTCAATGGGTCACACTGGGCAACATGATGGCGAAACAAGATAAAGCCCAATTGTGGGGATCTCAGAGGGCACCATCAGTCTCAACTTGGAAAGAAAACATGGACTGGTCCATGTTTAGAGAAAAAATTGTGTATGTCTCCCGTGGTAGGCCCAAGAAATGGGGAAGGATCTGGGGTCAATGGAATTCGCATCGTGGAGAGATCTGCACTCCCCCTTTCATTGAAGCTCCTGTTATTCCTCACTCCCCTTGACTGTGCGTTTCAGATTTTTAGCTTCCCGTTGTATGTGATGTATCGTTTTGCTCTCGGCCCCCCCCTCTCCAGGATCTCTCCTCTTTCATTGTATTGCATATCCATCATTTGTCTCCCCCTGCCGTATGAGACAGTCATTACATTGCACAGTACCGCCTCGATTCTTTTTTGTGTTCAGTTTTTGTTATTTATTTATGAAAATCTAAAATGTAAAACCTTTCACTTATCCTCTTGTTGCCACATGCTTTCCACTATATCGTGCCTTTTCGCTGCCGGGCCCTCGGGTTGTCGGCTGATGAGCTGTGTATTACTGTGCTACTGGTGTTATGTGCAACTGACCAGCCTCCGTGGTTGTAGGTCTGTAACTGTACTTTCTTTTTACAAAATAAAGGTTTTGAAAAAATAAAAAAAGAAAGATCGGCAGGCCAAGTCGGAGAATATCTTGGCTGACATTAAAGCCCTTGAGCTTGCTTATCACGCTTCTAAATCTGATTCCTCCCTTAAGGCTCTTATTAAAGCAAAAATCTCTTTTAACAAATTCACTACAGAAGCTGCTTCTAATATTCTACTAAAGTGTAACTCTAGATACTATGGAGGTAAGAATAAGATGGGAAAGCTTTTGGCCAATTACCTGAAGATTCGTAAAGAGCGCACAAAAATCCAATCAATCAAAACTTCTTCTGGAGAATCTACATTTAAAGATAAAGAAATTCTCACTGAATTTGCCAAATTTTATGATACTCTTTATACCCCAGAACAAGTTCCAACGTCTGATGAACTCCTCCCTTATTTTCAATCTCTTCCACCTCCCTCAGTTTCACATTTTGACTTTCAAACTTTGGAATAAGACATTTCGCTCTCTGAAATCTCTCATGCTGTATCTAAACTTCGTCATGGTAAATCTCCAGGTCCTAATGGATTTACTATTGAATTCTAAAGTCACTTTGCTTCTCTTCTTCTCCCTAAACTTTTACTTTTATTTCAATCTTTTTCTACTGCCTGTTCATCTAGCGGTTCTTTTCAACAAGCTTTATTTTGCTTAATCCCAAAAGAAGATAAAGATCACTCCTTGTGCAAAGATTATAGACCAATATCTTTAGTTAACACTGATTACAAAATTCTAGCAAAGATATTAGCGCTTCGCATGGATCCCCTCTTACCAGACATAATTGGTCCTAAACAATCTGGTTTCGTAAAAGGGCGTCTCTCCTCTGATAATTCCCGAGTTTTTCTTAACATCCTTAGCAAATCTTCTTCCTTGACTCTTCCTTTTGCAGCTATTTCCCTAGACGCCGAAAAGGCGTTTGATAGGATTGGGTGGGATTTCATGTTTCAGGCTTTACGTTCGATTGGTATCCCTCCTAAATTCATTTCTATTATATCTTTACTTTATTCTGACCCTCAAGCCTCTTTTTTTGTTAATGGGATGTCCTCGGATTATTTTTCTTTGCACAGAGGGGTTCGACAAGGTGGCCCTCTATCACCCTTACTTTTTGTTTTAGCCTTAGAACCCTTCCTTACCAAAATTTGTTTAGATGGCACTATCTCTGGTTTTCACTTTGGTTCCCAACAAGTCAAACTTTCGGTTTATGCCGACAACATTCTTTTTTATTGCTATGATCCTACCACCTCTATTCCCTCTTTCCTTAAACAGGTCTCTTCCTTTTCTGCAGTTTCCGGATACCGCTTAAATGCCGACAAGTGTGAAATTTTACCTTTAAATCCTCTTTGTCAGAAGCATCTCTTTTCTTCTACAGGTTTTTCATGGCAACCATCTAAAATCAAGTACCTAGGGTTTTGGTTTGCTCCTTTATTATCTGATACTCTCAAGTTAAACTTTGATTATATTTACAAGAAAATGGACACAGCTATCACTCGTTGGCATCCACTCTTTTTGTCCTGGTGGGGTCGACTCAACTCTATAAAGATGATGCTATCTCCCTTGCTTCTCTATACTCTTTCCATGCTTCCTTTATGCATTCCTCTTTCTTTCTTTAAGAAAACTGACTCTTTATTACTAAAAGTCTTATGGAATGGCAAACGTCCTCGAATAGCTCTTGCTACCTTGCGAAAAGATAAAGCTCAATCTGGAGTACGTTTTCCTGATTTCAAACAATACCACCGTGCTTTTTCCATGAAACAATCGACTCGCTGGTTTTCACCTACTCTTCTTCATTACCCTCCTGTCTGGCTCAGCATGGAATCCTCTTTCATCTCTCCTTTCACCTTCCGTGAATTTCTGTCCTTTACGTCTTCTTTAACCCGTCTTTGCTTACCTATTCTTTCACACTCTTGAAATCTTCTCTCTCCTTACTTAACCTCATCATATCCTTCCGTCCTCTCCACCCGCGAACAACCAATTTGGAATAACTTTCATCTTAAAATCCGTAATCGTACTATTTATTGGAAGCTTGGCACTCTCGAGGAATATGTTGGATCTCTCAATTATTATCTCAGAACACACCTCTCTCTTTCCAGGATCTTCAGTCTACTTTCTCTTTACCCACGTCTGCCCGATTGCAATATAATTCCCTTTATCCTGTCTTGATCTCCTATCTCCAATCTCTCTCATCCTCCAACGATATTCCTTTAGACCGCAGGCCTACTTCCCTTTTATTGGAAGCTTCTCCTTCTGCATCTGCTCTATATAATTTGTTCCGTTTTATTACGGATAGGTTGAAATCCCGTATTAAACTTGCATGGGAGCTAGATCTTTCTCAGAGTTGGCCTGTACTTTTTCGGGATAAAATTTGGACTAAACTTCATAAGACATCTAGAGCTGCTAACACCACCCAAACTTTATTTTTCATCTATCATAGAACTTTACTTACTCCACTTGCTTTGTCCCATTTTTCATCAGAAACCCCTCCTACCTGTTGGTCTTGTCCATGCCCTTCTGCCGATCTCAAACATATGTTGTTTGAATGCCCACCTATCTCCCAGTTCTGGCAGTTAGCTTGGCGGCAAATTCAAAGGATTTTCCATTTTCAGGTCCCCTTTTCACCCCCACTAGTTTTTCTCGGATCCCTTTCTTCAGACCTTCCTCAATCTCCCAACCACTACCCTTTACTTGACCTTTTCATCGCTATCGCCTTTCATATTGTTACTTCCAACTGGAAACAGGCCACGAATATTTCTTATCAGTCCTGATGGAACGCAATCTGTTTCAATCATCGTTAGGACACTAATTATGTATCCCCCCATTTCCCTAGCTATAAAACGTGACCTGATTTGGCTCCCTTTGGTAACTTACCTCTCTTCTTCTTCCCTTGTTCATCCCTCTCCTACACCTGAAATAGTCGAAGTTCGTAAACCCCCATGAATTGCTCATTACCTGTTTTCTCTTTTTACTTGATTACTTATAACTAGTAAGTCTTAATATATTATGTTTTACTTATGGTATTGCTTTTTAATGATATGTTCATAACTTTTCATGCTTGTAATGCTTACTTTTTTATGAAATTATTATTGTTATTACATTGTTTATTTCTTTGATCCGCTTACTGTAACTCTTCTCTCCCCGCCTTTCCCCTTCCCTCCTTCTCCCTTTTTCTTCTCCTCAATAAATCAAATTAAAAAAAAAAAACTGTGAAGGGCTATTGAGGATGTACCTACGCCTAGTAATAAGGAGCAACTTTGGTCGTTTCTAGGTTTGATTGAATACAATGTCAAGTTTGTGAGCAATTTTTCTAGCAAAACTGAGTGTTCGCAGAAACTTTTGAAGAAAGGCGTGTCATAAGAAGGGAGTGCCGAGTGTCAGAATGTTTTTGACATGGTAAAGAATGAGATTGTGACTGCACAACCCCTCAAACCATTCAACACCTATGACAAATGCATTATCATTACTGTTGCCAGCAACCATGGGTTGGGAGCGATTTTGATACAGAAAAGATATGATGGCAAAAGGATCATTGCTTTTGCATATAGGATGCTTCAAGGTGCTGATCCAACATATTTCATGATAGAAAAAGAAGCTTTGGGTTTGTGATGGGGGGGTTAATTACTTTAGGAATTTTGTGTGGTTCAATCAGTTCATCCTACGAACCGAGCACAAGCCATTGTTGAACTTTTCAAAACAGGCAGTGGTGGAAGTGCATCTCCTTGGATTGCAAAGTGGCAATATGGCATGCAGCAGTATCAATATAATTTGGAAGTTGTTTCAGGTGTCCGGAATTTCACTGTGGATTGTTTGGCACGGCCTGCAATCAAAGTAGGCATTGGTAAGAGTGAGGATGATTGGGAATTGGTGTATTCTGTCAATGCTATTACTGGTGGTGTGTTGTCTGAGGAGGAATGTTGTGCTGCTACTCACGAAGATGGAGTATTGCAGGAAGTAATTAAGTACGTGGTAGGGTAGTGGCCATATGCTCGTGACATGGAAGAAGCACTAATCCCATGGAAAACTGCCAATGAGTTGACTCTGGCTGGTGATGTCCTTTTTAGGTGTGACAGATTGGTAGTAGCTGGTGAATTTATTTCTAGAATTATGGATTTCGCCTATGAGGGGCACATGGTTATGCAAGCAATGAAAAGAAGAGTTAAAGAAGGGTTTGGGGATTGACAAGGATGTGGAACATTATGTATGGGAATTTAATGTGTGCATTTTGAGTGATAACTCACATTTAGTTGTGCCATTACCAGGACAGGCTGTAGACAGCAATGGTGTACCCTGGCATGAACTGGATTTCGATATATCTAGTCCCTTTGGGGTTCTTGGAAGTTCACCCAAGTATGCATTGGTGCTGGTAGACTACATGTCCAAGTAGACTGAGTTGAAATTTGTGAATAGCATGAATTCAAGTGTAATCATTCGTTTCTATCACAGGGCATTTGTCAGGGAGGGTTTCCCTGAAGAGTTGGTGATGGATAACGGTGTTTAATCGATCTTTAAAGATATGAATCAATTTCTCAAATCTAATGGTATTAAACACATAGGAACATATTTGTATCAACCTTGTGGCAATGGTCTTTTGGAAAGGGTGAACCGTGTAAACAAAGATCAACTGCAATTAGCATTGATAAACAGGTTTGTGATATGTTGTGGGCTATAAGAATGACTACCCATGTCAGTACGGGTATGTTTCCATTTTCATTGCTAAGAGGCAAGGTAGCCTGTACCCGATTTAACAGGGAGTGCATGGGGAGGAAAACACTTGATTGTGTGAAGGTAGGAAAAGTGTTGGATGTGCGCAAGTGCATGCAGGAAACATATTGCACTAAAGGTAATGGTTGTGAAAGGGAAATTGATGTGAGGGTTGGTGATCTGGTGAAGGTTGTTATCCTTCGCTATGTGACGAAGGGACGATCTAAGTTCGCTTCACCCATGGTGGTGAGGCAAGTCATGAATTCATTTTATGTTTAGTACATTAAATTAATCTTTCTTTCCTTTTAGACCTTGGTGTCTGTTCAAACGTAACAAGAAAAATGGAACTACTCATAATAGAATAACATACAAAAACAGACACTAAGGTCTAAAAGGAAAAACAGATTAATTTAATGTAGTACACATAAAATGAATGAAATCCACAAGTACCTCTGAAAACCTTGTAAATATTGTAAATAACCATGCACAATGTAAATAAGCACTACGTTTCCCAGAATGCCACATCACAGGCAATATGTGTTTGATATAAATGGTGAAACAAAAGAAAGACTCACTAACCGTGACAAAGGCCTTGCAGGACTGAAACGTGTTTGTCTTTTGAGCATGCTACTGAAAGGATCTGATTGTTTAGGTATAGTATATGTAAATCAAATCAAATCAAAAGAGACTTCATTCGATTGCTTTTTGAGACAATCATAAAAGTACATTTAAACAGTTCATTCATTAAAATTGTGAGTTACAAAAAACTAAACATGATTACATTAATAAAATCAACATACAAACAATCTTAATAGTCTCCAAAATTACAAAGTAATACATTTCTGTGGCTAAGGACTTTTTTTAAAAACATGCCAATCTGCCAGGCTCTATGTACATCGTCCAGGAGCTGCAGCACCAGCAATGCCGGGCGACATTGCCTCAGGCCCAGCTCCTTTAGAATCGGGACAATCCAAAGTTTCCTCAGGTTCCTTTAAAACCTACAAAATAACAGGACATGAATTGTCGATTGGTCTGAACAGTTGTCACACGGACACAGTCTTAAAGTTCGCGAACAATCGTTCATTCCTGGGAAGCTTACTAGCCTGTGGAAAATCTAAAACGGGTTAATAAAAATCTGTTGTAGCCACCAGGTACAATCAATAAATAGGACTGAATGTTAAAAGAGGATATAATCCATTGATTGTATTGCACAGTGGGTTTTGAGCTCTCGCTAGCCATTCTAATTTAGTTCAAGTGAAGTAAGCCCTGTTTTTTTAGTTCCTTTCTACTGATCGATTGCATTGAACTTGGGTTATTATAGTACTCCGAGTGGACGAGATCCGACATAACATTTCTAATAACCCTCAGCCATGGGATCAGCAGTGCTCCTTCAAGCTTTAGACTATCTGCTAAAACTTCCTGATTTAGCTTGGTCTCAGGTTTTGACCAAATTCTGTGCCAAAGACGGACGGGCTCCATTTTGATCAAGTCTGAAATAAAAGGCAGCCCGAGCTCTGAGTGACAAACGTATGCTGAGATACTAATGGGAACAGCTAAAATATATCTATCTCAAAAAAGATATTCTCCACCGTTTGAAGTGACTGAGTCTCCACAAAGCCCTATACTCCCGCTCCATACATAGCTGCAGAGACGCACTTCGCTTTATAAATCTGTAAGAGTTCCCGTGGTGGTCTTCTCCCTAATTTCCTTGCAAAGTTTACTAGGGACGATGTTGTCCTAGCCATTACGAGTTTTTTGGCAGTAATGGCTCGTGTCCAAGAATCAGTATGCTCAAACAGAATTCCTAGATAGGCAAAGCTAGTAGTGTGATCTATGTTCTTGCCCTCTAGGAACATGTCCCTACATATATGGCTCCCAGGCCCACATCTCATGATGTAAGTTTTAGAGATATTCACCCTGAGATCCAAATGTCCCATAAACTTGACGAAACTATTTAAAACTCGTTGCAGACCTATTTGCATACGGGACATTAAAACTGCATCATCTGCATAAAGAAGGGCAGGAATGGGTCGCCCAGCTATTTGTGGAAAGTCATTATTATCCTTAGTTAATGCTTTACATAAACCATTGATATGAAGTTTAAAAAGGAAAGGAGCCAGGACGCACCCTTGCCTGACTCCTTTCCTAATTGGAAAAGGGGCCGTACGTTCTCCGTCTGGGCCGAAACGAACTTGCGCCTTAGCGTCACAATATAGACGTCTGAGGAAGTGGATTATGGGTATATCTACCCCTAGCTGTTCAAGAATGGCCCATGAGTCCTCATGTCTTACAGAGTCGAAGGCAGCAGTAAGATCGACAAACGCCAAGAATAGTCTGCCTTTTTTCACTCTCGTGTACTTTCCCATTAAGATAGATAAGTTTAGACTCTGCTCCATTCTCCCCAGGCCTGCCCAGAAACCTTAATGTATGTCGGCCAGTATAGTGTTTTCCTCGGCCCAGTCACCTAACCGTTCCAGTATTATGCGACCAGCTACTTTAGTCAGAGCATCCAATAAAGAAATGGGTCTATAGCACTTTGGGTCTTGCCGGTCCCCTTTCTTAAAAATTGGAACAATGCTGGATTCCACCCATGTAGAAGGAAAGGGGGCAAGGCAGCTGGCGTTCAAAACCTGGGTAATGATTGGGCCCCATAGTTCATTGTTGGATTTAAAGAGATCTATGGGGACCCCATCCGGACCCGGGGCCTTCCCCCCTAGGCTTGCGTCAAGCGCACACGTTACCTCCTCCAATGTAAACCTAAGCTCGTGATACATGTGTTCAGGGTTATTAGCATTTTCCCTAGACAATCTATTGGGGCAGTGTTTCCATCAACAATATACGCCCTCGCGAAGTAGACAATCCACTGGTGCTCGGCTATAGCAGCCTCTATGGATGGCCCCTTACCCGAATTCAGGAAGGGGGTCATTATTACCCTCATAAAAGCCGCACTGTCACCCCTTAGGAATGCTTCATGGAGTTAGTCCTGTGAGAAGTTAACCTGGCATATGATGTCCACTAGTTCTAGTGGGCACCTTGCACCAGTCTAATCGACCCTTATTGATGGTGGTTGTAAAGTCAACCTAATACAAAGCTATGCTAGGGGTAGGAGTGGTGAGCAGTCAGAGAGCGAATTAAGCGAGTTGTTTTACCAATTATAATCCCTTGAGTACCAAATGAAAGCACACCACACACGGTATGTATCAAATATATATGTATTTATTCTAAACACAACCCCTCTGCACTCTTTATGAGGTCAGAGGTAAAATTACAATACAAGTTACTTAATCAGCATACGATAAGTTGCACAGTATACGTTTTGCCCTAGGGGCCTCACAAACCATATACTAAAATAGTGGTATAAGAACCACTTAAGGATTAGAAAGCAGGCCTGGGGCCTGTGGAATCGCTGGGGCTACTCTAAACTACCAAAGGTTAGGATGTAGGAGGCCCACGGGAGACGCGTGGAGTGACTAAACACAGCAGAGGGTTACCATTGACTTTCTATGGGAAACGAAGAAGTTACAAATTTACAATTTAAGGACACTTCGAAATAAACTACGATGGAACCCTTTTAGACTTAGACACTAGAAGGGCCAATACCCTTGAGTCTGCCAGAGTACTTGTGTTACCTCACCCACGGAAACCGGGTGCATAGGTCTCTTTTGGTGTCGGGTATCGTCGTCGATTGCAATGGAGATCTGCAAAGAAGTGCTGCAGGCGAACAGAGGAAAAGTGTCCGGGTGGATCCAAGGGTGGATCGAAGATCTGTAGAATCTGAAAGCAGAAGGTACAGAGTCTGGGCCACTTGCCAGTGACCAGGGCGGCGGTAGGAAGATGCCACCAGATGTTGGGTGATTTCAGGGGAAAAGGTGAAGCTTGTCTCTTCAGCCACGAGGACCAGGAGGTGTTGATGACAACCAGAAGCTGGATTCGAGCTGTCCCACAAAGGATCTAGTTGACTGCAGTGTCGGTATCCAGATTGGACAAAACAAGCCTTGGCAAACGCACCCCATGCAGGATGTCAAGATGGGCTTCGGTGCAGACCAGCAAGATCTGTGGAACTTCTCCTTTGAAGAAAGTTGGAGAAAGCCTGGAGCAACAAGGAAAGTAAGTTAAAGTAAAGGTTTGTCTTCTTGGGGGCTCAGTAGCCAATGGTTTAGGAACAGCAAAGACGCATCAAGCAGAAATGTACAAAGCAAGCCCACGGGCCACTCGTGGATTGTGGAGCTCTGTGCTTTGGTGTAAAAGGTGCTCGGGTCTGGGGCTTCAAGCACCCTAATGCACAACTTCAGGATACCTCGGGAAGTTGATGTAGGTAGCAAAATGTAGGATGTCCTGGAGTTCCGGTCCCACGTCTCTCGTGTCCGCCACGGGTCTCAGCTTTGCTGTGAGCGAAGGTTGGGGTCAAGGATGTCAGGAAGTTTGTGTCTTGTGTCGCAGAGTCTTCGGGATCTGGCGGGAGCCTCAAAAATGCAGACCAACAAAGATGCGTTTGCTGCCTGTTTGAACAGGGTGGTCACTCCTTGACCACAAGGGAGATATCTTCCGTCTTCCAGTCGAAATGGAATGTCGAAGGTCCAGGATATATGTTTCAGAGTTTTGTCCAGGGTGATCTAAAGTCCTAGGGACTGGGATCCTATACTTATACTAAGTTTAGGGGTTGGACTAACTTTAAGGTCCATCCTAAGGCTGGACCTGGGGTGGGGGTGGTTACACCCCTTCCCCTTTGTCCAGTTTTGCGCCAGAGCTGGGACTGAGTGCCCCAGCAACCGGTTTGAACTGGGAAATGCATGGAGCACATAGTGTTCCCCAGGCATTGTATGGAAAGCATTCACTGAATGCAGCCCTCCCTGCCCCAATACACTAAAGCCTGTCTGGGGAAGTGCCAGCACCTCCCGGTACAGGAAACCTATTGTCCAAGCCTCCCCTGCCGAAGTTTTTTCCAGCAGCAGGAGGGCTGACTCGTGTCTGTGACAGCAGCATCCATTTTGTGATGCTGAGACTCTGTTTAACTTTAACCGGGTAAACCAGTAACTACATGTCTTCTCCCTTTAGAAGGGTGGAATGTTACCCCCCCCCCGTCCAGGACTGGCGGGGGGTAATATTCCAAAGTGTTTGGCACCTTACACAACATGTTTTGATAAAGCCAAACCAAATTTAGCATTAACCGCGAGGATTAAAATGCACTTAAGAGTATATGATATGGCTATATCATAGAACAGCTATAAGGAGATGGTTCCAAAAGCTGCAGAGGGGCTAAGCTCCTGCTCCTGCTAGGGCATCATCTCACATAAAACCAAGCACTCTCTTTCCAGGATTGTCAAGGCCTGCCATAGGAGTGACTTATAGGTGTATATATGTCTATATGTATATATAGATATAGGTATACTATATCTAAGTAAAGGGTGATTACAACACCTTACCCAGGCTGTGTGAACAGACTTGTGGTGTCAGTTTGGAAGGCAAACCATGGGTGGCACAATACATGCTGCAGCCCCTGGTAGGTCTAGGGTGCACCTATGCCCTGGGTACCTATGGTACACTATACAGGGGCTCACAAGGGTGACCCAGTAACCAATCTGGTATGTACCTAAAGTACATGGTATCAATTTAGAGAGAGAACAGCTGGGCTGTGGGCCTGATTAGCCAGTCCACAGCCACACTAAAGTCGAAAAACCAGAGAATCACGGCAAAAAGTGGTGGTAATCATAGAAAGCAGACCCTACTCTTTTACAAGTTCTATGTCTGGTTTCTCACTGTGACTTTACGTTCCCTAAGATCAGCTCTATATTCCCCCTTTCACGCCTAATATCTTTGATATTTTTGGGGACCTTATGTAATTCCCTTTTCAGGTTAGAATATGCTAGCGAGCATTTTGAGTCAAACCAGCCATGGGTATTTTTTTGTTGTTCTTTGGGACAAAAGTGAATCCCTAACAGCCTCAGCTATTAACTTAAAAGACAAGAGGATGCCAGATGGGGTTACTGATTCATCCAAATATGTGTTGATTGCTGCGCTGCATTTACATACCTCTTTTTCAGTCATGGCCACGGGGTCCACTTTTGACCATCGCAAGTTATAGCCATTGAGCATGTCAATAGTAATGTATTTTAGAGCCTGGTCTGTTACATCTTGTCAATGTATTTTGCTAGATGGAATCAACTCATTCGCTCAAAGAGCTGTCATCCACTGAAAATGATGTCAGTCTATGAGCATCACTATTCGATGTGAGAATGTAATCAATGGTAGAGTGACAGCCCCTGCCATTAAAAGTATGGGGCATGGGGGTCTGTGTGCTCGTTAGTTCATTAGCAAAAACCAGATTCATGCAAAAAATCAGGTTGTTATACAATTCCCCCAAAGGGGAATGACGGAAGTGGGTGTTACCGATACCATCCTCAGGGAGAACGCCGCAGGTTTTTCCCCCTCCGCTTGAACAAAGTGCACAATTAAAGTCACCTAACATAATCAGCAACATATCTCTGGTATTTCCTATGTTCCGACTGCAGGTTATTATGTATTTTCGATAAGACATCGATCACTAAAGTGGGTGGAATGTTGTGGTAAAAGTTTATCAATAATATACGTTAGTTACCTTCAACTTGAATTAACATTAGTTGATGGTAGGAATCCCCGGCAAGGAGGTCTACCTTTTTTAAGGCCAACCTATTTGAAATGTACATTCCAAGACCCCCTTTTGCTCTACCGCTGGACCCTTCAGTAGCTGGAGTGTTGAAGGTTGTAAAGCCATTGATGTGAAGTGACTTCTTAGCCCACGTTTCTTGCAAGCATACAATATTGAATGTTGTTATAAAAGTCCCAAAAAGTGGATTAGTCAGCATGGACAACAAACCTGCGATGTTCCAAGACACAATATTGCATCATGCTTTCTCTACAAGAACTTGTTAAGATGGAGTACCTGATAAACACACCACACCGTTGTCACTACTCAGTGGAATCTGTTCTATTGTAGAGATACTTCTAGAATCATAAGCGGTCTTAATGCTGGGAACCAAGGGGGCCTTATCCTGAGCCACTGCAAAATAAGGAGTTTGTTCATCTTGTGCTACAGTATTTTTAACATTACAAGTCCCATCACAGTGACAGTTGGTTTCTAAAGAGGGGCTTAGATGAAAAGTAAGTCAATCTTGTTCATCTAGCATGCTGAGGATGCCAAACTAGTTACTGACTGGCAATGGGTATCTTGGGCAATGGTTTCTTGATTGTAATTCCCCCAAGGGGCTAATTTTCAGGAGTCTTCGATAGAATCCACACGGTTGGTAAAAATACCCTAAAGGTAGTATACTTATATTATGGGGGGAAATGATCTGTGTCCCTGCAACGTCAATGATAGACTGCACCAAACTAGGTGACCTAAAAGTTAAAACTGCGCAGTCTCCCCCAAGGACTTAAAAGATTTTCCCACCCAGGGTATTCTCCGAACAATTTTAAATTCGGAAAAAAGAACATCGGTCATCCCAGTTCTACCTGATAGAAAATGTAAAGATTTGTTCCTTAACGTGGACTAATGCTCACCATCATTATGAAGAAGAGGCAGGACATTGGCCAAAACTATCGTATATGGTGTGACCTCGGGTGAAAGATCAAGGAACAAACCTGTGTCAGCTTGAATTCCCTGATTATAGCCCTGAGTATGCATAGTCACAGATAATCCCACCCCATGTGCAAGTGTCATGCCTTCTGATGAACTAGCTGCTGTAATGGCTGGGTTATGAACCTGGTTGCTACCAGAGTTTAATCCCCTAGATGATGGCCGTGTGCTCAGATTATTTGATAGGGGGTGTGCTGGAGGCAACGATCTCTGGGTCGGGGGCTGAATCTGGGGCTGATCTCCAAGAATGCCAGTCTTCGAATTGGGACATGGAGAAGGCCGAATATTATCTAATGACCCCCTTATACTACTCGCCTCCCCCCCTGTAACTAACTTCTGGGCATCATCAATAATAGTCATAACTGACCCCTGTAATCTCATAAATCTGCCCTCTATTGAAGTCAGTTTTTGGGCCAATGGGTCTAATAAGACAGAAATTATAATTTTCAGTCTTTTACAAATATCACCCTCTTGTGGGTGATGAACTTTCTACTATTCGTGGCTGCTCTATAGTAGTGCTTCCCTGGCTGGAGTCTTTAAAATTATTTCTTGGTTTCCGTCTTGTGATCCTTGGGCTATCTGCTTTGGGATTAGGTCTCAACGTACCCCTCCCCTTCCTTTTCTTAGTAGGTGGCTCTCGGGTAGTGTTGCGGTTTGCCGCAGTGCCCTGCCCTTTAGCTAATACATGGGGGCTATTACTCGTATTCAATAATTCTGGGGATGAAATACATTCTGTTATAGTGTTGGACGCAGGGTTACTCCGTGGGGTAGCCTTATTAAGAGGCTGCAAGGGAAGAGAAGGTCACAAAAACAAATACCTCATGTTCGAGTTCTTGGAAATGTGGTCCAGCCCAGCCTCTAACGGACTCTGACGGGCTCAGGCGGGCCTGTCCTTGGCCCGGGCTGCGCCCGCGAGCGTGCCGCGAAGCGGGTGCAGCGAGCAGCTAGATACTCCCGGCTGGCGTGGGCGCTCAGATTACCAGCAGGGCTTCCTTGGGCTTGCAGTCCCTTTCTCTAAATCGGTACAATCACTCGCAATTTAGCAGCTAAATACTCCCCGTGGGCGTAGGCGCTCAGCTGTTGCGAGTTGATTACTAGCAGGGCTTCCTGGGTCTTGCAGTCAAGTTCAAACTAAATTCAGCTGAATTTTGGTTGTGCATACACGGGAGTGGCCCCCACACTGCGGGAGACTGAGGGCACAGATTTGGCGTCTCCTGGCGCACTGCGCTGTTGTGTTGTCAGGGGTGGCAAGGTTGACCCTAGGGGCAGTATCTCCGGCCCTACACTCAGGGGCACCTAAAGTAATTAAGGCCTGACACGTGGCCGATGAAATAAAGGAGACGGACACTTGGGGTATCTTTATGGCTCTCCGCACTCGTGCCTCACTGGCGTACGTGCGTGCGTGGCCCCTCTTTATTCTAACAGGCACATGACCCAACGTTGCACGCCCGTGGCGTCACAGGCGTGCAGGACCAGGAACATTACATGCGCGACGTCAGAGGCAGGCCTCAGGCAAACGATGCTGGATGGTGTGGTTCCCCTAAGCCGTTCCCCTCTCGGCTGATGAGATCGGGAAACTGTGCTCTATGCCGGAGTGCGGTGAAGCGTTGAAGAACTGATCCCACTCTTAGGAGTAATCCCAGGCAGGTAGCTGTGCCTGCAACACACGTCCCCACACAAAACACATACAACAGAATGCGTTGGCCGTTGGCTCAAATCACTCGAAGCATTAGGCAGCAATACACTTATAGCTGGCCTCTCACACCAATACTGGGAAGGTCACAACTCCTGGAAAGTACACTACTTTGTATCAAAATGTCCTGGACATATATATTCCAAAACAACAGCGCCTTAAATAGTCACAGTAAAAAAAAAAAACGGAGGGGGTACGACTAGAGACCAGCAGTATACAAAACACAGGTGCCCCATCGCTGTTCAGAGGCACAGCACGAGGAGCTACCGGGAAAAATGAAAACACCCGTTTGCTGTTACAAACACAGTGAAGGTGCCTGTGGGACGTTGGCGCTGTCGATGCGCAATGCAGGGGGAGAACAAACAAAGTCACGGGCTGGGAGGAGCGCTCTGGTGCCCCTCTCCAATCTTCGGGTACATTACCTGGAGACTCCCTGTAATGAGAGTCAGGAGCAAGTCAAACAGAAAAGCAGCTCCCCAAAACCACACAGTGATCTGAGCTGGAAGTCTGTTACTGTGATCAGCGGCGAGGCAGCGGGTCCAAAAACCAAGCAAGCGGGATCTCCAGTGGGGAAGCACACATCCGGTCTCTACTGCCTCGTTTTTCGTCATATAGTATATGTATTAATTTAAACATTTTGTAGTTTACTTTACCTTTTTGAACATTATATTAATATGTTTTGGGTATTTAAATTATAATATTTATAATTATTAATGTTTTTAACATTTTATCTATTTTTTAGTAAATTGAACATATTTATTTTGCTTGAGTTTTTCATTTGTATTTAAAATGGTTTGTTTTTTAATATTTTATGTTATTGGATGTATAAATGTATAATTTTTTTATGTTATTACATTAAAAAAGTATTAACAAATAATTTAAATTAAAAATATTAATTTAGTTACATTTTTAATAAGTTATATGTAAACAAAAACATGTATATTAATATATATGTTTGTTTTAATTTCTTTAAATAATGATAATTGCTATATTTTTCAAAACAATTATTGAATATGTTTTCTTTTCATTGTATTAGTATTAATACTTAATGTAATAATGTTTATTATTTAAATTTATATGTATTTAAAATTCGATATTATAGGCAACTATATTAGTGAAAATCATATTTTTTTTATATGTTTGTCGTTTTAATTTCAAGTATAGGGAGTCGATATTTTTAAGTTCAATATTCTTGACTCAGTATTTTTTAATGAAGATGTTTTTTTAATTAATATTTTGTCAGTGAACCTTAACAGGTTAGTTCCTTCTGTTTGTAACACATTCATCCATCCTTTATTCAATGCCAGGTCAAAAGAAAAACAAGTCTCATTAATTCTAGTCAATCATACATCAAGCATCAGTCACACAGACTTTTGTGGCTCACTCATGCATTGAGGTATCTTACTGGTTCAATGATATACCTCAATGAATGAGTGGGTCACAAACGTCTGTGTGGCTGATGATTGATATATGATGGACTATACAAAAAGAAAAACTCATAGTTATTTTCCTCACTTCAATACTAGAGGCAGTCGAGTGAGGAAAGAAAAGATACCTGAGTCTATGTGGGAATCAAATTATCGTCAGCTCGCCAGATGTCCACCCACAGTTGTGCATGTCTAGAAGACCAGTCAGAGACAACTATCACTTCAATTTAGCAGAAGGCCAAGTTGGGAGCAGGACCCACTTACTCGATAGTCAAGCATGGTGATATATTGTTCCCTCACTCACTTTGAGTTGGCAAGTCTAACACGTGGTGCCTCACAGCACATGGCTCAATTACTAACAATAGACGTCATTGTGTCCAGTATTCCTCAAACTTCCCTTTGTCCTTTTCACATGCATGCAGGGTGAATGAAGTCTGAGTACTTGGATAGCACCAGTGAATGTACCTGCCCTTGGCTTGACCATAACCTTGTGCTATAGCATCCTGTGCTTGAGTCCCCTGACCATCATCCAGGAGTGACTAATGTCTTCTAGAGTCCTCCTAGTTGAGCTTCTCTTTAGCCCTGCTGCACACCTGAAGGCTTTCCTTTAAAGTATTTTCTCACTGTAGCCTTCAGTACACTCCTATTTATTTCACTGCCAGACAGTCCACTGCAGGCAGACATCAAATAGCATCCAATTGCATCCAATAGCATATCTTAATACACTGCAACTCTTCCACATCCAGATCCAGCCCAGGCGTGGCCTCAACCTTCCGTCAAGAAAACAGCATCTAATATACTTGCCTGTTTGCTGGGTAAGCTAACTGTGGAAACCGTGGAAAACATATGCAGGTTCACCGAACTGCCCTTGAATAATCATCAGTTCTAGAGGAAGTTTTGCATTGTGATTCCACAAATTTTACTTTTTGGAAATTGTGCCAACTTAACAAACCATCAATGGCAAGCTTCAAAACAGTGGGGGATAAATGGACCCTGCACAGCAGTGGGAATGTAACCATGGCTGTGCATGGCTCCAAGTGTGTAGTTTATTGTTGCCTGTGTGGCCCCCACAACTCTCATATCCTCACAGCTGTAGTCCAAGGTGGGATTTTCACCATCAGCAAAGAGATGACGTTGCTGCCGAGTGGCAGCTATTGTGTTTTCACGCTACCACTCAGGTCTAGGTAAACCAATAGTGAGAACGTGATAGCCTGTCCATTTCAAGTGAGGACTTAGAATTCCATGGAAGGATTCTAAGATATGGTCTTGCCCTGGATCGTGGGCTTGACATACCCTGTTAAACCCCTTGCATGCTGCTGCGATTCCACGCCTGTGCGGCAAAATCACAAGTGGTCGGGTTTATGACGGCCCCCAGCCGTCATCAGCACACGAGCGCCGTAGTGCATGACGGATGGGGGCCGTCATCAGCATGCAAGGGGTTAAACTATGTTAAATGCACTTTTTGTAGCTTGATAAACCTGAGTCTATTGCCAATGCAATATGCAGATATTATTTGGGTAAAGAAAGTATATTTAGACAAATCTCAGGAAAAAAGTGCGATGAGCACTATCTTTATAACATCCCTTGCGCACTATTTTATGATTAAATCTCCAAACCCCATTGAATCAACCAATCAATCAATCAATCAGGGGATTTGTAAAGCACGCTACTTACCCGTGAGGGTCTCAAGGTGCTGGGGAGGGGGTGGAGGGGCGACGCTACTGTTCGAAGAGCCAGGTCTTCAGGAGTTTCTGAAGGCGAGTAGGTCTTCGGTCTGACGTAGGTGGGTAAGAAGGGTGTTCCAGGTCTTGGCGGCGAGGTAGGAGAAGGATCTGCCGTCGGAGGTAGTTTGTTGAATGCGGGGGATGGTGGCGAGGGCGAGGCTGGCGGAGCGGAGCTGGCGGGTGGGGGTGTGGAAGTTGAGTCTGCTTTTCAGGTAGACTGGTCCGGAGTTGTGGAGTGCTTTGTGTGCGTGGGTGAGGAGTTTGAAGGTGATCCTCTTGTCGACGGGGAGCCAGCATAGGTTCCTCAGGTGCGGGGGTGTTGTGGCAGCGGCGGGGTGCGTTGATGATCAGTCAGGCGGAGGCATTTTGGATGAGCTGGAGTCGTCGTAGGTGTTTGGCTGGGATTCCGGGGTAGAGTGCATTTCCGTTGTCCAGCCTGCTGCTGACGAGGGCCTGTGTCACCGTTCTTCTTGTCTCGGCCGGGATCCATTTGTAGATCCTGCGAAGGGTGCGGATGGTGTTGTAGCAGGAGGAGGAGACGGCGTTGACCTGTTTGGACATGGAGAGGGTGGAGTTGAGGATGAATCCCAGATTGCGTGCGTGTTTGGTGGGTGTTGGTGCTATCCCCAGAGTGGTAGGTAACCAGGAGTCGTCCCAGGCTGAGGGGTTGGGCCCGAGGATGAGGATCTCTGTCTTGTCCGAGTTCAGTTTCAGACAGCTGCTCCTCATCCAGTCGGCGATGGCCTTCATTCCGTCGTGGATGTTGGTTTTGGCGGTGCGTGGGGTCCTTGGTGAGGGAGAGGATGAGCTGAGTATCGTCGGTGTAGGAGATGATGTTGAGGTTGTGGTGGCGGGCCACTTGTGCGAGGGGGCCATGTAGATGTTGAACAGCGCGGGCTGAGGGAGGAGCCCTGGGTGCGCTGCAGATGATGTCGGTGGCTTTGGATCGGAAAGGCGGGAGGCGGACGCTCTGGGATCTGCCGGAGAGGAAGGACGTGGTCCAGTCGAGGGCCTTCTCTTGGATACCGGCTTCATGGAGGCGAGTCTTTAGTGTGCGATGGCAGACTGTGTCGAAGGCGGCAGATAGGTCCAGGAGGATGAGGGCTGATGTTTCGCCGTTGTCTAATTGGCACCTGATGTCGTCTGTGGCGGCGATGAGGGCTGTCTCGGTGCTGTGGTTTCGTCTGAATCGGGATTAGGATGGATCCAGGATATTGTTGTCTTCTAGGTGGCGGGTCAGCTGCATGTTGACGATTTTCTCGATGACCTGCTGCTTGATATGCCAGCTCACCAAAGACAACTTCTGACCTATTTTCATCTGAACTTGTTTCCCAAGTTATTAGTGGGCTCGCCCAAGCCGTCTGAGTCCCAGCTTGATACCTTGCACATTGTTATTATATGTACCATATTTTCTAGATTACGTTTTAAGTAAATTGTTCCATTTTTTTTTTAGCACAGATCTTTAGGCAAGCTAGACATGCTCTACTGTATCTTACATTTTTAGATTCACCTACTGTCTATTAATATGTTTCTTGGTTTTTATCTGGGGGTTTTCATTCCTAAAATTGAGATAATAACAGGCTCCCTTTTCTCATTGGGTTGGACAGTTTCTTTGATACTATTGTACCTCTGGTTTAATGTACTTTTATGATTTGTTTTATTCATATCGAATACAAATCATTGATTGATGGATTGACTAGTGGCAGCTTAATATCCTGCCCATTTCGTGCGGGGCCTCCAGCTGTAGGGAATGGGTTGAATAAGTGTCTCAGATGGAATCAGGAAACAGACCTTTTAGGTGATGGGCAGTTTCCCAACTTCGTCTGACCCTGATGCTGAGCCTTAAGGCACACCTTACCGTACGTCTTCTGTTTCATACTATATGGAACAGGTCCATATAGACCCTATACCACATCTGACTGTTTCAGTGTCTTCAGACTTTCATTGACCTATCTGACCATTATAACACAAACTTTCTTCTGCATTAAAATCACTCATCAGAAAGCTTTATTCCTTGGCAAAAGGAACCTCAGTCCCTACCAGTTGACATAATTATCCTACTTAGCTCGTATTCTTGTGTTCCGACATCAGAGTTCTTAACAGTCTGCCATGTGTGCTGTAAAGAGTGTACTGCAATTAACAGGAGAATAAAATAGACTGCTTCTAGATAACTGACAGTGTCTTAACAATGGACAGTGTCTTCATCTTGCCGAAAACTGGCCAGAATGTGTTTTCTGGCCAGCCATTCACTTCCTTAGCATACGTATGATTCAGAATGTTCTATAACTTTCATATACAAGCATGGATGTCACTTAGGGGTCACCAGGGGTCGCTACTGCGACCCCTGGTATGACCCTTGTGACCCCTGGCACTACCTTTGCGACCGTTTTTTTTTTTTTTTTATTGATTTTGTCTTATACAACAAGAAAAAGCAGATCATACATCAGTCATGAGCACCAATTACACATATCTCAGAGTTCCATCTTTAGATCTAATATGTAACATATAAAGTTACAATGTCATACATTGTCATAATTATAGCACAAGCATTGATCCGAACAGTTCAGTCATGTTTAGCGATGATAACAGATAGTAAGGTCTAGGACTGGAACGTGGTGTCAGAGACCATTGTTGACAGATCTGGGTTGCTACGTAAATAGTCAGATAGCGGCGCCCAAATATCAGATGGCCTAGAGCATGTAGGAAGTTCCACAGCATACAGTAGAAATTTATCTCTGCAATAGGTTGTGTCAACTAACCAGTCCCTAATCGCTGGAGTGCGTTTGCTGTCCCAGTGCATGGATAGTGTACGTTTCGCTAATAATAATAGTATGGACACCAATTTCTTTCTCTTTGCTCTTAGCGGCACATCCAGGCCAAGCAAACACACCCTGGGTGTGCATGGGATGTCACACGACATCATTAGTGACAAAGTGTTGGTCACTGCGGCCCAGTACTTCCCCACCTTTTCACAGCACCAAGCAAGATGGGCGAAATCCACCCGATCTACCCCACATCGCTTGCATCTTGCATTATCACGCAGCTTAAGTTTGAACAATTTCAGAGGAGTGTGGTATACTTGATGAAGATATTTATAATGAATAAGACGTAGATTCCCATTGGGTGTCAATAGTGTGATCAGTGTGCAGCACGCCGTCCAGTCATCCTCTGAGAGAGGTTCATCCTGCATAGCCGGCCACTTGTTTCGCGTTCGAAGTGTATCAGCTCCCATCTCCGCCTGTGCTTGTTTATATAGTCTGGATATGATGTGTGCTTGACTTAGTGAAGTTAGAAGTAATTGTAGCGAGTGCAGAGTAGGGGGTTCATCAGGGAAGGAGGTGTACAGTTCACGAGCAGCTGCTCGTATTCTATGTACAAAAAGCGAAAGAGCGATGTCTGGTTGCTGACATATGCTAAGTCTTCTTGTGTGATAATTGTGCCATTCGGGTACAGGTCTCCCAGCAGCGATATGCCCACTTGCTCCAGGAGCGCCATATTGTTCTTTTCCATCGTAACTGATAATCTAGAATGATAAGCTAACGGAAGAGTCGGGACATAAATAGGACTTTTATGTGCCAGCTGCTCGAGTCTCTCCCATGCCTGAGATGTGATGCGTACGGTGTTTATCTCCAGCAGTGTGAGGTGAGGTCTAGTATGTGATATGATGCTCGTGAGTGGTATCGGATACGCATCTCCATGTTCCACTGCTAAATGCGGCATATACAGTACTGGGTGGTGCCAGTAGTACGCAAACTGTGCTTGTGCGCATAGATAGTAGAGATAGATGTCCGGGACCGCGAAACCACCTGCATGATAAGGGAGGGTAAGTGTGCGGAGGCCAATCCTAGCCTGCTTCCTGCCCAAATCAGCCTCACAAAGATCGTGCGTAGCCTATCAAAAACTGATGCAGGAGGGGTGATCGGTATATTTACAAATAAATACAATAATTTCGGAAGTATCACCATTTTTAGCAGTGAGATCCGGTCAGCCAGGGAGAGAGGAAGTGCTATCCACCTCTGTATCTGCTCTTCCACGCGGTCAATAGTCGTGCCATAATTTTGCCTGATCACTAGTTCTACATCTGTGTGTACCCAAATTCCTAAGTATTTAATTGGGTAAGCTTGCCACACCAGAGGGAAGTCTAGTTGTGGTTCGCTGGTACTATCAGTCAGAGGCAGCACTGCAGATTTACTCCAATTTATATGTAGGTCTGACTGTCTACTGAATTTCACGTATTTGCGTAGCACAGGGGAGAGGTTAACCTCGGGGTCCCGGATGTAGAGGACCATGTCATCCGCATATAGCGAAATACTAATGGGGCACAGTTGGAAATGGAGTGCCGTATGGGCATATTTTTGGCGTATATTTTGCAAGCAAGGGGTTCCAGAGCTATTGAGAATAGCAAGGGAGAAAGCGGACAGCCTTGCCGTGTACCTCGCTGGATGGGTATCGGTTCGGATATATGGCCGTTCACTTTATTACGGGCTGTGGGGTTTGTGTAAAGTAGGTTAATCCATGTCAACAGTCGCAAGGGGAGGCCAATATGTCGCAAAATAGCGAACATGTATGGCGAATCCACCGAGTCAAATGCTTTGGCCACGTCCAGTAGTACAGCTACGGCTCTAAGTTCTGGATTTAACTGATGTAGCAATGCAAATATCGTTCGCAAGTTATGAGTGGCGGATCTGTCTGGGATGAAGCCCGATTGGTCTGGCAGGACAATCGTGGACATAAGTGGTTGGGGTCTTGTGGCTATGATTTTGGCTAATATTTTAACGTCTGTGTTAATTAAGGACAAAGGTCGGTATGGGTCCGCCCTTGATGGGTCCTTATCGGGGTTTAGGAGTGCCACTAGGAGCGCTTCTCTAAGCGTTTGTGGTGGGGCGCAAGTGTTATGTGCCTCTTCATACATTTCGAGTAGATGGGGAATTATATCTTCTGCATAGGCTTTATAAAATTCTCCAGTAAACCAGTTGGGTCCCGGCGCCTTTCCGTTCGGTAAGGCTTCAATGGCCGCAAGTGTCTTCTCTTCAGTTATCGATAGTGCTAGGTATTCTCGATGTGTATCAGAGAGCCATACCAGCGCTATGTCCTCAATGTATTGCAAAATTTCAGGTTCTGTGGCCGTGTGTTGTGCAGTGTAAAAATCGCCAATAGTTTTAACAAACGTGGATAGAATCCCCGGGGTGTCATAATGTCGTTTCCCTTCATTATCCTCAATCTGCGTAATTACGTGGTGTTTGTGGCTCGTGTGTATTTTCAGCGCTAGATTTCAACCCGGCTGCCCACCCTCGCCCAATCTGCGTGCTCTGTAACGCTTGGATGTGTAACGTATTTCCTCCTCCGCTAAGTCATTATATCGTGTGACTGCCTCGCGTATCTCCCCTAATGTAGCCGCATCATGCGTGATATCATAATCGGCTTCTAACGTTTTGATGTCATGTTCACAGTTCTGTATTTGCGTTCTTATGTCCTTTAATATTCCTGCAGTCATGCCAATACATACCCCACGTATAGTTACTTTGAATGCTTCCCAGAGTGTGCATGCACTATCCACCGATTTACTGTTGATGGTAAAAAAATCCTCCACAGCTGTATGTAATGCTTCTTTATACAAAGGGTCCAGCAGTGCCATCGCATTAAAGCGCCATACAAAGGGAGGTTGCACAAATGTGGGGATATCCAATGTCAAGATAACTGGCTTATGGTCCGACAACGTTTTGGGGAGATGTGATATGTCAGTAGCCCATGTGGACATTCGGTCAGCTAGCAACCAATAGTCAAGCCTTGACCAACTGTTTTGTGCAGTGGATGAGTGTGTGCTTTCTCGCAGTGTGGGATGTCGTTCTCTCCAGACATCATGTAAGCTAAATTAATCTATGCCATTGAGAAGAGCATCTACTGCTCGCTTGTGATGTTTAATCGTATAATGAGATCGATCTAGAGTGGCATTCAAAGCAACATTCAGGTCCCCGCCCCAGATCCATTCTACAGGTGGTTGATCCGCAGCTTGTCAAATAAGGACATGTAAAAATTTGGGTCGTCTATATTAGGACCATATGTGTTTACGCCCACTCTCGTACCCCTCAGTGTGCCAGTAATAATAACAAACCTGCCCTGTTGATCCGTAGCAGTGTGATCTAGTTGGAATTAGACCCCCCTGCGAATAAGGAGTGACACCCCTCTGGCATAGGAGGAGTATGTGGCCGATATTGAGTGTTCTGCCCAACGATGCCCAATTGTCTTAGCTTTACTAGGAAGCAAATGCGTCTCCTGAAGAAGCGCTATGTCTATAGCATGCCTATCTAGGTATGCAATTATCTGACGGATTTTCTTGGGACTGTTAAGACCTCTAACATTCCACGTCAGTAGTTTCAATCGCTTACCCATCGCTGCTGGACCACCACCGTGCAACATATAGACTCTTTGTGCATTTCATACGGGTATAGAATCTGCTAGAACTATAAGTAGTGATGTGATAATAACGTGCAGTGACTGTTTCGATCGCAACCAGAACCCTGCCCCCTCCCCCCACCTACTTCGCCATCCCAATCATGACAAAGCCTAGTACCCCGATCTTCTGCCCAAAACTAAGAGAAAAACAAGTGAGTACCCATATAGTTACAAGTTGTCCATTCATGGGTCCCTCAAGTAGGGCAAACAACGTGGATCACACAAGGGGGGGCGGTAGCCGCCCGCAATAAACCCCAGCATCGATACGCTGGGGGATCAAGCCTTACTCGCTACATCGCGAGTGAATAGTTACAGGTTAGTATAGCGTATAAGCCTACATATTCAGTCAGGAGTTCGTGCCACACCATGCATGTATGTGATCATGTCTCACTTTTCTCTAACACACTGCTAGAGTCAAATGCGGGAGGGAAGAGAGACAGTTAGCAAAGGATACATAGTGAAGAGAAAATACCATTTCACAGATTGTTCGCATTCCTTTTGCAATAATGATCTCAGTCTAAGTATTTAAAATCCAAGAAAGGTAGATCCTCCTTCTACATCCAATCTGTTGGCCACGTGGAGATCTGCGTCTCAGTACATGGGGGTGATTTGCCTGCAGATACTTTATCACTTCCTGAGGAGTGTTACAGATCACGCTCTTCCCCTCCAAAGTTATTTTCAGGCGAGCTGGGTAAATCATAGCGTATTGGACATCATTCTCTCTCAACTTCCGCTTGATATCCAAGAATGCTTTCCTCGCCTCTTGGACCTGTGTGGTAAAATCTGGGTAGTTGGAAAGATTAATGCCTTCATGCGTGAGGGTACCGAGTTCACAGGCTCGTCGTAGCGCTGCGTCCCTATATTATATTATATTACATTATGTTTCTTATATAGCGCCTGAATCGACCCCCGAAGGGGTATCTCCGCGCTTGCCTTGGGAACCCGTCCTGGCTTTTCCCTGTGAGATAGCCCCTACAGGGCATCCCCAAGGTGAAAGCCAGGCATCCCGCCGCGGGGGGGCCGTTGTGGAGATTAAGCAAGCTTAATGCCCAGAGTTGCAGAGTGTGAACCCATGATTAGGTCAGGCACCGAAGTGAGAATTATCGAGTCCATGGACATTTGAGCTCAAGACCCTGCCGCGTCGGGAATTGAACCCTGGTCCCGGGTCTGACCTCTGCTTCAGGGTCTGCCTGCTCTAACCAGTGAGCCACACTTCTCCACATCCCTATAGTTTCCTGTCCCTATAGTTTAATAGTTTGGCCACAATTGGACGTGGTTTTGCCCAGACCGCCGGTCAAGGCGCCAGCGTGCGGTGTGCTCGCTCCACTATGAAGACAGGAGAAAAGGTTTCTTTACCGAGGATGGTGGTCAGGAGAGTTTCGATATAAGCCGCTATATTGCCTGTGTGGGTGGGCTCCGCAACGCCCTAAATGCGCAGGTTGCAGCGCCTAGATCGCGCCTCCAAGTCCTCCGTCTTGGCAGCCAGACTCTGCATAAGCTTATCTACTTTTTTCTGTTTTAATTCAAGCTGTCGCGCTGCATCTTCTGTGTCAGATATGTGGCGTTCCGCCATGTCTATGCGTTCCGTGTGTTTGTCCAGTCGCTCAGACATGCGGTCCACCCTATATGCTAAAGAGTCAATCTTACCATCGATATTGGTTAGGGTGGATTGAATAGTAGCAAACATCGCCTGTACATCCACCGTAGACTGCGCAGTCGGGGAGGACGCGGCATCTCGAGTCGGTGTGGGCCGGTCAGCTGGTGGTGCAGTCACTCTCCTCTGATTATCAAATAGAAGCTTTGACTGTGTTTTCTCCGGCTTGCCCATGCTTGCTCCGTTTATTGGCAATATTTAAGATGGTGGCTGCCGGTGTCTAGCGCTTTGCACCCCAGCAGCACGATCCCAGTGCCTCAGAAGAGGTAGCCACAGGAGCACCGCGTGGCGAGGGCCTAGTAGGCCTCTAACTTCTAGTGTCAAATTAGTTGCGCCAGCTGCAGGTAACAGAGTGTAGCTCCACGTCGTGCAAAGGTATACTCTAGTTGAATCGCGGTTCTTTCAGTGTTTGTCATGACCCATTATCAGGAGGTTCATGGAGATCTGATGACCCGGCCTTTCCATGTGGTTCACACTGCCGGCCTCTCAGGATCCACACAAGCCGGTCGGGCCCCGTAGCACTCCGCTTTTCCTACCTTAGTGGGTTTCAGTTGTTCCGCAGCGCAATCAGGCCAGTCAGGCAGTACAGTTTGGTTTTCTCATGCAGCAGCCGTCAGCAGCGGGGCTTGGGCTTTTGAGGCTCGACGCGGCCTTGTCTCCGACGCCAAAGCCGCGGGCTTGCGTTATTGTGGCGTCGTCACGCACAGCAGGGCAAGGTCTCCGAAGCTCCCGATGAGTGCTGGAGCTCTTCCAGCAAAGTCGGCCGATCTTCTCAAAAAAGGTATCGATGGAAAGCGCAGACCTTCCTCTTACAGGGTGGCTAAAAATTATTAGCAGCTAACAGCTAGTAACCCAGGATTATTGCAGGATAGGGGCTTGATCTGGAGAGCTCGCCTACGGCGCGGCCATTTCCTAGCGCGGCTAGCTCCGCCCCACCTTTGCGACCCTTAGCTTTAGCAGTAGCAAAATCAGTACCAGGAATGCAAGCAGCTCATCCTTATGGACGTCTGTGGGGGCGTCACACATCCTCTTTTTTTGTCAATTTTGTATTAAACTAATAGTCAATAATATTACATTATTGGCTATTAGTTTTAAAAATAATGGCGTACAAATATCTGGAATGACTTTCCATGGCATCTGAGAAAAATGTAAAAAAATGCTTTTAAATAAATGTATGTATGTAGTGTGCTTGCTTGCAGTTCTGAGTGTATTTATGTAAGAGAGATTGTATGTGTGAATGTCTGTGTACGTGTGTGAGTGCTGTATATGCGTGCGTGTATGTGAGTGAAAGTGAAGGTCAAGGGGCATGTGAAGTCACTTCCGTTACCCTTGGCATTTTCGTGAATTGACGTCTATGGATACAAGTGCATATTGTACCAGTGATCTCTTGAGTATTATGCGACTATCACAAAAGCAATGCAGTTCCAGTATCTATATTTGAAGTAATGAATCACCATCTACGGCAATTTCAATAGCATTTAATTATTTTCTTGTATTATAGGAACAATAGCTTGGTTTCAATGCATGTGGCATAATCTGTGAGGCAATCACCATCATTAAATTGGATAGGATAATATTCAATCAACAAAACATATTTGTTTCAAAGTGAAGTGTCACCTTTTCTTTACACACATAAAATAAAAGATCTTTAAATGAAGACAGATTCTATTTTGACTGTGTACCAAATTTAAATATAAAACAAAAAGATAATGAAATGTAAACGTAAGTGCATGCAAGGTACTATAAATCCTTTCTCTAAATGGTTTGTTTCAATGTGTAGAAAATAAGGATCCAAATTAAAATGGATTATATGTCTAAATTGTATATATTTTGATGCATTGAAAAATAAATGCACACCGGAGTATGATGGAGAGAAACTGTCTAGCTACAAAGTTGTCGGCAAACATTCTCACATGTTGTACAGTGACGACAAAAAGATTAGAATACAGGGGCATATTATCAAGGGATTTATCTCCGCTTTTTTGGCTTTAAAAGCCAAAAAAGCAGAGATAAAATGATCTCCCTATTACCTAGCTGTCGCTAACACCAGTTAGCGACAGCTAGTATGAGATAGCGACCATCTTGGGCCCCACTTTGCATGTCAGTGATATTTATCACTAATGACATGCAAAGTGGGCGTGCCAAGATGTTAGCATCTGAAAACAGTCGCTAACATCGCTATCTCCCATTACCAACTTTTGGACATATTCGCGCTAAGCGCGAATATCTCCAAAAGCTAACACCTGCCCTGAGCAGTTCTTAGCCGTGTTATCCAATGGGAGGTGGATAACATGGCTAAGAGCATTTGCTCGGTAATGCATGAATATCGCTGACTTTTCAGCGATATTCATGCATTTTGGCCGATTTTTATCGCTTAGGAGATAAACCTCGATAATATCAAGGCTCCTAAGCGATAAAAATCGTCGCTACACAGCGATAAAATTATTGCCGCTAAGCCAACCTAGCGATAATTATTGCTAGTTGTTGCCACAGTGACTCCCAAGCTAATTTATATTGTTTTTCAAATTCCTCTCGATTCTGTTTAGCTCAAGTGGAACATACCAAGAAATATGAAGGGAAATCCCTTATTAGATGTGCGTATCCAACCCTCATTCCCCAAAAAAAGGGATGTATGACGTTACAACGCATGCTTTTACCACGCATGCCGTTACAACGCAGTTTTTACAACGCATACCATTACAAACATTTGGGGTGCTGGATAGTGAATAGTTTAATTTACTATTCCAACTCCAGTCCCCGTGGATAGTAGGGAAGGTGTTAGTAGTAAATTCAATCTATTCCCTATCCTAGAGCGCCCCCAGCGCAATGCTTTGTAATGGTTTGCGTTCTAATGATTGCGTCGCAATGGTAGTGCATTGTAAAAGTTTCGTTGTAAAGGCTGTTTACCCCAAAAAAGCTATAAACCTCTACTGTTCCACCTCAGATCAAAATACTACCCTTGTAGCTCCCCTTCTTCCTGCAACTCGCGTTCTCCCCTGAGTACTCAACACAGTTTCCGCCTAGAAACATACATCAATTTGTAATTCTTGCTGAGTTTGAGCCATCTATCCCTCATTCATTTTAAGCAAAGATCTCCATCAGATTGCTGTAAAACCAACAGTTGTGGAGTGAATGCGACTTCCTAACAATCTTTTCCCAAATATTAGGTCCCAAGCTGCCTCACTTACTGTTTTTTACTTCTGCTGTAAATTTGGGTAATGCGTCTTTCGATAGCAATATATCCTCAGTTTCATCTACTAGTTTTCCAATTGATGGGACCTTCACCATCTTGCAATTATCACTCTGGCTTTTGATAGTAGATGGATAAAGGAACTAATCAGCACTGCTTTACCCTCAGCTCCATGTTGCTCCGATTGTAAACAAATGATTAAATTACCTATAATTTTACGATTGTGTGTGTGTGTGGTGCGCTAGTTTAAACACGTCCTGAGGCGGAAGCTGGGACTCACTGTGTGCTTGGAAATACTCTCCTTTTTAATCGCCGCATTTTAAAAGAACTCTGAAAAAATTGTTATTTGCACCTTACCTACTCTAAAAACTCCGTCGCACCTTAGCGCTCTGTTAGCCCCCTGAAAACGGACCTGTTGTCTGACATTGGGGATCTTTGGCTGCTGATCGTGTTCGATCTCACCTCCTGCAGCCGATTGGACGCTGCTCGGGGACCGCCATCTTAGGTGAGGAGCTGGATTAGGGACAGCATTCTATTGCTAGGCCCCTCCCGCCCTCCCGCCCTCGGCCACTACAAAATGGAGCCCCCATTCCGGAGGCGCAGCGGACGGGCACAGCGGGCGCGCTGGCGGCGCGCCAAAGGCAAGCCTGTATTCGCCCGCCCGCGGCTGCCCGCGCCCGCCCGGGCCCAGGGGCCACGACCCCTGACCCACACATTGTGTATCCAGCGAAAATACTTAGGGAATTGTAGTCTTCCAACTATCCCCTACCGCCTGGCGCGCGGGAGCGTACTGCTCATCTGGAGATTGTCAGAAATCCATTGGGCCTAAGTACCCAGCCTGGCCACGGTATCACCCACTTCGGCTCTACGGTTCCTCCACATGCACTCAGTAATGACACTCTCCTTCGGGTGTTTTACCTAAACACCCGTTCTATGGTGAAGCACCAGCATGACCTATTTCTTCTGCTCAGTACGGACAAACCCGATGTCTTGCTTCTAACAGAGACTTGGCTCACGCCGGACTCCCATCCGGATATCTCCATCAGATTGCTGTAAAACCAACAGTTGTGGAGTGAATGCGACTTCCTAACAATCTTTTCCCAAATATTAGGTCCCAAGCTGCCTCACTTACTGTTTTTGACTTCTGCTGTAAATTTGGGTAATGCGTCTTTCGATAGCAATATATCCTCAGTTTCATCTACTAGTTTTCCAATTGATGGGACCTTCACCATCTTGCAATTATCACTCTGGCTTTTGATAGTAGATGGATAAAGGAACTAATCAGCACTGCTTTACCCTCAGCTCCATGTTGCTCCGATTGTAAACAAATGATTAAATTACCTATAATTTTACGATTGTGTGTGTGTGTGGTGCGCTAGTTTAAACACGTCCTGAGGCGGAAGCTGGGACTCACTGTGTGCTTGGAAATACTCTCCTTTTTAATCGCCGCATTTTAAAAGAACTCTGAAAAAATTGTTATTTGCACCTTACCTACTCTAAAAACTCCGTCGCACCTTAGCGCTCTGTTAGCCCCCTGAAAACGGACCTGTTGTCTGACATTGGGGATCTTTGGCTGCTGATCGTGTTCGATCTCACCTCCTGCAGCCGATTGGACGCTGCTCGGGGACCGCCATCTTAGGTGAGGAGCTGGATTAGGGACAGCATTCTATTGCTAGGCCCCTCCCGCCCTCCCGCCCTCGGCCACTACAAAATGGAGCCCCCATTCCGGAGGCGCAGCGGACGGGCACAGCGGGCGCGCTGGCGGCGCGCCAAAGGCAAGCCTGTATTCGCCCGCCCGCGGCTGCCCGCGCCCGCCCGGGCCCAGGGGCCACGACCCCTGACCCACACATTGTGTATCCAGCGAAAATACTTAGGGAATTGTAGTCTTCCAACTATCCCCTACCGCCTGGCGCGCGGGAGCGTACTGCTCATCTGGAGATTGTCAGAAATCCATTGGGCCTAAGTACCCAGCCTGGCCACGGTATCACCCACTTCGGCTCTACGGTTCCTCCACATGCACTCAGTAATGACACTCTCCTTCGGGTGTTTTACCTAAACACCCGTTCTATGGTGAAGCACCAGCATGACCTATTTCTTCTGCTCAGTACGGACAAACCCGATGTCTTGCTTCTAACAGAGACTTGGCTCACGCCGGACTCCCATCCGGATATCCTGGCGGCCCTCCCTCCGGACTATTACATTCTTCATGTCAATCGCCCACTGAGTCGCCCCGGAGGAGGAGTGGTGGCCATCATACACAAGAATTTTAGATTTCTCACCTCCGCCTCGCTCACCCTACCCGGGGTAGATAATACAGTCATTAGCCTGGAAACTGCAGGTGGCGCCCTCGCTATTGTACTACTTTATCGCCCCCCCCCCCACAGCCGATGCCATTGTTCCCTTTGTCTATGAGTGAACAGGTAGCTGACCTGCTTACCCATCACTCCAGACTCGCCATATTCAGCGATTTCAATTACTGGTTTGATGACGACCAAGCCGGGCCCCATGCTACTGAACTTTTCAAAATCCTGACTAGCCTCAATCTGATTCAACACATTTCTTCCCCCACCCACATCAAAGGTCATATCCTGGACCTTATCTGGACTCACAACCTCGTCCTGTCTCGTCCAATTATTTCCCCCTGCCTCTGGTCAGACCACCACTTGATCGAGGTTACTATCTCAATTAAAGGGAAAATCAAGGCTCGCACCCTCCTTGGTGGAATGTGCCGTAAATGGAACTCCTATGACTCCCAGGGGTTCCTTGACGTTTTGACCAACACCCGCCCCACCATTCACCCAGAATCAGGTATCGACTCTATGCAGGATGGGATAACCACCTGGCTATTATCAGCCAGTGATAGATTCGCCCCTCTCACTAAATTTGCTCACACCAGACATAGCAACTCCCACCGCTGGTTCTCTGAGGAACTTAAAGCACAAAAATCCAAACTACGCCATTTAGATCGCAACTGGAGACGGGGCTACACCAAGGAGGATCGCGCTGAGTTTGTGAGGGCCCGTAATGAATATAAAAATTCTATCACCAAAGCTAAGGCCTCACATATTACGGAAAGAATTGACACAGCCAGCAATAAATCTAAAGAAATTTTCAAAATTCTGAACGATTTTTCCTCCGATCATAGAGTACTTCCAACTCAGGCCCCCACTCAAGAAACCTGTAACGCGCTCAACTCCTATTTCATTCAGAAAATTGTAAATATTAAGAACGCTATCCCTCTCTCCACCCCTGTCAGCCTCTCTGACTCCCCCCCCTCTTAATCCCTGCTCTTTCTCCCAG
Organism: Lissotriton vulgaris; assembly: GCF_964263255.1. NCBI lineage: Eukaryota > Metazoa > Chordata > Amphibia > Caudata > Salamandridae > Lissotriton > Lissotriton vulgaris. The sequence goes on along the minus strand of NC_141698.1, from coordinate 203,573,618 downwards.
TTCCCACCCATCACCACTAGCACTCTTTCTGAGCTCACCACCCGTGTCAAATCGGGATCTCCCAGGGACTGCTGTCCCCCTACAGTCCTCAGGACGATCTTTTCTGCCCTGCCTGACAGCATTCTCTCCCTACTGAACACCTCCCTTAGCTCTGGCATGGTCCCCAGTGCGTTCAATGAAGCCATACTGGTTCCCCTTCTGAAAAAAGCAGGAGCTGACTCTGCCAACCCTGCTAACTACAGGCCCATTTCTCTTTTGCCTTACACATCTAAACTTCTGGAGGCCTACGTGGCGTCCTGCCTCTCGGCATTTATCGAGAGCTCTGGGTTCTTGGAACCTAATCAAGCTGGCTTTAGACCAGCACATTCTACAGAAGCAGTCATTTTAAAAGTCTTCGACACCCTTCGGGAGAATGCCGACAGGTGGTCCCCGCAGGCATTGGTCCTCCTGGATTTGTCGGCCGCGTTCAACACGGTGGATCATGACATCCTTCTCCACCGTGTCGGACAGGCGGGCATCCAGGGACCTGCCCGGGAATGGATAAAGTCCTTCCTCTCGGGCAGAGTACAAACAGTTCACTTGGGCCCCTTTACTGCAACCCAGGTCCCTACTACCTGTGGAGTCCCTCAGGGATCCTCCCTCTCCCCATTATTGTTTAATTTACATCTTCGTCCTCTGATCCATTCATTGAGTAACTGGAACTGCACTGTCCTAAACTATGCCGACGACATGCATATTATTTTTCCTTTAGACACCCCTGACGCTGCATCCAACTTTCAGGCAGTGATGCTTCACAGCCACCAATGGATGATTTCCAACCAGCTTAAATTAAACCCCGAGAAGACGGAACTCATCTTACCCGGCACAAGCCCTTCATTCTGGGGCCCACATTTCTGGCCAAACGAGCTAGGCACTCCCCCTAGTCCCTCTAACTCGGTAAAAAGCCTGGGCGTCACCATTGACCCGACCTCTCCCTTAAAACCCATGTCAGCACCATCATCTCGGCCAGCATGTTCCAGTTACGAAAAATTCGTAAAATCTCCCATCTACTCTCCCACAAATCCTTGGTGCAAATCGTCATTTCCCTCGTCCTCTCCCACCTGGACTTCTCTAACTCTCTCTACTGGGGACTACCTAAGTCCCTCCTTCATCGTCTTCAGTTGATGCAGAACCAGGCAGCTAGACTTATTTGCAAAGCCCCCAAATGGCAATCCGCCAGACCCCTCTTGGCCAAGCTGCACTGGCTGCCCATCGAACAAAGAGCCGCTTTTAAAATATGCTGCCTGGTATATAAGGCCCGGCAGACCAAGGGCCCGGCCTTTTTGAACTCTCTCATCAACTCTCACTGCCCAGCTCGTAACCTCCGTTCTGCCCATCTTCACCTCCTCACCACCCTGGTGGTCAAACTAAAGAAACTGTGCGGCCGTAGATTTAGCCATCTGGCACCCAAATTGTGGAACTCCCTCCCCGTCCAAATTAAAACCTCTGGCATCCTACTGAGCTTCCGTAAGAGCCTAAAAACCTGGCTTTTCTCGAACCTCACTTAAGCTATGGCCCCACCCTCAATCTTAATCACAGCGCCAGGAAACCTCCGATGTCAGTGCGCTTTACAAATACAGCATAAGATACGATAAGGTATAATCTTTAGGATAGGCTTTCAATAACTATCTGTAATGAGGGATGGTATGGGAAATGATCTAACTTTTTTCATGGTCCCCCCATTTTTCTCTGATGAAGCTCGCTTTTAAACTCTGCGTGCGTTATGACTGCTAAACAGTAGTTACACATCTGTGCTTCCTCCTAAAACAACACCTATTGTTAACTGAACTCCCTGTTTGGCCCATTTAACTTCCCTACAGGTCCACTGCAATTGTAGGCTAAAATGCTCCCTTGGTATGGAAGGTTAAATGTCATAGTGGGATGCAGTATGTACCTAGACCACCTACATATGTGACGAAAGTATACCACTGTGCTTTGACTGGCCTACAGTTTAAATGGACTACAGTGATGCATGGCAGGGACAAGTGCATTTGCCATGTAGGAAAAGCCTATTTTTTATACATTGATAAGTCCCATCTACTGTGTGCTTTGGAAACCCAAAGGATAGGATGCAAATATTTAAAGGGCGAGCACACTGCATATTGTGGTTCAAAAGCTCTCACAGTGAGATACAAATCAAAGGCTATTTCACCATGATGCTAGCTGTCTGCTAACTTAAGTACGTTTGTTAACATATGTTAAGCCATAACTTGCTAAAACCAGGTTTGCCACTCAATCTCTCCAGCGCTGGAATACACATCATTGGTTAACTGCAGACCATTTAGCATGTATTACCTACCTTGGAGTAGACAGGAACAGTTCACTGACAAGATTTAGCATGCTACCCCCTTTGACCTGCAGATTCTAGGCCTCTCCAATTTAAGAACACAATTTTAAGTATATCCACATTGGCCTGCCATTGAAACCTACACTGAAGTCCCGGAGGATTAAAATGACTCCATACCTTGGGAGAACATTTCCAATGTACCAGGGTCTCCTTTTGATTTCACCAAACAAACACTAGATTTAAGAATTTGTTTGTGAAAAACAAAGTTTTGCTTCGCTGCCACCTGAAACATGATGGGTGTTCATCAAACTTTCAGTGTATTCTGCGTGGCTAGCGGAGGTCTCTAAATATGGTGGGTCTAGTCTGCCCAGGGAGGTAGAGATAATTACCTTCCCTATCCTGACAGATGGTGTGCCACCCTGCCTGGTATAAATGAGGACTTAATTGGAAGGTAAAACCTTGGACCAGGGCAAAACAGCAAATGTATCTGGTGCAAATCAAAGGGGGGCGGAGGGAGACAGAAGTTTTTGTGTAGGATTCACTCTTCTTCCATATCCTATAACGTCCTCAATTAAAGGGGAGTGAGTGCTACTAATCTTGAAGGATCTGAGTATTTTCAATGTTTAACCGAAACCCTCAACCAATCTCTACCATTGGTGGCATAGGTAATCACCACTGTGGTATGTTGTCGGGCGGCGTCATCATTGGGTTTTGCACCTAGGTACTCGCTGCCTCACAATAACATTTTAAGTTTTCAGAGACTAGGAAGCATTTACCACTTTATCCTGAAGCGCAATGCAGCTGCCGCAAATGCTGCGCTGTGTGAAAAGGAGAGAGGAGGAGAGCACCAGATTTGCTGAAATATGTCTCTCTTCTCTCCTTTCCCTAGAGCTGGTGCTCAAATCAGCTGGTGTGTCACGGATACACCTTTGTGCCATGGTGCAAGGGTGGTCTCCGTGAGTCTAGCATAGGTTTTGTACTGGAAGGGTACCCTTCCAGTAGAAAATAATATGCTTAGACTAACCTAAACCATTTTTTCTTTTTCTTTGTGTGCTGTACCGCGCGGCACACGTACAAAGTCAGAAGAGGAAGTTGAACGGAAAGCATTCCACCTTCCTTATGCCTACTTCACAAGGACACAGTTTTCTGACGCTAAACCCTGTCTACCTTATTTAGAAAATTGGATCTAGCATCAGAAACCTTGGCTGGTTGCATGGGAACGCCCATACTCCACCCATGGTACGCCCCCTTGGCTCTAAGTAACTAAGCGCTGCTTTACATTACTTTCACTTTATGCTTTACTCTTTCTGTGCTCATTTTACCTTACAACTTAAATATGTCATATCTATATTTCCCATTAATCTATCTCAATGAGCTTGTGTCTGCTTATTAAATTTTCCTCTATTTTTCTAAATTGGTTTGGAAATGTTACTGTTGTGGAAGCAGCGCAATGGAACAAGCTATCTTGCTGCACTGTGTGAAAGGGCAGGGTTGTGCTGTATTTAACATTATACAGCGCATGCCTGACCTTTCCTTGCATTGCCGCACTTTTGCCTGCCTAGAAGCAATGTAGGCACCCTTCCGTCATGGTGCAAGGGTGCCTGCATTGTAAGCAGAATTGTTTGTGTGGCAGAAGAGACACCTGAGAGCCATTTTTCTTTTTCTAAGAATGCAGCACAAGTAATGAGAGGAAAAAACAAGGAAAACAAAGATATTTCTCCCCGTTACGCCTCACCTGAGGAGGTGTAGCATTTTGACTCATTTCCCTGCCTACCACTAATGCATGAAAAGCCATGGGTGAATGCGTGCAAACACCCATCTGCTACCCATGGAATGCCTCCCGGGGCAGAAAAAAGGGAAGCAGGGATTTGTGATTGCTGGGTTGTGTTACTCTAGATTTATCAAGCTATGCATGACCAAGCAAGGTGGTCTTCTGTGGCTTGATAAATCTCACGTAGGTTTGTGTCACCCTTGTGCCCCCTTCCAGTGCGCAAGGATGATGCAAAACCTTGATAATTATGGGCCTGAATGTTTACTGAATGGCTGCCATATTACAGGTGGCTGCTCAGCAAACATTTTTGTTGTTCAAAAACAAACTCCCAAAGTGGGACTTTGTATATAAAAATCAAAAAACAAATGAACCTTTTGCCGAGGGAACTTTCTTTCAAGGTGAGGGCATAATTTTTTTTTCAGTTCAGGAACACCAACATTTCCCTGTCAGTCTCAATCTGAAAAAAAGTACATCAGACCATCCACTCTAAATAGGGCAGATGGTCTGATGAACCTACTCCAACTTCCCCAACTCCTTTAGGCCATTGATGTAGCATATCCACCAGCAAAGCCAGTGGCCCTACTGCTGGTGGAAACATGACAGTCCACCCACCTCTAAATAGAGCAGGCAAACCATCAGTTTGATGGACAGGATACTCCACCATGGTTATGGTGTAGTGGTATATCCAGCAACCTCTAAATGGCTTCCAGAACCAGTTTACAAAGCTACATCTGAAAATACATAAACGTAGGCAAATACGAATATACATATTAGTGGATATTTCTCAATGAATTAGGACTTTGAAGCAGTCATTGTATCTCAGCAGAGTCTTTTAGAGGGTAGGGGAAAGCAGACAGATAACAGGAGTAATAGGAAAAATAGTCTACTCCATAGAGATGCCCTTCTCACCCCCAGAACAGTGCCCCTTTGCCTTACTGCTTGGATGCACATATCTCCTCAACCCCTAAGATACACCCTCTCATATTTGGAAATGCATACAGACCCTGACCATAATTGTACCTTAGCATCACCTATTTTCATAAAGTCATCAAGAACGTGGGACCAAACTTTAAAAAAAAACTCTTTCTGAGTCAGTCCTGGAAATTATAAACATCTTTTACTAATGTTCTACTTTTCATTGTATAGGAAAGTCCATAAAAGCTATAAGTCCTTGTTCGAAATTGGGGGGTCTCTATTTGACTGAGGTATGCACTTTTTTCCAAGAAGGGACTCTTCTTTCTAGTCAGCATATGGGACATACACACTTTAGATAACCCCTGTTCATCCCCTTGGTAGCTCGGTACAAGCAGATAGGCAATGTATAAAGCATTTGCACCCCACCACACAGTAGCACAGTGAAAACTACAAATGGAAACCACACCAGTGTAGAACAATAAAGTATCTTTATCTAAATCAAACAAGACCATACAACAAAAATCCCAAATACACTATTCAAAATATGACTTTTCAAAGGTTTCAAGCAATTCTGTCTATAGAAAACTATGGATGCGTAACTTTCACACAAAGTACCTGAAGTGCGTCACAATCCACAAGACAAAACAGCCACCTGAAGGGAAATGTCAGGAAACACAGCGATTCGTCAGTTCCAGAGTCCTCTGGGAGGCAATGCGACAGTTATGCTGCATTCAGGAGAAGTGATATGTGAAATCTAAACTGTAGGGGGAAGTGATGTGCCGATTCCAAGACGGTTCTGGTCTGCGGGTGAAACGTAAAAAAACTGCGTCAAAATCCATGACATGCTGGAGGCCGATGCCACGGCAGCAAACAGGAGCGGCATCAATTTCTTCAGCCATGGTCCCCAAGATGTCAATTCTTTCAGCAGGGTTTGCGTAGGAGTCGGTGCGATGATCTCGGAGGTTGGTGCACGAGACTCAGTGCGAGGTGGATTTTTTTGCCGCTAGCAGGCGCTGCATCAATTCTTCGGCCGAATGGCGAAAGAGCATGGAAATTTCTCATGCGCTGTGGTGCTGCGTCGGAAAAACAAGCGCTGGAAGGGCGATGTCTCGATATTCTTGGTTTCTTCAAGCCCAGAGCTGAAATAGGCACCATCTGGGAGGTCAGAACTCCCAGCAGTGAAGTTCAAGGAAGCTGGTGGTGAAGTATTTATGTCCCTGAGACTTCAGGACAGGAGGGAAGCACACACAAGTCCTTGGAAATTCTTCACAAGCAGGTTTGCAGCAAAGTTTCAGTCTTTGTCCTCTACTTGGCAGAAGTAGCAACTTCAGGCCAACCCAGCAAAGTAACAAACAACAATACACAGCAAAGGGGCAGTCTACTCCTCACAGCTCTTCAACACTTCTTCCTTGGCAGAGGTTCCTCTTTACTCCAGAAGGAATATAAAGTTTTGGTGTTTTAGGTCTAATATTTATACCCCATTTTTTCTTTGTAGTCTGTTTCAAGAGACCCTGAGTTCAGTAAAAACTAGGTCTGTCCTCCCTGATCCAGCTTCACTGCAGGAGGTGGAGACTGCATTGTGCAGAGCAGACACAGCTTATTCAGGTGCTAGTGAAAACTCCTCCCACTACTCTAAATGCAGGATGGTCTATTTAGCCTGGCTATGGGTCACCCAGGAAAGGTAGGACACACCTCAAATTCCCTTGTGACTGTCTAGAGTGAATGCACACACTCAGCTTCTCTCACTTCTAAACCAGTCAGTGAATACACAAACAGGCAGAGGCACACAGGATGGTTAAACAAGAAAATGCATAATTTCTTAAAGTGGCATTTTCAAACACACAATTTCAAAACTACCTTTACTAAAAGGTGTACTATTTGTTCTGAGTTTAGAGAGCCTACACTCCAAATCTCCTCCTTCACCCACTGGAAAGTTACACTTGTAAGATGTTACTAGGCAGCTTCCATGTTAACCTATGGGACAGAGAGTCAGTAGTGAAAAACGAAATGCACAATATTTCACTATCAGTACATGTAAAACAAACCAGCACATGTCCTACCTTTCACATACCCCACACCCTGCCTATGGGGGTACCTTAGTCCTACCCTAGGGGCGTCCTACATGTAAGAAAAGGGAAGGTTAGGGCCTGGCAAGTGGGTGTACTTGCCATTTCAACATGGCAGTTCAAAACTGCACACAGACACTGCAGTGGCAGGTCTGAGACCCACTGCAGTCATTGCTGCAGGCCCACTAGTAGATTTTGATTCACAGGACCTGGGCACACACAGTGCACTTTACTAGGGGCATATCAGTAAATCGAATATGCCAATCATAGATAACCAATCAGAAACACAATTTACCCAGGGAGCATTAGCAAAGTGCTCAGGGTACCTAAACCCGCAAAAATAAAATCCAGCACACAGTCCAAAAATACAGGAGTTAGAGCCAAAAAGTAAAGGGAAAACCATGCAGTGGCGACTCTTTCGCTAAAGTGGAGGAGCGTCGCCCCACTGCTTTTCGCAGTGAAAAAAAAACCCCAATGATGCTTCCTGGGAGCAGCCACTTCTAAAACCACGCAAAGGATGTCAGCTCTAACAGTCCTTTTGCCAATAAGTTATGCTTGACCATCACTAGGGCCTTCTTTCTGATCAAAAAACTGGAAAAAATATCAGACAATTATTCCAAAGCAGCAGTGCTTTATTTAGAATTGCTTTATTGAGACCCCTATCATCCCAATCAACCAGTAGCACAATACCACCACAACAAACCTCTACTTTCCCAGGCCTAGGGGAAATCTGAATTCCTTTCTAATTACTACATTAGTATGCTTGAGTGGTAGACTTATCAACTCAAACATCACACAGTCCATTTCACCAGGAAGTGCTCCTGCATTAGATTTGCTGGTTTTCCAAACAATGGGCCTTATTAGGATGGAGGATTTTCTGCATCCTCCGGGCCGGGGGAAGCCACCGCCGGCCCGGAGGATGCGGAAAATCCTCTGCGGACCCACTAAAGACCCACCGCCACATTAGGATGGCTGGTGGGTCCTGGTTTCCGTCTGCAGCTTTTCCGCCGTGGTTGGCTTACAACCGCGGCGGAAAAGCTCTAATATGGTGACGGTGTCTCTCAGACACCGTCAGCCAGATTAGGATGGGCACTGAAACATGCTTTTCCGCGGCGGCTTTTCCGCCGTGGAAAAGCATGCGTAACTTCACTGCGGGGGGTCGTTGCGGGCCCCCTAGGTGAAAGGGGGGTGGGGGGTGCACATGGGGGGGTACCATTTGTATGCAGAAAGCGGCAGGCACCGCGCAGTGCCTGCCACTTTCTACATACAAATGCAATGCGTGCATTTTTAACATTGCTGCGGGTGCAGCTTGAAGCAGCACCCGCTGCAATGTTAAAAATAGAGGATGTGACCGCCAGGGTGGCGGTCACATCCTAATTGCACAGGAGGGAACTCCGCAGCCCATGCGGAGGTTTCCTCCTACTCTATGGTGGCAGACGGACCTCATAATGTGCCCCAATGTCAAATGCATGCACCTCCTCATATTGTCAAAGTATTCAAGTTTCTCATTTAGGGAAGCCAGAGTCTCCACTCATCACTTGTGCTTTTATTGCGATCTCAGCTGACTGACCCGCCAATGCTGTTACTTGGCACTGCACCTTCTCTATTTTCTTATCCTTAGTTAGTCCTTCCTTTCTTGTTAAAGCCTTTTGTCACAGTTTCTGTTGGGCTGGTTTTGTTCTGCAAATCTTGAGTGTAGGGTTTAAATAGACAAGAGTAAGGTTAACTTATCGGTTGTCACTTCAGATTTTTCCTAGGCCTCCTGCTCTTGGGTACAGCACTTTGAGGTAAAAAATAAATTCCTTGTTTTTGTCCATCCACAGCACTGCAGTGAAATAAGCTGAAGAGATGGCATTTTGTTCTTGGCATAAGAGTCATCCTGTTGGTGTATTTTACACAAAGTGATGGTCAGACCAGATGCCCATTGTTGTAATCTTATACTTATTTGTTAAAAAAACATACTATTAACCCTACCATTGCCCAGTCCACCCTGTTTCCCCCACCTTGTAGTATTGTACATTTTGCCAGTTTAAAATGTTGATCGATGTGAGGACTCACCTCAGAGAGAGAAGGAGATAGAATAAAGAAGTTGATTTCTTCTTGCCTTCCGCAGTTTCTTCATATCACTGTGGACCAAGGGCGGCAGGCAGCTGAACCCATCTCCTCCCTTCTGCATACAGCTCGCTTCATATGCCACCAGTGGTAGATCAGAGATAACTGCATTCTATGAGGAAGGAAGTACCCAGTCCCACTGGATGTATGCAGCAGATGAAAACAAATTATGCAGCAGGGTGGAGTAAATTATGCAGTAAGAAAAGGGACATTATGTAGCATAATGCAGCAGTTTTTGGATAGCATGACTTTATTATTTTAACCTTTTTACACTTAAGTAACTCAGTCTCACATTGGTTGTATCTCATTAGTACCTGTTTATCACCCAAACATATCAATAAGCAACAGAAAGGTGACCTAGCTCTGCACATCAACACATACCGCTGCATTTTTAGTAATTTTTTACCCATATTTTGCTAAAATCTGCAGATTACGCAGCAAAGGATTGATTATGTGGCACATGTGACAAATCTATACTAATGTGAAAAACGCCACAGCTGCACAATTGCGTAAGGAGGAGGAAAAATATCTCTCACCACCAAAGCCTTTAATCCACTGTCGGGGCAAAATCCCATCTCACCACAGGGGAGCAATTCAGGTGATACTGGAGACTGACAGAAAGACAAACTTGGCTTAGGCAAAACAATAACAACTTTCTAAATGTGGCATTATCAAAATAGTGATATAAAAGCTGTCTTTACCATTAAGTTGGATTTTAAATTACTATTACAATGAGTCCTTGAATAATTTTTCTAGCTACTCCCAAACCAAAATTAAGCATGATATGTTGTTATAATGTAACCCAATGATTCCCTGTGGGAGAGCCAGCCCTGCTATAGTGAAAAATTACTTTGCGGGTTTTTCACTGCCAGGACATGTAAAACAATAAATATGCATGTCCTTATTTATAAATTCGATGAATTCTACCTAGTGGGTATTTAGGACCTAACTTAAGGGTGACATATAAGTATTACAAAGGAAGGTTTATGCCTGGCAAACGGTTTATGTTGCCAGGTTGAAATGGCAGCATAAAACTGCATACCCAGACTGCAAGGGCAGGCCCAGAGACAGGTTTACAGTGATACAGTAGTGGTGGTACCACAATGAGTGCTGCAGCTCACTAGAAGCACTTAATTTACCAGTCATGAGTACATGTAGCAGTATATACTAGCAACATATAAGTAACTTGAATAATTCAATCAGGTGTATTTTTTAGCATGTTTAACAGGGTGAGCATAACACCTTACCACTGGTTGACAGGAGTAAAGTGAGTGGAGTCCTATTATCAACAAAAACAAGTTCTGTAGAACAAGCCAAAAGTCTGTGGTAACCCTGAAGATTTGTTTGGCACCAACAGCCATCAGGGGCAAAGAATAATTGCCATCACCTGGACGAGGCACCGGCTGACCCTTATATGTTGCAAACAGGGCATGTGTCTCACTGCAGACCTAACGAGTAGTTTGAAAAAGAAAAGATGGGAAAAAGACAAATATAACACAAGGAAAATACATGCATGAAATCACCAGTCGTGGTTAGCATCCAGTGCATGCCCAAGAGGGCAATGTAGCAAACCCACACTACTCACTCACAAGCCTCCTCTCTTCAAGATAACAAGAACAATACCAAGGAGTGCTACCAAGAGGAGAGAGTCTGGGCATGCTGCCATCATGCCAGTCATAGAACCTTTCATAGCATCAGACCCACTCTCAGCTCAGTCCCCAAAGTGGCAGCTGTGAGTGTAGAATTTGGAGATGATCTTTGCAGCTACAAGGGTGAAAGTTTCCAGAAGGCTCCTGCGATTTCAACACCTGGCAAAAGAAGAGATCTATAAACTGTCTCACATTTTTCCTGAAGAAGGGCCAACGCACTTTTACACCACCTTGGTGAGAGCATAGAATGGCAGCTTTGAATAAATTGCCACTCCTGATTATAAGAGGTTCCTCCTGAGAAAAGCACGCCGGAACCCCAAGGAGTCAGTCAAAGCATTTTGAGCCAAACTGAAAGTTAATCAAAACGTGCACGATGCGTAATGAGATGGAAACATTTCGCGCCCAATTTGTTCAGCTCTGCATCACAGAGAACCTGCAGGGAGCAATCCTTCAGGAACCTGGCATATGAATGCAGGATAATTTTGATGCTAAGGTGATCTAAGGAGCTGGCCAGAGCACAAGCCTCACACAAGGACATTCCCTGCAGGTAAGAGCAGTGGGGCAGTGGGGCCGGGTTGGGGGGATTTCGACGGACGAAGATAAGGGAAAATTATTGATTTAATTAATTTTCGCTCGTCATCGTCTGTCGAAATCCCGCCCAACCCAGCCCCACCAATTCGGCAATGCATGTAGATCCTCTAGGACAAAAAAAGGGCAGGGTCCAAGGGCTCAACATTTCGATACCAGACATCCGCAATGATTCTGGGAAAGGACTCATATACCATACATGTCGTTGTTGAACCCCATGCTTGAGCCCAGTCCCCACCTAAATGCCAAGCGACTGTAGCTGTCAAACCAATTCTAGCCCTCATTGACACAGGGCCTCCAGCAATGTTACGGCCTAGAAAACCTGAAAGTCGATAGTCCTTCTCTCGCCCCTGAACAGACCAAAGTTAGGATATATGCATATGGCCATTTTACACCCCAAGATCTGGCTGGCGTATTCATCACTGACATCGCACATGTACAAAAAGCAATATGAGCCAAAGTGTATGTCACACATGGAGGAGCTGGCATGCTGCTAAGTTACAAGAGGACCTAGGATTGATAGACTTTGAATTGTGCCCAAACCGTCAGATTTGACGGCCTGCTAAGTGAATTACACGAATTGTTTAGAGGAACTGGGTGTCTCAAAGGAAAGACAACTGTCCTACATATAGATAAGTCAACACAACAAACAGCCTTGCGTCACAGGAGAGTCTCCTTCCACCTTCATCCAAATTTCGAGGAAAAACTATAAAAACTAGAGTATGCCAACATAACAAAGAGAATGGAATGACAATGACCCAAGTGTTGCCCCTAATGGTAAGTAAGAAGCCCAAATAACCAGGAGCAATCTCATTTTCTTTAGAAATGATCCCAAACATGGTTATGAACCGGGAGCAGCATACCACCCCTACTGTAGATGACATAGTTAGGGAAGTCTCAGGAGCCCGGTGGTTCTCAAAGATGGACCTGTGGTCAGGGTATCACCACCTTTTGTTAGAATCGGAGTCCAGGTAATATACCACCTTCTCAACACACCTAGGTTTCGGTCACTACAAAAGACAGAATTTCCAGATCTCTGGCACTGCCGAGGTCTTTCAGATCACCATTAGAGATAGTGTGTTTGACCTCACTGGAGTTCTGAATTTAAGTGATGACATCTCGGTATTTGCCCCTAGTGTGGAAGAGCACTACACATGATTAAGTAAAGTGTTGCAATAGATGAAGGAGAGTGGCCTCCCGCACGCAGAGAAGAGTTAGAATTCCTTTGAAGGGACATAAGCCTCTTCGTGAATTATTTCTTATATGAGGCGATAGCTCTTGGCCCTATGAAGACACAGAACATCAACTTGGCGCCTTGTCACTTATCAGTCACTGTGCTGAGGAGGTTTCTGAGCATTGGGAAATATTGCAGATGAGTCATAAAGAACCACATCCCTAACGGTGCTGACCAAATCCTCACCAAGCTGGAATGGAATGCGGAAAACAGAGCAGAATTTCAGAATTCCAAAGGCACCCTGTCAGCAGAGACCACCCTGGCCTACTTTGGCTTATTGAAAGACTCTGAGCAATAATTTGATGCTAACCCTACTGGCTTTGGGGCTTTTCCATTCCAGAAGCATAAACATTGAGAATAGGTACCTGTACCCTACGCCAGTCTGTCACTCACATTCACCAAATAGCGACACTCCCTGATCGAGAAGGAGGCAATAGCTATCTATTGGGGGTGTCCACATTTTTACTCACACTGGCACCCATTTGTGGTAAACTTGTATCATAAACCATTGATTAGATTTTTCCAAGTTATGACAACAGCCCCTTAGATAAGGATAGAAAATGGATCTTACAGCTGAAAGAATACTCATTCAGGGTGGTTATCAAATCTGGATTTCAGAACTGTACAGATCAGCTATCAAAGCATTCCAAGGCGGCAACGTAGGGAGAAGATATTCTTGCCCAGGAGACAGAAAAATAAGTGAAATTGGTGATAGAAAGATCCCATCCCCTGGGTATATCATTGGCAACAATAGTATAAGCCACAGAAGAAGGTGATTTCCTGCAAGCAGGCATGGATGCTACTCGAAGGGTGGACTGATTACATTTTAGAGCTATGTCACCCCACTGGACAAGTGAAGTCCAACAGATATTGGGATCCTTGTACAATATGCTACAAGAACCAGCCCTCTCTATAAAGGGCTGCCTGACAAGAGGGTCCCGCAAGTGATCCGTTCAAGCCTAATAGACAGGGTGATTCATCTAGCACATGGAGGGCACCAAAGAAAGTTATTTGCACAGCAAAGTCTGGTTTCCCTTGCTAGATTAACTGGTGGAAGGATGGTTAGTGAGTGTGAGTAGTGCCAAGTTACCAGATCCTTTAGGTCCCGTAATCACAGAAGAAGCACCCAGTGGTCCCTAGATCAGGGTCAGTGCGAATTTTGTGAACTTACCTGAAGGATACCACATGCGACTATTCCAATCATCTGGAACTGGAATTTATAAACACTATTTTGGCAACTGAAGTAATTCCCAAAACTGAAAAAATATAGCCATGACTAGTTTCATCCAAGAGCTAAGAATGGACAAGGGACCCCAATTGCAGAGGCATGAATTAGAGGATGAATTCACATCCGGGGTGTCAAACACGGGCAAATCAAGCCACTGTGGCCCCTTGCAAATGGTAAAGCAGAAAGGTTCATGTGGCCCTTTCAACAACACTTCATATAGATCATGCCAACCTTCATAATCTAGATCTGGTAAAAGAGACATCTTGGGAGCAAGCTGAGACTCCCTTTCGAGTCAGCACCATGATGGGTGGTGTGGTCCTAAGGCACCATGATCACTGCCGGCAATGGGATTGAAAAAATCTGGTTAAATGTGTCCCACTTTAGGAAGTTTGGGGCTAATGACATGAGTCAGTTTGTAGCTGACCTCCAAGAGACAGGGAAATTATACTGAGACTGGACTTAGCAGCCTGTATGCTTGATACACTGGAGGGTATGTAACACAGGAGCGATCTAGTGGACCAATGTTGGACTTGGAAAATCAGGTAACTAGGACAAGGGTCCTGACCATGAACATCAATTGAGGTTCCCGACCAGTGCATCCAAGTAGGAGGGGAATAGGTCACCCAAGCTATGAGCTGATATCAGATCCCACACCCTCTCAGTGTTATTGTCGTTTTGTCCTATGACAGTGTGGGGAATTTTATACTTCTGGCACCCGATGGACGAGAGAGTTTGTTTGCAAGTTTAGTGGGTGTGTTCTATTTTCAGTGTGTTTTAGGAGGAATTAAGTAACTGTGCAAGCACAGACACAAATGTGTTGTGGTATATATTGGTACTATACTATTGGCCCTACTCTTAAGGGCAGTTTTGGTTTGGTCTACATTAGACACAGGAGGCGCAATAAAAATGCTGGAGCCCCAGCCGCACCAAGCCCAGGAAGAGTGTACAAGTAATACATTATTGGAGGGGCTGGTGCTACAACACTACAGTAGTCTATCTCACAGTGCTGCATCAGCATTTCTGACTAAGACACATCTGTCCTGTTTTCACATAAAGGCAAATATAAATGGCCGTCCTCGAAATAAACTAGTATTGGTGCCAGGTGAGCTATATAATCATTCTTGGGTTGATCGCCAGCCATTAATGGTGTTTAGTGAAAGAGTCGTATGACCAAGGAGGGTGCTTGGCCTGAGGCTGTATGATGGGTAGGAAATTCTGATTATGTGCAGATCGGCTGAGTGGGTTCAGTGCTCTGGAACCTGTGATTCGGATGGGACTGGTGGCCACAAGTCTTGTTAATGTACCTCCAAGGGATGTGCTGGATGAGAAGAGTACTAGGTAACGTCACTGGTAGGAGAGCTAAGAGACACGAGAGGGACATTAGAAGGGCTATATAGGTTGGTGATAATATTGGGTTTTGAGGTTTCCAGGACAAAAGTTATGGTTTCCAGTGGGTCCTGATATTATGTTATGTTATGTTAATGTTATGAGTTTGTTAGAGCGCGACAGCTGCCCCAGCAACGGGGCGTCCCGGCGCTGAGAAACCACAGCATAACCAACTGAGGGGGGGGGAGGCAGAAGGCTTAAGACAGTGGGAACAGATGGGTTTTAATTGCCTTCCGGAAAGCGGACAGATTGTCAAGGCGACGGATGTTCGGAGGAAGGGAGTTCCAGAGTTTTGCTCCCAAGACTCTGAAGGAGCGACCTCCGACACAGCAGAGTTTCGTGCGAGGAACCACTACCAGATGTTGACCTAGGGAGCGCGTGGGAAAAACCAAATTTATGGTGTTAACAAAGAACTGCCCTGTCCAGAGTTCAGTTAGTATGGGTGGTGTCAATTTGGACCAAGTAGAGAGTATGATATATCTGGGGGTCACGTTAGATAGTTGTTTGAAATGGAAAGCCCAAGTTGGTGCTCAACATCTCAAGCTTGCCCGACTGACCGGCTGCCTCCTTAGTGAGCAAAGGAAATCTATCACTAAGCGGGTCACCCCAGCACTCAAAAATCTATGATGCAAAAATCAATCCCGCGATTTTATATGGTGCAGATTTGTGGGGCCATATGGATCTTACGGGTCTGTTTAAAATACAATGTAAATTTCTCCGAAACTTGGTGGGTTTGCCACAGTCGTCCCCCTCTATTCCCCTCTGCCTGGATTTGGGCTGTCCTCCGATTAATGATATGGCCAGATTTAGACTGGTTGCCTTCTGGAGGCGCCTATGGACCTCCCCTGACCTTACCTTATTTGCAAATGGGGTAGCAGAAGTTAGGTCAATCATGGGATCGGGGAAAATCCCCTGGTTCCAAATGGTAAAATCCATCCTAGTGGACATGGGTTTAGAGCAGCTCTGGTTATCCCCTGCCACCAGTACCTTTCCATCTAAACTGGCACTTAAAGAATTGTATTGGGCTAAGCTCCGTCTGAATAGAATCAATGCCTCAAGCTCCACTAATCTCACGGGTAGGTTCCTTACTTTCAAACTGGACCCTTCTCGCGAAAAATATTGGGACACGGTTTCTAAATCCTTAGATAGGAAACTATATCACCAGTTCCGGGTGGGAACATTACCACTGAACACCTTTACGAAAAACTGGCCATCAAGCACCACGGACCATTGTAAATGGTGCCCAGGCCATAAGGAAACTGTGGGTCATTTTCTGTTTGCTTGCCCCAGATATCAGGCACCAAGGGCCAAATGGTTAAAACCACTGTTCCAGCGCCTGCCCATTAGGAAATCTGAGGAGGCCATTCATGTATTAAAAACTAATACACTAGAAATTATCACAGTGTGTACGGCCAAATACCTGGGCTGGGCCTGGATACTCAGGGCAAAACAATAGATCAACATTGGATTGTTATTAATGCATTGATGGTCAGAGCATTCTTTTCGTAAAGTTTGCCTATCTGCTCCTGTTAATGATTTCTTCCTATTGTGATCTATCTATATTGTCCCTTTTTTTTTTCTTTTTCTTACAAATTATTGCTTGATATTTATTTGTAAACCCTTCTCCCTATAAGGAGAACTTGTTTTAGGACTGTCTTTAAACTGTTTAATGTTCATTTTATGGTCAAGGAATATATATTTATCGTCAATTAATGTTTGTTATTATCTGTCTTTTATGATTATTTTAATCAAAATAAAGACTCTAAAACCTGAAACCTGACCTAGGGAGCGCAAATTGTGTTGGGGGGTATAGGGCACTAAAAGCGGACGGAGGAGTTCAGGGCCATCTGTTTTGAGAATTTTAAAAGCAGTGGTGAGGGCCTTAAATTGGATTCTGGAGTCCACCGGGAGCCAATGGAGTCTTTGTATGGTGGCTCTAGCAGAGCATCTTCTTGGAAGACCCACAATGGCCCTAGCCGCCGAATTCTGTATTCGTTGTAGCCTTGTTATCTCTGCTTTGTTAGCGCCTAGCAGTAGGACGCTGGCATAGTCCAACCGAGAGAGGATGATCGATTGGACTATAAGCTGACGTGTTTTGGGATCGAAGAAGCCAAGAATAGGGTTGAGGCTTCTCAGCATGCCCACACAGGTAGCAGCCACTCTTTTAGTGTGGGTTTGGTAGCTCAACGAGGAGTCCAACCAAACACCCAGGTTTTTTACCAGAGTTTTAGGTGGAGGGATGGGGCCCAGCAAGGAAGGCCACCAGTGGTCGCTCCAACAACTGGGGCACCTTCCAAGGAGCAGCACCTCAGTTTTCCCTGCGTTCAGCTGTAAGCAGTTGCTCGTCATCCAATGTGCGACTGCGGCCAGTCCATCCCTAAATCTCGTGGCAGAGATTGAGGGGCCCTCCGTGAGGGTGATCACCAGCTGAGTGTTGTCGGCGTACGACACCAGCGTGAGGTCCCATTCTCTGGCCACAGCCGAGAGGGGCTGCACATAAAGGGTAAAAAGGGATGGACTGAGTGCCGAGCCCTGCGGGACTCCTTGGCCGATAGAGTGAGATCGGGAGGTGAACGGGGGAGCTGAGACTCGGAAGGATCTGCCCGTCAAGAACGAGCGAAACCATTCGAGGGCCAGGTCACTGATTCCTATGTCTTCCAAGCGTTTCAGCAGGATGTTGTGGGAAACCGTGTCAAAGGCTGCGCTGAGATCGAGCAATATCAGCGCAGCGCTTTGACCGGCATCTAGTATCTTCCGGAGATGTTCCGTGGTGGATAGAAGGGCGGGCTCCGTATTGTGCCCTGACCTGAACCCATTCTGGGAAGGGTCCAAGATGTTATTTTGGGCCATATGGTCTGATAGCACGTTGTTTGCATGGGCTACTGCTAGTTTGGACACCCAGGGGAGCAGCGAGATGGGCCTATAGTTCTCCGGCTTTGTGGGGTCTAGGGTCAGTTTTTTAATAATGGGGGTGACCCATGATTGTTTCCAGCAAGTTGGAATCATTGCCGAAGAGAAGGAGAGATTGAGAAGCGTGGCCAGAGATGGAAGAAAGAAGTCCAGAGACTTTAGAAATTGAGCTGGTCTCATGGGGTCTGAGGGGGCGCCAGATTTAACCTTTCTACAAAGTTTGACTAGATCCCCATGGGAGATTTCAGGTAGGCGTAAAAGTCTGATGCCTTTAAAGGGAGAGTCGGAGGAGTTAATGGAGTCAAAAGAGCTCTGTGAGAAGGTATTATAGATTTTCCTTACCTTTTCAATAAAATAGGTAGCGAGATCCTCGCACTGCTGTGTAGAGGAGATACACGAGGCAGGATTGCCACAGTTTTGCCATTTTTGCACCAGTTTAAAAATGGTTTTAGTGGGGTTGGAGCTGGATTCAATTTCTTTAGCGTAGAAGGATGCGCGGGCCGCGCGTATGGCTTTATGGAATAATTTTAATTTGTCCCTTTCTTTATAATCCTTTCTCCAGTTACGTTCGGCTACTTTGCATTCCTTTCTCATGAGCTTCAGATTTTCATTATACCATGGGTTAGAGGGGGTGCTGCATCCTCTAGTCCATTTGGCTGGTATAAGGGCGTCAAGTCCTTTAATGATCCAGTCCTGAAAGGAGGCATAGGACGTATTAATATCATTAGTGGTTTCGAGGTGGAATTCTCCTAAGGTTGCAAAGAGATCCTTATTTTGGAGTTTATGCCAGGGTCTCTTAAGACGGGAGGGAAGCGAATCTTTATTGGCAGAGTGTCGGCCGATATCGCAAATTTAATAAGAAAGTGGTCGGTCCAACCCATGGGTTTGGGTGGGTCAGCTCTGGCCTCTGGGATATTGGTAAAAAAGAGGTCGAGTAAGTGACCCGCAGAGTGCGTAGTGGAATGAATAAGAGGGATCAGCTGTAGGGCTGGTTTCTGATGGTGGGTCTGAAGTGGAGTCAAAGTGGAGGTTAAGATCTCCCAGTATAGTTAAGTTGGCGGAGGTCACAACCAGGGCGTGGGCTGCCTCTAGGAGTTCCTCCGTGAACTTAGAGGTGGGGCCCGGGGGTCGGTAGATGAAAAGGCCTGAGAGGGAGAAGTGAGGGCTAGTGGTGATTTTAAAACGGGCGCACTCACAACCCATGATGTCTTCCTTCAGAAAGGAGCAGGAGTATAGCGTTCTATATATAACGGCTATGCCACCTCCCCTAGAGTCTCTATTAATGGATTTCATTGAGAAGCCCTCCGGCAACGTGAGATTCAGAATGCTGGTTAGCTCATCCTGGAGCCAGGTTTCGCATAGGAATAGTATATCTGGGTTCTCATCGATTAATAGAGTGTTGACCTCAGGGTGGTGCTTTACAAGGGACCTGACATTAAGCTGGAGAATCGTGAGAGGGGTATATTTGATCATACTAGCTTTGTGTCCAGGTAGGCACGGTTTAGGTGTAACAAAGTTACAAGACTTACAATGTAGGTCAGTCTGTCCGATGCAACCCACTAGCTTATCGCATCGTTGGCCCGAGTTAAGTGCCAGGAGACAATCTTTATCATAGTGATATGCAGTCCGTGTGCTTTGAGCAGGGGGACAGGCGAGAGGCGATGTCTTGGCGATGACAGGCGAAGACCGGCTTGCCTTAGGCGTGCAAACGGCGCGCCCGCTGCGCCCGTCCGCTGCGCGTACGGTAGATGCACATAATTTGAAGGGGGAAGGAAGGGCGGGGGGCGTGGCCTCCGAGGGGGCGTGGCCTCGCGGCTCGCCTGCAATGGCGGCGGGATTAGATTGTTGTTCCAAGTCCGCAGACAGCGCAAGATTAGCTGTGCGGCGATCTCAGGAGCAGAGTCCAGAGGTGTCAGGGAGGGTGAGTGCTTTTAAAATCAGCAGAATACAGTGACACAAATGTTTTAAAAAAACAGATAACTCCCGGCTTCCGCCTCAGGAGGATACAACTTTCTGGCAGTGAAACGCTAGTGATCAGTGTTTTATACCGAAAACAGGGCGGGGCGTGGCCTCCGAGGGGGCGTGGCCAGAGACAAATTGCTGTGGCATATCTAGTGGTGGCAATATTGACATTAAGATAGCGCCTTAACCAGCTGATGCCTTAAACAAAAAGCATTTACAAAGCCAATGAGTTTGGTGTTGACTGAACTGAGGGGTGTGTGTGTGGGTGTGTGTGGGTGTGTGTCTGCGTATGTGTGTGTGCACGGGTGTGTGTGTGTGTGCACGCATGTGTGCGTGTGTTTGTGTGTGTGTGCGAAATAAATATATTTTTATGGGCTGAAAAAGCACTTTATAGCATAGTGGTAACTATAGGAATGGAACTACTTTGTTTGTCGATGTACTTTGTGTGAAAGGGGAGAATGTCTCCCTCACAATGAAGCTAGCCAGAGGCTAAAGTGGACTGACCCACTATGGCATGGTCTATGATGTAGTAGGCAGAAGGAAATATGAATGACCGCAAAACAGACTAATGGATGAAAAGGGATGGCTGAAAGTCCCTATAAGTATAATAAACCTATGATGTTAGTAAAATCAAAAGATCCAACGCAATACCTAAAAACTGCCAGAAAAATATCTCGAATTAGCTGCAGAAAGTGACTTAGCACATTTGAGGTCTGGCAATATTTTATTATAAGTTTGTATTAAAAATCAAGCTCTCACTCTGCCTGCAAGTGATTTGATCTTCTTGGTTCTCTTTTCTGGAATGCCATCTCTCACCAAATCAGAGCCAGCCCCCCACCCCTCATTGAGCTCAAACGTGAACTGAAAACCGCCTACTCTATGTGTAAAGACCAGGGGCATGAAAACAAGATCACCCCTGCTTCTGTCTCACAGAAAGAGTAAATATGTACATATTGTAGATAGTGTATGCATACACGTTTTAACATGGAACTTCTATATTTGATTCTCACTATGTCTGTGTTCTCACTGTGCCACCTTGAATGATTTGTGTGCCACAAGTTACTATGTCCAGCACGTCTGCTAGAATGGATACTAAATAATCCATAAATGCAAATATGTGGAAACCCAAAATAGGAGTAGCCTTCCATTTTATGCCAAAGCTTCTGGACAGACGTGTAAGGTTGAAAGTGGGCAGCTGCCATGTTGATATTGTTCGTTATGTGACCTTTATGTCAATCGCCACAATACAGTTCGAGGAGAAGCCACAGAAAACTCTTGTCTTTGATTAAAAAGTTAAAATTTGAAAGAAGAATCAGAAAAGTACTTTATGACCAATGTCACACAATGCAATATTCTCTTGATCTCTATCAAAGCACATCTATTAAGGGCGTGAACTCTCATTGTTGCACCACAAGAGACAGTGCTCCTTTTATTGATTGTGCAAGTGCAAGGGCATACTCATTTTTTCTCTTTGTAGAACCCTTTAGTGATCAATACACACAATATTGATTGCACAAGCTCAACGTTTAATGAAGGAACACCTAGATTCGCAAAGCATAATTCAAAAACCAGGAAAATATGTGCTGCTCAAAACCTCTGGTATTTGAGCTTAGTCTTGCAGTAGAAAATGTTAGTTTTCTTTTTCAAAGTGGGGCATTTCCGTTTGGATGATTATACAGAGAATAAGTGAAACACACTTCAAAAACAGTTCATCATTAGGAGCAATGGGGCAGTTCAACGCCTTGTAACGGTAGCAATACATCTGCCCAATATGTGTTTGGTGTTGCATTTTTTTTACGCAGTCTGATGAATAGAACTGGATGAATTAATAGAGATTCTGCAAAAACTACTGCTGAAGACCATTTGAAGACTGAAGATTCGCCTGTGAATTTCTTTTTCATTTCGAATGACTTTTCCTTGTTCTGGCCTGGGGCCATTTCAAAGCCATTGCATATTTCATTTGCCTTCTGTGCAATAGGCCTTTGTTTACAAGCATTTCTCATAAACGGCAGTGACTCTTGCAGCGATATCATGACACTTATCTGTTAGTAGAGACATCGCCATTTCTTCTCTTTTTCATACTCCAGAGTCTTTTATTCCTTTAAATAGTTTATTTTGAGGTCATGCCTGCCGACAGCAAATGTGCTGTCGCTATAAGGGGCTTGGAGCCCACCCATTACTTACTGAAGAACGTCAAAAGATGTCCCCAAATGTAAGCAACAAAGGGCAATAGCTCCAAAATATTGAAAGTTCACACACAGATCAGCTCATAGGCTTTTTATTTATTTATCATCATTTAATATTTTATCATTTAAAAAAAAAAAGTCAGACAAAAATATAGAAAAATTCATCCATGAAGGTACATAAAATATTACATAAAAACATATTCATATATACTATACACAGATATTCATAAAAGATGAATACAGCCCACAATTAACGAAGTACAAAATTGAAGGTACACACCATATGTCCAGCTACCTAGAAGCAAATAGAGCCAACACATACAATAAATATAAATCACATACAATTACAAAAATGAGAGACATCAGACATTACATTAAACAAAATCTACACTGTAACATACAAAACACACACAAGGAAAAGTGCTACGCACGTTTCGGAAAGTATCAATATGTTAAAAAATTCCTTCGTCAGGGTGCACATTTCATGCTTTACCTTTTTTATTTGTGACCACGAGGTGGTCATCAATATATAGATGCGTAATATAGTGTGAGAGGCAGGGCTGGAGAGGCAGGGCTGAAGAGGTTGTCTGTGGTGAAAAAAATATATAGGGTGAAAAAATTTAAGAAAGTTAAAAACAGGCCTGAATCAGGTCAAACATTGAGCAAGATAGGATAGGAGTTTATAAAGCGCTCGATTGCTGTGGCGTCTAGGCGCTGATGTGTGTAGGCAGAACTGAAGCTACAACTTCAACAGTTTAATGGACAAAAAGAAACGCTTTAAGATTCTTCCAGAACAACTTCCTATCAGCTTGGAATCTCATGGCCAGAGGTAGTCCATTCCAGAGATGCGCTGCCCGGTTGGAAAGTGTCCTACCTCCCCATCTGGCCCGTTTAACCCTAGTCGTTTTAAGTAGACCTAGATTAGTGGATCTTAGAAGGTGTGTGGGGGTATAGGGGGTGAAATATTTAGAGATCGCGTCGGCGCCACCTCCATAGAGCGCCTTATGAACTAGACACAAGGCCTTGAAATCAACACGCTGCTGCACTGGAAGCCAATGCAGTGATTTAATGCCGTCTGAGGTTGAACAGCCCCTGGGAATGTTCAGAAGCAGCCTTGCTGCTGCATTCTGAAGGGACTGGAGCTTTCCCATCTGCGTTTTGTCTATACCCCAAAAAAGGGCATTACAGTAATCTAATTTGGATAGAAAGAGACTCACCATTACTGTCTTCTGAAGATCATGCAAAATAAATGGGAGAATCTTTCTCAGAGTTTTAAGAAGAAAAAAACAGGAGGATGTCAAGCTATTGACCTGGGCCGAAATATTTAGCTTACCATCAAAGATGACCCCCAGGTTCCTAACCTTAGAGATGAGAGACGGGCACTTCCCAGCCTCTACTGGCCACCATGAGTCATTCCATATGGGGGATCTCCCTCCAAATTCTATCACTTCTGTTTTATCTGGGTTGATCTTCAAAAAATTGTGGTTCATCCAGATAATAATCTAGGATAGGCATGCGTGAAATTTAGTGGCTGTGACCTCAGGTTGCTTGCAGATGGAAATAACAAGCTGTAAGTCATCTGCATAAGATACCAGCGCAAAACAATATCTTCTGATGAGCCTTGCCAACGGAGTGACGTAGATATTGAACAGTGTGGGGGATAGTGCTGATCCCTGCGGAACTCCGCATGGAAGATGAAAACTCTTGGATTCCAGTCCATCCCAAACCAACTTTTGTTCCCTATCTTCCAGAAAGGAGGAGAGCAGGGCAAGGGCGGTATCCTCAACCCCTAGATCCTTCAGCCGCCGCACTAACACTGTGTGATTCACGGTGTCAAATGCTGCTGATAGGTCTAGGAGAATAAGGACCGCCCTGCCCCCATTATCAACAACCCTCCGTATTTCCTCAGTTGCAACAATCAAGGCCGATTCGGTAGAGTGGCAGGCACGAAAACCGTGTTGTGAGTATTTAAATTGTCACTCAGCACCTTATTCAATGATTTCTCAATGACCTCCACCACCATAGGTAGTCCCACAATCGGACGGTAGTTCATTAGTACTTGAGGATCCAGGCTAGGTTTTTTAAGCAAGGGTCTAATGGCCACTTGCTTCCACAGAGCAGGATATGAACCAGTCTCCAGCCCTTGATTAATGAGGGGCGTCAGCCTCTCACAAATCTTTTTGGAGGCCAGATGCATAATAGCAGGGGGGCATGGGTCCCTAGGAGATCCTGATTTTATAGAGAGGAGCAGCTTTTGCACCTCCTCATTTGCCATTACTGGAAAACTAGACAGCCTACTCTGAGTTAGCGACATATCCTCCTCTGGGTATGCATTTGCATCGCCGGATCCTGCATGTTTAAAAGGTCATCATGTACTACTTGGACCTTGTTTTGAATGAACAGTGCCAGATTATTGTGGATCTCCTGATTTGCCTTGAAAGCATTTTCCTGCTGTGGTTTTGCCACTAGATTAACCACTCTGAGTTATTTGTTAGAGTTAGGCGCATCTCTAATTTTACTAGTAAAGTAATGCTCTTTGGCCGCTGTTATCTCGTTCTTATATTGTTGCAATGCAAGATTATAGATTGCTTTTCTACTCTCACTATAGTCTCGTCTCCATTGGTTCTCTGCTCTCCTGCATTCAACCTTTAGAGCTTTGAGCTGAGGGGTGTACCAAGGGGAGGATATCCTTGGTCTCCTTACAATTAGCAATTTCTCAGGGGCTACCTGCCTGCCCGCCCCCTCAATCCATTCATTAAACAGGAGTGCAGCAGCATTATTGTCCGATGAAAGCAATTCAGGACCAACATCCAGCGCCACCTCAAAGTCTCTACCCTGAACCTTATTCCAACCCTGGACCTTTACTTTACCCGGTTTGGTAACAGGTTCTCGAATAGGACGTGCAGTTCTGATAGTGAAATGAATGGCTCTATGATGCGTCCATGCCAAGCTAGATATGTCCCCCAACTCAATGTCTGGATTATTTGTGAAAATGCCATCTAAGGTATGGCCTGCTTTATGAGTCCGTCCGGTCACTAGTTGTCCAAAACCATAGGCCTCCAGAGTATCTAGCAATTTAGCAGACTCTGAATTATTTGATAATTCTAGGTGATAATTAAAAATCACCCAGAAAGGTGAGAGGCAAGGAATAGGTACAAGACTCCAGCAGTGTCTGTAAAGCCTGGGTAAAAGCTAGCCTCACCCCAGGTGGGCGATAAAGCAAGTATCCCTGAAATGAAGTAAGATTGTTTAATTTTATACAGAAGCGTAATGCTTCTGCTGGCAGCACTGATATAGATTCAGTCCGTATCTTAATATGCTCATGGTATACAATGGCTATTCCCCCACCACGACCCTTATCTCTATCCTGTGATAGAATAGCATATCCCTCTGGAACCGCAATGTTCCAGTCAGGAGTGGCGGAGGTATCCGCCCATGTTTCCGTCAGGAAGAGTATGTCTGGGGAGGAAGCCTGAATCAGTTCCTCCACTTCATATTTATGTTTACCCATGGAGCTGACATTTAGTAAAATACATTGGGCAGTGCATTGAGTTGTCCCTTGTGTGTTATTAATTGGTTCCCCCTTGTTGGTAACCTTTCCCCCTATGTCCCTTCCTCCCACATTGCCCAGTTCTACTGGCTCGCTCATTTGCTGTTTCCCGATCCTGTTACTATGGTCAGGCACACCGTTGCTGTCTGACGAGGAGTGGGGGCAGAATTCGGCGACCTGGCCCTCTTGAGAGATCAGAGCAGCAGGTGATACGGCCTGGGGGCCGGAGATACTACTCCGAAGAGCAAGGAGCTGGGCTCGACTGTACTTGTAATGCATCGTACCTTCAGGGTTCCTGGCCCTCGGCACGGGCCAGGCGCAGACAGGCTTGCCTTTGGCGTGCCAGCGGCTCGCCCGCTGCGCGGTTGCCCCAGCGTGTGTTTAAATGGTGCCGGCAAAGAAAGAAACTAGACCGCCAATCCCGGGTGCAGTGCGGTCCCGCCTAACATCCGGGTACCGCTGGGGTCGGGCGGAAAGACCAACAATGCAAGGCCGAGTCCGGCGGGAAATGGAGGCAAGTACTTAAAAATTGACAAAGTATGTGCAAAGACGCAGTAATTCTAGAGAAAGCTAGTGCAAAGTACAGTTATTAAAATTTTAAAATAAACAGCTTAGAAGCAATTTCAGTTTCAGAGCACTCACACACACGTAGCACGGTCGCAACAGCGCACGTTTAAATGGTGCTGGCAAAGAAAGAAACTAGACCACCAAACCCGGGTGCAGTGCGGTCCCGCCTAACTTCCGGGTACCGCTGGGGTCGGGCGGAAAGACCAACAATGCAAGGCCGAGTCTGGCGGGAAATGGAGGCAAGTACTTAAAAATTGACAAAGTATGTGCAAAAACACAGTAATTCTAGAGAAAGCTAGTGCAAAGTATAGTTATTAAAATTTTTAAATAAACAGCTTAGAAGCAATTTCAGTTTCAGAGCACTCACACACACGTAGCGCGGTCGCCACAGCGGGCGTTTAAATGGTGCCAGCGGCCCCGGTCCCGCCTAACTTCCGGATACCGCTGGGGTCGGGCGGAAAGACCAACAATGCAAAGCCGAGTCCGGCGGGAAATGGAGTCAAGTACTTAAGAATTGACAAAGTATGTGCAAAGACGCAGTAATTCTAGAGAAAGCTGGTGCAAAGTACAGTTATTAAAATTTTAAAATAAACAGCTTAGAAGCAATTTCAGTTTCAGAGCACCCACACACACGTCAAGACTTTCAATTAAGACAAAAGAATAACAGAGAGTTATGATAAAAGAAGATGAATAAAGATAACAAGACAAAATAAAGAAAAAGAAAGTCGGTGAATAACACCTGACAATCCAATCATGGCTCAAACCTTATATCCCAATCAACTGCGAGCAGTCACAATAGCATGCCCACCACCAATATTGTAGTACACCAACCTTGACAATCATGAAGCACAGGCTTTCTCTGAACATGTGGTCGGGTCTGAACTGGATTAGATACCAGAGAAAAATGCAATTCTGAAATAGATTTAGGGAAAAAGGAAATGTAGTGAGAACTAATAAGCGCAAGAGAATAAGCACTACGCGTAACCAAACGGGGGACATGCAACCAGCCTGAATAGTTGACGACTCGTCCGGGTTGCGGCCTTATATACAACAAAGGAGTCCAAGAAAAAGGGAGTATAGATGGGCAACTAAAGGATCTAAGTGAAAAGGACAAGAATGGGAAGCCAGCGATAAATGTGCTGTCTAGGGACTAGAAGGGTTCAAAAGGGTGGTGTAGCAGAACCAGAAGGAATTACTCACAGGTAACTGTGCCTAGGATCCTATTGTAGATACAGGTAAAATGTACTCCAATAGGCAAATGAGGGTAGAATATGGCCACAAGGATTGAATAAATCCTGCTACACCAAGGATGGCGAGCCACAAGAAGCCATTCTTTGGAGGCTGGAAAAATTAAACAAAGCAAATGCAGAGTAAAGACGGAGAACTAATGCGTGTATCTAATTAGGTCTGGAGCACATAGTGGACAGGGATACCAAACAACGCTTACCTGGATTGCAGGTGAAAAAACAGACAGGCGCAATCTTAAATGGAGTACCTGAATAACCAATGCAGAGAAGCCCGGGATGTAGATGAAAATGTCCCAGAATAGGTGAGGCCAGGGGTATACGGAATGAAGGCCTAAACAAAGACAGAGCAGGCACCAGCATGAGCCAAGTTAAAAATAGGCGATAGAGATGAGGTTCCCAAACATGTGCCTACATCCTCATGGTTGTCGCACTAAAAGAGGTGGATTATAAGTCTAAATGAGCAATATTTACAAGACCAGCTAGAAGTTGCAGATACAAAGTGAAAAACAGTAAGAGTAATGATAAACAATTTTATAAGAAAATTGTGAAATGGAGCCACCAAGCAAAGTAGTGGCTATTATACAGATACAGACTAGGCATACAGGGAACTGGGCTAGGAGAACCCCAAAAGGTCAAAACCAGGAGTAAAAGACAGTTTCCCCAGGTACATGAGGATGGTTGAGCCAGAAGTCGGAGAACAGGAACGAGGGCCACAGAATAACTAAATAATGGCATTCTCCCACGGTAGGCATTCATTCAAACCTGTGGTGGCCGTCTGTAAAGGAAAGATCCAGAACACCTCCCTCTTGCCTCTTAGTTCATCAACATTGCCATCCTTAGGGCAGACAACCCGTTCAAGGATAAGCCATTTGAGATCCTGAATAGTGTGTTTAAGTTCATTCCAATGGGAAACCAAGGGAGCTCCAGCCCTCTGATTGCAGATAAATGACTTATGTTTGCTGAACCGTGTTCTAAATTGCCTACTAGTCTCCCCTACATACCCCTTTTGACAAGAGCAAAGCAGCAAATAGATTACATTAGCCTGAAACTGAACTCTGACAAGCCGGAAGTCCTCATCTTGGGATCCTCACCCTCCGCCTGGGACGACTCTTGGTGGCCCCCCGCCCTAGGCAGCGCACCCAAACCAACAGACCACGCACGCAACCTGGGCTTCATCCTGGACTCCTCCCTCTCCATGACCAGACAAGTCAACGCCGTCTCCTCATCGTGCTTCAATATCCTACGCATGCTAGGCAAGATTTCCGTTGGATCTTCACCGAGACCAGGAAGACGGTCACCCAGGCCCTCGTCACCAGCCGACTGGACTACGGCAACTCCCTCTATGCCGGAACCACCGCCAAACTCCAGAAGAGACTCCAGCGGATCCAGAACGCCTCAGCACGACTCATCCTGGACATCCCCCGCCGCAGCCACATCTCCGGACACCTGAGAGACCTGCACTGGCTCCCGGTCAACAAACGTATCACCTTCCGTCACTTCACCCACGCACACAAAGCCCTGCACAACCAAGGCCCAATATACCTCAACAGCCGCCTCAACTTCTACGCTCCCAAACGCCAGCTTCGATCGACCAGCCACGCCCTCGCCGCCGTCCCCCGCATCCGAAGAGCCACCACAGGGGGAAGGTCCTTCTCCTACCTCACCGCCAAGACCTGGAACTCCCTCCCGACAAACTAGCCTGACCCAGGACCACCTCGCCTTCAGGAAGCAGCTCAAGACCTGGCTGTTCGAGCAGTAGCGGACCCCCTCTCCCCTAGCGCCTTGAGACCCTCCGGGTGAGTAGTGCGCTATACAAATGCTTTGATTGATTGATTGATTGATTAGTCGTGCAGCAATTAGTAATTTCCTTGAAGGTGAACTTTTTCTTGCCTAAAACGAGTTCGGAGGTAACCATGGTGGCATCACATGCGTGGCAGTTACCACATCTGTGGGTGCCATTTATGGGGTCAGAACCTGTGATAGATCTCTGAGCAGACCCAGGGTTTGAGGCCACCGAGGCCCTATCTAGGGAATTTCTGATATTCTTGTTACGCCTGAATGCAAAAATCGTTTTTTCCAGTTTTTCCAATGCTTTATCAGTATTTAGAATGTGACATTGAGAATTAATGATATATCTAAGTTTCATCAATAAAGTTGGAATGGTTAGTGACCACAACCAATTTGGGGTCATTTTTTCTTTGTCTGGGCACAGCAGGGCTTCGCGGTTGAAATATTTGGCCCTCTTATATGATTCTTTTACCAATATGTGCGGATATCCTCTCTGAAGAAATTAAATCTTAAGTTGAGAGGCATTAAACTCAAAATTGCTGATTTGAGTGCAATTTGTGCAGAGCCTCAAGAATTGACTAAAGGGTACACTATTCTTCTGGCTCCGGGTGTGAAAGCTTTGATAGTAAAAAAGAGTAAACCGTGCCGTAGGTTTAGTGTTTTGGGTGACTTCAATAAGTTCATGAGTAACCTGAATCCAGACATCTAAAAACTCAATTTTAGAGATACTGGTGTTGGTACTAAATTTCAGGTGCGGGTTACAAAAGTTGATCCATAATAGGAATTCGTTAAGTTGTTCCTTAGGGCCCTTCCAAATGAAGAAGATGTCATCTATAAAACGATTCCAATTGGTGACATTCTCATAAAAGGGGGCAATCTCATAATAGATGAATCTATCCTCGAAGGTGCCCATGTAGGCATTAGTTACATTGGGAGCACAGGCCGCGCCCATGCTAATACCCTAACCTGTTGATAAATAGATTTGTCGAACTCAAAGACATTTTCCTTGATGACAATGGCGAGACATTCCAGGATCAACAGTTTCTCAGAGGGGCAGTCATAGCTGTTAAGCATGTTTTTGACAGCCTTCAGTGCCCCACCTTGAGGGATGTTAGTATATAAGGCCTCAATGTCCATTGAGACCAAAATATCCGTATTGGAATTAAAGCTAAGGCCCTCAATTTTGGTGATAAGATGTCCAGTATCACGGATATAGGCAGGTAAGAGGCGTACCATGGGTGAAAGGCAGACATCCACAAATTTGGATAATGGTTCGGTGAGGGAACCAATTGTGGACACAATGGGTCTGTACGGTGGTGTACGGGCATTCTTATGCGTTTCAGGCACCCCGTAAAGTACTGGAATCTTTAAAAACGATTTATTAAGGTATTCAAATTCTTGATTAAAAATGGATCCTCGTTCAAGTGCTCTCTGAGTAATCCCGAGAATCTCAGTTTGAACTTTTTCTGATGGGTACGAGGAGACCTGATGATAGTGTTCAGGGACATTGAGCATGAGAAGTATCTGTTCTTTATACTTCTGACTAGCCAAAACCACAATACCACCCCCCTTATCACTAGGTTTAATAGTGAGGGTGTGGTCTGAAGAGAGTTTTTGAGAGCCTAGTATTCCTCATAGTGGAGATTGTAGGCTTTTCTGGGAACAAATTTGGTCATGTTCTGGATTTTAGAGTAGATACTTTTTTCGAACATGCCCACTTCCGGACCGACCTGGTCCAACGTGGGGGTGAACACAGAGGTTGGTCGGAAGCCAGAAACGTTATTGTTGGGTAAGGTATCTTGGCCTGAGAAGAACTTTCTACGTCTAATTTTCCGACAGAAAGCTTGAATGTCTTTGTTCAATTCAAAAGCATTAAAGAAAGTGCTAGGTACAAACGATAATCCTCGGGACAAAAGATTGATGGTAGGTTCATAAAGGTTTTTTTTGACAGGTTAAAGATGGCAATGAGGTCAGAAACAGAAGACCACTTCACTCCCTCCAGTGCTGGTTTCTCCTTGTCTCCAGAAATCGAGGGTGGGTCTCTGTATGCTGATAACGTCCCCTCTCTTGAGGTCTGAACCTGACTCGGGTGGTGCCCGGCGGTTCCCTAAAAAATGATTGTAGCGTTGTGGACCATCGAATTGGGCACGTCTATTGGAAAAGCCTTCTGAGGAGTTAGATCTCCCTTCATTGTCGGACTCTGAGGTGTCCGAAAATTATAAAACAATATGTTAGACCAGTGTTGCTGGTCACTTTGTTGGGCCGAGTCTCTAGAAGAATAGTACTGAGCATTTAGATATGGATACACTCTCTCTTCTGAGAAGTACCGGATGTCTTTTCTCAATTTGTCTGTTTTCTTCTTTATAAGGTAATCGCTGAATGAGTCAAGCTCAAGATTAACCTCCTCTAATTTCACACAACATCAACCTCATCTCCTACGCCGACGACACCCAACTGATACTCTCTCTCACCAAGGACCCAGCCACCGCCAAAACCAACCTCCAGGAAGGAATCAAAGACGTCGCAGAAGGGATGAAGCTCAGTCGCCTGAAACTGAACTCAGACAAAATGGAGGTCCTCATCCTCGGACAATCCCTCTACGCCTGGGACGACTCCTGGTGGCCCACAGCGCTGGGCTCCGCGCCCACCCACGGACCACACACGTAACCTAGGATTCATCCTGGACTCCTCCCTCTTGATGACCAGGCAAGTCAACGCTGTATCCTCATCCTGCTTCAACACCCTGCGCATGCGCTGAAAAATCTTCAGGTGGATCCCCACAGAGACCAGAAAGACCGTCACCCAGGCCCTCGTCACCAGCCAACTAGACTACGAAAAACGCCTTCTACGCAGGAACCACAGCCAAACTCCAGAAACGACTTCAGCGCATACAAACCGCCTCTGCCCGACTCATCTTCAACATCCCCTGCCACAGCCACATATCCGCCCACCTAAGAAACCTGCACTGGCTCCCCGTCAACAAGAGGATCACATTCAGGCTCCTCACCCATGCACACAAAGCGCTCCACAACAAAGGACCCAAATACCTCAACCACCGCCTCTCGTTCCACACCCCCACCCGCCAGCTCCGCTCAGCCAGCCTCGCTCTCGCTACCATCCCACGGATCCACATAATCACTGCTGGAGGAAGGTCGTTCTCCTACCTGGCCGCAAAGACATGGAACTCACTCACGGCACACCTTCAACTGACCCAGGACCACCTCACCTCAGGAAGCACCTCAAGACCTGGCTATTCGAGCAATGATAGCACCCCTCCCTTTAGCGCCTTGAGACCCTCACGGGTGAGTAGCGTGCTCTATAAATGTATTGATTGATTGATTGATTGATTGATTGATTGAACATTCTTTTGGCACCCTCCACAGGATTATTTTTCAAGAGCGTCTCTTCCATTTCAGCAATTTCTTTAAGGGAACTTGGGACCACCTCTCTTGCTGTCTCAATAATAAGCATCATCAGGTCCCTTGAGCATCTATTTGCAATAAGGGACCATCTATCAAGGAATAGGTGGATCTCTACAAATAGGTCCGGAATATTTATAATACGAAGACCATTCGGAATAATACCCGCTTTGAGATATTGAATCATGAATTCTGCATGTGATTTAGTTCTCCTAGCCTTTTTTTTTTAGGTTGTGGAGTTTCAGCCATTCGTCATTAGAGCCTTTATTCAAAGAAAAAGGACGATCAGAGGAGGCAAGTTGTCCCAAGAGGCGAGTAAAGTCCTCATCAGTAAACCACGTCTTAATAGTTTCCATAGCAAAATGCAAATAACCAAGAAAAGAATAAGAGAAATGAAGGAAGAAAAAAAGGTAAAAAGAGACAGAAATATAAGTGACAAACTATAGCAAAAAAAAATGTTTTAGATGATACCAACAAGAGTTAACAACACCACACATAGATGTCTTGCTCATGAGACCAATGACCAAAGAAACTCTCACGGCAAAGTGCCGGGAACAGCTAGATACACGGCAGAGGGACCCTGAGAAAGCTAATTCTAGGGGAAAACCCAACCAGGGGAGGAAACAAACTGAAGAACGTCAAAAGATGTCCCCAAATGTAAGCAACAAGGGCAATATCTCCAAAATATTGAAAATTCACCCACAGATCAGCTCAGCCATGCCTCTCACACTATATTACGCATCTAGATATTGATGACCACCTCCTGGTCACAAATAAAAAATTAAAGCATGAAATGTCCACCTTGACGAAGGAATTTTTTAACATATTGTTACTTTCCGAAACGCGCGCCGGCGCTTTTCCTTGAGTGTGTTTTGTATGTTACATTGTGAACTGTAGATTTTGTTTAATGTAATGTCTGATATCTCTCATTTTTGTAATTGTATGTGATTTATATTTATTGTATGTGTTGGCTCTATTTGCTTGTAGGTTGCTGGACATATATTGTGTTCCTTCAATTTGTAGTTAGTTAATTGTGGGCTGTATTCATGTTTTATGAATATCGGTGTATAGTATATATGAATATGTTTTTATGTGACATTTTGTGTACCTTCATGGATGAATTTTTCGATATTTTGTCTGACTCTTTTTTTAAAAAAATTATAAAATATTAAATGATGATAAATAAATAAAAAGTATATGAGCTGATCTGTGGGTGAATTTTCAATATTTTGGAGCTATTGCCCTTTGTTGCTTACATTTGGAGATATCTTTTGACATTCTTCAGTTTGTTTCTTCCCCTAGTTGGGTGTTCCCCTAGAATTAGCTTTCTCATGGTCCCTCTGTCGTTTATCTAGCCCACCCATTACTTACATTTCATTAGCTTTACAGTCACTCTTCTTTACAGCTTCCTAATTGGCCTGTCGTGCCAGCCTCACTTCCTTTTCTTTCGTTTGGAGCACGGATCAAGAACTGATTGATTTAGCTTGATTAGTCTCCTTCTGCTGTTCATTCACTGCTCTCAATGTGAGTCAGGTCCTCTTTTATTTTTATTTGTTTCTTACCCTCTGATCCAGTTACTTCTTCACTTCCCTTCCCAACCCCTGCTTCTGTTGCTTCTACCCCACCCAACACTGGGCTTCTGTTGCTTCGTCCCCTCAAAATGTACCACCACCACTGTCTGTTTTGCTGCATACTACCACTCGCACCCTCTCTTTGTTCGTTTTACCTCCACCTAACCTCCATAACAAAACAAGCATTGGAAATGCAATAGGTCTCGCATTAGGAAAGTTTGAGCTATTGGTATTGTAAAGGACACTTTTTTTTATTTATGTGTTGGTTTTGAAAGTAGCAACATTAATAGCTTTGTCAGTTACAATGTCAATAGTTTTAACTTTTGCAAATGTGACACCTATAGCATTTGTAATGCAATGTGTGTTGTATTTACGTGACTTAGATGTATTGATATTACAAATAACAATGGCTTTTAATTTTGAAAATAATTAATACTTAAATAAAAGTTATTGTAATTTATAATGCCAATAGCTTAAACGTTTGTAAATAACTTTTGTGAAGATTATGTTCAGTGTATTTTATTGTGAGGAAAATCCAAGAACATTGCAGTTTGCACCTACACACACACAGAGCCACACACATATAGATGTGGTGGTGGTGGATCTGGGGGATATGGTGGTGGTGGATGTGGTGGTGGATGTGGTGGTGATGGTGGATGTGGTGGTGATGGTGGTGGATGTGGTGTTGGTGGTGGATGTGGTGGTGGATGTGGTGTTGGTGGTGGATGTGGTGGTGGTGGAGGTGGTGGATGTGGTGGTGATGTGGTGGTTGTGGATGTGGTGAAAGTGGTGGTGGATGTGGTGGTGGAAGTGATGGTGGTGGGTGTGGGGGTGGATGAGGTGGTGGATGTGATGGTGGATGTGGTGGTGGATGCGGTGGTGGATGTGGTGGTGGTGGATGTGGTGGTGGTGGTGGATGTGGTGGTGGTGGTGGATGTGGTGGTGGTGGATGCGGTGGAAGTGGTGGATGTGGTGGTGGATGTGGTGGTGGTGGTGGATGCGGTGGATGTGGTGGTGGTGGATGCGGTGGTGGTGGAGGCGGTGCTGGTGGAAATGGTGGTGGTGGATGTGGTGGTGGTGGTGGTGGATGTGGCTGTGGTGGATGTGGTGGTGGTGGATGTGGTGGATGTGGTGGTGGATGTGGCGGTGGATGTCATGGTGGATGTGGCGGTGAATGTCATGGTGGATGTGGAGGTGATGGTGGATGTGGTGGTGGTGGTGGATGTGATGGTGGATGTGGTGGTGATGGTGGATGTGGTGGTGGATGTGGTGGTGGTGGATGCGGTGGATGTGGTGGATGCGGTGGTGGTGGTGGATGCGGTGGTGGTGGTAGTGGTGGATGGGGTGGTGGTTGTAGTGGATGTGGTGGTGGATGTAGGGGTGGTGGGTGTGGTGGTGGTGGATGCGGTGGTGGTGGATGCGGTGGTGGTGGATGTGGTGGTGGTGGATGTGGTGGTGGATGCGGTGGTGGTGGATGCGGTGGATGTGGTGATGGTGGATGCGGTGGTGGTGGATGCGGTGGTGGTGGTGGTGGTGGATGGGGTGGTGGTGGTGGATGCGGTGGTGGTGGTGGATGGGGTGGTGGTTGTGGTGGATGTGGTGGTGGATGTAGTGGTGGTGAGTGTGGTGGTGGTGGAAGTGGTGGTGGTGGATGTGGTGGATGTGGTGGATGTGGTGGTGGATGTGGCGGTGGATGTGGCGGTGGATGTCATGATGGATGTGGAGGTGATGGTGGATGTGGTGGTGGATGTGATGGTGGATGTGGTGGTGATGGTGGATGTGGTGGTGGATGTGGTGGTGGTGGATGCGGTGAATGTGGTGGATGCGGTGGTGGTGGTGTATGCGGTGGTGGTGGTAGTGGTGGATGGGGCGGTGGTTGTGGTGGATTTGGTGGTGGATGTAGTGGTGGTGGGTGTGGTGGATGTGGTGGTGGTGGTGGTGGATGTGGTGGTGGATGTGGTGGTTGTGGATGTGGTGGATGTGGTGGTGGATGTGGCGGTGGATGTCATGGTGGATGTGGCGGTGGATGTCATGGTGGATGTGGAGGTGATGGTGGATGTGGTGGTGGTGGATGTGATGGTGGATTTGATGGTGGATATGGTGGTGATGGTGGATGTGGTGGTGGATGCGGTGGATGTGGTGGATGCAGTGGATGTGGTGGATGCGGTGGTGGTGGTGGATGCGGTGTTGGTGGTAGTGGTGGGTGTGGTGGTGGTGGTCTGCCCTGAGTGGTTCGCTCCCCTGTCTCACTGCCGAGGCTGCCGAGACACGGTATCGTAGAAGCTGTGCTGACTAGCGCTGTTACTCTGCCATTGTTTATTTTGTCGCCTGCTATTGAATTTGTGCTTGCCTCGTCTGCCTGTATCATTTCAGCATTGTAAGTGCATTTTAGCGCGATATACCCCCGGCGCCCTGCCCTGCTCCCCCCCTCCATTTTGTCCCTGTTGTTGTTGTTGTGCTTACTGAGCCCGCCCGCCTCCCAGCTGAAGCGCCCTCCCACTACCTATTTACGGCGCCCTCGATCCTCGCAGCGCTGTGACCCCTCATCGCCTCTGCCCTGAGTGGTTCGCTCCCCTGTCTCACTGCCGAGGCTGCCGAGACACGGTATCGTAGAAGCTGTGCTGACTAGCGCTGTTACTCTGCCATTGTTTATTTTGTCGCCTGCTATTGAATTTGTGCTTGCCTCGCCTGCCTTTATCATTTCAGCATTGTAAGTGCATTTTAGCGCGATATACCCCCGGCGCCCTGCCCTGCTCCCCCCCTCCATTTTGTCCCTGTTGTTGTTGTTGTGCTTACTGAGCCCGCCCGCCTCCCAGCTGAAGCGCCCTCCCACTACCTATTTACGGCGCCCTCGATCCTCACAGCGCTGTGACCCCTCATCGCCTCTGCCCTGAGTGGTTCGCTCCCCTGTCTCACTGCCGAGGCTGCCGAGACACGGTATCGTAGAAGCTGTGCTGACTAGCCCTGTTACTCTGCCATTGTTTATTTTGTCGCCTGCTATTGAATTTGTGCTTGCCTCGCCTGCCTGTATCATTTCAGCATTGTAAGTGCATTTTAGCGCGATATACCCCCGGCGCCCTGCCCTGCTCCCCCCTCCATTTTGTCCCTGTTGTTGTTGTTGTGCTTACTGAGCCCGCCCCGCCTCCCAGCTGAAGCGCCCTCGCCCCTCCCCCTCCACTATCCATTTATGGCCAAATGCCCCCACGCGCAGCGTCCACGCGCTACGTACACGCTGAAGGTGCGCCAAAGGTAAGCCCGTCTACGCCCGTCCGCGCCTGGACCGCGTCCAGCGCCAGACCCCCTGCCCCTCACGCTTCCCAGCCCTCCCGCATTACCTACGCTGCCGCCACCCTCCTAGCCCTTAACCCCGGTCGCGCCCCCACCTGCATCCAAGCCACCCCTGGACAAACCCATGGACCTTTCTCCTGCTACTCCTGCAAATTCAGCGGCACCGACAACACCTCCGCTACGACCACACCACTGACTCCCGACCCCAACCACCTACAATGCATCCTTCTCAACACCCGTTCGGTCCACAGGCACACCATTGACCTATGGAATCTACTAGACACCATTTCTCCAGACATCGCCTTCCTAACGGAAACATGGATGAATGCTTCCTCCGCACCAGACATCACCATTGCCATCCCTGAAGACTATAAGATCACTCGCAAAGACCGTACCAGCC
Organism: Lissotriton vulgaris; assembly: GCF_964263255.1. Classification (NCBI taxonomy): domain Eukaryota; kingdom Metazoa; phylum Chordata; class Amphibia; order Caudata; family Salamandridae; genus Lissotriton; species Lissotriton vulgaris. The sequence continues at coordinate 203,535,455 of NC_141698.1, read as the reverse complement.
ACACAGGAGGAGGAATCGCTATCGTCCATAAGAAATCAATCCGCATCTCGACCAGCTCGGACGCCAACCTCGCCAACTCCGAACACCTTCACTTCCAGATCCACATCGACCCCAAAACCATACTCAGAGGCACCCTCCTCTACAGACCACCAGGACCCCGCGCAAAATTCAGTGAAGACATCACGGACTTCATCACTCCACACGCGCTCCCCTCCAAAGAATACATCCTTCTGGGAGACCTCAACTTTCACCTTGAAAAGAACAACGACCGCAACACCACCACCCTCCTGGACAACCTCGACAACCTCGGACTTAAACAACTGGTCACTTCCCCCACCCACATCGCAGGTCACACACTCGACCCCATCTTCACCTCCAGCAATCATGTCTCCTTCAGCCACACTACGGATCTCCTCTGGACTGACCACAGCTGCGTTCACTTCACCTACAACAAGCCCAAACCCACCAACCACCTCCAACTAACTCTGCAAAGAAACTGGAACAAAATCCCCACCGACCAGATCTCCTCATCGCTCCTTCTAAACACCCCAGCCCACTCCTCGGACCCAAACCTAGCCGCCGCCAACTTCACCCTATGGTTATCCAACACCGCCGACACCTTAGCACCACTGAAAAAACGTCAAAGCAAACCTGGCAACAAGAAGGCCTCATGGTTCAACGATGATCTTAAGAAGTCCAAGAAACTCTGCCGCACCCTGGAAAAAGCTTGGAAAAAAGACCCAACCACCAGCACCAAGGACGCCTTCAAAATCGCCACCCGCACTCACCACCAACTAATCCGAAAGGCCAAGAAAACAGCATTCAAGGATCGACTTGACAACAACGCCCACAACAGCAAGGAACTTTTCAACATCGTCAAGGAGTTTTCCAATCCCTCGGCCAACTCCAACGACATCACCCCTTCTCAAGCCCTCTGCGACTCCCTAGCCTCATTCTTCCACAACAAGATTGCAGATATCCACAACAGCTTCGACAACCAACCCGGAGCCCAACCCACCCAACCACATGCTGAACACTCTTCCCCCGTGAACACCCTTAACGACTGGAACCCAATCTCCACTGAGGACACCATCCGCCTGATGAACTCCATCCACTCAGGATCCCCCACAGACCCATGCCCTCACCACATCTTCAACAAAGCAGACTCCGTCATAGCACCGCACCTCCGAGACGTCATCAACTGCTCCTTCAACTCCGCCACCTTTCCGGAAAACTGGAAACACGCTGAACTCACCGCCCTTCTGAAAAAACCCACAGCGGACCCCACCAAACCCAAAAATTACCGCCCCATCTCGCTCCTTCCATTCCCGTCCAAAGTAATCGAGAAAGCTGTCAACAACCAGCTCGCCGCTTTCCTCGAAGCCAACAAATCCCTCGACTCCTCACAATCTGGCTTCCGAGCTAAACACAGCACTGAGACCGCCCTCATCGCAGCAACAGACGACATTCGAACTCTACTGGACAATGGAGACACAGTCGCCCTCATCCTCCTCGACCTCTCTGCAGCATTCGACACAGTCTGCCACAGCACCCTTTTACAACGCCTCAGCAACATCGGAATACATGGAAAAGCACTTGAATGGATCACCTCGTTCCTCACCGGAAGAACCCAGAGAGTCCGCCTTCCACCATTCAAGTCCGAGGCCACCGAAGTCATCTGTGGCGTACCACAAGGATCCTCTCTCAGCCCCACCCTCTTCAACGTATACATGAGCCCCCCCGCGACCATCGCCCGCCAACACAACCTCAACATCATCTCTTACGCAGATGACACTCAACTGATCCTTTCTCTCACCAAGGACCCCAGCACCGCCAAAACTAACCTACACGAAGGAATGAATGAAGTTGCAGAATGGATGAAACACAGCCGTCTGAAACTGAACTCAGATAAAACAGAAGTCCTCATCCTAGGCACATCCCCCTCCGCATGGGACGACTCTTGGTGGCCGGAAGCCTTTGGAAAAGCACCCATCCCGACAGACCACGCACGGAACCTAGGCGTTATCCTGGATTCTTCACTTTCAATGAACAGACAAGTCAGCGCCGTATCCTCATCCTGCTTCAACATTCTTCGCATGCTCAAAAAAGCATTTCGATGGATCCCCACCGAAACCAGGAAAACAGTCACCCACGCTCTGGTCACGAGCCGACTGGACTACGGAAACACCCTCTACGCAGGCACTACCGCTAAACTCCAAAAGAAACTCCAACGAATCCAAAACGCCTCAGCCAGAATCATATTAGACATCCCACGCAACGAACACATCTCTGGTCACCTGAAAGACCTCCACTGGCTACCCGTCAATAAGAGAATCACTTTCCGACTGCTAACCCACGCACACAAATCACTCTACGACATCGGACCGGAATGCCTCAACTCAAGACTGTCCTTCTACACCCCCTCCCGCCAACTACGCTCCTCCAGCCAAGCCCTCGCCACTGTACCTCGCATCAACAAGACCACCATGGGAGGCAGATCCTTCTCTTACCTGGCTGCTAAAACATGGAACTCACTCCCCACTTACCTTCGCCTTACCCAGAACCACCTAGCTTTCAGAAAGCAACTTAAAACGTGGATATTTGACAAGTAATCCTCCCCCCCCTCCTTAGCGCCTTGAGACCCTCTGGGTATGTAGTGCGCTATATAAATTTTCTGACTTGACTTGACTTGACTGGTGGTGGATGTAGGGGTGGTGGGTGTGGTGGTGGTGGTGGATGCGGTGGTGGTGGATGCAGTGGTGGTGGATGTGGTGGATGTGATGGTGGATGTGGAGGTGATGGTGGATGTGATGGTGGATGAGGTGGTGATGGTGGATATGGTGGTGGATGCGGTGGTGGTGGATGCGGTGGATGCGGTGATGGGGGATGCAGTGGTGGTGGTGGATGCGGTGGTAGTGGTGGATGGGGTGGTGGTGGTGGATGCAGTGGTGGTGGTGGATGGGGTGGTGGTTGTGGTGGATGTGGTGGTGGATGTGGTGGTGGATGTAGTGGTGGTGGGTGTGGTGGATGTGGTGGTGGTGGTGGGTGTGGTGGATGTGGTGGTGGATGTGGCAGTGGGTGTGGCGGTGGATGTGCATGATATGGGGTCCGCAGACGTTTTGGTAGACTTTTCTTTACCATTTACTATAATTCTCGCCAATGCGCTTGAAATGCTTATTTCTGAGAAGTGCCTGTACACTCTAATTAAAAGTATTACGTCTCCCTTGAGAAGAGCCAGTACTCTCCCTCTCAAATAAAAAAAAAAGTGCCGGACCACAGAACCGGCCCATTTGTCTAACTGTTGAATGTTAGCTGGCGGGCTGATGAGCTCTTGGTCACTGTCATTCTCTCGTGCGCACGCCCATAGGCTTTGTGAATTTACATATGCAAACATTGGCGCTCGCCCTTCCCTAAGCCAATAGATGGAAATGCTGGCGCTGCCGAGCCAGTCACGCTTCCTGAAACCCGAAAACTTGTCTTCACGCGATTGTTCTAAATCAGCACAAACGCTAACCTGTCCCTTCCGTATGGTTGTTTCCCAGCCAGGGCAGGTGTTTGTTTATATGAAAACTATAATTAATTATAGCAAAACAGTGTCTAGCGAAATAAGCGTTTTAAAGAGGAGAAATAACTGCAGCGGTGCAGCCCCAAGGACCAATATTTTTTTTATAGGGAACCTGCCTCGTACGTCTGTGAAGCATGAGCGGTAGAATTTAAAGTAATTTCAGTTATTTTGTGTTATTTCCAGAGCGCAACCGTCACAGAGAACCTACGGAATACAGCAAAGCCGGCCATGTGACAAATTAGTAATTTTAAATTTGTATTTTGTAACGGGGTGAGGTGGAACACAAGACAAAACAGATAGCGTTGAAATTAAAAGCCGTACGTGAGAAGGGCAGACCAAATAACGAATCATCTCGGCGCGTTTACCTTTGCGAAGGTGACTGTGTCCAGAGGCACTGCTCCCTTGGTATGCAGAGCATCGTTACTTTTCAAACATAGCGCAAATAAAAGTAGCGCGAGAGCCGCAGCGGCACCACTGCCTGACGCAGCCATGGCGAGAATGGATCACATGAGCGGATCGATGCCTGTGGCGTGGGAGGTTGGGCCTCACGCGTGTATCCTGTCTGAGCTTTCAGTACCACCAATGCAAAGCAAGTTAAATTACTAGAAATGTTAATACCGAGAAATAAATGTACAGATGGTCACTGACTACAGTACCCAAGATACATGTAGAAAAAAACTACAAGATCCAGGCTTAAAAGATTGTGTTAAAAAGTCCCGGGGCACACCAATCTTGCACATTTAAAAATGAGGTTGGATTTTCCAAGTCTTAATACTTTTATTTAGCATGATGACGACATTACTGTAATTGACATAACACGATCGCTGGCACAAATAATAACGTAAAAAGTTCTTTACAAACTATGAACCCGAATCAGAGAAAAACACAATGGTGCTTACGATCCAGATGCCAACGTGACAGTTAAATGTCATGTTTTGAGCATGCAAGTGCGAAGGACGGAGGGGAGAGAGGGGGGAGGGAGAGAGAGAGGAGAGCAGGCAGAGGGGGAGATGGGGAGAGGGAGAAAGTACGGCCGGGCGGCCGTGAATAATTAGGGGAGGAAAAATCCTTTGCCTCCAAGTCCTTCACAGATATGTACCTTTCTGACAAAAAACTGGGAAAATCTTTATCAATCTGCAGCTGTGTTTTGTTGTAGTGTCTTTATAGACAGAGCGTCACTGAGGTGCAGCCAGAAGAAGCCAAAACGGGAGGAGAAATGGCGAAGAGGACGAGAGAGTAAACAAGAAAAGTAAAAAAAACAAGGAAAAGCGCGAGAGACGGCCTGCGGCCTCGAAGTGAAAGTACGAGGAGAAATGCGACACAGCGGGCAGGGGAGGGGGCGGAGCGGGGAGAGCGGCATGAGGGTGTGAAGCAGCAGGGGCCTGAGACGCGGCCGCCTTTGATGTGGTAATGCGAGGCAAGCGGCTGGTGGCATTGTGCACGCGCTTTCACATGCACTGCAAGAAATCGCCTGGGAATCGCCTGATCTCGGTAAGCTCTGTTTAAGCCCCTATATATCGAGCTCCCGCTCAATGCGCATGCGCATTGAGATAGGTCGCTCGACCTAAAAAGCGTTATGAAGCAGCCAGCGCTGGCCTCATCATATTGCTTTTTTTTACAGTCCCTTTCGCTCTCTACCACTGTCTATCTTGTCTGTTCACTCCCAGAAACCCTCCCCCAAGTGCCTGCCTTTCCCACTCCAACCTGCCAGAAGAACAAAAAATTTGATAACTCGGACAGTGCCATTTTCATTTTTTTTATTTACAGATCCAGAATCGAATGAAGCAGAGAGAAACTCAGAGTCCTGGGGTTTGGTGGGAGAAGAAGAACACAAGGGAGATAGCTGTAAAACACATGCACACTCATGGAGTACTTAAACAAAAACAAAAGAGTAATTTCCTGAAAGCATGCAATCTAATAATAGACATCAGATTTTTTGAATTTTGAATTTAAAAGTATTTATGTAGCGCGCGTATACCGGGCGGTTTCATGGCGCTGTGGGATAGCTCAATTCAAATTACAGACTCCGGGCTAGATCAGGTTGAAAATGCCTGTGAGAAAAGAAAAGTTTTCAGTTTCCCTCGGAACTCCATGTAGGATACTGAAGTACGGATAGGAAGGGGTAGGGAGTTCCAAAAGGACGGGGCGAGGACAGCAAACTTGCATCCTCCCGACCTCTTCCTCCTAAAACGGGGGACCACCAGAAGAGAGAGGGCGGAGGATCGCAATAGTCTGCTCGGAATGTAAGGGTGAATATGAGATATCATAAAGGCCGGAGCTGTCCCAGCCAGGGCCTGAAAGGCGAGGCAGCCAAGTTTGAACAGAGCTCTCTCTTTGATTGGGAGCCAGTGAAGAGAGCGAAGAATGGGGGTGATGTGTTGAGATCTGGGTAAACTGAAAACCAAGCGAGCCACTTGGTTTTGCACCAGTTGGAGTCGGCGCAGAGCGTAATTGGGGATGCCATTGTATAATGCATTGCCATAATCTAAACGTGAAAGGACCATCGCCATAAGGATAAGTTTGAGGGCTGATAGTGAAAAGAAACGTGAGATTTTTCGGATGGTGCGTAAAACAAAAAAACAGGCCGAAATCACCGTGCTCATTTGTGAGTGGAGAGTGAGGTGTTGATTCAGAGTAATCCCCAAAGTTTTAACAGAAAAAGAAGGGAGAGGGGGGGAACCAAGCAAAGAAGGCCAGAAAGCAGAAGACCAAGGGTTAAGTTTACCACCAGTCAGGACAAGCTCGGTCTTGTCAGGGTTAAGTTTTAGATGATTGGTATTTATCCAATCCCTGATGAATACCATCACTGACTGGAAGTTGGGAATAGAAAGGGAGGAATCAGATAAATTAAAAATGAGCTGGAGGTCATCAGCGTAATTAAACACTGTGACCTCCATCTGCTGTAACGCAAAAATAAGAGGAAAAATGTAAAGATTAAAAAGAAGAGGGGAAAGAGAAGAGCCCTGAGGGACACCACATTGTACCTTGTGAGCTGTAGAAGAAAAATCCGCCAAGTGAACGGCCTGGGTACGGTCGTTGAGAAACGATCTGACCCAAGACAGGGCGTAGCCCCCGACGCCTGCCGCCTCGACACGGGAAAGAATGATGGTATGATCAACCGTGTCGAAGGCGGCAGAAAGTTCGAGGAGAATCAGCGCCTGTGGGAGATTGGAGTCCAACCCCTCTCTAAGTGTATCCATAACGGATACCACCACCTTCTCGGTAGAATGCAGGGGGCGGAAACCAGCTTGAGAAGGGGCTAAGAACGTACTAGTCTCAACAAAGGCACTCAAGGTTTTGGTGACGTGCCGCTCGAGGACCTTCGCCAAGTAAGGGAGGAGGGAGATAGGGCGATAATTAGATAGTACTGTGGAATCTGCCCCAGGCTTTTTCAAGATGGGGACATTCGTAGCTGACTTATGCAAGGTGGGAACGATTCCCCTTCTTAAGGAATCATTAAGAAAGGTCAAACGAGGGGCATCAGGCTATGCCCCAAGAGAGGGACAAGCACACATAGGAAATGGAAAGCAAGCCATCGAATGATAAGAAAACAAATAGAAGTGTCATTAAATCAACCACAGGTAAGTAATGTGTGGGGGGCTGTAAACCCACTGTATATAAAAATTGGTCCTTTCCAATGAGAGAGCGTGCACTGTCTAGTAGGCGAGACATAAAAAGTATTACCAGAAAAATGCTTCAAATAAAGTGAGGTTCCTAATATGCCAGTTTATGCTATTCTACGAGGCATAAAATGAATCAACACAGGCATTAATGTATCCACATGTTTTTTTCATTAAGGAGGCCTGGGGCAACTGTAATGGGAAAATGTACACCTGTAACACTACACAGCCTTTCTGAGCGGTTTTAGTTTGAACAAATTGTATTCAGCTACACTGAAAGCAGTGAGATACATTAGAGCACAAATGTGGAAAGTTATGATTTTTTAAGCATTACTTTCAGATTCCAACAGGATCAATTGAGGTGAATCACACCAAGCTCTTTGGGGTCGTAGGAGTTATATAAATGCAGAGACAACTTGATGGTTTTGGGAGCCCCTGTTCAGAACAATTTAGAATGTATGATCTAATTTCAGCTCTTTCATACCCTCCTTGGTCGGTCACTGAGTGCACAGGAACAGTCATTAAGTTTCTAGATGTGTTTACATCTAATATTCAGGCATTGTGATGTGTGTTTTCAATATTGTGACACAGCAGCTGCTCACTAATATTACCATAATTAATCTTGGTGACACCTCTCCCATTTCTCATACTTGAGGTTCAATTTTGATCCAAAAGAAATTTTTCATGGATACAGCATGAAACACAAACACCACATTTATCTGAAAAATGTCTGTTATGTTATGTTATGTTATGTTATGTTATGTTATGTTAGGTTAGGTTAGTTGTACTTGTACCGTGCACGGCTATTCATGAGTGTCCCAGCGCAATGACTTAAGGGGAGCAGAAAACTAACAGATGAAGAAATGTGTTTTGAGATTTTTTTTAAAAACAGCCAGGTCTTCAATAGTACGGATAGCCAGGGGAAGGGCATTCCATGCTGCTGCCGCCCTCCGAGTCAGAGACCTGCCGCCCTGCCTCTGAAATTGAAATCGGGGAACCGTTGCTAGTCGGAGAGATGCTGATCGCAACAGTCTTGAGGGCATGTAGAATGCGAAGCGCTTTTGCAGATAGGATGGACCAGTGCCATGAAGGGCACGGTGGGCTAGGACCAGCGATTTGAACTTAACCCGTTCTGCTACGGGAAGCCAATGAAGTGAGCGCAGATGGTACTGCACGCTATGTCTGGAGGAAATGCCCAGCAGAAGTCTGGCTGCCGAGTTCTGGACAACCTGAAGCTGTTTAACAGGTAACCAGGGATACCAATGTAAGGTGCATTGGCATAGTCCAGCCGAGACAGGATGAGGGAACAAGTAATCGTTTCTCTTGCTCCTTCAGGCAAGAGAGGAAAGAATTTTCTCAGAGTCTTGAGAAGGCCAAAGCAAGTGCCAGCCAGCTACGAGATGTGGACAGAAAAGGAAAGACTCTCGTCGAACCAGACCCCCAAGTTCTTCGCCGGTTTCCCATCAGAGTATGGCAGGGTAAAGTCAGGTGGCCACAAAGTTTCCCTAGACTTCTGAGGGAATTTGCCAAACAGCAAAATCTCTGATTTCTCCTCATTGCATTTTAGTTGTGCTCTCAAGAGCCACCTGAAAAGGGAGGAGAGACAGTGATGAACTACAGTGACCGAGTTATCATCCCTGTCCCAAGTGTTATGGGCTCTCACACATTACCCACATTAAAAATAAATTAAAGAAAACAGTATTTTAAACAATCGGTTTTAGAATTATAATCATCTAATTTTAACTCTCAAGATTCGTATTCATTTGCACTTACATGTACTTAAATGTTGATTTTAAAATGTTGTATGTTTCTCTCATGCATCTTTTATGGTCTTAATGACCGAAATAAAGATTTTTTGGATTGGATTGCATTGAATTAAGGTAATCAGGACAAGATTCTCTGCAGCACACAGCAGGTCCATCAGGTGCCCCCTGACAGACTGGAGCCCTGGGCCAGATCCCACTTTGCCCACACCTTAAAACGGCACTGTAAACATGCACTTAAAATATTATACAACGTGCTCATATTTCTCAACGAGATAGCCATCACAGAGTACATGAGCCACACGTAGAGAGAGGCTGATACGAGATTGGAACTGTAGTCCAACATGTGCAGCCGCGGTCCGTGCTGGTAACAGCGATGTGGCCAGATAAGGGGGGATTATTTATTTAACTTTCCCTCGGCATCTTCCCTCAAAATCATCCCTCACCCGGCCCCACGGCCCACCACTGTCACCTGCACGGACTGCGACTGAACAGGTGTCAGGCAAGTTTTGTCCCTGTCAGGTCAGCCAAGCTTTCGGAGAGCACGGTGGTGGGTTTTGAATTACACACGTGCCAGGCGAGGCAACTCCATGCAAATCAAGTGAAATAAAAAAAACTAAAAGTGCCGGCGGGCATACAAAAAAAAAAATTGATCACCATTCATCGAAAAGAGATTGGCAGCTTGCACAATTCCACAAATACAAGTCTCGAAAAACTTTCATTTCTGATTGTTTTAGTTGGAGTTGATTAGCATTGCTGTTGCTGAGTCTCATTAAGGTTTCGAAGATGAACTTTAGTATGGAAATGTTTAGCCGTTGTATGTTAAAAGGCTCAACATGTCTTTGCCACGCTAAAACATCACCCTCACTGTCTGTGTTATGTGTGATGAAATATGCACATCATTCCGTGATGTCATTTAACGTGACATAACATTTTATCGATGATGCGTCTTACATAACAGCAACTCTTAACATAAAGCAATGCAGCCACAGTGTCCCACAAGAGGGCCACAAAGGGGTATCCGTGTTGCTTTGCTGCAATCTCTGTTTTCGCGTGGTGCAGAACTACCCATTTATTCCCTGGCTCCAAGGCGCCAATGGTGTCCAAAGCCTCTTCTGAGAGAAATTCGGTGCCCTGGTTACAGATGTCAGGGAGGATTCGCTTTTAGGCAGACCGCCTCTTAGACAAGCCTGCCCTCTCTTTGTTTTTCTAATTTAACTAGTTGATTCTGTACCCGGGTATGTTTAGTTCATTCTAGCAGAGAGCAGATAAGGCTACAGAAATATTAAAACATGTGAGCGAGTCAGCTGCAAATCATAGGTGCGGCCCAGCATGAAAAGAGTAAGGGCCTCATTTATGAGAAATGACGCATCGCTGAGTGAAAGCAGCGATGCGTCACTTCTCAGTGGGCACTCCTTGCAACATACGCGATGCATCATATTTAATGTATGACGCATCATGTCGCAAGGAGTTACAGATACGTCAGTATTTCTGACGTATCTGTAAGTGCAAAAGTGACGCATTGCTGGAGTGTGTCACAAAAGTGACGCAACTCCAGGGATGCATTCATGTGAAAGGGCCTGCGTCAGTCTTACGACTGCTGTGAGGCAGGCGCAAGATTTTGGCGCAACATCGTCCTACAAGTGACGCGTCAAATCTCATACATTTCTCTGCGTCACTTCTACGAGGCTTTTTGCTGGGGATCGCCCCCCCTGCATACATTATATCTGATGCAGGTATAATGTAGCGCAGGGGTTTACAAAGTGACGCATCTGCTTAGATGCGTCACTTTGTAAATAGTGCGCAAGAGGAGGCATGTTTCACGCCACCGATGCGTCACATAAAGTGACGCATCGGAAGCGCAAAACTGACGCTAGGCCTCATAAATGAGGCCCTAAGGGGGGCGTGGCTTGCAGCCGGCAATGGTGGCTGCTTGAAAGGGGAGCTCCGTGATTGAGCCCCATTTATCCTGCTGAGACGAGGCCCGAGACCCCCACTTCCCGAACGACGATCGGGGAGGGGATGCCCCCCCATTGTGCCCCTGAATCGTGGATAGCGGTGAGCTGTGAGACCTGCTGGAGCGCGATTGAGAAGTGATCGAGGAGCCAGGAGGAAGGAGCCAAAATGGCGACTGTGTCGCGCTCCGGGATCTCTTCAGCACTGTAGAGCAGATCGTGGCTGTGACAGAGCGAGGCCCTTATGTGAGCAGCGGCGACCAGCAGACAGGCTTGCCGGGGCCTAAATCAGGAGTGAGGAGACGGCAGTGTGGTGAGACTGGGGTGAAGGAGCGAGGCTGGAGTGGCAGCCGTGATGACTACTTGAACCCCCCTGCGACTGCGGAGCAGCCGATGACCGGGCGCAGGGGAGGCGTCTTGGTGTGCGGCGGTGGCCACCTGGGGGTGCTGAGTGGCTCGTGGTCAAGAGTGCGAAGCCATGGGGACAGCACAGACGTGATCACCGTGAAAGGAGGAGCGGCGGGGACCCCCGGCTTGTCCCGAGACACGCGCCTGGACTAGTTCATGCGCTGAGAGCTGAGGACTGGTGTGGTGCCTACGGCGGCTCCCTTGCCTTTTCGGGGGCTGCCACGAGAGAAGCGGTTGCGGAGACGGGGCAGCGGTGGACGGCCGTGTCTGGAGAGCCTGCGCACCAGATTGCGGCGGTAGAGCTGGGGTGACGCTGGGCTGGCTCCTGAGCGGTGGAGTGGAGGGAAGCACGGGAGACCGAGCTGGGCTCTTTGTGAGGGCTCTGCGGGGCGAGATCGAGGGCACTGAGCGCTTCCCCTGACTTCGCTGGGCATTGCGCTCGGCGATTGTTGCTTTCGAGGTGCGTGGGCCTGACTTGGAGCCACCCTTGACCCTGGGGAGACCGCAGGCCGAATATGCTGAAGAGGGGGCATAGAGGAGACGCATAGGGGACACTTAGGAAGAGCTGTGGTGCAGAACGGGCTGTGCATACTGCTGCTGAGACAATTGGGGAACAGCCCCGACACGAGGCACGCTGGACCTCTTGCAATAGCCGAGAAACGAGCGGGGCGCTACCCGCTGAGTGTGGCTACGGAGTCCTCTCCCTGAGCTTAAACCTGGTGCGAATGCCTTGACTTCGGCTGAGTCGCGAGCTGGCGAACGCCGTGCTCTGCGCCCGGTGGAACCCTGAGAGCTCTGAGTGAACAAACCAACTAACAGGTAGTTCCCTTCCTGGCAGCAGGGGGGAATAGGGGACCTGTTGCTAGTGGCCAGAGAGGGCGCTGCTGGAGGAGACACATCGCCACCATACCATATCCGGTGGCTGGAACTGAGCACTGCTGGCTTGCTGAGAGGGCGAGAGAGAGACGAAAGCTCTGTGAGAGGAACACCGGGGGTCGCCTCCTGGGGCTTGCCTGTGGGTCGTTGCCTGCGAGGTACATGACGATCTAGATCGTTTTGGAACTACTGGACGATGGGGAAACTAAAAGGGCCTAAGGGCGGAGCCCAGCAGCCCGCGGAAGGAGAGACACCGGAACGAAAAGAGCAGGGGGAGCTTGAACAAGTGAGGGACCCCCACTTGCAGCAACAATTTGATAAAATCCTGATGGCAATAACGGACACCCGCACGGCGCTCAAGCAGGACATAGCCCAGGTGGCCACGGGATTGAGTTTACTACGGGCCGACCATGGAAAGCTGGCCAATAGAGTCACGACAGCGGAGGGTCGGCTCCAAACCATCGAACCGCTACAAAAGGACTTCAAGACTACGCTGACCTCTGTGCTAGAACGAGTGGAAGCCATGGAGAGAAGAGCCCAGGATGCTGAAGGTCGCAATCGCTGGAACAACATATGTGTGGTGGGTTTGCCGGAGAAAATTGAGGGATCGGATATGGTACAGTACCTGGAATCCTGGCTCAAAACTGTGGTGGCACCAGAGGGCTTATCTACCTTCTACACGTTGGAGCGAGCGCACAGGGTGCCGGCTCGCCCACCCCAGCAGGGCCTGCCTCCGCGACCGGTGGTGGCCAGATTGCTGCACTTTCGAGACCAGGACTTAATCCTCCAGAAGGCTAGAGTGGACGGTCCTTTTCAGGTGGAGAATAGCAAGGTCAATATATTCCCAGATTACACTTATGAAACCCAGTGCCGCCGAACCTCCTTCTTGGCCGTCAAGAGGGAACTACGCGCCGAGGGACTTCAGTATTCGCTCCTTTTCCCAGCCAAACTGAGGGTCATTGTTGATGGCAAATCGCACTTCTTTGACACACCGGCCGACGCCTGTGCTTGGCTGGAGCTTTACAAGGCTGGCAAGGATGACGGAGGAAGCAGCCTGCGGACCACTGCTGAGAGCTTACCACCGCGGAAATAACGACGGCTCCGGAACAGACAGCGGGGGCTAAGGAAGCCCTCCTCATCACAGACAGAGGCAGAACGGCACAATGTGTTGGCAGCGGTATCCACGCTGTCGACTACCCAACAGCCTTCGTCGATGGATAGCATGGATTTGGAGAAAGATAACATCCGGTCTGACTCTGAACACTCTGAAACGGACAGTGTACGCTTACCGAAGGTTACTCCAGAAACAGCAGAGGGGATGCTGGATGATGGGTAGACGGGCCCGCGAAGCCGATTGAGCTGTGAACTTGAAGCTATAATGGACTTCCTGAGATGACTTAACATGGGAGATCGGTCATGTGAGTGATGATGGGGGGTGGGGGGGGGCTTCGGAGGGCAATGTTTTGTTTGGGCTCAATGGGGTAGGGAGAACAATCAGAGTAGGCGCCCACCGATTGGCTGCCAGTCCCCCCTCATTGCCCTTAAGGCACGCCCGCAGTATCTGCTGGAGGGCTTAGGAGAAAGTTGAGAGTTGTATTGGTTTGGATGGAAACTAGGTGGTTGTTGCTAGGTCCTGTTCTTGGGGGAATGGGGGTAGGGGTTGTTTGAGTAGACGTATGGGAGGGTTAGCCACCGACGCAGAGAAGGCATTCGGGGAGGAGATGGGAGTGATGCACAGGAAATTGTGGGAGAATGGCTGATTTTGCTAATTTGAGATGTATCACCTGGAATGTGAGGGGACTGCACACCATGACGCGCCGTCATAAGATCCACGCATATCTGGTTCGTAGAGGGATACATGTTGCACTACTCCGGAAAACACACTTAACGAAAGCTGAGGGAGTAGCGCTGCAACGTAGGTGGAGAGGCCAAGTGTATAATACCACATACTCTGCGTTTGCCAGGGGTGCCCTGATTTGGATAAGGGCGGGGGTCCCTTTTCAGGTTATCAAGCAGACGGTAGACCCTGAGGGTAGGTTTGTGGCCATTGCAGGGAGACTAAGGGCAAGATGTCGCCTTCTGTCGTGTCTATGCACCTAACGTTGACCAGCTGAGCTTTCTAGCGAGAATTTCTGGATCTCTAGCGCACTATCTTTCAGGCCCATTAGTGATGGGTGGCGATTTTAATTCCATAATGGACATCTCCCTAGATGGGTCGCATCCACCCCTGGCTGATTCCCTGATACACCGCTTAACCAAGGGGAGACTAGACTGGCAGTCAAGATGGGGGCTGGTGAACGCCTGGCGTGCGCAGCACCCGCAGGACCGAGACTACTCGTATTTTTTGGGTATGCAAGAGCTACACGTGAGACTAGACACAGTGCTGTGCTCCCCAGTAGTGATGCCAGCTATTGCAAGGACTGAATATTTGACCAGAACGTTGTCGGATAATAACCCTTTACTGGTCATTATGCAGTGGATGCCTGGAGTCTCGAGCGTCCCTACCTGGAAACTACGCCCGAAACATTAGACAACCCACTTTTTCATGCCGCATTGGAAAAAGGGATTACTCAGTATTTTGCTGAAAATGATGGTACGACCGCGGCGAGGGCAACAAAATGGGACGCCTTCAAGGTGGTTATTAGGGGGCTCTGCATAGGGAAACACGCGGGAGTACGGAAAGTACTCTTGAGCGACCTGGACAAAGCTGATGGCGCACTGCGGGAGATAGAGCTCTTACGACCTGGTTCCCCTGAACTACAGGGAAGGGTTAACGCGGCGAAAGAAGCTGTGGCAGCAGAAGTGGAGTGCTTACGTAGTTTTGACTATAAAGTCTACACGGTGAGAGCCCATGCAGAGGGTGATAGAGTGGGGACCCTGCTGGCATGGCTGGCTAACCCTACGAAAAGTAGCTCCCCTGTGGTAGCCTTAGACACAGCAGAAGGAGTGGAGGTACACACCCAAAATGAGATTCTGCAGTGCTTCACACGCTACTATGAGGCTCTCTACGAAAGCAGGCTAACGTCAGGAGATCTGGCTATAGATGTTTTCCTGGAAAACCTTCCCTTACCAGAGCTAGATCAGGAGCAGGCGGAAGACTTGGGAAAGGAAATAGAGCTGGGAGAAATCCACGGTGCTATTAAGAATATGGCACGCAACAAAACCTCAGGACTGGATGGGCTGCCCATAGAATTTTATGGGAAATATGTTGACCTACTAGCCCCAAGACTCCAAGGAGTGTACAGGGAGGCGAAAGAATTGGGACAATTACCGCAGTCTATGCGGGAAGCGCTAGTAATTCCACTGTTGAAACCAGATAGAGAGGAAAGGGACACAGCCTCTTATAGACCGCTATCGAAGCTCACCACCAACTACAAAATATTGAGCAGCAATTTAGCGACCCAATTGTTGCAATACATGACCATGTTAGTACACGAAGACCAAGCTGGTTTCATACCTACAAGAAACACGACCGCGAATATCCGACGATTGGTGCGCCTACTGGAGGAAGATCATTCGGAGGCGCAACACCCAATGATACTGTCGGTGGATATTGAGAAAGCCTTCGATAGCTTAGAATGGGAGTATTTATACAAAGTATTAGGACGCTTTGGCTTGGGAGAAGGTTATTTACAATGGACGAAAGTTCTGTACACGTCGGCAAAGGCTAGAGTGAGAGTAGGCACGTTGATATCCTCGCAGTATCCGGTGGAAAGAGGGACGAGACAGGGGTGTTCGCTATCCCCATTGCTCTTCGCCTTAGTAGTGGAACCCCTCGCGATCACGATTCGGACGGGAAACCACTACGGGGGCTTAAGAAGTAGGAACGGTCAACAATACATCTTGTTATACGCGGACGAACTGCTGCTTTTCCTTGAAAACGCTGACAGTGCTATGGCAGGAGCTGAAAGCTTGCTTTCAGACTTTGGGGAAATTTCAGGACTGTGGGTAAATTGGTTCAAGACATGTTTGTTTCCGGTTCGACGGGGAGACCCGTCCCAGCATGATATGAGCAGTGCGGTGGGAACCCACCTGCCTGAAATATCTGGGAGTGCATGTTTATCACGCGGCGGCAGACCTACTAGAGGGAAATGTAGGCCACAGTGTGAGGACTCTGAAGGGCAGCATGGCCTTTCGGGCCACCCTTCCGCTATCAGTAACGGGCCGCATAGCCCTGTTAAAAATGATAGCGCCCCCTAGGTTTTTATATTTTTCAGAGCACTGCCAGTGTGGATACCTAGCTCTATCTTTCAATTATTGAAATTGCTGATAGTCTCTTTTCTCTGGGGCACGGGAAGGCGCAGAGTGGCGCAAGCAACGCTCATAAGACCTAAGGCTGAGGGAGGGCTGCCGATCCCGGATTTCGAGTTGTATTACTTAGCAGCCCAACTGCAGATATTCACGCAAGAAATAACGCGAGAATTTAGAGGACCAGAACACAGAAGAGGAGGAGGTGTGCCTCGCCACGTCCTCTCGTTCATAGCATTATAACAGAAATTAGACCTTAAAGATCTAACATTAGAAGAGAAAACGCTCAGACTGTGTTCTAACCGCTCCCAACGTAAGGCGGGTGTATTACACCCGTAGGCACCCGAAATTCCCCTCGGGATGGTGACGGCGTTGCCGCACGGCAGCGACTGGTCACAACTGCAGCTTTGGGAGGAGGCGGGAGTTCAAATGTTGGGCGACCTGTACGAGGATGGGGCGATGCTATCCTACGAGACACTCCAAGAAAGGTTTGATTTACCGAGAGGGGGCTTCCTGTTACACGCCGCATTAACGAGAGCAATAAAGGCACACTGGCGGGAAGGACTGATGGAACTTAGGACAACGTTGGCCGGCCAGTATACCATGATTGCAGCAGGGACCTTCAAGGCGGTCACGTGTCTATACTCCCTAATGCTTAACGAAGGTTTGGCGCCTCTAGACACTCTGAAAGGAAAATAGGAGGTGGATCTAGGAAAAGACATCCCTGAGGCGGCATTGGGGTAGATAGTGCGAAGAGCCTGGAAAAGCATGAGAAACGCAAGATTCCAGCTGGTGCATTTCTATATCCTTTACAGAGCATACCTGACCCCAGGAAAAACCAGGAAATATTTTAAAGTAGAGGATGTAGCATGCCCCAGATGCACGAGACCTGGGGTGGAAATAGAACACATGCTATGGTCCTGCCCAGAACTAGGCCTCTATTAGAAGGCGGTGGGGGATGCCCTGAACGGAATAACAGAACGGCGACTGGAGTTCAATATGGCCGTTAGTGTTCTTCACTGGTTCCCTCACACATCCAAAAATAAGATCACTAGTAAGTTTGTGGACATGGGGCTTATATTGGCGAAGAGGGAAATTACCAAGCACTGGAAGGCAACAGTGGGTCCCAGCAGCAATAGGTGGCAGAGTGAGTTCCTCAAGTGGGCTAGCAGCGAAAGTAAATTACGATATCAGTCAGTCAAAATACTTTATTTCGGCTGTACAGCCATAAAAGCACACTAAAATATACATACATTGAATAAATCACAAAAGGTAAAAAAAATCACAAAAGGGCAATTACAAAATAGGTTATCAAAGCAGGATCAATAATATAAACAAATAGATTACATCAATACTGCAGCCATGGCACATAATGAGTGACTACCCAAGCCCCCAGATTTCAGAAGCACAAAGCAGAAGGCACCCAGAGCACAATTAAAAAGATATATTTAGGGACAATAAAAACAACACTATTGCGTCATATACAAAGTTTGGTTAAACTACATAATAAAAAAAAATTAAGGGAATAAAGCTAAAAAGTTACATTCCTGAGCAGATAAAAATGGACGTAATTATTGTCATCACATTCACTTACAGTACTAAGAAACAGCAAGAGTAAGAGAGTAATGCGATCAGCAACATCAACTGTTACCCTGCTCTTTTACCTTTAAAATTCCTCTACGGATACACCACATTGCAAAGAGGAATTTTGAGTCGCGACTACAAAAATTGGCGATGTTTCGTCTTTCAGTAGCCTAAAGACCTCATGGTAGTTTCTTAGCCCTAGATTTCTATACAACTGGTAGACCCTCTTTGATCTAGACCTATGGTAGGCAGGACAGAAAAGTATTACATGGAGTTCTGTCTCTTCCGCAGCAGCACAACCTGGGCAAACTGATTGAACTGAACCTTTCCATTTATTTGTCAGTGCTCCTAGTGGAAGGGTTCCATGTCTAAATTGGATAAACATTTTTTTTGCCATAAAAGGTTGGATGCTGTCCAAGGTTTTTTCCAATTTATACTGCTGTTTGACATTGAGAAACCTCGATGTCAAAGAGCAAGAGATCGTGTTCTTAACTAAATGGGCAAGTTTAAATTCCTTCAAAGCTAGGACTAAAACTTTTTTTGGGGTACTGGAGCAGGACTCCTCCCGGTTCAACCATAAATTAGAACAACCTAGGGAAAAACACAAATTCCTAACGTAGGACAACCATGCTAAATTTATGACCCCCAGATTACACATTACTTCCCTCAATTCCTCCCTATAGTTAATTAGTTCTGGCGTACTCCATATGCGATGCCAGAAAACGAGAGGAAGAGAGGCAGTAAGATTAGAAATAGGACCAATACCAAGGTCCATCCTCAGCGGTGTTAAGGGCGTGCTTTTTGGTAGCCCGAACAACTGTCTATCAAAGCTGTTCTCGGTTACCTGTAGTGGATGGGATACACAGTGTCCCCAAAGTTCAGCACCATAAAGAGAAGCTCCCCTTTGTGTGTTTTATAAATTTCTGCCAGAGGGACCATCACCTTCAGGGAGCAATTTTTATACACTTTAAGGATGCCTCCCAGGGACTGGTTTAGCGTTAAATTGGCCTTTATTATCTGAGACCTCCAGTCCATTTTGTCGTTCAGTGAAATGCCTAAATAATCAAAGGTGGAGACTCTCTCTAAAGGTCTTCCGTCCATTTGGGGATGTGGACAATTAGTTGTTTTTGCATGGAAGACTATATATATATATTTTTTTTTATGTTAATCACCAAATTCTTTTTCCTGCAAAATGAACTAAACTCATCCAAGACACGCTGCATCCCCATAGGTTATTTAGACAGGAGCAGCGTGTCGTAGGCAAACATTAAGGCTGGTATTTCCTGTTTGCTAACCTTGGAGAGTCTATGCCCTTCACGGCCAAGAGTGTATCAATTAAGCCGTTCAGGAAAAGGGAGAAGAGGGTTGGGGCCAGCACACATCCCTGCCTGACCCCTTTCTCCACGGGGAAAGGCGCTGTCAGTTCTCCCTTTTTGCCAAACCTAACCCTTGCATAGGTGCCTTCATGTAGACGTTTTAAGATCTGGCAAAGATAAACCGGCACCCACATGTCAAATAAAAGACCCCATATCTGCTCACAGTGGACCAGATCGAAAGCGGACTTAAGGTCCACAAAGGTCAGATAAAGACTTCCCCCTCCCAAGGTTACTGTCTTCCAGTAAATTAGATGTAATCTAAAGATTTGGTCCAGGGTTGAAATTCTGGACCTAAATACTGCTTGTAGGGGGTTAGGATGTCTGACTCGTCCATCCAAAATTGCAGACGCCCCAGTAAGACACGAGCAAAGATCTTTAGGGTAACATCAATGAGGCTGATGGGCCGGTAATTTGCCGGGTCTAATGGGGAACCTTTTTTAAAGATTGGGATAATCTCGGCGCCAAGTCAGGTTGGGGGGAGCTCCATGCCTTTAAAAATGGAATTAAATAAAGACTGCAGGTATGGATCCCAAACAGCCCGTTCAGATCTGAACAGATCATCAGGGATTCTGTCCAGACTGGGTGTTTTATTGGGTAGTAACTTGCCCAGTGCCATGTTAACTTCTGACAGGGTACAAGGAGGTGGTGCCATATTCAGGGGGATGTGAAAAACATTCATTAACCCCTGAGGTTCAGTAACATTCACAGACCTGGAATATAAAATTTTAAAATACGATCTCCAGGTTTCTTCTGCTAAATTTGGGGCAATGGCCAGGCCACCCTCAGTGTGCCCTGTCTTCACTAAGTTCCAAAAGGAATGCATATCTCTACTGTCCAAAGCTTTCCTAATCGCTTCCCATTTTTCGTTTTCCCAGGCTGCTTTCGCCTCAGCCAATATGATTTTAAAGTGAGACCTAGCTAATCTGGTGCCTGGGACATCCTTGTTCTTGACTCTTAATAGCAATGCAGTATTAGCTTCCCAGCATGCCTTATTGAACCATGGATGTTTCGGTTTGGGGGTCAGGCTTGTGATTACTATCTTGTATATACAAAAAGGCTGCCAATTTTAAAAACATCTCATGATGGTTATTTTTCAACAATATCAAAGATTTGTGGTGTTGGTAGTTTTCAATAATGTTGAGAGCAGACTCAAAGAAGGGGAAGAGCTCTGTATACAAGGTGGCCATTTTCTCGTCAGAGGCGACCAGTGTACCCCTTCGGACTCTTCCACCACCTTCATCATCATCATCAAATCTTTATTTCGGTTAATTAACCATAAAAGAATACAATGTTAAAACATCATCATATACTGGTACACTGAAAGAAAGACTATTTGGAACATATATACATACTTAAGGCAATTGCGATAAGAGTTGACTGATAAAAAGGGACCAAATTTATGGGGGGATTAAAAATTCTCATAGTACAATATAAATCCATCAGTCGAGGTAATACATAGTTAAAAAATAAATAAATACAATAAATATTTTTAAGATATTTTTGGCAAGTACCAGGAGTTAGCATTATACAATTAGAATTAGTAAGTGTTTAGATCATGAAAAATCTGGAGCTATTATGCAGGGGACAATTGGGACTTTAATATATAAGGATAACTGTAGTACCAGTCCATTTTGTTTAGCATACTATTAGTCGATACCAGTCCTAGGAGTACTACTACATTTGTAGGCCATTTCTTTTCCTAACCATTGCCATGGCAAGAAGGAAACGACTCAGACTAAATACTATAGTCTGTGAAGTGTCCCCTTTAAAAACTCTTTCCCCTTCTTTGATTTTCCAAAAACCTAAAATAAGGCAATGGGCTTAATCCACTTCCTCCATGCTTGCAAGTATGCAGGGCATATGAATAAAACATGGGCCTCGTCCTCCTTAACGTCCATGTCACATAGTTCACAAAAATCAGTTTCGGATTTTCTCATAGGACCTATGTTACACACCCACTTTGAAGTATTAGTTTTTAATTGTAGAATGCCATAGCGATACTTTAAGTACAATGACTTTGCCATTGAAGGCAAGATTTCGTCCATAAAGCATTCAAATTTACATTCGGTTTTAACATCAAAAAATGTAAGTGTCAGTTTCCCAGTTTTTGAGTTTTGGAGGGGGTAGCTATGGATATATTCCCAGTACCGTACCT
Organism: Lissotriton vulgaris; assembly: GCF_964263255.1. NCBI lineage: Eukaryota > Metazoa > Chordata > Amphibia > Caudata > Salamandridae > Lissotriton > Lissotriton vulgaris. The sequence goes on along the minus strand of NC_141698.1, from coordinate 203,513,905 downwards.
TCAATAACTTTTTTGAACTATGGGTGAGGGAATCAGGATCTGTCCAAAACTATATAGGCCTAGTTTTAAGAGCCATTTTTCAATGTGCACTAACCAGGTCAATCTAGTAATATTCTTTATCTGTATAATTTCCTTTAGTGCCGCTCTATAGTCCACTAACTCGTCAGTGGACCACAGACGAACCCAGTAGAGCAGCGGCGTAGGGAAGCATAGTCGTCAGAGCGACATATGTTTAAGTCCCAAAATAAAGGAATTAGAGGAGTACAACCTGGAACGGCTAGAAGTTGTCTGAAAAAGCTGTTTTCCTGCACTGAAAAAGAGTCTCTAACTACATGGCCCCACAGTTCTGCCCCATACAGGGTAGCCGATTGAGCTTTATACTTAAATAGCTCAATTGCTGGTGATACTGCCTTAAAAAAACTATTTTTAAGCTTCCTTATTATAGGGGCTTGGTTTTGTATTAATGTTAGCCTAGATTTTTCTATTTGCGATTTCCAATTCATTTTAGAATCAAGGCTAATACCCAAGTATTTAAAGTTTTGGACCTGTTCAAAGTTCTCGTTATTTACACTAAAAACTTTATTCAAACCCTTATGTGGACTGATCGACATAACCTTGGTTTTAGAAGAATTAATTTCAAGGCTTTTGTCCAAACAGTACGAATGAAATTTGTTCAACAGATTGTGTAATCCTTTAGGAGTCTGGGAGATTAAAATTGTGTCATCCGCAAAAAGTAGTGCCGGAAAGGCTTGACCACACAACTTGGGAGAGTCATGCTCGCAGCCCAAGAGGGTGTCTGGGATGTCATTTACATAAAGAGAGAAGAGGGTTGGCGCCATAACGCAGCCTTGCCTTACACCTCTCTTTATGTCTATTCTTTCCGTTAATTTTCCGTTAGGTCCCCACCTCACTCTTGCATAATTCCCCTCATGAAGCCTCGTTAGTTGTTGTAGTATGTCTCCGGGGACTCCCATGTCACTTAGTGATTTCCATAGTTTCCCCCTCGGGACCAGGTCAAAGGCGGCTCTGAGGTCCACAAAAGCTACATATAGGTGAGAGTTCCTTATATTAATATTTTTCCAAATTAGGCATAAAAATCTAAAGACGGTCTACTGTGCTGATTCTAGCTCTAAACTCCGCCTGATATTTTGTTAAGATAGAATTTTCCTTGATCAAAATATTTAGCTTGCTTAAAAGTTGACGTGCAAAAATCTTTTGGAGCACATCTATCAGACTAATTGGACTGTAATGGGATGGGTTAAGTCTATCTCCCTTCTTAAAGATGGCTACAATTTCGGCACCCCGCCAAGTCTCCGGAATTAGGGCCCCTCTTAAGATGTCGTTACTAAGCAAATTAATATACGGAGCCCACAAGGAGTTTTCGTGTTTCCAGAGATCGCCAGGTATTCTATCTGGCCCGGAGCTTTACCCTGTTTGACTGCATTAATAGCTAGTATAGTTTCAGACAAACTGAATGTTAAGGGTGTATCACACAAGTCTAATTCTATATTCCCATGTGTCCACTCTTCCTCATCCCCACCGCACGAGTACAGGGATGAGAAGTGCTTGACCCAGACACTTTCTTCAAGAAACCTATCACTCGATGGGGTTCCATCTTTAGTACCATTCGCAATCAGCTTCCAGAAAGAGGATTGGTCTTTCAATTTACATGCTGAGAGCAAGTCCAACCAGATTTTCCCATCCCATTCCTTTTTTGCAAGTTGGATTGTTTTTTTGTACTGCATTCTCTTATCTCTAATAATATTAATGTGGTTCCCTTTTACAGCTTTTATTAGTTCAGATTTGGAATGACGGCAGGCTCTGCTATACCAGAGGCCTTCCTTCAGATACGTTTTTTTCTGGCCAAATTGTACATGCTTGGACCCTTTGGAAAGGGTCTCTCTAAGCTGTGGCATCAATTTCCCGTGCACCTCTGTTAGGGAGATGCCCTCAGTGTTGTTATCGACTAACGGTGACATTAAAATTACGAAGATTCATATATTTTCTGCATGATACTCACATTACTCATAACAGCAGGCCATTTTAAGGACCTGCGGTTATTGGACTCTAGGGGGTCCTCAGATCGAATATAACCACAAGGATTCAGCTTGGTGGGGGACGCAAATAGCGAGCTACAAATAGTCAAAGTTAAGGGGAGGTGGTCACTTTCTATGCGGTTATCCACCTTCAGGTCCAGAAGCATTGGCCATAAGCGCAAAGAGACCAATATATAATCTAGGTGGCTGGCACAACGGCCTCTTTTAAAAGTAGGATTGCTTGGGCAATCTGATAAGAGACGCCCATTACAGGCGCGCAGACCATATTCCATTGTCATTTTTAGTATTTGCAGGGCCCTTTTGAGCAAGCAACGGTATTGCTTGCATCAATACAGGGAATATTATTAGCGCTGTCTTTCTCTCCGTAAATGTCTTCTATCCCCACAACTGGTTCAAACTTCCTATTGAAGTCTCCTCCTATGATCAGCATGGTTTTGTGGTCTAGGCTAGAAATAATATTGTCTGACTGGGCTATTATTTCCGATTCTTTATTAGACAATTGGGGTCTGTTATGGATAATAATAATACAGACCACCCGTCCTTTGACATCTTGAAATTTTATAACCAAGATATCAGGGCTGTTGTAATCTATCTGTTTAAAAACAATGCCCAAGGTAATTCTCGCCCAGATTATCAGACCGCCAGAGAGTCTACCTTTATTCAGATTGCTGGCCGGAATATAGAATGACCTATACCCTACTTTAAAATAGAATTACGATATCAGCTGGCGTGTAGGCAACAAAATGAAAAGGCGCTGGAATCAGTGACGGCATGGGAAACGCTGGTGCAGGCACTGCGCGAACATGGGACACAGGATGATAGAGTGGAGTAGGTTATTGATTGAGGAATGGCCCGAGGCATGGCAGGTGCATCATATGGCGCAATACACGTTTATTCCTGTGCACACGGATCAGGGAGATTAGACAACTATGCACGTTGGTGACGGGGGTTTGGGGAAGAGGGAGGGAGAAAAGGGGTAAATTAGAATTAAGTAGAGGGACAATGTTACAAATCATATTTAAATTGGTATATTGATTATTAGAGTTGCTATGTTCCCATGATCTGTATTGTAAAATAGATGGGAGGGGGGGTTTCTTTGCTCCTTTTTCGACTGACACTATGGGACAGAGATAGCGAGTGTTATGTAACAGTCTATGTATGCTTTGTGCAGAAAACCAATAAATTACGTTTCAAATTATTTTTTTTTAAATAGGGCCCTAAGTGTGGGGGAACTGTAAACGTGAAATTGGAGAAAGAGGGGCAAGGGAGGACCGAGGATGAGGGGGATGACAGTAAAATGAAGCAGGGAGCAAAGAGAGACTATAACATGCAAGGAACAAACAACAGGGGAGGGTGGGGGAACCACACACATGGGGCTAGGGAGGAAGAACTCAAGCAGGAAGAGAGCAGCACAGAGTGCAGGGGTGAGGGAGAAGTACAGGAGGAAGATTGCTTGAAAACACATGCACTCTCATGGAGTGCTTAACCAAAAAGAAAAACGAAGTTCTCTAAAGGTGAGCAGTGGAAGTTGAAAAGCAGAAAAGTCAATACTCCAACGGAGGGACAAACACAGGAAGAGAAAGGCAAGCCATTGAATAAGAAACAAGCAAATGAGAGTGACATTAAAGCCAACCAATACTAAGCAATAGGTGGGCTCTAAGCTCACTGTATGTTCACAATATGCCTTCTATAAGGGAGGCTTGTCCTAAAAAAACTCCCCACTCCTTAATCATCAGGTCCAGCAAGTCTACCTAACCACTAAATGGGTATAGTTCACAAATTATCAAACTGATAGTCAATGCACAATGATTACATAAATCGAAACCTCCAAAGACCAAGAGAAACACACCTACAGCAAAACACAATAGAAAGAAACAATCACATGCCCCTTCTGAAATATATATCTACAGTCCAATTCCTCCATGTTGTGGACAAAAATCAACTACTTGCTGGTCTCAAAGTTTTCAGGCCCTCTCAAGACACTATCCACCACACACCACATCATGCCCATACATCAAGCAAAACTGACAATATCATAAAATTAACAGTGACTATTCACACCAAGACAGTCTTTGATCCTATAAATCCACTGCCAGATAATAGGAGCCTCAGCATACCCCATACCTACCAAAATGCCACAAAATGTGTGAACCAGTGAACCAATGAGTCTAAGGCCCTGATTACAAGAGTGTTGAAAAGTCAGACCCTACGCAAACCACGCGTGGCAGTGTGGTCCAAGTTGTGCTGTTTACCGCACCCCTTAAATACCTGGTGCGATTAAGTCTGCATTCACCCATAAGTAACAGAAGGTAAATCCTGATGGTATTTAATGAAGGAAAACCACCCAGCAGTTACTTGGATGTGCAGATTTTGGTGTGATGACATAAAAACATGCATGTCATTCACCATTTACTCAGAATAAGGTAAATTTATCAAATCCAATCAACTCTGAACTTAAGGGTATCAGAGTTTGTTGGGTGTGATAAATTCCAACTACCCCTCCGGCATACTCACAATAAGGCCCTAGGAGGAATGATCTGTAACTAAATTCACTAAGTTCCAAATGCCTGTAAAAATCTCTCTGATTTTCTGAAGTTGGTGTCGTTTTAATTAGCGTTAATGGGTACTTAACATTATGATCATATATTGCTGACATTTTGTATAACTCAGAGGTCACAAATATCACAAGTAACCATTATTAATTGCTTTAAGGGACATCTATTTATTCAGAGATTCGGGGTCATGTAGATTTTTGAGAGACAGTAGAACAAGTGATTAAACACAAGTGCAGCTGCCACAAGCTCTGGTGTAGAAAATTCAGCCCGGCACAAAGTTGCTATCTTTCACATATTCAGAATTTCAGGCGTTCCTCCCAATGCGTAGGCATGGTGGACCTTAGCATAAAAATCGAACAATTACCGCCACACCCAGGGTGGAAATTCATTTCATGGCGGGACTATTGTTTTGGATTTTTCAGAAACTAACCCCTGTTATAGGGATTTGCCTCTTAAAATGAAAAATGAATGTCGAAAGGGCCAAAAACATTCCCACTGCTCAGCATGCATCTTTGTTGAAAAAGCATCTGACACACAGGTGGGATCACTTTTGCAAAGTGATACCCACCAGGCAAACTGGGATATCTCAGTATGGGGGATGACAATCAGCAAGGGCACACAGACAAACGTATCTGCTGATAGGGGGGCTTGCTGCACGCAGAAGTAGTGTTGCGTCGAATCCCGACTGTAGGGGGGAAACAAGGTGTCAAAATCCAAGATGGCCCTGGTCTGCGGTGATGTGTCTGAAAAACTTGGAGTACAGGTGCGATGTGTGGAAATCTGGAGTTGCTGAACGTCGATGCGGTGGCGGCAAACAGGAGCTGCGTTGATTTCTTCAGCCGCGGTTGCAGAATGGGTCAATTCTTTAAGCAGCATAGCAGGGCCTGTGTCAGAGTGAGTGCAGGGGTCTCAGACCACAGTGAGCTGATCTCGGGCTGCAGTGGGTCCTTCGGCCACTGTTGGACTTGGCCCTTCTGGCAGGTTCACTCCTGAACTTTTTGCCTTTTAATATTACATAATTATAGTGATTTCTGGTCTTTGCGCACTTTGACACTGTGTACCAGTGTAAAGTGCGTGCGCAGTCTGAGTGCATGTGGTGAGACTGGCCTGCCCTCCCATAGGAATGTGTCCATGATAGTTCCTGATGTGTGTGGAGTGCAGGGGCGAATTTGATATGTACAAACTCATGTGATTAAATGCTGCACGATGATGTGCGCAGATTTATTGTGTCTAGTGTGGAAGTGCCACTTCTAGAAGTTGGCATGTCTGTGCAGTGAATGTGAATTGACTGTCTGGCTTGTGAGTGGCTGGAGCTGGCTGGTGTGCCTGGCTCCAGGAGTCAGGATAGGTCTGCCCTGGTGGTGAATGAAGAGATCTGCATGTTGATGGGAGGAAGGAGTGCACCTGGGACCTAAATAGGGCTAGGCCTTCCCTCCACAATGCTGGATCCACCCCCTGTGGTGTTTTTGATGTCAATGACCCATCCTGTGAATAGGCAGAGGAGCTGAGCAAAACAAAGCGCTCAAGAACCAATTGCATCTGGTTCGCCCCTTGCCTGCACCTTAGACAACAAAGGATTTGGTGTATAAAAGAGGGGATGTGACCCCATGAACATGTTCTTGTCTTTGCTACTTGAATCTACCAGGGGGGTGCTACTGGTGAGGCCCATGAGGGACCGCCATGGGGGCTGCCTCCCTGCTGGAGGGCCCTGTGTGCTGCCCCCTGGGCCCTGCCCTGCCCCTAGATGCCTGGAGTTCTTGCTGGGTCATGACAGAGGGGGGCTTGCTGCTGGTGGGGCCCAGGAGGGACTGCCATGGGGGCTGTCTCCTTGCTGGAACGCCCTGTGTGCTGGCCCCTGGGCCCTACACTGCACTCCCTGATGCCCAGGACTGCTTGGATCTTTATTGCCTCCTTTTTGCTGACCTTATAGACTTGAGGCTGCCCTAGTGCCCTGTGAGCGCTTTACTTTCTTTCCTGGATTTCCCCCCAGCTGAGGGAAAGTGTGGGCTTGGCAGCGCTGTGCAGCACTGTTGTCTTGGGGGAAGCCCCAGTGTGGGGATCCCCCCGAAATGGCTCCACTGTGGGTGCCCACCCCGCTTATTTAATTATTTTTATTACGGGTGCCCACCCCGTTTATAGGAGGCTTAGCGGGTGCCCACCCCGCTTCTACTTTTATTTTGACCACCGAGGGAGCCTACCCCTCGTGGTTCTGCCGAAGGAGTCACCGGTCAGCGGCCCGCCTGACTGTAGACGGGGCCGCCGGACGGAAGTGCCACTTCTATAAGTTGGCATGTCTGTGCAGTGAATGTGAATTGACTGTCTGGCTTGTGATTGGCTGGAGCTGGCTGGTATGCCTGGCTCCAGGAGTCAGGATAGGTCTGCCTCGGTGGTGAATGGAGAGATCTGCATGTTGATGGGAGGAAGGAGTGCACCTGGGACCTAAATAGGGCTGGGCCTTCCCTCCACAATGCTGGATCCACCCCCTGTGGTGTTTCTGATGTCAATGACCCATCCTGTAATTAGGCAGAGGGGCTGAGCAAAACAAAGCGCTCAAGAACCAATTGCATCTGGTTCGCCCCTTGCCTGCACCTTAGACAACAAAGGATTTGGTGTATAAAAGAGGGGATGTGACCCCATGAACATGTTCTTGTCTTTGCTACTTGAATCTACCAGGGGGGTGCTACTGGTGAGGCCCAGGAGGGACCGCCATGGGGGCTGCCTCTCTGCTGGAGGGCCCTGTGTGCTGGCCCCTGGGCCCTGCCCTGCCCCTGGATGCCTGGAGTTCTTGCTGGGTCATGACAGAGGGGGGCTTGCTTCTGGTGGGGCCCAGGAGGGACCGCCATGGGGGCTATCTCCTTGCTGGAACGCCCTGTGTGCTGGCCCCTGGGCCCTACACTGCACTCCCTGATGCCCAGGACTTCTTGGATCTTTATTGCCTCTTTTTTGCTGGCCTTATGGACTTGAGGCTGCCCTAGTGCCCTGTGAGCGCTTTACTTTCTTTCCTGGATTTCCCCCCAGCTGAGGGAAAGTGTGGGCTTGGCAGCGCTGTGCAGCACTGTTGTCTTGGGGGAAGCTGTCTGGTTGCGCACCTATGAGCCCATAGGTGTGTCTCCCATGGCACCAGTGTTAATTGCTGTAGAATCCAGCTGGAGTTTTGTTCACAAAAGAAATTCCAAACAAAGGTAGTTTTGTTCAAAATAAATTGTATTTCCAATGGGTTCAAATATCATCACATTGTTGATTAAATAGCATGTAGCAACAATCTTGTTTAGTTCCTATGCATTTCGGTGAAATGAGTCACCTTCGTCAGGGAACATCTATAAACAAACGAAATGTGTACATTGTAACCATATGTGATAGAACCAAGTTTAAATCACTTATATAAAACATTACTCTCTAAATAGTGCGTTGTGAATATGCTTAGCACTTGGGGGCTAGTCTGCATTGTGTATTCAAGCGTCTGTACTTGAATCATTGCTATCGCGTTGATTAGGGGCTTGGCTATAAAGTTGTTTGTAGCGTATATTGATGCGCGCGTCTTTAAACATTACTTTAACGCTGATTCGGGGCATGAGCGGTAAAGTTATCTGTAGCGTTAGTCTAATCCGTGGCGGTTGACGAGGGTCGCGCTGCCGCTTACGCATGGACTCTATGGGTCTGATTTTAGCTTACCGTTCGTTGCTCGTTATCTCACTCGGCTACTCTCCGGTTCAAAGGAGTGTCCGCATATCGGGGTCAGGAAACGCCGCGTAGTTAGCGCATGCGTTGTGTATCGCTATATGGGAGTGGTTGAATTAAAGGTACAGGCTGTAATTTCCGGGTCGTTTTTTTTAAGCTAGGGTGAAGTTGACAAACTAAAGCTTTAGTTGAATTAAAGGTGCAGGTGCAGGCTATTCTTGCGTGTCGTAGCTTTAGTTAAGAGACATATCAGGTGTTACAATGTGTGTTAAACAAGTAGGATTCAATCAAACGGCCCCCTGTTAAAATTACAGGATGATATATCTAACAGTTCCACATTACTATGATGATGTCATGGTATTACAAATAACACAAAAGTTCTGTCCGATCATTGAGTCCATGTGGCTTAAGGCAGTTCAGATAGTATATCCAATGATTCTCTTTTTTGAGCAGGTTTTTTTTGTTCAATGCTCCTTCTTTTTTTGGTACAACCTCTAAGATGCAAGCTCTCAGTTGATTTAGATTATGGCGTTTTTCTGTGAAGTGCGTGGCTACTGTTGATTTGGTAGAGTGTGTGCGGATGTTACTCTTATGTTCGGTTAACCTCACTTTAAGTTTTCTTTCCGTGTGTCCCACGTATGCACTTCCACATGGGCATTTTAAAAGGTATACCACATTAGTGGTGTCGCAACTGGCATTTACTTTAAGTGGTATTTTGTGTCCTTTCATGGGGTGATTTATAGTTGACCCCTTCATGATGTTATGACAGTTTGCGCAGTTCAAACATGGTACTGTTCCTCTGTAGATTTGATGCGGAAAGGTCTGTTTGGGTTGTTTCAAAAGCTCCCCTAAGTTTTTGCCTCGGGTATGAGCGAATAGAGGTTGTTGATCAAATATGCCATTAAAATCACTTTCCATTTGCACAATTTGCCAATTTTTGTAGATGATTTTCTTGAACTGGGAGCTGACATTCGAGTATTTGCTTACACATGTTATTCTCTGTGGTTTGGTGATGGTTTTATATGTCAATAGTTCTTGTCTCGTTTTAGTAAGAACTCTTTCTTGAGATTCCTGGATTGTTTCTTTTGGGTATCCTCGAGAGGAAAATCTGTCTGCCATGATTTGAAGTTGTTCTTGGCACTTCTGGTCCTCAGATACCACTTTCTTAACCCTAAGAAATTGAGTAAAGGGGAGGTGTTTTTTCAGCGTTGTAGGATGGTGGCTAGTGTAATGTAATAAGTTATTTCTGTCTGTGGGTTTCCGATATAAATTTGTGGTGATGTTGCCATTGTTTGATGTTATTTCCACGTCCAAATATTGAATGGTGGTTTTGTTAATCTTCCATGTGAATTTTATTCTCTCATTTTTCTCGTCTAGTATCATCAATTGTTGTATCAATGATTCCTGTGTTCCTTTCCATATGATGAACATGTCATCAATAAATCTCATGTAGGCTAATAGGTGTGTAGCCCATTCTTGGTTGTTGTAGATATGTTCTTCCTCGTAAGCTCCCATAAACAGATTAGCGTACGCCGGTGCGGCGCAATTTCCCATGGCGGTGCCATTTAGTTGAACGTACCAGTGTTTGTCGTGAATAAAGTAGCTGTTCATCAAGGTAAATTCCATCAATTGTAACAAAAAGATTTGTAGATCTTGCGGGTAGGTGCTACGTAGTAAGGCTTTCTCAATGGCCTCTAGGCCTTCTCTGTGTGGTATGGACGTTAATGATGCACTGGGCCAGGGACAGACTGATTTGCATATAGCCAGGTTCTGAGCTGGGATGGTGCAGTGAGATAAATAACGGTGATGGATCAAGCCCTGATCTTTGGACTGGGTAAGAGTGGTCTGCTTAATTCAGACACTCTGTTTATCACCACCCCCTTTTCTAAATCTGCACTGGATGAGGCCAGACTCAACATTGTTTCAGGTGAGTCTCACCCACACTCGCGCTCTCTGGTGTAGTTTTTAACTAACTTCTGTGTTTTCTGTGTTTTTCAGTATTTCCATGCGGCATTTATTTTGAACACAGGCGAAGCCTGATGGTTAAGTAGCCTGTCAAAAACGCTGCATTTTTGAACACTTGAAAGTTTTTGCTTTGTGTATTTAGCATTAACATCAATCCATGAGTAACAACACAGATACTCAGGACCTTTGTTTACTGTTTATTTGTTCATGTCTGTTTTTATTACAGGTGATCTCGCTTCCCTAGGAGCATTCCCTCTGGGTGAATGACAAGTGGCAGGCAACTTAACACACCTACTACCCTTTTATGTAGATAGATATTTTTCTCATTGTCCTTTTACCGGTCCTGAAGAATCGCCACCGTCCCATTTTGGACAATTGTGAGGCGAGAAACATGTCGACCATCTGGGAGTTGAATGTCAGTTCTACCACATAGTTCACAGAACTAACTACCCCTCGCATTGTATTTTATTTAGGTAAGGTACCCAACAGAATAAAGTCTTCCAGAGGACTCCTTAAACTATTTTACATGACACTACACTCATCTACATCTGACTAGGCCCCCCCACCCGCACTGCACCCTTACGGCAAGGAACAAAACATCTCCGGCAAAGAGCCACTTTAAGGGTGCCCGTTGGGCATTGCAGGGCCGGCCCAATGAGGAGCAGGCTCAAATGATGAAGGATGACACCTAGCTTGCTGGGTGTGTGAGAGCCCTAGTTCCGAGAGGAGCGATTCCCCTCCTCCTCTATTTTATCTTTTTGACCCCCTGTTTTGTCACATTTTTAATCTACCTGGCCAGACTTCCCTGTCTTAGCATCAGTGGGTGAATATTATTTCACCTAGGAACTGCGTACCTTTTTTGTTTATCTGCATTTAGGGCAAGTACGCTGGACCAAACATAAGCCCATCTAGTACTCCCTCTTTTTTAATACCGTTATCTTTGAAGTGTACCTTCCTTGCCCTAACTAGAGTGGTGGTTTCTGCCTGGCTTTGGCACAAGCCTTAGCCAACCAGAAATTCCATTTCTAACAGTCACTGACAGGCACTGCGTCGATTTCTTTGGCCGCATGGTGGCGGTGCATGGAAATTACTCTCACACGCTGGTGCTGAATTAGAAAATCAGACGCTGGAAGGGCGACGCAATAATTTTGATGGTTTCAAGCAGGTATTTGCAGCAAGAACTGGATTTGGCACCACAAGGCAGGTTAGAACTCACAGCAGTGGATTTCAGGGATGCTACAGATTAAGTATATGCTGTCCATGAGATTTCTTAACAGGAGGAAAGCACTCGAAAGCCCTTGGTACAAGCTTCACAAACAGGATAAACAGCAAAGGTCCAGTCTTTCTCCTCTCCAAAGTAGAAGCAGCAACTACAGGCAACCCTGCAAAGCAACACAGAGCAAAGGGGTACCACTCTTCAGCTCTTCTCCTTGGCAGAGGTTCCTCTTGACCCAGAAGTTTTCAAAATGTCTGGGGTTTTAGGTCAAATACTTATACCCTTTTTAGCCTCTGAAGTAGGCATTCTTCAAAGGATTGTCTTTGTAGTGCACAACTTCTTGGCCTGCTTGGTATTGGCTCAGACACACTCCAGGGAGGTGGAGACAGCATTGTGAGAGGCCAGGCACAGCCCTATTCAGGTGTAGGTGACAGCTCCTCCCGCCACTCTAGCTCAGGAAGGCCAATCAGCCTGGTGATGGGCCATCAGGATATGCAGGGCACACCTCAACTCCCTTTGTGTGACTGTCTAGGGTGAATGCAGAAACAGGCCCCTGTCAGTCTAAACCAGACGTTAATTCCAAAGACAAGAAGAGGCACAGGATGGTTAAACAAGAAAACGCCCACTTTCTAAAACCACCTCTACTAAAATATGTGTTTGTAAATTCTGAGCTCAGAGAGCTCAAACTCCAAATCTTTAGATGTTCCCAAGTGAAAATGACACTCATAAAATGTTACAAGGCAGCTCCAGGGATAGCCTATAGAAGAGCTAGTGCTTGCAATAGTGAAACATGAAAGTGGCAGTATTGCACTATTAGGACTTTACACACCAGTACATGTCTTACCTTTCACATACACTGCACCCGGCCCATGTGGGTACCTTAGGAACTACCTTAGGGGTGCTTTACATATAGTAAAAAGGAAGGTTGGTCCTGGCAAGTGGGTGCACTTGCCAGGTGGACATGGCAGTTTAAAACTGCACTCACAGACACTACAATTGCAAGCCTGAGACAAGTTTACAGGGCTAATCATGTAGGTAGCACAACTAGTGCTTCAGGCCCAATAGTAGCATTTGATTTATATGCCTTAGGCACAAACATACATGCACACTTTACTAGGGACTTATCAGTAAATCAAATATGCTAATCATGGAGCACCAATCAGAGTTTCAATTTACACAGAGAGCATATGAACTTTATTAATGATTAGCAGTGGTAAAGAGCCTTAAAGCCAATACAAACAGGGTCAGAAAACTTAGGAAGTAACAGACAAAAAGTCAGGCAATAAACCTGCAAAAAGGGCCAGGTCCAACAGGTGGGTTAATTAAGCTTTACTGTAAGGGGTACATAGCCAGATGGTGGGACGTATTGTGCACATACGTAACATCAACACGCATGGGCTACCACAAACATGCATGCACAAAGTGAAGGCAACTCCTACGGGGTACATACATAGATGGAGTTTGGATGTCCCCATGGTCTTGAAGTGGCTTCAGAAGGCGGGCTTTGCAGCCCTCGTCCATAAAATAATAATATACAACATATACATTTTAAACTTTTTTTTCAGTTTGCAGAATGTTTGTTGCCAAGTTTGAAGAAAACTATATCCTCTTGTTCCAGCTGATTACACCGATGTCTCAAATATGGCATTTACTAGTTGTCCGAAGCCATGCACATTCACAAATTTTTAACCGACAACGTTAAGGTAAATACTCACAATACGACTACTCAACGGAGTTAAAAAGTAACAGATATAAGTACTTGAGGGGTTTTCGGTGGCAGATAATCTCAAATTCACACTTCTACGAATGAGTCTGATACAGGGTGGATCTCTGTATAACTAATGGATGATTAGGTTTTAGGATGGCATACAGAGCTCCCACCCTTCTTACTTTATTTCTTAAAGGGTTCCAAATTAGGGATGAATATTAGGCTGTGCAGTAGAGGTTGACGGTGTTGCTCCACTGGTACTTGGGCCTCCTTATGAAGCAGGAGGAGCCTCTCTCAATCTCCTTAACTCTTCCATTGCAAAGTTGACCGGATTCTTAGTCTGCAAGTGCTTCAGCATACTTGCAGTTCCACACAAGTCCTCTTTGGGGTCTCCTCTTGAAAGCAGTCTTGCATATGCGGCAAGTAACTTTTCTTGCATTCACCTTTTTAAAGACTTGTGAAAATTAATTTCAAAACATTCAATAAATACGGTGTCACTATGCATTGTATCAAATGCTTTATTAAAAATTTTCAGAAAATGTTCCCTTTAATTGTTGTTAACGTCTTTACAAAAGAATTTGAAAGAAGAAAGTAGGAGATGAATAACAGAGGTAGGACGTTATATCTCAAACTGCAAAAATTGATAAAAAGGGTGGACCAAAGTCTGCATGTACAATGCCAGTGGAAGCATTTCAGGCACACCGTAAACATAAAAAAAAATATGTATATCGTTAAGTGTTACTTTGACTTGTAATGTTTGACCTCATTTAGTCACATCAATCTAATTTTAAACACTAATTTTCTTTTTTGTTTTGCAGATTAACTACAATACTTCTTTTGGACTCCATATTATATGTTGTTTATTACATTGTTTTGTTAGTTATAGTTATAGGTATTTATTGTATTGTTATCTGTTAGTTATAGTTCCAGTTATTGTTTTAATAAAAGTTGATAAAAAAGTACATATGTCTGTTTTTTTGTTATATTTATAATTTGAAGTATATTTCTGAGGCTAACTCATTTGCAACATAGTGTGGTGAACTTTTAACCTCTGTGCTCATGTAAGTGTTCCATGAACTTTTACTATGGTGACAGGCAGAAAGCCGTTTAGGGTTAAAAGTTACTGGCTGTACAAAAAACGTTATATTTACCCAGGATCTTCTACATCACAGAAAGGAAAGCAAAGTAAAACAAAACACTGTGTACCAGATTTACAACACCCTTGCACCAGTTTCACGTCCAACCCCCCTACAACATTACAAGTATGTGGGCTTCAACGACCCCCCTCAAGCCCCGGGAACCACCACCCCCTGAAATTTGTATATTATGGGACGCAAACTGCGTCGCCTTTCTTTATATTTATTCACATGCCACCTTGTGTGATGCACCACTAGGATACAGGAGGCCTTCAGCCACAGGAGCCGCAGCGTCAACTTGACCGAGAATAACTAAGCTGGCCAAAAGTTTGGAAAATTTCAAGAAGATTCATCAATCGACGCTAAAGTTATTGGCAATAGAATTTTGCGGTTTTCCTATGGATAACAGGTCCTAACTACAACTACCTACTGGCGACCGCGAGTATATATATATATATATATATATATATATATATATATATATATATATATATATATATATATATATTCCAACAACGTATTCCACAGAAGACAAGGTATCCCACAGAAGACAAAAAAGCCGCCACTCCAGTCACTCGAGTTTGTTGAGACACACTTAATTTATTCTTTAATCCATTGACAGCAGATTCACAGCACAAACCAACGCGTTTCGGTAGCTCCCAACTACCTTGATCACGGTTGCTACCACACTGTTTGCTGATTGTGATTTAAAACCGGGAGTTCCTGCCCACGTATGACACATGATCACCTCGATGTGTCACCACATTTTTGGAATTCTGGAATATGTACTTTCATTTCAATTCATGCAACCTTCCTCGTTTTTACTTCACAGCTTGCCCATCATTCCCCATTTCATTCACAAAATGTAATTGTTAATCTTTGATACCAATAATTTT
Source organism: Lissotriton vulgaris (assembly GCF_964263255.1). Taxonomy (NCBI): domain Eukaryota; kingdom Metazoa; phylum Chordata; class Amphibia; order Caudata; family Salamandridae; genus Lissotriton; species Lissotriton vulgaris. The sequence continues at coordinate 203,498,694 of NC_141698.1, read as the reverse complement.
TGGTGTGCGCTTTCCCTAGTACTAACTGATGTCGACAGTTCCCCTTGGGTATTTCAAATAAGGTAATATCATAAAGCAATAAACCACCTTTTGCAAATTTGTGACATTTTAGCAAACTTAAAAAAATTATTTGATTCAATGTACATTTCATTCATGAAATATTGATTACTTCAAGCAATTACAATGATTTACTGTTCGCATGCTTTGGGATGCGTCTTTGTTTAGGGGGTGTGGCATAACCATATTGTTAAAATTGTATTGTAGTTCCTTTTCCAGCCCTCTAGTGGGCTTACATTGTCCTGTATCTCTTGCTAGCCTAGCCCTGAACCCTAAAAATACCCTTGTACCCCAAAACCCAAACCTACCCCTGAACCCTAAAATACCCCTGTACCCTAAAACTCAAACCTAGCCCGAACCATAAAAATACCCCTGTACCCCAAAACCCAAACCTACCCCTGAACCCTAAAATACCCCTGTACCCCAAAACCCAAACCTAGCCCTGAACCCTAAAAATACGCCTGTGCCCCAACACCCAAACCATGCCCTGAACCCTTAAAATACCCCTATACCCCAAAACCCAAACCTACCCCTGAACCCTAAAAATACCCCAATACCCAAACCTAGCCCTGAACCCTAAAAATACCCCTGTACCCCAAAACCCATACCTATCCCTAAACCCTAAAACTACCCCTGTACCCCATAACCCAAAACTATATCTGAACCCTTAAAATACCCAAACACCCCAAAACATATATACCTCAGTACCCCAAACATATACCCCTATACCCATACTTACCTTATTCAAACATTTAAAAAAACATGCTTTTACCATTCATGCATATACAACGAATTTCGTTGTAAATGTATGCGTGGTAAAAGCATATAAAATGTAATGCCATGCGTTATAATGGCATTGCGTAGTCATGATACTTTCGTAATGAAAGTATGCGGAGTGATGTATGCGGAAAGAAAGTTGCGGAATAATGAGTGTTTACCCTCCCCCGGTAAGTACATTGGTGGCACGGCGGCCCACATCTCCAGTAACATACTCATATTATTTCACCACCGATTTGAAAAATGCACAGGTCTCTCTCATTGATGGCCAGCACCGACATACACTTTTAGACACACCTCCTGCCACAAGTTCTAGAATTGCGAACTTTAGAGCTGGGGAGCTACGTTCGAATCTCGGCATCAGCTCAACATCCTGTGATTCCAGGCAAATCGCTTTGTCTCCCCGTGCCTACCACAAATGAACGTGTTCTTCTGTAATGTAAATTGTGCTCATGCCATGTTGTCGAGTTCGCGCTATATAATATTGCAAGGAAAAATAAAATAGGGAAACTCGAGTTCACATACTACTGAACGCGTACTCTGAAGTGTATCAGCAGTGCACTGTGAATCGGAGCGTTTCACAGGCCTATCACAGATAAGAAATGCTATCAAAACGAAATCCTACAAAACAATATACTACTGGCCGGCAGCAATTCATACCCGGACAACGTCGGGACTGGCTGCTAGTGTCATATGAAGAGCCAGCTTCCTACATTGGTGGTGCAGTGTTGGGATACAAAGCTTGACATCCGCTGTACTTCTTGGTTAATAAGTGATTCCTCAAAAAAATCCGAAATTGTCATTAGTTTAAAGCATTTTTTTCTGATTTAGATTTTTTCTAAATTGTTTAATACCTAGCTGTTAGGGCCTTGTGTCAAGTCCCTCAGTGAAACTGTTTAGAATTTCAAAAATATACTGGAGCTAGGCCCAAAAGGTGATTTTTAGAGTTTTGTAATTTTCTCAAAAAAGCTCACAGCTTTAGTATCAGTGTCTTTTGCATGGGATATGGCTTAGGAGCTCGACCTGACCGCATACATGTAGCTTTCAATTCCGCAGATAAGGACACTCTGTAAAACGTATCAAATCGAAACAGGCTCATCTTCTACCAAGGCAAAACTCCAGGAGCTCCAGGAAGAATATGAGAAAGACCATCCAGTGGAGGACACTGTTCCTCCTAATGGTCAGGATGGAGACAGTGGTCAGGAGGAGAGCTTAGAGCTTCCCCTCCCAGGGAGCGGGAACCTCCCAGAGGAGGATCTTGCTCTTGAGAGACTAGCCAAGAGGGCGGTTTTAGAAGCCAAACTCCCGGCTGTAGAGAAAGAAAAAGCAGAGATGGCCTCACAGAGGGTGATGATATCACTAAATGGTTTGCACCTTTGATGGGGTTAGTAAAATGAGGCAACTCAACCAAAAGCAGCGGGTTCTCTTCTCTGGCAACTGTTCAAAGGAAATTGTGGGGATAGGTTCCTGACACTGCATGAGGCAGATACTGAGTCGTGTGACCCCAGAAAGGATATGCTGATTGAGTGCTTTGGATTCACCACTGAGGAATACAGAATCAGGTTCAGTTCAGGAAGACTCGAAAAACCCAGAGTTAGACCTGGGTAGATTTTGCAGACTTTTCAGTAAAAACACTAGGCTGCTGGTTAAAAGTTAACAATGTGCACAATTGTGATGGGCCTTATAATCTAATTATACAAGAGCACCTGTTAAGTAATTGTGTGACTGAGAAATGACATCAGTACCTGGTAGACCTATGTCCAATTTCTCCTCAAGAGGTGAGGAAGAAGGCAGACCAATGGGTCAAGACAAGGGTAATTAAGACTACTCATGGTGGGGGTGACTTAAAGAAAGGGGTTGCTAGCCCCCCCTGGGAAAGATTGTGACCAGTCTAAAAATGTAAACAAAAAGTCTTCTCAAGGGTCCCCAAAAACCTGTTCAGGAGGTTGGGCCACAAGCCAATACCCAGTCTAATGGTGGGTACAAGGGTCCAAACTGGAATCACAAAAAGGCTTGATTCCATGATTGTAAAGCCAATGGGCACCAAACTGGAGACCTTATGTGTCTCAACATAAGGAATCCCCCTAGTGCACTTGCAGTAACTGCAGTGGTAAGTCTAGAGATGGGCTCTCAGGTGAGCCTGACCGTGTCAGAGAGCTCACTGAAGCACATTTAGTCTCAGAGGGTGGGGTGGATGGAGCTGCCTTGATGTCTTGCCCATTAACATAAAACAATACAATACAGACAACAGCCTCATATAAATGGGATCAGAGTTAAAGCACTGAGATATATAGGTACAAGTATCACTGTGGTGACTGAGAAACCGATATCAGAAGAGTATCTGATGGTTGAGCCATTCACCGTCATCAATGCTGACAACCAAAACAAGGGCATCCCATGGCAAGTGTGGGGAGGGGTTACTGGCCAAAAGGAAGTGGTGGTATCCTCTGATATTCCTGTAGCCTTTCTGACAGGATATCATCTGGAGTCCTCAGCATGGGCTGAGGTGAAAGAAATACCCATGTAGCTATGCTGAGTATACCTGAATGGGTATGTAAAAAAACCTGAGCACAATACAAATCCCAGGGTGAAAAGAGCAGTTGGAGCCAAAAATGGTTGCCTAGCCCTCTAAGAGAAAAGGCAGGAGGACTGTGAAAACAGCTTCAATGAAGCCACAAGCTCAGGTCCCATCCACCCAAAGAGACTTGTCAGTCTCATAGGGACCAGAACCCTGGGTAACTTGGTACTTACACGGCCAAGATCCTGGATTGAGGGGGGACCCCTTGGGGAAGAGCTGTGCCAGGGACAGAGGATCTGCCCCACTCTTGAAAGCCTGAAACAACAAGCTGTTGGTCAGAAAAAGGGAGATGTTAGTGCCTCCCCTAGAACCTATTGGGAGATGGGACTCCTTTACACAGAGGCTGAGGACCCTACATCTGGTGCCTCTAGGAGAGTGGCAGTGCCTCAGACGTATAGAGAGCTTCTGCTCACTTTGGTTCCTGACATCCTATTGGCTGGGAATCTTGGCCATGTCAAATCTTAGAGTAGGTTAGTTACCCACTTCTACTGGCCAGGTGTGACCCAGAAGGGGAAAGAGTTGTGTAACTCTTCTGCCACCTGTCAAGCCAGTGGCACAGCAGGTGGCCACGCAAAGGATCCCTTAACTCCTCTTCCAGTGGTTGATATTCCTTTTAAAGTTTAGGGGTTGATGTTGTTGGCCTCTAGACCCTCCAACTGCATCAGGGAACAAATGTATACTGGTGGTAATGGATCATGCCACCAGGTACCCTGAAGCAATTTCCCTCAGGACTACTACTGCTTCTGCAGTGGCTTAGTCCCTCATTGGTATCTTTACCAGAGTGGGTTTTCCTAAGGTGGTGGTGTCAGCCAATGACCATGTCAATACAGATGGCCTTTGACGGTTTTTCTACTTGATGAAGATTCTCTTGGGAACGGTTAGTCTCATTCTCCTTCTTCTGGGAGGGTGTTAAGTAGGAAATTGACCTTTTCGATATGGGCCCCCCACTTTGTTTCTGGTATTTTATGTGATTTCGATTGGAAGTGCACTGGGTTCCTGCTACCCAGATCCCCAGTGCCAGATCTATTTCTCAAAGCTGTGCAATTGTATCCCAATTGGCAATACCTTTGGAGTTCCCTGTAGATCTCTATTGGTACCCCTGGTATTTTGAGCGAGGAGGCTAAAGACGATCCTTAAGGGCTGCAGCACAAATTGTGCCACACTAAAGAACCCCTCAACTAAAAAATACAGACTGCCGCTGCAAGCTGTGTGTCTTGATGCAGACAAAAGTAAAAACACAACATGGCACAAATCCCTGTGTGCCACGTCCACAAACACTGCTTGCAGTATAGGTAAGTCACCGCTAAATCAGGCCTTATGTTCCTAAGGCAGTGTGCACTCTACTACATGTGGGGACATATCTGCATGCCCCTGTTCTGGTCAGCTCTATTGCTGCCAGTACAAGTGAACAGGGGAGCCATTTTAAGTACATGTGCTGGACACTTGTAAAAACGAGTTCCCCAACTCCATGATGGCTTCACTGAAAATAGGGATGTTTGGGATCAAACATCTTATATTAATAAACTCACACTGATGTCCAGTGTTGAATTTATTAATACATGCACACAGAGGGCACCTTAGAGGTTCCCCTTGAAAACCTACCAGCTACTGGTGTGCAGACTGACTGGGGTTAGCCATCCTTCCACCAGATACAAGTTTCTGATCCCAAAGGGTGAAGGCTTTGCCCTCAGGAGGCCAGAATTCAAGCCTGCTTGAATGAAGGGGCTTACACCCACGCCCATAACACAACCTACAGATTAGCATTCCAAGGCAGGAGAGCTTCAAAGAGCCCACTGCCTTTAATATATATGTGAATATGGCTTCTCTCACAAGAGAACAAGCCGACCCCCTTAGTCCAGGGCCCTTTGGCACCTGGACAGGCAGGAAAATTAGCTGGTCCGATAGGCGTGTCCACCCTTAGGTCAGTACAACCCCTATGGTGAGCTACCTGAAGTGGAGGCGACTTTTCAGAGATAGTCATCTTGGTGATGGCAAATTTAGGATCTCAGGGACACGGTTATGTCCACTTCCCACAGGAAGTGGTCAGATAGGGGATGTAGTGACCACAAAGGTAAGTAATCGATTGTCTACTACCCTACACTCCTCTAACGCCCCTAAATTCAGTATTTAGGGGACCCTTGGCACCAGAAAATCAGATCCTGATACCCTACAAAAAAGTAAGACACTGAAGAGATGCAAAAAACTGAAGACTGAAGAAAAGCAAATGACTTGGCACCATCCCTGCTGTCCCCTGGCAAACCTGCACAAAAGATCTCTTGTCCTGTACCTGTCATGCCTCCAAAGTCTGAGAGGACAGCCTGCCTTCAATAAAGACTCAAGAACTCCAGTGGAGTACTGGAGCTGCTCCCATGCATTTTGCATTCACCCCCCAAAAAACATGAGGACTCTGGAACCGCTAAAATCTGGATCTACTATACACCACTACACCCAAGCCACCAGCCTGTGTTGAAGTGAGCCAATTGTGTCAGCCTGGTCCCCAAGCCCTCAAGAGACCGATTTCACTTTGGGTTCACACCTTGTGAACACTCCGACGGATCACTGACATAATATCGAATTCACAAATATAGAATTACCAAAATATCGAAGAAAAAACATAGAATGCAAAAATATTGAATTCCTATCTACAAACAGGTAAGTACAAAAATATCGAATCAAAAATATAGTTTTAAAAAATAGTTAGTCAAAATATCATTTTTTTTAAATGTCTTAAAAGTAATTTAAAATTAATGAAATAATAAATATAACATTTACTATTACCACTCCAGTGAGTGCAACAGAAGGGAAAGCGTTGGATAGGGTAGGAGTAAAAATTACTATTCCCACTCCAGAGAGTACAACAGTAGGGAAAGCATTGGATAGCCTAGGGGTAAAAATTACTATTGCCACTCCAGAGAGTGCAACAGTAGGGAAAGCGTTGGATAGCGTAGCGTTAATAATTACTATTCCCACTCCAGAGAGTGCAATAGTAGGGAAAGCGTTGGATAGCGTAGGGGTAAAAATTACTATTCGATATTAAATTACTTACCTTCAATTCGATATTTTTCACCATTATATTCTGTCCATTTGATATTTTGTCCATTCTATATTTTGACTTCGATAATTTGGTAATTCTATATTTTGAATTCGATATTTTTTCTTGTTACCCACTCCGACATCACCTGCAGCCTAAGTTTGCTGGGCCCCGCAACCACGAGTGTTCTCAGACAAAGAAATCCAACACCCCAATGATCCTCTGCATCTGGCTAAGAAAATGAGGACCACCATTGTACCCACATCTCTTAGCATCGCAAGACTTGAACCCACTTGTTGGTTCAAACTGACTGGTCTCCCAGTCAAAACCTGCAGCATCTTTTCAAAGAGACCGATCACCTTTGACTAATTTAGGGCACCCGATGATGTATTGCGCCATGGTGCACGACTGCCCTCGTGCCACTGGAGGTGGCCTGTTGGTGTTGCCATGGACCATACCTGATGCTCACCTTTAGTCCTGGAGATTCATCTCATAAATCACTGTACTGTACCTGAATGCCATACTTGTTTTTCCTCCCTTTGGTTAATATTGCAGCTTCTGAAAAATGCACTGTGTTGACTTCTTCAAACACAAAGGACATCATTAGTCCGCCCGCCATCCTGAGGGTTAAATGGAATGCCCACCATATGTGCGGGGTTCCAGTGGGTGACATTAGATGCACCCGCCATACTGGCGGGCGCACCCTGTATTTTTAACATTGTGGGCGGCCGTGTTTTTGGTCCGCTGCAATGCTAAAAATCCATGTCGTGCATGTGCATGCACAACATGGCAGGCACCGCGTGGTGCCTGCCATGTTGTGCATGCACATGTAGGGGAGTACCATAGGTACCCCTATGTGCCCCTGCCACTCCCCCAACATCCTGGGGGCCCGCACAAGGCCCCCAACCTCAAAATCCGACTGCCGTTCCGTGACGGCAACCCTCGCCCCTGCATCGTAATATGGATGGCGGTGTCTAGCAGACACCGCCACCATATGAACCCTTTTCTGCCCGGTCTACTTGTCGACCGGGCGGAAAAGCAGAGGACGGTCTTCCCGTCCACTGCGGTCCCCATGCCATACTAATATGGCAGGGGGGAAATGGGTGGCGGGCGGGCTAGGATGTAGGGTGGATTGCCACCACCATGGGGGCGGTGGCAATCCGCCCTACATCCTAATGGGCCCCTCAGTGTTTCTCTTGCAAAGCATACTTACCTGTCATATTGGTTCTGGTGCCTAAACACATATGAAGATATGTGTTATTTTTTACAAATTGGAGTGGATCTGCTTGTTGAGTCATGTGCATCATTTATTGACTATTGTGTATATTTGCAGATGGCTAAGACTCCTCTATGATAGGACTAAGGCTGCTCGACCACACTTCCCCCTAGAAGAGCACCTTGAGATTGCTAGAGCAAACCCCTGCCCACTCATAAGGGAACCCCCTGGACTCTTTACATGGTACACCTCTTTTTGGTGTCTCTTATAAAGAGCCACTTTCCCACAATGAGAAACCTTTCATTTCATATGAATATTTAAACAATGAGCAACAAATCCTAGTGTTATCTTGAGCAAATAACTTACTAAAACTAAGCCATTTTCAACCCTGAATTATAGCTGGAACCTTCAAAATGTGTTTCAAACCATTCAGTCAGATATTCACCATAAATGGTGAATATCAAAACACAAATACCCCTTTTATATCTGCCCTACTACCAAATAAACAAGGCAGCATTTACTACGCACTCTTAAACCACATTAAACATAAGACAAATATTAATACCCTCATAAAATTCATCATAGACTTTGAACAACCCATTATTCAGACAATATAAAAATATTTACCCTCACACAGCCATACACAGCTGTTACTTTCATTTCAATCAAAGCATATGGAAACACCTCAAACATTCAGCACTAAGGCCTTATTAAAAGTATTGCGGTCCACAGGACCACAGTATTGGTGGTGATGGTACGACCACCGCCACACTGGTGTTCTGTCTGCCAAATTATGAGTGTTGTGGATGGACCACCACAAGACAGCCAGCTAAATCAAGATCAAGGATCCATCTTCTCCAGTGGTCTTGAAATATACCGGAATATGCTGTTGGTGCTGTTGCAGCACCGCTAAGCATATTTAAACTTACATTTCCACCTCCTTTCTCATGGCCCTCGGCAGCTTCTGGGCTTCGAGGTGCAAGCAAGGGGGCACATGATGTGCCCCCTGGAATTTCACCACCGTTCCTGCACGGTATGGCATGGAGAACATAGTGCATTATATACCGTCCAGGAACATGCTGCAGGCGCTGTCATGGCACCACCCAACCACCATGGATTAGTGTCGTAATCCAGTGGGCGGGTGCTCGATGGGCGTGGTGGTCCTCCTGTCAGCAAGGCAGTGGTGAGCCAACAGGAGGACCGCCAAACTAGTAATAAGGTTCTTTGTGTAGAATATTCTACAAACAGCCAAAAAATTATAGCATTAGCCTATGTCCCTGTCACGGAAGTAGCTAACCTCTGGAATTTGCTAAAAGAAAGCCCTTTCTACCAACAAAACAAAGACAAACTAAGCCCTCTAATGGATTATTTAGAAGACACTCGGGTTGGTAGACTGGGTCACTCCATGACACATACACCAACCCAAATTCCAAATACCATGGTGGAATGTCTATGACAGCACCTTGGAACAGGAAGCTAGGGAGAACCCGACCTACAGTCTATACATTTATAAAAGCATTGCAAAAAGAGAAAAGCTACCAACAACTATAAATGGAACAATCTGCTAGCCAAATTTCACCTAAACTTAGAAAAAAAAGAAGTCTATGATGGACCCCTGATCTTGTATGACATAATCTGTGAAATGTTTTAATAAATGTATATATCAACATGATGGTCATTGTTGCACAAGGCACTTTGGTTATATGTATATGGAATTTTAATCTTTTGTATTAATTATTGTGACAAATTTGTGTTTTTTGTGCTTTTATGGGTACTTTTGTATCCGAAGAAAGTTGAACTGAACTGAACTGAACTGAAGTATATTACCTGGAAATTATAGCCAAAAGCATATAATAAAAAAATAGTAATCTACAGAAGTCCCAAAAACCTACCAGAAAATCTAAATTAACAAATATGTTTTTGATATAAATAATAAAGATAATCTTTTATTACATCAGTCTAAATATTGAATGAAACTTGAATATTAAAAAAGACGGACATAAAATAATAATATATACATTTTTACATTAATAATATAAACCTAACCAACCAAAAACCTGAAAGAACAAACTAAATTCATCACATAAAATAAATGCAACACATAAATGATACATTGCCAAATAATATTCACATAATATTTACACAAACAATAAAATGTAACATTTCTCACCCAAAAAATAATAAAATATTTATAACATAATGCTCAGTAGCTGCATATCTCCTTCTGTATCGACGCAGTTAAAAAGTAATAGTCCACAAAAAACAGAAAAAATGTATTCTAAAAAGCCCACAAAAAATAGCAAAAATTAAACAAATCCATTAGACATCTCTTGAAGCAATCCAACGTACGTAGGATCTATTAGATAACATAAAAAGTGTTAAAAAAAAGTAAACTCTCACGGAAACCTGAAAAAAAGATATCAAAGCTGTAAATATTGGATTAATATAAAACAAAAGTGAATTCCTAAAACAAAAAAAAACAGTAACTTCCAATGACCCCAGGACACATTTGTTGATGAAAACCTTTAAAGTAAACAAGAATACACATCCACAAAACACATAACATTCTAAAAAATACCTGTACATTGCACTGAATTATCATAAAATACGCAAATGATTGTCGGCAAAGACCAGATTTTGGCAAAGACATGGAGTCAAAGATGACCCCCCCAGTTTCTTAATTCTGGAAGTGAACCTAAATTGGACAACCACTAAGAAGTATTCCTGATGGAGGTAATGGTATCGAAACATAATACCTTCAGTCTTCTCAGAATTAAGTTTTAGGCAGTTTTTTCTACATCCACGGAACAATATTCCTTATGCAGGTGTTTAATTGCTTAGCTACTTTATCGGGGTTTGGGGAAACTGACACCACTATCTGGTTGTCCTCAGCATAAGAAAGTACTGACATGCCATAGGATCTAATAAACTCAATTAGGGGGGTATTGTACACATTAAAAATAGTAGGACTGAGCTAGGTTCCCTTTGGGACCTCGCATGGTAGTGTAAAAGCATCCGAAGTGAAGCTTTCAAAGATGACAACCTGCTCTCGATAGGACAAAAGGAGCCAAACAGTTCTAAAGCTCGGTCCCAGATGCTTATGTGTTGGAGCCGGTCGATCAGTAAAGAGTGTTCAACCGTATCGAAAGTGGCAGAGAGATTAAACAAGATCAGGGCCACCTTTCCACCCTTATCAACAGTGGCTCAGATTTCTTCTGTTGCATCTATAAGAGCAATGAATACGTCTGAACCCATGTTGTGAATGGTCCAAGGTGTTAGTAGATTCCAGAAAAGTCATGATTTCCAAGTTCAAACTTTTTCTAGAATCTTAGCTGGAAGAGGAAGTCTGGAGATTAGCCTATAGTTTTTTTTACTTTATGGGGGTTCAGGGAAGGTTTTTTCAAGAGAGGCAGTATAGAAGCTTTTGCCAATCTAAAGGAAAGCAAACGGAGGATACCATTTTATTAAGGAATGCTGTAGGATGAGACAATATTGAATTTGGTACCAGATAAAGAACTTATGGAGGGAAGGGATCCAATGGTGCACGTGATTTAGCACTTTTGATTAGTTTGGTCTCTTTATCCTCTGTAGGAGAGGTAAAGATAGTAAGCAATAGCTGCCCTTGCTCAGTATTAGAAGTACTAAATTCCTCTAATGCCTCATTTCAACATGCCATCTCAGTGTTTTCTAACAAAGCTGTAAACTCCAGAAATATATTGTTGACTTTAGACTGAATGAAGTCTGCTATTTGTTAGACAGTGACTGGTCAGGTTTTATTTTTGCTGATCTTAGACAGGGTTTTAACTGTATTAAAAAGTTATTTCGAATAATTTTTTGCAGTATTAATTTTATCTGATAAGAATTTGGTCTTGGCAGCGTTTATTTGTCTTTTGTTGTCTTTGCTCAGAGTTTTATATATTTTTTTCCTCAAGACTGTAGTTTAATCTCCACAGTTGTTCCTGATGTCCGCATTTCTTTCTATGTTCTAAGTTGCTGTGAGTACCATGGAGCAGACATCAGGGATCTGTGATTTGCCCTTGTTTTTGAAGGGGCAAGTTGTGTGACAGCCACTTCAATCCATCCAGCAAAATTAACTGCCACTAGGTCGACATCACTTTCAAGTTTAGGAGGGGATTCTGTCGGCAGGTTTCCCAATTTCGCATTGTCAATTTTATTTCACTGCCGGTATTTTAGAGTTGTGGATGCTGTAGATATTGGGGTTTTTTTTCTGGCATTTTTCGCTTAAAAAATATAGCCCTACGATCAGTCCAGGCCAACGTTACAACCTCCTTGACCTGTAAGTTTGGCTCATTGGTAAAAAATCCCATCAAGCGTATGATTTGCCTGATCTTGCAAAAATATACATGAACTGCACTGGATAGACAGTCCCTGTGCAAAACCTATTCATTCACTCCTCCATGTCCACTCCTTTTTTGAGATGTCTCTTACTCACAAAGATGATTACTTTGTTAGAATTTATGGCACCACTTTTGAAAAATGTGCAGATTTCGATTCACGCCAACAGCAGTGTGTGCGACAGATCATTTATTTTGAAGATTTAAATACTCGGAAACAATCATTCTACTGAGATTTTTTATACTTTTCTCTGTGTATCACACCAAATGGGAAAATGTGACGTGTATTCCGCTCATATAATATCCAGGTCTTTAAATTCCAGAACTTTGATACTGCTAAAATTATTTAGATAATATACTTACTAACAGGGGCCTTCAGTCAGCCATCTTCATCCGTTAGTCTGTTGTTGTAAACATTCCCATGTTTCTTCCATCCGCTCCAGTAAACGGCATAGAGCAATGGATCAGCCCACTACAGCCACTAGCTAGTTTCACTGCAAGTGCTTGCATTCTGTCCTATCAAGAAAAGCAAATCAGTGCAATGTAGGTCCCTTCAATGTTTGCTATTTTTTTATAAGGCTAAGGGGCTTGCAGGACCTCAAAAACACACTTTAAAAAAAACAGGACAAAACAAGCATTGACACAGATAAATGGCTGAAAGTCAATACCAGATCTATTGGCTTGGCCAATGCTTGTTTTTAGAAGAGGCTGGTACTCGGTCTCTGAGAATTATTTGTCCACTGTTTTGCCACCCCCTCATTTGGTGAAGAGAGCAGAAACTGGACCAGGAGACTCTGATGATTCACAGAATTCCAAGAAAATGTGTTTGGAAATTCATCAATGAGACATTATGTAACTAATCACAATTATTCACTCAAACCTTTATCATTCCACCTTCCCATTCATACACTCAACCACTCACAGTTATGTATTTCTTCATTCATGCATCCACTCACTCGGTCCATAGGTTCCTACTAACGTATTATCTCCCCAGATCCATGAATTTATACATCTAATCACAACCATGTTTTGACCCATGCATTAACCCACATAGTCATGCATTGCATTATGCACCATAATTAACACATATCTTCATTATTCAAGCTATGCACTATCACTCGTGTATTCATTCATGTAATCACAAACACCCATGCACTCACCCATCTACCCCACAGCGAAGAACTCTCATTCACGCAATCATTCATTCACCTGTGTATATGTGCGATTATGGCACTGATTACGAGTTGGGGGCAAACAGGTTTGGAAATCCCAGTATTTTGGTAATGACTTTTCCAAATTTACCAGGAAAATGTGCAGCAAAAATACATAGCTTGTGGTATTCACTTTGGGAATCACTGATTACACATGTTTTGGGAAAAAAAATTGTGGCAGATTTACAATAACTGGCGCATCCGTGCATATCCGTGCTATCATCCACAAGGACAGCCTGGACATCTCGGAAACCACCTCTTTTGACTACGATACATTCTAATGCCTATCCACCATCATCAAGACTAATGAAAAAGACTCTCTACGGTGTCACCTGCTCTACCACCCCCAGGTAAAAATAACCCTTTTGGAGAACAACTTTCCGACCTGATTGCACAAGGCGCATTTGGCGACTCCAATAACCTAATTTACTTGGGGATCTGAACCTTCGCTGGAATGAGACACAAAATCGCCTAATCCAATCATTATCCAGCCTCCTTCATGATAACAACCTGCAACAACATTGCACAGAGGAGACTCATTACAAAGGAGCCACATTGGATGCTATCATCTCACAAAAGAAATCAATCACAATCAACCACATCCTTCCCGTCGACTGGTCAGACCTCCACATGATCCTCTTTCATATCAATCACCCCATTACCTCGCATAAACCCCCCCCAAGACCCCCCAAATGGGCAAGAAACCTCTCTCAAATACCCCTGGATATCCTGGATGATCAGTTAAGCTCTCTGCTTCCGGACAATAAAGCGCACCTTTCCACCAATGAGCTCACCGACTGCTACAACTCCGAGCTAGTGTCCATACTCGACAAACTTGTGCCACTAAAGCTCAAAAGAAGCAGAGCTATCCCTTCCAGAACGTGGTTCAACGCTGACCTCAACGCAGAAAAGAGAACTCTAAGAGCCAAGGAAAGAAAGTGGAGCAACAACCCAACAGCCATCCTTCGTGATCAACTGAAAGCAGCCCGAAGGAAATACAACAACCACATCAAAAACAAAAAATCCAGCTTCTTCCGCGAGGCTCTGGACAAAGCCAAAAATAGACTGAAGGAACTGTACAGCATCATCAGGCAACAAACGTCCAAACCACTGTCTTCTTCTGTGCTAGCGTCCAAAGATCTTTGCGACAATTTCGCCCACTTCTTCAACAAAAAGATCACAAAAATTGAACTTTCACTTGACCCCAACAATTCACACCCCAAGAAGACCAGTTCAGCTGCTCCTCAGGCTCTCTCTCCCGGCTCTCTGAGCACCCCCTGGCTTAGGTTCCGCCTCGTCCCAGACGCAGAGATAATCTCGCCGATCTCGTCCTCCAAACCATCAGCTCATATCTCTGACCCCATTCCTCCCTCACTAATCATGAAAATGAAACACTCTCTTGCACCTATATGGGGCAAAATCATAAACAGCTCCCTAAAAAACGGAGTGGTACCTGACTGCCTAAAAATTGGGCAAGTTACCCCCCTGCTGAAAAAAAAAGGTCTTGACTCAACAGACCTGAACAACTTCAGACCAATATCTAACCTCCCTCTACTAGCCAAAACATTGGAACGATGTGTACTCCTGCAACTGACTCACCATCTGGACAACATCAATCTCCTAGACCCCCTCCAGTCTGGCTTCAGACAAGGATGCAGCACAGAAATAGCGATGCTGAATATCATAGACGATATCCACGGATCTCTAGATTCAGACAAATGCTGCCTCCTCATTCTCCTTGACCTTTCTGCAGCATTCGATACGGTGGATCACAAACTCCTCACCAAGGCTCTTCAAGAAAGAGCAGGCCTCGGCGAAGTAGTTCTCAAATGGTTCTCCTCATTCATACACAACCGAACACAAATAATAAAAATCAAGAATTTCACCTCCGAAATCCAACAGGTCAATAAGGGCGTCCCCCAAGGTTCGGTGCTCTCGCCCCAGCTCTTTAACATCTATATGGAACCACTCTCCAAGCTACTCAGAAAAGCCAACATCCGCTTTCACCTCTACGCGGACGATACACAAATATATCTGGAAACGTCCTCTCTCACTGACATACATAGACTAAATGCTGTCCTGAAAGATGTTCAACAATGGCTGACAAACAATCACTTGAAACTGAATCCAGACAAAACTGAGACACTCCTCATCTCGAACAAGGAAGACAACCCGCAAATCACCAAATGGCTAAAAGCTATCGATGCGCTTAAAGGAAATCTTACTCTAGCCGACTCTGTTAAATCTCTTGGCATCATCATAGACCCCAAACTAAACATGGTAAAACACATCAAGAATGCAGCCAAAGGTGCTTTCTTTAACCTCAGACTGTTCAACAAGATCAAACCCTACATTCCTAACAAGGATCTAAAACTGGCCACTCAATCTCTGGTACTGTCAAGGCTAGACTATGGGAACGCAATCCTAACAGGCATCCCGAAATCGAACTTGGCACCGATCAAAACAACACTACATGCTGCAGCTAGAATGATTACCGGCATCAAAAAATCGGATCACATCTCCCCAGCACTCAAGGAACTCAAATGGCTCCCAGTAGAAATGCGTAGTAACTTCAGAACGGCCTGCCTAACACACAAAGCCCTCCATACCGGCAAACCCGAATACCTGGCAAATAAACTCAAAAAAGCAGGCCAAGCCAGGAATCTGAGAAGCTCTAACTCCTTCCTGCTCATCCTACCCAAAACTAGAAAGAAAAGAACAGCGGACGGCTCCTTCACTGGAAACGCCCCCAAAATCTGGAACTCCATCCCCCCGCACATCAGAACTATTCCTTCTTTTGTGGAATTCAAAATGCAACTCAAATCCCTGTTCCTGATCTGCTCCCTTGGCTGCGGATAACCGGGGTCAGCAAGCAACCCCTGAACTATGTGACTACAGTGAATTCCATATCCAAAGAAGCTCGGCAACTCGCCCATGTTCCGCTTACAAAGTCAATCTTTGAATGCTTATACCTTACATATGTTATGTTCATGTTTATGTTTTGCATATGTTTATACAGATTTTTGTCATTCTATTACTGTAAAGCGCTCTGCTACCTCCAGGTCTTGACAGCGCTATAGAAAACTTCCTAAATAAATAAAATTAATAAATATCAGCAGGGATGCAACAGTTATTGTGCGCTGTAGCTCCGCCACCCTGGATGCGCCGCATTTACAATGCGGCGCACCATGGGGCAAAAACGGCACAGATGCGTCACGCATCTGTGCCGTAAAAGTGGCGCATTGCTGGAGTTGGGTCGCAAGCGCGACGCAGCTCCAGCAATGCTCTGAGGGGCCCTATCTCCACAATGCTGCGTCAATCCTTATGCCTGCTTCAAGCAGGCGCAGGGTTTAGACGCAGCATGGGCCCAAAAGTGACTGAGTGAAATCTTGTCGATTTCACTCAGCCACTTTTGGGAGGCGTTCCTGCGCCGGAACACCTCCCCCTGCGTTGGAACGCCTCCTTCTGGCGCAGGGCTTTACAACGTGACGCATCTGGGAGATGCGTCACATTGTAAATACCCCACACCATGGCGCATCTTTTGCGCCACAGCTGCGTCACAAAAGTGACGCAACAGCGGCGTAAAAGAGGCGCAGGGGGATTGTAAATCTGCCCCTCTGATTTTAGGAGGTATTTATGCACCAGTAAATACCCCAATCCTGGGAATCGGTATTTGCCCCGTGTGGTAATTAGACCCACTGTATTCTGACACACTGCTAATCAGGACCAATGTGGTTTGCCTGTGATGGTGTGTGTGACGGAATGTATGTTGCTAGTGTTCTTCAGGGGAGAGGGTTCGGTAGGATTTGAGGAATCCTGCTCTCTTCTTGTGGCTGTTTGGGTGCTTGTTTGTAGAGTGTTTCTGTGTGTAAACTCTACAAACTTCAAAACTATTTCATTTGTCATTGCTTGCTTTGTTGTGAAACTGCACAGCAAATGAACTAGCTTCTTTCAGAACTGAAACTCCTATCACAATCTTGCTCTCTAAACTGCATATAAACTAAACGGTCATAGGCTTGTAAAACTACAAGCAGCTGCATACTTTTCACTGTCTGGCAACCTAAATGTTTCCCTATATTACAGGGACGTAACATAAAATCATGCCCCCCCTCCCCGCAGAATGTGAAGTGGAGCCCCTTAGTCTCCCATAATTTACAGCTATTCATTGGGCTTGTGCCGGGTGGGGCCTCCCTGAAGGGTTGAGGGCTGCAGAGGCCTGTGTTACGTCTCGGCGATGCTAGGGGCATACTATCAAGAAACGGTGTTAACATTATCACCATTTTAGCGGCAGGAAACTGCCGCTAAAGTGGCGATATTGGGCTTGATAATATGCCCTTGTGAATTCCCATAGAAGCCCATGTTCTGGTGTGAACATGGGCTTCTATTGGAATTCTCAAGGGCGTAATATCAAGCCCATTATTGCCGCTTTAGCGGCCGGCGGTAATTTTAACGCCGTGCTTGATAATATGTCCCCAAGTTCTGCTAAGTAAAAATCATATCTCTGTGTCTGTGGCTTTCTCGAAGCTCAAGCAAAATGCCACCTCACACACACTTGCCGGGCAGTAGCAGCTTGCCCAAATAATAAAATCATGCTCTAATCCCACTATATATATTTAGCAGGGTCAGTGAGTTGTTACTCAACATTCCATGCACCCAGACTAAGGACCATATTTATCAAGATGTTATGTCCCTCTTGCGTCACGCAAAGGAACTGGAGGGCAAAGCAAAACCTAAATGTGAGTTACCAAGCCGCGCAAGGCCACCTTATGTGGCCCTGGGAGGCTTGATAAATCTAAAGTAATGCACAACAGTGCAAATCGCGGACTTGCATTCCTCTGCAGCAGGTAGGCTTGCCATGGTTGGAGGGTGGGTGAATTGTACGCCTCAACACCAGGGACAAAACGAGGAGGTATCTTTATTTCGCCTCATTGTTTCCTCGTTCTAAGTGAACTGCATTCTGCACACTTAGAAAGAGGAAAATGTCTCTGAGGATTGTTTCTTGCAGGAAGGTCCCCCTTCCTGACCCAAAATAATTCTGCCTAAGCAGCAGTTTTTGTGCCAGTGCAGGCAGGGAGCAGAAATGCACCCTTTCACGCAACGCAGCAAGGAGGCTTGCTGCATGGCGTTGCGTGAAATATGGACATATCTTTAAAGCAATGCTACAAACTACTCAGGAAAATTGAAATATTGGGTGTGTATATATCTATGCATGTAAAGGTGGCCATCTTAAGAGGTATTAGTGTGTAAAATTACGAGACATATAGATGTACAAAGCAAGCAATGTCAAATATATATGTCAAATACATATAAACACAACAAAAGCGATAGTTACAAAGGCTAAGGGCCTTACTACAACATTGGCGGTCCTTCAGCAGCCCGCCATCGCACCATGCACTAGAGGACTGCCAAGGCTGTGGTGCGCCCGCAGGCTGGATTATTGTAATCCATGGCGAGCGGGCGGTGCAGTGGTGGTCTGACGGAAGTGGTCTGTTAGGCTCATGGAGATAGCCTAACATGCAGACCACTGCTGTGAGAGCGCTGGCTGCATGTTCCTGCACGGTGTGGCATGCATGCAGGAACTGGGGGTGCAAATCCAGCGGGGCACAATATGTGCTCCCCTGTATACATTCACCCCCAGGAGTGGCAGGGTCTAGTTGCTTCCCTGCTATCCTTTTAGTTGACGGCTCACCGTCACGAAAGGGGCAGTATTAAGCCAACTCAGAATATGCTCGGCGGTGCTGGTGCGGCACAGCCAGCATATAGTTGCTCCTGAGTTCTGTCCGGCCGCTGCGGGATCCTAGATCCTCGGCAGACACAGAGGTCTTGTCTGACAACCACATTCATACCAGTGTGGGTGTGCCCACAGTGTAGCAGTGGTCTGATGGCCACCCCGAGGACAGCGGTCCTATGGACTGCCATATGCGTAAAAAGGCCCTTACTGATGAATAACTGTAATTGAGCATAATAAAGTCACAAACGAACAGCTGACAGAGAGATATATTTAACAATATAAAGTAAAACAAAATCATCAAGGGCACAAATGAAACAGGTGTATCATGCGGATACCAGAAAAACTTGTAAAATATTGTACATTTCTGGAGTAACATTGAGAGATCTCTGCCTTTGCTACTAAATGTAATCTCGAAGCCCATTAAGTGTGAACAGAAAATTACCTAACATCTTTGCAATTAGAAGTAATTGTCTTATAACTGAGGAAATAGATATTTAAATACAAAATCCTTTAAAAATAGGATAACTGTATTGAAGGTTAGAATAACAACTTATATTCTATTTTTTCTGGTTGGCTATTGGCCATATTATTGCTTATGGAACCACTTAAATTATTTATTACTAATCCTATAGATCTTTCTAGCTGCTGCCACAGTACATCATCAGTTGGTACCTTATAAATGCATTATGTGATTGTCCAGTCATTTCTGCTTTTTGGAACAAAGTTTGGCAAATTCTGGTTTCACTTGCTTTTGAATGTCAGATTTTATTGCCATCACTGAAGCAATACATGTATTCATCGCCAGCAGACATGGATGTGTCTGAATTATTTATTGCATCAATCTTTCAAGCATCCCTGCCCAGGGCTCCAGCACATGTCCTTGGGAAGAGGGTGGCATTTAGCAGTGAAGCTGTTATATGACTGCCAAACCCAGTCAGTGATCCATACCTTTGGGCATTGCTTTTTGGACCAATTGTACGTTTTAAAAAGACTACAAAGCCCTGGAAAATTGCAGCAGTGATGCCATGAGGTCTTATGAGGCAGCCACACAAGGGCAGTGGGGTTGGTGGCAGTTTTCATTTCAAGGATAGTGCCTATGCATCTGGGATCCAAGAGAGAACGGCAGGATCCCTGTCATTCAAACGTTGGCACATCATTTATTTCAGGACTATGCTGATGTACTATGTGCCGGATCTCTCAGCTGCCGTCTCACCAAGTAAGTGATAATAAGATCATCACATAAGGATTTCATAATGTTATTTTTTTCTTCTCACTTGTGAGTGAGACCCGCCTATCTGTTGTGGTGCAGTGCTGGAGTTGAGTCACTTTCATGAGCAACTCCAGCAATACGTCACTTTTGTGTCAACAGATGCGTCAGAAATTCTGAAGCATTTGTTAATACTTGCGCTATGGTATTGTAAATACAGCGCATCCATGGTGGCGCAAGGACATTTAGCGCTGGTGTAAGGAAACTGACGCATCTAAGCGGGTGCATCAGTTCCTTGTAAATGAGGCCCAAAGTTTCACAGAGCTGCAGTGCTACAGTTAGAGCAAGTTCCTTCAGAGGCCCAGCAGACCAGTGATATGTCTTACCTGCTCTTGCTGCAATAGGAATATAGAAAGCCCAGGCACATGTCAATGGCTGGGAAAACAAGCAGTAGTCTGGATGCTGCTAGTTGGACAGCAGGCATCCTCGGTGCTCTTATGGTCATGCGGTAAGTACTCCTGATTCCGGCTTCTGGTCTTGGATGGAATCTGAGTTCTGGTAGTTGACTTAATGCTCTTCTAACATGGGTCAGAAACCACAATGCTTCCCTATCACACGCTGCTCGAAGGCGAGAAATCTCCCTATTCACGGTGGCTTATGGGGGGCACAAACAGAGGAACACAGTTTGCAGCCCCTCCAGGTCACAGCACTGCACAGGGCAACAGCCCTCTTTGGTCACATTGATGTACTAGGGGGTAGCCCTCAATCCTCACCACAGCCCGCACTTGGTATACAGGAGTCACAAACTGCGGCACACAGATGGATGGCCCGATCAGTGCCACAGTCCCAATTAGGAGCAGAATCACAGATTTTTTTTAAGTGATCCTCTCGACAGGACCTCGCTCCCTCCAGGCACTCTCCTCCTCTTCATAAGGCCCTCCAGGGTAATCGGTCTTGATTCTCCTGTGTGGTGTCACCTCAGCCAGCAGGGAGACTAACAGACCTTGGCCTCAAGTCGTGGTCAAAACAGGCAATAGTTGGTTGAGCTTTTTTACGCTGACATACAGTCACAGTTCAGTGTCTGATATTTGACAAGTTGGGAGACTCTACCTCCCCTTTTCATAATCTGTTTTCAGATGCATATGTGATTTTTTGTCTCATTGTTTGAAGTTCTGGTTGGGGTGTTGCCTGTTATGAAGTGCCCTCTCCTCCTTCCTGTCCATCGTCCAGAAAGCAGTCTGTCGCAGAAGAAGCGTCTCCAACTTTGAAAGCCCCAAAACACAGGCCATGGTGATAACTCAAGGATCACATTTGAATGTCAGCCTCACTCATATATGTCTAACAAAAGGTTAAAAAAGGCCCCAGCCATGATCTTTTATGATGATCTTTCTCTGCAGTGTTTATCTTATCAGCCTCCACCTCCTCCGGACGATGTGCCTAGTGCTCACTGATCAGTGACCTTCTAAGAATCAGAGAATCCATTAGAATTCCCTTCCTCCAGTGTGTGTCCTATCCAGCTTACAGCATTGCGCCAATCCACAAATCTGTCTGGGATGATGCTTCCACCTCCGAATGCCTTTCCAAGGCCCTTGGTTTCCAATATGGAACCCACAGACTTCCATGTACTATACCACAAGCAAGCACACATACATCTCAGCATTTGCACACAGATACATGCGTGCAGCACAGTGCTATATACCAACCCAACGAAGACTAAGAGTGAGTTAAGAACACAACAGCGGAACTTTCCATGGGTGGGCCAGTGAGCCCCACTCCAGTGACACAGGTAAAAAGGGCTGTTCACTTTACTGATCATTTTTATATGAACACAGTATGCTGCCACCACTACGCTCTTGATACTTAACTCTTGGCAAAGGCAGTAGCACTTCTCCCCCCTCAAGGGTAGCGCTTAGTGTATCCCTCCGCAATCCGTGAGACAGGCCTAGGCCATTGTGCACATGCATGATCTTTGTATGCACATTACCAAACATCAACACCAAGGTTCCAGACATCACTTCAACTCAGGCACTCAGGCAGGGGTACACGTCTATCGCAATGCAGAGGACTTTTCTGTCCCAACACACGTCATCCTTAAAAGACGTGCACTTCAGTAAAACACTGCATGGAGCAACACTTTACTTGGCAATGTTTTTTCTTTCTTTCCATTCTCCTCCCCTATTTTTCTTTTTTTTTATCATTCTTGCTTATTTAAACTGTATCTTTAGGTTACTGAAAAACAAAGCCATTAGTACCATAATGTAACTATTCAAAATGCGCCTACCAGCTGGAAAGTACCCATTACTGTTACCTTAAAATTGTATGTGATGGTTGAATATTTTTTACATTTAAAAATGTTACTGCAAACAGGTGGCTGCTATGTTTAGGTGGTGGCATCTTTATGTTGTTCTTTTCATTTTTGTGGCAATAACAAATAAAAATATTTTGGTTTGCAATCACAAATAAAAAATAACTATCACACCAGCTTGCAGAAGCCAGAGACTTTATGTTGTGAATATTGTTTCATCGTTATGCTTCTGATGTGCTTGAAATCAAACTTGTGCTAATTTAAACGATGATGTACTGTCTTCCATGTTGAAGTAACCTTGCACCAGTCCAAGTGATCATTGTTGATGTTAGTTCTCGGTTCTAAATAAAGAACTGCACTCTTTCCACCAGAAGACAGTAAGCATTATCAGGAACTTCTCACCAGGCTGTACACAGCCAAGGACATCCAACTGTCACAGATCGTTCATGCAATGTGTTGATTACTGTCCTGAAAAAACTGTGAGAACAACTGTATTCAATGTAGTAGTATTATGTGAAGAATCCTCGAGTCTATTCTGTAGTAAAATGTTTTCTGTTGCTCGTCTCTCACTGATGAATACCTCGAGAATCACGTACAGGCTCAGTAATGTATAAAATCCTTAGTCTGAAGTCCTATGCAAGAATGTTCTTTTCTCTGTAACTAGGGCCACCCGTTCCACACTTTGTAAGGCAAATCTATGTTGGATTTCGCATTGTTCTTTACTGACTTCTCTGTACTTATGATCAGGGCGGCTCTAGGCTCATAGCGGCCCTGGGCAGGAGTCGTAGGTAGGGGGCCCAAAAGAGGGGGTCAGGGCGCGGCAGAGCACGGAGGCCAGTGAAAGGGGGGGGGGGGGGGGGGGGGTCAGGGTATTTGGAAGTGGAACAGAGCCGGAGGCCGCCAAATCCCTGCCAGGGGCCGCCACACAATTATGTATCCATCCTCAGAGGATTATTATATTAAGGATATATGTTGGCGTGGTGGCCCCTGGGGTTTGGTGGCCCTGTGCAGGTGAACAGCTTGCACATGCTTAAGGCCGCCCCTGATGATCTGTAGTCTTTAATGCTAACCGTGCTTATGAAAATACATCTTGGATTTAGCTTAACAATACTTTATATAAATCTCCTTAAAATCTTGACCTGTGTCTGTCATTCTTACTGAGAATGGTACAGTTCTGATTCTTGATTTGGGCTCACCAGTATTAGAGACGTATCCAGTCGGGGAACCCAAAGTCCACACAGGCGCTACACCACTCCCGGTCCGGGCAGTTGGTGCACATTTGGTAAGGTTATGAGGCGAGTGGTTTGGGCGCCGACAAAACTAAAGTGGATCCAAAAGCAACTGTAATATTCTTAAATTCACTGTAAAGTGTGATTATTTTTCAATTTCGTTTCATTATTAGCACATATATTATATTGTACGTGACCTATACTGTAAAAGGCAGTAACATATCTGGAAATAAATGTGTGCATATTATTTTTCATGTCCCTGCATTTCAGTGACAGCTGGTAATCTTTCCAAGTGGTGGGAAATAATTCCTTGCTTCAGTGGTTAGCAAAGTTATTAAACCGTATCCTATCCTTGGACGGTTCAGGTGAGTCGCCTTCGGCAAAATGTTTTTTAAAAAAAAGGTCAAATATTTTATTTTGCAGCAGACTTTGGAAAAAAATGGCTAAAAAGCCAGGGAGTTCTGTATGAAGGCTAATGAAATATAAAAATTATTTACAATCTCTAAGTGAGGCTAACCGTCCATAGGGGTATTTAAAGGGGTGGGGTGGTACTCATCCACTAAAAATGTTTTGAAAAAAGGTGAAATGCCTCCAAATAAGAATATGGTGTTATGTTCATGCCTTCAGAAAAGTGCCTTTTAGCACACAGCATCAATAATGCATGTCTTCAACACATGTTCAATTTCAAAAACATTCTGTAAAAGCACATAATTTGTCATTTTCTGAAAAAACTGAAATACACCAATCATGCCCTTGAATACTTGCTTAAGATTCGTAGTATAGAAACACATTTTTTTCAGCCATCTACTCACCATTTTTTTTGAACTACGGGGGATATTCATAAGGAAGTGGCAGAGAGAGGTGCTAGCCTTCTTGCCTTAACGCCTCTCTCCGCCGCTTCAGAAAAGCAAGGCTGCACCATATTCACAAGGACATGGTGCAGCCTTGTTTTTCCCCCTGCGGTGGCGCTAAGTTTCACAACTTAGCGCCAATGCAGGCACCCTAGCACCAGAGTGCAAGGGTGTCTGCAAGCATGGAGGTTTGTTTATGTACAGGAAGGTGTCACTTCCTTCACATAAACAAACCTAAAATGCCAGTTTGTAACTTACATGTGTGCTGCTTCATGCAGAACACATGTAAGTTACAAAACAACATTTTTAAACAAGCATTGGAAATGCAATAGGTCTCGCATTAGGAAAGTTTGAGCTATTGGTATTGTAAATGACACTTTTTTTATTTATGTGTTGGTTTTGAAAGTAGCAAAATTAATAGCTTTGTCAGTTACAATGTCAATAGTTTTAACTTTTGCAAATGTGACACCTATAGCATTTGTAATGCAATGTGGGTTGTATTTACGTGACTTAGATGTATTGATATTACAAATAACAATGGCTTTTAATTTAGTAAATAATTAATACTTAAATAAAAGTTATTGTAATTTATAATGGCAATAGCTTAAACGTTTGTAAATAACTTTTGTGAAGATTATGTTCAGTGGATGTGGTGATAGTGGATGCGGTGGCGGTGGTGGATGCGGTGGTGGTGGTGGTGGATGGGGTGGTGGTGGTTGTGGTGGATGTGGTGGTGGATGTAGTGGTGGTGGGTGTGGTGGATGTGGTGGTGGTGGTGGATGTGGTGGTGGTGGATGCGGTGGTGGTGGATGCGGTGGTGGTGGAAGTGGTGGTGGATGTGGTGGTGGTGGATGCGGTGGTGGTGGAAGTGGTGGTGGATGTGGTGGTGGTGGATGTGGTGGTGATGGTGGATGTGGTGGTGGATGCGGTGGATGCGGTGGTGGTGGATGCGGTGATGGTGGTTGCGGTGGTGGTGGTGGTGGATGCGGTAGTGGTGGTGGATGGGATGGTGATTGTGGTGGATGTGGTGGTGGATGTAGTGGTGGTGGCTGTGGTGGTGGTGGTG
Organism: Lissotriton vulgaris; assembly: GCF_964263255.1. Classification (NCBI taxonomy): domain Eukaryota; kingdom Metazoa; phylum Chordata; class Amphibia; order Caudata; family Salamandridae; genus Lissotriton; species Lissotriton vulgaris. Next base: position 203,473,080 of record NC_141698.1, on the reverse strand, counting down.
GATGCGGTGGTGGTGGTGGATGCGGTGGTGGTGGATGTGGTGGTGGTGGATGTGGGTATGAGTTCCCTGTTGTTCATGAAAGACGCCTGTCAGAGCACCTCACCTCCACACCCCAACCTTCCAATAAAAGTAAAGAGCATTACTAGAATACGGCCCATGTCCCGGGCCTGAAATATATGCAGAACTACAGCTATAATCTGCTAGCCAACGTGCATGTTGTTTACTGGCCCCTGTAACTGCAAGTCTCAATCATGCGCCGTAGGCAGTTGGTAGGAGATATGTGCGCACAAATTAATTAGGCCCCTCGGAGTCGTCTCAAGGTGGGGGTACTTGCGCTTATGCACATAAATACATAGGGTTGAAAGTGCAGCTTTTAGCATACTTTTCTGACAGCCTCTCTAGCTTCCCTAGTTATGAAAAATATGTAATTAATTCTGCAACCCCAGCGGCAAACCTGGACTATAAATGTCCTTTTTGAGGAATTTTCTTCAAGTGGGGGGCTGCCGAGCAGCTTGTTGGAGTGAATGAACACATGAGAGATGGGGCGGGTCGGTCGAGTGGCGGTTGGGGGCGGGGGTATAGGAAGCATCGTCAGACGAATGGGTGCCCGGTGAAGTGGCTTAAGCGAGACTGAACTGAAGTTGAAAAAGTCTGCTTGTATGTGTACACTCATTGATTAAAGTTGCGTCTAGATTGGTCTGTCGGTCATATTTGTACTCATGGTTATAGAAACATGCAAGTACATTTAATGCCATCTTGCAATTCCTCTCAGAAATTGTTAAATGTCTTTAGCAGAGCCTATAAATAATGAAATAGTTGAGCCAGTTCGTAGTGAGCTAAGGTAATTCAACCCAGATGCTCGTAGGTAATGAACCCGCCCGGTTGCCTGAGCCTGGACTTAAAGAGTCAGCAAAAGTTGTGTCGTGATGGGTAGGAGTTCCCTGTAGTTCAGGAAAGACGCCTGTCAGAGCACCTCACCTCCACACCCCAACCTTCCAATAAAAGTAAAGAGCATTACTAGAATACGGCCCATGTCCCGGGCCTGAAATATATGCAGAACTACAGCTATAATCTGCTAGCCAACGTGCATGTTGTTTACTGGCCCCTGTAGCTGCAAGTCTCAATCATGCGCCGTAGGCAGTCGGTAGGAGATATGTGCGCACAAATTAATTAGGCCCCTCGGAGTCGTCTCAAGGTGGGGGTACTTGCGCTTATGCACATAAATACACGGCAAACCTGGAATATAAATGTCCTTTTTGAGGAATTTTCTTCAAGTGGGGGGCTGCCGAGCAGCTTGTTGAAGTGAATGAACACATGAGAGATGGGGCGGGGCGGTCGAGTGGCGGTTGGGGCGGGGGCAGGGGTAGAGGAAGCATCGTCAGACGAATGGGTGCCCTGGTGAAGTGGCTTAAGCGAGACTGAACTGAAGTTAAAAAGTCTGCTTGTATGTGTACACTCATTGATTAAAGTTACGTCTAGATTGGTCTGTCGGTCATATTTGTACTCATGGTTATAGAAACATGCAAGTACATTTAATGCCATCTTGCAATTCCTGTGCTATGTTGGTGTTCATATTATGGTAAATTAACAATGCAAATGTTGAAGCCAAAAAGTATAAAAAGGGGAGGGAAACCTGTCATACTGAGCATCTTTTAAGAAACACTAACCCAATTATACGGGAGAGTCCCGGGCAGGGGAGGGGGCGGAGCGGGTAAAAAAGAAATTTGGCAGAATGCTCCGAGCTAACGATCGCACACTCTAGACATAAATGGCGCTTACATTCTTAAAATGTGGATGAACTGATGAGCGTTTAACTTCCTCCTTTACGAAGAGGCCTCATGGGGTGAAGCTACAGTGGCTGCATACCACCAGAGACCTACGCGCATCAAGGGATGCGCAAGAGGACTGAATGATGAAACCCCCACAGCGTTTTGACACGATTCGTGCTTAGGCCATAACAAGTTTAAGAAAAAAAAAAGTACACTGGGAGGGGGGGGAGAACGAGTTATCCAAGTGAAAGACAAGGGCACTGGGGTGGCGGGATATGGAGGAAGAGAAAGATGGGTTTGAAGTGACGGGAAGATGGTCGGAGTATTTAGAAGGGAGCAAAAGAAGTATGAGGGACAGAGCGAAACAAGGAGAAACACGATAGACGGCCTGCGGCCGTCAAAGTGAAAGTACGGCCGGCGGAGGGCATTGCTGTGGGGAGGGGGAGGAGAAATGCGACACGGCGGGCAGGGGAGGGGGCGGAGCGGGGAGAGCGGCATGAGGGTGTGAAGCAGCAGGGGCCTGAGACGCGGCCGCCTTTGATGTGGTAATGCGAGGCAAGTGGCTGGTGGCATTGTGCACGCGCTTTCACATGCACTGCAAGAAATCGCCTGGGAATCGCCTGATCTCGGTAAGCTCTGTTTAAGCCCCTATATATCGAGCTCCCGCTCAATGCGCATTCGCATTGAGATAGGTCGCTCGACCTAAAAAGGGTTTGTTTATGTATAGGAAGGGACACCTTCCTGTATATAAACAAATGCACAAGGCAGCACACATGGAAAATGCAAAAACGAGGAGAAATTAAGCATTTCTCCTCATATCGCCAACTGAAGACCAGGGTTTTCCTGGTCTTAAGTTTGGCATTAGCTCCTATTTACTCTGCCCTTGTGAATAGGGGGCAGCGTAAATATCAATGGGTGTTGCAGTAAAACGCCCACCACAACACCCACTGCATTCCCCTTTCGCGCTAAACACAGTGTGAAAGGGGGCCTATTCACATGGCAGCGTTAAGCCACGTTAAGTTGTTTAACGCTGCATTGTGAATAAGGCAAGACCCCTTACGCCACCACAACGTCACTGAAAGTGACGTTGTGGTAGTGATAGGGGCTTGTGAATATGCCCCACACTTTTTTATCCTCTGTATTGAAGGTTTTCATTTTTAGCATAGCACGTGAAGAACTTTCGCACAATCTTTAGTGAGTCATTTTCTGAAATGGCACTGATTTTGCTCTCAAACACAAGCTTTTCATCTCGCTAGCTTGCATTTTTCCTGGCACAATCAGCTTTTGCACTCAAATATGAGCTTTTTATTTTCAGTAAATACACTAACTCAATTCCCAAATACCAATTTATTATTTTTGTCTAGCATTCTTATTTACAACAGTCCTGTACGCAGAGACAATGCACAGATATTTCCTCACATCCTTAATAATGCTGCTGCACATGTTAAGATTCAGCCTTGTATGCAGGATTTCTATATCTCCCACCTATATCAGGCATAGTAGCCAAAGGCCATATGTACAAAGCCTTTCTGGTGGACACAAACGGCCCGGTTCCCAGAATCATGCTTCGGCAAACAAAAAAAAGCGTTTTTAAATGTACAAAAGCCTAATACTGATTCGGTAACTTGTTACCGAATCGCAATTTGGGTTTGCAATTTGGTATTTGGAAGTTACATGTTTTGGGTGTCCCTTCCAAATAACGATTCACAGTGGTATGTATTAATGTTTCGTGACCGACTTACAGAAGCAAAACATAAATATTTTACTGACTACTGAAAGGTAGTTGTTAGAAATTGGGTTTCTTGTTGGCAGAGGTACACACCCTGAGTGGGACGGGTATGCTCAGACGTGAGTCCCGTGCTCTCCATGCCACTGGAATCAAGTTATCCTGGCTGATGAAGGATCATAGCCAGAAACCGGTCCTAGGATGCTTGATTCTGGTCCAGGAAAGACTTGGCTTGGCAGTTTGGGCTGGACTGTTCCCATGAGGCACAGGGTCAAGACTGATTTGCATATGGCCTTGTCTGAACTAGGGTGGTGTGGTGAGCAAAAAACCGATGGATTAAACCCAGATCTGTGACTGGGGGCAAATGTTTTGCCATTGTGCAACATTCCGACCATCAATTGCTGTTTTTGCATTTGTCACCCCTAGAGGAACGGGTATGCTAAGACGTGAGTCCCGTGTTCTCTGTGCCACTGAAATCAAGCTATCCTGGCTGATGAAGGCTGATAGCCAGAAACCGGCCTAGGATACTTGATTCCAGTCCAGGGAAGACATGGCTTTGCAGTTCGGGCTGGACTGTTTCCATGAGGCACAGGATCAAGACTGATTTGCATATGGCCATGTCTGAACTAGGGTGGTGTTGTGAGCAAAATACCGATGGATTAAACCCAGATCTGTGACTGTGGGTGAATGTTTTGCCATTGTGCAACATTCCGTCCATCAATTGTTGTTTTTGCAGAGGTACACACCCTGTCAAAGCAGGAACTACAATCCTAGTCAGGATAACTCAGATACACACCCTAACTTAACCTTTGCTCATCCTCTGATAGCTTGGCAGATAGCAGTCCGGCTGAATTTAAGAGCAATGGGTAAAGTATTTGTGCAACACTTTCAAACCATAAAACAGAGAAATCATCACACAACAATATATCACACCTGGATAGAAAAATAGAGATCAATTTATTGAACAAAACAAGAGCATAATGACAAAAATCCAATAAGTAGAACTGGAGTTATGATTGTTTTAAAATTAAACTGAATTTTAGTGCTTATAAGCATAAAGCGCCAACCATGCCCATCTGGTCGAGTTAGACCAGGTAAAATCCAAACGTTTAGGCCAACCATGATGGAGCGTGGGTCAGACACAGGGACCAGCCTTGGCCCGATGAAACAGTACCTAGATTTGCAGTTGTGTCGATGTAGAGGACGAGATGAGTGTAGCAAAGGAGGTGATGCACAATGTTCAATCCTTAGGATGTAGGTGATGCGTTGGCTCCATTGGTAATGTCCTCCATCCTCGCAGTGATGCGTCTGCATCCACAGAGATACGATGTCCTTGATCCTTACAGTAGTGGTCATGTGTCAGCATCGAATGAGATGCGCTGGTTCCACGCGGCACAATGGCAATGATGCGTGGTTTTTAGTTGGATCAGCACTTTATACCCACTTCTAAGGGCACAGGACTGGAGTGGCACCACTTGGCAGGGCAGTACTCTCACATGGCCAGGTGCTGGTGATGACTGGAATGACGTCTTTGATGTCCCTGAGACTTCCAACAGGAAGCAAGCAGACATACCTTTTGAGTCACCCTGGTTGTGGCCAGGAGAGCTGCAGGTCTAATCCTTCTCACTTTAGACAAGAGGGCAGCAGGTAGCAAGTCTGCACCATTAGGTTTTTATAAAAGACCCCTCACACACCAACCTGTAATTACAGACAACTATAAGTCAAACCACTCTACTAGTTGCGTTCTTGGATTTTAGCACATCCTGGGCCGCCACGAATAAGCACATTTGGCAAGGATTCCCAGAGATATTTCTAACCTGCACTTTATCACATCACATCAATACACCACACCAGCTCTGCTGTAATCAAGCATTGGAGCACAACCTGGCGGCATTCGGCCACCCGGTTGGGACCCCAATGATGAAGCATGACACCAACCAGGTTGGTGTGTTACGGGTCTTTAGTAAAAACCTAATGGTTTTTGGCACTGCTTATTACTACAGTGAGTACAAAACTTCTTTCTTTAACTTGTGGGTACGTCCACATTGTTTATACATTCAATTTGGGGATAGGGACGTCCCCCATCCTTTCCTCGCTCTCCCCCATTTCTGTTTGACACTAAAGAAAGAATATGCAATTTTTCTAAGCGACATTTCCAGAAGTGAAATTTAAGTAAACAGAATAAAAGATGGCAACACGATATGAAGCAAAACATTTAGATACTGTCTAAAAGGTTCCTGCATGCAGGGGTGTTAATTCTGCAGTCCTAGAGATAATAATACTGAGGGTCCTGTTAACTCTGAGCGAGACAAATTATTAGGTATTCTTGGTTAAACCTGGAGAAAATCCCAGGAATGAGTAATTACCAGGGAAGTAATTAATTCTGGGCCTTATTTACCCCATACCTCTCCATTTCCCCCTGCAGTTTACTCTAGAGATTTTGGGTTTGACATGGTCTGGGGTGACATGAGAGGTTTGCTGACCTCAAAATTCCCAATGGAGCCTGTCACGTTGCTACCAGCCCCATTGCGAATTATGAACCTGTCATAATGAAGACCTTGTTAGAGTGCAAATTTTGCTTTTCCATTTGTATGGATGCATTATAATCACGGGTAGTCCGCACCTACATATAATCCTTTATTGTATTAACTTAAACCATTAGAACGTGAACTGTAATAACGTGAAAGGTGATGTCCTTGGGATATTTTCGATGTAGACATGACGTAATTAAAATTGCAATTATGTGTGGCTAGTCGAAAACATTAACGTGCAGAATTTGTACATGTCTCTGACAAGTATTCAAACAATTGATGTGCTTATGTAATCTAGATATGCTCAGTAAATAACGTTCAATATATATGTGAAATTTCATGAGGCCTTGTGTCATTTTTTATGTTGATCAATGTCTGTAGCCCTGAAATGTATTTTCCCCCTGGAGGCTCTTGCAGTAGACTTACCTGCGAATTTCATGTGCATGGATTTTATTCTTTCTCACATTTCTGTTGCAGGTGGAGAATTCATCCTTGTTAGCTGGAATAATGTATTTGTTTTAGGAGTTTGGCTTTGGGAGGAGAGGATAAGTTGAACATTGATACTGATAATAAAGAACTGTTGTACTTTGTCATCGGAGTAAGGGTGGGAATCAAGGTCATCTTGCAGAGGCCTGGGAGCATCGCTGCTGTGTGGAAAGTTACCTACAATGAGGAGACTTGACTGGATGGTGTGATGCTGCAATGCATCTTGGGATACTACTTGCGAAGTGAAGTATCAGTTACGGGCAGTGTCCGGCAACTTCTGCTTGCATTGAGAGAGAGAGAGCCTCATAGAATGAGCTTTGTAGCGTTATGCTACTTGACCCATCTAAACACGATGAGACTTCTTGGGAAAACTTCACACGCTGACACCTTTATGAATCTTTCCTTAAGAAATGCTAAGTAGGGATGTCTCTCTAGTGGTAGACGTTGGTGCGATTATTTTCTGTATCCTGATTCTCGAACTGACTATTCTGTGCAAGTTGCACCAACTTAACTTCACTCATTGGTTTGGATTTGTATTAGTTCCAATGTATTTCGACACCCTCATCTTGAGGTGCTTGTATGTTGAACTGTTCTTGGCTTTGTAATAAACTAACTAAACCTAATTGGGAGTCTGTGATTCGTCAGAGTCATAGTCCAGTGGAACTGTAATGATTGGTTGGCTTACAATTTGCCTACCCTTCATGCTTTTATGCTGACAAAAAGAGACATCGGGCCAGGGTTTCAGGGTAGATCTAGAACGTGGAACCCGGCTCCATCAACCTCAGAAGACAGACGCTATCCACATACTTACATGTAGGACGATACAAAAATGTGGGAACCTGGAAGGAGACTATTTAATCAATAATAAAGGGTTACCTATAAAGGCCAAATAACTGCTCCAAAAAGATTTTGACTTTCTTTTTCTTTCTTTTTCTTTTCTTTTTGTTTTTCCATCTTTCCATCTTTGGTTTACATGATTTGGAATACTAATTTTGGTATATTGCAAAAATGTTTGTGATGATATTATGTAACTTGAGCACAAATATTCAGTTTGCATATTACTCCAAACTTGTCATTTTTGGTTATCTTTGTATATTGTGGAAAAATGTAATAAAGTATTAAAAAAAAACAGGACTCATCTAAAATTAGCCAGATCTTTTTCCAGGTTCTTTCACTGCATTTCTGAACTTTTAGACGAGGTGATCTGAAATATCTGACTACATTTTGGAGACATACGAGAGGTTTTGACATCACACCATTTTTTGCAGATATTTGAAGTATTCAAAAAGTACCTTCTTTGGTGTAACCTGGGGAGGGGTGTTAAACTGTTACCCTTATAGGTTGTACTAAACCCGTTCACAATCATGACTTTAAAAATTTAAATATGCCACATACTACGATTACAAGTAAAATAATATCATATTTACCATATCTTTATGTGTAGCATTTCACGAAGCGTTAGCATATGTATTTTCAGACTCTGGGTGGAAACATACTACAGATGTAAATCTATAAATGTTAAAATGAAAGCATTTTATTAACATGCTCTAATTACAGTTAATCATTAATTGTGTTGATTTGAAAATCTCACATTTCACAGTTTGCCTGTGAGCTCCAAGAGCAATGCGTGATCTTATGCATAATGTACTGCCTATCATAGGCATAAGGGGCCTCATTTATGAGGCTGTGTGTCACTTTTTGTGACGCACCAGTGGCGTAAAAAAAGCGTCTTGTTGCGCCATATTTACAAAGTGACGCATCTAGGTAGATGCGTCACTTTGTAAACCCCTGCCCCACATTATACCTGCGCCAGGTATAATGTATGCAAGGGGGGGCGTTTTGACGCAAGAAAGGGTCATGGAAGTGACGCAGTGAAATCTATAAGATTTCACTGCGTTACTTCTGGGACTCAAATGCGTCAAAATCATACGCCTGCCTCACAGCAGGCGTAAGACTGACGCAGGAGCCCCATGTGAAAGGACACATTGCTGGAGTTGTTTCACTTTTGTGACACTCCAGCAATGCGTCACTTTTGCGCCATACAGATACATCAGAAATACTGATGTATCTGTAACTCTTTGCGCAATGATGCGTCATAATGTAAATATGACGCATCATTGGTGTCGCGAGGGGGGCGCAATGAAAAGTGACGCATCGCTGTTTTCAGACAGTGATGCTTCACTTTTCATAAATGAGGCCCCTGGAAAGTACGTCACAGTTGCGCTTTGAGTACATACCCAACTTTTCTTCCGCCTCGACCCGAGTAAGTAAGGCTCTCTTCTCTTCCAATCTTTTTATTTTTTATTTCAAGATAGATTTCATTAAGGTTTTACATGAGTAAAGTACAGGTACAGTAAAGATATAAAGAGGAAAGAAAAATAAATTCCCGTGAGGGCAACATAAAAGGCATTTTATGTCAAGTATATAGTTTACAGTGGGAATAAAACAGCGTGTACCGTAGACTGTGCAGTTGTAGACAGTGTGTTGTAGAGATATGAGTTTTTAATGGTGCTTGTACAGAGGATTAAGAGGAACTGATTGGTAGGTGGCCACCAGAAGAAGATTACCTCTGCTGATTGTATGGTTTATGATGCGAAAGAGAGGCAATGAAATAGTGAGGGACAGAGAGAAGATAAAGGCCAGGCAGGAGGAAAGTAAGAGCGAGAGGGGACGGGTGTTTAGGGGTTCTGCTCCTTCAATCTATTCGTACAGATGTTACTTGCCACAAAGGCGACTGAAAGCCAGGACCACTGCTAGCTAGTCCTGTTGTAAAACCTCACATCTCACTCTGGCGAATAAGAGTTTCCCGTGGGGTTGTTTGAGCTGTCGTCACTATATGTGCTTTATGCTTCTTTCCTAGTGAATCAATAGATAACGTGAGTTATTTGCCACTGACGCGCCATACACTACAGAATGCATTTAGGTGATTCTCCGTGCTTCCTTTCAGCAGAAGTCGAACACTTCTCAGCTATCGTTTTTGATGCAGGGTCATCAGCCCACATGCCATAAATTTCTATTTGTTTGAGCTAATTTCATTGTGTGCCAATTATGAAGTGGCAGATACCATGTCTATCGTGTAAGAGGGTGCCCAGGGGCTCTGCGTTAACTAGCACAATTGGATTGTCGATATTATTGAATCCTCTGCAGAAGAGACAAGAAACGACCAGCCAACGGCTCACAGATGGAAAACATGCTTTGGGAATTCACCACTGCCATCTACTGGCCATTGTCATCATTTTTCACCCGGTGGATAGATTTCCATTTGCTGAAAAGGTCCGTTAGCTCGTCTCGCGACTCAACCACTCTAAATGGTCAAATGCAATATACTGATGAGCGAATGTGATTGTTGAGAGACGTTGGCAGATGTACGTTATTGACAACGCCATTTACAATCTGTACTGTGTAAGGTAATATTAAAGGGACGCTGAGTACATCATCATTTGACATGCCCCCTGCTATCATTTTTGAAAATGTACAACGCCTCTCCTTCCCATGTTTCTATCCTGCCCCTGCTAAGTAGTTTATCAGTCATATAATATGAAGAGAATCTCATTAGTTCTGTCAGGATTCATACTGAAAGTGACAGAGATCCCGCAATCTTAGGGGCAGATTTACAAGCCCCTTGCAACACATTTACGCAGCCGTTGAGTCACTTCTGTGACGCAGGGTGGCGTAAACCATGTGCCATATTTACAACGTGACGCATCTAGGGAGATGTGTCACGTAGTAAAACCCTGAGCCACATGAAACCTGCGTCAGGTTTCATGTGGGCTTTCCAGCACAGGGCGGGCGTTCCCTCGCCGGTGCGCCTCGTAAAAGTGACGCTGTGAAATCTACAAGATTTCACTGAGTCACTTTTACGGTCGTGCTGCGTCAAAACCCTGCGCCTGCTTGAAGCAGGCATAAGAAGTGACGCAGCATGTTAGGCATAGGGCGCCCCCGAGCCTTGCTGGAGTTGCGACTCCAGCAATGCGCCGCTTCTACGACAGAGGATGGAACACGCATCTGCCCATCCATGCGCCACGGCGCGCCGCATTGTGAATGTGGCGCATCAGTGGTGGCGCACCGGCGGTGTTGCGTGTTGCATCTGTTCTGGCGCATCCCTGCTGATGTGCAGAGATGCGCCAGAACTCGTAAATCTGCCCCTCAGACTTTAGACAGCAGTGCTACTCATCAAATACAAAGAGCCCCGATATAACCGACCCCCTTGGTTAATGGAGCATAAAAGTTCAGATTTCACAGAGCAGTTATAGTGGGATAACTAGGGCATAACAAGTTTAAATGTAGATCTTAAATCACTAATCACAAGGAATATGTGTTCTCCACTAAACACCTATTTCACGACAAGAAACAAATGATTTCAATGAAATATTCGTAAAAAATCAATATGAATTGATTCGGAAAAGCATTCATCCCACCCGGGCAATAATCATGACCTTGCGCTCAGTCCTTGCTGTGCACGGCCAGCTTCCATTCACAGTGGGTTATCTCCACACTTAGATGGGGGCAAAGACCGCCCATGGGCCAGGCACTCCGAACAACCCATGAACTTCACTCTATCTCTGCACAGCCAATGGCTGTGCACTGCGAATTATGGGCCAGATGTATCAAAGTGCTGCGCTGCTCTTGCGTCACGCAAGGTGACACATGGACAACGCAACCCTAAAGTCAGATTTATCAAGCTACGCAAGGCCACGTTGCGTGGCCCTGTGGTGTTTGGTAAATGTGAACTGTTCCAAAGAGTATATTTAAATTACCATAGTAACATTTCTAGGGCGCATAGACCTTGCATCATAAAAGATGCATAACATAGTATAGTATAATTCATTCTATCACAGTACATACAGTACATACATCATAATATGGGTACAAGCGTAACATATTGCGACCCAACATAGTATAGTACTGATGTTATAAGAGGCACGGACAGCAGAGCCATGTGAGACTAAATAATTAGTAATGATGTCTACAAGCATGCTAATGATAGCCATTGGAGTCACCCACAAGTATAAACAAGAATTAAGGGGCATATTACCAAGACTCGGCGATAAAATTATCGCTGCTTTGTCGGCAGGAAACTGCTGATAAAGTGGAGATAATGGGCTTGATAATATGCTCTATGGAATTGCAATCGAAGCTCATGTTAGATGTGAAGGACATTTAACATGAGCTTTGATTGGAATTCCATAGAGCATATTATCAAGCTCATTATTGCCACTTTATCAGCAGTTTCCTGCCCCTAAGGGTAGGGGTAGCAAGGCGAAATATCTTTATTACTCCTCGTTGTTTCCTCTTTCTACGTGTGCTGCATTCTGCAGGATGCGTAGAAAGAGGAAAAAGCCTCAGTGGGATTGTTTTTGTGCAGGAAGTTATCCCTTCCTGCTCAAAGACAATCCTGCCTGTGGTGCTGAGACCCTTGCACCATGACGCAAGGGTGCCTGCGTTGTCGCTAGGCAAAGAAAACAGTGCCAGTGCTTAGAGAGGACAGGAATGTGCCATATAATGTTTAATATGGTGCATTCCTCCAAAGGTGTCTTGCTCTGTTGCGTTGTTTGAAATATTGAGAAATCTGCCCCTTTGCCTACAAATGTCTGAGTATAAGGCAAGGCCATCTGCTCAACCCCAGCTGTGTTTCCTCAAACCCCATACATACTGGGTTATGCTAGCAAGGTGGATGGGTGCAGGTGCTAAGCATAGGATAGACTGTGTGCTGAAGCCCTACTGTGTAAGGCTCTGGATTCTGTCATGCCCACACCAGAGGTATGAGCCGGGCCTGGACATACACTTTGATTAACTTGAGACATACTTGGATGAAGGTGATGTGCAGTGGGGATGCCTGCAAGCTGGGGCAGGTCACAGACAAAGCTCTAAGGCAGTGGCAGCTGGTGGACTCATGGATAGCTGTCCTGAAAAGCACCAAGCAAACAAGCACATCCGAGCCCTACACCTGCAAGAGAGGTCTATCCGGGAATTCTCTTTCCTGAGAAAATCTGCCAAAGTTCAGGGAATTCTCTTTCCTGAGAACATCTGCCAAAGTTCAGGACAAAAGGTGCACTTTGCAACACAATTTTTAAATACATTTCCAAAAAGCAATAGATTTACAGGCATTACTCAAAGGAAATGCATAAAATATTGCAATATTGCATGGAGTGCCAAGTAAGCATGACCCTTCCTGCAGGTATCTTGGGTGAATCCCATCCTCCCCTACACACCACAGTACATAAAGAATGGAGTCAAAGAGAAACGTTGTACAACACTTTCTCTAAAACAATGGTAAATAGCCGCAGGTTGCACAGGCAGTTCAAGTAATCTGGGTATGCAATTTGACACGCTCTCTATGATTGGTCAAACTGTATGAAGCGTCTTCTCCTCTTGTTCCGACCCTGTTGGTTCCTGCCCCTTCCCTGTTGATTATTAAGAAGATAGGGGCAGATTTATGTTGGTAATGCGCCACGTTTGTGTCACGCAACCGCGGCGTAAACGTGGCACATCCCCATGACCCATTTACAATGTGACGCATCTAGGCAGATGCGTCACGTTGTAAAGACCTGCGCCGCATGTGGGCGTTACGGCGCAGGCTGGGCGTTCCGGGGTAGGTGCGCCTCGCAAAAGTGGCTGAGTGAAATCTATAAGATTTCACTCAGTCACTTATAGGTCAATGCTGCGTCAAAACCCTGCACCTGCTTGAAGCAGGCGTAAGGCTTGAGGCAGCATTGGACAGATAGGGTACCCCCGACCCTTGCTGGAGCTGCGTCGCGCTTGTGACGCAACTCCATCAATGCGCCACCTTTACGGCACAGATGCGTCACGCGTCTGTGCCGGTTTTGCACCATGGTGCGCCGCATTGTAAATGCGGCGCATCATGGGTGGCGGAGCTGCGGCGCAAAATAACTGGCGCATCCCTGGGGATGCTATGTAGAGAAAAAGTGTAGCAAACTCCAAGGGCATAGATAATCCCTAGATCAGAATCTAAACAAGATGATAGACCCTCCACAACATTCAAATAAATGTGTGCTGAAACAGCGAGTTATACAAAAATTCTTCAATCTTTTTATTTTGATTATAGTATATTTGTTTGTTATTTTTATCTTTTGTTTAAATTTCATTTACTTATTTATTTCATTTTTCACACTTAAAAAACATTTGTATATAATACATAATGTTCAAACATAAGCAAGGAATTGGTTATTTACAACTAAAGACGTACAAGGAGAATAAGTGAAAACAGGAAAATTACATAACCACAATTTCAAAAACAAATTAACCCAGTGATATACGAAATATTCAGTCGTTGGAATAATTGGTGAAGGCAATGCGGTTGAATGGAACTACGCGCGTTTCGGCCCAAGGCCTTCGTCAGGTGACCGTCATTCGTACATTTTATATAAATAGAAACAGTGATATAACATAATAATTGACAAGTTGACGAATCAACACAGAGACTTCGCTTCCTATGGCGACAGGTTTTATATCATTAGTATCGAGTCTGATATGCTGATTTATTTCTGCAAAATAACTTTCAACGCACTTAGTCACGTGTAGATTTTAGTGAGTCTGGTCAATTGATGATAAAGACGAGTCCTTAGGATCTTTATTCCAGTAGTCCGACTCTCAAATATCCGACGATTATTGTTTGCAATTATTCAGGGCAACATCCTATTTTTCTGATCGTATTCCCGCAAAAAATGTCAAATCTCGTGATCAGTTTCTTTGTAGTAAATATGCACTTTGTGCAGTGACGCCGGCACATGTGCTGGATGGGAATATTTTATTATATAAACACTTCGTCTTCAGACTCTCATGCGTTCGGACGGGGGTTCTGATCGGTCGATGCTTCTGATGTCCGCGATCTAGGGATGCGCCAGTTATCATAAATCTGCCCCATAGAATGGCAGAGAATCGCAATAGAAGATGCAGGGTGGGTAAATAAAAAGTTAAACAGATCCCAAGGTTTCTGTCTTTAGACGGCAGCGCTACCCTACACTTGGGAAAGATTAAGTGAAACCTTTCAAGGCACATTAATCGTGCCATTTTATTCCTCAGATAGCAATTATTTAAAGAAAGTAAGGTCCCAAAAAGCGTTCTATTTAGATCATTAAGCACTAATCATAAAATAACCTTCATAAGCCCTAATCATGAGTGGCCCATACAATTCTGAACACTGCACACACCCTCTTTGCACAGAGTTCAGAATTATAAATTATGAGGAACTGATCACTCCCAGTAATACCCAGGTGCGATAACATACGACCATCAGAGTTAAATTTCTGCAGGACAAACCGGTCAGATGTAAACATGTATAAAATGCCCTGTAATTACCTAGAGATGCAGATTTTGGTGCAGGAAGCGCCAACATCAACATGCTATTCCCCATTAATAGAGAAAAACTGTAAATATGTGGCATTTATTTTATCAGATAAATAACGAGCCTCAAAGTCACACCATGACTGGGCCACTCATAAAGAGGCAGCAAAACAGTTAAAATGTACAATCCACCAATCAAATGATTCCATAACCAGGAATAGTTAGTAGTTCTTAATTCAGCATATGTTACTCATAATTAGTTTAAATATGCAAGCACCCCTGGCTGAGCATGTATGTATGCACAATACGTTATGTGCATTGATGGGTTCTGTGTACACATGGACTGGTTCACCCTGAAGTCAACTCTGCCTTAGCGCGACTTAAGGACATGTAAAGTGGGTGTTTTTTTCTTATGTCAGGCTCACAACCTCCATTGTGCATAAACTAGGCCTGCGCACTAATGGCTATAGACAGCTATGGACAATTTATCTATTTTCAAAAAAAAATGTAAACGAAATTATTTGCGAATCCTCAGCAGAGTATTTATTACACAAGAATTGAACTTTATGTCTTAAAAACTGTGGAGCTTATGATGGGATTCTTGATAGAAAATACAATAAAAATAACGTTTAATATGTGTGAACGTTTGACAATTCAAAATTATTGTTTAGAATACATCTCTACTCGAATTAGATTTCAAAATGTCAGTCAGTGTCAGTAATTTCAAGTGGACATTTATCGTTTAAGTTTTCTAATGAAAAACAACTACCATCAACCACAAAACAAAAATAACCCGGCCGAGAGCTGCCCATTTAGGATAAAACTATAAACCTTTCCCACCAATATGCATCTTTGTATCCACGGTAGAGGAACCCATTACTTTTGAAACCTGGCCTGTTAATGAACACCTTCTTTAATAGGTTTAAAAGCATGGATACTAAATAAATACTGTGGCTAAAGCCTATGCATAGGGTCCTATGTGGAGTGAGGAACATAACCTGGCAAACTCTATTCAACTCTCACAGTGCACAGCCAAGTAGGTGGTGCAGTGCATTTTGTCCACACGAGTGCAGGGCATTGTGCCCAAATGAAGGATATGAGCTGCACCCAGCCCAGGATGTGAACCAGCAAAGACTGCATGCAGTGGGTCTTTAGAATACAGTGGTGAGGGCACCACATTAAACCGCCACATTGTGCACACATATATACTCATGATCCACTGTATAAGGCCAAAGGCTTAGGCTCATGAGCACACAGGGACTGAGCTGCTGTCAAACCACACTGTGCACCCCTCTGTGGGCTTAGGCACTACACACGGCCAAAGGCCATGGACTGAACCTGAGGGATTATTTGATTTGAACACTGACTAATAAGCAATTTTGCAAAAAACTGTGAAAACTGTGTTATAGTAGAGTTATGGTTTAAATACCTACAAATAAAAATCCTAAAATAAAAAAATGACAATGACATTATAAATGGTGACATCACATATCCCTTCATCATTGACAATGTGTTAGGGGCCCTTGCATATTGTGCCCGTGTTGTAACTATGGTGGCCTACACCTGATGTAATGGTGACCGCGGCATACTGAAACCCTCCTTGATATCATGGGGGCCCATACAGAGACATCTACAATGGTGGAGAGTGCAGTTTGTGGCATATTAAATAAATAATGCTCATCCTAGATATAAAGCTGACGCAGGCATATTTCATGCCCTTTTTGTTATTAGTGTGCTCCGTTACTACAACAACAGTGAATCTGACATGTGGCCCTACTTGATATAATGATTGTTAAATATCATAATAATTGCCCTGTCATCTATGGATTCGGGTATGTGGGGAAGAATTTGTCAAGATAAGGCATTGGTGCATGTGAGTATCTGATGGGAATGGCTGGCTCAAAGTCGGCGGCATCCACAATCTCCTTCTGGATACTTTGGGTCAGTGACAGGTCTGTGACAAGTCGGACGATCTAACTGACTAAGCCTACCTTAGTTATACCATTTCCAGTGTATGTACCACCCGCCAATGTTGCAAATTCGTGTATTCCCTTTATTTGATTGGTCAGAGAGACAGGGAGAGGTCATCACACCATACCAGTATGAAGTAATTTTCCCTTATTTTAATTAAGCCAACTTCCCGCCCATTGTTTTATTTCCCAATGTCTTTTATTGTACCCAGCAACATTATTTTCATTTAATATACAATGTTAATACATTTTCAGTTCTTCTTCCTTTCTCTGGGTCATGGGGTTAGGTTCCCAGGCGCATCGCTGGTAAATGTAAATGTATTTGAGCTTATATAGCGCACAGCTACCCACAAAGGGTTTCCCGGCGCTTGCTTAGGGAACCCGTCCTGGTATTCCCCTGTGAGATAACCCCGGCAGGGTATCCACAAGGTGAAAGCCAGGCATTCCGACACGAGGGGCTGTTGTGGAGATTAAGCAAGCTATTGCCCAGAGTCGCAGAGTGTGAACCCGTGAGTTGAGAAGGCACCGGAGCGAGAATTATCGAGTCCGTGGAATTTTTTGAGCCCAAGAGACGCCGAGGCGGGGAATTGAACCCTGGTCCAGGGCCGATCTGAGCTTCTGGGTCTGCCGCCTCTAACCCCTAAGCCACACTTCTCCACTTCTCTTCTGGTAAAGTGAGACTTGGGGTGGGTTAAATGACAGCTTCAAAGTTTTCAGTGGTTGAATGCGCAGGCACACCAATTTCAAGATGGAGATTTACAGTACCCTTCGGGCCCAAATATAAGCTATTAATAAAGTCAAAGAAGGATATATTAGAATACAAAAATCAATGAATGCACTGTATACCACTTATTACTGCTCTAACCCTGTTACTTTATTTTAATTATAGCATTAACGGTTTAGCAGAGCATACAATGTTTAGTTTAAGCAGAAGCATATGCATTAGCATGTGAAGTTTAAAGCGGCCATATTAGGCACTACTGCGCAGCTGCAAAGAATTCCCACCAAAAGCAAAGTACTTCATACTACGTAGATGCGGTAGACATATGCGCAAAAGGGTTCCCGCATTTCCAGCGGCCATTTTAGGACACCCAGGTTACTGGTTAGTAAAACACATAAGCAAGCTTCCCCTACATAAGAGAAATGTTGTGTGGTGCAATTATTAGTACTTACAAAACGTGTTGGTTAATTTGTTACATGTTATTTTGAGAGGATTGAATCCGAACAAGTGTCTGTACTTATAAAACCTTGCTCCATCACCACCACCAGACTTTACTGCTGAATGAAATCATCAATAGGCCCCAAAGGACAAATAGCATTAGCTGCTTGTTGTCTGCATAAAATAAATAAATGTTGCTGTTTATGTATTAAATGAAATCACAACTTTGGAATCTGGAGGCAATTGCTTTGGGAATGATCTTATAGTTCACAATTCTGAGAGGTATTGAGGGGCAAGAATTTGGATATCCTGGCTTTCTTTTCAATTAAAAAAAAGCTTTAAACTATTCCAGTGTTGAAGGTATTGGAATTTGGGCACCTTGCACTGTATGATATGATAGGCTATAATGATGCTTCACACATATCTTCCTAAATGTTTTAAAATATTCTGCAAGTATAAAGTCCTCCCTACATGCTTTGCCACTTGGCATGGTCTTTTGGATTTCGAAACGTTCACCTTTAGAAAAGGGTGCTACTAGCTGAGATGCTACTTTTTTCACATAATTGGGAAATTGGTAACATAGAAAGGAAATGAGCAAGATATCTTATGTTCAGACCCAGGTTGTAAATGTCTCTGAAATGCATTATAAAGATTTGTTGAAACTCAGTGAGGTTGCTAGTCAGAATGTTTTGGACCATATTATGTATGCTATATTTTATTTTGTTATAGTTTATATCCTTAGCAGAATAAGCAAGAACCTCCCCTGTAAACTCACACTCAACATAGCTTTTTTGCAAATAGGTCAATGTATTACCTACTTCTAGGGCATAATAATAATCTTTCAAAGCATGTTTTGCATTTTCCCTCTCCAATTTTCTAATTAGAAAAGGTATTCCTTATTATTTCCTACTGAGCAAATCTAATTTGGACCTCCATGTACGCATCACCTTTTTCCTTCTTTTCCTAATATATTACTTTAGAAGAAGGTTTACCCCAAAGTGCTGCTTTAAATGCATTCCAAATGATTCAGTTTTACTCAGCTGTGCATTTGGTTATTTAAAAAAGCACATCTATAAAACCCTTGTTGTCTTTACTCACTGTTTAGCTTCTAATAGTAATGTACTAAACTGTCACTGCTTACTCAGCATCTCTCCACTAATAAAATTAATATTTAGCTCAATCTCAATGGTCTGAAAAGCCATTTGGACAAAATTAGCCAAATGTAAAAACAAGAGAGGCTAATTTGAGAAAAAAACTTATAAGAGAAGCCGTGATATATTTGGTTGACGTACATCTGTTTTCCATGCCGTGAGGCTTTCCTGTCTGCACAGTTCAACCAACCATACATCTGCATTCAATTGGGAAAACATTTTCACTATCCTAAATTTATTCTGCGTATGTTTAATCTAGATGTAGCCACTGTGGTTGACTGAATGATATTAAAATCACCTTGAAAAATAAGATCTCCTTTTTGAGGCCTCAATATTAAACAAAGATCCCTTACAAGTACTAAATTGCTTCAAAATTTTATATTAAAAAAATAAGAAACCTCCAGGAAATTGAAGAACTCACACACACAAAATGACTTTGGTGACCAATTTCCAACTTTCAAAACCAAAGCTTTAAAAAAACATACTGATACCCCCTATGGGTGTCAATATTTAAGAGGCTTTTAGTAAACAAAAGAGAGAGTAAGGACTGTCAGACAGCCGTCCGTGTCCCAAGTAGTACATTCAAAAACAAAGTAGAACAGCCAGAAAACAAGTTTATCTGACGTTAATGGAGTATCAGCACCTCTCAAGGTTGTTAATATAACCCTCACACACCAACCTGGTTGGTGTCATGCTTCATCACCGGGTTCCACCCAGATGGCCGAATGCCACCTGGCTGTGCTGCAACACCTGAATTACAGTGGAGCTGGTTCTTGGAGGTGATGTGATGTGTGACTAAGTGTGTGAATTAACCATTAAAAATACCTCCAGGATACCGCCTGTTATTTTATTCTTGGGGTCCTGGGGTATGACTAAAAATCCAATATGAGAGTTGATGATATCAACAATATCTATGTGTGATTGTGTATATCATCAGGTGGTCGACATGTTTCAGCCCTAAGAAAAAATAGGAATATTTTTCTTGTGATGCGAAACTCTGCAATGTTTACCTGAATTGTGCAAGGAGATGTTGTATGATTTTGTGGACCAGCGGGAGACTGATGTGCCCATGCAATAGTTAGGTCACCTTGAAAGTTTGGAAGAACATGTTTCCTAGTAAGTTGTTCATTTAATTCTATCAAAGTTGCAGCCATTTCACATGTTTTCCAGAATACCAACAAATCTAAGATTGTATCTATGTGACCTGTTCCCAAAGTTCTCTGGTTTTCATATATGCCACACTCTTGAGTGTCCTTTCCTCTATCTACTCAATTCTTTAAGTTATTGTCTCTAATTTCTTGTTCAATAATCCAAAATAATCCTTACAGTTTGTAAAAAATAATTCTTGGGAAGCTTTCAATTCTCAAGTTTCATATAAGATAGTACCACAACAATCATATTGTTACCTATTTCCAAATGATGTTGTAAAGTACAGGCCACTTTGCTGCTTGAAGTAATGTGAACTAAAATTACTTTCATTTGACAGAGTAAGTTAGAACTGAGCGAAATTCTTGTTTTTTCCATGAGGTAATGGACTCAGATTGATCAATCTGTGATAATTGGGTTTGTAATGCTCATTAATGAATAGGGTGCAAACGTAAATGTAAAATAAAGTGGTGCTCCCACTATGTCTGCTCCCATCTAATAATCTTTGTAGGCTTGCAAAGCATTCATCTTCTGGAAATTTGATTCTCAACTTGACTTGGCGCTTCTAGAATTAATGAAAAGCTGTTTCTGTTGTTCATTACTTGTACTAATTGGTATTTTTGGGAGATTTCTTATTTTCACTGGCCATGCATGCACGGTCATTGGTAAGTGAATTAGATGATTTCTTTCATTTCATTACCATGGGTAGACTCTGGTGGCATTGATTGATCAAACATAAGATTTAGGAAACTTTCTAGGTAGGTCAGACTGCACCGGCTCCCTCTACACAACTAAGTGAAGTCGGCTCATATTTACATTGAACATCAATTTAGAACTGGCACTGGTATCAATCATTTAGATGGGAATTGCTGAGTCACTCAAGTGCTCACAGGACCCTGTTCTGAGTTTTTATATGTCATGTGATCCTTCAAAGTCAGCTCCACAATCGGATCATCTCTCCAAAACTGACCATCTGCCGCGTTTAGGGCTGCAGCAGGGTCTTCACATCCTATCTTTTTTGGGTTCCCACACTCGGAAGTGGAATCGACCAAGCTGTAAATCTTTTGGATCGCATATGGTCATGTGGTCATGTGGTGAGAACTTGTCCTTGAGCTCACAATAGGTATAGTGGTATTTTCTAAAATCTAAATTATGTTTTTCCCATCTACTAGTCCAGGAGAAATAAGTCCTATTCTTCACAGACAAACCTTGGTACTTATTTTTCCATCTAATGAAAACTGTTAAGGGGAGATGGAGCCATGCACTTTTACAGTCCAATAATTTTTGTGCTTGCCATCAATGGTGAAGAATTACTCAGGAGACTATTTTCCTGTGAATTTCTGGCCAAAGGAGATTTACGAAATGAGAGCTATCTACCTCCTGATCCTATGGGTCTGATGAGACCTTCATCGCTATCTAAGCAATTCTTGTATCTGCTGCCTTTTGGATGCACCTCTTCCTCATTACACAGCCTCTCCATTTTCCTAACTTGCTGCAGAGGGCAGTTGCTTTCATAAAGCACCACTTGTGTATCTCTAAATAATGAAGCCTCCCAGCAGAATGTGATATGATGCCCTTGAGTCTCCGATATCTCACAAATATTCCTAGGATCTGGGCTGAATGGGGGGAACCCCTGATGTGTTGGGGGATCTCTGCACCACAGGGGCCTGTGTTATACCCCATAAAGCATTATATCACTACAAATAAAATCCAGAATGATGTTACGTTAAAGGACCACAAGTTCATAAGAGCCTTTCACTGCAACTCATTACACATCTTGAAGCAGCATCTCAACAATTTCCCCCTGAGACGTCACCAAAAAGAGAAACAAACTGCTTATGAAGAGAAGCAGATGTCACTCTAGCATACCAAGCAGTGATTTTCAGCTCTTTACTAGGCTACTGTGTTAACATGGATTAACTCTCCCTCTCTTTCTGCCAAGTGTTCTCTTGACACAAGCACATAATTGTGTGTTGCTATAAGCACAGAAAAGATAAGGGATTAAGTAAACCGTTCTGTACATTATAAGCATATTGCAAGTCACTGAGGAGTTCCATAACCACAGATAGGAACGAGGACAAAGGCTGAGTTCCTCTATAAGGGCAGGGAACTTAGAAATGACTTGCAATATCCTAATCTGTACGGCAGGGGGCACCTTATACCATATTACACATGATCACACCAATATCTTTCCCACAAATCACTTAAAACCTTGGTGCGTAGTTCTTTCATAAAGAGAGCGCATGTTTGCAAACATAAAGAATAAAAATAGAACTTCAAGTGCAAAATTAAACAAATCTAAAGTCTGATAGATATTTATTGCAAAAAGATATTAGAAATAGTCCAATGCAAATAATGTTCTTTTGACTAGTCACTGTAAGCTAAATAAATAGAACAGAAGAAAGAAAAGCAACATTTAATTTAAACAGCTGCTCTGTGACCTGACCTGTCTTTCACCTGGGCTGCTGGCTCTGGCAGCAGTCATTGTGACATCAGAACTCTACTACAATAACTTACTACAGTTGGGTTCTGATGTCTTTTCTTTATAATCAGTGACAGAGCCCTTTACTAGGCACTGATTATAAAGAAATTGGACAGCGGTTCATCCTGCTGCCCCATGAAGGACACTGTGTTATTGTAGCCACCAAAAGAGCCTTAAGAGATTGAGTGTGGTTCCATCAGCTAGATGAGCAAGTCAAAAAGGACCTGAAGGCATGACACATTTGCAACTGCTTGTCCCCCAATGTGACACAGCACCAGTGATAATGTCGGACCTTTCTGCTCACGATTGGGAGAGGGTTGCATTTGCTTTTTTGGACCTTTAGGAAATGGACACCATCTTATGGTATCAACCCATGACAAAGTCATTTAACAACTTGATGGCGTCTTTGCAACGTGGGGGATCCTCTGAGTGCTCAAATCTAATAGTGGCTCACCCTTTAACAGCAAAGAGTTCAAAGAATGTCCTCTCAGACTCAATGTCAAAAACCAATTGACTACACCACTCTGGCTCCAAGCCAATAGTGTAGTTGAATGGTTCATAGGGACCCTCAAGTGGGTCATTCAATGACCGTCTATGGAAGGAAACTATCTGAAGCAAGCTCTTTTTCAGGCCCTCTGGGGCTATCAATCAACTCTTCACTCCATGACTGATAAGAGCCCAGCCACCATGCTATTTGGGAAAGCCAGCAGAACAAAACTACCTCAATGGACCCTGCCTGGATCAGTGAATACTGAAAAGGTTCGAGACACTGACGTGGCTCGGAAAAGAAAAATTAAAGCATATGTAAATCAGCGTCACCATGCTCAGGAGACAGTCTTTGACAAAGGAGACTGAGTACTGGTTAAGCAGAGAAAGATAAACACGGGCACTCCTTCTGCCGCTGATTAATTACAGATTGTGGTTTGCAAGGGACATATGGTGACAGCACATCGTCCTGGAGAATCCATCAAGTGAGACACATCACATTTTAAACACCTACCACAACACTTGTCAAGTCCTGAAACCAAACGTGAGGCTACCCTGCCAGCTTAAGGGCCTGAGCCTATTTCATGATTACCTATCAGGGTGGACCTCGATCACCTCGGATCACCCCACTTGGCAGACAAATGTGAGCACCTCACTGACTAATCGAGGAAATGTGATATCAGTGATGTCTGACACTTTTATTTAACAAAGGGGGAGATGTAGCATACTGATGTCATGCTTTCTAGGACCCTTGTGGTTCTGAGCAGACTCTAAAGAGAAAAGACATAATATGCGGGAGGTGTACGGATGTGGATAATGTGAAGTATGATGCAATGTGCAGTGCGTGAGTGAATGCTTAGGAATAAAGTAATGCTTGCTTGCAGCTCCTGTGTGGGGTAATTCATCTGCATGCTTCTGGGCTGGGGAAGACGCTACACAAATGTCTTCAGTATTCGGCAGAATCTTCCCTTGTAATCACTTCAAGACATGTTAAAATGATCCAGGCGACTGAAAAAAGTACCCCACCTTCATGTGGGAGGGGTGCCAGGCATTTAAACAAAAAACTAAATACTGTATTGTAGCAGGCTAATTAAAGTCCACTAAGTCGCACTGGAATTGGAGGTGCTGGGGGTGATGTTTCACCCCATACATCCTTGCTGGAGTTCAGATGGAGAGTTAACAGTGAAGAGGCTAGCAATAACGTGCAAACTGTTTTGTGACAGCCAATTTTGTTGACAAAAGGATCCAAATTCTTTTAAAATGGGAGCTGTGTTTATCATTCCTTTCTCTGGCTGTATGTCTAGCGTATTTTGTAATATTAACTAGTGGCACTCCTGTTGAAGAACAGGTGAAAGGAGAATGCCACAGTTATCCAAAGGTTTTCTAAAACTTACATAAGTAAAGCCAAAGTTGCTTATATACTCTTGAGCAGCATGGAAAGAATATTCAGAGCCCTTGAGCCAAGTGATGGCGATAGGCAGCACCCCTACTCCAAAAATTGTCCTAGCTACACTGAAGATACAGGAGCCTCTCTATCTTTCCGCAGCATCCTACAGGTAGCCAAGAATATCCTGACAGTCCCACTACTAGTAGCACTGCCATTGATGCAGAGAGAGGGGGCAAGCCTTCAGTCTCGTCAACATGGCGGATCGCAGCCCTGCATCGCACAGGATGCGCAGCTTCTGCAACACCCGGGTGGGCTTTAGCGTTGGTGGTGCCAGTGCGACAATCTTTGATGGCACCACCTTTCGTGGGAGAGGTGGAGACCACCTCCACCATGGATTAGTTCACACCACCTTTTAACAGTCCCCTTAAGTCTCCATAGCCACTCTCTCTCAGATACATTTAATTTGTTATATTGTGCCACTCATACCAGCGTAGGGTGTCAGAGCATTTTGCATCACATACTCATTACACAGAGACAATCATTTATACATATGTAAATCCATGTATAGGAAATGTTACATAAGCTAGAGGTCTATAAGGTGTAGAAGTGACATGTCGTCCATACTGGTAGGCAGTATAGTTTTAGAGTGCTTGGTCTGGAGAAGCTCAGACTTGGAATGGAAAACAGAACACCATAGTTGGAGGTTCTCTTTAATAATATGAATCAATTTCTACCCAAATGAACCCTTTTTCAACATTAATCTATGCTCTAACCTATACTTTACAGTGTGCATGCAGTTCATAATTCACTATTCTATATTAGGATTTTAATTTATAAACTTCAAGTAACGAAAGGATCTCTCTGATAAAAGCAGTAACCCACTGACCTATTTACAATATATGCACTTTGTGATCTGCATGATGCACGTTCTTTGCAGCAGGTATATTAACCCTCTGTGCTATTTTATCATCAGTCAGGACAAAACTCCAATCTCCCTCCAGGAAGAACATTAGTCACTGGAGTTATTTTCGCATTTTTATTGTTGCCTGAAAATTGCTGGAGGCAAGGAACACAGCAGCAGGTACTTTTAAAATCAAAATAAACAAACCAAGAGAGGGCGGGCCAATATGGCGGGCTGAGAGGACGCTCTTGCCGTGAGCTCCCGAGCCCCTGGAAACCCTGCACCGTTTTCCGCCGCTGATCTCCCCCGGATCGAGCGGAAAACGCGCCCAGTGCACCCCACGGTGGTGTAGAGCAGTCCGCAGCCCTCAATTTCCCTGCTGCGGCGGCGGAGCCGCTAAGGACCCGACCCGCGGCGAGAGCCGTCTGAAGAACCGCCGAGAGGCCGGAAACCCGTCGATCACAGACCTCCAGAGATCCGGTGAAGAAGTCCTGGAGCACGGGGAAGACTGACGGCTTGCGGGTGCCCCGACGGCGAGACCCCGCCGTGGCCAAGACACGGCCTTCCCCTGCGGAGCGGAGCCGGATTAGCGGAGAGTGGAGAGGCGGAGCCGACAGGAAGCAGCTACGCAAACCCGGGGATCAAGTAGGCCGCGAGGCCTGAGCCAAACGGCCCAGCCCCGGGCCCCGCCCTGCGCCCCTACCGGGTGCTTCCTGCCCCTCGAACGCTGTTGCCCACAGGGCCTGACCCTTCCCCGGTCCCGGCCACGGAACGATCTACTAGGCCGGCCCTCGAACACGTCATACTCGAGTGGGCCCGCGACGGATGATTACTGCGATCCCTGGGAGAATTATTAATGTTAATGTTAATGTTATGGTGATTTGTATAGCGCACGGCTGCCCCAGCAAAGGGGCGTCCCGGCGCTGCGAACAGACAGTTTACAGTAAAGTGGAGGCGCAGAAAATGAAACCGTTATTGAAAGAGATGAGTTTTGACAGCCTTTCTGAAGGCTAGGAGATCCTGTATCCCACAGATAGCTTCAGGCAGACTATTCCATAGCTTGGCAGCCAGGAAGCTGAAAGATCGTCCGCCCACTCTGGCCAGTCTGGTGCGGGGGATGATCGCAAGATGCTGCCCCTCTGACCGGAGCGATCTCCTAGGGATGTACTCTGACAAAAGCGGGCGAAGCATTGGGGGGGAGGAGGTTTTAAGGATTTTGAAAGCTAGGCACAATGCCTTGAACTGGACCCTTTTGCCCACCGGGAGCCAGTGCAGTTTCTTCAAGGTTCCAGATACCGAAGAATGGCGCGGGAGACCTACCAGAGCCCTGGCAGCCGCATTCTGAACTCTCTGCAATCTAGTGATTTCAGCTAGATTAGCCCCCAATAGAAGGGAGCTGGCATAGTCCAGTCTGGAAAGGATGGTCGCCTGGACAATTAATTGGCGAGTGCGGCAGTCAAAGAACTTCAGAATGGGCCTGATGTTACGCAGGATGCCAAAGCACGTGGCAGCAACTTTTTTAGTGTGGTGAGTGAACTTTAGAGCAGAGTCCACCCAGACTCCCAAGTTTTTGATGCATTCCTTAGGCATAGGGGGTGGGCCTAGGACATCAGGCCACCAGTTGTCACCCCAAGACGAAGTGTTTTTCCCTAAGAGGAGTATCTCCGTTTTCCCGGCGTTTAATTGAAGGAAATTCGCCGTCATCCAGTTGGTGATGTCAGTGAGTGTCTGTTTAAAGTGATGGGCCTCCAGACCACTGTTGTCATTAAGTGCCACCACCAACTGGGTATCATCTGCATAGGATACCAGTGCAAGTCCGTTTCTTCTAGCCACCTCCGCCAGAGGGCGGACATATACATTGAACAGGGTGGGGCTCAGGGAAGAGCCTTGCGGTACTCCCTGTCCAATGTTATGTTCCTCAGAGATGTAAGGGGGGGGTAGAGACTCTAAAAGACCTGTTGGAAAGGAAGTCTCTAAACCATCCCAAGGCTGTCCCTGTGATTCCAATTTCCTCCAATCTCGTCAAGAGGACCTCGTGTGACACCGTATCGAAGGCAGCACTGAGGTCCAACAGGACCAGTGCTGCCGTACCGCCGGTGTCAAGGATGGTACGGAGATCCTCTGAAACACTGAGCAAGGCGGTCTCGGTGCTATGACCGGCTCTAAACCCGTGCTGGGAGTCATCCAAGATGTTATTGGTGAGGAGGAAGTCTGACAGGATGTTGTTGACGTGTGCCTCGATGATTTTGGCAGGCCAGGGAAGCAGGGAGATGGGTCTGAAGTTCTCAGGAAGCGAGGGGTCTAGAGTGGGTTTTTTTAGGATGGGAGAAACCCAGGCCTGCTTCCACTTGGAAGGAACTTTGGCGGTCGAAAGGGACAGGTTGATGATGTCTCGGATGTGTTCAGTGATAAATTCGTGGGCTTCACAAAAGGTATCCGGTTTAAGGGGATCTGCCGGGGAGCCTGATTTAATCTTTTTGCAGATTTTTAGGAAACTCTCTCGCTCAAGCGTAGATAAGGAGGAGAGAGAGGGCCTAGTAGGGTCAGAGATGGCCAATGGCTGCGGGCCTTTAGGAAAGGTGTCATAAATTTTCTTGATCTTATTAGTGAAAAAATTAGCCATATTATTACAGAGGTCAGGAGAAATGATAGTGGTGTTAACGGTTTTTGGCCTACCCACGGACGCGGCCTAGACGGAGTCGCTGGCAGTGATGTGGTGCAACGTCCGGTGGGGGACCTATCCCGTGGTGCTCTCTCTGTGACGGAAGATCTCGACCTAGGCCCTGGCCGGAGGGGGGCAACACACATATAGCCCAGAAGACGGGACTGCGCCACACCTACACTGATCCCCCAGGACGAAGCGGACTGCCATCTTGGACGAGGGCGGACCGCTCACACTGCCCCTGTGGAGCAACCATCGCTCCAGGCAATCGGAGGCGCCTACCGAGTTTTAGCCTGCATCGGCGCTCCGGAGTCCGAAGATTCCACGAGAGGTGAGGATTGCCGCCCTCTAACAGACTGCTGTACAGGCCAAGACCCCTTCCTCGCCATAGCACGTGGGCCTCGGTGAATCCCCGCCCCCACGATGTCGAATGCCAGAGGGTCGAAGAAGGGAGACCGGACCTTGCCGGACATGCTGGGCAGGGGCGCCCCGAGACAAGACAGGAACCAGCCGGCCCAAGCCCCCCGACCAGCTCTCGAGGTGCGGAAGGCGGGGAACCCCCGGTAATTAGATCTTTTCTGGAGTCCTTGTTCAGCTCTTTGAGGGAGGACTTTCAAGCCCTAAAACAGGAGGTGGCCGGGGAGGTTCGAGAAGTTCGAAGAGAGGTGGACTCCCTGGGAGAGAGAGTGAACACGGTGGAGGCGGCTGGCCACTCCAGAGACGAGGAAATCACGCACCTGCAGCAGGAGGTCCTGAGACTGAGAGATCAACAGATTGACCTGCAAGCCCATGCCGAGGACCTTGAAAACAGGTCCAGACGTAACAACATTTGGGTCCGAGGCGTTCCATCCAATGAAGAGGGTGAGGATGTGGCCACCTACCTGGGGGCCCTGTTCTGTGAGATCCTGGGAGAATCTGAAGACTTCCCGATCCGAATCGACAGGGCACATAGAGTGGGGCGACCCCGAAGGGCCTCGGCGCCTCCTCCGGACATTTTAGCCTTCCTGCCGGACTTCCCTCTGAAAGAGCGGATTCTCCGTGAGGCCTGACGACAGCAGCCTTTACGTTTCCGGGACCATCCAGTGGCTCTGTATCAGGATTTGTACGCAATAACGCTGCAGAAAAGGAAGGCCTTTAAAATTGCTACGGATTTTTTGAGGGAACATGACACACAGTATTCATGGGGTCATCCCTTTCGACTCATCTTCCGCTGGAATGGGGCCCTGCACCAGCTCCGATCCCTCCAGGACGTTTGCGGAGTGCTGGGAATCACCGCGACGGACACAGACACCCCAGCGCCTCGTCACAGGCGGAGCACGCGAGACGGTTGGCAGCTAGCCGGGGGACGGCGATCCCCGCCGCCGCCCACGAGACCCGACTCGCCTACAATCCGGGCGGAAATGTCCAGCGGCATACAGGAGGCCTCCAGGACTACGACGACTGGTGATGTGGCCTTGACGGCCTGAACATACTCCGGGGGGAGACTACAGTAGCCTTATCTTCATTGCAGGTACGGGGGTTCCGGGGGTGAGGGGGTGGCGGGGGCACTGGAGGTGGTGGCTGGACGTCCACTTGAATAACTTTCCACGGCCTTGTCCGTTGAGGACCAGACTGGGACAATGAAGTACTGTGCATGGTTGGGGGTGAGGGGGGAGGGCGAGGGAGTTGAATGGGGGAGTTTGAGGTTTGGGAAGTTCACTGGGCGGCGGGAGAGGGGGGGGCATTGGGCTCTAGGGAGGGGGTTTTCACGGTTGGGGGGGAGGGGACCCAGGGACTGTACTGTGCTATGATGTCATTTACTTTCACTGTGTGCTGTGGCTGCGTACTGTTGCCTTTGAATTTAGTCCGGTGGACCGTGCCCGACTTACTGAGCGCTACTGGTACTCCCCTCACTGATGACCCTTAAGATTGTCACCCTGAATGTGAAGGGGTTGAATAACCCGGTCAAACGGAAAGCTGTACTGTCCCTACTTGAAGATTCGCAGGCAGACATTTGTCTTCTGCAGGAAACCCACCTTTTAGCTAAAGACTGCCACAGACTGCGAAACCCGAAATTCCCCACGCAGCTCTTCTCTTCCTGCACTTCCAAAACTGCGGGTGTAGCTATCATGGTGTCTAGGAGGTTCAAAGGGGAGATAATGCAAAAGGTAGCGGAACAAAAGGGGAGGCTTTTAGCTTACAGAGTCAGGGTGGGAGGTCTGGTGTTTACTGTAAGCTCGATATATAGCCCCAACGACCATCAGGAACAGTTTTTGAACAGGGTACTGGAAGACGTGACAACCACCCCTGACAGACACATTGTTATTGGGGGGGACCTGAATGTGGTCTTTGACGCGTCCCTGGACAGGTCAGCGCCAAGACGCATACAATCGGGGGAGCTCTCGAGCTCGATTAGGTCCCGCCTGGAAGATCTTCTAGACATGCACGATATGTGGCGCCGCCTTCACCCCACGACCCGTGCCTATTCATACTATTCTCACGCCCACAAATCCTATGCGAGACTGGACCATCTCTTGGTGACGGGTCCAATGTACGAGCTGACCTCGGCCGCTGACATAGGAGTCCTGTCTCTCTCTGATCATGCCCCGGTAGAGGGCACTTTCCACCTACCTCCTGTGTCTCCTTCACGAGGGGTCTGGCGTCTCAGGGACACTCTGCTGCACAAACAATCAGTAGTGAAGCATATCCGCGAATCTATAGAGGAATACAAGCGTCACAATGATAATGATGAAACCACCCGCGCGACACAATGGGCTGCCTTAAAAGCGGTGCTCCGTGGCGAGTTTATTGCAGTCTCCTCAGCGGAGAATAGAGACCGTCAGCTGAAAAAAGACGAACTTACACGCAAGGTGAGGCAGCTGGAACAGGTGCCTCAATGGACAGGAGCCCCTCGAGTCTGGAGGCAACTTAAGGCCGCTAGAAAACTCCTGTCCGCGCTCGACATGGACAGAGCGGAGTACGCAGTACTACGCCTGAAACACAAATGCTACACTGGCGGAGACAGGTGTGGCCGGCTCCTTGCGCATAAACTCCACGTACAACATCAGCAGCATCGGGTGAAAGAACTGTCGGTTCCCAATGGGGGAACAGTCACAGAGGATGGCCGTATTGCGGAGGGCTTCCGTAGATACTACGCTGATCTCTACGCCGGTGCCCCCCCTCACCGCAGGCCGAGACTGACTATTTGGAGTCAGTGGCTCTCCCCTCCCTCACGCCGGACCAGGCCCAATATCTTGAGCGAGAGATCCGGATTGAGGAGGTGGTCACGGCCATTTCCCGACTCAAACACGGGAAAGCTCCGGGGCCCGATGGCTTTATACCTCTCTTCTATAAGACATTCTGCCAAGACCTGGCACCACTGCTGATGTGCCTGTTTAACTCGTTTTCTGAACCGGGTGCTATCCCTCCAGAGTTCCTCCAAGCGACGGTGTCGGTGATCCCTAAACCGGGCAAGGACCGGACCGAGTGCGGCTCCTACCGCCCGATCTCGCTCCTAAACACGGACCTGAAGATATACACCAGTATCCTTGCGGCACGCCTAGCACTCCACCTACCGGGTATGGTTGACCCGGACCAAGCCGGGTTTGTCCCAGGCAGGCAGACAGTCCATAACACTAAAAGGGTGACCCACATACTTGAGAAGGCCTCCCGGATTCCCGGGGAACGCATGCTCCTCTCTATCAACGCGGAGAAAGCGTTCGATAGGGTGCACTGGCCTTACCCAGAGAAAGTATTGAGTAAATTGGGCATAGGGGAGAAGTTTAGGCACCTGGTATTCAACTGCTACAGATTCCCGTCTGCAGTGGTGAGAGTGAACGGTTGCAGCTCCCAGAAGTTCGCGATAGAGAGGGGCACTAGGCAGGGGTGCCCGTTATCGCCACTACTCTTTGCCCTCTATATGGAACCGTTTGCACAGAGGGTTCGCCAGAACCCTGATGTTACAGGCGTCCGCATGGGGGAATTTGTCCACACCCTTAGTCTCTATGCGGACGACGTGATCTTGACGCTCGATGACCCTAGGAGGTCACTGCCTGCTTGTATTGAGGAGCTGGAAACCTTCGCGACTGTGGCAGGTTTCAAAGTGAACTTAGGGAAATCGGCAGCCCTCGACATCTCGCTGTCCGACACCACTAGAGCTGACTTACAGAGGCTTTTTCCGCTGAGCTGGTCTAAGGACCAAGTGCCCTACTTGGGAATTCTTTTAGCGCCCTCTCTTCCTGCCATGGTCACAGCCAACTACACGGCCTTAAGCAAGAAAATTAAGGAAGAACTGGCCCGCTGGGACAAAGGCACGTTGTCTTTGCTGGGCAGAATAGCAGCGGTGAAAATGACCCTTCTACTGCAAGTCCTGTATCTCTTTCGGGCCCTTCCGTTACAACCCCCCAAGGGATGGCTCAGACAGACCCAGTCTGATATCGCACGCTTTGTATGGCAAGGTCGTTCACCCAGGCTCAAAAGAACCTTGTCCACGCTGGCGCCTGAGTCCGGAGGGCTTGGCATACCGGACTTGCACAAGTATTTCCAGGCTGCACAACTACGCTACCTAGTACAATGGAGTCGGTGGGAATCAGATAAACATTGGTTGTTTCAGGATCAAGCGGTGGCGGGCAGGACACTGCAGGAAGTACCCTTCCTACGCAGAGCCCACCGTCCTCCCAACCTTTATGCGTCTTTTGTCACACGGGTTCCGCTCCAAGTATGGGATTCCGTGTCTACCAAACACGACCTTACCACCTTTCCTTCCCCATTTACACTAATACTCGACAACCCGGACTTTAGCCCGGGTATGGAACCTGGAGACTTCGAGCTTTGGCGAGCAGCCCGGTGCTCTGCCCTATTCCATATGTATGGCCCGGAAGGTGCCGTCTCCTTCCAGGATCTTCGGCGGGACTTCGGCTTACCCGAGACGGAACGCATGAGATACATGCAGGCGCGTCACTGGGCACTCCAGCCGCAGGTACGCGCCTCGGCGGACCGAAAGCTCACGCCTTATGAAAGATGGCTAGTGACACGCTCCTCAGACGCCAAGCTTATCTCTGACCTCTATAAACTTTTACAGCCCCCCCCTTTCCATATCTACAATCACGGACGAGAACGCTGGGAGCGGGAGCTGGGACGAACGCTAAGCCACACTGACTGGGACCACATTTCCTACCGGGCACGACATTCTGCTTATCACACTGGGCTCACTGAAACATTCACCAAAATTTCCACTTACTGGTATTGCACCCCCGAGAAACTTCACGAAATGAACCATTCCATACCCCGGACCTGTTGGCGAGACTGTGGACAGACTGGCACACTCACTCATATACTATGGGAATGCCCCCTGCTGAATCCCTACTGGGAAGAGGTGTTGAATGAGATAGACCGGTGCTTTGATATTGAATTACCCCGCTTCCCTGCCTATGTTCTGCTAGGTTTGCCAAACGGCTTGATGTACCCCCTAAGATCTAAGAAGGGTAGGCAGATAGCGATTGCCTTGGGATCGGCGATTCAGAATATACTCATACACTGGCGCACTACCACGCTTCCTACTGTTGTTGGTTGGCTACACAGGTTGTGGCATGTCTTAGGCATGGAGAAGATGTCCCTGGTGGTGGCGGGGGAAGTGGACACATTTGAAGAGCTGTGGTTACCATTCCATACACTGTTACGATCAGAATTTAAAGAAATTACCTGTCCTAGATACCTCAGACTGCTACGGCTGACGTCCCAGTCAGCCCCGTCCACTTGAGTGGCCTGAGATGGTGGTTAGGGGGGAGGGATGGAGGACTATGCTGCTATGGCAAAGAGGAGAAAGATTGTTAGCACAGTACAGTGGGTGGGGGGGGGGGAGACCGGGGGGGATGGGAGGAGGGCAGTTGGTTGGGGGGGTATCGTTTTTCTTTTTCTTTTTTGGTTTGTTCCACCCACAGGTGCACTAGCCATATGACTCCGGAGCTGGATGTGCCCAACGCATTACACGACCGGATTCATGTCTGTAACGAACTGTAAACGCTATTTCACGTGGGGCACCTGTGGTTATTTGTTTGTATTGTTGCCTTTTTCTTTCATTGCTGCAATAAAATACTTTAAACCTAAAATCAAAATAAACTTGAAAACTGGGTGCCCCTGAAGTCATCACCCAGTGCAATGGCACCGATCGCACCTGCCTTAGAGCTGGACCTGGTGACATCCTTCGGAGGATGGACTACATAGTGTTCACAGGGCTTGCACTTTTGCAGAAACTCTTCTGACGATGAACTTCAGAGGCCCACCAAGGTACTTTAGTTTACGTCAGCCTACTGTCCCAGTTTTTTTTGGTTCATAAATATGTTGCTACTTCTCAACTGTGTTTTTTTCTGCAATATGAAAAGTACTTGTGTGACTCTAAAAGAAAACAGAAAAAAGAGCAGCTGTGCTGGTTTCTTATTACAAGTGAATAGTGATGTAGCAACTAGACTGCAAAAACGAAATAAGAGAACGTTTTACGTAGGGAATGTAGGCTTCCATGTATGAAAACAAATATATAATAAGAAATAAAATAGAAGTACATACAGTTCGTGTTAGAATAAAACATCCATTCCTAATTATTCTCTCCTCATAGAAATACTGACAGTGACAGCCTTGATTTTCATGCCATTTAATTAAAATGAAGCTGCTCCGGGAAACATTACAAAACCTAGTCTATTAATAATAATAATAATAATGAATAGGTTACATAATTGTTGCATAAGTATGACAAAAATAAGTGAATACAGTTCATCCCTGCTTTATATTCCATTAGCCTAAATGTAGGAACAAATGCACTGTGCTGTTCGCACAAATGTTCTATACATTTATTCAAAAGAGCCAGTTCCATTAAAATATGTGATCACAGATAGGTTGAATGCCAAGTATCTAATTATTTCAACAAAGCGTGTTTCCCTTAACAGTAATTATGAATAATGTCCTGATATTTAAGGATTTGTTCTCTTCCAGTGGATTATGTTGAAGGACAAATGGGCAGTGAAGAGATACACTCACTGTGCATAGAGTGTAAGGGCAGCAGCGCATATATTTTTAAGCAATGGCGGCCATTTAAATCTACCTCTCTCCATCCAGACTCCCAAAGTAACTTACAGAGGGATCCTGTCTATATATACATTTCTATGTATAGTAGGAGGTGGGTCGGGTGGCTAAATGGCTAATGCATCAACTCCAGGAATCCGTTTTTGATCTCCTGGTCATAGGCTCGAATTTCAGTAGATCCAATCAGCATTTAATCCTTTTAAGTTTGTTACAACTAGTACCATCGAGTCGGGTACTCACAAACATCTGTTATTCAGTACTAAGGCGAATGTGTCCTCTTTAAAAAAAAATGAGAGTTACATGTATGTTACAAAGTTACACGAGATTTTCATAAGAGATTTTTTTCCAAATCCCTGAAACAAATGGTGAAGTCAGTGAGGCTTCTCTGGCCCTGATAGTCTGAGTAGAGATATCAAAATGAGGAAATAGAAATGGATTTCCAGGATTCAGTGGATCACCCATGATTCCTGCTGCCCAGATTACGGCTGACATGGGTGATGAAGAAATGGTTAACAACCTCAAAGATTGAATCCAGATAAAGCAGGAGAGTTTTCCCCCCATATAGACTATGGAGAATGCTCACAGTATCCAAAACGATTTTGTGAAAAAAAAGGAAGCAAGATCTTGGCATCAAAAAAGGATCAACCTGACCTTTGAAAATATATAGGCTAAACTGGGCGCGTTGCTTTTGACCAATTTAAAGCTACTCATTTATCAACCACTGAAAGACCAAGGCAGAACTTGAACATTGGATACATATGTTCACAACAAATGCTTGAACTGAGAGCAATCCTGGCCAACATTTCAAGCAGCAAAGAAAACTTCAAACCAAAAAGCTGTGCCTCTTGAAGCACCCTAGGTCAAAATCTCTCTTGCTCAGAGACATTCCTTGTCTAGTACTGCGACCTCTGCTGGGAAAGATCTGTCTGTAAAAGGAGAAAGGCTACACAATAGTCTTACTCTTTGTAGGAGGAAACTGTGTGTGGAAACAATGAGGGAGGCATGGAGGTGAGGCTTACAAATCTTACAACTTGTAACTCTGAATCAGCAGGGGCAGAATTCAACCTGCTTTCCCAGATATTACTCCACCGACTCATAATCAGATACTAAGTGTGAGAATGAGGATCCCTGCAGGGTTGTGTTTCTGATGCGGACACTGCCGCTGTTTACAGCCTGTTCAACATAAGAAGATTTACTCAAATTCAATTCTATTCTATGAATCAATTTGCTGATTTAAGAGCATCATCTTGATGTACGGTTCATGTCTACTTATTGTTCCCTTTTCATGTCCTTCCCCTAATCCATCCGCAGAAAATGGGAGGCTGTTTAGGGACCAATGTTCATAAAAAAGAGGCCAAGCCTGTGATATCATTAGATGTAAATGTGTTGCTATTTCACTTTTGTTACCTCCGATTTCTTTGAGAATTGGTGCATATCCGTCCCCTCACAGTCGGACCCCAGGTTAAAGTGTTTTGGATGCATTTTGCTTCAATGAACTATTGAAGCCAGGCCACCATTCGTACTCCAGTATATATAGGGAAAAGGCGATTGGCAGCTCAGTCTAAAATTGGGTTGATCACCACTATACCAGGATTTTTTCACCAGGAAAATAAACTGTTTTGTTTCAGATGCTATTGGACAATTGGTGAACTAAATCAGGCGTTGGTGATGCCTCTTAAATAAACAGAAGGAAATCCAGTTTCCTTGAATAAATTAGCCTGTTTCACATTATTCCACATTCTTCAAGCCCTACAGTTGCCTAATGAGACTGCAATTATACATCACCTTTCCTTTCACACAAAATCATTTTAAAGAAGCAGCTCTTCACAATATAAACCCAGATGTCTGAAGTTCCATTAATAATAATAATAAACTTTATTCGGAATTTCAAAGTTAGAAATCCATAAAAGCGGTGCATAATAAAAACAGAAGTGCAAAGTAATTACATATAACATGAAGAATTCCATATCTAATTTATAAAATCATTAATTTTTTCAATAAGGTTAGTTAAAGATTTTTTCTGTGTCTATATATACACTTCAAGAAGTTAAGAACATGGTAACAGGTGGCTTCAGTGTCGCAGAGCTGCAGGCTCAACATGGCAGGACGACATTGCCTAAGACCCCAGGATTTTAAAAGAGTCAATAGCCAAACTTTGCGATGTTCTTGATAAAACTTACAAAACAAGACAGTGTGGAGGGTAGTTTGTGTTGATTTTTCGTCACAGGGGCATAAAGGTGGATTCGGATCCCAGACGTTTGGGGTTGGAAAAGCTACCAGTTTGTGAAATATATTTAGTCTGAGTCTTATCAGAAGGTAGCGATCAAAGGTGCCAATGTTAAGAGTTAAGTAGGGCTGGATTGAAAAGGTGGATTGGACCATTATTGCATGTTGAACGGACGGTTTCCCTGCTTCAGATTGTAATCTTAGATTTTCCAAGTGTCCCAGGGCTAATATTTTTAGATTGTTCTTTGTGAGTTCCCCAATTTTTTCAGGGTTTAAATAGTATTGCTCTGCCCCAAGGTCAATGAAGAAGTTCCTGATATAGGCTAACCATTTGATTTTTAAAGCATGGTCCAAGGACATTGCATCTACCAGTATCGTCTTTATAAGTTCATTTTTTTCTGAGGTCCAAATGCGGCGCCATAGGAGTAGCGGTTGTATTTTTGCAAGATCTTCGATATGAGGGACGCCAAGTTCTGCGTGGCAGGCATAAGTTGAAGATCGCTTTGGGGCCGACAGGAGAAATCTAAAAAAGTTATTTTCTGCTACTTGCAGGGAAGTGACATCCGTATGACCCCATAAACCTGCTCCATATAGAGCTGTCGATTGGCATTTGGCCTTGTATATTGCTAACAGTTCCGTGGGCGGTCGTTTTCCCAGTTTTTGTGTGAACGTCACCAATGCAGCTAATGCTCTTTTAAAGCAGTGTTTCCTGGCTTCCACTGCCTTTTTCCAGGAGAGTTTGTTGTCTATTGTGACTCCTAGATAGCAATATTCAGTTGTAGAGTCTATTTTTTGGGTATTAAGGGTAATGGTTTTTTGATGTTTTCTCCCAACCCCTGCCGTCATCACAAAAGTCTTTTTCACATTTATGTGAAGATCCAGGGTACTCATAAATTGAGAGTATCTATTAAGGGGTCTTTTGGAGTTCACAGGGAGTTCGTGCCAGGAGGACAGCGTCATCCGCGTAGAGCAGAGCTGGGATCGGGCGATGTTTTGCCTGCGGGAGGTCCCGGGCGCCCTTCAGAAGCTCTACCTCCAGGTTGTTAGTGTAGAGGGAGAAAAGGAAAGGCGCCAGGACACATCCTTGTCTGACCCCGCGCTCCACTCTAAAGGACGTGGTCAATTCTCCCTTTGTGCCATATCGAACTCTTGCAGAAGGATTGGAATACAATTCCCTTAAAAAGTTCAGGAGTGGCGGATCTACCCCCATTTGGGCTAAAAGGGACCATAGTTTGGTATGAGAGACACAGTCAAAAGCCGCGGACAAGTCCACGTAAATCATATAAAGTTTTTCTTTTTTGGCTTGTACATATTTTCCAAGAACGACGGAAAGGTTTAGGGCTTGTTCCACGGTTCCAAATCCCTCTCTGAAACCGAATTGTAGATCAGATAGTATACCTCTCTCCTCCACCCAATCCTGAAGTCGTTCCAGGATCACCCTGCCTGCCATCTTCCCCAATGAATCCAGCAGAGAAATTGGGCGGTAGCAAGCAGGGTCCTGGCGGTTACCTTTCTTAAATATCGGTACCATAATGGACCTTGTCCACGACTCCAGAATTCCTTTCTTTGCCGTTGCGGTGCACACCCTTGTAATGATCGGGGCCCAAAGATCTATTTTATATTTAAAAAGGTCAGCCGGGACTCCGTCCGGGCCTGGAGCTTTTCCGTTTTTGGTTGAATTCAGTGCCAGAAGGATCTCAGAGATTTCAAAGTTTATATCAATAGGGTATATTGGAGGTATTGCTTTTTCCTCTTCTATTTCTTGGTCGGAGGATGATTTTTGGAAGATTTTAGTGAAGTGCGATACCCATTCTGATGCGTCTATCGCGACTTCGATTTTTGGAAGTGTATCGTCAATCAAAAAAGGAGTTCTTATTATTCTCCAGAAGGCTTGGCTGTTTTTTTCCTGTGCACTAGTATGGAGTTCATCCCAGAGGGCTTGCTTAAGTTCCGCTTTTCTCTTTTTTCTGATTTTATGGTATTCCCTTCTTAGGATGGATATAGTGTGAGGATCCCTTTCATCTTTATTTAGAGCTAATTTAAGTTTTGTATGAGCCTGGGTGCACTCTTGATTAAACCAACCTTTTAATCGGGGTGGACCAACTTTATGTTTTGCTGTGAGTAGAACCTTTATTTTGTCCATAATTTGGGCAAAGTTGTTAAGAAGTTCCTCATTTTCTATCGACATATCCAGGCATTTCTTGATTTGGGGATACACTGACTTTATCAGATCTTTAGTGATTTCCTCTGGATTTATCTTCCCCCACTTTATTGAATACCCATTTAATTTGTCCATGTTTATATTTTCCTGGGTCAGTGCGCTAGCTATTGTCATAGGAGGAGTCTGTTGATGGTTTATAATCACTTCCATTTTGAGTATGGCGTGGTCACTTTGGGAATTAGGTGAGACTTCAAAGTTTTTTACTCTAGGTTGTAGGCTTGCTGATGTTATAATATAGTCAACCGTGGTACTGAAACCTCTTCCTATATAGGTCGGTGCTAGTGAGTTGGTTCTATGATCCAAAGTATTTACTATTTGGAGATCTAGGTCTGATAGGAGATCGTTCATTGTTCTGCCCATATTGTTGTGTAAGAAATGGGTAAGAGAGACACCTTCCTCTGTCACCATATCAGGACATTTTTGCTTTGGTTGGGTACATTTATGTAGGTTAAAATCGCCTACCCATATTATAGATACCGCACCCCTTGCTCCTTGTTTCTGTCTAAGGGTAGTTAATTTTTTGTAGAGGTGAGCCAAGACTCTCTGAAGTTCCGCTTCCTCAAGGTTATTATAGAAGTTGATAATGACTACGAACTCTTTTTTCGGTAGGGAGAGACCAATAATCTGGAAGTT
Source organism: Lissotriton vulgaris (assembly GCF_964263255.1). Taxonomy (NCBI): domain Eukaryota; kingdom Metazoa; phylum Chordata; class Amphibia; order Caudata; family Salamandridae; genus Lissotriton; species Lissotriton vulgaris. The sequence continues at coordinate 203,432,787 of NC_141698.1, read as the reverse complement.
GGGGTCCAGTTCAATGATATTTATTTTTATGTTTTGAATGGTGTTAGCTACATAGATGTTTAGTCCTCCCTTTGGTCTACCCTTCTGTCCCAACAACGCAGGGGAGAAGTATATCTTATACCCCTGTAAATGCTGTTCTAGTTGTGACCACGTCTCCTGTAAACAGATTATTTGATGTCTGTGCACATGGTACATAATAGTCCCATCCTCCACCTTTGTCCGTAGTCCTGCAACATTCCAGGAGATCAGGCTTAAAGTTGGTGGATTGTTTTTAAGGGTTTTAACTATTTGTAGGTTACTAGGAATCGCTGGGTCTTCAGGGATTAGAGGAGAGTCTGGAGATGCCAGTGAGTCAGAGCTGTTTAGAAGCTGTTCTTCTGGCTGTGGTGGTCAGTCAACACACTCTAGACCACTATACTTATTTGTTAAAAGTAATCCATTCCAACCGTCCCAACGTGGGGGTTCTCTGTAATTTCTCCACTGCTCTTGCCCTCTCCATTCGTCCCTTTCTCTGCCTCGAAGGTTAGGACCTACTGGGTCGAAAGGGAGGGGCAGTCCTTGCCACGGTTGCTGCCACTGGTGAGTGATATGTTGTGTGGGTTGAGGAGGTTGCTGCCACTGCTGGGAAAAATGATATGAAGGTTGTGGAGGTTGTGGAGGTTGTGGAGGTTGAGGGGGTTGTTGCCACTGGAAAGTTGTATGTTGTGGAAGTTGTGGAAGTCGTGGAGGTTGTGGAGGTTGCTGCCACTGATAGGTGGTGTATTGTGGGGGGTGTATGAACCCTCTATTTGTTGGGAAAGTGGAGCTGGGAAAATTTTGTCTTGGAGGTATGGGTAAAAAATAACACAAGGGAAGTGGGTTTATTTGGGTGGCAGGTCCACTGCTAGGTGTGTTGCATATATAATTTGCTGCCCCTATATCCCTGAATTTAATGGTAATAACATCACCCGCTATAGTCTTCGTGTTCCTGCCCACCCAGTCACCTCTACGTACAGAGAAAATCTCGCCACTCATGTGGGTAGGTAGGGGTTTATGCAGCTGGAGCCACTGAGCACATTTATTTCTTAGCTCTACAAAAGTTTCTCTTACACCCTCCTTCAGCGGCGGAACGGCCGTTAGGACAACCACGAAGGGAGAAACTTCCGGCGGCAGGTTGATTATCTTAGGGCGAGCCTGCTTTGACTTGAGTTCTTGAGGTTTATCTAAGGGGAAAGATACTGCTGAGGTAGTAGTGTTCCCATTTGGACCCTTAACTTGTTGGTTATCTGCTTTAGTTGGGCCAGTAGATGTTTGCGTGGCTGAGGCAGAACCTACGGCACTAGGGGTAGATGAGGGTGCATCTAATTTACTCCCTATTTGGGTTAGATGCTGTATAGCTGGTGCCTTACTGGCTAGTGGAGTATTAGACTTGATAGATGTGTCTGTTGCGTGCTTGGTACAGGGTATTTTTTTGGGAGGTACTTCTTTTGCCCCATGCAGCTGTGTAGACCCATTCCCGCTTATCTTATTAGCACATTTCGAATTAATTAGTGACGTAAGTCTATCAAGCTTAGATATTAAAGGCTTGATTTGAGCCGCTATTGTGGCTTCGAGATCCGATTTAAGGTCTATTACCATGTTTTCAACCCAGCAGGGTATGCCTGATACAGAGTTGGGGGTAGGTGAGATCAGGTTGTGATTCCTAACTGTAGCTTTAGGTTTTTCCTTAGTCTTAGGCGCAGTCTTGGTAGTAGTGGTCGTGCCTCTCCCTGATTCTATCAGTACAGGAGCCACTCCTGTATCAGGTATATGGGGATGACTATCTGCACTCAGCTCTGGCTTATCGAGTGATTGACAGGCTTCTAAGTCTGGGGTAGCCTCAAGGTCAACATATGACAGATCGGAGTCTGATTGGGTCACTGATAAGTCGACAGCGTTCGGGACAGTAAGCATGGTGACAGCTGTTAGGGGTAAGGGCAAGGAACAATTATTTAAGGCCTGGTGGGAAGGAGAGCTTGCAGTTGCAAGGGAGCCCAGAGATGAGCGTTTAGCGTTCATGAGATCCAAGGAGACTCTTTTTTCCAACAGGATAATGCTCTTGTCGATGGTTTCATTGACCCGGGAGATGAAATGATCAATAGGACCGGTCACTTGTGCCACGGCCGTAGCTTTTTTGGTATTACTTCTAGTTCTATTGCGCATGGTGGACATCTACGATATGAAGCCAAGTACAGCAAAGTGGCCCTCACAGAAAGTAGATAGTGAATCTTGTGCCGCTCTATATATATAAGTGTAAAATGAGAATCGCTGGTCCGCCTACCTTACGTAGGATGAAGAAGAAAATGCTGGGGTTCTGGGCCAGGGCCGTCCTCTGCAGTCCTCGAACGGCCTCAAACGGCCCTGTCTTTGCCCAGTCTTCGCCCGGGCTGCGTCCCGCGCTGCGGGAGTAAGATGTTGTAATGTAGGGGGCGTAAAGGGCGGGGGGCGGGCCAGCAGGGAGAGCGGACCGGAAGCTATCCGTCGGTCTTGCAGGGACTTCTGGGTAATGAAGTCCCCGCACGCTCGCAGCCCCGCTGGTGCCTCGCGCCCCTTACCGCCTTGCCGCCTGAGTCCAATAATGCTCCTCCCAGATGATGTTGCCACCAACACCCACAGACGAGGCGGCACCCGCGAAGCGGGTGCGGCGAGAAGTGGGCTGGTGGACTGGTGCGCTGCTGGGCTGGTGGGCTGGTGCACTACTGTGCCTCGCTAATGAAGCCAGGAACCTCCGTTTCAGTAAGTAAGCGTCCCGCACGCTAAAGGGCAGGAACACTTTTAAAAGCCTTTGATGGGCGGGGGGCGGGCCAGCAGGGAGAGCGGACCGGAAGCTATCCGTCGGTCTTGCAGGGACTTCTGGGTAATGAAGTCCCCGCACGCTCGCAGCCCCGCTGGTGCCTCGCGCCCCTTACCGCCTTGCCGCCTGAGTCCAATAATGCTCCTCCCAGATGATGTTGCCACCAACACCCACAGACTAGGCGGCACCCGCGAAGCGGGTGCGGCGAGAAGTGGGCTGGTGGACTGGTGCGCTGCTGGGCTGGTGGGCTGGTGCACTACTGTGCCTCGCTAATGAAGCCAGGAACCTCCGTTTCAGTAAGTAAGCGTCCCGCACGCTAAAGGGCAGGAACACTTTTAAAAGCCTTTGATGGGCGGGGGGCGGGCCAGCAGGGAGAGCGGACCGGAAGCTATCCGTCGGTCTTGCAGGGACTTCTGGGTAATGAAGTCCCCGCACGCTCGCAGCCCCGCTGGTGCCTCGCGCCCCTTACCGCCTTGCCGCCTGAGTCCAATAATGCTCCTCCCAGATGATGTTGCCACCAACACTCACAGACGAGGCGGCACCCGCGAAGCGGGTGCGGCGAGAAGTGGGCTGGTGGACTGGTGCGCTGCTGGGCTGGTGGGCTGGTGCACTACTGTGCCTCGCTAATGAAGCCAGGAACCTCCGTTTCAGTAAGTAAGTTCCATTAGAGTTCTCTTCATATCCGAGGCTCAGGACTATTTCTGGTGCAACTTTAGGCTTTGTCACCCTGAAACAATTTTTTTCTGTGAAAACTTATATGTGTCACTGCAAAAACTTTCACTAGGACAAACTGTTAACCATTCATCGCGAATACATCAGAGGCGAGTAACAAAAAGTTTGTATGCCAATGGAGAATTTTCCTTGTTTCCTATGTTGTGTTCCTTCCAGAGTCATTCAGCCATGCAGGAGTTCTATTCTCAGTTGATGGCTTAGTGGGAGGAGATGGTCTGAGAGACAGAACTACAATTCCCATGTTTCCTGCTGAACCAGAAGTATAACAGCAGCTTCCGGTTCAGCACACTGCAGAATTTTCTTGCCGGATCTCTGAAGCAGAGCTGCTGTGCGTTTGTATTGGAGTCTTCTGTAAGGGTGCAGTGCACCAATCAAGGTTTGGATTGTTGAAACGGTGGCTGAGTGAAGGTTACTCTCTAATCACTCCTAGGCTTTGGCTATTTAAACAAAATGGACGTTTCTTTCTGTGTTGGGAAGGTGTTCCCAATAAAACACTGATTCCCTCAATTGCTATGTTACAAATCGGTTACCCATTGGAACATTTATTAGTTATTTTGTATTCTCTTTTTGATATCATAACAAGGCATAATTTGAGTCCTGGTTGGTTCAATCCCTGTGAGGCTCGTCTTCTTTTTGCTTATGATAGGTATTCATGATTATGGGAATGGTGAGGGAAATCTACCAGCACAAGTTAAGGTAGATAAATTGTATTTTTATATTACTGTATTAATCAGAGGAAAGAGGATAGTGGAGTACTTGGGGGCTTATTATCAAGCGGCAGCGATAATTAATTCTGGCCGCTCTTAGCAAGAATTTATTTTTCGACAGCTATCGCTGGCAATTATCGCCATGCTATCGCTGTATTAACAACGCATAGCGCAATGGCGATAATTTTCCAGGGATAGCGATATTTTCCATGGAACATCGCTGGTTTTCCAGCGATGGTCCAAGGAAAACCACAATAACCTTGCTGATACGACCCTGTGGTCGTATCAGCATAATCCACCCCCACTGTTAGGTATAGGTAAGTCAGCATTTTAGCAGATGTTAGTTTTTGGCGAAAACCGCGGTTTTTGCCAAAAACTAATGTCGGCTAAAATGCGTGAGCCACCTTGTAAATATTGTGATGTACATATAGCAATATTTAACAAGGTAGTCCGTCGGAGGTACGCCCAGTGACGCCCACTTTGCATCTCATTAGAGATGCAAAGTGAGGCATCGGGAAAATGGGTAAAAAGGGTGATGAAAATATCGCCGCTTTAGCTGCAAAAAGTTCTGCTAAAGCGGCGATACTGCCCTAGTTAATATGCCCCTTGGACTCTTGGCCTTTGACACATGGTTATCCAGTGTTATTTTCTTTTGCAGGTAAAAAATTACATATACTAGTATAGAAGAATTGCGATGATCATGAATCATTATATATATATATATATATATATATGTTTGTCTGCCCAATAAACAAATATTGAACGTACCTAGCTGGTGTGGCTAGTCATATCTTCGGTAAAACGAGCAGATCGAGTGGCTATTCCCCAAGCCTCTTGTTCGGCGGGCACACGGCAGGGGTAGCCACCCCCGTATATTAGCACGATTTTCACCAGCAGGTTCCCTCCTCCAGTCCCGGGAAGAAACCACACAGGAGCCGTGGCCACGATTCAAAAGTGCAGTTTATTGCGAGCACAAGGACCTACGCGTTTCGGAGTAGAAACACTCCTTCCTCACGGGAATATGAATATATATATATATATATATATATATATATATATATATATATATTCACTGAAAAAACCATAGGTTATAGACCATATATAGTTAGGGATTAGCATTTAAAAAACCTTATTTTATTTGCACAAAACCATTGAAATTCCATATATAGTTAGTTGCACTAACTATATATCGCGGACCAGCAATCCACTGCTAATGATGTCACATATTACATCATTCATGACATGGTCAGTGACATCACTGATGACATCACTGATGACATCTCAAATGACATCACTGATGACATCACTGATGACAACACCCAGTGACTGTATGTTTCTGTAAAGTTAAAATATGTCTTACATATTGAAGAATGAGTGGATGTATAAGTGTCTGGATGAAGGATTTAGTAGGTGCATGACTGACTGTATGAGAGAATGATTAAATGTGTCTCACTGAGTGTATGGGTTAGTGATTAAAGTGTCTTAATTTGGCAATCATTATTTATGTTGTTCTGTAAACTGCTGCATGTTTAAATCAGTAGCTATATCAGTAACTATATGGGTTATTGAATGGTTGCCCAAGTATTTGTATGGGAGACTGAGTATGTGTGTGGGTGGCTGGGAGGTGTATAACTCTGTGCATAGATGTGTGAGCAGTTGATTCCCTAGGTGTATGGGTTCAAAAGTGCATGTAGAAACAGCTGTATGGACAGTTGACTGTGTGCATGAGTATATTGGTGAGTGAATGGATATCTCAGTGCTACATGTCAAAGTAAGTACATATGTAAAACACGCTCCATGTGAGAGTTGACATATATAAATAACTGAACATAAGAGCCAGTGAATGTGTGAGTGGCTGTATGAATCATTGTGAACTTGTATCAAGGATTGTATAAGAGAGTAAATATGTGTTACTATATGTTTGAATAAGTAAGGTGTGTATAACTGTATAGTTGAGGAAATGGAGATGTGATTGATTCTTTGCATGACTGACTAGGTGTGTGAGTAACTCCATGGATGTGTGACAGTCTGTGAGTGCCTGTTTACACTGAGTGTATCTAAGGTTATATTAGAGTCTGAAGATGTATTATCACATAAATGATATCATCAGTGATGTAATCAGTAATGTCAAATGAGATGTCAGTGATGTCATCAGTGATGTCATTTGAGATGTCATCAGTGATGTCATCAGTGATGTCATTTGAGATGTCATCAGTGATGTCATCAGTGATGTCACTGACCATGTCATGAATGATGTAATATGTGACATCATTAGCAGTGGATTGCGGGTCCGCGATATATAGTTAGTGCAACTAACTATATATGGAATTTCAATGGTTTTGTGCAAATAAAATAAGGTTTTTTAAATGCTAATCCCTAACTATATATGGTCTATAACCTATGGTTTTTTCAGTGAATTTTCAAGGTTTTGTAAATGCAAATTCCTAACTATATATGGTCTATAACCTATGGTTTTTTCTGTGAATTTCATTGGTTTTTTAAAAGCTAATATCTATAGCTGTAAAATATATTCTTTATTAAGTGACGTATCACGTAGCCCGTGAGACGCCTCATGATGCATCGCATAACCGTGACGTATCGTCTCTGCAGCGCAAACCAAACCCAAAACGTAAGCGCGCCAGAACACGCTTAAAGATATATATATATTTTTTTAACCTTAATTAGACAAAATCCACACGTGCACATATCACAAACGTTCAAAAAACACAATATGTCGGACTCCCGTTACGCTGCCGGTTAGCTGCCCGGTTAACGTACCAGGAAGCACCTTTACCGCGAAAAATCGCAATTTTTTTTTTCTTTTGCCCCGCAGGGAACTTTAATAGCCCCCTCATCAATCCTAGGGGTTCAGGAGGGGTCTGCCTTACCCCTTTCATTCATTTACACCTTTTTTTTTCCACCTCTTGTCTCTCGATCCTACCGAGAGACAAGATGGCGGCCGCTCTGGACTGTTTACAATGTTGACAGCCAATCAGCTACTCCTCAGACTCCCGTTACACTGCCGGTTAGCTGTCTGGTTAGCTGCCCGGTTCGCTTACCAAGACTCGTCTCTACGGCGAAAAAATCGGATTTTCTTTTTTTTTTTTTTTTTTTGGGGCCCCGCGTGGCTCTATAATATCCCCCTCATCAATCCTAGGGGGTCAGAAGGGGTCTACCTTGCCCTCTTTCCTTCATTTCCCCCTTTGTTTTGGTCTCCTCTTGTCTCTCGATCCTACCGAGAGACAAGATGGCGGCCGCTCCGGACTGTTTACAATGTTGACAGCCAATCAGCTACTCCTCAGACTCCCGTTACACTGCCGGTTAGCTTCCCGGTTAGCTGCCCGGTTCGCTTACCAAGACGCGTCTCTACGGCGAAAAAATCGGATTTTTTTTTTTTTTTTTTTTTGGGGCCCCGCGTGGCTCTATAATATCCCCCTCATCAATCCTAGGGGGTCAGAAGGGGTCTACCTTGCCCCCTTTCCTTCATTTCCCCCTTTGTTTTGGCCTCCTCTTGTCTCTCGATCCTACCGAGAGACAAGATGGCGGCCGCTCCGGACTGTTTAGAATGTTGACAGACACCGGAGAGCCAATCAGCTTCGCTTCGCAAAGTTCCGATACGCGAAAAGTTCGCTAACCGGATCGCTGCCCGGAGCGCTGTTACAGATATATATCTTGATTTAAACATTAATTTCTCAAAATCCACTGAAGCACATATATTGAGACCTAGCAAAGGCACATCGGGCTAACAGTCCCTACAATTTTGCCAAGTTTCGTGGAAATCCATTCAGCCGTTCGGGCTAAAAGTGAGTCCAACCGCCCTATGGAAATTAACATGGGAAAAACGCGTTTTGGGACCCCCCTTTTTTCTCGGCTCCCCCTTGACGAACCCCCCCCCAAATTTCCAGGAGCTGCTCAGAAACAAAATGTGCCATTTTCCTGAAAATTTGAGCCGATTCCGTCCACAAACGCCAAAGTTATTAGACATAGAATTTTCAGAAATGCCATAGGGAAAAAATCCTAACTATATATACCTACTGGCGACCGCCAGTAGGTAATGTATGTATATATATGTATGTATATATATATATTCAATGAAAAAAACATAGGTTATAGTCCATATATAGTTAGGAATTTGCATTTACAAAACCTTGAAAATTCAATGAAAAAAACATTGGTTTTAGGCCATATATAGTTAGGGATTTGCATTTACAAAACCTTATTTTACTCGCATAAAACCATTGAAATTCCATATATAGTTATAAGCGCTAACTATATATCGCGCACCCGCAATCCACTGCTGATGATGTCACATATTACATCATTCATGACATGGTCAGTGACATCACTGATGACATCACTGATGACATCTCAAATGACATCACTGATGACATCTCATTTGACATGACTGATAACATCACTGATGATATCATTCATGTGATAATACGATGAACCTCTTCAGACTCTAATATAACCTTAGATACAATCAGTGTAAACAGACACTCACAGACTGTCACTCATCCATGGAGTTACTCACACACCTAGTCAGTCATGCAAAGAATCAATCACACCTCCATTTCCTCAAATATACAGTTATACAAACTTTACTTATTCAAACATATACTAACACATATTTACTCTCTTATACAATCCCTGATACAAGTTCACAATGATCCATACAGCCACTCACACATTCACTGGCTCTTATGCACAGTTATTTATATATGTCAACTCTCACATGTACTGTGTTTTACATATGTACTTACTTTGACATGTAGCACTGAGATATCCATTCACTCACCAATACACTCATGCACACAGTCAACCGCCCATACAGCTGTTTCCACATGCACTTTTGAAACCATACATCTAGTGAATCAACTGCTCACACATCTATGCACAGAGTCACACACCTCCCAGCCACCCACACACACACTCGGTATCCCATACAAATACTTGGGCAACCAATCAATAACCCATATAGTTACTCATATAGCTACTTATCAACACATGCAACAGTTTACAGAACAACAGACATAATGATGCACAAATTAAGACAGTTTAGTCACTAACCCATGCACTCAGTGAGACACATTTAATCACTCACTCATACAGTCAGTCATGCACCTACTAAATCCTTCATCCAGACACTTATACATCCACTCATTCTTCAATATGTAAGAGATATTTTAACTTTACAGAAACATACAGTCACTGGATGATGTCATCAGTGATGTCATCAGTGATGTCATTTGAGATGTCATCAGTGATGTCATCAGTGATGTCACTGACCATGTCATGAATGATGTAATATGTGACATCATCAGCAGTGGATTGCGGGTGCGCGATATATAGTTAGCGCTTATAACTATATATGGAATTTCAATGGTTTTATGCGAGTAAAATAAGGTTTTGTAAATGCAAATCCCTAACTATATATGGCCTAAAACCAATGTTTTTTTCATTGAATTTTCAAGGTTTTGAAATGCAAATTCCTAACTATATATGGACTATAACCTATGGTTTTTTCATTGAATTTCAATGGTTTTTTAAAAGCTAATATCTGTAGCTGTAAAATATATTCTTCTTTAAATCTTGAAATATATTTTTCATGTTCTTTAGACAATTTTTTTAAAACATTTTTTTTTGTTTCGCTCCCAGTCCGCGAACCGGTCAGCTTTCCGTTTGCTCAATTTAAAGCCGCGGCTTAGTACGCGAACCAGTAAACGTTCCTTTAGCGTAACTGTTACGTTCGCATGACGTTTTGCGTTATCGCGTAATACGTCATTGGACGCGCCAAGTTAGCGGACCCGGAAGTGGACCGGAAAGCGGAGCAAAGCGCGAAACGTAAACACAGCAGGTCATGTGACTCGAAAGTAACACTTTTCATTGGTTCATTTCACTTTTGGTTTCCTAATGATGTAATACTTGGTCATGTGATATAAAATTAACACTTTTCATTGGTTTAGAATTTTTCCTTCTCCCAAATGATGAAAACCCCTCCTTCTTTCCTCACTCTGACTTTCATCTTGGTGAGAGAAAGACCCTTTTTGATTCTTCAGCAATGGCTTCAATGGTTGCTTCAGCCAGTGTGCCCCCACCACCTCCTCCACCTCCTCATGGGAAGAAAGGACCACCTGCTTCACTAATTATAGAAGAGGAGGAAAATCAAGAAGAGGAGGAAGAGGAAGAACATCCAGAGTTTTTGCCAGAGGAGCCCAGGAGATATAAAAGGAAAGAAAATTAGATCTGGCAATTTTTTTAATTTCCAGCTGACCAAAAAAAAGTAAATGCCAGATACGTCTTTTGTCGCATTTGCGGCGATCGTCTTTCAAGGGGCACAGACAAAAAGTACAGCTATGGGAATCATACAATGCACAGGCACATGAGTCGATGGCACCCTAACAATTACAGTAATGCCCAACTTCGCGATCAACAACAAAATGCCCCAGAAATGGCAAGAAGATCTGTTGTTCAGGAGGTATCGGGACCGGAGGCGAGGGAGGTGATCCCGAACATCCAAATCAACATGGGAGAAGTGAAGCAAGTCTGTGTGTGGTGCAACCAGACACTTTGCTACCGCGAAAGTAGCATTACCCTTATAATGAGAGCCATCAACAATCATGTGTGCCCAAAACGCCCCAAAAAGTAAATTCTTCTTTTTTTTGTTGCTCCTGTTGAGCCGTCTTCGATGAATCATTTTTGTTTCCCCCCTCCCCCCAAAAAATAAAAAAAATACAAAATGTTCAGAAAAAAACAAAAAAATATAAAAAATGTTCAGAAAACTAATAAAAAAAATTAAAACAACAAAAACAAAAAAAACAGTTCTTTTCAGAACTACCTCCCCATTATTAAAAAAAATTGGTAGAATTATTTGAACTCTGCCAAGCTCTATTTCTATTAGTTCGCTCCCAGTTCGCACTCCGGTACGCGAACTTTGAGCGTACCAAAAAAATTTTTTTTAAAAAAAGGAACAGTAAGTATAAGGAAAGGAAACAGACAGTTATGTTACAAAAAAAGACAGCTATAGGGAGTAAAGAAAAGATACAGTTACCCGCAATTCACTTCTGATCATGTCATATATTACATAATTTTTGACATGGTCAGTGAGATCATCAGCAGTGGATTGCGAGTAACAGTTTTTTTTGTTTACTTCCTATAGTTGTCTTTCTTGTAACATAAATGTCTTTTCCTATCCTTATACTTACTGTTCTTGTTTTAAAAATTTAGGGAGATCATTCAGAAACAGTAACATTAATAGAGACAGAATTAGTGAATAATAATGAAGAAGTATGAGAAGAGAGGGACTGAGAAAAATACTGGAAGGAGTAGAAAAATTAAGTAATAGAGAAAGGAAGGAGAGAAGTAGCAAACACAGGAAAGTAAAGATTAAAGAAATGAAGCAGTAGAACTAATAGATGTTAAATGTGATAGATTAAATGAATGATTGAGGGTGACGATAAGGTGTGTCCTCTCTAAAAGTTTGTTTAAGGTGAACCGTACTCTGGGTTGCATATCAAATTTATGCTTGTTGAAGAATACAGACGAGATAATAGATGTGAATACCTACCATTGCAGTAAAACATGCCCACTTATTACATCAATCATAACATAGTCAGTGACATCATCAGCAGTGGAATGCAGGTTAAAAAAGAAGAAAACATTTACCTTATAATTCATGTTAACTTTTCAAGCAAATTTTTCATACATTCAATCTGTAAAAGAGAGAACAAACATTTCCAAAAATATTAAAACATGTATTTAAAAATTTGAAAAAAGAAGGGAAAAGGTTCAAGAAGAAACAGTTTTTAAACAACTTTGACACTTACAGAAACCTCTACTTCTCTATGACCCCTACACAATCCTAAAGATATTTATTTTAAACAAACAGTATCTTCATGCTGATGAAATGAGGCCTATTTTGAAACATGATGCTTCTTTTGCATTGCTTATGTCTCACAATAGTGATGCAATAACAGCACAAAAGAGATGTAAAACCATCATAAAACTGTGTCAAACATTTTAAATGATTGTTTTAGGATGCAAATAAGATGTGTGCTTTCAAGAGCTTTCTTTGAGGTGAGGCCTATTTCTTTTTTTTAAAAAAAACAGTACCCAGAAGTACAGCACTATAAGCATTAAAATTGACACTTACAGAAGACTCAGCTTCTCCATATCTACCTCACATTTCTAAATGTATATCATAATTTCAAAAAGCATAACATTAATTATACATGTTAAATGGTTTATTTTTGCTGTTCTCAGAATGTATCAAATTTCACTTAAATCAGTGACTTGAAGGTATTCATCATGTAACAGCGGGGAAAAAAAAACACAATCAAAATGACTGTGTTTAAAAAACCCATACAAACTAAGAAAACTGATTTCAAAACTCCTTAAAATTAACTTACTTTCAATGACGTCGAAGGATCTCCTATGAACAGCATCCACTCTGTTGTGCTATAAATATTTTCAGCCCGCCACTTTCTGAAAGAAAACCTCCATCGATACGAAAAATATGTTAAATAGAAGAAAAGACTTCTCTCATTCTATCACATGTTTCCACTAGGCCAAATCATGTTGCCGCGATTCGCAAGTCTTGTAATTCGTCCAATCAAATCCCGACATTTTCTATTTTCGCAACTTTCAAAAAGAAAACATTTGAGATTATTTTCACAATCCTGGACTACTAATATCTTACTCTTCTTTGTCACTCATGTTCTCCTTTTCCTATGACACTGATACTGCTTACTATGAAGCAGACTTACTTGCATCAGGTTTATATAGTTGGATTTTTAATCTAGACAGCATTGCAGACTTACATTCCCTCTACTTAAAATTTTGGTTTTAAAAACACCAGATAAGAATTTTTAAGGTCAAACGGCAATTTTTTTTTGAAAGTTACAACGGAATCATTGCAGAATGACCAGCCGTTTTGAGACTTTAAGTAAGCTGTATAATGTCCTGATGTTGTTGATAGACCATCGTGATAGATAATTGCTACAGTTACAAAAGTCCTCCCTGATATAGACAGCTGAGAAGCCACAAATTTTTTTATTAAAGTTGACAATTTTGATCCATCAGGCCTACATCGTTGGATCATTAAAATGACATACTGGCCATATCTACGTATAAATAATGTTGACATCATATCACATTTACATTGGCTACACTCCATGTTGTGATCCGCTGCATTTACTAGCTTATTAAAGGACACTGATTTACTGTCTGGCAAAGTTAAATATATAAATCTTTCTGAGTCTACACTAGTAGTACTTGATACCATACAGTTCTCGCAGTCATGCTGCCATTGATAAGAAAGCCCAAACAGGTGATCTACATCTACACCCTCAACTTGCAATACATCAAGCATATACATTAAAAACTCCTGACAATCTTGCTGATTATTTTCAGAGAAGTCTGTTTGACCTGAACATTCATCTAACAGATAACGAACTTCAGACACACTTTCTACTTTTGTTCGATCAGTGCTACATTTCTCGAAAACAGAATTCAACAAACAGCATAAAATTTGTTCTGAATTCAACAGAATCTGTTCTCTTAAACTCTCTAGTGAAAAGAGAACATTAACCACTACATTTGCATAGCAGTTGACACCAGAACTGTTTTCAAATTGAAAACCGACAACATCTTCAACAGAATCCACTTTCTTTCTGCTAACAATTTTTGGTTCATTGACTTTTAGTCTTTTTGCAACAACCTCCCTACTATTACTGATATTTCTACGTTTCCGGCCTACCACACGTTTCTCAAACAAAGGATATTGAGGCAAATGTGGCGCATACTCTCTTCTTAACCTATTGTATTCCTTAACACAATCTAGATCCGCACAAATGTTTGTGACATCACAGTCAATCAAGTACAATCCCGATAAAGTTCTAACTCGTGACAATGCCACATATGCCATACCCTCCTTGAACACAGAACTGCCAATATTCACCAATGCACAGTCTACACTTAAACCTTGCGATTTATGGATTGTCACCGCATATGCCAAGCAAACAGGAAACTGTTTACGGCGAACATATAAGTCTTTAACAAGCAAAAACCTAGCAGAACAACGACCAATTTGCTGTACTTCCTCAATGCCATCAAATTTAATTCTTAAAAATTCTATTCCATCTCTATTTCTGTATTTCTCAAAATCAACAACATTACCCATTGATCCATTTACCAGACCTCTTTCTACATGTAAATTCCTTCTCAAAATGATTCGGCAATTTAAACACACATTCAAAGTCTTTTCAAAACCCGCTGTTTTAGATATAGTCTTCTCTAATGAATCCAATTTTGATTTCAAATTGTCTGATAAAATAATTGTTGATCCCATATGCTCTAATTTGTCGATAGCTTCAAGTTTCACAATCTCTTGCTTTTCTAAATTCAACATTTTGTTGTTGAAAATGGCACATTCTGCAAGAGTTGGCATCAAACATATCCCGGATTTCTTCTCAGTAATTTTCTGAAAAATATTCTCAGGCACAATCTCTTGTTTGGGATATAAATTTGTCAGTAATCGTGCATTTAAAGCTTCTTTCCCATGCTCGGTCACTTTTCCAATTCTAATATCTTGTAGAATATTCTTGTAATCTTCATCCTTTGCCTGACGCATATTTTCATGCAGTTCAGCATAATTGAAGTTTAACCATATATTGACGTTGCCAATGCTCCCTAGGCACTTCCTGGTATCTTCATGCGTGAGTATTTTGAACACAGGTTCTCCTTTTACTGGTGTCAGCTGCAGAAGATCTCCGAAAACAATGATGTGTTTGCCACCAAATAACACATCATATTCAGTTTTAAGTACTTCTTGCATTCTCAAATGCACAAAGGCAAGCATGACATTGGAAACCATGCTTACTTCGTCAATGATAAGTAGTTTCATTTTCCTCAAGACTCTTGAAACTTCACAGCAAGCATCCCCAGATAACTTGTTGTATTGTAATTTGTTGTCATGCTCCACCGGCAGCATCAGTAGACGATGCAAAGTAATACCTTTAATGTTATGTGCTGCCAGTCCAGTAGGAGCGGTGACAACACAAGACAGCGATGACTCAGTCCTTTCCTGCAAATAACAAGAAATTGCTTTAATGAGGAAACTTTTTCCAGTTCCCGCTTCTCCACTCACGTACAGTCGGACAGGCTTCAACGACGTACATGAGCACTCTTTCTTCTCATGACTTAATCCGTGCTCAATTTCCTTGGTAACTTCATCATATATTTTCCTCTGCTCAACGTTGAGTTGTTTTTCCAAGTCTTCTAAGTTAACTGAATCCTCTTGAGCATGTGCCATGGCTCTTTCTACTTCATTCATAGCAGTGGCAGCTTCATGTTCGATAATAGGTCCTCCAAGTGGATCTTGACTCAATGAAACAGAACTCTGACTGTCCTGAGAACTGTCTCTGGCAATCTCAGCTGCAATCGTTGCTTCCTGCTCAATTTCCAAAGTTAGCATTTCTTGATATTTAGGAAAAGCAGGACATTCTATGGACTCCTTGGCTGCATTGAAAGAGTCTTCGTAACAGAGGAAATCTCCAAGCAGTTCCTCTTCTGCACGCCAAGGCTTGAAAAGTTGCAAAAGTGCTAAATAGAAAAACTCCTTTTTTTCTGGAGATTCGCCACTCAATTTTCGATGGTTTACTAATTGGCATTTTCTTTGCTTGACCAGGCATCCCTCACTTCCAATTACAGCATACACTCCTTTCTCAATATCTTCTTTGATGTTCCTCTTGAATATATAATTTTGGAGAACCTCATATAGACAAACATCCTCAAGGTGACTGCTTCGATTTGGATAATATGTATCCAACATGTTGGTCTTCAAAATGTCGGTACTGTTTGGTTCCTTTTCCGCCAAATACTCAATTTCCCGGACAGGTTTTAGAACTCGATTTCGCGTTGCAGCAAGACCAAGACTTGCCCAAACGAGACTCCTGGATTTGGCATAGAGACTTGCTGAAGACAATCGATCAGAACATTCGTAAGCTCCGATTTCTCGATGCGACAACATCTTCAGACTGAAACTGTACAACTTCTTGCTGAGGCTCTTTTCATGGGAAATGTCCTCCCACATATCCTTCAGTTCTGTCTTTTCTTTTTTGGTGATGTAAGATGTGACATACCGAGCCACAGCCATACAGTTGTCAGCCACAAACTGTATATCCATGTTAGCGTTCCACATGGACAAAATCACTGGGTTGTAGTCATTGATGTACTTGGACACTTCGTTCCTTTTCAAATTGTATGTATTCTTGGGTAATTTCCTCATCACATTATGTCGCAGCGAAGACATCAAACTGTTCACTCTTCCTTTAGAAATCACCGGTCGTGGAAAGTTGAAACGACATTTGGTGTAGAACTTGTCCTTTTTTCTGAATTTACGACGACAGTACTTTCCACAACGATGGCTTTGGAAACGTAGAACTTGTTCTCTTAGGCTTTTCTTCTCCGTTGCGTTTGGAACAGCACACGTAGAATACTGTTCTATGAAATTCATCACTAAGTCATCCGGATCTGTTCCAAATTTAGGTGCATCCTTGATCCACAACAACATATGTATATGAGGGGCACCTCTTGCTTGGTATTCCTTTCTCCAGAAGAAATCCAACACCTCTCCAAGAGGTGGATTCTTTTTATTTGTGATGAAAGACATCATAGCTTCAAATCTATGATTGAAGTACCTGCATACATTCACAGGATCCAAAGAACACAGTTCTCCAGGTGTCTTGAATTCAATGTTTTCAATATTTCCATTTGCCTCTCGTAGAAATTCAAGTAAGTCTTCCCAGCCATACTCGGCACAGCTCAGAGTGAGGAACCATGTTGGAGTTCCTAAGTTCCTCAGCATACATTTTAAATCACCATGACGACGGTACCAGTACTCATTAGTACCACGCTGACACGCCATGAGATTAATTAAGTGAGAATCCAAAATACTGTCTTGGACATTGACTTTATGCATAAAGTCACTTGCCGAGATGTTTCGCATCTGTATACCACTTTTTAAAATGTGGTTCACTGCATATGACAGTCCTGACAGATCGCTTTCAAACAGGAGATGAAACAAATAGGGAATGCATTGACGAAACCTAGCATCTTCTGCATACAATCATAAAGTCCGGTATTCAGACGCAGGAATTTGACGAGGTCGCTCATCATATCTTCCTCCTTGACCTTTGGGAAATAGCTGTGGGAAACACCGAGCTTCCAAACTTTCCTCCCAAACACTAATGGGACTCCCTTTGGCTTGTTTCATTTGAAACAACTCAATAGCATTCCCCATGACTTCCTTGGAATGCAAAGGATGAACACTATAATGTTCATATATTTCTTCACTATTAGACACCTCTACTTTCTCAATTTGGCCAGCACACAAAACGCTATCCTCTTCATCACTTACTTCCTCTTCTGCAACATATACATTCTTATAGTACTTATTATTTTTCTTCAAATACAAAGTTGCATTTTTCACTTTCCTAACATCCACTAAATCTTGCCATATTTTCTTATTCTTTGTCGGAACCCCATTAACCAAGATAACCAGAGGTTCCTCTTCCACTTTCTCAACTCCAATTGTGTTAATGTTTTTGTTCAAATCTAGAGACAAATAAACAACTCTCCCCTTTAATCCTGTCTGTAAATCTGCTGGAGGCAACTTCCCTGTCTTTGGCTCCATTCTTACAATAGCCTGAAAGGGATGGATACTTTGAATCAAAATAGATTCATAAGTATTTAAATCCTTCAATTCTGAAGGTATCTCAACCAATTCCAGATTATTATGAACTGCCCTAGCAGGCATCTGGTTTTGATTTAATTTATTACAACAATAAGTACACACACGTTGATCCACTCCCAAATCAAAACAATTTTCTACCATCAAGTATGTGACAAAATCCTTCCATTCACAATTATTTTCCCTTTCAGTTTTTGCATATAAATCCACTAACTTAGTCTGATTCTTATAATAAGTGCGTCGACAACATACACAAGTGAAATTAGGCCTCTCACTTGATTTCATCTGAAACGTGGCAATTTCCTTCTGAAAATTATCTGAACTAGAAACCTGTATATTATCTTCAACATAACCCTCTACTTCTGGGTCAATTTGAATATTCTCATCTCTACTACCAAAGTAACAAAAGTCAATTTCTTCACAAATATTCTTCACATCTATTTCAGAACCATGCAAAAGAGCAGCACATAATTGTTTAAGCATAATTGCTGGACTCTTAGCATAATACAACATTCTCACTAATTTTCTCACTTTATTATGATGCACTGCTAGCATCCTGAAATGATGAAAAACACTCTGGCATACTCTCCTGGAAAGACAAGCCAGTGAATGACCACGCAAACCTGTCATTTGTCTCACTCTGCAAGGATCTAAATCTTGCAACAACTTCATTTTCTGCTTCAAACTTTTCTTATTAAATGTCCGTATAAAATCACAAAGCAAATTGATGGAAACCTGTCGCACACTGCAAATAGAACTACACTTCCAAATGTACACAGGACCCTTAGGACGTCTTCCTAAAACCTCATCACTTAGCGCCTCTTCTGTCTCTGTTGTCACAAGTTGTTCTTTTTCAACTGGACAACCATCCTTCACTTCATAAGCTCGACCACTGGTGTCAACTGCAAACACCAAATCATTATCCTGAAAATAACTCTCCTCATTAAAAAATGCCTCACAACTAGAACTATGCATCCATTCTCCGGAAAAAACTTCACAAAAGTTAGTACGATTTACTACTCTCTTCCATCTACTTTTAGTTTTGAAATCAGAAATTACCTTGCTTAGTTTCCTAATTCTATTGATTACCAAAATAAACAACTTTCGCTTAATTTCAAAAGCATGATCAATAATTTTCTCTACATTTTTCTTCTTCTTATAAAATGCCGCTTTCTGTTGGCCTTTTTTTTAAATATTTTTCAATAAATTAACTATTATCCTATTACGGAACATTCGATGTCGAATGTCCCTAAACTGTTGTTTCCTTCTACTATCATGCACAGAGTTATCTCTTCCTCTACCAGTAACATTTTTGATGGGTCTCTCCTTTCCATTTAAATTGCTTTTCTTTTTGAGGACTGAAACATTTTTTGGAGAAATACTTTTTTTATGACAAATATTTCTTAAGAATGATTTCGTGCTCTTACCCGGACCTTTCTTGGTGTTTTGACAAGTATTTGGGGAAGAGGACTGCTGCAATAAAACATCATCCTGCTGTCTTTGACGTTTTCTCGCCTTTCTAATTCTATTTTTGGAAGGCATTTTCCAAACTATGAAAGAATCTGCAGTTGAATCTGTGGAAAAATGTATTAAAAAATGTTATTAACCACTATTACCAAACAGTAAATGAATAACAGTCATCTAAAACTTAATGCCCTACTAATTATTTAACATAGCAAATCTTTTGCACCAGCACTGCATCACAAAAATGACACTCAATGGTACAAAGCAGGCATAGAACAATCATAAATCTCTCCCTAATATTTTAAATGATTAATTCAGGATGACGATAAGATGTAGCTTATCTAAAGGTTTGTTTAGGCCCAGATAAACATTGCTATTAGCAAGGTTTATCACAAATGCGATAAAAAACGGCCGCAATGCATGAATATCGCTGAAAAGTCAGCGATATTCATGCATTATCCAGCAAATGCTCTTAGCCATGTTATCCACCTTCCATTGAATAACATGGCTAAGAACTGCTCGCAAATGCAAAAAAAACCGGCCACAATGCAAGAATATCGCTGAAAAGTCAGCGATATTCATGCATTTTCCAGCAAATGCTCTTAGCCATGTTATCCACCTTCCATTGGATAACATGGCTAAGAACTGCTCGCAAATGCAAAAAAAAAAAAGGCCGCAATGCATGAATATCGCTGAACAGTCAGCGATATTCATGCATTTTCCAGCAAATGCTCTTAGCCATGTTATCCACCTTCCATTGGATAATATGGCTAAGAACTGCTCACAAATGCAAAAAAAAACGGCCGCAATGCATGAATATCGCTGAACAGTCAGCGATATTCATGCATTTTCCAGCAAATGCTCTTAGCCATGTTATCCACTTCCCATTAAATAACATGGCTATGAACTGCTCAGGGCCCCATGAGGAACCCTATCCATTTTAAAAGGAAAACATAACATCAAAGACACTCAAATGCCTTATAAATATGGCCCAAAACAACCTATGAAGCTCTAACAGTACATATCCAGAAATGTAATTGATTTCAAAATTCGTTTTTAAACACAGCATATAAATCAATTGTATACCTGCATTCATGAAGAAATGACTGAAAATGTCCTTGAGACACATGAAAGTGTTTTCTGGAATGCCCTAGCACCATTTTTGGGACACTATTAACATGGCTAGGTAACTCCCATAATCAAAATCTAAATTTGCCCAGCGCAAGTGGGAGCGTATTTACAAGACACTTGCCCCATGAAGAACACTTTCCATTTAAAAAGGTAAACCACAATGCAAGAATATCGCTGAAAAGTCAGCGATATTTATGCATTTTCCAGCAAATGCTCTTAGCCATGTTATCCACCTTCCATTGGATAACATGGCTAAGAACTGCTTGCAAATGCAAAAAAAAACGGCCGCAATGCATGAATATCGCTGAACAGTCAGCGATATTCAAGCATTTTCCAGCAAATGCTCTTAGCCATGTGATCCACCTTCCATTGGATAACATGGCTAAGAACTGCTCGCAAATGCAAAAAAAACCGACCGCAATGCATGAATATCGCTGAACAGTCAGCGATATTCATGCATTTTCCAGCAAATGCTCTTAGCCATGTTATCCACTTCCCATTAAATAACATGGCTATGAACTGCTCAGGGCCCCATGAGGAACCCTATCCATTTTAAAAGGAAAACATAACATCAAAGACACTCAAATGCCTTATAAATATGGCCCAAAACAACCTATGAAGCTCTAACAGTACATATCCAGAAATGTAATTGATTTCAAAATTCGTTTTTAAACACAGCATATAAATTAATTGTATACCTGCATTCATGAAGAAATGACTGAAAATGTCCTTCAGACACATGAAAGTGTTTTCTGGAATGCCCTAGCACCATTTTTGGGACACTATTAACATGGCTAGGTAACTCCCATAATCAAAATCTAAATTTGCCAAGCGCAAGTGGGAGCGTATTTACAAGACACTTGCCCCATGAAGAACACTTTCCATTTAAAAAGGTAAACATAACATCAAAGACACTAAAATGCATTCTAAATATGACCCCAAACAACCTATGAAGCTCTAGCAGTACATATCCAGAAATGTAATTGATTTCAAAATTCGTTTTTAAACACAGCATATAAATCAATTGTATACCTGTTTTCAAGAGGAAAGGACTGAAAATGTCCTAGAGACACAGGAAAGCGTTTTCTTGAATGCCCTACCACCATTGTTTGGACATTATTAACATGGCTATGTAACTCCCATAATCAAAATCTAAATTTGCAAAGCACAAGTGGCAGCGTATTTACAAGAAATTTGCACCATGAAGAACGTAAAATAGCATAATAGACACTCAAATGCCTTATAAATATGACCCAAAACAACCTATGAAGCTCTAGCAGTACATATCCAGAAATGTAATTGATTTCTAAATTTGTTTTTAAAAACAACATATCTGTTTCAGCTTACATAACAGACCATGGAATGGGCTCCATGTACCACAATAACTTGTGTTACTGCATGCCAGAATGCTACACCGAATATGCAATTACAATTTCTCAAAGTAACAAAATCTATTTCTATATCACTACAGACAAAGCCACAGTTTAAAAACACAGCTTTCTTCATCATTTTCTCCTTAATTCATACTATTCTCTCTCTAAAATAAATAAATCTTTTCTCACCTTAGCAAATACTTTTTAAGTTTTGAAAACAGTCTCAGAAATACACCAAATTGTCTTCAGCAGAAGAAAAACGATGCACTCCAGAGGCTGCAGCTATTGAAAGCACAGAAAAACAGATATTCATTTCACGTATCTCTCATATTAGCCAATCATAACTCTTCCCTCACTTTTTTCAAATCAAAACCCTTCCCCCCTCTGCCCTCTCTGCCTTTTTTCCATAGCAACCACCTCCTGGAAGACCTCTCATGTTTGCAAATTCACACAACAATGTTTCAATTGAACTCTGAACTCTCAGTGCACCTGCGTATCCAGTGCAATCTTTCATTAAATGTTTCTTCCTTGACCATTCAAATTACATCTTTCAAAGAACACATCCATGCACCCTAACTTTCTGTTTTCAGAAATGGAAATGCACCAATCACTGCTAATGATTCATTAGCATTGGAAATCCACAGTTTTTTTTCTTTACAAACTCCTACTGTTTCAACTGCCCTTTCATTACCACACTTCATCTGACTGCAGAACAACCTTCTCCCACCATGTTTAAGGTCTGGATTGTTGGACATAGTTACATCCACTGGGCTCAAAGGTATGCTGAGAACATAAATTTACACAACCTCAATTTACAGGATGTGGAAATTAAGTGGTTGGGCCAAAGAGGATTAAAATGTCACCAATTGATACCATTGGTGAAAACCTTTATGCATTTGCCAAAACCTGACCTGTTAATAGTGCACTGTGGAGGTAATGATTTGGGCACTTTGACAGGGGTAGGTCTGGAAATGCTTTTAAAGGACACCTTGGAGCAATTAATGGCACTTTTTCCTCAAACTGCTTTGGTATATTCCAATATATGCCAAAGACAGAAATGGAGGTGGTCCAACCAATTTTCTCCACAAATTGAGAAAGCGAGGAAGCATGTAAACAAATCTGTTTCAGCTTTCATGAGAGACCATGGAATGGGCTCTCTGTACAACAATAACTTGCATTACTACATGCAAGATATCTACAGAGGAGATGGAGTTCACTTCTCAGATGAGGGCAACAGAATTTTCATTCTGAATTTAAGACTGTGCATTGGTACCTACTTATAAGTACCTAAATGTACCATAAACCCAAAAGCTCTTCTCAGAGCTACCCTTCATCTGATCACACACTTTTATTATTTTTTTTCTAACTTTTTTCTGTAATTTTCAACAAACTACGCTCAAAGAGCGCTATCCGGTACGCGAACTGGAAGCTAACCGCGCAAAATTTTAAAAAAAACGTTTTTTCTTCGCACATATAGTCCTCCTCAGCCACCCTCAGAAAACGTAGGGGGGCAAACTACTTGTACCATGCCCCCTTCTACCCATTCAGAACATTATTTACCCTCCATTTTATACCTTGATTCGACCGAAACACAAAATGGTGGACTCCCGTTACGCTCCTAGTTCGCGGACCGGACCGCTTTCCAGGAAGCGGTACAAAAAAAGGTGGGAAAGTAATTTACAGAAAAACGACTGGAGACACTCTCACCAAATATAAATTAGCTCATACTACATAACAATCCCTTTCATTCTCACAAATTTGATTGAAATTTAATTTAGCCATTTAGCCTGTAGACCTCTCCAAGTACCGTGAGGTAAATTACTTCACAAAACACATCTGAAGTGTTGGAATTGACAACCAAGGAAAATGTTACTTTCATTTTCTACTTTTATTACCTGACATTTGATTGGTTATATACTTGAATATATATAAAGGAAGAGAAGGAAACACAGCCATTTTGACTGCTACTTCTTGTTGTACATTACAATTGAATTATCACTAAACTCTTCAACTTGTTTGTAAAGGTAAGTTGTTATTTTTAAAACTGAAGTATATTGTACACTATAACTTAATATAGTAGACTTTTTCTGCTAGATATACACTATCCCTCTGTACTAGTAATGTATTTAGATAGACTTCTCTGTTATAGTTATGAATGGAGTTAGACTTGTCTTGGTTAAATCACATACACTTTTTTATAGTCCTATTTCCACTCTGATACTATACACTGCCAAAAGATAAATTCACTGATAAAAAATGACTATCTAAAATTAATCCCAACAGTGCCCTAGCTCTACTAATATATATTGTTTTAATCCAAATTTCAGGCAAAATGGAAGGCGAAAACCAAGTTTCTTTTGAAATGGACCTGCAAGAGAGCAGCCAGGAATTGATTGAACAAATTGACATGGAATTTATGGATCAAAGCATGGATAATGAACTGCTGCAATGTGTCCAAGCAGTAGATGCCCTCCTTGCAAATGAGGACATTTTACAACCTCACAGCTTGCAAACAATATTTCAAGAAAATAATGACATTTCAGACACTGAAATGTTAGAAAGTTTAATAAATTATGAAAAACAATAAAAAAAAAAAAAAAATTAAAAAAAAGAAAAAAAAAAAAAAAAAAAACAACAAACAAAACAACAAACAATTAACATTTAGTCTTTGAAAAGTATATCATTCTATTATCCTTAAAGTACGCTGCCTAGAACGCTTTCCGGTTCGCGTACTAGGCGCTCATCGCGAAAAAAAAAAAAAGAAAAATTTTTTTTGAACCCTGCTGGGCCCTTTTAAAACCTCCACATAAAACCTAGGGGGTCAGGGAGGATCTACTATGCCCCCTTATGGAAATTTCCCCCTTTGTTTTGGCCTCCTCTTATCTCTCGATCCTACCGAGAGACAAGATGGCGGCCGCACCGGACTGTTTAGAATGTTGACAGACACCGAAGAGCCAATCAGCTTTCCGTGCGCAAAGTTCGGTTACGCGAAAAGTACGCGAACCAGATCGCTGCCCGGAGCGCTGTTACAGATATATATCTTGATTTAAACGTTAATTTCTCAAAATCCACTGGAGCACATATATTGAGACCTAGCAAAGGCACATCGGCCTAACAGTCCCTACAATTTTGCCAAGTTTCGTGCAAATCCATTCAGCCGTTCGAGCTAAAAGTGAGTCCAACCGCCCTATGGAAAACTCAATGTTAAAAACGCGTTTTGGGACCCCCCTTTTTTCTCAACCCCCCCTTGACGACCCCCCCCCAAATTTCCTGGAGCTGCTCAGAAACAAAATGTGCCATTTTCCTGAAAATTTCAACCGATTCCGCCCACAAACGCCAAAGTTATTAGACATAGAATTTTCAGAAATCCCATAGGGAAAAAATCCTAACTATATATACCTACTGGCGACCGCCAGTAGGTAATATATGTATATATATATATATATATATATATATATATATATATATATATATATATATATATATATATATATATATATATGTATGTATATATGTATATATATATTACCTACTGGCGGTCGCCAGTAGGTATATATAGTTAGGATTTTTTCTCTATGGGATTTCTGAAAATTCTATGTCTAATAACTTTGGCGTTTGTGGACGGAATCGGCTGAAATTTTCAGGAAAATGGCACATTTTGTTTCTGAGCAGCTCCTAGAAATTTGGGGGGGTTTCGTCAAGGGGGAGCTGAGAAAAAAGGGGGGTCCCAAAACGCGTTTTTAACATTGAGTTTTCCATAGGGCGGTTGGCCTCACTTTTAGCTCGAACGGCTGAATGGATTTGCACGAAACTTGGCAAAATTGTAGGGACTGTTAGCCCGATGTGCCTTTGCTAGGTCTCAACATATGTGCTTCAGTGGATTTTGAGAAATTAACGTTTAAATCAAGATATATATCTGTAACAGCGCTCCGGGCAGCGATCCGGTTCGCGTACTTTTCGCTTATCGGAACTATGCGAAGCGAAGCTGATTGGCTCTCCGGTGTCTGTCAACATTCTAAACAGTCCGGTGCGGCAGCCATCTTGTCTCTCGGTAGGATCAAGAGATAAGAGGAGGCCAAAACAAAGGGGGAAATTTCGATAAGGGGGCCTAGTAGATCCTCCCTGACCCCCTAGGTTTTATGTGGAGGTTGTAAAAGGTTTCTGCAGGGGGAAAAAAAAAAAAAAAAAAAATTATTTATGCGTGGTGAGCTCCTAGTACGCGAACCGGGTAGCGCTCTGGGCAGCGTACTATAAGGATAAAAGAATGATAGATTTTTTTAATACTGTATGTTAATTATTTGTTGTTTTTGTTTGTTTTTTTTGTTTTCTTTATTTATTTATTTATTTTTTTTATTATGATTGTGTTTCATACTTTATTAAATTTTCTAACATTTCATTGTCAGAAATGTCATAATTTATTATAGGGTGTAATTGTTTTTCATTTTGAAGCAGGTTGTCCACTGCTTCAACACATTGTAGAAGTTCGTGGTCTCTACTGTCATCCATAAAGTCATCAATTTTGTCTTGGCTGCTCTCCTTCAGTTCAATTGAAAATGAAACTTGTTGTTCGCCTTCCATTTTGCCTGAAATTTTGAATAAAAAAATATATATTAGTAGAGATTGGGCACTGTTGGGATTAATTTTAGATAGGTAGTTTTTATCAGTGAATTTTTCTTTTGGCAGTGTATAGTATCAGAGTGGAAATATAACTATAAAAAAGTGTATGTAATTTAACGAAGAGAAGCCTAACTCCATTTCTAACTATAACAGAGAAGTCTATCTAAATCCATAACTACTACAGAGGGATAGTGTATATGTATCAGAAAAAGTCTACCATATCAAGTTATAGTGTACAATATACTTCATTTTTAAAAATAACAACTTACCTTCAGAAACAAGTTGAAGTCTTAGGTAAGTTTTGAAATGTGATGTACAACAAGAAGTAGCAGTCAAAATGGCTGTGTTTTCTTCTCTTCCTTTATATATATTCAGGTATATAACCAATCAAATATCAGGTAATAAAAGTAGAAAATGAAAGTAAGATTTTTATTGGTTGTCAATTCCAACACTTCAGATGTGTTTTGTGAAGTAATTTACCTCAAGGTATTTAGAGAGGTCTACAGGCTTAATGGCTAAATGGAATTTCAATCAAATTTGTGAAAATGAAAGGGATTGTTATGTAGTATGAGTTAATCTATATTTGGTGAGAGTGTCTCCAGTCCTTTTTCTTTGAATTACTTTCCCACCTTTTCTTTGGGCCGCTTCCCGGGAAGCAGTTTAGTCCGCGAACTAGAAGCGTAACGGGAGTCCACCATTTTGTGTTTCGGTCGAATTAACATATAAAATGGAGGTTAAATAATGTTCAGAAAGGGTAGAAGGGGACACGGTACAAGTATTTTGACCCCCCAGGTTTTCTGAGGGTGGCTGAGGAGGACCATATGTGCGGAGAAAAAACATTTTTTAAATAATTTTGGGCAGTTAGCTTCCAGTTCGCGTACCGGGTAGCGCTCTTTGAGCGTAGTTTGTTGAAAATTACAGAAATAAGTTAGAGAAAAGTATTAATTGTGCGTGATCAGATGAAGGGTAGCTCTGAGAAGAGCTTTTGGGTTTATGTTCCATTTAGGTACTTATAAGTAGGTACCAATGCACAGTCTTAAATTCAGAATGAAAATTCTGTTGCCCTCATCTGAGAAGTGAACTCCATCTCCTCTGTAGATATCTTGCATGTAGTAACGCAAGTTATTGTTGTACAGAGAGCCCATTCCATGGTCTCTCATGAAAGCTGAAACAGATTTGTTTACATGCTTCCTCGCTTTCTCAATTTGTGGACCAAATTGGTTGGACCACCTCCATTTCTGTCTTTGGCATATATTGGAATATACCAAGGCAGTTTGAGGAAAAAGTGCCATTAATTGCTCAAAGGTGTCCTTTAAAAGCATTTCCAGACCAACCCCAGTCATAGTGCCTAAATCATTTCCTCCACAGTGCACTATTAAGAGGTCAGGTTTTGGCAAATGCATAAAGGTTTTCACCAATGGTATCAATTGGTGACATTTTAATCCTCTTTGGCCCAACCATTTAATTTTCACATCTTGTAAATTGAGGTTGTGTAAATTTCTGTTGTCAGCATACCTTTGAGCCCAGTGGATGTAACTATGTCCAACAATCCAGACGTTAAACATGGTGGGAGAAGGTTGTGCTGCAGTCAGATGAAGTGTGGTAATGAAAGGGCAGTTGAAACAGTAGGAGTTTGTAAAGAAAAAAAACTGTGGATTTCCAATGCTAATTATTCATTAGCAGTGATTGGCGCATTTCCATTTCTGAAAACAAAGTTAGGGTGCATGGATGTGTTCTTGAAACATGTAATTTCAATGGTCAAGGAAGAAACTTTTAATGAAAGATTGCACTGGATACGCAGGTGCACTGAGAGTTCAGAGTTCAATTGAAACATTGTTGTGTGAACTTGCAAACATGAGAGGTCTTTCAGGAGGTGGTTGCTAAGCAAAATAAAGGCAGAGAGGGCAGAGGGGGGGAAGGGTTTTGATTTGAAAAAAGTGAGGGAAGAGTTATGATTGGCTAATATGAGAGATATGTGAAATGAATATCTGTATTTCTGTGCTTTCAATAGCTGCAGCCTCTGGAGTGCATCCTTTTTCTTCTGCTGAAGACAATTTGGTGTATTTCTGAGACTGTTTTCAAAACTCAAAAAGTATTTGCTAAGGTGAGAAAAGATTTATTTATTTTAGATATAGAATAGAATGATTTAAGGAGAAAATGATGAAGAAAGCTGTGTTTTTAAAACTGTGGCTTTGTCTATAGTGATATAGAAATAGATTTTGTTACTTTGAGAAATTGTATTTGCATATTCGGTGTAGGATTCTGGCATGTAGTAACTCAAGGTATTGTTGTATATGAAGCGCATTCCATGGTCTTTTATGTAAGCTGAAACAGATATGTTGTTTTTAAAAACCATTTTGAAAACAGATAAATTTTGGATATGTACTGTTAGAGTTTCATAGGTTGTTTTGGGTCATATTTATAAGGCATTTGAGTGTCTTTGATGTTATTTTTTCATTTTTAAATGGAAAGCATTCCTCATGGGGCAAGTGTCTTGTAAATACGTTCTCACCTGCGCTTGGCAAATTTAGATTTTGATTATGGGAGTTACATAGCCATGTTAATAATGTCGGAAAAATGGTGCTAGGGTATTCCAGAAAACGCTTTCGTGTTTCTCAAGGACATTTTCAGTCATTTCCTCTTGAATGCAGGTATACAATTGATTTATATGCTGTGTTTAAAAACGATTCTTTTCTATGATGATATGTTTTCTCTTTTAAATGGAAAGCGTTCCTCATGGGGCTCTGAGCAGTATTTAGTCATGTTATTCAATGGGTGGTGGATAACATGGCTAAGAGCATTTGCTGAATAATGCATGAATATCGTTGACTTTTCAGCGTTATTCATGCATTGCGACCGTTTTTTTTCGCATTTGCGAGCAGTTCTTAGCCATGTTATCCAATGGGAGGTGGATAACATGGCTAAGAGCATTTGCAGGATAATGCATGAATATCGCTGACTTTTCAGCGTGATATTCATGCATTGCTACCGCTTTTTATCGCTAAGGAGAAAATGATGAAGAAAGCTGTGTTTTTAAATTGTGGCTTTGTCTGTAGTGATATAGAAATAGATTTTGTTACTTTGCGAAATTGTAATTGCATATTCGGTGTAGCATTCTGGCATGCAGTAACACAAGTGTGCTTGGCAAATTTAAATTTTGATTATGGGAGTTACATAGCCATGTTAATAATGTCCAAACAATGGTGTTGAGTAGTTTTTAGCCATGTTATCCAACATGGGCTTCGATTGGATTTCCACAGAGCATATTATGGAGCCCATTATCGCCGCTTTATCAGCCGTTTTCGGCCAATAATGCGACGATAATTTTAGTGTACAGGTTTGATAATATTTCCCTACATTCGCAGGGCTAGGTGATAGGCTGAGACCAGCCTGGCATGTAAAATGGCTGCCGTGCACGACAAAATTGTGGCATTGTAAAAAAGGCAAGTTGGCGCAGACATTGTGTCTCAATAAGGATTCATTTATAACAATGTGGTATTTTATCAAGCCTGTGCGCTTCAATTATCGCCGCTTTATCGGCCGAAAACGACCGATAAAGCGGCGATAATGGGCTTGATAATATGCTCTATGGATTTCCAATCGAAGTACATGCTAGATGTGAAGACATCTAAAATGGGCTTCGATTGGAATTTCACAGAGCATATTATCAAGCCCATTGTCGCCGCTTTATCGGCGATAATTTTAGCGCACAGGCTTGATAATATATCTCAAAATATTTTATCGCACTGAGAAATTGGTGGTCAACACTTCCTGATTTCCTTCGAATCGAACGTTAACAGACGTCACGCAGCAAAAATTTAAAAAAAGCTCACGCACAGCCGCTGGAACACATGTATCAACATATATGAGACTCCTCAGCCACTCTCAGAAAATATAAGGAAATAGGATACGTCTCCCGCACCTCCTTATTCCTAGTAATTTAATTAAAACGACGCACAAAATGGCGTATTCTCGTGCAGTTTGCGGACCAGTTCAGTGTTTGGGAAGCGGTTCTATCGTGAAAAATATATATTTTTTTATTTTCCATTTAGGTACTTATAAGTAGGTACCAATGCACAGTCTTAAATTCAGAATGAAAATTCTGTTGCCCTCATCTGAGAAGTGAACTCCATCTCCTCTGTAGATATCTTGCATGTAGTAACGCAAGTTATTGTTGTACAGAGAGCCCATTCCATGGTCTCTCATGAAAGCTGAAACAGATTTGTTTACATGCTTCCTCGCTTTCTCAATTTGTGGACCAAATTGGTTGGACCACCTCCATTTCTGTCTTTGGCATATATTGGAATATACCAAGGCAGTTTGAGGAAAAAGTGCCATTAATTGCTCAAAGGTGTCCTTTAAAAGCATTTCCAGACCAACCCCAGTCATAGTGCCTAAATCATTTCCTCCACAGAAATTGTAATTGCATATTCGGTGTAGCATTCTGGCATGCAGTAACACAAGTGTGCTTGGCAAATTTAAATTTTGATTATGGGAGTTACATAGCCATGTTAATAATGTCCAAACAATGGTGTTGAGTAGTTTTTAGCCATGTTATCCAACATGGGCTTCGATTGGATTTCCACAGAGCATATTATGGAGCCCATTATCGCCGCTTTATCAGCCGTTTTCGGCCAATAATGCGACGATAATTTTAATGTACAGGTTTGATAATATTTCCCTACATTCGCAGGGCTAGGTGATAGGCTGAGACCAGCCTGGCATGTAAAATGGCTGCCGTGCACAACAAAATTGTGGCATTGTAAAAAAGGCAAGTTGGCGCAGACATTGTGTCTCAATAAGGATTCATTTATAACAATGTGGTATTTTATCAAGCCTGTGCGCTTCAATTATCGCCGCTTTATCGGCCGAAAACGACCGATAAAGCGGCGATAATGGGCTTGATAATAT
Organism: Lissotriton vulgaris; assembly: GCF_964263255.1. Classification (NCBI taxonomy): domain Eukaryota; kingdom Metazoa; phylum Chordata; class Amphibia; order Caudata; family Salamandridae; genus Lissotriton; species Lissotriton vulgaris. Next base: position 203,401,290 of record NC_141698.1, on the reverse strand, counting down.
GCTCTATGGATTTCCAATCGAAGTACATGCTAGATGTGAAGACATCTAAAATGGGCTTCGATTGGAATTTCACAGAGCATATTATCAAGCCCATTGTCGCCGCTTTATCGGCGATAATTTTAGCGCACAGGCTTGATAATATATCTCAAAATATTTTATCGCACTGAGAAATTGGTGGTCAACACTTCCTGATTTCCTTCGAATCGAACGTTAACAGACGTCACGCAGCAAAAATTTAAAAAAAGCTCACGCACAGCCGCTGGAACACATGTATCAACATATATGAGACTCCTCAGCCACTCTCAGAAAATATAAGGAAATAGGATACGTCTCCCGCACCTCCTTATTCCTAGTAATTTAATTAAAACGACGCACAAAATGGCGTATTCTCGTGCAGTTTGCGGACCAGTTCGGTGTTTGGGAAGCGGTTCTATCGTGAAAAATATATATTTTTTTATTTTCCTCAGGGGACCCTTTAAAAAATTCCAACAACATTCCTAGGGGGTCAACTGGGGTATACTTTGCCCCATTTTATTAAATTTCCCCTTCGTTTTTCACCTTTTCTTCTCTCTCGATCCTACCGAGAGATAAGATGGCGGCCGCTCCGGACTGTTTAGAATGTTGACAGACACTGGGGACCCAAGCAGCTTTGCATTGCTAAGTTCCTTTTCGCAGGTGGGAGCGTATTTACAAGAAACTTGCACCATGAAGAACGCTTTCCATTTAAAAAAGAAAAATAACATCATACACAGTCATATGCCTTGATTTGCTATGTTAAATAATAAGAAGGGCATTAAGTTTTTGATGACTGTTATTCATTTACTGTTTGGTAATAGTGGTTATTAACATTTTTTATTATATTTTTCAACAGATTCAACTGCAGATTCTTTCATAGTTTGGAAAATGCCTACCAAAAATAGAATTATAAAGGCTCGAAAACGTCAAAGACAGCACGGTGATGTTTTATTGCAGCAGTCCTCTTCCCTAAATACTTATCAAAACACCAAGAAAGCTCCGGGTAAGAGCACAAAGTCTTTCTTAAAAAATATTTGTAGTAAAAAAAGTATTTCTCGCCCAAATGTTTCAGTTCAGAAAAAGAAGAGTAATTTAAATGGAAAGAAAAGACCCATGAAAAATGTTACTGGTAGAGGAAGAGATAACTCTGTGCATGATAGTAGAAGGAAAGAACAGTTTAGGGACATTCGACAACGAATGTTCCGTAATCGGATAATAGTTAATTTATTAAGAAATATTAAGAAATGCAAACAGAAAGCGGCATTTTATAAGAAGAAGAAAAATGTCGAGAAAATTATTGATCATGCTTTTGAAATTAAGCGAAAGTTGTTTATTTTGGTAATCAATAGAATTAGGAAACTAAGCAAGGTAATTTCTGATTTTAAAACAAGCAGTAGATGGAAGAGAGTAGTAAATCGTAGCAACTTTTGTGAAGTTTTTTCCGGAGAATGGATGCATAGTTCAAGTTCTGAGGCATTTTTTAATGAGGAGAGTTATTTTCAGGATAATGATTTGGTGCATGCAGTTGACATCAGTGGTCGAGCTTATGAAGTGAAGGATGGTTGTCCAGTTGAAAAAGAAAAACTTGTGACAACAGAGACAGAAGAGGCGCTAAGTGATGAGGTTTTAGGAAGACGTCCTAAGGCTCCTGTGTACATTTGGAAGTGTAGTTCTATTTGCAGTGTGCGACAGGTTTCCATCAATTTGCTTTGTGATTTTATACGGACATTTAATAAGAAAAGTTTGAAGCAGAAAATGAAGTTGTTGCAAGATTTAGATCCTTGCAGAGTGAGACAAATAACAGGTTTGCGTGGTCATTCACTGGCTTGTCTTTCCAGGAGAGTATGCCAGAGTGTTTTTCATCATTTCAGGATGCTAGCAGTGCATCATAATAAAGTGAGAAAATTAGTGAGAATGTTGTATTATGCAAAGAGTCCAGCAATTATGCTTAAACAATTATGTGCTGCTCTTTTGCATGGTTCTGAAATAGATGTGAAGAATATTTGTGAAGAAATTGAGTTTTGTTACTTTAGTAGTAAAGATGAGAATGTTCAAATTGACCCTGAAGTAGAGAGTAATGTGGAAGATAATGTACAGGTTTACAGTACAGATAATTTTCAGAAGGAAATTGCCACGTTTCAGATGAAATCAAGTGAGAGGCCTAATTTCACTTGTGTTTGTTGTCGACGTACTTATTATAAGAATCAGACTAAGGTAGTGGATTTATATGCAAAAAGTGAAAGGGAAAATAATAGTGAATGGAAGGATTTTGCCACATACTTGATGGTAGAAAATTATTTTGATTTGGGATCGGATCAACGTGTGTGTACTTATTGTTGTAATAAATTAAACCAAAACCAGATGCCTGCTAGGGCAGTTCATAATAATCTTGAATTGGTTGAGATTCCTTCTGAATTGAAGGATTTAAATACTTATGAATCTATTTTGATTCAAAGTATTCATCCCTTTCAGGCTATTGTAAGAATGGAGCCAAAGACAGGGAAGTTGCCTCCAGCAGATTTACAGAGAGGATTAAAGGGAAGAGTTGTTTATTTGCCTTTAGATTTGAATAAAAACATTAACACAATTGGAGTAGAAGAAGTGGAAGAGGAACCTCTGGTTATCTTGGTTAATGGGGTTCCGACAAAGAATAAGAAAATATGGCAAGATTTAGTGGATGTTAGGAAAGTCAAAAAGGCAACAGTGTATTTGAAGAAAAATAATAAGTATTATAAGAATGTGTATGTTGCAGAAGAGGAAGTAAGTGATGAAGAGGATAGCGATTTGTGTGCTGGGCAAATTGAGAAAATAGAGGCCTCTAAAAGTGAAGAAATATATGAACATTATAGTGTTCATCCATTGCATTCCAAGGAAGTCATGGGGAATGCTATTGAGTTGTTTCAAATGAAACAAGCCAAAGGGAGTCCCATTAGTGTTTGGGAGGAAAGTTTGGAAGCTCGGTGTTTCCCACAGCTATTTCCCACAGGTCGAGGAGGAAGATATGATGAGCGATCTCATCAAATTCCTGCGTCTGAATACCGGACTTTACGATTGTATGGAGAAGATCCTAGGTTTCGTCAATGCATTCCCTATTTGTTTCATCTCCTGTTTGAAAGCGATCTGTCTGGACTGTCATATGCAGTGAACCACATCTTGAAAAGTGGTATACAGATGCGAAATATCTCGGCAAGAGACTTTATGCATAAAGTTAATGTCCAAGATAGTATTTTGGATTCTCACTTAATTAATCTCATGGTGTGTCAGCGTGGTACTAATGAGTATTGGTATCGTCGTCATGGTGATTTAAAATGTATGCTGAGGAACTTAGGAACTCCGACATGGTTCCTCACTCTGAGCTGTGCCGAGTATGGCTGGGAAGACTTACTTGAATTTCTACGAGAAGCAAATGGAAATATTGAATACATTGAATTCAAGACACCTGGAGAACTGTGTTCTTTGGATCCTGTGAATGTATGCAGGTACTTCAATCATAAATTTGAAGCTATGATGTCTTTCATCACAAATAAGAAGAATCCACCTCTTGGAGAGGTGTTGGATTTCTTTTGGAGAAAGGAGTACCAAGCAAGAGGTGCTCCTCATATACATATGTTGTTGTGGATCAAGGATGCTCCTAAATTTGGAACAGATCCCGATGACTTAGTGATGAATTTCATAGAACAGTATTCTACGTGTGCTGTTCCAAATGCAACGGAGAAGAAAAGCCTAAGAGAACAAGTTCTACTTTTCCAAAGCCATCGTTGTGGAAAGTACTGTCGTCGTAAATTCAGAAACAAGGACAAGTTCTACACCAAATGTCGTTTCAACTTTCCACGGCCGGTGATTTCTAAAGGAAAAGTGAACAGTTTGATGTCTTCACTACGACATAATGTGACGAGGAAATCACCCAAAAATACATACAATTTGAAAAGGAACGAAGAGTCCAAGTACATCAATGACTACAACCCAGTGATTTTGTCCATGTGGAATGCTAACATGGATATACAGTTTGTGGGTGACAACTGCATGGCTGTGGCTCGGTATGTGACATCTTACATCACCAAAAAAGAAAAGACAGAACTGAAGGATATGTGGGAGGACATATCCCATGAAAAGAGCCTCAGCAAGGAGTTGTATAGTTTCAGTCTGAAGATGTTGTCTCATCGAGAAATCGGAGCTTACGAATGTTCAGATCGATTGTCTTCAGCAAGTCTCTATGCCAAATCTAGGAGTATCGTTTGGGCGAGTCTTGGTCTTGCTGCAACGCGAAATCGAGTTCTAAAACCTGTCCGGGAAATTGAGTATTTGGCGGAAAAGGAGCCAAACAGTACCGACATTTTGAAGACCAACATGTTGGATACATATTATCCAAATCGAAGCAGTCACCTTGAGAATGTTTGTCTATATGAGGTTCTCCAAAATTATATATTCAAGAGGAACATCAAAGAAGATATTGAGAAAGGAGTGTATGCTGTAATTGGAAGTGAGGGATGCCTGGTCAAGCAAAGAAAATGCCAATTAGTAAACCATCGAAAATTGAGTGGTGAATCTCCAGAAAGAAAGGAGTTTTTCTATTTAGCACTTTTGCAACTTTTCAAGCCTTGGCGTGCAGAAGAGGAACTGCTTGGAGATTTCCTCTGTTACGAAGACTCTTTTAATGCAGCCAAGGAGTCCATAGAATGTCCTGCTTTTCCTAAATATCAAGAAATGCTAACTTTGGAAATTGAGCAGGAAGCAACGATTGCAGCCGAGATTGCCAGAGACAGTTCTCAGGACAGTCAGAGTTCTGTTTCATTGAGTCAAGATCCACTTGGAGGACCTATTATTGAAAATGAAGCTGCCACTGCTATGAATGAAGTGGAAAGAGCCATGGCACATGCTCAGGAGGATTCAGTTAACTTAGAAGACTTGGAAAAACAACTCAACGTTGAGCAGAGGAAAATATATGATGAAGTTACCAAGGAAATTGAGCACGGATTAAGTCATGAGAAGAAAGAGTGCTCATGTACGTCGTTGAAGCCTGTCCGACTGTACGTGAGTGGAGAAGCGGGAACTGGAAAGAGTTTCCTCATTAAAGCAATTTCTTGTTATTTGCAGGAAAGGACTAAGTCATCGCTGTCTTGTGTTGTCACCGCTCCTAGTGGACTGGCAGCACATAACATTAAAGGTATTACTTTGCATCGTCTACTGATGCTGCCGGTGGAGCATGACAACAAATTACAATACAACAAGTTATCTGGAGATGCTTGCTGTGAAGTTTCAAGAGTCTTGAGGAAAATGAAACTACTTATCATTGACGAAGTAAGCATGGTTTCCAATGTCATGCTTGCCTTTGTGCATTTGAGAATGCAAGAAGTACTTAAAACTGAATATGATGTGTTATTTGGTGGCAAACACATCATTGTTTTCGGAGATCTTCTGCAGCTGGCACCAGTAAAAGGTCAACCTGTGTTCAAAATACTCACACATGAAGATACCAGGAAGTGCCTAGGGAGCATTGGCAACGTCAATATATGGTTAAACTTCAATTATGCAGAACTGCATGAAAATATGCGTCAGGCAAAGGATGAAGATTACAAGAATATTCTACAAGATATTTGGATTGGAAAAGTGACCGAGCATGGGAGAGAAGCTTTAAATGCACAATTACTGTCAAATTTATATCCCAAACAAGAGATTGTGCCTGAGAATATTTTTCAGAAAATTACTGAGAAGAAGTCCGGGATATGTCTCATGCCAACTCTTGCAGAATGTGCCATCTTCAACAATAAAATGTTGAATTTAGAAAAGCAAGAGATTGTGAAACTTGAAGCTATCGACAAATTAGAGCACATGGGATCAACAATTATTTTCATGAATGATAATGTGATTTGGTGAATGCACAGCCTTGATTTTTGTTGAATATTGACAAGATTGGGTGCTTCCAAGGGTGGCGACCAACGTCCCCGCGTGCCTGTTAATAGATACTGGAATAGTGTCACTAATGAACCATTAGGGACATCCCCTTAGAGCACACCTTTTACTTCCTCCCTTAGAATCAGAGGATTCCACACATGTTTTATCCTTTTGGAAAAAGGTTTATTGACTTAGTCTTTGCATTTATTTGAATGCTTTAACTCTGTTGTTTTAATTTTTCACAACATTTCCAAGTGTATATTCCTACTCGGAAGGGCAGTGAACGTCGACCGAGACGCCGAACCATCTGAAACGAGATTCCGAATTTCTTTTAGAAAACAGTGACACAGTATGTATTCCCTGATGAAGGGCGCTTCGGTACGCCCGAAATGCATTGGATAATGAAACTATCTATGTCACTGACGTGAATATACACTTGGAAATGTTGTGAAAAATTAAAACAACAGAGTTAAAGCATTCAAATAAATGCAAAGACTAAGTCAATAAACCTTTTTCCAAAAGGATAAAACATGTGTGGAATCCTCTGATTCTAAGGGAGGAAGTAAAAGGTGTGCTCTAAGGGGATGTCCCTAATGGTTCATTAGTGACACTATTCCAGTATCAACAATTATTTTGTCAGACAATTTGAAATCAAAATTGGATTCATTAGAGAAGACTATATCTAAAACAGCGGGTTTTGAAAAGACTTTGAATGTGTGTTTAAATTGCCGAATCATTTTGAGAAGGAATTTACATGTAGAAAGAGGTCTAGTAAATGGATCAATGGGTAATGTTGTTGATTTGGAGAAATACAAAAATAGAGATGGATTCGAATTTTTAAGAATTAAATTTGATGGCATTGAGGAAGTACAGCAAATTGGTCGTTGTTCTGCTAGGTTTTTGCTTGTTAAAGACTTATATGTTCGCCGTAAACAGTTTCCTGTTTGCTTGGCATATGCGGTGACAATCCATAAATCGCAAGGTTTAAGTGTAGACTGTGCATTGGTGAATATTGGCAGTTCTGTGTTCAAGGAGGGTATGGCATATGTGGCATTGTCACGAGTTAGAACTTTATCGGGATTGTACTTGATTGACTGTGATGTCACAAACATTTGTGCGGATCTAGATTGTGTTAAGGAATACAATAGGTTAAGAAGAGAGTATGCGCCACATTTGCCTCAATATCCTTTGTTTGAGAAACGTGTGGTAGGCCAGAAACGTAGAAATATCAGTAATAGTAGGGAGGTTGTTTCAAAAAGACTAAAAGTCAATGAACCGAAAGTTGTTAGCAGAAAGAAAGTGGATTCTGTTGAAGATGTTGTCGGTTTTCAATTTGAAAACAGTTCTGGTGTCAACTGCTATGCAAATGTAGTGGTTAATGTTCTCTTTTCACTAGAGAGTTTAAAAGAACAGATTGTGTTCAATTCGGAGCAAAGTTTATGCTGCTTGTTGAATTCTGTGTTAGAGAAATGTAGCACTGATCGAACAAAAGTAGAAAGTGTGTCTGAAGTTCGTTATCTGTTAGATGAATGTTCAGGTCAAACAGACTTCTCTGAAAATAATCAGCAAGATTGTCAGGAGTTTTTAATGTATATGCTTGATGTATTGCAAGATGAGGGTGTAGATGTAGATCACCTGTTTGGGCTTTCTTATCAATGGCAGCATGACTGCGAGAACTGTATGGTATCAAGTACTACTAGTGTAGACTCAGAAAGATTTATATATTTAACTTTGCCAGACAGTAAATCAGTGTCCTTTAATAAGCTAGTAAATGCAGCGGATCACAACATGGAGTGTAGCCAATGTAAATGTGATATGATGTCAACATTATTTATACGTAGATATAGCCAGTATGTCATTTTAATGATCCAACGATGTAGGCCTGATGGATCAAAATTGTCAACTTTAATAAAAAAAATTGTGGCTTCTCAGCTGTCAATATCAGGGAGGACTTTTGTAACTGTAGCAATTATCTATCATGATGGTCCATCAACAACATCAGGACATTATACAGCTTACTTAAAGTCTGGAAACGGCTGGTCATTCTGTAATGATTCCGTTGTAACTTTCAAAAAAAAATTGCCGTTTGACCTTAAAAATTCTTACCTGGTGTTTTTAAAACCAAAATTTTAAGTAGAGGGAATGTAAGTCTGCAATGCTGTCTAGATTAAAAATCCAACTATATAAACCTGATGCAAGTAGGTCTGCTTCATAGTAAGCAGTATCAGTGTCATAGGAAAAGGAGAACATGAGTGACAAAGAAGAGTAAGATATTAGTAGTCCAGGATTGTGAAAATAATCTCAAATATTTTATTTTTGAAAGTTGCGAAAATAGAAAATGTCGGGATTTGATTGGAAGAAATATAAGATTTGCGAATCGCGGCAACATGATTTGGCCTAGTGGAAACATGTGATAGAATGAGAGAAGTTTTTTTTTCTATGTAACATATTTTACGTATCGATGGAGGTTTTCTTTCAGAAAGTGGCGGGCTGAAAATATTTATAGCACAACAGAGTGGATGCTGTTTATAGGAGATCCTTCGACGTCATTGAAAGTAAGTCAATTTTAAGGAGTTTTGAAATCAGATTTCTTAGGTTGTATGGGTTTTTTAAACACAGTCATTTTGATTGTGTTTTTTTTCCCCGCTGTTACATGATGAATACCTTCAAGTCACTGATTTAAGTGAAATTTGATACATTCTGAGAACAGCAAAAATAAACCATTTAACATGTATAATTAATGTTATGGTTTTTGTACTTATGATATACATTTAGAAATGTGAGGTACATATGGGTAAGCTGAGTCTTCTGTAAGTGTCAATTTTAATGCTTACAGTGCTGTACTTCTGGGTACTGTTTTTTTTTTAAAAAAGAAAAGAGGCCTCACCTCAAAGAAAGCTCTTGAAAGCACACATCTTATTTGCATCCTAAAATAATCATTTTAAATGTTAGACACAATTTTATGATGGTTTCACATCTCTTTTGCGCTGTTATGGCATCACTATTGTGAGACATAAGCAATGCAAAAGAAGCATCATATTTCAAAATAGGCCTCATTTCATCAGCATGAAGATACTGTTTGTTGAAAATAAATATATTTAGGATTGTGTAGGGGTCGTAGAGAAGTAGAGGTTTCTATAAGTGTCAAAGTTGTTTAAAAAGTGTTTCTTCTTGAACCTTTTCCCTTCTTTTTTCTAATTTTTAAATACATGTTTTAATATTTTTGGAAATGTTTGTTCTCTCTTTTACAGATTGAATGTATGAAAAATTTTCTTTAAAAATTAACAAGAATTATAAGGTAAATGTTTTCTACTTTTTTAACCTGCATTCCACTGCTGATGATGTCACTGACTATGTTATGAATGATGTAATAATTGGGCATATCTGTTATCTCGTTAAAAAAACGAACAGTAAGTTTAAGGATAGGAAACAGACAGTTATGTTACAAAAAAGACAGCTATAGGACGTAAACAAAAAAAACTGTTACTCGCAATCCACTGCTGATGATGTCACTGACTATGTGAAAAATAGTGTAATATATGACATGATCAGAAGTGAATTGCGGGTCACAGTATCTTTTCTTTACTCCCTATAGCTATCTTTATAGTAACATAGCTGTCTGTTTTCTTTCCTTATACTTACTGTTCCTTTTTTTAAAAAAAAAATTTTGGGTGCGCTCAAAGTTCGCGTACCGGAGTGCGAACTGGGAGCGAACTAATAGAAATAGAGCTTGGCAGAGTTCAAAGAATTCTACCAATTTTTTTTAATAATGGGGAGGTAGTTCTGAAAAGAACTTTTTTTTTGTTTTTGTTGTTTTAAATTTTTTTTATTAGTTTTCTGAACATTTTTTATATTTTTTTGTTTTTTTCTGAACATTTTGTATTTTTTTTTATTTTTTGGGGGGAGGGGGGGAAACAAAAATGATTCATCGAAGAGGGCTCAACAGGAGCAACAAAAAAAAGAAGAATTTATTTTTGGGGGCGTTTTGGACATACATGATTTTTGATGGCTCTAATGATAAGAGTTATACTACTTTCGCGGTAGCATAATGTTTGATTGCACCTCACACAAACTTGTTTGACTTCCCCCATGTCCATTTGAATATTTGGGATCAGCTCCCTTGCTTCAGGTCCCGTAACTTCTGGCACAACCGATCTTCTGGCTATTGCTGGTGAATTCTGTTGTTCGTCTCGAAGCTGAGCTGCACTGTAGTTATTTGGGTGCCACCTGCTCATGTGTCTGTGCATAGTGAAATTCCCATAACTATATTTTTTATCCGTGCCTCTAGAAAGACGTTCATCACAGATTCAGCAAAAGACATACCTGGCGTTCACTTTCTTTTGCCCTGGTGGAAATTTGAAAAATTGCCAAATGAAATTTTCCTTCCTGTTGTATCTCCTGGGCTCCTCAGGCAAATATTCAGACTCTTCCTCCTCTTCCCGCTCTTCCTCTTCTTGAAAGATTGGTTGAGTTGGTGGTCCTTTCTTTCCATGAGGAGGTGGAGGTGGTGGTGGGGGAACACTACCAGAAGCAACAACAGAAGCCATTTCCCTGGATTGTACAAAGGTCTTTCTCTCATCAAGATGAAAGTCAGAGTGAGGAAAGAAGGAGGGGTTTTCATCATTTGGGAAAAGCCAAAGTTCTAAACCAATGAAAAGTGTTAATTTTAGATCACATGACCTAGTATTACATCATTAGGAAACCAAAAGTGAAATGAACTAATGAAAAGTGTTATTATCGAGTCACATGACCTGCTGTCTTTACGTTTCGCGCTTTGCGCCGCTATCCAATCCGCTTTCGAGTCCGCTAACTTGGCGCGTCGGATAACGTATTACGCGACAACGCAAAACGTCATGATAACGTAACAGTCACGCTTAAGGAGCGATTACCGGCTCGCGCACCAAGTCGCGGCTTTGAATTCAGCTAACGGGAAGCTGACCAGTTCGCGGACTAGGAGCGGAACAATTTTTTTTTTTTTTTAAATGTATAAAAAAAATGTACAATATATTTTATGATTTAAAGAAAAATACATTTTACAGATAGAAATATTAGCTTTCAAAAAACCATTGAAATTCAATGAAAAAACCATAGGTTATACTCCATATATAGTTAGGAATTAGCATTTACAAAACCTTATTTTACTCGCATAAAACCATTGAAATTCCATATATAGTTAGATGCGCTAACTATATATCGCGCACCCGCAATCCACTGCTGATGATGTCACATATTACATCATTCATGACATGGTCAGTGACATCACTGATGACATCACTGATGACATCTCAAATGACATCTCAAATGACATCACTGATGACATCTCAAATGACATCACTGATGACATCACTGATGACATCTCATTTGACATGACTGATCACATCACTGATGATATCATTCATGTGATAATACGATGAACCTCTTCAGACTCTAATATAACCTTAGATACAATCAGTGTAAACAGACACTCACAGACTGCCACTCATCCATGGAGTTACTCAAACACCTAGTCAGTCATGCAAAGAATCAATCACACCTCCATTTCCTCAACTATACAGTTATACAAACTTTACTTATTCAAACATATACTAACACATATTTACTCTCTTATACAATCCCTGATACAAGTTCACAATGATCCATACAGCCACTCACACATTCACTGGCTCTTATGCACAGTTATTTATATATGTCAACTCTCACATGTACTGTGTTTTACATATGTACTTACTTTGACATGTAGCACTGAGATATCCATTCACTCACCAATACACTCATGCACACAGTCAACCGCCCATACAGCTGTTTACACATGCACTTTTGAACCCATACATCTAGTGTATCAACTGCTCACACATCTATGCACAGAGTCATACATCTCCCAGCCACCCACACACACACTCAGTCTCCCATACATATACTTGGGCAACCAATCAATAATCCATATAGTTACTCATATAGCTACTGATCAACACATGCAGCAGTTTACAGAACAACAGACATAATGATGCACTTATTAAGACAGTTTAGTCACTAACCCGTGCACTCAGTGAGACACATTTAATCACTCACTCATACAGTCAGTCATGCACCCACTAAATCCTTCATCCAGACACTTATACATCCACTCATTCTTCAATATGTAAGACATGTTTTAACTGTACAGAAACATACAGTCACTGGATGTTGTCATCAGTGATGTCATCAGTGATGTCACTGACCATGTCATGAATGATGTAATATGTGACATCATCAGCAGTGGATTGCGGGTGCGCGATATATAGTTAGCGCATCTAACTATATATGGAATTTCAATGGTTTTATGCGAGTAAAATAAGGTTTTGTAAATGCTAATTCCTAACTATATATGGAGTATAACCTATGGTTTTTTCATTGAATATATATATATATATATATATATATATATATATATATATATACACATATATATATATATATATATATATATATAAACAAATACATGTTAAGGTTTACAGATCTCCTTCCCTGCCATTCCCTTCCCTTCCTTCATCACCTTAATATTCTGTGCTATTATAGCAATCGGATTTAAGGCTATCAAGAGGTGGACCACCTTGAACAGCGAGCCAATCCCCAGAGACTCGATTATTGAGACTCGACACAACTGGTATTCCCACTCTCAGCGCATAGAAATAAGGAAAAGCATTCCAAGATAAATGTACACATGCAACGTAATGCACTAGTGGCATTTTTGGAATACTTTTTAAAGTTCAATTTGCCATTCTAAGATGGATAACTGACAACTACAAGAAACAGTGGTTTGCAATAAAAAGAAATGAAGCAGCCCAGCAGCAGGGTGCAGCCTCGGGGGAGGAGTCTCAAGTTTCAAGTTTATTTATTATGATAAGGAACTCTTTATGAGGTCCACATAAAACAAAATATACATACAAAACAAGAAATACATAAGATATTATTCCATCACAATTAGATTAGACATCCTAGTACAGGTCCAAAAACCATTTTTAAAAGTTGTACAGTTTAAAAGAAAACATTTCATTAGGTGGGTTAATCAAGGCCGCCTTAAATGACGAAGCAGATAAAATGTTGAGTTGTAAGCAAATTGGTCTTAACCATCTACGCCTGCAAGACATCAGTGCAGGACAAACAAACATGACGTGATCTAAGTCCTGATCATACAATTGACAAAGATCACAGCATGCCGAATGACCATACCAGCTGGCATGTAGAACTTTCAACGGAAGCAAATTTTGTCTTAATAAGTACACAAGGCGTCTAACGCCATGAGAGATGTTCCAGTACATATAAGGTTGAGCTTTCCACAAGGTATATGACTCAATAACAGGCGTACAACCTTTTTTCGCTAGACAAAAGTCTCTATCCTGACAAAACCCCAATTCCCAAGAGGCTGACTTCAGAATAGTTTTTAATTGATAAGAGGATAATGAAAATAGAGTCTCCTCATCCAATTTCAATTGCAGCACGGCAAATCTGAAGTTTTTTACAATCAAGGAGAAATCATTAAAAGATCCTAATAATTCATTTTTTATAAGATCTCTTAAGGTATTAGGCTCACCTTTAGATAAAGCTACTACCCAACGTATGATACTTGCCAGACCTTGAACCCAGCTGCTACGTAAACCCAGTTCCTGTCTCAAGGAAGCAGTCGAATTTGCTGTACCTACAGACATTAGAATACGTAAAATTTTCCCTTCCGCTGAGTTTAAAAAACTCCACTTTTTTAGATCAATTAACTCTGTTCCGTATAACAGGGAGGCAGGAACTTTCGCTCTGAAAACATCTAAAAGAATAGAAAAATGCCTTCTACCTGTGGCTTTATACAGGAAAACTAAACTCTTTCCCTGTGAAATAGCCTTCCGAGAGTTATTGTCAATGTGTAATTTGTCACTTAAATTGTAAGTGACAATTTTACCCAGGAAGGTGTAAGATTTCACACTTTCCAATTTTTTTCCCCCCACAACCCAAGGATAATTAAGGCATTTGGGCTTATTTCTACCAGAGAAACAAATCACTTTACTTTTTGCCGTGTTTATCGATAGGAAATGACTTTCAGCATATTCAGAGAGTGCTTGCAACCGATTGTTCAGGCCCTTTGGGGTGAGATCCAAAATCAAGATGTCGTCTGCATACATAAGGCATGCAATTGGAACTCCACCCAAAGACGGGGCAATACCGGCGCAAGCAGAGAGGGTGACGGGTAAGTCAACTGTATATAGGGAAAATAGCAAAGGAGCCAAAAGGCAACCTTGCTTCAACCCATTGGAAGTAGAAATTATTTTAGATACACCACGTTCACCTCCAAGTAGAACTCTACACCAGGTGTCTGAATAAAGGGCGCGAATTAACTTAATAAGGAATGGGGGCATACCTAAATCAAATAACTTTCTCCACAGCAAAATTCTATCGACTTTATCAAAGGCGGTGGAGAAGTCAATAAAGGCGCCATATACCTGACCACCACGGACTTTCACATATTTTTCTGTGATAACTTGCAATGCCGTCAAGTTATCTAAAGTTCCATGATTTTGTCTGAAACCTGTTTGTTCCATGGGAAGGATTTTATATTCAGATACCCATTGGTTCATTAAAGTAAGCACACATTTTGCGAAAACCTTACCAATGGCATCAAGCAAAGCAATTTGACGGTAATTTTGTGGTAGATCTCTTGCCCCTTTTTTATATAAAGGGACAATAATACTTCCTTTCCAGGAAGGGGGGACTGTTCCCCTTGAAAAACAAAATTTAAACACTGGAAAGAGAATTTTGCTCCAAAGTTCACTCTGGTGTTTTAATACTGAAATTGGGATTTTATCAGGACCCACCGCACCAGAGGAGCGCATATTCTTAATGGCAGATTCAATTTCCTTTTCCGTTGGACAGTCAAGTATACGTGAGACATTATCAAATTCAGCATTATAAACTTGAGAATTATTGTTGCTGTACAACTTCTCGATATAATGAACCCACACCTGTTCCTCAATGGCAATAGGAGTGGGACTGGCTCTGGTACCACAACCTTTGCCGATTAAGGACCAGAATGTCTTGGCTTGGCCATTATAAGAAGCTTCCCTCAGTTGTATCCAGAGGGCATCTTCCTTGGAGCGTTTTAAACGGGCCTTAAGCCTGACTCTCCTTCTTTTTAAGATAAACAACTTAGTCTTAGCTTCTTGGGTAAAGGATAAAAATTGCCCCCTTATAACTTTGTTTATTTCTCTATTTATAGCCCGTAGGGGATGAGGGACTACGAAGGATTGTTTCACACCTGGTTTCTTTTTCGCTCTAGACGTTACAGAATCTAAAAAGTTAATAAAACTCAACAACTCTCTCCCTTCCCAGAGGGGTAAATTCTCAACAGTAAAATACAAAAGAGGCACCACATTTTCAAAGGTACAAGAGTTCCAAAAACATTTCCCTGAGTTGGAATCAAAATTCACAAAATCTGTATCCAAACTCCACGGATCCACTTTCGGGAGATTAACGGAGACTGAAAGCATCAACGCATTATGGTCACTAAGGTTAGACTCAATGACCTTCATATCCTTCAATAGGTAAAAACAAGCATAATCTACCATGATAAAATCAATAATAGATTTTCCCTTATTTGATTTGTGCGTATAAGCTGCCGGGGTGTCAGACGGAAGCCTCCCATTTACTATTAAGCATTCAACTTTATGTAGACCATCTAAGATAAGTTTACCTCTTTTGTTAGTTTTAATTTTGGAGGGTAACTGGGCTGATGGTATATTCAAAGTCTCTTCCATTTGAATATTTCTAAACAACTCCAACCCACAGTTAGATATATTACAATTCAAGTCCCCAAACATCAACACATGCGGAGTCGGGGAGATGTCCAACGCTTTAGTTAAAAAAGTGAACAAAGTTTTTAGACCAGCATTAAAGCTACAATTGGGGGGAATATAAATATTTATCACAATCAACAATCTATTAGGGCAATCCTCAAATACATCTTTTAGGGTTATTGCTTGAAACAGTTTCCCTGGATCGAGATAGTGTGAATAATTCCATTGCAATCTATTAGATAACAAGCATGCTAATCCTCCCTTTGCATGGCCTCTTCTGGTGCTGGTTGCGCTATATTCCAGAACAAAGTAATCTTTTTCCAAAGCTAATCTTCCTTCGACCCAGGTTTCTTGCAAACAAATTATATCTGCCTTTTGAGAATGCAAGAAACCTAATTTCTCCTTATAATCTTTGAAACCGGCAGTGTTCCATGAGATAAATTTCAGCTCTCTGTTAAAAATTAGAATGTAGTTTGGAACAGGGAGCAGATTTACTCGCTAGAACTCCAGGTAACCAACTCCATTTAGATTGATCATCCTTCACTGTCTGCTTAAGGGGAGGGTTTTTATATGAAACTTGCCTTTCATTCCTAGCCACACAAATTTTTAAGTCCTCTGATCTAAAATTAGACCAATCCGACAACAGCACACCCGTATTAGAGGGAAGTGATAGTGAAGAATTGGCAAGAATACTTTGAGTACGTTTTTCCCCAAAGTATGGCATGACATCTATCCCTCTAACTTGTAATTCCTCCGCCCACTGTAGAACAAGATTTAACACAACTTTCGAATGGAATTTCACCCTTGTAGATCTTATAGATTTCCCCACCAAGGAGTTAAGGAGAAATACAACGTCCAAATCGGACGTTTGAATTAATTTTAAACTTTCGATCTCTTTAAAACAGATCAGTAGGGCAGATCTATTTAAAATTAAATCTTGTTCAAATAAGGGAGAAAAATCAAGATACAAAGTATCTACATTTATTTTTTCTTTTGGGGGAATAACTGTCATTGAGGATGGAACCTGAAAGGGTCTTGCTGAAGGATTGAGAGAAATAAGGGACGGAATGACAGAAGGAGAGGTAACCTTAGAAACAACTTGACAAGATCCTGCTATAGCATTACAATATGAGGAAAAAGGATTAACGGATGATTGGGAAACCTTGGGAAGGAAAGGATTAGTAAAACTTATAGGACCTAGACCAGTGGGCGGGGGGTCCCCTTTAGGCGAAACAACCCTAGCTTCTACATGAGGGGTAGGAGACTGCTCCACCTGCGGAGAATCTTCTAGTATTGATGCAGCATTCTTATCAAAAAGAAGTTTCCTCTGTCTTTTTTTGGTGAATCTTCGGATGGGTTTCCTCTTCTTCATTCTGATCTTTTTGTGTTTCAGAGGACTCACTTTTTCCATCAATCCAGTATTTACTTTAGGAATCTCCTCTTCTTTGTTTGACGGCAAGGAGAATATCGGAAAGAGAGATGGAATTTCAGTTTTGAGAATGAGTGGAGATGTTGATATTACCTCTATCTTATCACTGATGGAAGCTATACAATTAGCGCCAGCCGAAACCGCTTTGGAAGGATTGGGGACAGCTGGGAGAACTACAGGATTCTTTTCCTTTTGACCTTCTGTCAAAGGAGGAGATTGAGCTGAATCCAAAACTGCCGAAGCGGTAGGAGCGCTTATTTTTGGAGGCACCAACAGGGAAGCCGATGGTATGGGAAGATCTGACACTAACTCATTTTTACTTAGCAAGAGAACTTGCAAACTTTGCGTTACAGTGTCAAAAATACACTCCGAACCTCCCACAAACTTTTCAAGTAAACTCAAAATCGAAGAAAGAATTGATTCCAAAGAGGACAATGAATTGGAAATTAGCCTCCCATTAATATTTGGAGAACCCTCAGCTAAATTGTTCAACACTGGACCTGAACAAGATGTAAAGTTTAATTGCGCAAGGGAAAAATCTAATTTATTAGATGGTGTGCTACTTAGAGGACCGGTACTCGAAATTGTTATTGCTTCCTCTAAATTGGGCATACCTTTAGAGTTCCCCTGTAGCGATCCCACCCGAGCCCTATGAGCTGTTAAATCAATGTCAGGTAATGTAAAATCATTTCCTATTACAGGAGATTTAACTGACACAGCTGACAAAAGATCAGTATTCACTAAAACTTTAGTGACGTCCATAAGTGCAACTTGGGGGTGGTCAATTTTGTCAGATTTTGAGGGCATACTACCCGAAGATTCAAGGGGAGCATTCTGTTTCAGATGTACATTGTTTGCAGACAGAGGCGAGCCCCTTAGTACTTCGGGGCTAGCTGGAATAGGCAAGGATTGACTAGCAACCAAACTCAAACTAGAGGAAACATCAATGACCCCATTAACAGGCACCGAACCGTTAGAACCTGGAATTTCATTCGGGGACTGCAGATCAGTAGATTTATCCTTCCCTTTGTCCCATAAATTGAACAGCTGACATTGGCCTTTCAATTGCATGGAAGATGCAATTTTGTTCCGTAGGGGGTTAGATTTGGTTTTAGACCCAGATCTCCCTACAATCACGCGCCCAGAGCGCAGTTTTTTAGCCGTCATGAGACAGAATTTGAAGGGGAAAAAATAAGATAATAACAATTGTAAAATATGAAACCAAAAACCCTGAGATACAATACAAGTCTATAGAGGCAATGTCACACAGATTTAATACCGGAGATCAAAGGGAGGGGGCCCAGCCCAGCCTACTTCAGCCTCGGACGGCCTCAGACGGTCTCAGACGGTCCCGCCCTTGTCCCGGGCTTCTCCCGGCGCGCTCCCGCGCGCTCCCGCGTTGCGGTGTCACAAGGGAGATTTATAGCCGCGCTGAGGCGGGGGAGGAGCCAGCAGGGAGAGCGGGTCAGCTGCTGATGATGCCGAGGGTCAGGCGCTCATGGGACTTGAAGTCCTCGCCTGGCCACGCTCGCAGCCCTGCCCACACCACCGCCACAGAGGCTCAGTCTGATAAGATACCTTGCCGGCACAGCGCACTTCCAGCAGCGCAAACGAAGAGAACCAGGGGCGAAGCGGGACCCGCGGAGCGGGTTCCGCGAGGAGTAGAGTGAAGAGATTAAAGGAAGAGCAGCTCCAGCGTGCTCGCAGTCCAAAGCTCCCTCTTCAATCCACAAAGGCAACAGGTGAGTAAACCAACAGTGAAACTGACGCGCTGGTTTTAGCCGCGCTGAGGCGGGGGAGGAGCCAGCAGGGAGAGCGGGTCAGCTGCTGATGATGCCGAGGGTCAGGCGCTCATGGGACTTGAAGTCCTCGCCTAGCCACGCTCGCAGCCCTGCCCACACCACCGCCACAGAGGCTCAGTCTGATAAGAGACCTTGCAGGCACAGCGCACTTCCAGCAGCGAAAACAAAGAGAACCAGGGGCGAAGCGGGACCCGCGGAGCGGGTTCCGCGAGGAGTAGAGTGAAGAGATTAAAGGAAGAGCAGCTCCAGCGTGCTCGCAGTCCAAAGCTCCCTCTTCAATCCACAAAGGCAACAGGTGAGTAAAACCCTCGGGGGAGGAGAACAACAGACGAGTGGGGAAGTGAGCAGCCAGGTAGCAATGCACAGCAGCAGCGTCCTTACTCAATCAATTTTCGCACAAATTTAAAAATATGTACTCAAAAAAAAGAAAGACATGAAGGTGGAAGGAAAGGGGGCTAGAAAAACAATGTGTTCCCAAGGAGTGCTTACTTAAATGAAATAAATAGGTCTGGCATTTCAGCAATGGAAGGATATAGGTCATCCAATCAAAAGAATGGACAGAAGCTATGATCTTGAGGCAGAAGGAACACGAGAAAAAGGGGGGAAATCTTTGAATAAAGAGCACAGTATTTAAATAAACCAGGAAGTTGTGCAATTACGAGCAAGAGGCTAAGGAAGGCCAACTCTGTGCATAGTTTTGCTCACAATAGGTCTTTGACAAGAGACAGCTAAGCCCATCTGAAGGAGAGACCTGAAGATGTTCAAGGGTTCTCAGATGTCAAAGCTATATGTCAGGCCAAAAGTTAAAAATTCTTCACAACTATTTCCCTGTTATTTCATTTATTTGACATTTCATTGATTGGCACAAGCTAGTTATGCTGCACATCAGCATGAATGCGGCTCGACTGTAACATATTTCACAGTGGGCGTTTGTGGCACAAAACTGAGGACACAACCACTATTTCAAGCATAACCTTCATCACAGTATAACTGCACAGCTACCTGCATCTGCAAGTAAAGTCGCATACAAATACAATTTTGCCAGCTCATATGGGCCGGGATGCCCGCCACCCCTCCCAACACCAATTCCCCATGGGAGGAGACAGACACAGGTTTTAAACTTTTGGAAGGCAGGGGGCCTCACGACCCCCACGGCCGTATTTATTAAAATATGAAACAAAATTTAAAACTTTAAATTAAAACGTTTCATGAATCATGTACAAATTCAACTTCAATTACATTTTGATGAAGAAAAGTTTTTAGGCTAACCTTAACAAATCTCTAATACAAAGGTTTCCTAGCCGAGTCTAGCATCCTGAAAATGCATTACATTTTAGAATTTGTACAACCTAGCATTAAGGGCCAACGGCAAGGTCTTAACCGGTGTCAGATCCCTATCACCAACTTTCCGCCCTCACGGTGTGAGTGGCGCATGCGCAGAGGACTTTACCCTCGCAGCCAACTGTAACTTCCCTTGTCGTGGGGGCCCCCTTTCACTCGACGCCATCTTAAGGTCGTCCGAGTTCGTGGGAGGGGCATATAGCCGTCTCCCCCTGGGAGGGGCCTATGGCCGTCTCCCCCTGGGCGACCCATCCGCAGTGGGTGCCGCCCCCCCCCGTGGGAGGGGCCATTGGCCGCTTCCCCCAGGCGCTCCCATCCATAATGGGTGGCATCCCCCCTAGGGACCTTGAAATCACTGCTCACCGATCATGACCTTACCGCCACAGGCCGGATAGTTGACCGACTATCCGGCCCCCCCACACCTCCTAAAGGTCATGCTTCCTCAAGCCCACTAGCCATGCTACGAAGTCTCCTATGAGTAAGTCATTCCCAGCCCTGGACAGATGCACCCCATCATTCAAAATATAGTGATCCCCCCTAATACACCCATGGGGAATGCTTTGGAGATGAGCGGAGCGAAACAATTTCTCAATCTTGTTGTTGACCCTCTTTACCGAGTGATTCAACGCTGACATAGACAAACCCCCCGCCATATTCTCCTGGGAATCATGTGGGACCAGGCGATCGTACACCCAGGGAGCCTCTTGGCCAACCAGCTAACTGCAGACAATATGTGCTCAACTAACACCCGTCTTCCCAGTCTCACCAAGTCATTGCCTCCCACATGCACTATGATTACAGATGGCGGTGACCTGTGCCGCCCTAAAAGTTCCTCCACAAAATTTTGCAATTGGTCAATACAGAGGCCTCCCTTCCCATGGAAGGCTACTCTGAACCCATATTCCTTAGATGCGTGAATCGCGTCACCTGCTTTGAATATGTCCCCGGCACGCCTCACGTATGAGTGGCCCACGACCCAGACCACTTGATCTCCATTCGGTGATCCCTTCCCGCCGGTCAGCTGGTGTTGGGCAGATCCCAATTTCCGCTCCACATTACAGGCTTGGGAAACTGTAATCCAAAGAAAAGACAACAAGCGTGAGTGCATTTCATCAGTCTTTTACAACATGTGCAGGCGCACATACCTCTTGAAACAATTCGAGGACCAACGGCCTAACTGTTTCACCTCCTCTGTCTGCAGACCCCGAGCCGTAGCCTCTGTAGTGGCCCCTATTCTGAATGAGTGGGTCCCAAAATCACACGGGTTCAAGCCCGCCGCTGCAATCGTAATTGCCAGCACCCTCCGAAATTGAAATCTTGTCAACGGGGTGCCATCCTCATGTCTGAGCAGGGGCCCCCCCCATGTTGTCAACCTCTGTTTCATGTAGGCCTCCACATGCCCTACTGGACAACCGGGGTTCCCCCGAGCGCGCTGCAACACCACACTACTCCCCAACGCCTCCTGGTCTGTTTTTGACCTGGCTATCGAGATCAGCAGAGAATCGCCCCTTACTTGGACGTGATCCCTGCGTGGACCTCCCTCCACATCCTTCTTATTCCTTGCCACTAGTTCACTTACCCGCATGGCCCCATAGAATGCCAATACGAAAGCTGCTCGGAACAGTATTACCTCACTGGGCGAGGAGCATGTCTCATCCAGTTTCGCGAGTAATGTGGACAATCTATCCAACCCAATCGGGTGCCTGTTATCCTGTCTGCAACCCTCCAGGCGCTGCCAGCCGCGGAGAGCCTTCCTGACTAAGAAGGAGTTCGTCGGGTCCCGTATCCCGTGGAGCTGTGCCATAAATGATATGGCGGCCCTATACCTGTTGGCGGGCGCCGCCGACCGGCCTTCCTTATGAAGTGCCACCAGAAATTGGAGCAAGGACTCTTCCCGCCCCCATCTATGCTCCCCTACTGGCCCTAGAAAGGCGCAGTATGAACGGAACGCCCCTTCATAGGCTTTCCTCGTCCTGGGCGCTAAACTGGCTGCCACGAGGTCTTGTAGTCCGGGGCACCGATCTGCCATAGTGCTTCAGGGAAAGGTGCCGCCACTAGTTCCGCTGTGGGTAGATAACCCCTGAAAGCCTGCATGTTTGAACGAGAGAGTGCATCAGCTGCATTATTCAGTACACCCGGCACATGCCTTGCCCTGAACTGTACATTCAATCTCATGCATCGCAATACAATTTCTTTCAACAGTCGTAAGATCCATTTGCAGCAGGCAGCCTGGTGATTAATGCACTCGACCACTGTCATGTTATCTGACCAAAACACTACTGAGCGGTCCTTAAAGTCTTCTAGCCATGCCATCAGAGCCACCCAAATGGGGAATAGCTCCAAGAATCCAATGTTACCTGTTAGGCCGCTTGTGTGCCACCACGCCGGCCATGTTTGTGCCGACCACCGGTTTCCAAAGATTTCCCCAAACCCCACGCTCCCCGCCGAGTCGGTCCACAATCCTAGTTCCCCCGACGAGGCTGGGGGTTTGTTCCACACCACTCGACCGTTGAAATCCGCCAGAAATGCCAACCAAATGAGCATGTCCTGGCGAACCTCTGCCGACAGTCTAGTGCGGTGGCGTCCTTCTTTAAGGCCCACCATAGCCTGTGCTATGGAACGAGAGAAAGGGCGAGCCATCGGCATCACTCTTAAGGCAAAGTTAAGCTGACCCACTGTGTGTTGCAACTGGTGTAGGGTCACCTTCTCTTTTCAGAGACATTGTACCAGGGAAGCCCTAAACTTGGCCACCTTCTCAACCGGCAGACAGAAACACCCGTCCTCCGAGTCTAGTTCTATACCCAGAAACTCGAGTGAGGTAGATGGCCCCACCGTCTTACCCGGCGCCAATGGGACCCCAAAACCCTGCATGAGCATGCAAAAATCCTGCAATGCCTGCGCACAGTCCTGAGTGCCTGCTGGGCCCAGAAAGAGGAAATCATCCAAATAGTGCATCACCTGTCTATGCCCTGTGGCCTCTGTGAACACCCATTCCAAAAAGGGGCTAAACATCTCAAAATAGGCACATGAAATCGAACAACCCATGGGCATGCATTTATCCATGTAGAATTTCCCCTGAAACGTGAATCCCAGCAGGCGCTGGTCTTGAGGGTGTACCGGGAGTAACCTGAATGCAGATTCAATGTCTGATTTAGCTAAGAGTGCACCGGGGCCCTGGCGATTCAACAGTACGACCGCGTCATCGAACGATGCATACTTCACTAAACATACCTCGGGGTCAATAGCTTCATTTACTGAGGCCCCCCTAGGGCCCGATAGATTGTGGATGAGTCTATACTCCCCCGGGTCTTTCTTCGGAACCACTCCTAAAGGGGAACACACAAATTCCGCAACTGGTGGGCCGCCAAATGGTCCTGCCACTTGCCCCAAGCTAACTTCTTTCGCTATCTTTTTGGCGGCCACCGCTGGGTTGTGTTGAATAGACAGCTGTTTTTTACAGGAAGGGCTCCCCCGAAAATTGCCCGCCGGGATTCTGAAGCCATATAAAAAACCATCCCTCAAAGTTCCGGCGGACGCATGATCAGGGTATCGGTTCAGCCAAGGCGTCAAAGCCAAGATGTCTACGGGCGAAGATGTTTGCGTCCGAGGCACCGCATCAATCCTGCTTGGATCCCCCCTTTCCTCCCGCGCCATTGGCTTTAGATCGGCAACTGGTTTCCGGGTGTGAGGAATCCCCACAGACCGAGCATGCGTGCCGGAACCTACACGTTCCCTGAGGCCTGTTACAGGTTCCTTTGTTAAATCCCCAACAAACCCCTCGCTTGCCTCCATTTCCGCCCGACCTGGGCTAGGAATCCCCCCCGATGCTCGCCCGAAAGGGCTGTGGCGGCTTCGGATGGAATCCCCCAGAGCCACTCCTGCTTGGTACCGAAGTACCCGCCGGTCCTGGCAAGAGCTGAGCATGCCATGACACTGTATCCAAACAATCCCATGTCAAGGCCTGGTTAAACTCCTTTGCCTTTCTAAAGGCAACATCATAACCCTTCCATTCATTTCCCCCATACATCGCATGGAAATTCATGATCCTGTTCTGATAACATGCCAGGTCAGTCAACACTTCAGGTTTACGTTCTCCGATAATTGCCGTAAAGATAGAAAATATTATCAAGAAAGAGGGTGGACCCAATAAAGTCACAGGGACCTGGGTATCTAGCGTTAAGGGAAAGGGGTCCCAGTAAGGAAGAAGAACGTTTTATCAGAAACAATTCAAATAGAGCAGTTAAAACAGTAAATGCATCTATAATGTTTTATTCACATTATAGGAAAAGGTAATCATAACCAAATTCACAAATTGCAGTTGTATTAGTGCCCCTGGGGGTAAGGAGGACGTGCAGTCGTGAGGGTAGTGTAGGAAGGGATAGTGATGATAAAAACACGTATTCATCAAACATTAGTATAAGTTCAATGTCGGATAGACAGTAGAATGATCATAAATCAACATAAAAGTTCATAATGCGCATGCCTCAATGTCCATACTATGCGGAAATTATGGGTAGGAGGAGGCTGTGCTTTAAGGTGAAGAAGTCGACGTTTCGACCCAAACAGAGCAGGTGTCAGTGAAATCCTTGCATGTGGGTCTTCATCAGGACGAGAGAGGGGTAGCGGGGCTGACAACCTAAGTTTAAATGGATATATTGAGTCAGTGTACCATATTTAAGGCTGACCACATCACAGTTAGTGTGAGGGTAGACAATATTACATAAACATACCTGACAAAATCAGAGTTGGGTAATATTCATTTAGAAAATCGACAATGAGCATTTCAATCCTGGGAAAAATCAATAGTATGCCCATTAGAATTGTAATCAAATACTAAGCGTGCTCGTTTAAACGGCTAGAGAGAGAGAATATTCGACTTACTTGGGAAATTATCCCAAAGGGGATAAGGTAAAACGATCCGGGCACTGGGCAGGGAGGGGCCACTCTACGTATCTGGATAAAGGGAACATTGTTCAGATGGAGTCGACCAAAGTAGGAATGCTCATGATGGAAAAATGATAAAATACAGGTCAATGAGGCTTACCGATTTAAGTAGAGTTTAAAATGTGTCCCCAGGTGTAGAGAAGGATTAAGTCCGAGTAAATCAGGATAAGTATCCTAATAAAAGGGAGACAGGAGGGGGGCGTTAATTGTAGAGACTACTCGGTTTAAAGTACATCAGTACGCGCTAATATCGGAAGCCGATGTGCAGCAGGCTTACCGGTCGTGTTGCGATTCAATGAAGAACGAGCGTCTCTCTCGGCTGCCTCGAGGAGAACGCCGAACTTCCTGGTGCGGTGGTTGACATAGCAACCGGGGCTCAATGGCCGATGGAAAGCGAAAAAAGACTCAGAGAGTCATCGGTTGTCAAGGTAACCCGGTCATTTGGAGATATGAGAAGTAAGCGGGAATGGTTAACCAAAAGGAAAGTCCTTGGGCCACGCATATTAAGTAATTGCGCCCGTGTTGGGGTGTATGCAAGAGAGGGATAATTAGTTTAGGTATCCCGAATTGGCAAAAGTCAAGTTATAACAATCAAGAATTATCATTGCGACAACATGATCGTAAGGTGGTGCATGTGCAAGTGAGATCCATGTCTCATACAGGGGGGTAAAAAACCTGGCAAATCGGTCCAAGATATTAGTACGCAAATATGAGCAGTTACACTGCGGACCTATCACATGATGGTCAAGGCAGTCTCAATACGGTATGTGAGATCCCTGTCTCATATAAAGGGGTGAAAAAACCATAGCAAATCAGTCCAAGATATTGATACACAGATATAAGCAGTAACACTGCGGACCTATCACATGACGGTCGAGGCAGTATCAATCGGGCATGTGTTACCAAAACATAATAGTGAGTACCACTCGAGAAATATAATAAGAGAGCAAAGGCATTCAAAATTATGAGTATAATCTATTCATACTTCCAATTTATAAAGCAGGACACAAACTGCGTACCTATCACATGACGGTAAAGGCAGTATCATTCTATCACGAACTATACAGCTGACCGGGGTAGACCAAGACAGGTGAGAACTTAGAATGAAATTTACAGTATTCAAGGTAGAGTAGCAAGCTGAGAGAAAGAGCTATCGTGTTCATTTAATCCTAATTGGATAGAGTTAAAGAAGAACATCCATTTAAGTTCTCTAATGTTCAGTATGGTAGAGATATTGCCACCCCTGGGGCCTAAGGTGGCTTTCTCAATCACAGCCCATTTGAGGCTCTCCGGTGGGTGTGCAGCTGATTTAAAATGGTCTACAAGGGGGGCCCCTGCCACTTCGCACCTTATTCTGCTCATATGTTGTAGAATGCGTTGTTTAATCTTTTGTTGGGTTTGGCCAATATAAATCAGGTTGCATGGACAGACGATGGCATATATCACCATTGAGGTGTTACAGTTAGCTAGAGCTTTAAGTTGGATCTTATTCTGGTTATGTTGGAACTCCTTGGTCTGTATAGTGCTATCGCACGCTTTACATTGGCCGCATTTGAAATGGCCAGTTACGGGTTGAAGATTCCACAGTGACCTAATAGAAGGTTCTTCCTTGGTGGGAAGGAGAGAGCGTACAACATAGTCTTTGACACTCTTAGATTTTCTGAAGGCATGAAGAGGGTTGTCAGGATGTTCAATGTCGTCTGCGATCAGTTGCCAGTGGTGGTTAACAATTTTCTTGATTAGGTTACTCTTAGTTGAGAAAGTAGAGACGCATACAATGCGATCAACTTGTTTGGTGGTGGAGTCCTTTCCTTTGAGAAGTTCATCACGAGGGTAGAACCAGGCTCTTTTTCGGGCCTTCGTGACCAATCTTTTAGGATAACCACGTGCTTTTAGGCGATCCGACAGATCTTCTGATTGTTGGAAATAATGTTCTTTAGTGGAACAGTTCCTGCGAATACGCAGAAACTGCCCAAAAGGCAGATTATCCTTTAGTGCACGGGGGTGGTGGCTGCTGTATTGGAGTAGGGAGTTCCTCTCGGATGCTTTTCTGTAGAGGGTGGTTAAGAGTTGACCTTGCTGATGGTAGATAGTAATATCCAAGAAATCTATTTTTTGATTGTCAGATTTGATAGTAAATTGTAGATGGGGTGATTGTTGGTTCAGCCAGTCGTAAAATGCAGTAAATGTGGTCAAATCGCCATTCCAGATTATCAAGATGTCGTCTATGTAGCGAACCCACATATTAAGATGGTCTTGAAAAGGATTTCGAATATTCAGTATATTGTTGTCTTCGAAAGCTACCATATACAGGATGGCTACATCAGGGGCAAAAGGAGCCCCCATTGCCACACCTTTGGTTTGTAGGAAGAATTCATTTTTAAATACGAAGAAGTTTTTTGTCATGGCAATTCGAAGTAGTGCTGTAATGAATTCAGTTGGAACTTGCATGGGTGCCGGTCGTGAGTCCAAATACCTTGTAATGACTGCTAATGCTTCTTCTTGCAGAATGCAAGTATAAAGGGATACCACATCACAGGTGGCCAGCAGTTGTGTCATTGGGTTAAATGGTGAATTCTCAACCAGATTAATAGTTTGTAAGGTGTCCCGCAAGTATGTAGGTGTAGACTCTGCCAGAGGTTTTAAGAAAAAGTCAATATATCGTCCGAGTGGCTCTAATATAGACCCACATCCCGAGACAATTGGGCGTCCAGGTGGATCGGTCATGTCCTTATGAATTTTAGGCAATGTATAGATCGTTGCCAGGCGAGGGTGTTGCTGATTGAGGTAATCAAATTCGGTTTTAGAGAGAAAACCGAGGTCAAATCCCAGTTGGGTTATTTCCAAGATCTCATGTGCTATAGCATGTGAAGGGTCAGACCGTAATTTCTGATAGCTGATCCCATCTGTTAGTTGACGTTGAATCTCAGATTCATACTTCCTGACGTCTTGAATAACAATTGCGCCGCCCTTGTCAGCAGGTTTAATCACGACCTCTGTGTTATTAGCCAGAGATTGAAGGGCAGTTTTTTCGATTTTGCTGATGTTGTACTTGGTGTAGGTGTGGTTAAGTAGAGCTGAGTTGACATCTCTCCATACAACTGCCTCATATGCTAGGATTTTATTAGTCATTGTACAAGATGGCGGGACAAAGGTGGATGGAATCCTCAAGCCGGTATTCGAAGGGTTTCTGTATGGTCCGGCATTTCTAAAGAAGTATTTGAGTCTCACTTTCCTGAAGAATTTGAACAGTTCCGTGCGGACTGTAAAGGGGTCTGGTCTACTGGTAGGGACATAGGATAGCCCTTTACTAAGTGCACGTAGTTCGTTTTCATTTAGGTTATACTGTGAGATATTGACAAGTGGATTGGTGGTGGGAACTGCCCTTACCAACGGTAGGTCTTGTTCCGCGTGGTTCTCTCTCCGTGTTGGTCTTGTTGAAAATGAACCTGTTTTGGGGCTTGGCCACGTCCGGTATCCCAATTGGTATTGGTTTGGTTCTGTCCCCGTGCTTGGCCTCTGTTGGAATAGTTCCCTCTCCCTCTCGGGGGGCGCCATGGTACTGGTCGTTGGCCTAAAAAAGGTGCGTATTGTGGTGACTGATAACCGTAGTCTGGATAGTTGTATGTGCGACTTGGGCCAGCAAATTCCTGTTCGCCTTCGGAGCTATAGGAGGAGTCAGAGAAGGTAGTGTAGTTTCTTCTACCCCGAAAACCTCCGCGGCCCCTGTTAGTGAATCTGCCTTGCTGATCTTGTTTATAGTAGTCGTCTTGGAGATATGGGTAAGTTTTCTTTTTGTCATAAAGTCTGATATCTCTGGCGAGTTTTTCTAGTTTCCGATTTTGAGTAGTAAGGTCAAAGTCTTTTAGGGTTGCTTCCAGGTTGTTAAGGGTTTCTTTTGCACCTGCTAGATTGGCATCCGCAGCAATCTCCGCTCTAAGTGATTTGATCTCACTGGTGAGTAGTTGAACTTGTTGGGCAGCTGTCTCTATCCCAAGCACCATCCAGTGGCGAGAGCAGTTGTTGGAAATATGACTAAACCCTTCCCTGAATTTGGGGACCTCCACAAAGATGGCTGTACAATCTTTATCTGCAGGCCTATAGGAATAATGTTCTCTTTAAGGTATTTCGTGAGTAGATGTCCGTGCCAGCGGGTACGGATCAATTTCTTTTCCAAGCGTTCTAGGCGTTGAATTTTATCCTTCAGGCTGAAGTCTATGGTGGGTAAGTCACTTGTTAGAAAATTATGGTCAGGATTCTCGAGGAGTTTGTCAATATAGTCCTCGGAATAGGACAATAGTTCACGTTCGACCATGATATATGAATACCCTGAGATATAGAATTAAATTCTATGAAGAAAACCTCGCAGACAGCGTCTGCACGAAGTATATTATCAAGAAAGAGGGTGGACCCAATAAAGTCACTGGGACCTGGGTATCTAGCCTTAAGGCAAAGGGGTCTCAGTAAGGAAGAAGAACGTTTTATTAGAAACAATTCAAATAAAGCAGTTGAAACAGTAAATGCATCTATAATGTTTTATTCACATTATAGGAAAAGGTAATCATAACCAAATTCACAAATTGCAGTTGTATTAGTGCCCCTGGGGGTAAGGAGGACGTGCAGTCGTGAGGGTAGTGTAGGAAGGGATAGTGATGATAAAAACACGTATTCATCAAACATTAGTATAAGTTCAATGTCGGATAGACAGTAGAATGATCATAAATCAACATAAAAGTTCATAATGCGCATGCCTCAATGTCCATACTATGCGGAAATTATGGGTAGGAGGAGGCTGTGCTTTAAGGTGAAGAAGTCGACGTTTCGACCCAAACAGAGCAGGTGTCAGTGAAATCCTTGCATGTGGGTCTTCATCAGGACGAGAGAGGGGTAGCGGGGCTGACAACCTAAGTTTAAATGGATATATTGAGTCAGTGTACCATATTTAAGGCTGACCACATCACAGTTAGTGTGAGGGTAGACAATATTACATAAACATACCTGACAAAATCAGAGTTGGGTAATATTCATTTAGAAAATCGACAATGAGCATTTCAATCCTGGGAAAAATCAATAGTATGCCCTTTAGAATTGTAATCAAATACTAAGCGTGCTCGTTTAAACGGCTAGAGAGAGAGAATATTCGACTTACTTGGGAAATTATCCCAAAGGGGATAAGGTAAAACGATCCGGGCACTGGGCAGGGAGGGGCCACTCTACGTATCTGGATAAAGGGAACATTGTTCAGATGGAGTCGACCAAAGTAGGAATGCTCATGATGGAAAAATGATAAAATACAGGTCAATGAGGCTTACCGATTTAAGTAGAGTTTAAAATGTGTCCCCAGGTGTAGAGAAGGATTAAGTCCGAGTAAATCAGGATAAGTATCCTAATAAAAGGGAGACAGGAGGGGGGCGTTAATTGTAGAGACTACTCGGTTTAAAGTACATCAGTACGCGCTAATATCGGAAGCCGATGTGCAGCAGGCTTACCGGTCGTGTTGCGATTCAATGAAGAACGAGCGTCTCTCTCGGCTGCCTCGAGGAGAACGCCGAACTTCCTGGTGCGGTGGTTGACATAGCAACCGGGGCTCAATGGCCGATGGAAAGCGAAAAAAGACTCAGAGAGTCATCGGTTGTCAAGGTAACCCGGTCATTTGGAGATATGAGAAGTAAGCGGGAATGGTTAACCAAAAGGAAAGTCCTTGGGCCACGCATATTAAGTAATTGCGCCCGTGTTGGGGTGTATGCAAGAGAGGGATAATTAGTTTAGGTATCCCGAATTGGCAAAAGTCAAGTTATAACAATCAAGAATTATCATTGCGACAACATGATCGTAAGGTGGTGCATGTGCAAGTGAGATCCATGTCTCATACAGGGGGGTAAAAAACCTGGCATATCGGTCCAAGATATTAGTACGCAAATATGAGCAGTTACACTGCGGACCTATCACATGATGGTCAAGGCAGTCTCAATACGGTATGTGAGATCCCTGTCTCATATAAAGGGGTGAAAAAACCATAGCAAATCAGTCCAAGATATTGATACACAGATATAAGCAGTAACACTGCGGACCTATCACATGACGGTCGAGGCAGTATCAATCGGGCATGTGTTACCAAAACATAATAGTGAGTACCACTCGAGAAATATAATAAGAGAGCAAAGGCATTCAAAATTATGAGTATAATCTATTCATACTTCCAATTTATAAAGCAGGACACAAACTGCGTACCTATCACATGACGGTAAAGGCAGTATCATTCTATCACGAACTATACAGCTGACCGGGGTAGACCAAGACAGGTGAGAACTTAGAATGAAATTTACAGTATTCAAGGTAGAGTAGCAAGCTGAGAGAAAGAGCTATCGTGTTCATTTAATCCTAATTGGATAGAGTTAAAGAAGAACATCCATTTAAGTTCTCTAATGTTCAGTATGGTAGAGATATTGCCACCCCTGGGGCCTAAGGTGGCTTTCTCAATCACAGCCCATTTGAGGCTCTCCGGTGGGTGTGCAGCTGATTTAAAATGGTCTACAAGGGGGGCCCCTGCCACTTCGCACCTTATTCTGCTCATATGTTGTAGAATGCGTTGTTTAATCTTTTGTTGGGTTTGGCCAATATAAATCAGGTTCCATGGACAGACGATGGCATATATCACCATTGAGGTGTTACAGTTAGCTAGAGCTTTAAGTTGGATCTTATTCTGGTTATGTTGGAACTCCTTGGTCTGTATAGTGCTATCGCACGCTTTACATTGGCCGCATTTGAAATGGCCAGTTACGGGTTGAAGATTCCACAGTGACCTAATAGAAGGTTCTTCCTTGGTGGGAAGGAGAGAGCGTACAACATAGTCTTTGACACTCTTAGATTTTCTGAAGGCATGAAGAGGGTTGTCAGGATGTTCAATGTCGTCTGCGATCAGTTGCCAGTGGTGGTTAACAATTTTCTTGATTAGGTTACTCTTAGTTGAGAAAGTAGAGACGCATACAATGCGATCAACTTGTTTGGTGGTGGAGTCCTTTCCTTTGAGAAGTTCATCACGAGGGTAGAACCAGGCTCTTTTTCGGGCCTTCGTGACCAATCTTTTAGGATAACCACGTGCTTTTAGGCGATCCGACAGATCTTCTGATTGTTGGAAATAATGTTCTTTAGTGGAACAGTTCCTGCGAATACGCAGAAACTGCCCAAAAGGCAGATTATCCTTTAGTGCACGGGGGTGGTGGCTGCTGTATTGGAGTAGGGAGTTCCTCTCGGATGCTTTTCTGTAGAGGGTGGTTAAGAGTTGACCTTGCTGATGGTAGATAGTAATATCCAAGAAATCTATTTTTTGATTGTCAGATTTGATAGTAAATTGTAGATGGGGTGATTGTTGGTTCAGCCAGTCGTAAAATGCAGTAAATGTGGTCAAATCGCCATTCCAGATTATCAAGATGTTGTCTATGTAGCGAACCCACATATTAAGATGGTCTTGAAAAGGATTTCGAATATTCAGTATATTGTTGTCTTCGAAAGCTACCATATACAGGATGGCTACATCCGGGGCAAAAGGAGCCCCCATTGCCACACCTTTGGTTTGTAGGAAGAATTCATTTTTAAATACGAAGAAGTTTTTTGTCATGGCAATTCGAAGTAGTGCTGTAATGAATTCAGTTGGAACTTGCATGGGTGCCGGTCGTGAGTCCAAATACCTTGTCATGACTGCTAATGCTTCTTCTTGCAGAATGCAAGTATAAAGGGATACCACATCACAGGTGGCCAGCAGTTGTGTCATTGGGTTAAATGGTGAATTCTCAACCAGATTAATAGTTTGTAAGGTGTCCCGCAAGTATGTAGGTGTAGACTCTGCCAGAGGTTTTAAGAAAAAGTCAATATATCGTCCGAGTGGCTCTAATATAGACCCACATCCCGAGACAATCGGGCGTCCAGGTGGATCGGTCATGTCCTTATGAATTTTAGGCAATGTATAGATCGTTGCCAGGCGAGGGTGTTGCTGATTGAGGTAATCAAATTCGGTTTTAGAGAGAAAACCGAGGTCAAATCCCAGTTGGGTTATTTCCAAGATCTCACGTGCTATAGCATGTGAAGGGTCAGACCGTAATTTCTGATAGCTGATCCCATCTGTTAGTTGACGTTGAATCTCAGATTCATACTTCCTGACGTCTTGAATAACAATTGCGCCGCCCTTGTCAGCAGGTTTAATCACGACCTCTGTGTTATTAGCCAGAGATTGAAGGGCAGTTTTTTCGATTTTGCTGATGTTGTACTTGGTGTAGGTGTGGTTAAGTAGAGCTGAGTTGACATCTCCCCATACAACTGCCTCATATGCTAGGATTTTATTAGTCATTGTACAAGATGGCGGGACAAAGGTGGATGGAATCCTCAAGCCGGTATTCGAAGGGTTTCTGTATGGTCCGGCATTTCTAAAGAAGTATTTGAGTCTCACTTTCCTGAAGAATTTGAACAGTTCCGTGCGGACTGTAAAGGGGTCTGGTCTACTGGTAGGGACATAGGATAGCCCTTTACTAAGTGCACGTAGTTCGTTTTCATTTAGGTTATACTGTGAGATATTGACAATTGGATTGGTGGTGGGAACTGCCCTTACCAACGGTAGGTCTTGTTCCGCGTGGTTCTCTCTCCGTGTTGGTCTTGTTGAAAATGAACCTGTTTTGGGGCTTGGCCACGTCCAGTATCCCAATTGGTATTGGTTTGGTTCTGACCCCGTGCTTGGCCTCTGTTGGAATAGTTCCCTCTCCCTCTCGGGGGCGCCATGGTACTGGTCGTTGGCCTAAAAAAGGTGCGTATTGTGGTGACTGATAACCGTAGTCTGGATAGTTGTATGTGCGACTTGGGCCAGCAAATTCCTGTTCGCCTTCGGAGCTATAGGAGGAGTCGGAGAAGGTAGTGTAGTTTCTTCTACCCCGAAAACCTCCGCGGCCCCTGTTAGTGAATCTGCCTTGCTGATCTTGTTTATAGTAGTCGTCTTGGAGATATGGGTAAGTTTTCTTTTTGTCATAAAGTCTGATATCTCTGGCGAATTTTTCTAGTTTCCGATTTTGAGTAGTAAGGTCAAAGTCTTTTAGGGTTGCTTCCAGGTTGTTAAGGGTTTCTTTTGCACCTGCTAGATTGGCATCCGCAGCAATCTCCGCTCTAAGTGATTTGATCTCACTGGTGAGTAGTTGAACTTGTTGGGCAGCTGTCTCTATCCCAAGCACCATCCAGTGGCGAGAGCAGTTGTTGGAAATATGACTAAACCCTTCCCTGAATTTGGGGACCTCCACAAAGATGGCTGGTTCAATCTTTATCTGCAGGCCTATAGGAATAATGTTCTCTTTAAGGTATTTTGTGAGTAGATGTCCGTGCCAGCGGGTACAGATCAATTTCTTTTCCAAGCGTTCTAGGCGTTGAATTTTATCCTTCAGGCTGAAGTCTATGGTGGGTAAGTCACTTGTTAGAAAATTATGGTCAGGATTCTCGAGGAGTTTGTCAATATAGTCCTCGGAATAGGACAATAGTTCACGTTCGACCATGATATATGAATACCCTGAGATATAGAATTAAATTCTATGAAGAAAACCTCGCAGACAGCGTCTGCACGAAGTATATTATCAAGAAAGAGGGTGGACCCAATAAAGTCACTGGGACCTGGGTATCTAGCGTTAAGGGAAAGGGGTCTCAGTAAGGAAGAAGAACGTTTTATTAGAAACAATTCAAATAAAGCAGTTGAAACAGTAAATGCATCTATAATGTTTTATTCACATTATAGGAAAAGGTAATCATAACCAAATTCACAAATTGCAGTTGTATTAGTGCCCCTGGGGGTAAGGAGGACGTGCAGTCGTGAGGGGAGTGTAGGAAGGGATAGTGATGATAAAAACACGTATTCATCAAACATTAGTATAAGTTCAATGTCGGATAGACAGTAGAATGATCATAAATCAACATAAAAGTTCATAATGCGCATGCCTCAATGTCCATACTATGCGGAAATTATGGGTAGGAGGAGGCTGTGCTTTAAGGTGAAGAAGTCGACGTTTCGACCCAAACAGAGCAGGTGTCAGTGAAATCCTTGCATGTGGGTCTTCATCAGGACGAGAGAGGGGTAGCGGGGCTGACAACCTAAGTTTAAATGGATATATTGAGTCAGTGTACCATATTTAAGGCTGACCACATCGCAGTTAGTGTGAGGGTAGACAATATTACATAAACATACCTGAGAAAATCAGAGTTGGGTAATATTCATTTAGAAAATCGACAATGAGCATTTCAATCCTGGGAAAAATCAATAGTATG
Organism: Lissotriton vulgaris; assembly: GCF_964263255.1. Classification (NCBI taxonomy): domain Eukaryota; kingdom Metazoa; phylum Chordata; class Amphibia; order Caudata; family Salamandridae; genus Lissotriton; species Lissotriton vulgaris. The sequence goes on along the minus strand of NC_141698.1, from coordinate 203,365,762 downwards.
CCCATTAGAATTGTAATCAAATACTAAGCGTGCTCGTTTAAATGGCTAGAGAGAGAGAATATTCGACTTACTTGGAAAATTATCCCAAAGGGGATAAGGTAAAACGATCCGGGCACTGGGCAGGGAGGGGCCACTCTACGTATCTGGATAAAGGGAACATTGTTCAGATGGAGTCGACCAAAGTAGGAATGCTCATGATGGAAAAATGAGAAAATACAGGTCAATGAAGCTTACCGATTTAAGTAGAGTTTAAAATGTGTCCCCAGGTGTAGAGAAGGATTAAGTCCGAGTAAATCAGGATAAGTATCCTAATAAAAGGGAGACAGGAGGGGGGCGTTAATTGTAGAGACTACTCGGTTTAAAGTACATCAGTACGCGCTAATATCGGAAGCCGATGTGCAGCAGGCTTACCGGTCGTGTTGCGATTCAATGAAGAACGAGCGTCTCTCTCGGCTGCCTCGAGGAGAACGCCGAACTTCCTGGTGCGGTGGTTGACATAGCAACCGGGGCTCAATGGCCGATGGAAAGCGAAAAAAGACTCAGAGAGTCATCGGTTGTCAAGGTAACCCGGTCATTTGGAGATATGAGAAGTAAGCGGGAATGGTTAACCAAAAGGAAGGTCCTTGGGCCACGCATATTAAGTAATTGCGCCCGTGTTGGGGTGTATGCAAGAGAGGGATAATTAGTTTAGGTATCCCGAATTGGCAAAAGTCAAGTTATAACAATCAAGAATTATCATTGCGACAACATGATCGTAAGGTGGTGCATGTGCAAGTGAGATCCATGTCTCATACAGGGGGGTACAAAACCTGGCAAATCGGTCCAAGATATTAGTACACAAATATGAGCAGTTACACTGCGGACCTATCACATGATGGTCAAGGCAGTCTCAATACGGTATGTGAGATCCCCGTCTCATATAAAGGGGTGAAAAAACCATAGCAAGTCAGTCCAAGATATTGATACACAGATATAAGCAGTAACACTGCGGACCTATCACATGACGGTCGAGGCAGTATCAATCGGGCATGTGTTACCAAAACATAATAGTGAGTACCACTCGAGAAATATAATAAGAGAGCAAAGGCATTCAAAATTATGAGTATAATCTATTCATACTTCCAATTTATAAAGCAGGACACAAACTGCGTACCTATCACATGACGGTAAAGGCAGTATCATTCTATCACGAACTATACAGCTGACCGGGGTAGACTAAGACAGGTGAGAACTTAGAATGAAATTTACAGTATTCAAGGTAGAGTGGCAAGCTGAGAGAAAGAGCTATCGTGTTCATTTAATCCTAATTGGATAGAGTTAAAGAAGAACATCCATTTAAGTTCTCTAATGTTCAGTATGGTAGAGATATTGCCACCCCTGGGGCCTAAGGTGGCTTTCTCAATCACAGCCCATTTGAGGCTCTCCGGTGGGTGTGCAGCTGATTTAAAATGGTCTACAAGGGGGGCCCCTGCCACTTTGCACCTTATTCTGCTCATATGTTGTAGAATGCGTTGTTTAATCTTTTGTTGGGTTTGGCCAATATAAATCAGGTTGCATGGACAGACGATGGCATATATCACCATTGAGGTGTTACAGTTAGATAGAGCTTTAAGTTGGATCTTATTCTGGTTATGTTGGAACTCCTTGGTCTGTATAGTGCTATCGCACGCTTTACATTGGCCGCATTTGAAATGGCCAGTTACGGGTTGAATATTCCACAGTGACCTAATAGAAGGTTCTTCCTTGGTGGGAAGGAGAGAGCGTACAACATAGTCTTTGACACTCTTAGATTTTCTGAAGGCATGAAGAGGGTTGTCAGGATGTTCAATGTCGTCTGCGATCAGTTGCCAGTGGTGGTTAACAATTTTCTTGATTAGGTTACTCTTAGTTGAGAAAGTAGTGACACATACAATGCGATCAACTTGATTGGTGGTGGAGTCCTTTCCTTTGAGAAGTTCATCACGAGGGTAGAACCAGGCTCTTTTTCGGGCCTTCGTGACCAATCTTTTAGGATAACCACGTGCTTTTAGGCGATCCGACAGATCTTCTGATTGTTGGAAATAATGTTCTTTAGTGGAACAGTTCCTGCGAATACGCAGAAACTGCCCAAAAGGCAGATTATCCTTTAGTGCACGGGGGTGGTGGCTGCTTTATTGGAGTAGGGAGTTCCTCTCGGATGCTTTTCTGTAGAGGGTGGTTAAGAGTTGACCTTGCTGATGGTAGATAGTAATATCCAAGAAATCTATTTTTTGATTGTCAGATTTGATAGTAAATTGTAGATGGGGTGATTGTTGTTTCAGCCAGTCGTAAAATGCAGTAAATGTGGTCAAATCGCCATTCCAGATTATCAAGATGTCGTCTATGTAGCGAACCCACATATTAAGATGGTCTTGAAAAGGATTTCGAATATTCAGTATATTGTTGTCTTTGAAAGCTGCCATATACAGGATGGCTACATCCGGGGCAAAAGGAGCCCCCATTGCCACACCTTTGGTTTGTAGGAAGAATTCATTTTTAAATACGAAGAAGTTTTTTGTCATGGCAATTCGAAGTAGTGCTGTAATGAATTCAGTTGGAACTTGCATGGGTGCCGGGCGTGAGTCCAAATACCTTGTAATGACTGCTAATGCTTCTTCTTGCGGAATGCAAGTATAAAGGGATACCACATCACAGGTGGCCAGCAGTTGTGTCATTGGGTTAAATGGTGAATTCTCAACCAGATTAATAGTTTGTAAGGTGTCCCGCAAGTATGTAGGTGTAGACTCTGCCAGAGGTTTTAAGAAAAAGTCAATATATCGTCCGAGTGGCTCTAATATAGACCCACATCCCGAGACAATCGGGCGTCCAGGTGGATCGGTCATGTCCTTATGAATTTTAGGCAATGTATAGATCGTTGCCAGGCGAGGGTGATGCTGATTGAGGTAATCAAATTCGGTTTTAGAGAGAAAACCGAGGTCAAAACCCAGTTGGGTTATTTCCAAGATCTCACGTGCTATAGCATGTGAAGGGTCAGACCGTAATTTCTGATAGCTGATCCCATCTGTTAGTTGACGTTGAATCTCAGATTCATACTTCTTGACGTCTTGAATAACAATTGCGCCGCCCTTGTCAGCAGGTTTAATCACGACCTCTGTGTTATTAGCCAGTGATTGAAGGGCAGTTTTTTCGATTTTGCTGATGTTGTACTTGGTGTAGGTGTGGTTAAGTAGAGCTGAGTTGACATCTCTCCATACAACTGCCTCATATGCTAGGATTTTATTAGTCATTGTACAAGATGGCGGGACAAAGGTGGATGGAATCCTCAAGCCGGTATTCGAAGGGTTTCTGTATGGCCCGGCATTTCTAAAGAAGTATTTGAGTCTCACTCACTTTCGAGGCAGCCGAGAGAGACGCTCGTTCTTCATTGAATCGCAACACGACCGGTAAGCCTGCTGCACATCGGCTTCCGATATTAGCGCGTACTGATGTACTTTAAACCGAGTAGTCTCTACAATTAACGCCCCCCTCCTGTCTCCCTTTTATTAGGATACTTATCCTGATTTACTCGGACTTAATCCTTCTCTACACCTGGGGACACATTTTAAACTCTACTTAAATCGGTAAGCCTCATTGACCTGTATTTTCTCATTTTTCCATCATGAGCATTCCTACTTTGGTCGACTCCATCTGAACAATGTTCCCTTTATCCAGATGCGTAGAGTGGCCCCTCCCTGCCCAGTGCCCGGATCGTTTTACCTTATCCCCTTTGGGATAATTTTCCAAGTAAGTCGAATATTCTCTCTCTCTAGCCGTTTAAACGAGCACGCTTAGTATTTGATTACAATTCTAATGGGCATACTATTGATTTTTCCCAGGATTGAAATGCTCATTGTCGATTTTTCTCAGGTATGTTTATGTAATATTGTCTACCCTCACACTAACTGCGATGTGGTCAGCCTTAAATATGGTACACTGACTCAATATATCCATTTAAACTTAGGTTGTCAGCCCCGCTACCCCTCTCTCGTCCTGATGAAGACCCACATGCAAGGATTTTACTGACACCTGCTCTGTTTGGGTCGAAACGTCGACTTCTTCACCTTAAAGCACAGCCTCCTCCTACCCATAATTTTCGCATAGTATGGACATTGAGGCATGCGCATTATGAACTTTTATGTTGATTTATGATCATTCTACTGTCTATCCGACATTGAACTTATACTAATGTTTGATGAATACGTGTTTTTATCATCACTATCCCTTCCTACACTACCCTCACGACTGCACGTCCTCCTTACCCCCAGGGGCACTAATACAACTGCAATTTGTGAATTTGGTTATGATTACCTTTTCCTATAATGTGAATAAAACATTATAGATGCATTTACTGTTTCAACTGCTTTATTTGAATTGTTTCTAATAAAACGTTCTTCTTCCTTACTGGGACCCCTTTCCCTTAACGCTAGATACCCAGGTCCCAATGACTTTATTGGGTCCACCCTCTTTCTTGATAATATACTTCATGCAGACGCTGTCTGCGAGGTTTTCTTCATAGAATTTAATTCTATATCTCAGGGTATTCATATATCATGGTCGAACGTGAACTATTGTCCTATTTCGAGGACTATATTGACAAACTCCTCGAGAATCCTGACCATAATTTTCTAACAAGTGACTTACCCACCATAGACTTCAGCCTGAAGGATAAAATTCAACGCCTAGAACGCTTGGAAAAGAAATTGATCCGTACCCGCTGGCACGGACATCTACTCACGAAATACCTTAAAGAGAACATTATTCCTATAGGCCTGCAGATAAAGATTGAACCAGCCATCTTTGTGGAGGTCCCCAAATTCAGGGAAGGGTTTAGTCATATTTCCAACAACTGCTCTCGCCACTGGATGGTGCTTGGGATAGAGACAGCTGCCCAACAAGTTCAACTACTCACCAGTGAGATCAAATCACTTAGAGCGGAGATTTCTGCGGATGCCAATCTAGCAGGTGCAAAAGAAACCCTTAACAACCTGTAAGCAACCCTAAAAGACTTTGACCTTACTACTCAAAGTCGGAAACTAGAAAAACTCGCCAGAGATATCAGACTTTATGACAAAAAGAAAACGTACCCATATCTCCAAGACGACTACTATAAACAAGATCAGCACGGCAGATTCACTAACAGGGGCCGCGGAGGTTTTCGGGGTAGAAGAAACTACACTACCTTCTCCGACTCCTCCTAAAGCTCCGAAGGCGAACAGGAATTTGCTGGCCCAAGTCGCACATACAACTATCCAGACTACGGTTATCAGTCACTACAATATGCACCTTTTTTAGGCCAACGACCAGTACCATGGCGCCCCCCGAGAGGGAGAGGGAACTATTCCAACAGAGGCCAAGCGCAGGGACAGAACCAAACCAATACCAATTGGGATACCGGACGTGGCCAAGCCCCAAAATAGGTTCATTTTCAACAAGACCAACACGGAGAGAGAACCACGCGGAACAAGACCTACCGTTGGTAAGGGCAGTTCCCACCACCAATCCAATTGTCAATATCTCACAGTATAACCTAAATGAAAACGAACTACGTGCACTTAGTAAAGGGCTATCCTATGTCCCTACCAGTAGACCAGACCCCTTTACAGTCCGCACGGAACTGTTCCAATTCTTCAGGAAAGTGAGACTCAAATACTTCTTTAGAAATGCCGGACCATACAGAAACCCTTCGAATACCGGCTTGAGGATTCCATCCACCTTTGTCCCGCCATCTTGTACAATGACTAATAAAATCCTAGCATATGAGGCAGTTGTATGGAGAGATGTCAACTCAGCTCTACTTAACCACACCTACACCAAGTACAACATCAGCAAAATCGAAAAAACTGCCCTTCAATCACTGGCTAATAACACAGAGGTCGTGATTAAACCTGCTGACAAGGGCGGCGCAATTGTTATTCAAGACGTCAAGAAGTATGAATCTGAGATTCAACGTCCAACTAACAGATGGAATCAGCTATCAGAAATTACGGTCTGACCCTTCACATGCTATAGCACGTGAGATCTTGGAAATAACCCAACTGGGATTTGACCTCGGTTTTCTCTCTAAAACCGAATTTGATTACCTCAATCAGCAACACCCTCGCCTGGCAACGATCTATACATTGCCTAAAATTCATAAGGACATGACCGATCCACCTAGACGCCCGATTGTCTCGGGATGTGGGTCTATATTATAGCCACTCGGACGATATATTGACTTTTTCTTAAAACCTCTGGCAGAGTCTACACCTACATACTTGCGGGACACCTTACAAACTATTAATCTGGTTGAGAATTCACCATTTAACCCAATGACACAACTGCTGGCCACCTGTGATGTGGTATCCCTTTATACTTGCATTCCGCAAGAAGAAGCATTAGCAGTCATTACAAGGTATTTGGACTCACGACCGGCACCCATGCAAGTTCCAACTGCATTCATTACAGCACTACTTCGAATTGCCATGACAAAAAACTTCTTCGTATTTAAAAATGAATTCTTCCTCCAAACCAAAGGTGTGGCAATGGGGGCTCCTTTTGCCCCGGATGTAGCCATCCTGTATATGGCAGCTTTCGAAGACAACAATATACTGAATATTCGAAATCCTTTTCAAGACCATCTTAATATGTGGGTTCGCTACATAGACGACATCTTGATAATCTGGAATGGCGATTTGACCACATTTACTGCATTTTACGACTGGCTGAACCAACAATCACCCCATCTACAATTTACTATCAAATCTGACAATCAAAAAATAGATTTCTTGGATATTACTATCTACCATCAGCAAGGTCAACTCTTAACCACCCTCTACAGAAAAGCATCCGAGAGGAACTCCCTACTCCAATACAGCAGCCACCACCACCGTGCACTAAAGGATAATCTGCCTTTTGGGCAGTTTCTGCGTATTCGCAGGAACTGTTCCACTAAAGAACATTATTTCCAACAATCAGAAGATCTGTCGGATCGCCTAAAAGCACGTGGTTATCCTAAAAGATTGGTCACGAAGGCCCGAAAAAGAGCCTGTTTCTACCCTCGTGATGAACTTCTCAAAGGAAAGGACTCCACCACCAATCAAGTTGATCGCATTGTATGCGTCACTACTTTCTCAACTAAGAGTAACCTAATCAAGAAAATTGTTAACCACCACTGGCAACTGATCGCAGACGACATTGAACATCCTGACAACCCTCTTCATGCCTTCAGAAAATCTAAGAGTGTCAAAGACTATGTTGTACGCTCTCTCCTTCCCACCAAGGAAGAACCTTCTATTAGGTCACTGTGGAATCTTCAACCCGTAACTGGCCATTTCAAATGCGGCCAATGTAAAGCGTGCGATAGCACTATACAGACCAAGGAGTTCCAACATAACCAGAATAAGATCCAACTTAAAGCTCTAACTAACTGTAACACCTCAATGGTGATATATGCCATCGTCTGTCCATGCAACCTGATTTATATTGGCCAAACCCAACAAAAGATTAAACAACGCATTCTACAACATATGAGCAGAATAAGGTGCAAGTGGCAGGGGCCCCCCTTGTAGACCATTTTAAATCAGCTGCACACCCACCAGAGAGCCTCAAATGGGCTGTGATTGAGAAAGCCACCTTAGGCCACAGGGGTGGCAATATCTCTACCATACTGAACATTAGAGAACTTAAATGCATGTTCTTCTTTAACTCTATCCAATTAGGATTAAATGAACACGATAGCTCTTCCTCTCAGCTTGCTACTCTACCTTGAATACTGTAAATTTCATTCTAAGTTCTCACCTGTCTTGGTCTACCCCGGTCAGCTGTATAGTTCGTGATAGATTGATACTGCCTCGACCGTCATGTGATAGGTCCGCAGTGTTACTGCTTATATCTGTGTATCAATATCTTGGACTGATTTGCTATGGTTTTTTCACCCCTTTATATGAGACAGGGATCTCACATACCGTATTGAGACTGCCTTGACCATCATGTGATAGGTCCGCAGTGTAACTGCTCATATTTGCGTACTAATATCTTGGACCGATTTGCCAGGTTTTTTACCCCCCTGTATGAGACATGGATCTCACTTGCACATGCACCACCTTACGATCATGTTGTCGCAATGATAATTCTTGATTGTTATAACTTGACTTTTGCCAATTCGGGATACCTAAACTAATTATCCCTCTCTTGCATACACCCCAACACGGGCGCAATTACTTAATATGCGTTGCCCAAGGACCTTCCTTTTGGTTAACCATTCCCGCTTACTTCTCATATCTCCAAATGACCGGGTTACCTTGACAACCGATGACTCTCTGAGTCTTTTTTCGCTTTCCATCGGCCATTGAGCCCCGGTTGCTATGTCAACCACCGCACCAGGAAGTTCAGCGTTCTCCTCGAGGCAGCCGAGAGAGACGCTCGTTCTTCATTGAATTGCAACACGACCGGTAAGCCTGCTGCACATCGGCTTCCGATATTAGCGCGTACTGATGTACTTTAAACCGAGTAGTCTCTACAATTAACGCCCCCCTCCTGTCTCCCTTTTATTAGGATACTTATCCTGATTTACTCGGACTTAATCCTTCTCTACACCTGGGGACACATTTTAAACTCTACTTAATTCGGTAAGCCTCATTGACCTGTATTTTCTCATTTTTCCATCATGAGCATTCCTACTTTGGTCGACTCCATCTGAACAATGTTCCCTTTATCCAGATACGTAGAGTGGCCCCTCCCTGCCCAGTGCCTGGATCGTTTTACCTTATCCCCTTTGGGATAATTTTCCAAGTAAGTCGAATATTCTCTCTCTCTAGCCATTTAAACGAGCACGCTTAGTATTTGATTACAATTCTAATGGGCATACTATTGATTTTTCCCAGGATTGAAATGCTCATTGTCGATTTTCTAAATGAATATTACCCAACTCTGATTTTCTCAGGTATGTTTATGTAATATTGTCTACCCTCACACTAACTGCGATGTGGTCAGCCTTAAATATGGTACACTGACTCAATATATCCATTTAAACTTAGGTTGTCAGCCCCGCTACCCCTCTCTCGTCCTGATGAAGACCCACATGCAAGGATTTTACTGACACCTGCTCTGTTTGGGTCGAAACGTCGACTTCTTCACCTTAAAGCACAGCCTCCTCCTACCCATAATTTCCGCATAGTATGGACATTGAGGCATGCGCATTATGAACTTTTATGTTGATTTATGATCATTCTACTGTCTATCCGACATTGAACTTATACTAATGTTTGATGAATACGTGTTTTTATCATCACTATCCCTTCCTACACTACCCTCACGACTGCACGTCCTCCTTACCCCCAGGGGCACTAATACAACTGCAATTTGTGAATTTGGTTATGATTACCTTTTCCTATAATGTGAATAAAACATCATAGATGCATTTACTGTTTCAACTGCTTTATTTGAATTGTTTCTAATAAAACGTAAAGATAGAAAAGGCCCTGACCCAGTTCACCATTGTCTCGTCGACCCTGAATTCCGCCATCTTGGCCCGCCATACACTGGGGTGCCACAGATCTTTCTGGGTCTTTGCATATTCTAACTCACGATGGTCGGTCAAAAGTGAAAACATGTTAATGTACTTGTCTCCCCACACCATCTCTTTTGTAACCATGGGAATATGTTGCGATAAACTTTCCCGCCTTGAGGGTACCGGGCCCTCCCCCACCAATGGCAACGCTCTCTTACCGGCTTCAGCCGAACTCCCAGCTGTGTCCGTTGTCTTCTCCCGACCGTCCGCCGTGACCCCCGTCGCCATCTGCGGGGAAATAGAAGGTACACTCGCTGTCCCGGCATCCCTTGACTGCCGCAACTGCTCAATAATTAATCTGGCTTCTTCGGCCGGGTCTCCCGCAGCCGCTGACCCCCCTGCTCCCTTCCTTAGCCAGGGTAATACCGCTGCTAACTGAAGTGCTAATTCTGGGGGCATCTGGTCATCCCCCAGTGGCGTGATAACCACGGGAATTGGCAATCCCCCATCCGGTCCTGGTACCGGGCTGGCCGCCGGCGCGACGGGAATGTACGCAACGGGACTCGGTGGAACTACTACTGGGACTGGGGCCTCGCTGGGACCTGCCCTCCCCTTCCTTTTCTTACCCTTATCCCCTGGGATGACGTTCGGCAATGCCGGTCCTATGACCCTTTTAGGCCGTCCCGAGGGGGCATTCTGGGCCTCCACCTGTTTCCTGATGGCCGCTAGGCCACGACCGAGCTGGTCAACTTTACCCAACTTTCGGTCCATCACCGCCACTTGGTTCACCAACGTGCGCAGCATTCTTTCCATCTCGGAGCTCTTTCCGGATTTCTTGCCAGGCATGACTTCGATCTCTCCGTCCGCCTTGACTCGCAAAGGTGACTCGATCTTCCACACGCCTTGGTACTGAAAGAGAAAGACAAAGATTACAAGTTCTCTAAAAAGTGCAACTTGTTCCCTTGAGGGCTCACGGGCGACGAGTGGTGCAGCCTTCAGAGCACAGGAACAAGAGGAAGCTTTGTTGGATTCCCGCGCTATTTATCCATCTACAGGAGGGCGGGGGCCCGCCTCAAGTACGCCCATCCGTGCACGGACTTCCGGGCGGGTGTCTAGGCCAACCTCTTCTGGGCGGGAGGGGCGTGCTCCGGCTACGCCGCTTCGGGCATACCAGCCGGGACACGCCCCCCACCCACAATGGTTTCCCGGGGGATCGGGGCACCCATACATACGTTCGGGGGGACCGAGTGGTCTCCCCTTTCCAAATGGGTGAGCCACCTTGTAAATATTGTGATGTACATATAGCAATATTTTACAAGGTAGTCCGTCGGAGGTACGTCCAGTGACGCCCACTTTGCATCTCATTAGAGATGCAAAGTGAGGCATCGGGAAAATGGGTAAATAGGGTGATGAAAATATCGCCGCTTTAGCTGCAAAAAGTTCTGCTACAGCGGCGATACTGCCCTAGTTAATATGCCCCTTGGACTCTTGTCCTTTGACACATGGTTATCCAGTGTTATTTTCTTTTGCAGGTAAAAAATTACATATACTAGTATAGAAGAATTGCGATGATCATGAATCATCATATATATATATATATATATGTTTGTTTGCCCAATAAACAAATATTGAACATACCTGGCTGGTGTGGCTTGTCATCTCTTCGGTAAAACGAGCAGATCGAGTGGATATATATATATATATATATATATATATATATATATATATATATATATATATATATATATATATATATATATATATATATGGTTTACAGATCTCCTTCCCCGCCGTTCCCTTCCCTTCCTTCATCACCTTAATATTCTGTGCTGTTATAGCAATCGGATTTAAGGCTATCAAGAGGTGGACCACCTTGAACAGCGAGCCAATCCCCAGAGACTCGATTATTGAGACTCGACACAACTGGTATTGCCACTCTCAGCGCATAGAAATAAGGAAAAGCATTCCAAGATAAATGTACACATGCAACGTAATGCACTAGTGGCATTTTTGGAATATTTTTTAAAGTTCAATTTGCCATTCTAAGATGGATAACTGACAACTACAAGAAACAGTGGTTTGCAATAAAAAGAAATGAAGCAGCCCAGCAGCCGGGTGCAGCCTCGGGGGAGGAGAACAACAGACGAGTGGGGAAGTGAGCAGCCAGGTAGCAATGCACAGCAGCAGCGTCCTTACACAATCAATTTTCGCACAAATTAAAAAATATGTACTCAAAAAAAAGAAAGACATGAAGGTGGAAGGAAAGGGGGCTAGAAAAACAATGTGTTCCCAAGGAGTGCTTACCCAAATGAAATAAATAGGTCTGGCATTTCAGCAATGGAAGGATATAGGTCATCCAATCAAAAGAATTGACAGAAGCTATGATCTTGAGGCAGAAGGAACACGAGAAAAAGGGGGGACATCTTTGAATAAAGAGCACAGTATTTAAATAAACCAGGAAGTTGTGCAATCACGAGCAAGAGGCTAAGAAAGGCCAACTCTGTGCATAGTTTTGCTCACAATAGGTCTTTGACAAGAGACAGCTAAGCCCATCTGAAGGAGAGACCTAAAGATGTTCAAGGGTTGTCAGATGTCAAAGCTATATGTCAGGCCAAATGTTAAAAAATCTTCACAACTATTTCCCTGTTATTTCATTTATTTGACATTTCATTGATTGGCACAGGCTAGTTATGCTGCACATCAGCATGAATGAGGCTCGAATGTAACATATTTCACAGTGGGCGTTTGTGGCACAAAACTGAGGACACGACCACTAATTAAAGCACAACCTTCATCACAGTATAACTGCACAGGTACCTGCATCTGCAAGTAAAGTCGCATACAAATACAATTTTGCCAGCTCAAAAATCGTTTTCAAACCTAAAAAAGATTTGCTGTTTTTTGTCCAACAACTGCAACTGTGCTACGATAACAGGACGAACCTACACGGAAGAGCGACACCACTCTTTTAGGCACCTGCAGATATTTTGCCTTCGTTTTCTGAGCATATATTAAAAGTTCAAGAAGTTAATAACAATGTTCCTGGCTTAATTGCTCTTCGGCTGTTGCCACTGCTGTGTCCGGCTTGGCATATGAGTGAAGGCAGTCGACCCGAGCGGATCTGTGAGCGGCAGGGCAGGCAGGATGGCCCTGGGGTACTCGGTTGTCATGGAGATGATTCCACACCTCATCAATCAATGCCACCAATGAGGAAACGTATCCCCGCGTAATTATGGCGCTGACAAATAGGAAAATGTGATGAAGTAAAGCGGTGCAGGATAAAGGAGAGTAAGCCTGTATCTATTTTCTGTTCTTGATATAACCATTAAACAAGCATTTGTAAAAGAAACAATTGATGGACGGAATGCAAACATTCACCCCCAGTCACAAGGATCGGGGTTTAATTCATCATTATTTTGCTCACCACACCACCCCAGTTTGGACCCAGCCATATGCAAATCAGTCTTGACCTTGTTCCTTGTGGGAACAGTCCAGCCCGAACTGACAAGCCAGGTCCTCACTGGACTGGAAACAAGCATCCTCGGACTGGTTTCATGGCATCACCCTTCATCAACCTGGCTAGCTTGTATCCAGTGGTGTAGTGAGCACGGGACCCACGTTCGGGCCTACCCTTCTCACTTAGGGCATCATATGAAAAAGAAACAATTGATTGACGGAATGCTAGACAATGCAAACATTCACCCCCAGTCACAAGTATCTGGGTTTAATCCATCATTATTTTGCTCACCACACCTCCCCAGTTTGGACCCAGCCATATGCAAATCAGTCTTGACCCTGTTCCTTGTGGGAACAGTCCAGCCTGAACTGCCAAGCCAGGTCCTCCCTGGACTGGAAACAAGAATCCTGGGAACGGGAGACATATGCAAAAGAAACACTTGATGGACAGAATGCTAGACAATGTAAACATTCACCCCCAGTCACAAGGATCTGGCTTTAATCCACCATTCTTTTGCTCACCACCCCAGATTGGACTCAGCCATATGCAAATCAGTCTTGACCCTGTTCCTTGTGGGAACAGTCCAGCCCGAACGGCCAAGCCAGGTCCTCCCTGAACTGGAAACAAGCACCCTCAGGCGGGTTTCATGGCATCACCCTTCATCAATCTGGCTAGCTTGTATCCAGTGGTGTAGTGAGCATGGGACCCACGTTTGGGCATACCCTTCTCACTTAGGGCAACATATGAAAAAGAAACAATTGATGGACGGAATGCTAGACAATGCAAACATTCATCCCCAGTCACAAGGATATGGGTTTAATCCATCTTTCTTTTGCTCACTACACCACCCCAGTTTGTATCCAGCCATATGCAAATCATTCTTGACCCTGTTCGTTGTGGGAACAGTCCAGCCCGAACTGCCAAGTCCTCCCTGGACCAGAAGCAAGTATCCTGGGACCGGTTTCAGGGCATCACCCATCATCAGCCAGGCTAGCTTGAATCCAGTGGTGTAGTGAGCACGGGACCCACGTCTGGGCATCCCCTTCCCACATAGGGCAACATATGTAAAAGAAACAATTGATGGACAGAATGCGAGACAATGCAAATATTCACCACCAGTCACAAGTGTCTGGTTTAATCCATAATTTTTTTGCTCACCACATCACCCCAGTTTGGACTCAGCCGTATGCAAATCAGTCTTGACCCTGTTCCTTGTGGGAACAGTCCAGCCTGAACTACCAAACCAGGTCCTCTCTGGACTTGAAACAAGCATCCTGGGACCAGTTTCAGGGCATCACCCTTCATCAGCCAGGCTAGCTTGAATCAAGTGGTGTAGTGAGCACGGGACCCACGTCTGGGCATACCCTTCCCACTTATGGTGACATATGCAAAAGAAACATGATGGACGGAATGCTAGACAACGCAAACATTCACCCACTGTCACAATGTATGACATTGTTCTGCATTCTGTCCATCAATTGTTCTTTTGCATTAAACAAGCATTGTCAATGTCAATACGTCTGACTTTAAAGGAATGTTGTGTGGTAATGGGAAGCATCACAAGTAGAGAACATGTTATGCATTTGTGTGGCAGCAAAGAACTGTACAATAGTACTGGTGTAGGCTAAATAGGGGGCATTTGCACTGACCCGGTAGACCTAAAAATCATGTAGGTTAGTGAAGGCCCTCCTCCCATCTGTGATGCTATCTGAGAACAACACTCTACATTATCGAGTTGTCCGAGACACTTTCTAAGCTTTAAAATGGCATGTGTATGCCCCTGAAAATTCAAGCTCAGGCTGCTAAATAAATAAACAAAATGTCACAGCTGCGTGGTGGGCAGGCAGTTTTTTTTGGGAGCACACAACATCTACTCAATCTAAACATTTACTCCTGGCTCCCAAAATATGAGTAGAGCCGAAGCCTGTCTCCACTGATGCTCATAGTATTGCCTGGCGACAACTGCACTGTCAAGCCAGACCCTAAAAACACAGCCTGCCTTTATCCTTATATTTATCGTTATACTGCTTCACTCCTTCGGTGACCGAATTTCAAGTCGATGAAGTCTAATTCACAACTAGGTGGCAGATATACTAAGTGTTTTGTGGTTACAAACCCTGGGAACTCCTAAATCACTTTTTAATATTCTTAATATTAATCTGAATAGCACAAATGGTTTCAAAATGATTACCAATTTGCAAGCAGGATGGGTTTTTTTGTGTTTTTTTTTACAGAGTTTTATACAGCGTGAACTTGACCAGAAGGAATCGGGTATCAGAGTGCTTTACACATGCACCAGTTGTGTTATATAAGGACACTTCATTTTTGTCAGGCATGTGAAGATTAAGTGATTAGCCCAGAATCACAGGTTGTTGTGCGTCCTTGCCGAGACTCGATCCGGTTCCCCAGATTTTAGGTTGACTGCCCTTGCCGTTATGCCAACTCCTCTCTCCATTTGGGCATTCCATCGAAACCCCAAATCGGTATCATACTTACCAATAGTAATTCTAATCACAAACCATTGATCAGCCCCTGACTCCTAGTTTGTGGTGGTCACCGATTCACAAAGGAGAAGGCGTCCACGAAGGACCCCTTCCTCCTTGGGAATGAGATTTTCCTAAAATAACTATTTTTTAAATTTTTTAGATGCATTACCTTTTTCTTTAAGAAAATAGGACAACTTTAAAGAAAGTTTCCATTTTGAAATGCATCACATGAATGGTGGTCTGTTGTCCCCTGCAGGCCATGATCCCGATCACTGCAGCCAATCACAAGGTGCCACAAAATCCGACCCGCCTAAGGACTATAAATCAGGCAGGTCGTTCTACGACCCACTATGCATACTTACCTTATTAAACCATCTTTTGGTTCATAGATTGGTTCACAAAATAAAATATGGTCTATAAAAAGTTGGTCCACAATCTATGACCACTTTTTGTGAGCAGTTTGTAGGTACATCTGACACAAAATATACAGTATAGCTGCACATTTACCTGCAGTTGCAAGTGAAGTCGCTTACGAATACAGTTTTGCCAGCGAAAAATAGTTTTCAAACCTAAAAAAGTGTTGTTGGTCCTTGTCCTCTAAGTGCAACAGTGCTTCGATAACAGGACAAACCTACACGGAAGAGCACTACCATTCTTTTAGGCACCTGCAGATATTTTGCATTCGTTTTCTGAGCATATATTAAAAGTTCAAGAAGTTAATAACAATGTTCCTGGCTTAACTGCTCATCGGCTGTTCCCACTGCTGTGTCCGGCTTGGTACATGAGTGAAGGCTGCCGACCTGAGCGGATCTCTGAGCGGCAGGGCAGGCAGGATGGCCCTGGGGTACTCGGTTGCCATGGAGATGATTCCACACCTCATCAATCAATGCCACCAATGAGGAAACGTATCCCTGCGTAATTATGGTGCTGACAAATAGGAAAACGTGATGAAGTAAAGCGGTACAAGACAAAGATAAGTGAGCCTGTATCTATTGTCTGTTCTTGATATAACCATTAAACAAACATTGGCAATGTCAATACGTCTGGTGTAAAGGAATGTTGTCTGGTAATGTGAAGCATTATAAATAGAGAGCATGGGCATGGATATGTTTTTGTGTGGAAGCAGAGAACTGTAGAATAATACTGGTGCAGGTTAAATGGCCAGGTGACATTGCACTGAGCAGCAAGACCTAAAAATCCATGTAAGGTGATAATTGCCTGCCTCCCATCTGTGCCCCTGCCTGAGAACAACGCTATAAATTATCTAATTATCTGAGGATATTTAATGCTCCTATGGAGGTTTTTCATTTTGAATATTTTTACATGAATAGTGGTCTGGTTTGGGTTACTGCAGACAGTCACTAGAGGCCACAAAATGCGACCTGCCAAATGAATATAAATTACGTTTGACGTCCCCCCTAACAACCATACCTCATTTTACATTTATTTGGTCCATAGGTTGGTTAGTAAATTAAAATACTGGCCACAAAGTTGGTGATCAATTTGTGACCACTTTCTTTTAGTGAGATTGCAAGTACTTCGAGCCCCAAATATATTACGTCCGCTACTTGTTGGAGGGCTTAGGGGTAAGATGAGGTCCCATAAACACATGAATGGAGAAGGAGAGGTACTGATGACATCAGGGGGTTCCAAACAATGACAAATCAGGTTCCAATTTATTTATAATATATCTAAAATATTTAAAGATACAGCAAGTAGGAAGCAGTAGAAAATAATAATCCCACATATAAAATCTCCACTCACCTTACCTCAGATTATACATTATACTTCATATTGTGCCGGGCGAACTGAGGAGGGGGGGGGCCTTAGGTAACATAAGTGTCACAGTCGAACTCTTAATGAAGTTGATTCACGTGCAAAGGCAGACCCTCTATGTGGGATTTATTTTGGCAAGATCAATAACTCACTCACCTCGTCGCCATCTCGTTTTGTGTTAGAATGCATTTTAAAATTAATTTAGGACATAATTAGCAGGATAACTCCCCCAAGCTATCTAAGGTCAGATACAGTGGGCAGACTTGCACCATTGTATACTTTAGCAACAAACAACAGAGTGATCAATAGAATACTTGAATTAATCTCAGCCAGTTGTGATCACTTGGCACTCATTGCACTCCATGGAGCAGGCCCAAGGTGGCACGAAGGGTGCATAATGGACTGAAATTGAGCCCATATTAATTACCAGTGACTGTGAGTAATTCAAGCATTCTGTACATCACTTATGTTTATCTCATTGAATATTTTTAAACCTCAGAAACGTTACAAAATTTGAATCTAAAGTTTTCAGTGGAAGAGGCCACCTGGCTGAGGTCACTTGTAGGCATCCACGGTGGCTCCTAAGCTCCCCTTCAATCTATGGATGGCATATTAAACAGTTTAGCATTTCCTGTAGAAGCTTATGGAGTGCCATTTTCCTCTGCTTTCCTTCGGGACATTTTCTGTTTATTTTTTTGTCTGATCCATTTATTAGATGTTCTCCATTTACACATTTGACCAAAAAACTATCGCTGCTGATGGAATTCTCCTCCTGTGCTGGTGCCCAATGTTAATGGGTGTGGTCGTGACGGAACCATTCCGTCATCAGCACAGCCCAACCGTGACTGATGACGGAATGGTTCCGTCACAAGCATCGAAGGGGTTAATCTAATACAATAATAATAATAATAATAAAAATAAAGATACTTGTATAGTGCGCAGCTACCCCAAATGGGGTGTCCCTGCGCTAATGCGGACAACATTAGAGATAGTGGTCAATATACCTTAGTCATTATGACTAAAGAGCCAGGTTTTCAGGGCCTTTCTAAAATCCTGTTCAGACTGCAATGCCCGCAATTGAAGAGGAAGGTTATTCCAGCATTTAGCGGTCCCCACCTCGAATGTCCCTACCCCCATTCTGGCTTTTGCGAATAAGGCGATGGTAAGGTATCATTTGAGATTATACCTAAGAGATCTATTTGCTGGTAGGGACGAAGTCTCTTCCTCAGGTAGTAAGGCCCCTTCCTTGAACTGCCCGGAAAGCAAGCGTAAGGGCCTTAAACTTGATGCGCTAGGTCACAGGTAGCCAATGCAACTCTTTCAAGTAAGGGGAAATACATTTGCGAAGAGGGACCTTGCAGACCAGTCTGGCACTGAATTCTGCACTATCTGAAGCCTATGGGTCAGTTCAACTGGCAGACTCATGTAGAGACCATTAGCATAATCAATATAGGATGTGATTAGGGCATGCACGCCGGTTTTGCACGCTGACTCAGGCAAGAAATCAATACATTTTCGAATGAGTTTTATCTTGCAATGGCAGGCCGCGGATCCCTGTTGGACATGGGTGGTAAGGAACAGGTCTTTGTCCCACCTAACTCCTAGATTCTTAACTGAGTCCTTAGGCGTGGGGGGATCCTAAATCAGTTGGCCACCATAATGCTGAGGATGGAGTTACAGCTTGGTTAAAAAATAAGACCTCCCTCTTGTCAGCATTAAGTTTAAAGAAATTAGTGCTCATCCAGGCAGCGACGTTTTTTGACACAGTTTCAAAGAGTCAAAGGAAGATGCCGACACTCCACTGAACGAAAACATCAGTTGAGTGTCGTCGGCATAAGATGTCACCTTGATCCCAGTGTCAGTGATAAGCTCCGCAAGCGGATTCAAAAAGATGTTGAAAAGTAGTGGGTTGAAGGCCGATCCCTGTGGTACCCCCCACTTTAATGGTTTCGTGGGGGAGGTGTAAGGATGGGTCGAGACCTGTTGTTCTCGGCCATGTAGGTAAGACTCGATCCAGTCAAGCGGTGTTCCCTGGATGCCAATTTGCTTGAGGCGATCCAGTAGGATGGCAGGCGACACTGTCGCAAAAGCTGATGACCGGTCGAGAAGTACCAACATGAACGCAGAGCCCCCATCCACCGCCCATCGAATGGCATTTATCATCTCAATCAGCGCTGTTTCTGTACTGAAACCAGGGCGAAAGCCAGACTGGTTATCATGCAGTATGTCATAAGACTCCATGAAAGCAGCCAGCTGCTGGTGAGCTAGCTTTTCAAGTATTTTAGATGGGGCAGGCGACAGGGAAATGGGTCTATAATTGCTGGTGACTGCAGGGTCAACATTGACTTTCTTTAATATGGGAAGGAGAAACGCATGCTTCCAGTCCGATGGAAAAGACCCCCTGCCTCAGCAAAGAATTGCGATTCTCCTATTAACATGACTAGAGAATCTAGATTTCATTAAAGACACAGAGGCTGACATTATGCATTATTCCTTTAATGCAGTCCAAGCAGCCACTTACATCACAATATTAAAAGGTTCCAGAATAGAACAATAGCATCACATGAAAGGCATGAACCATCAACAATCTGCCTCTTTTAAATGTGGAGGAAAACAAGTTCATGAAACTTGATACATCAAAACGATCTTCTAATGAGCAGGATGAAGAAGAAGTGAGAACAAAGGTAAAATCAAAGGCCAGACAACACACAGTTAAGGAGCGTTACCTGAAAAGAGAAAGAAGTAAATATCTTTCGAATGTAAAAAATAGTGTCAAGCTTATCAACCTAAAAGGAACATGAGATGAAACAAGTACTGTTAATAAAATGTAAAGTAATAAACTGTAACAAAAACAGCATTAAATCATTGCAAGACCACCTAGGGGTGGGATGGGAGGGATAAAGTCAGACTCCGTGTCTTTAATGAAATCCAGATTCTTTGGTCATGTTAATACGAGAATCGCAAATTTCATTACAAGAACGGAGGCTACATCATGCATGTTGGTAGCTTTGTAAAACATTAGACATATGCTCAATAGGCTTGCAATAATGACATGCAAAGGTGCTAGCATTTGACCAGTCAGCAGCTTTGAGAATGTCGTCCAACTCACCTCCAGACTAGAGAGATTTACTGGCCATAGCACCCCTCTAAGGGAGTGAGCTTGAAATTTCTTTAAGTCAATACCTGCTTAACTCATAACAGTCTTAACCCATCTAGCAATAGAGGTCGAGGTTATGCCTTTGTGGGGTTTAACAAAGGATATAAGTAATTGGTTAACATCCTGAGGGCGAAGAGCAAACATTCTGCGATCATACTCTCCCAAGCAGTCCACAACGCAAAGTTTTGGACATAAATCAAAACGTGGGTAAAAGATTGAATCAGACTTACAGCTAGATTCATCAACCAAAATTGTGTTCTCAATAGCTGCGAATTAGCTATTGCGACCGCAATTCAATGATCTGCAATTCATCTAAAGAAAAAAGACCAGTTAGCGAAATCGCAAAATCCATTTAGCGAAATCGCAAATTAAATCGCAGAATCTAGGTGGAACCCCGAGAATGCAATTATATTGTGATTTAATTTGCGAATTCACTAAATAATCGCAAACCAAATTCATCAAAAATCGCATATTGCGAAAAACCACAAAATCGCTATTTGCGATCCGCAATTTAAGGAGAACTCAAACCAGATGGTAACCTTGAAGTCAATAAATAAACTAAAAAAATCACAAACTAGCCACAGGTGTGGCCCTGACCAAACACACTTAAGGAGACACAGTAGGAGCATAAGGACATTCACAATGCCAGGACTCTACATGGTGGTTAGGCGGCAAAGGCTCCAGGCTGCAGCAAGGAACAGACGCAGGATCCAGGAGCGAATATTCCGCCAGCGGATCACACTTTCGGGCCAAACTTCGGAGCAAATCTACTCCAAGTACCGGCTGAATGGGGCAATGATTACAAAGCTCATCCGGGACCTTGACCCCCTGATGCAGCACCCAACAAGGAGGACCAATTCCGTGCCCACCCATGTCCAGGTCTTGTGCAGCCTGCACCTCCTGGCCTCGGGAAGCTTCCAGGGGATAGTTGCATATGCAGGGGGGATCTCCCTGATAACCATGTCCCGCTGCCTAAGGACTTTCCTGGAGGCCATGCTGACCCGGCTATACCATTACATCACATTCCCGACCACCCAGCAGGACTTGAATCAAACCAAGCTTGATTTTTACAACGTTGCGCAATTCCCCTATGTAATTGGATGCATTGACTGTACCCACATCCACATCTGCCCACCTGCACAAACAGAATACATGAACCGGAACCACAAGTCCTACCACTCACTGAATATCCAGATGTGGTGCAACGCCAAGACAATCATCGCGGACATAGTGGCACAATACCCGGGGAGCACACATGACTCCTTCATATTCCGGCACAGCGGCATGGACACACGACTGACCAAGGGAGACTTTGGCGAAGGACACCTTCTAGGTAAGTACACTTGCCAACAAACAGTACATTGCGGCCATGTAGCTGCGCATAACATGCACCCACCCTCTGCTCCTTTCATTCAGGTGACAGCGCCTACGGTCTCCGTGAGTACCTCCTCATCCCATACCTCAACCCTGCCACACCTCAGCAACAGCGTTACAATGCTGCACACATCCACACAAGAAATTGCATTGAGCGCACATTTGGGCTTTTGAAGAGCCGATTCTGCATACTACACAAGACTGGTGGGGCCCTCAAATACCAGCCTGAGGTCTGCTGGCGCATCGTGGCTGTGTGTGCAATACTCCACAACATTGCTACCAAGCGGAGGATACCTGTAGAGATCTCTGGCAGTGAGTCGGAAGGGGACAACCACCCACCTGCACATGTGCGTCATGCACGCGGGGAGAATCCTACTGAAGGACACAGGCGCCGCAACCAAATCACAATGAACTGTTTCTAGTGCACCCACTCCCCTCACCCAACACTTCACTCATGCATGACAAATTAAATAATGACATGAGTCAGATTAACTTGTGCATATCAATTCTTATTGTTTTTTTCACAATAATGTAGTAATATTTTTTTTATATTGCATGAGAGCTGTATTAACTCATACATCCCCATGTATGTGAAGAGGGCATGCTTGTATCATCAGCATGGCCCTGCAGGTACATTGCAAAGAAGCAGTGGCTCCTCCGGGCAGACGCTCCCAGTCGCCTTTCGACTACCTCCACATCAGCATTGGCCCGTGAGGCTGCAGTGGGCCTGGTGCTGCGGCGGGGTACCGTCACCAGCGGTAATGACAGGCTGCTGTGGCAGGAATTGCCCTCACTGGCATCATCCCCCCCCCGCCCCCCACTAGCTTGGCCATGGCCAGTCGCCTGCAGACCCTGCACTGCTGTGGTGACTTGCTCCAGTGCCCTAGCGCCGTCCTGGCAGCACTGCACCATTTGAATCTGCATCGCTAGGGATCGACGCGAGTTGGGAGGTGGCATTCCCGATGATATGATTTGAGCGTGTGTACGCTGACAGGCGGGTCAGTAGCTGGCGGTGGCGGCGGCGGTTGACATCCTGCTGGGACAACAGGGCCTGGCTGTATTCACGGACAGAAGCGGTCATGGTTTGCATGCTGTCAGTGAGCTGTCCTACATTACGTGCAGTCTGGTGCAGCTGCAGGTGGATGGCTGCCAAGTGACGTGCCTGCTTCTGATGGACTCGGAGCATCCGACGGTCAATGGACAGGCCAGGACCCCGGACATTTTTCCCCCTTCCAGCGAGTGGTGTTGTGTCGTGCTGCTCCCGCACCAGTCTGCTGGACTGTGATCGCACATTGGCTGTGCGCCTTGTCTGCTTCCTGGCTGCAACTGTTGTGGGCTGTGCCACTGCCATGGGTGTTACACGGTGTGGTTGTGGCGCGCCTGTAGCTGCAGGGGTGGCACTGTCCACAGGGGCAGGTGGTGGTACGACTGCTGCTGGTGCTGGCTGTGATGGTCCTGGTTGAAGGGAAGGATGGTCCTCTCCCTCTGTGTCGTCGGGGTTGTCGTCGATGTGTAGGGCCTCACTGGCGCTGCTGGGTTGTTGTGTGCCACCTGTGATGTAAATGGGACCGTGATTAATGACATGTTTCTTGCACATGGGAGGTTGCTACATGCATGCAGGCTAGCATTCCCTGACTGGCTTTAGGAATGACACTCACTTGACAGGTCTGGCTGTATGGGGCTATCTGGAAATTGTGGTCACACTACAAGTCCCACAATGCAATTGGGCATTTCTGGTGTGCATGCCCTGCATAACTGGGGTTTTCTAATGGTTAGCTCTGGAGTCATGGCCATTGTCAGGGGAGTGGGTCGCAGTCGCATGGCACTTACCTTGGGATTGTTGGGTGGGTCGGGAGGAGTCCAGCCGGGTGACCCCCACGCATGCTTAGGGATTCAGGGTGTCCTCCACGAGGTCCTCCAGTGGGGTGTTGGGTGGTACAGTGGGCTCTCCTCCTCTGGTTGCAATTCGCTCCCCCAACCTCTCTGCAATTCGTTCCTTTGCTCGCCCTCTGAGGTCATACCACCTCTTTTTTAGTTAGTCAATAGAGCGCTGGGTCACTCCCACTGCATTGACCTTAGCGCGGATGCGCAGCCAAATGCGCCTTTTGTCCGCCTCAGGCACCCTCCATGAATCCTTACCGAAAAGCCGGTCATGGTCCTTTGTGACTCCCTCAATTAAATATTCAAGTTCCTGCTCGGAAAATTTAATTTTCCTTTTCCTTCCAGGGGCACTGCTCCCTGCTGCTTCCTGGGACATTTTCTGGTGTTGTTTGTCTCCTGGTTTGCTGCTGCAGGTGGTCTGTAGTAGAGCTCTGGCCAGTGCTGCTTCCACTTTCAGGCTCAGTGAGCGGAATGAGGGAGGGAACTGCCAACTTCCTGGTTGTGATGCCATCATTGTGCTCGAAATGCGACTTCCCGTTTTTGCGATCTCGCAATAAGCAAGATCGCAATTTGCAATTTCGGTAATTGCGAGATCGCAATTTCTACATGGAAAAAGGGCGATTCTGCGATTTTTCAGAGAGTTTGGCATAATCGCAAATGGCAATTGCGGTCGATTGCGATTTGCTTTTTTTAATCGCATTTCTTCATGAATCCCATTCTGTGAATTCTAAATTGCGATTCGGTAATTTTCACAATTTGGAATTCGCAGAATGTGGCTTTGATGAATCTGGGGGATAGTCTTTGTTCTTCTAATAATCTCAAATTTGACTCCGAACATGTTAAAAGATCTCTTCGTAATCTCCAGTGCTTTGACATCAGAGACCCTTCTGCATGAAATTAGGCATAGTAGAGTAGCAAGCTTAATGGAAAGGTCTATTTTAAATTATTTTTTATTGAGGTGAGTTTTAACAAGCCAGTTATTGAAAGATCAAGGATTAGTTTGACAATCCAAACACTTCTATATTTAGGTTTAGGAGGTCTTCTTAAACGAATGCTTTTCATCACTCTACCAACAATGACATTTTTACCTACCATTTTACCATTGACAAGGACATAAACAGCAGAAATAGTCTATCTTTAGCAATTGATAGTTCTATAGCGTAGGCCTTTATCAAATTGTTTAACAAGGAAGTTAACTATGTCAACAATAGGTGCTTCCAAGGAACCCAGGTTCCTTTCCAGGCACCAATGTACCCAAATTCTCCATATGTTGTTATAGCTGTAGTGAGTGCCTGGGGCCCAAAACTCTCTGAGGAGAGTTGCAGCCGTCGCCGAAAGTCCTGAGATTTCATTTGATCTCCTGACACTCTCCAGGCAAGAAGGGTTAAACTCCTGTTCTGAATTAGGGGGTGAACTCCTCTGTCTACGTCTGCAAGAAGATTCTCTAGGGTAGGAATTAAGAAGGGGGGATGCAAACTAGTTCTAGAGTGGTGGGGAACCATGCTTTGGATGGCCAAAAGGAGTTATTAGGACAATAAAGCACTGATCCTGTCTCACTATCAGAAGAACTCTCTGAATCATGGCAAAGGGAGGGAATGCGTACACCTTGGCTCCTTTCCAAGATTGTAGTAAGGCGTTGACTGCTAGAGTACCCAGGTCGGACATCCAGCTGAAGTTGTACTCCAGTTGAAAGGTTAGTCTGCTTGCAAATAGGTCTCTCTCTACAGGGCCCCAGATCTTGTTTAGGGTACTGAACACAGAAACATTCAGTTTCCAATTGCTGTGATCTAACAGGAATCTTGAGCTCCAGTCTGCAGAGCTGTTCGATTTCCCCGGAAGGTATTCCGCTTTCAGAGCTATCTTATGTTCCAAACAGGACATGCAAAGTTTCTTTGCTAGATTCAAAAAGTCCACAGATTTGGTGCGCTCATGAGGGCGTAAAGCCCAGCTGTTAGTTTTAAATAACGTATGTGGTGAGATGATTCCTCTTGTGACCAAATACCACCAGTGTTCTGATTGAGAAGGCAAGCTCACCAGCCATGAAGGCTTGCATCTGATTCTAAAACAAACTCTGGTTTAGAACCAAAGATTGCTTTTCTGTTCCAAGAGTCTAGGTTCTCGAGCCACCAGGCTAGTTCCGATTTGGCTTCTTGATCCAGACAGATCCGATCTCCGTACCAGAGGCCAGTTCTTAGGGCTCTAGCCTTTACCCTTTGGAGGGCCTGATAGTTGAGGGGACCGAGAAAGATGGCTTGGATGGAGGAGGAGAGGAGACCCAGAAGACTGGCTAGTTCTCTCAGAGATAAGTCTTGCTGTTTCAGGACGTGTCTTATTTCCTTCCTGATTATGGTAATCTTTTATGAAGGTAGTAAAAGGAGACATTTCAATGTGTCTACTGTGAAACCTAGGAACTCCAGAGATCTAGAAGGGGACTGAATTGATTTATCTTTGTTTATGATGAATCCTAAACTTTCTAGGAGATCCATCACAGTATTCAGGTCTTTGGCTAGTTGTGAAGGGTCTTGAGACATTGTAAGAATGTCGTCTAAGAAAATGAATAAACAAATGCCCCTTATTCTTAGAGATGAGGTAACAGCTCTCATGACCTTGGTGAAGCACTAAGGGGCAGAGGAGAGGCTGAAGGGGAGAGCCTGAAATTGGTAATGGTGATTTTTCCAGACAAATTGAAGAAAGGGTTGGTGGGATTCGACCATAGGAATGGTGAAGTAAGCATCCTTTAGGTCTAGTTTGACTAGCCAATCTCCCTCTAAAGGTAAATACCTCAAGAGATGGATGCCCTCCATCTTGAAGTGTCTTTAAACTAAATATTTGTTTAGTTCTCTTAAGTTTATGACAGGTCTCCAACCTTTGTCTTTCTTTTGTACAAGAAAGAGTGTGCTTATAAATCTTAACGTTTTTAATGGGACCTTTATTATGTCTCCTTTCTGAAGCATAGAGGAGATCTCCTCCTCTATTATTTTTTGTTGCTCTGGAGAGAGAGGCATGTCTCTTGGGAAAGAAGCTTGTAAAGGTATGCGAGTCAAATCTATCAGAAACCCATTGACAGTGTTTAAGAACCAAGGATCTTGAGTGATCAATTTCCAATTGTGAAGGAAGTATTTGAGTCTGCCACCCACTTTTTGGGGGAAAGAAGGAGAAGGGAGAGGGGAGAAAGTTCTCCCTTGCAGGGTTGATTGAGAAGAACGTTCCACAGGACCTAAATCCTCTGATGCGTTGGCCTCTTATTCTCTGGGGGTAAAATTGAGGCATGTTGTACTGCTGATACCCTCTTCCGAAACCACAGGATCTTGGAAATGGCCTTTGACTGAAGCGGCCTAAAGAGAGGACCCATCTTGGTCTGCCATAGAAGGTTAGGATTGAAAACTCTGCCCATATTTTGCTGTGCCTGGTCCAGGGCGGTGAAAGTAGAGATGTATTTACCCGAGGATTTAATGAGGTCTTCTACAAAGAGTAACCCTTTTGGGTTTTGAAAGGGTTCTTTATCTGCCATTTCAGTTAGTTTTAGATTTATTTTATCAAAATGACTTTGCCTTTCTGCATTATTGCTAGCATTGGCATTACCCAGTAGAATGAATTCTCTCTGGCTCCATCCCCTGATTATATTGGTGTTGAGAGGGGTGCCATTGATATGGCTGTCTTCTGCGTAATCTAGGATTCTGGCTAATGATCCCAGTACGTCAAGAAGACGGTCTTGGCACCCTTTCGGGGATTTTTCTATCCCTTTTCTTGGATCACTTCCCAGTTTGAATAGGAATTTACGGAGTTCAGGGTCCAAATTGGGGGTATAGCAGCTTTTATCCTCTGTAGACGGTCTAGAGCATTCAGCTCTAAGGATGCTATGAGTGTACCTTTCTAAGAGGTTTCTTATCCATAATTTAATGAAGTTTGCGATGTGGTCCTGAAGGAACCACTCAGAACTTCTTGGGTGTTTCCGATTTAATGGGGAAAACATTTCTTCCCCTAAGGGGTCAAGGATAATGTCCTTAGAGAATGATGGGAGTTCCTCTTATGGATTGTAACATTTTTGATCATCTTCGTCAAGATCAATGACATACTCATCAGGTGTGTCTGAGGATTTTATATCATTAGATTCGTTATCTCCCATATTGTAAACAGCATTATGATATTTTGTGCCGCTAGGGACAACCAGATAAGTTGTGCCGCTAAGAACACCCAGATTCATTGTGCCGCTAAGGACACCCAGATTCGTTGTGCCGCTAAGGACCCCCAAATAAGTTGTGCCGCTAAGGACAGCAAGATAGGTTGTGCCGCTAAGGACACCCAGATAGGTTATGCCGCTAAGGACACCCAGAAAAGTTGTGCCGCTAAGGACACCCAGATAAGTTGTGCCGCTAGGGACACCTTGGGAGTTTGAGGTGCAAGAACCTCCATTAGAAGTTGAGGTGCTAAGACCTCCCTGAATTGATGAGGTGCTTGCAGGACATGATCCGACTTAAGGTCTCAAACATGCAGTACCTCAATTCCTTATGAAGGATTTTTTGCAGGGCTTTGTTGTCTATGTAAGGAGTAGGGGCAGAAGCCTTGTCAGAGTCAGACATGGTATATAGGAAATGTTAACTTGTAAAAAGTGGTAAAGCCCTTTAATGAAAGATAATTAGGGAGGATTTCCCTTAATAATAGTGACAAGGTTTATAGATGAAGGAATGTCAAGAGAATAATTCATCTCTTATAATTAATTTTATTATAGAATGTTGAAAAAGCCAGTTAAATGAGGATTTCCTGATAAAACCCTTTTTTATGAATACGTTTGTAAAACAATAACTTGCGGGTGAGATCCGAAATAATACAAGGGAGCGATGCAGAGCCACGTTGGAGTGCGCATCCTGCATCGGTAGAAAGTGGTGAAAAAACAGGAGTTAAACAAAGACATAAGGTAAGCTCATTATGACATAAGGGAGTAGAACAAGAATGAAATTGAAGAACAATCGTTTACACAAAAAACAAAATATTAAGGTTCAAGTAAACATCAAAAAAATCTTTAAATATATTCAAACATTAGAAATAGTACATAAGCTGAAAGAAAGGCAGGCTAATCTGGTCAGTCACGCAAGGATGTTACTAGGGAAGGGGGTGTAGGGAGATCTCCGTAAATTGGAGATCGGCATAGAGGCAGTAGGAAGGGGGGGTGGGGTTAAGCCACACACTAGGGAACTTCAAAATAGAGATAAAAATGAATAATGGTAATGAAGGAAAATGAACTTATCTTCTTGATGTGGAAATACAGAGAAGAATAAGTCCATGAAATACAAATAAACTTCAAAATGTCCCAAAGAACTTCCATAGGATCATCATCATCAGGTGTAGAATGCGGAGCGAGAAGTGAAGGTGGTTCCAAAGAACTCGTACGTAGGAAGGGTTACCTGAAAAGAAAGAGAAGTAAATCTTGGAGGAAATACAAAGCAAAAAAAACAATATAACAAAATTGCAGTACTGCATAATACAAATTATTATGCTAGAGCTGTAAACAGAAGAGCAAATAAATACAATAGAATATATTGAAGGGTGGGATGGGTGGGATAATGTCAGCCTCCGTGTCTGATGAAATCCAGATTCTCTAGTCATGGTAATAGGAGAATTGCAATTTCATTACAAGAACGGAGGCTACATTATGCATGTTGGTAGCTTTGAAGGACTACATAAGATATATGCTCGATAGGCTTGCAAAAGTGTTGAGCAAAGGTGCTAGCATTGGACCAGTCAGCAGCTTTGAGGATATCATCCAACTTACCACCAGACCAGAGGGATTTGCTGGCCGTAGCACCTCTAAGAGAATGAGCTTGAAATTTACTTAAATCAACGCCTGCTAAGTTCATAGCGGTCTTAACCAATCTAGCAATGGAGGTAGAGGATGTAGCTTTAAGTGGTTTAACAAAGGGAATGAGTAATTGGTTGACATCAGGGGGACGAAAAAAAGACATTCTGTGATCGTACTCTCTCAAGCAATCAACAACACAAATTTTAGGGCAAGAGTCAAAGCGAGGGTAGAAAATTGAATTGAACATAGACTTAGTTCTTCTATAAATCTCAAATTTAACACCAAACATGTTATAGGACCTATTAGAAACCTCTAAAGCTTTGACGTCGGAGACTCTTGGACAAGAAATTAGACATAAAAGAGTAGCAAGTTTGATTGAAAGGTATTTTCTGTTCAGGAGAGTGTTATCCAGCCAATTATAGAAAAGGTCTAAAATTAGTTTAACGTCCCAAAGAGAATCGTATTTGGGTTTTGGAGGTCTTCTGAATCGAATGCTCTTCATAACTACAAATAATGACGTTTTTACCTACCGTTTTACCATTCACAAGGATGTTACCAGCGGAGATAGCTGACCTATAGCAGTTGATGGTTCTATAGCTATGACCTCTATCAAATTGTTCACAAAAAAAATTAACTATGTCAACAATAGGTACCTTAAGGGAACCCAGGTTCCTTCTCAGGCACCAACGAACCCAGCTTCTCCAAATGTTGTTGTATCTATAGTGGGTACCTGGGGACCATAACTCTCTGAGGAGAGTTGCAGCTGTAGACGAAAGGCCTGAGACTTCATTGGATCTCCTGACACTTTCCAAGCAAGAAGGTTCAAATTCCCTGTCTGGATTAGGGAATGAATTCCGCCATCTACGTCTGTTAGGAGATATTCTATGGAAGGGATTAGAAAGGGGGGTTTGCATGCCAGCTCCAGAATGGTGTGGAACCAAGCTTGAGAGTGCCAGAAGGGAGTAATTAGATCAAGAGAGCATTGTTTGTGTCTCACTTTCTGTAGAACCCTTTGCATCATGGCAAAGGATGGAAAGGCATAGGCACTGAGACCTTTCAAAGATTGGAGAAAGGAGTCAACACTGATTTTTCTTTGTTGATGAAGCCCAGGCTTTCTAGAAAATCCATTACTGTCTCCATGAAGGCTCACATCTGATTCTAAAACAAACTCGGATTTTGAACCAAAGATTGCTTTTCCGTTCCACGCATCTAGGATCTCGAGCCACCAGGCTAGTTACGATGTGGCTTCGTGATCCAGACAGATCCGATCTCCGTGGGTGGGGTTGAGCAGCTCAGCTAAGGCACGGTATTGTTTCGCCGGCCAGGGATCACCAAGTGACTCAGATTTGCATTTATGGAGTTCCCCCAAAGAAGCTTCTAACAAGATAGTTGCAAATTCTGGGAACACTGCCTGAGTATTTCAGGGGCTACTACAATTGCCCTCTCAAAAATGAGGATGTGCTGCTAAGAAAGTTGCATAGATCTGGGAAATTTTCTAATCAAAGAAATCAGGAGAGTTTATTACAAAACTCCTGTGAGGGGGTAATAGAGTGGGATAGTGCTGTCGGGTTAGTGAAGGAGTCACACACTTAGAAACCTCTCTAGAAGAGTTCTAAGCACTGGCAATGCACTCGGTACACTTTGAGTTCTTTATTTTTTTTAATGTGTTGTTGTTTTGGCTAGATATTTCCACCAAGACCATATTTATTCTCTCTGAAGATAGCCCTAACTGGGGCAAGCAACAGCAGGTGAGAAAAGAATTACTCACATAGACCAGTTCATGTTTGTCGGTCAGATTGTGTATTGTGGGAGCTCATCTACAGGTCACATCTTGACTGTGATAGCCCTGGTGAAATAAAATATCACAGTCCTTCCTGAAGAAAGCAACTTTGTTACAAGTCTATAATGTTTACTGCTCTTAACCCTAATGTTTGGGACATTCATTAAAAAGCAAGCAAAAGGGATGGTCATGGACCCGATAACTAAAAAAAGAAGTGGTTGGGGCTCTTGAGGTTTAGTAGTGCATTTAATGAGTCTAGGGAAACAAGCTTGTCACCTGGATTTGGGGTGAATAAATCAATACTTTCTCACCTAGGAAAAACTGTGACAATCAGTTAGTGCTTCCATCCCCTGAAGTTTATGCCTCCTTCTTCTGCATTAATGATTTTTATAAGGGACTGGTTAGATCAGCTTCAGCCGGCTCTCCCCCTGCATTATAATTTCATGTGAGCGTACCTGTCATTCTTTTAGTACAACTGCAGTCCATCATCTGTGGGCACATCTCTCAGTAGTATTGCACAACTGCAGATTTCCCTCTCCATTGTATTCTTCTGTGAGGACAACTATTGGCTATATAACGCAACTTATCTTTCAATCAACTGTATTCTCCTTTCAGGATATCTGTCAGCTGTATAGTAAATATGTGCATAGTATAACAGTGGCTTTACTGGTCCGTGCTTAGTGGCCAGTAACAACCTCATGGTGCTCCAGGTCAAAGAAGGTCCAGCCTTTTTCATCCTTGAGTTGTGCAAAAACTCATATGTCCTTGGCCGCTGATGACAAAAGCAATTCCTGGTGCAGTGCAAAACAAAAAAACTACTTTGTATGTACAATACATTTTTTAGATAAAGATTTAAACATGTGATATGAGATTCTGATTTGTAGATATGAAATAGTTTCTTATGTGTGCCACAAATAGAGAAGAACACCTACAAGCTGATGAAAATACATTAAAACAAAATGCTACTGTGAGATGATCCAAGATGTGTTCAACAATGCCTCAAGCCAATAGTGGAAGAAGGCTGAACTGACGTCTCTTTCTGTGTGCATGAAGTATGTATTTAATGCAATTTGTTTACCGAAATGGTGCAAGCACCATTACATGCCAAACCCAATGCTACATAATACATAGATTATTTTTGTTAGAAATGAGGGTCTCTAGTTGGCAGTGATGTACACCATGACCAAGTAGGGGCAATTTCTTCTAGTAAGGGTAAGGGGATTTCCCAGATAAGTTAACCCCTGCTCATTCCCCTGGGTAGCTTGTCACAAGCAGTCATGCTTTTCTCAGAAGCAATGTGTAAAGCATTTGTACCACAACACACAAAGTGAAAACACTCCACAATGGACACCACACCCGTTTAGAAACATAGCCAA
Source organism: Lissotriton vulgaris (assembly GCF_964263255.1). Classification (NCBI taxonomy): domain Eukaryota; kingdom Metazoa; phylum Chordata; class Amphibia; order Caudata; family Salamandridae; genus Lissotriton; species Lissotriton vulgaris. The sequence goes on along the minus strand of NC_141698.1, from coordinate 203,333,173 downwards.
CTTTTATCTAATCAGAATAAGTCCACAACAACAAAAATCCAACATTCCCAAGCGAAGATATGAATTTCTTAAGAATAAAGCAAAAATACAGTTCCTGTAAGTCGATAGCGCCAACCGGGGGAATCGCAACATTGTGACCAACAAATCATACAGTTCGGTCCAACCTCGAAGGAGTCGAGGGCACACTATGGTGTCAAGAAAGACCCACAAACAGCACCTAGGAGCTGAAGAGGCCTCGAGGACCTTGCAGTGAAGTGTAGTGGTGAGTCCTTGAAGTCACACGTGTTGCAAATCGAACTCTGTGAGATAGAAGTCAGGAGCGCTGACGTCAGCATTGTCGAGGCTGTGGTGTAGTCGCTGACGGTGCGTCATATATTTCATGATGTAGTGTCCATGGCTTCAGTACAGGCAGCGGCATGGCAGAGCATTGGCATCGGAGCCAATGACGCTGTCGTTGGTAGCCCGAGGTTGCGATTTCATGGATGGCAGCAAGGTGGTGACCAGGGCTGTGCGGCAAGGTGGTGACCACAGCGGCAGTGCAAGCAGTGGAGTCAGTGACAGCGCTTAGGTGGTGGCATTGGTGAGACCAACATTGTGGTGCTGGCGAAGTGTCAAGGCGATGCCCTTAGCCAACGGTGTAGACAGCAGTGTCAGCTAGAAGCATCGTTGTCAGTGAGACCAGGGCTGCGATGTCATTGAGGTCGGTACTGCGGTGACCACAGCATTGGTGCAGGCTGTGTTGGTGATGATTTCAGGAATCCTTTTCTTTAAGTTACAGCTCAGCAAACCCCTCCAATGGCCCAGAAATGGAATTGGCACTGCTTGAAAGGTTCAGGACTCCCAGTCATGTAGTCTAGGTGCTGTAGGTGAAGTCTGGTGACCCAAGTCAAGTCAAGATTTGTATAGCGCACTACTCACCCAGAGGGTCTCAAGGAGCTGGGGGGGGGGGGTGTTTGCTACTTATCAAATAGCCAGGTTTTGAGTTGTTTTCTGAAGGAGAGGTGGTTCTGTGTAAGGCGGAGGTGGGTGGGGAGAGAGTTCCAGGTCTTGGCCGCTAAGTAGGAGAAAGATCTTCCTCCCATGGTAGCTCTTCAGATGCGTGGAATCGCGGCGAGGGCTTGATTGGACGATCGGAGTTGGCGGGTGGGGGTGTAAAAGGTCAGGCGCGTGTTGAGGTATTTGGGTCCTAGGTCGTAGAGAGCTTTGTGTGCGTGGGTGAGGAGACGGAATGTTATTCTCTTGTTTACAGGGAGCCAGTGGAGGTCTCTCAGGTGATCGAATATGTGATTGTGGCGGGGTATGTCTAGGATGAGTCGGGCGGAGGCGTTCTGAATGCGTTGGAGTTTTTTCTGTAATTTGGCTGTGGTTCCGGCGTAGAGGGTGTTTCCGTAGTCCAGTCGGCTTGTGACAAGTGCTTGGGTGACTGTCTTTCTTGTTTCAATGGGGATCCAGCGGAAGATCTTTCTGAGCATACGTAATATGTTAAAGCATGATGATGAGACGCCAACAGGAGGCAAGCCCAAACAAGCCCTTGGAGAAACTTGGAAAGCAGGATTTCAGAAAGCAAAGAACAGTTCTGTTCACTGCTCACAGACAGAAGCAGGAACTGTAGGCCAACCCAGCCAAGCAACACATAGCAAAGGGGCAGTACTCCTACTGACTGCTCTTCTTCTTGGCAGAGTCCTCAATCCAGAAGTGTTGCAAAAGTCTGGTGTTTAAGAAAATAACCTATACCGCCTTTCAAGTAGGCATTCTTCAAAGGATTGTCCTTGTAGTGCACAGGTTCTTGCTCTGCCTGGTCTTAGCTACAGACACACTTCACGGGGTGAAGAAAGCATTGTGAGTGGTGAGGCACAGCCCTATTCAGATGTAAGTGAAAACTCCTCACACCACTCTAGCCCAGGAAGGCCCATCAGCATGGTGATGGGCCATCAGGATATGCAGGGCACACCTCAACTCCCTTTGTGCGACTGTCTAGAGTGCCACTGTCTGTCTAAACCAGACGTTGATTCCACAGGCAGGCAGAGGCACATGATGGTTATAAACAGAAAATTACCACTTTCTAAAAGTGGCATTTTCAAACGCACAATTTCAAAAACACCTTCACTAAATGGTGTGTTTGTAAATTCTGAAATTAGAGAACCCAAACTCCAAATCTCTAGCTGTTCCCAATTAAAAGTTACACTTGTAACATGTCACAAGGCTGCTCCAATGATAACCTATGCGAGACCCAGTAGTTACAATAGTGAAAAACGAAATGTTCAGTATTTTTCTATCAAGACATGTAAAGCACACCAGTGCATGGCCTACCTTTCACACACACTGCACCCTGCCCATGGGGGTACTTGGGCCTCCCTTAGAGATGCTTTACGTGTAGTAAAAGGGAGGGTTTAGGCCTGGCAAGTGGGTTCACTTGCCAGGTCGACATGGCATTTTATAATTGCACTCACAGACACTGCAATGGCAGGCCTGGGACAGATTGGCATGGCTACTCAAGTCTGGCCATGTCTGAACTGGGGTGGTGGAGTGAGCTAAAGAATGATGATGGATTAAACTCAGATCAGTTGACTGGGGGTGAGTGTTTGATGTGCTCAAGTGCTCCGTCCATCATCCCCTTTGGTATTGCTTTGCTCGCCCTAAGTTGGCAGGGTATGCCCAGACATGGGTCCCTTGCTCACTTTGCCACTGGATTCAAGCTAGCCTGGCTGATGACAGCTGATTAGCCTGAAACCGGTCCCAGGATGCTTGTTCCCGGTCGGGGAAGACATGGCTTGGCAGATTGGGCTGGACTGTTCCCATGAGGCACAGGGTCAGACTGATTTGTGGTGGAGTGAGCTAAAGAATGATGACGGATTAAACCCAGATCAGTCGACTGGGGGTGAGTGTTTAATTTGCGCAAGCGCTCTGTCCATCATCCCCTTTGGTATTGCTTTACTCAAGTGGGTGGCACAACCAGTTTGATTTACAGGCCTTGGGCACACCAAGTGCACTTTACAGTAACTCAAATATGCCAATCATGGAGAACCAATCAGAATCACAATTTATACAGGGAGTACTTGCACTTTAGCACTGATCAGCAGTGGTAGAGTGGCAGGAGTACCTAAACCAGCAAATTCAAAATCCAGCATAACATCAAAAATACAGAAGGTAGAGTTACAAAAAAGAAAAAGACTGGGGAAACTACACCAAGGATGTCAGTTCTAACAATTTTATTATATTTATAATTAATTCAATATTGCCATATAAAAGACAGTCAAGACTAGACCTATTAGCTTTGCCATTACTTGCTCTGAAATGTTACTGTTATGGTCGACTACAACAGATTTAATGTGTACCCAGTTTCCAAGTCCTCACTCTTTTAGTCTTCAAGAATGTTCAGTGCCTTATTTTCTGGTAATTACCTGCAAATCCACTTAAACCTCCCATGCAACCCCCACCACGTTCCAACCTATATGACTGTTGGACAGTCCGTTTTTTCCTTTTGAAGAGGATGCATTCAAACCACTCACCGCGGTATTGCAAACAAAACAGGTGATGGACCGAATGTGGATCAATGTCACACATTCACCCCAGTCCAAAGATCTGGGCCCAAATCCATCGTTTTTTTGCACTCCACACCACCCTGGGTTAGACAATGGCGATATGCAAATCAGCTCTGACCCTGTGCCCCATGGGAACAGTTCAGTCCGAACTACAAAAGCCATGTCCTTCCCAGAACGGAATCAAGCATCCGAGGACCGGACCGGTTTCGAGGTAACACCTCTCATCAGCCCGGCTAGCTTGACTCCAGTGGTGTGGAGTGCCTGGGACCCACGTCTGAGCAACCCCAGCGCACTTATGGCAGTATTGCAAACAAAACAGGTGATGGACCGAATGTGGATCAATGTCACACATTCACCCCAGTCCAAAGATCTGGGCCCAAATCCATCATTTTTTTGCACTCCACACCACCCTGGGTTAGACAATGGCGATATGCAAATCAGCTCTGACCCTGTGCCCCATTGGAACAGTCCAGTCCGAACTACAAAAGCCCTGTCCTTCCCAGAACGGAATCAAGCATCCGAGGACCGGACCGGTTTCGAGGTAACACCTCTCATCAGCCCGGCTAGCTTGACTCCAGTGGTGTGGAGTGCCTGGGACCCCCGTCTGAGCAACCCCAGCGCACTTATGGCAGTATTGCAAACAAAGCAGGTGATGGACCGAATGTGGATCAATGTAACACATTCACCCCAGTCTAAAGATCTGGGCCCAAATCCATCGTTTTTTTGCACTCCACACCGCCCTGGGTTAGACAATGGCGATATGCAAATCAGCTCTGACCCTGTGCCCCATGGGAACAGTCCAGTCCGAACTACAAATGCCATGTCCTTCCCAGAACGGAATCAAGCATCCGAGGACCGGACCGGTTTCGAGGTAACACCTCTCATCAGCCCGGCTAGCTTGACTCCAGTGGTGTGGAGTGCCTGGGACCCACGTCTGAGTAACCCCAGCGCACTTATGGCGGTATTGCAAACAAAACAGGTGATGGACCGAATGTGGATCAATGTCACACATTCACCCCAGTCCAAAGATCTGGGCCCAAATCCATCGTTTTTTTGCACTCCACACCACCCTGGGTTAGACAATGGCGATATGCAAATCAGCTCTGACCCTGTGCCCCATGGGAACAGTTGAGTCCGAACTACAAAAGCCATGTCCTTCCCAGAACGGAATCAAGCATCCGAGGACCGGACCGGTTTCGAGGTAACACCTCTCATCAGCCCGGCTAGCTTGACTCCAGTGGTGTGGAGTGCCTGGGACCCACGTCTAGCAACCCCAGCGCACTTATGGCGGTATTGCAAACAAAACAGGTGATGGACCGAATGTGGATCAATGCCACACATTCACCCCAGTCCAAAGATCTGGGCCCAAATCCATCGTTTTTTTGCACTCCACACCACCCTGGGTTAGACAATGGCGATATGCAAATCAGCTCTGACCCTGTGCCCCATGGGAACAGTCCAGTCCGAACTACAAAAGCCATGTCCTTTCCAGAACGGAATCAAGCATCCGAGGAACGGACCGGTTTCGAGGTAACACCTCTCATTAACCCGGCTAGCTTGACTCCAGTGGTGTGGAGTGCCTGGGACCCACGTCTGAGCAACCCCAGCGCACTTATGGCGGTATTGCAAACAAAACAATTGATGGACCGATTGTGGATCAATGTCACACATTCACCCCAGTCCAAAGATCTGGGCCCAAATCCATCGGTTTTTTGCACTCCACACCACCCTGGGTTAGACAATGGCGATATGCAAATCAGCTCTGACCCTGTGCCCCATGGGAACAGTCCAGTCCGAACTACAAAAGCCATGTCCTTCCCAGAACGGAATCAAGCATCCGAGGACCGGACCGGTTTCGAGGTAACACCTCTCATCAGCCCGGCTAGCTTGACTCCAGTGGTGTGGAGTGCCTGGGACCCACGTCTGAGCAACCCCAGCGCACTTATGGCAGTATTGCAAACAAAACAGGTGATGGACCGAATGTGGATCAATGTCACACATTCACCCCAGTCCAAAGATCTGGGCCCAAATCCATCGTTTTTTTGCTTGCTTGATTCCGTTCTGGGAAGGACATGGCTTTTGTAGTTCGGACTGGACTGTTCCCATGGGGCACAGGGTCAGAGCTGATTTGCATATCGCCATTGTCTAACCTAGGGTGGTGTGGAGTGCAAAAAAACGATGGATTTGGGCCCAGATCTTTGGACTGGGGTGAATGTGTGACATTGATCCACATTCGGTCCATCACCTGTTTTGTTTGCAATACCGCCATAAGTGCGCTGGGGATGCTCAGACGTGGGTCCCAGGCACTCCACACCACTGGAGTCAAGCTAGCCGGGCTGATGAGAGGTGTTACCTCGAAACCGGTCCGGTCCTCGGATGCTTGATTCCGTTCTGGGAAGGACATGGCTTTTGTAGTTCGGACTGGACTGTTCCCATGGGGCACAGGGTCAGAGCTGATTTGCATATCACCATTGTCTAACCTAGGGTGGTGTGGAGTGCAAAAAAACGATGGATTTGGGCTCAGATCTTTGGACTGGGGTGAATGTGTGACATTGATCCACATTCGGTCCATCACCTGTTTTGTTTGCAATACCGCCTTAAGTGCGCTGTGGATGCTCAGACGTGGGTCCCAGGCACTCCACACCACTGGAGTCAAGCTAGCCGAGCTGATGAGAGGTGTTACCTCGAAACCGGTCCGGTCCTCGGATGCTTGATTCCGTTCTGGGAAGGACATGGCTTTTGTAGTTCGGACTGGACTGTTCCCATGGGGCACAGGGTCAGAGCTGATTTGCATATCGCCATTGTCTAACCTAGGGTGGTGTGGAGTGCAAAAAAACGATGGATTTGGGCCCAGATCTTTGGACTGGGGTGAATGTGTGACATTGATCCACATTCGGTCCATCACCTGTTTTGTTTGCGATACCGCCATAAGTGCACTGGGGATGCTCAGACGTGGGTCCCAGGCACTCCACACCACTGGAGTCAAGCTAGCAGGGCTGATGAGGTGTTACCTCGAAACCGGTCCGGTCCTCGGATGCTTGATTCCGTTCTGGGAAGGACATGGCTTTTGTAGTTCGGACTGGACTGTTCCCATGGGGCACAGGGTCAGAGCTGATTTGCATATCGCCATTGTCTAACCTAGGGTGGTGTGAAGTGCAAAAAAACGATGGATTTGGGCCCAGATCTTTGGACTGGGTTGAATGTGTGACATTGATCCACATTCGGTCCATCACCTGTTTTGTTTTCAAACCACTCACCTGCATACTCCAATAATAACCTACCACTCTACTCTTTTTAATTAACAGAAGTCAACTCATTTCCACCCGGCTGTTTTAAATAGACATCTCTGTGTCCAAAGTCTTCCAGGTTGGTTTACTGTCCATCTCAATTTAACTCTGGCCTGTACTGTTCCCCGTCCTTAACCTGCCTCAGGAAGTAGCCTTTTTCCACCTCACCTTTCAATCTTTTGAGTTCCTCAATCATCTTTCCTCATTAATCGCCCTGCTTCTAAAGAGCACTTTTGTCTCCACCTCATCACCACCCTCATCCTCTCACCGGTCTTCTCCAGCAACACTATATTCTATTCCTTCATACTTTTTGGTCAAACTCTACCTGACAGCACAACTGTCTGGTTTATTAAAGACATCTTGGGGCATTCAGAAAGCTGACCTAGGAATGTATTCCTCCAGTTGCTTACCATTGGCTTTATGGATTGTAACTCACTTTTTCTGGCTTTCTATTTGCTGGCTTATTTGCTTTAGGCTGTCCAACTTGAGTTCAACCCTTCCGTGGCCCAAACCTCGTTTACTTTATTCGTCCACAGACTCACTTTCTGTAAACAGGCCTTAAAATTGTGTTCTCATCTTGTCATATTTGCTGTGCAATCAAAGAGAGTGCAAATGTTAAGCCCTCTTTTCTGATGGAGCTTGGTGTTTATTTTTCTTACTCCCGACTTCAAAGTGAGAGAATGTTTGTGACAATCCTGCTGAGTATCCATGTAAAAGGAGGGCACAAAATGATTTTTTAGCACACAACAAAAAAAATCAACTGTATTGAGGTTTCGAAATATAACAATTAGTACAAAAGAAGCACTTTTTTGTAATTCTGAAGTGTGGTGGAAACAAATATTTGAACACCATAAAAACATAAATACATTAAGTCATGACATTTGCACACATTGTCTGCAGTAAAACAGTTTTTAGGTGCAAATGTAATGGTAATATACAATTGAAATGTGTTGTCTGTAATGGCAGAGCACTACTGCACCATGCATACTCCACACCACTCTATTCTATGCCCTTCTACTTTATGCAATGTCACTCCATTCTACCACACTACATGCCACTCCAATCAACGCCACTCATTCCACAACACTTCACATCCATCCACTCACCCTACTCCACATCCCCCCACCCCTCTCCAATCTATCCCACTCCACTGTACC